>NC_142011.1:172676041-174016041 GCF_049901735.1 Notechis scutatus
GGCTCAGTATTTCTAAACAGCAATGGATCATGCCCAGTATTTCCTAGCCGAACCACAGACAACTACAATGATCTAATGCATAGAAGACAATGTTGAAAAAGCACTACGCAATCTAAAACCACCTCTATCTATTGGACCAGATGGAATATTGCCTACTTCTTAAAAAAGCTATCCACTGCCATAGCTGAACCTCTAAGCATAATCTTTGAAAAATCTTTCAGGATCAGCTCCTTGCCTAACCTATGGTCACAAGCCACAGTCATCCCCATCTTCAAAAAGGGAGACCCCAGCCTAGTTGAAAATTACAGACCAATCTCCTTATGCTGCGTCACCTGTAAAGTCATGGAATCAATTATTAACCAATCCATTATCCTCCACTTAGAGACAAACAACCTACACTCCAATAAACAATTTGGTTTCAGGAAAAAACTATCCTGTAATCTGCAACTCTTACACTGCAAAAACATATGGACTACACAACTCGATCAGGGCAAAGCAATAGACGCAATCTACATAGACTTCTGTAATGCCTTTGATTCAGTGGTACACGACAAACTACTCCTAAATATAAAATCCTATGGTATCTCTGGACAACTGCATAACTGGATAGAAGCATTCCTATCAAACAGACAACAAATGGTCAAAATTGGGAGCGTCCTATCAAATTCTGTACCTGTCAATAGTGGTGTCCCCCAAGGCAGTGTTCTAGGACCAACTCTCTTCATACTCTACATAAATGACCTCTGTGATCATATTAAGAGCAACTGCGTTCTTTTCGCTGATGATGTAAAGCTGTTCAATACCACAGACAATACTGCTACCTTTCAAAAAGATCTTGACTATGTATCAGAATGGTCAAACAAATGGTAACTTCAAATCTCAACAAATAAATGCTCTGTCTTACATATTGGCAAAAAAAATCAGAAAATAAAATACAAGCTGAATAGTCAAGATCTTGTTGATGATCCAAGCTCTGTAAAGGACCTTGGAATACTCATCTCTAATGATCTAAGTGCTAGAGCCCACTGTAACTACATAGCCAAAAAGGCATTAAGAGTTGTTAACCTAATCCTACGTAGCTTTTTCTCTGGTAATATCACACTACTAACTAGAGCATACAAAACATTTTCTAGACCAATACTCGAATACAGCTCATCAGTCTGGAACCCACATTACGTATCTGATATTAGCAGAGTTGAGAAAGTTCAGAAATATTTCACAAGAAGAGTTCTCCACTCCTCTGCTCATTGTAGAATACCTTATGCCACCAGACTTGAAATTCTAGACCTAGAAAACCTTGAATTACACCGTCTTCGGTCTGATCTAAGTATGGTATATAAAATCATACATTGCAATGTCCTACCTGTCAATGAGTACTTCAGCTTCAACCATAACAACACAAGAGCACACAATAGATACAAACTCAAGATTAACCGCACCAAACTTGATTGCAGGAAATACGACTTCAGCAACAGAGTGGTCAATGTCTGGAATACTCTACCTGACTCTGTGGTTTCTTCCCCAAACCCCAAAAACTTTAACCTTAGACTGTCTACTATTGACCTCACCCCTTTCTTAAGAGGTCTGTAGGGGGCGTGCATAAGCGCACCAACGTGCCTACCATCCCTGTCCTATTGTTTCTTTTATTTTTCTTATATGTACCCATTTCATGTATTCATAACTATGTATATACTTATACCTATTATCTTGTAAGCAATTGACAAATCAAATAAATAAAATAAATAAATAAATAGATTTTGCCAGGTGATGATTTCATGAAAAGAACATTCTTGATTGGCCTTGCAAATGATTATGGAACTTAAAGTATTACATAGGTCATTTAAGAAGAATCCATGAAAACAGCTTCCCACTTTATCACTCTTAACATTTAAACTAGATGGTCAGGCTGCAATCTAGATCTCAAAAGCTGCTTGAAATTCTTGATGATGAACCACTGAACAATAACAGTGCAGTTTCCTTTCAGTTGCTAGAAAGGCATTATAAACTTCTCCTGTAAATGTAACAAAAAGTCGCACTTTGTCGTGGAATGTATACCTCCAGCAGTAGCAGTGGGGGACAGAGAAAGGTTACCTAGAGAGAGGCCCGGATTAAAATACAGCATAGTTAAAAGCTGAAGGGGAAAGGAGGAAGAAGTTCGGGGTAGCTACGCCCTAAAATCTTTCAGGAAAGATCTGGTGGTTAGAATATTACAGCTTTAGCTTGACAAGGTTCTGTTTATTGGGTAAAAGCAGAAAAAATGGATTTTTCTTGATTGGATTTTACTGTCTTGTCTCTGGGCTTGGGCTTGATAGTTATTTTACTTTAAAGGGTATATTAGGAAAGAAATGCCTTAGAGCAGGGGTCCCCAACCACCGGTCCGCGGATCGGTACCAGTCCGTGGAACAATTCCTACCGGGCCGCTGATTTGCTGGGCGCCGCCATCTTGTTTTGATGAAAAAGTGCTTCCGGTGAGCTTTTCCGGGTAGAAAGCTCACCGAAGCACTTTTCATCAAAACAAGATGGCGGCGCCTAGCGCTTCTGGTGAGCTTTTCCGGGTGAAAGCCATTTCTACCCGGAAAAACTCACGAGCGCTAGGCGCCGCCATCTTGTTTTGATGAAAAAGTGCTTCCGGTGAGCTCACCAGAAGCACTTTTTCATCAAAACAAGATGGCGGCGCCCAGCTGATGCCGGTACCGGGCTGCGCCATAAAAAAGGTTGGGGATACTGGGCCGTGGCATAAAAAAGGTTGGGGATCACTGCCTTAGAGTCAAACAAACTCAGTCATATACTTTAAAAAAATTATTTGGAATCTGTTAACAATCAGTTTAATAATCATCATTTTGGGATAATGTCCTCTGCATAAGAAAAATCCTAATGCAAGAAAATTATTTATCTACTAAGTTTTAAAAAATATACAGAAAAAGACAGCTCACTTGGCAATGCTTTCATTATATCTGCTTAAACAAGCAATTACAACAATGTGGCATTTAAATCTGTTGGCAATTAAAATTAGTTTCATTCAAAAATTGAGGGATTGCTTAGTGGCTTCTTGAGCAATCAAGCCAACGTCATTATTACACTGTACTAATGAATGTCTTTTGGGTACTTACCACCACCTTGTTCAATGTTAACTTCCTATTGTACAACCATGTTTTTCTAATGATTCCATAGTGACTGTAGTGTAGGGAATTGCCTTGAAGACATTGTTACTGAAAATTAGCTGCTGATAATGTACGTGTCACTTACAATTAAAAGTTCACCTAAAAGTCAACCTAAATCACATTACCAGAAGGGGGAAATGGCTAATTTTATGGTAATTGGAAACAAACTATTTAAATCTCCAGCGCCATAAGAAAATACATTTAATGGTAATTTTGTCTTCTAAATAATTACTATAAATAAGATATTTTGTTGTCACATGAACCGATTCTATGTCAGTGTATGGGACATACTAAAATGCCCTGCCTCATCACAAGATAACTTCTAATAAAAGTGCTTTGTTTCCTTTCATTTAAGGATGACTGTAATATTGGAACCTCTTCCCATGATAGCTGAGGACTACTGGGAGTTCAATTCCACATATCTTCAAGTTGCTAACATTGAAAACACTGTTCTAATCTCTCTTTTAATGCACAAAAGAGACAGAAAGCTATTCAGAACTCATTATATTGCAATTAATACCCTATACCCATTGAGGCTACATTTATAGAGCTTCTTTTTCTTAAATCAATATAGGTCCCTACTAATTAATAGTCCCTATATTAATGAGAATATATATAGTGCCTATGTTAATGAGAATATATGAAATGAGAATGGGAAATCTCATTGCAGTGATATTGTCATATATTTTTGCATAAATATTCAGTGCAATTATTTTGACTGTGTCAATATGGTCTGCTCTCTTACCTGATTCAAGATATATATTAGGGAATTGCTGAATGAAAGTATAATATGAAAGGCAGTGTGTAGTGCAATGTGTATAACTTGAAAGCATACTCTATCCTTGATGAATTGTCATAAGAAGGCCTCCAAAGAGTGTCAAGGTTACATCATGGCTCATCTGACAGGAGAGCATATAATGGTGTCATTTCAATCCATTTATTCACTGCTATGTCAGATCCTGAGGTAGTTCACAAAGAAGATTGCAACAGCATGCTTGAGGCAGGTACTAATCTCAAATAAAGAAGGATATAGCTAGGTCTTTTAAGAACCACTGTCAATAGCTTTGTGGGGCAAAGAGCCTCACTTTTTTATATCTTTTAAAAAGAATGACAGTATATCAAAGCGAGTAAGCTGTAATCTGTTCCTTTATATTGGGGTGTCAACTGACATCACGGTGGCATCACATGACTTTTTCAGGACTTTTTTCTCCTTCGCTAAACCAGGCATGGGTGTGGCCAGCATGTGATGCATCCGGCCCATGGGCTGAGAATTTGACAGCCCTGCTTTATATTCTTCTGGGCACAAGAGGTTCCTTGCTTTATTGAGACCCAGAATCCCATTGCTCCTTGTGAAAGATGGAATGAAGTAGTGAAGGATGAGAATGTTAGTAATTTGGGACACCCCATGAATCAAAGTGTGGATCTTGGAAAAAGTGGACAAGGAATAAAAAGAAAGAAACTGGAATAAAATAAGGCAACTACAGGAAGAGAATATATGGATCAAGTTGAAAAAATATCAGAAAATAATTTGTCAACAGAGCAAATGAAAATCCAACTTAAGGAAGTAGAATACAGATACTGTTTGGAAAACATTAAAAAGAATTATGTTACTGATTGCCAAAGAGGTGGGTGGAATTAAGCTAAAAGGAAATACGAAAAAAATTTCTTTGCAGAAATGCTGTCATTAGAAGGAGTAATTGGAATAAATCATATGTACCAACTTGATAAAAAAAGTGGCACTTAGAAAGTAATTTTCTCTTTTACAGAGTTAATTATTAACACCCTTTTAAGCATTTTCACATTAAGATGTTATCTGTGTTAAAAATAGCTGACATTTCCATTTTCATTTGCTTTTCCTTTAGTTTATTACATTTACCAAAGCTGTCAAATACTCAATCACTATTTTTCAAATCTCACCTTTGATCTAGCCCTGATTGGAAGTGGACAGCCTCTAAATCTATGAAAGTGGTTTTAGTTTGTTTTTCTAATCATCCTGAGCTCACCCTTGCTTGACTAGATAACGGGTGAGGTATTTCCCTCTTGCCAACCTTCTTCCTGGTGGAACTGTGATAAAAGAGAATGTATGCTTATCATTTGGAAATCTTTCAAGAAGAATTTGTCTCTGTTGGGTGTCACCTATGAACTACAGTTTATACCTCCAAAAAAATTTAAGTAAGGTTACTAAGTTACCTGCTAGAATTAGCTAGAATCTATCTTGAAATACCTCTTAAGATCAGAAATCCACCTAAAGAAATTGGAAAACAATGGTAACTCGTGTCCTGTGACACAAGTAATTAGTCCTTTTTATCATAATTGACAAGATAGACTGATGCTTCAGTGATAAAATATAGACTGGGAGGCTAGAGATGGTCTAGGATAGTGCTATTTATTGAAAATAGTAAAATTCAGGGAAAGCAAATATATAATGAAAACGGATTCACCCCTCCCCCAATGCTGTCTGGATAAAAGGAGTCTATTGCTAATCTGAGACTAATACATTTTATTTGTATTTACATTCAGTGATTATCTTTTATCTAAATAAGGGTGGTTCAGAAAACCACTTCTCCCTCTTTCCAATGAGCAAGCACTCTGAACAGCCCCCATGGGAGTTACTGCCCATTTCCCTAAAACAGGCTGTGCAATAAATATGTGTTGGGTATTCTCGGTTGAAGTTTTCATCAGCTATAGATAGCAAGTGATTTGGGGATATATATCTCTGTCTCTATCTCCCTCCCTTCCCCTCCCTCTCATAAACCATTTATTTTTCTTCAAAATGGTTGGCTGCCTGCCTGATGTAGGTAGGTAGGTAAAAAATGCAGACAGATAACAATCACACAAATGTAACTATAAATTTAGAATATAATCCTGCAGGGTCTCATATCCATTTTACCACCTATGGCCTTCTTGGACACATTCTATTTTGATGTATTTGAAAATTTTGAACATTATTTAAATTCTTTATATTTTGTGTACATATTGTTGCAAATTGATCTTATATTTGTTATTACTTGCAGGCTTGTCACCATGTTAATCATGTAGCCACTTAAATAGATCTTTGAGGATGGAATGTGTGTCTCTTTGAAAAATAAATACAAATATATCTATATATACAAATAAATACATGGATTGGAGGGCACAGGCTAATATCAACAGGTTTTCTGGAAAATGATTGCTGTTAATTTATTACCTTGTTTAAACTCTGGAGAGGAGATGTGCAATTAACTTTTGGTCAACTATGAAGCAGGAAGAATTGGCACTCCTTGATTAACATTATTTGCAAGCAATGCATTTGACAAGAATAGACATACAATAATTATGGCTCTTTAAAGATTTGAGAAAAAAGTAGGCACCTTGATTTTATCACATATTGTAAAAGCTTAAGAAATTGACAGCCTTCCTACCAGGATCCTATCAACTAGGAAGAATAATCTGCTCTCATGTTTTCTGGCTTCCAGTAAGAAGCTCTGCAATAACTGCTAAAACTGCTAAAACTTCTAAAGATGACCACGTGGGATTTACTACTGTAGATGACACCCTAAAATCATAGTAACATATAGTTTTCTAGTAATATAAGATATAAAACATATGTGGCTATTTTAGGCAATGAATTCCTGTCAAAAGGACATTAAATATCATTAGTAATTAGAACTGACTAGAAAAGGTCAGAAAACTCTCAAAAATTGCACAGTACCTAGTGATGATGTTAATAGAAATTTCAAATCAAAATACGTTATCAATATCATTAAATCACTACAATTCATATTTTAATTGGACACAAAATAGATTAGCCCAGAGAGATCAGTAGGAGAAGGAAAACACAGCAATAAAACCTGATTCAGATATGGAAGTGAAAGGATGTCTCGAAAATATTCAGGCCTTTATTGTTTTAGAAAACCAGACAAGCCTTTTAAAATAGGCAATATAGTTCTTTTGGGTTTTCTTCTGCTACCGCAATAATTAAAAGAGAGAGATGTGTCTTTCTTGTTTAAAGTTCAGAAAGATAGTTACTCTGCTCATTAGTGAGGATTAATATTTGAAAAATGTAGCATGGGTGAAGATGCCACAGCACTTTCATCTTCTAATGAACTACTGTGGCATTTGTGAGAGTCAGACTCATCCTTGGACAAAAAAAATGCTTTTCTACATTATGTTTTTGTCATGTTTTTATGAGAAATAAGTTAAGTGGTTCTTCAGGCTAGAGTTGGCAGTTATATAAACAGTCAACGGCCATTCAGTTTCTAGCACTGAAATTGCTGAATGAAGAGTCTATTAATTTGTATGAAGGGCAGGAAGATTGACACTATTGACAGCTACAGATTTGATTTACCATGGAAAACAAGGAGACCTATGTGATCAATTGGCTTATTTGATTTTATGTTTGCAATTAAAATTCTTATTTGGCCAAACTTTAACTCTGTGAATCTTCTGTCAAGAAATTAAATTAGCTATACAGAAAGAGTAGATTCATGGTTTACCATCAAGTCTTAGTCTGGAGACCATAACAATTATTAAGAATCAGACTGACATTTCTATTTTAACTATTCCTTAGTTAGAAAGTTGTCAAAAAGTTAGATAGTAATTTAACATTGCATAGTATTTGCAAGATGGATGAGTGTTTTTTTATTTATATAATAACATAAATAATAATATATTATTAATTATGTTGAAGTCTCAGATTTCAGAATACCTGTGTGTATGTGTGTGTTTGGGGACTATAATTATTCCTGTAGCTTACAAAACTACTTCATATACTAGTTCTATCTGTCAATGGTAAGGAATCAAAAGCCCAAGTGCCCACCATTTAAAAAAAAAAACAATAGAGAAAAATTATATGTATATAATCCAGTGCCCACCATTATGTGGGTGGAAAAGAAGGTGAAAGAGATACACTAGATAACATGAGTTGATATTCACATATTACAGCCTAAAAACATCATATTAAGAATGAAGTCCATCTAATACTCTCCAAAGTATATATGGGTGTATTAAAATATTGAGTATTTATCATGATAAAATGCAATGACCAGAAGAAGAAATATTCTGAAATGTATATCTATCTGTCTGTCCATCTGTCTATCTATCTATCTATCTATCTATCTATCTATCTATCTATCTATCTCACCTTTATTATTTTACAAATAATTCAAGGTGGTGAACATATCACAACACATTTTCTTCCTTCTTTTTTCCCACAATACCAATTCTGTGAGGTATGATGAAATACCATTTTATCCTCAGAGCAACTCTCAGGATATTACCAGGGGTGGGATTCTACCAGTTCACACCTATTCACTAGAACCGTTTGTTAACATTCTAAGCAGTTCAGAGAACTGGTTGTTAGAAGAAATTACTGGCCTAATCCTATAAGGAAGGCAGGAAGGAAACATTCTGGTGTTGCTTACAGAAATTGCCTTCCATTAACCCTTATTACATTCTTGGCAGGACTAGACTTCCCATCTCAGGAACTTCTCTGGAGTTTTTCCCCCCTCCTTTGCTGGTACTTTGCTTGTGTGGAGTGACCATTTAAAGTTACAATGGCACTGAAAAAAGTGACATGACCGTTTTTCACACTTACAACTGTTGCAGCATCCCCACAGTCACGAAAGGCCAGGCGAGGAGATGCATGCCTTGATGTGAGTGATGTTGAGTTGGCCACGCCCAGCCAGTCACATGATTACCAAGCCACTCCCACCAAATAAGCCACACCCACAGAACCATTTGTTAAAAAATTTGAATCCCACCCCTGGATATTACAACATATAAAATATATAAACATAAAATATAAAGTATAAAAATAGATAACAAAACAACTAATGTTGATTAATAGGACTGAAATAAACTCAAAGAGTGTAGGAAGGTGAGAAGGTAAAAATTCCATCATCTCAAATAATTGAGATTTTCAGCTATTTTCATCCCACCTTTAATCATTGCTTGATGACAATCATTTTATTAATATTCAGGGATTTTGTAAGATATCCAAGTAGTTTTTCTTAAAGAGATCGACCTTTCATTTTCTATTGCTTTTGGACTGAAGGACAACAGAAAAATAATTTCCAGATAATTTTATAGCTTCTTTTTAATATTGAATTTAAATCACTTTAACATAAAATATCTAACATAGCAGGAAAAAAGCCTTCCAGTAACTTAGGTTAAAACTTTCTTTGTTGATGAGATGTTAAAGTGAAACTTTATGTACAGTTATATAACTAAGGCATCTATTAGGAACTATCTAGATGCACTGAATTTTCAGTGACTTTCAGGGCTACACAGATATTTATTTGGTCCTAAGGCTGCTTCAGAAGCATTTTGATTTGCTCACATTTCTTGAAACCCCATTTGAAGATTTTTCAAGGGTGAGGTGGGGTGGATAATAAAATCAACTTGGGAAAAGTTGTGAGAAATAATACATCATAGAACATTTCTTGAAATAAATTGCTTGATACTGCTGAGGTTTCTTTTACCGAATCCTCTGAAATGTTTTCCTTAGAAGTAGAATTAGCAACAATCATTGTTGAAGTTAACTGAGCATTTATTCTCTACAGTCCATTATGCATTGCTTGCAAATTAATGTTAGTTGAAATAGTAAACATTCTACCAGCTTGTTAAAACCAAAGGACAATTAAACATTTTTTTAAAAATTGAGATTGTAAAAAAAAATACACTCAGTTAAAACAAACTGTTAAGGTTATATAGGCATTCCTTTGTTTCTTGAAAAACTATTTCTAAAATCATGTGGTTTCATGGATATAATAAAAGTTGAATCTGCCAGGCAACTAAAATGTCAACCATGTGTAATCTGCTTTAAATAATTTATTTGGTGTCTTATTCCTTATGGCATTTAATAGTATTTTATGCATACTATGGAAATTATAAACTTCTAAATATGCTTTCATACATTTTGTAACACATCTATTTATCTACCAATCTGCACCTATTTGCATAGATTGCATATCCATTATGCTATTCTCTTTCAGAAAAATCAACACTATGCACAGGGCAGATGATTTTTAAAAAATGGAAAGAAAAAAAGTAATATTACAACATGCTATTCAATGCAGTTTCTGTAAAGTATTGGGTTTTCATTCTCCTTCCTGATTCATGTTAATATACTGATATATACTAATAGATATTTAGAATCTTCATCCCCATCCTTGAGGAGTTCAGCCTAACTATAAAGTCTTACGGCATGAAGCAAATTTATGTTGGCCAAAATAAGTTAGGTGTTCCTTTGAAAGCATCAGCAGAATTGTATACTTTTATATAGAAATAAATTATAGAGGTAGAGACAATATTTGCGCATGTATCCACTGATGCATCCTTTGGTGCCAACCAAGCTCCTAATCTCCTTCCAGCTTTTTTTCATCAAAAGCTAACATTGCAAAATGAATGTCCAGCCTCAGCATCATCTTTATGTACAAAAATGCACCCTGTAATCCCATAGACATTTTTAGAAGTAGAATATTGAACAGTGTCAGGGTTTATTTGGAAATGTATGTATCTGACCAGAAAAATGGGTGGTTGAGAAGATACTGTGGAACTGAAAGGGATGGTGTTAACCAACCTTCGCACCTTGACTTCTTCATGTGGAAGATATTTGGGGGGATAGACATGCCATGTAGCACTTTTGTAAAAGTCCCCATAGTCTCAGAATTCCAGGGTATCACTTTGTCAAAAAATTTATTGTCCCTGAACTGCTTGAGTAAATTGGGACAGTTATGAATGTTATCCCAATTTATGTTTTTCTAGGTAAAGTCATGAAGGTAGTCGATGTGAGAAGTATGAAAGTACTTAAGGTTTTGGATCCATGCTTTCTTCAATTTAAATTTCCTTTACATTATCTTCTTGAAATGTATCTCATATTCATAGTAGACGTGATCATAATTTTCCTTAAAATAACATGAAAGTCATGGTTTGGATTTTTAATTTTACTTTTATTATGTCTTGATAATGCCAATGATATAGTTACAGGATTCTATTTTAGAAGAATTGACAAAAAATAGTATAAACTTGAAAATGTTTCTCAGAGCCTCACATTTGTTTTACTCTTAAAACACAAGTAGGGGGTGTGTTGTTGTTTTTGCCACAGCGAGGTTTGTTAAATTAATTATATTAAAATTGCATTCTTGGTTAGAGAAATAAACCTTTTGTGTTAAAAGGCATTGTGTCTTTAAACAATGGTTAAAGCAATGATGTGTTGTATCAGCTAGAGCCTAAATTGTAGCCTGATCTAGTATGATGTCTGTAATTTCTTTTTCATTTTAACTTTTGAAAGGTTTTCATTCACTAAATAAATAGTCAAGATAAGGAACAGTATTATCAGCCATAGATTGCTATTAGGAGTAAGTCTAAATCTACATAAAAATACAGCTTTACAGTATCAGGTGATTTTGTAACTTTGCAATTTATTACATTTCAAAAACTTAATATAGTGGTTATGGAATGAAATATTTCTACCATATAAGTAAACATATAATACAGTTGTTTTAGCAAGAACATTAAGGAACCATATTCATCTATTCTGGCAGATCCTGCTTCCAACTTAAAATCCTTCCCAAGGCAGCAACTCCCCACCCCCATCCAACCCTGCTGCCTCCTCCAGTGTGTAATATAGGAGCTCAGCATGCTGGAAAGAGAGGTGCTAATACCAAAGTTATTCTGAAAAACAAAATTCATGGAATGTATTCATATAAAACTTTTCGCAAAGAGGGAATCATACAGGAATTGACAGTACTGTCATCAAATCAACATGACTCTTTCAAACAGTTGCTCAAATTTTGGACAAAACAATGAAGGCGTGACAGAGAAATCACACTTCATTGTTGCTCAGATTTTTGTTTTTGAGTGTTTGTGTGTGTTTGTGTGTATGTGTGTGTGTGTGTGTGTGTGTGTGATGCTCTCACCTTTAAATGACCGCTTTGCTAATTTCCACTTGTTGGATTATTCATATTTCAATTCCTATCCTTACTCTATATGATTTCCACCATTCCTTTCACAACATGTTATATATTATTCTAATATTCTGCTTAAAGAAAACGCATATTCAGTTCTATTAAGTTTTATTTAGTTATTATCTCTCATTACATAATAAGTGAATGTTTGAAAAAATTTGTTATGGAAGGTGAGACTAAAGGGCCTTTCCTGCTCATTTCCTGCTCATTTACAGATATGACAAAGGTGCAGAATTTGGCCTATTATAATTATGCAAGCAAAATAATAAATCCACTTTAATCAATCTCACAAACTGTAAAAACATGAGCCAAATAATTTTGAATTTACTGCTAAGGTATATGTAATAGACATGGGAAAAGAAATGCCACTTTTATCTTTATTTATTTATAATAAATACTTTTATAAAATCAATTATATAATAAAATGTAATATTATAAAATCAATTATATTTATTTTTTTGTTCAAAGCGACAAACATTCAACACAACTCCCTCCTCCTATTTTGCTCACAACAACAACCCTGGTGAGAGAGAATGACTTGCCCAAAATCACCCAGCTGGCTTTTATGGCTAAGGCAGGACTTGAACTCATGGTCTTTCAACTTTCAGCGAAAACACCTGTTTAGATAAAACATGGCGTCTCATTTGTAGAACAATCAATATTCACCTTTCTGTGTTAAATTTTATACTCAAATTAAAACATATATCTCCATGCTGCACTTTTAAAAATCATGCAAAGCATCCCTGCAGTTATGGCAAATTTTCCATAAGATTGTTTACTGTGTAGTTTATTGAGTCTTTAAATAGCCCAAGGATTTTTTCCCCCTGAGCCACGGAATACAGAAATTCAACATTTAGATATCACTATTAATAAAAGGTAACCTATGTGGATCTTCTGGGAGAGAGCTTTTCTCTAGGGATTTGCACTGTGTCCTATAAATTCTAAAATACTTTATTTGAGAAGCAGATAAATTCAGCTTACTCAAGCAAAGAGGAAATAAGTTCTTGCTCCCAGTTTGAAAATTATGGAAAGACAACAGAGATGACTACTACACACTGTATTTCAGATATGATCACCCTACAACCTCTGAATTATTTTTTTTGCATTTGTCAGAGCCCATCATCTTGTACTATGTGATGACAGAATTTTGGAGCCCAATTTCCAGCCATTTCATACTGAGAACATAGAATATCTGAAAAGAAATCTAAAAGATTTAACATATCTCTCAATTAAAAGGTAAAGGTTTCCCCTGTCCAGTCATATCTGACTCTAGGGAGCGGTGCTCATCTCCGTCTCTTAACTGAGGAAGCCACTGTTTTCTTAAAACCCTTTCTGTGGTCATGTGGCCAGCATTTACTGAGATGCATGGAACACTGTTATCTTCCCACCAAAGTGGTACCTATTTATCTATTCACAGTTGCATGCTTTCAAACAAACAAACAAAAAACCCTAAAAGATTGAACATATCTCTCAATTATTCCCTTTCCTGACTTTCAAAGCTCTACCTCCAAACCAACATTTTTTTAATGATCAGCTCCAATAGGAAGCATGTATTTGGAGTGCACTATTTGGAGCATAGAAAAATAGATAGGACAATGTAAGATATCAAAGATTTAATATTTAACTCCAAAGCAGGGGACCAAGTCAGTAAGAAATATTAGGAGCAGTGTTTCAGCCATATCTGGGGGACAACAGAATTCCATTCGTGTTTGATACGAAAAATTATGCAATGGTAATTGGGCACAGCAAGTTTTGCTTTCTTATCAATACGAGTTAACTTGAGTCTGGGCAAGTTGCCAACAAATGCAATTTGCATTAAGATATTGGGAAGCCAAGCAATGCAAAGCAATGGTCCCATTGCAGATTAATTTTTAATCTGTTAGTTAGCTTTTGTGTCAATTAAATAACAATTGGGTTAATGAAGATAGTTAGCCAAAGTAATTTGTTGAAATAAATATTTTATTATAATGGCCATCAATCAAGGTAAGAAAATACTGTAATAATTCTCTTGCTGTTAAAAGCTACTACGGTAGTCCATTAATATATATTTAAAGATCACTCCATTTTCAGAGTTTTACATTTGCTATTGAATAGGAAGAATATTTTCAGTCATTCATCTAATTGTTGATAGGTTTTCTTTATTTAAATTGCATCCACCAATTTAACTTTTTTAAACAATTTCTTTTGTATTCTTTAAAAAAAATACATTTGATTTAATATAATTTCATGATATATGTATTATTCATATTTGAAGAAGTTATATTGGACATACAAGACCAGTTATTTAAAACCTTAATCAATGTTGATGTCGGCCAACATATTTAAAGATTATCCTAGATTTCTACATGGTAGACCAAAGAGCTACTATCAATTGTGGGAAGTGACTGAAAATTACGTTAGTTTAAATGCTGACCACACTACCAACTACTACTATGCTTCAGCAGTGAAGCAGAGAAGGGGTTTTTTTTGTATGGAAAGTGAGATGCACATACTTGTGTGGACAGCTGGGTTATAGTCTGAGGCCATGTGAAACAGCAGAAGGCTAACTGCCACTTCTGGATCAAGTTTAAGACATACCTTGTATGAGCGCCACATTGCTTTTTAGAAGATTATTTCTTTTTAGCTCTAATTTAGTACTTTTGGTTTTTAAAAAATAAGTTATTTTCACTTCTTCTGGTGAAAGAAATCTGTGAGTAGAAGTGCTCTTTGGGGCCAAGAGGTTATTTTTGTAAGGCTCTACTGTACTTCCGTTCCTTTCCAGAGCCCCACTCCAAGCACCCATAGATGGCAAAAGAAGTTGGGGGGGGGGGCAGAGTTTTCCTTCCAACTTTATGATCCTACAGAATAGTCATTCTAGAACCAAACGAGGCATTTTGCTCCCATGTCCTGCTCTTCCTGTCACCCATGGATGAAGAAATCTTTCTTCCCCCTTACTCCCCACTACTTCTCTTGACATGGGAGAGAAGACGGACACAGGTTTTATGGTCTCAGTTCTCTCATCTCCCATATAATCACTCTATAGGATCAGAGACCTGGCAGGGAAGGAGCCATTCTTTCTGCATGACTGAAGGGAGGAGAAGAGGCGCCAATTCTCTCCACACCAAAAAGACTTGTTTTCCTCTCCTGGGTGGAATGGGTGAAATGCCATTTCCCTCATTTCTTAACTGTCTCTGCTTTCACAGCAAGGGACTTCGGCTGAACTACAAACACTCCTGCCAAATGCATTTTAAGGCATTCTGTTAGGAATATAAATCACCTAATAGTTGGGTTGGAAAATATATAAACCAGGATAGACATTTTAATACTGTTTCTTTAAGAGAATGCTAAAACTGTAATTGGGTGTGGTTCCTCAAATGGCCATAAGATGGAGCCAGAAACCTAGGTTGTTTTAGTTCCTGTTCTGTTGTTCTGGAGAGTGTTGCCATTCCTATTGACTATTGATTGTTTGCTGATCACAGTTCTTCTTAGGTTTGATGTAAGTCTGTTACTGAACTGTTTTTGATACTGGACTTTGTTATTGGATTATCCCTGGACTGAAAACTGACTGCTTTAACTGTGAATGACTTGGACTGCTTGTTTGAACTTTACTTAACCATTTTACTGGAAGTAAAAACCTACATTTTACTATATAGTGTAGCTGTGTGCTGTGTGTGTGTGTTATTCTACACTACTCTCACTACGTCTCCCTGTGTGCGCTCATTCTCCTAACGGGGAATTACCTCAACACATTACCATTTGATGAAGCTGGCTGTGGATTCGCTGTGTCACTGCCAGCTGTAGTAGCTCACCACTGTAGGTCGGAGTTGCACAATTGGAATATAGCTACAGAAAAGGTCTAACCCATCTAAATTCTGTAAGCAGTAGCATCTATAAAGAAAACTTACAATGCAATTATATATTCTGAATGGATTTATATGGGGGGTGGGATTTTCAACTACTCTGATCCCAAAATCTTAATTTCACTGGAATTTTAGTTTGCATTATCATGAATTTGTAACCAAAATTGAATATTTAAAGCTGATGATGACTCTTGAAAGTTTCTACAGTTCCAAAAAACTCAAAGGGCAGACTCAATGGACCACTGGGTCTTTTTCTGCCATCAATGTTATATGTTTTTACTTAGTTTGCATATATACTACATTTCTGAACTAGATGTAGTTTGGCACAAACATTTGGACATTTATAGGATGAAGTAACAGTTTTTCCATTTCTTTTTTCTCTCATAGTTGATTGGCTTTGTTTACGCCTGTTATGTGATTAGTGTTTTTATGGAAGAAGAGGACAGCAGTAAATACTGATATACACCTCCCGATCTCTGGAGCCACAACTTTGGGGTGAGACATGATATTGCTCTCATAGAAATTTTTGGAAATGGAAAGGTATATTTGGGGGGGGAAAGAACAACATTCTTTTCTCGAACACAAGTAGCTTTCTTTTAATTCTGCCCTTATAATATGGCCAACACATCAGTAAGATTAAGTATTTTCATTGCTTTTATTTGTTGTTCTTCTAATTCATGCTATACTAATATTAATCAATTTTATTTTTAATTGTATGTGATTTACAGTATTGTATTACATTATGTTATTTCCTATAAAAGCTTCCTTAAAGCTTTTATATACATTCTAAAACATACTTTAGAACAGGGGTCCCCAGCCCCCAGGACATAGACTAGTACTGGTCCATAGACTCTTAAGAATTGGCCGCACAGCTGGAGATGAGTGGCAGGCAAGCTAGTGAAACCAAAACCATCCCACTCCCCAGTCTGTAGAAAAATTGTCTTCCATGAAAAAAGTCCCTGGTGCCAAAAAGTTTGGGGACCATTGCTTTAAAATACAATAACACATAAAGTGTAATATAATAATTCACAGCAGTTTATAATCTCTGGTTACTGTTAGTATTAGGCATGGAAGCTTGATTAGCAATTCTACTTTTACTGCAGCAGTAATTTCTGAAATATAATTTAATCTGGTATACGTATCAAAGCTATTGTGCAGTTGCTCTCTATGTTCCTGTTCAATTTGAGCTGCATTTTATTGGTTCTGAAAAGATGAGATGTCTGACAGATGATGCCAAGTTCTTTTTAAAAAGACATAAATAATTTGGATAGATAATTTCCTTCTAATGGTACTAGTTCCTTCTGTTCTGTTTTGCTCTTATTTTACAATTCAGCCTGATTCTTGAAAAATAATATTATTTTCTAACATTCTTCATAATTCGTTAACTTCTACATTGTTAATGTCTACAACTTCAAACAGATATGTGTGTATTCATGTGTACAGTGCACACAAACACACAAAATTTTGCTTTGGAAACCATGAACGTTTTATATAAAACCTTTGTTTAATTTATCCTAAAGTAAACCGGCAGTTATTGGCCTTTAATATTTCATGAAGAGAAATATACTTGCCTAATTTTCAGCATCTTGGATTAAATCTGCCAGGAAGGCTTAAAATGTAATAACCGTCACTTCTTCTGTAAGATTTAAGAAGGTATTGAGCAACCAATGGATATATTTCTAAGAGCAATAAACATATAAAGAAATGTTCTATCAAGCCATTCTTTTCTGGCTTTGATGTCATGCTGCTATTGAAATGGGAACATACTGCATTTCTCCTTTTAGAGGCTTTCATGTACACAAGATTTTGTTTTTTTGAGAAGTAAGATTTTAGTGGGAAAGGGAAGAGGCTGTTGCCATACAATCCCAGGAAAAGACACAGCTGCTTCCATGAATTGCTGAAAGATACTATGTTTGCATTCACTTCACCCTAAATCAGCTTTTTGGAATAAAATCCAGAAACTTCAGACTGAAGTTTATTTATTTTATTTATTTATTTGATTTGCCAATTGTTTACAAGATAATAAGTATAAATGTATACATAGTTGTGAATACATGAAATGGGTACATATAAGAAAAATAAAAGAAGAATAAGAGAAACAATAGGACAGGGACGGTAGGCACGTTGGTGCGCTTATGCACGCCCCTACAGACCTCTTAGGAAAGGGGTGAGGTCAATAGTAGACAGTCTAAGGTTAAAGTTTTTGGGGTTTGGGGAAGAAACTACAGAGTCGGGTAGAGTATTCCAGACATTGACCACTCTATTGCTGAAGTCGTATTTCCTGCAATCAAGTTTGGTGCGGTTAACTTTGAGTTTGTATCTATTGTGTGCTCTTGTGTTGTTATGGTTGAAGCTGAAGTATTCATTGACAGGTAGGACATTGCAATGTATGATTTTATATACCATGCTTAAATCAGACCGAAGACGCAGTAATTCAAGGTTTTCTAGTTCTAGAATTTCAAGTCTGGTGGCATAAGGTATTCTACAACGAGTAGAGGAGTGGAGAACTCTTCTTGTGAAATATTTCTGGACTTTCTCAATTGTGCTAATATCAGATACGTAATGTGGTTCCAGACTGATGAACTGTATTCGAGTATTGGTCTAGCAAATGTTTTGTATGCTCTGGTTAGTAGTGTGATATTACCAGAGAAAAAGCTAATTAGGATTAGGTTAACAACTCTTAATGCCTTTTTGGCTATGTAGTTGCAGTGGGCTCTAGCACTTAGATCATTAGAGGTGAGTATTCCAAGGTCCTTTACAGAGCTTGGGTCATCAACAAGATCTTGACTATTCAGCTTGTATTTTATTTTCTGATTTTTTTTGCCAATAAGTTCGAAGTGCTTAACTTTGTTTTTAAGAAATATAGCAAACCCAGTGCATTTCCAAACATCATTTTCTGCCTTTTTGCTTATTGCAGCTAGGCTGTTATCATTTAATAAATTTATTCAATCAATCTAGTATCATTTTGAGAACTCACTTCTTTCTTTTTAAAAGAATGTTATCTTAACAATGCAGACTTGTTTTTCATTCAGCACTCTTGATCAGATGGTAGTTACATCATGCACTTATGTATGAAATAGAACAGATTATCAAGATAATAAATCAGATCCCACACCCTAATCATAAATTATCTTAATTATATACTTGGGATTTGCTTTAAATTTCTAACCTATTTAAAAAAAACATTTTTCTTTATAATATGTGTTTAAGAATCATAAAAATGAAATTAGTTTATTATTCTGAGTATATTAGTTTTATAGTGAGGGAAATATTGCTGTTTAGAATGTTTTAAAACTCCAAATGAGAAATCTCATGCCCTTTATGGAAGAAAGGAAGATATTGTGGTTAAGGTATTGAATTAACCCTGGGAACTCTGTAGTTTCTTCCCCAAACCCCAAAAACTTTAACCTTAGACTGTCTACTATTGACCTCACCCCTTTCCTAAGAGGTCTGTAGGGGGCGTGCATAAGTGCACCAACGTGCCTACCGTCCCTGTCCTATTGTTTCTCTTATTCTTTTATTTTTCTTATATGTAACCATTTCATGTATTCACAACTATGTATACATTTATACTTATTATCTTGTAAACAATTGGCAAATCAAATAAATAAAAATAAATAAAATAAGATTCCCTTGATCATTTGGAACCATGTACTCTGTCCCAAAGGTGTTTTTTCAAGAGGTAACTGGACTTTCTGGTTTTTCTTTTTCTTCTTCAGCTCTGACTGGACGGTGGGAATGAAAGGATTTATATTCTTTGCAGACAGTTGGTCATTTGTATTTTTTTAGCAAGTCACTAAGGTCACCTGGAGGATTATCTGTGTCATCAGGGTCACAGGAGTGATGCAAATATGTGTGGAGCCTTCTTGGAACTGTTGAAAGGACTATGTTGTAGATTGGAGATAGATGCTGTCATATCTCTCCCTGTCTTATGAGAGAGGGCTGTTCAATTTTGACATAGATGGCCTCTTTGACCCCTCTTTCAAACTAGCAGTCCTTTCTGTTTAAAATGTAGAGTTTGCTGTCTTCAAAAGAGTAGCCTGGTTCTTTTAAATGCACATGGACTGCTGGATCTAGTCATGATGTGTTTGTTCTCTTGTGTTGTGCCATGCACTTATGAAGTGGTTGTTTTGTTTTCCCAATGTACAGATCTGCACATGGCTCATTGTGTTGTACTGCATATACCACATTGCTCACTTTTTGTTTGGGTGTTTTATCTTTGGGGTGGACAAGCTTCTGTCTTAGTGTATTCTTGGATTTGAACTGTACATGTATGTTATGTTAGCTGAAGATCTTCTTGAGCTTTTCCGATATTCCTGCAACATATGAATGATCATATTGCTTTGTTTATTATTCCCTTTGTTATCTGTTATGGCGGAGCTCCTGTAGGGGTGTTTGTTTGTTTTTTTGGAGATTTGATGAAGGCCCACTTGCGATAGCCATATGTTCTGAGGGCTTCCTTGATGTGTTTTTATTCTTTTTCTTTCCCATCTTTGTTGGTAAGCAGGCCTTTAGCTTGGTGATGTAGGGTTCTGATGACTCCCATTTTGAGCTCCAGTGGGTGGTGGGAATCAAAATGTAAATATTGATCTATGTGAGTGGGTTTTTGTTAAACTTCAATATTAAGGCTTCTGTTTTCCTTAATGTGCACTGCACAGTCCAGGAAGGTTAGACTATTTTCCTTAACATCTTCCCGCATTAATTTGGTATTTTTTCCATAGAGTTAATACATTGGTGGATACTTCCAATTCCCGTGTTTTGATCTTGATCCACATTTTGGATCAAGAGAGGACTGCTGGTTTGAAAGAGGTCAAAGAGGCAATCTGTGTCAAAATTGAAGAGTCCACTCTCAACAGAAGGGTGGGATATGACATCATCTATCTCCAATCTACAACACAGTCCTTTCAACAGTTCCAAGAAGGGTCCATACACATTTGCACCACTCAGGTGACCCTGATGACACAGATAAACCTCCTGGTGACCTTAACAACTGCTAAAAGAATGCAAATGACCAGCTGTTTGCAAGGAGTATTAACCCTTCTATTCCTACCATCCAATCATAGCTGAAGAAGCTTCTTGGATGGGAAGCAAAATGTCTTCAAAGAAAAACCAGAAAGTCCAGTTGCCTCATGAAAAAGCACTTTTGGGACAAACATGACTTGGATGACAAGCACCTCCATAGACAGTTATTCTTTCTTTCAGAGTTATTGTTATTCCCATATAAACTGACATAAGCTCCTAGAGGAAAAATAGGTTATAGCTAATAATAAATACAAGAGAAGAGAATATAGCTGATTCACAGACAACTGTCTTAATATATATCTATAGCATCTTTTCCTGCCATAGGGTATTTGAGCTGCCTGGAGAAAAATCTCAATATAAATGTGAAAAGGCATTGTTGTTTTTTATTGAGGACACAAGACAATTTCACTTAGAAAAACATAACTTGAATGTGTGTGTGTATAAAATAATAATGGCTCTTTCATAAAGAAAAAAACTAAAAGTTCATAACAAGATAGGGAGAATTTTTTTTAAAAAAGCTAGATACATGTTTTCTAATCTGAAATGCACTTGTTATAGAAAATTGTTGATTGCCTCCATAATTGACTGTATCTGTAACCAGTTACAGTTTTAAGCATGCTAATTACTACATTATTGTTCCGTTGAAGAAACTATTAAGTACTATATATTCCTTAGAAATGTAAAAGGCAGTGAAATTTAAAAGGAACATGGACATGAACATTAGCTGACTCATTACATCCTTCTAATGAATAAATGAAAATATTTAGACTAGCCAGCATTCTTCAAGATGTTAAGAATTACAAGAAATAGCCAGAAATCCCTAGCTTATGCCACCCATTTTTCTCAGCAATCTGCCTTCCAAGAAAGGATACTGTTGAACATTCTGCATTCAACAACTAATTTCCTTCTTTTAAATTTTTTTTTACAAAATTTGATAATCGCTGCATAACAGCAATTTTAAAGGCAATGTACAATAATAAATAAATAGAGAGACAAGCCAATAAAACAGATGCTAAAAACATCAGCAGTAAGAAAAGCGCTTACAACTTCACTCAATAGCAGAAAATGCAGATAATATTTAAAAAAAAATTTAAAAAGCCTGAAGAAGGGACAGAGGGTATGGCTGAAACTAATTGCCAATTATTGTATTTTCCAGGTATGGGGTCCCTCTCCAAGCATTTCTTCACTTTTTTCAGACCATATACCAGTAGAAACTATCAGTCAACAGTTCTGAATCCCATAGAATCACACAGTAGTTGACCAGTAGAAAATACATCAGATTGTGCAGTCAGTAAAGACTGAAAGGATACTACATTTCTTGTAGCATAAACTTCAGTAAACTAGATCTAATGCTTGAGACAGCTTCTTTGTTTAAACAAACTTTGGGGGAAAATATGACTTGACCAAGATCCAGATTTTACAGACTGATTAACTGAAAGGGATACAAAACTACTGGAGAAATGGTTGCTACATGTACATTAACCTGATCTACGCCCAAAGTAAAGCCAAATGGAAACATATCTTGTCAAAAAAGGCAAATAAATTGCAGAAAACTATTATGCAGAAAAATTATGTAACAGACACCTTCTGAAAATAGCCTTGTGGGAGAGATCATAAGCTGCCAAGACAATTTCTTATGAGTCACATTTTTAATGACAATATATAATAATAGCTAGCTCTTCCTGATACCATTTTAATTGGGAGAACTGTCTGATGGAGAGTTAGGGGCAGAGTAGGGATATACAGCTTTTGGAGATGAGGGTTGCAATTGATTTTGAAATAATTTGTTGGGATCTGGTCCAACAAGTCAGTGCGACTTAAATAAAGAAATGATCAGGAACAGGACAAAAACTGAATATAAGACTCTGGCATTATATACATGCCTGAGACCCAATTCCTACCATTCATTACTTCTTTTAATAAAAAAATGAAATATTCTACAAAGGAACCAGAAGTACTATTTTATGTACACTAGTCCCAAAGACTGTAATGTGGTTCCAAATCTGACCACTTCCATACATTAAAATGTAAGTAAATATTTATGCTTTATATAAAAATCTGTATCTCTTGTTTTTCCAAACAAAGCTTATCCTGGATCTATATCTTACATTAAATTGATAATATTCTGTATATTTTAAATGTCCACATGGTTCCATAACATATTGCTTATGAATTATATTGTTTCATTCAATTTGTACTTTACAATTTAATTTCCATAGAGCAGATATGTATATTTCAGCTGATAGTTCTCGGCTTTAATTCAACGTATCCTCCTATCCCTGCTGGGACATATTGAATTAAAGCCTAGAAAACTTGTAGATAAGGTCTGATCACAAGAGCAACATTAATTTTACTACCACAGTGAAATTTAACTTGCAACTGGCATTTGATTACTAATGATTTAAGTAGCAATTACACACAAACACAGTTATGAAAATGATTTAAAATGTACTGGTGTATCACTTTTCTTTAAGAAGCCTGTGTTTAATCTACCAATGACTGAAAAAAAATCCCTGGTTTATTCAAACATTTCTATACTGTCCATTAGTATGCAAAATGTAGAAGAACATTTATATGTCCTCCATAAAGCAATTCTTAAACAGGTTGTTTTCATAGATCAGCTGTTCCAGTTGACATACGAAGGTCATTTTGAGTCCATTGGCCCTAAAGTAACTTCTAAGTCTTATGCCTTTCTGAAGCATGGTATCTCATATTCTTTACTTAGCCCCTACTGACAGCATGGAATATTCCTCTTTGGGCATAATGCACAGGGTTGGGATAAATATTGGGAGCTATTTATTGTTTATGATCATTATTATTTTGAGTGGTTTACCACTGCAGAAAATGTGATAAAGTGGAACTGGATGTGACTAGCAATCCATGCTTTTGGAGGTCAGATAATAGAAACTCTGTGTATGTACATACACATAAACAAAACCTTCACTGTTTTTTTAATGTGTGCTGTTAAAATAAAAAATCAAAGCAGAATTAATTAAACAGTTGGACACCAAGCATTGACACCCAAATTGCTAATAGCTGTAACAAGCGAGTACAAGCCTGGTAGGCTTGTATGAAGTGAACATACTCTGCAGTTACTCCACAGAATTGCAGCAACTTGCTCTTTCTCGACAATTCAATTGGAAGCAACAACCATAACAACCATAACAATACAAGAGCACACAATAGATACAAACTCAAGGTAAACAGCACCAAACTTGATTGCAGGAAATACAACTTCAGCAACAGAGTGGTCAGTGTCTGGAATACTCTACCTGAACTGTGGTTTCTTCCCCAAACCCTAAAAACTTTAACCTTAGACTGTCTACTATTGACCTCATCCCTTTCCTAAGAGGTCTGTAGGGGCATGCATAAGCACACCAACATGCCTATTGTCTCTGTCCTATTGACTCTTTTTATTTTTCTTATATGTATCCATTTCATGTATTCATAACTATGTTTATACTTACACCTGTTATCTTATAATAGCTTGACAAAATAAATTTAAAAAAAGGCAGGGGCAACTTGCCTCATTCAGCCACCTTCTTCAAGGAAAATGGCTCATGCACATGTGTGAAAGCTGCTTGACTGAAACGGCTCAACCATTTCTGATCCTTTGGAATTGAGAAAGACAGTTTCTTCTCTTTAATGAGCTTTGATCAAAACTATGTCAAAGCTAGATGCTCCTTTGAAGCTTTGCACAAGCTTAGTTTGTGCCTCCATGACTACATTGCCCATTCCTTCTGTTATGTTATGTATGATTTTACACAATGAGGGGACAGTTAAAATTAAAATTCTGGCTACATTCCAAAATTATTTATACTATGCCTATATACTATTTTATTCTGCATTTTAGAGTTTTAATATGTTTAGATATTAACCTGTCAAGAACATATGGAACAGCAATATTAAATCAATATTAAAAATCATTAAACATCAATCATCTAATTCTTTTAGAGAGATTTTTTTATTTATCCTTAGTAGAGGATTTATCTTTTATTGAAATACTGAATTAAAAATGGAAATATTAGACCTTTCCAACAGTTAAAAAATTTAGATGGTCAGGACTTTCGAACCATCTAGCTAGGTAGCTAACTATCCTTGGAAGCCAAGGGCGCTTTTCTTGTAGGATGTTAGGGACTATGTGGGAGAGTCGTTGCTTAGATACAAAACATTTTAGCTTTTATACCTAATATTGCCATTCTAAACTGAATGAACAACAGAAAATATAAAATACTTCTGCCTCACACCTAAGTCAGCTTCTATGTTCTTTCCTAGTCAGAAAAATATATGGGGTTTAGATAAAGAAACTGACCTGGTTTAAGATAGTCTCCTAGGTGTTTATCACTGCAGAATATCTGGAGAGACGTACAATGCACAGGGAACTTTTTCTAAGGGCCTTACATCCCTGTACATCCCCATTCTAGAGTGCTAATGGACTCTAAAGAACAAAGAATTTCAATGATCAAGGTTAAAAAAAAATTGAGAGCCAGGGTGCAGAAAACAAGTTAGTGATCTGTGCTATCCACCAGCTTCTTGATGCTTGTTTGTCTGAGGTGTGGCAGTCTGCCCACTTGGCTTCACAATAAGATAATTGGTATAGTTTTTGATGCAAATGGACCAGGACAGCTGCAATTTTCAAAACTAATGGGCCTTTTACTATCTAAATTGTGAAAAACCCAACTATCTTTGAGCTAAAAGCTAGAAGAGAAAAAGAACTGTGTTTGCTACTTTTCATGGATGCCATGGCCTGGCCAAAGTCCTATCTTTAGAAACATTTGGCGACAAGCAAGAAAAAAGTGCCCAAAAACTCAGCTGCTCTCCTGCTAGAACATATAGCTGACTAAGCCAGCATTTCTGCAGCCTGCAACTTTCTGACTTTGTACTTTCCAGAGTACTAAGTGGTCTAATTTCCAGATTGGGGTCTGAGCCAGACTGAGAAGTCCTTAGCGTAGAAAGCTCTAGCAAGATAGGAATTCGTTTCACAGTGTTAACTGTTTTATCCAGACATATCAGCAGAAGCATGACAATTAAGGCCTTGAAAGCATCTGTATATCCTTTAATGTTTCAGCACTTCAGCTGTTGAGTTATTCATTTAGTTTTCAATTACTTCCTATCTGTAAATCCCCAGGAGATGTAAAAGTAGAAGGAACAAATAAACTATTCTATTGAAAATGAATTGTGTATGCAATGTAAAGCATGGAGTTATAAGTTAATCCTTTCTCTTCATTATTGTAAATTATTTGTCTCTGCACAATGAACATGCAAGATTATGATTGCACAAAGTTAAATGTTTTTAACAAAGTTACATTGTGCATTGCTTAGATCAGTTGTTAAACTTTAGAACTTGTGGACTTCAATTCCCAGAATTTCTGAGCTAACATGACTGGAGGAGGAATTCTGGGAGTTGAAGTCCACAAGTCTTAAATCTGTCAAGTTTGAAGACCCCTGCTTTAGGAGATAAGCTCTGTTTACTTGTAGAAATCACATACCTCTTTGACCCAATTCAAGAAAATATTAAACTAATCATGGAGTACTCCAAACTAACAATAACATTGGTCTCTACTAATCCAAAATATGCATTAGATTGCTTTCAAAAATGTCTTATCCTGATACAGTGCCTTTGTCTCATCTCTATCGTAGATGAGATGAAGCAGCTTAAAGTTGCCTTCAATTATTCCATTTTTATAGCACTGTTTTCTTTTTTCCTAACACATTTTCTGCTATAGATGCAATCAAACATGCTTCAATAACAGTGTGTATAATGAACTGAAGGGGCTGAAATCTGCCCAGTTTCTACCAGTTTTTTATTGTATGCATGCTCCTCCCTCCATGGCCATTTAAGATCCAACCAGACCCCTGGTTCCTCAGAAGGCACTTGCCTGCATAATATGTAAGAAGATGATGGAGCAGTCGTAACTAAAGATAAAGCAGATACATAAGCAGAGAGGACAACAAGCCAGGAATCTTGTTGATCCCTTCATGGAGTAGATAAGAAGCAAACAAATAATTAAGGAGACCCAAGGAAAAATGTCATCTGAAGTAGATAAAGGATGTTGAGCATAAGCACATGGAAACCCAACCCCCAATCCTATCAACAACTACCCAACCTTTAACAAGGCTGACATTATGAATCAACTAAACAAGGTCTTTGGAGGTGGGGTGGATAAGCATCTCTTCCTTCATTCCCCAAAGCCATTCTCAAATTCCATTATATCTGCTTTCTGTTTATGTACTATAGCCTGCCCTGCTAAAAAGAACTGAAAAGTAAAGTACTTAACACGTAATCTTTGAATTTGATCAGAAAATATGGTTTGAACAAGATGGCTATTCTCTCATCTCCCAGGGCTCAACACTAGCTCTTTATTCTTCACTGCAGTTGTCAGCTGCGCTTTTCACAAAGCCATCTTCCATCCGTCATTTCTTCCTCTGGAAACTGGGTTAGTGTGGTTGTATGCAGTTATTTCCTCTGCTGCTGAGGATATCCAGGAAGAGTGTTGTTATTTTCTTCTTTCCTTGCAAATTTTATTCCTTTGAAGATGCTGTTGATTGTTTTATGTGTCTTCCTTTTTTATTATAACAAAGGTGTTGTCCACATACTGGATTCATGTTTTTGGTTGTATGTGTGGGAGTGCTAGAGTTTCTATGAGTCATGGAAGTAGTGATGTAATGGGTATTCCTTTGATTTGTTGCTATGTTTGACCATCAAACTGAAAGTAGGTATTGTGGCAGAAGTTAATGAGATCCACAATTCTGGATATTACAGTTGATCAGTACCATTGCTCCCACGGATTATTTTAATAGTTGAGATCTATAATGATAACATTACCTAGTTGGGTAAGGAAAGCTTTGCAAGCATTCAATCAAATCCATAAATCATCAAGGACTCCACAGTCTCTGAATAGACACAGGCTTGGCACTTTTTCAGAAGAGCATTATACCCATGTTCAGAAGTAGCAATGCCTTCAGAAGTTAGCCAGGTTAACAAGTAGTTAAACTTCCTTCCCAACCTTTTCTTCTCAGGTAATTTGTGTACTCTCATTTCAGGTTGAAAGAAGGAATCCACACTGATGCCATGCTGATGTTTAGCAGTGTTATGAGGAGGAACCAGGCTTTGCAACAAAAGTCCAATTGTGCGAGACTGTCTCACTGAGGAAACATGGCTTCATTATGTTCAACCTGGACTATGGATTCCTCTCCTGACATATGGCTTCATTTCTCAGTCACCACCTCAGATTCCTTATTAGTGTTGTAAATGAAGCCTTCTTAGATAATCTTGAATTTTTCTTTACTTACTTTTATGACAACTTGTACATTGTAACTTTTTCCTTTTTGAAGTTTTTTAAAACAAAATATCTAGTGTTTAGGGCATGAAAACAGTGGAGCGTGTGAGAGTCCTCTTTTTCCAGAATTTTACCATAGTTTTGGAGTAAGATAACTGTACTGTATTTGCATGTGCTAGTAATTATATGCCATACACAGACCCACACAACTTCCTCCAAAAGCTCTCAGCTCTGATGAAATGAGCAGGAGGGAAAGCAAGAATGATAAAATTGTAACACACAATTAAATTAACACTAGCCTTCTCTATAGAATCCCACTTAATTACAGACATACTGTAGGAATTGATCAGTAAAAGTGGTTTTCCAATTGTTACAATGATCAACATCATTGAGCTCAAGTCTATGCATGGTTGCTCCGATGTAAGTCTCATTCAGTTCAATTGTGTTTTTATCCCCCAGGACAATTGCATAAGGTTTGCAAGATAATTTGCATATGGCTGATTCTCCCATATGCCTTTTTGATTCCAAGATGCATTCCTTGTACCTGTTGTAATTGACAAAGAAGTATTTCCTTCTTCAAAATTCAGGGAAGATGTGTGTAATTTGCACATTTTTTAAAAAAAAAAAATCTCCTTAGAAGGAGACAAAAATGAATGTGTACAACACTGGGATCAAGGGGAGGCACCAACTACAGCCTTATAAGCCTTGGAAAATTCATGATGGCCTTAATGTAAAAGCTGAACAGAAGGCATTCATTATGAAGATATGTACAAAAAATGTAAATTTATCTGTAAATAACTTTAGAATATGTATTAATGTGGCATTTTGGTTTCTTCCAATTATATAAAAAGGGAGACATAAAAGTGATTTTTCTGTGGATATTAGGTGCTCTATGAATTAGGCCTTTATTCTTCATACTTTTCTGGATACTATATGAAAATATCTAGTCTTTATGCTGTACAAAATCATCCTGTCTCCTGGTGGTGTTATTTTGTTTCTGTGGTTCACCTTTGGGATCAGTTTGGGAAGGAACCCTGAACTATTCTGATCCTTTTGTGACATTTCTGTATGATTTTATAGTTCTTTATTTTAGAAAGTAGTTAGGATGTAGCATTTTGCATCCACAATATCATTTCTTATGTCCTAAAATGTGGGTGGTCCATGTGGGAATCACCAGGTTTTGTATAATAGCAACCCCAGCTTCCTTCGTCATCTACCATATTTGCTAGAATTGATAGGAATCTGAGACCACACCTGAAGATGTGTGCATTTTTAGGCAGCTGGCACAATGAGGCCATGTGTATCATTATATCATGTAAATGAAGTCAGGATGCAAATGATGTTACTTGCTCTTCCACCCTCAGTTGTTCCAATAGACATTGTTTATTCATAAATTCATTATATATGTGCAAAATTGTATTTGAGGACAGAGCCTTCCATAACATTTATTATTTTATACAATTTATGCAGTTCCCCCATCTCAACAAAGTGATTCTGGGGGGCTAGCAATAAAAAAATGGAGCAGATATAATGTTGGGTCCTAAAAGCAGCTTTATAAATTGGATCTACTACCTAAAATAAATACTCAGTTCCTATCCTTTTTTGCTCTTTGGATATGAAATCCTTATTCTTTTCTTTGATTGTTTTTAAGGGGAGTATTTTAAAATTCTGTCTATAGCATTGTCAACTGCTTTATTCCAAGCAAATATATCCTTCTAATCAGAATTTGCAATCAGGTTTGGAAATTAATTGCTTAGTCCTTGTTAATTCGCTTAAAAGCAAACATAATTTATGTTGTTGCACATGTGGTATAAGGAGTCAATGAAAATGATTAATTTATTTGGAAGAGAGGTAATCTGAGCGGAAAACATTTTCTATACTAGTTCATAAGGAGTCAGAATTATATCTGCATTAAAACAATGTTGAATGTGCACTATTTATTTCAAAAGCTATTCTGCTTATAGCAGTTGAGCACATTCTGCTATGTTGGGTTTCTGCATAACATTAAACTAAAAGAGATTGCCTTCACATTCTCATTAACCAAAAAGGTAGATTTAGAGAAACTTCACATATTTTCAAAATACATCTGTAACAGTTCACAGACATATGCTGTACCTAGATAATAGTAGGCTGTCATTTTACAACTTTATAAGTCAAATATATTTACACAGCAAACTTAAATATCGTTTGCTCAATTCAATTGGGCAGGATTCTTATGATACCTTGAATTATATCCATACTAATTGCGTTCAAGCAACATACTAAGCTTAAAAGACAGTGCCAAGCTTGTGGTCCTTTGTGGTGGTCTCTGTACTGTTTTCTTAAGAATATGCATATAAAGTATTTCCAGAAAACATTTTTTTAAACAAAAGAAGTGCTTACACATTGTCCCAAAGGTACTTTTTCAAGAGGCAATTGGACTTTCTGGTTTTTCTTTCAAGACGTTTTGCTTCTCATCCAAGAAGCTTCTTCAGCATCCTTTGCACTCTTTTTTATGTCCTTTTATAAAACAGAAGATTCAGATGATCTGTTGACAACTTGATATCCTGGTAATTTCACATTCTGGAAGCTCTTTCATCATTCAGTGAGGAAACTCTTTCTTCATTATCTTACAGTTCACCTACTCTTTAGCAATATTGTTGCCTATTTGTTTGATATAAAGTGCAGCTGGCATTGCCAGAAAGAAATTACCCAAAAAGTAAAAATAGTTTTATCTAGTTCTTAAACATGTGTGGAAAGTATTATGGTTTTAGGTACAACTTTTAGCAAGAGGTGCTTTGCATTGACATGAGTAACAGATCTTTAGCTGCATGAAGAGGTGCTGTACCCTTCAAGGTTCAACACAGTTGCTTCAATGGGTTTCTTGCATCAACTTTTAAATGTGTTCATCTAGCATATTTCAATTTTGTTTCTATATGTAGAATTGTGAAAGAGCACTTCAAATGCTTTAACATTTCTATAAAACAGAATTACTAGGGATAACAGAGTTTGTGACTAACTGAATTGCAGAGGGCCCTGATGTTTCAGTTTGATTTCCTTCATTTGCACTAACTGCAGTAAGATTCTTATTTTATTCGGTTTATCCTGTATCAGACCAACAAGGAATCCCTAAAGATATGGTTGTATGAATTTTTATTGTAGTCTCGGGAGCTTTTACTATAACCTCAAGGTTGTAAACCAATGAGTAAACATAAAGTCATAGTTACAGAGTAAATATTGGGGAATGATTGCCTTTTTTTATTCATTTGAATTCTTTGATCTCATGTAAAGGTTACTTGGAATTTTGCATTCCATTTATAACTATCTTAACTGTACACCTTGACATCACAATTTGGAACAGTACTTTCCAGTCTTTAATTTTTTCAGACTGTCACTAAAATCTTCTCAGGACCACTCATGAGCCAGAGATAAAATTACTGCATTCTTCATGTGGTTCTCCCTCATTCCCAAGTTAAAAGTGAATGTTAAAGAATAATCAGATTCTGCTGGGGCTCCACATTTCGTAAGATATTGGTGTTCTTATTAGAAATCTAGCAAAACTTTAGGTGAGCATGTTAAAATCATGGGCAATTTGTGATGTCCCAATATTTTGACCATTTAAAATTATATTTTAGTTTGGTACAGTTTTTAGAGACTACTTTCATTTCCTTGTGAGTTGTCCATACATCATAGGAACCACTCTCGACTAAGTATGCAAAATGTTGTGGGTCAGCGAGCACATTTAAATTTATTTATGTTTTTGTTTATGTAATCCTGCATTTATTATTTCATAACTAATACTCCTTCCTATTTTCTCCTCAAAATAATACTGTGAGGTAGGTTGGGCTGGCTCAAAATCACCCAGTCAGTTTTCATGCCTAAAAGTTGAACTTAAAACTTGGTATCTCACCTAACTATTAGACCAGAAAATATTCATAATTTGGAAAGCAAATTACTGGACAATGTACAACAAACCATTTTATTTTCTAAAAATGGTTATGTAGTCTATTTGGAACCCAGAATCATAATTACAATGGCAATTTGCATTTGCAATTAAGTCCCTATCACTTTTTAAATTAAAAGCATGTTTTAAAACAATAAACATAATAGAATATGCTACTGAGACATCATTGTCCTTTGGTACAGTGTTGGGGAGCCAAGATTTAGATTATTTGATCTAATTTTGTTTACTTTATTTGGGATATTATGTAGTCATTGAAATGGCTACATGATTACATTTTAGTAAAGGGGATTCAGGATGGCATCAAAAAACTTCCTATACATTCTCATCTCTATTTTATTCATTTTTGTTTGCAATAATTATGGGCAATGTTCTTAAGTAATTCACTCCATTCCAGTATATAATATCTATTTTCTCTGTGTGGGACATGGGAGTAACTGTGATATTATTCAAACAGCACAGAGGGAGCCCCATTATCTTCATCTTTAGATAGATTGGAATTATTTAATATTTCAGGTATACAATTATGAACAGCTAAGACTTAATGCATAAAAAATTCATGCTGTAGATTTCTGTTGTCCAGCTGTGCAATGAATAAGCAAGAGGAAATAGCCTGCAGTCTGTTTTGTTTTTAAGTATATAAGGAAAGGTGGGAAATAAAAGCAATGTGCAGTAAGTAAAAAAGAATAGTACAGATTTTGTTAGCATTCTTTGCTGTAGCTATTTTCTTCAGGTTCTATGTTAGTTTGAGCTGTGAATCAACCTGAACAGGATTAGGTTTAGCACAATTATAATATGTCTGTTTCTGCCTGTCTCTCCCCCAACTATCACCATCTTCTAATTTGTTATTGATTTAATTACTGGGTTTTGTTCTTTATTTGTGCATTGTTCTGAGCTGTAGTGTGTTGGCAGCCTTACACATGTAAATTATAAATAAATTATAAAATCCATAGAAAAACATTACATGAGCAAACTTCAAAGTACAAAAATGCTCAACATATAAGCTCCCTGGCATTAATGTTCACAATCTGGAACAGAAAATCACATTCAGTGAAAAAGCAATTGAAAACTGTTAATCTATGTCAAATATCATACATCATCACAATATATAAGCCAATTAAATTCTAATGACTAATGGGAAAACTATTCCTCTTACTTTGTTTCAGGCAAAACTAGGGCAAGGCAGAAGCCTTGGATTTTATATACAGGTGGTCCTCAACTTACAACTTACATTTATTCAGCTACTGGTTTGAAGTTACAACAACACTGGGGAAAATTATTTATAATCACTCCTCACAACTTTTGCAACATTCTGATATTTGTGTGATCAAAATTGGGACAAACGGCATGTATTTACAATGGTTGCAGTGTCCTGGAGTCACATGATCACTATTTGCAACTTCCTGGCCAGCTTTTGACAAACAGTCAGTGGAAGAAGCATGATTCACTTAATAACTTAATACAATAATCTGCTTAACAACCATGTGCAAAAAAAAATAGCAGGACTCATTTAACAAGAGCTTTTCTTGGCAATGGAAATTCTACAATTGTGGTCACAAGTCAGGACTACCTGTAGTTCAACCTCATGTTGCACTCAGTATATGAAACTTGAAATATCAGTTCATCCACAGATTTAATCCTTCAGCTTTCTTTAGTTCTGGCATGCAGAGAAAAACAAGTTTGAAACCAAATGCTGCATTCTGAAAGTGCCATCAAACAAAACTTGGAACCCATAGAGTTGTTCTGTGCTTTATCAAAGCAAAACTCAATTAGCATTTTGGCAATGAAAAACAGCTGTTGAATATCTGTAGCTCAGGATTGAACTATGGAGTTCTTGGTGGTTTCTGAGCTTGTTTGCTTGCAGTGCTTTTCATTAAGTAAATAAGTAATAAATTCCTTGCCTCATCAGTGTGAACAAGGAATAAACCACATTCCCACCAAGTGACATGGCAAGCTACTATATAAACAGGGACCAAACATCACACTCATCTGAATGGATGATGTTATTTAGTTGGATAATGGAACTTCTAGTCTAGTGAAAATAACTAGATAGAAATGTCCCAATATTGGGCTGCACAAAGAAGAGAGGATCAACCTATTTCCCAAGGCACCTGAAGGCAGGATAAGCAGTAATGGATCGAACCATATGGAACCAAGGAGTGCACCAACCTAGAACTAAGGAGAACTTTCCTGACAGAACAATTAACCAGTGGAACAGGTTACCTTCAGAAATTGTGGGTGCTCCATCACTGGAGGTTTTTAAGAAGAGATTGAACAGTCATTTGTCTAGAATGATAATAAGGTCTCCTGGTTGTGCAGGGGATTGGACTAAAAGATCTCCAAAGTTCCTTTCAACTCTTGTTATTCTGTTCTGTTAATTAAGCAAGCAAACAACCAACTAAGCTCAGCAAGCACCAAGGACTCTACAAACAAATCTGTATTTAAGTTAACCAGATATTTTAGTTTTATATTGACGTGTGAATATTGATACAGCTCCATCTAAGCAGATGGACTCCAATGCCATTTTCAAAATTGCCAACGTTGCCTAACTCAGACTCCCACTTTTTCATATGAAAAAAAATCAAAGCAGTACAAAAATCACAGGGCACAAGTTGTTCCTATTCCAGAAAACTTTCCAATACTTGTGGAATAAGTTGGTGGAGATTTGAAAGACACAATCATACTAAAATAAGCCCTCATTAAAAACCCGGAGGGTGGGGAAGATAACTATAGATGATGGCTTGACTAAGATATGCATGCTCTGTATTGGTTGTTGTTTTTTCCTATCTAAAGGCATCCTATATATCAGGGCTGTCAAACTTGTACCCATGGGCCTGATGCATCATGTGCTGGCCCCATTCCCGCCTGTTTTAATGAAGGGGCAAAAAGTCCTGATACATCATGTGACGCTGTCATGATGACACAAGTTTGACACCCTTACTATATATCAATGCCAACATAACACAAAATTCACATGAGTCAGCCCTCCCAGGTGACCCAGATGGGAAACAACTAGATTAGCTAATTCTACTGTAAGGTTATATTAATGGAATCTTGCGAGTCTGACAGTACAAACTTCCTGCTACCACTTTAGACTGCTTTGTCCATTAGGACAGGTCTTTCCCAAGCTCCTTCTCTGAGAAAAAGGAGGAGGAATTAGGGCATCTCTGTCAGCTTACTTTTAAATGGGAGACACATCCCTCCTGGAAAACTGCTTAAATAAATTATCCTTAAAGTAAATAAATTCAAAATAAAAACCATTTATATTCAGAAATTTACATTGCCTTTGTTTTCTTTTCTTTTCCACTTCGCTTAACTAGTCCTTAGTCACTGGTGCATTGTCATGGTTACTTATTTTTAGTAAGCTTGTCCTAATATTTCTCTTGCACAATCCATAATCACAAAATTTGTTAAACAGTATAATTTTTAATGCAGACTTATCTGAGATCAAATCCCAATAAAATTGCACCAAATTATTCTGAAATAAGCATGCAGGGGATTTGGATACATACCATATAGATCCGGCTAATTCGTATATCTGCATATCTGTGTGTATTATGCTTTCTTACTTTTTCATACAGATGGTTTGAGCATCTTGAGGAACTTTTGTTTGACATAAAATATTGTGAACCCTTGCCTAAGGGCTCCAGGCTTTGGTTGCACATACAATACTAATCAAACAACATGGGTTATGCAAGCCCCCTAGTGCCAAGCATGTTACAATACATGAAAGAAAAAGAGTTTATCAGCTATTGTTCATAAAATGCTACAGCTTGTAGGGACTCAGGGAAAGCCACGCAGGTCCGAAAAACTCAAGAATTCAGTCCTTAATTTAAGCAGATTTTCAGATAAATCCAATCATGTTTTTACAAGCACTGTCTGGCCTAGCTCTCTTTCAGATAGAGGTGCTGGTAACTTAGTGATCTTCCAGCTGGCTGGGTTAAAGCTCCCATTAGCCACAGCCAATATGGGAAAGGAAGTGGTCTTCCAACATTTACTCCTCATTAGATGTGTAAACATAAATCTCAGTAAGGTAGTTTTAGAGGTGACATTCTTATGGTGATAATAAATATTCTAACCCAATCAGATATTCTAACCCAATAAGCAAACGAAAAATTGTGCCTCATTGCTTACTTAGGTGATTTACATTTTATGGCTAGTGAAAAATCCCGATCTCTCAGAGCCTTTCAAACATTTGACAGTTGAAATTGTCCAAAGAAACTTTACATTCTCTTTACAGATCTAGTAACAAGAGCTGAAAGGATCTATCTGTTTTTTAAAAAAATAACTGACTTTTAAAACAAAGCTATAAGTACCATTTTTTAAACATCTGAATTAGCTATTTTTTCTTCTCTCTTTTTGATTATCAAAATTATCCATATGGAGTAGCAAGGGTACTTACCATGGAGACATACTGATAAAGTACAGTAGGAAAAAATGTACGCATTTCATTCTTAAAAGCACTATTAAGTTGCATTTCCTTTATTATTCAGCAATAAACATATTTCAGCAGAGAATACAAGGCCATATGTTCAAAGTCAAATATATTGTGAAAGAATAAAATTGAGTAACTATATTAAATTAAACAAACTATATAACACTTAAAATACATTCACATTTACATCATTTAGTCATTCAGGTTTGGTCTCAGCATCCAGGGACCAAGATTTTTTCAAGACCATTCTAAAACTTAACATATTAACCTTTATTTCACATTTTAGAAAGCCTCATTAATTTTGAGTAATCATAATCAACAAGAAGAAAACAAATAAAAGCACAGGTTGTGAATCATGCCTGGTCCATAGGCTATGGTGTGGATACTTTGGTTTATTAAAATATATGAATGAAATGTATATACAAAAACTACAATTATAAAAAGACAAAAAAATCTTACATATTTTTGAAAAAGGCTGATCTTGAACTCACATTAATAGCATCATCAATATGAAAGATTTTTATATTCACTTACGTAAAGAAAACTACAGTGAAAAATCTATGAGTCCCCCCCCCCCCAATAAGCTACATTGGCAGACACCCATGTATTTATGATATTAGCATAATATTTTACCCAAGAAAGGTATTTCAATTACAAATACTTAATCTATATATCAAAACACAAATCCAGTTTTCCAAATTTGCATATTTGTTGTGCTATATGAAAACCCTGTTAATATTTGGTAAACTGAAATGTTTTATTTCAGTACTTAGGGTAATGTAGACTCCCCCTAAGCATAATTAGCACCTTGGATATTAAATACTTATGATAAATCTTAGAAAACCATACATCTTAATGCATTAATTGTAAATAAAGCCAAGACCTTTTATGGGGAAAATCTAGAACAAAATAAGATGACATCTTACAAGGATTCTCTGAGCTTCAAATTTTTGTAGAAACAGTATTTAAAATAGAAAACCCTAAGCACCATTTGTCTAAACGAATGATATTAATTGACAGAATCCTGGACTGGATTGGAAGTCACTTTCAAACAACCACTTTATGGCTTTCAGGTTGGGTCAACCTGAAATATCAAGTTTCTATTTTGAGAGGGTTGGGATGCAGCTGAAAGGCAAATTGAGTGCTTTTTTCCTCATCATGGATGAGTTTTAGGAGATAAAATGCTATCTGAAACTTTATAAGTATCCTCAAATACAAAAATGCATCTGAAAATATTGGTCCTGTCTATTCAAGTGACTCGGGAGCTTACCAACTGACAGAGCATAAGAGAAAGTGCTGCCTGAAGACCCAGAAGCAAAGTTTAACTCAACCTTCCATAGGAAGATGCCTCTCAGATGTACCAAGGCTTCAGTTTTCCTGATCCTTAGAAGAGTCACGTATAAGATGGTTTTGGAAACAATGGCTGTACTTAGTATCAGTTATCTCCTCAGCATTATACAAATCCAATCAGTTTAAAGTGCTTGGACCATACAGGCAATATGGTCCAAGCACTTTAAACTGATTGGATTTGTATAATGCTGAGTAGAAAGCAAGGAAAGTGATTAAAACATAGGGAAGAGAAAACTAATGAGGCTCAGAATCATCTATCTGTATCATAATAATAAACCCTGTAGAAGAATTTGTGGCAATAGTTTCTTTTAAAAAAAGAGCAAAAACATTTTAAAGTGCTACATTATTCCAAGAAAGATATATAAAAGAAGGGAATCTCAAAAAAGGGGATTAAAAAATACAACATTGTTTGGGTGGATGAGGATGTCTACTCCAAACTCTAAAACATCATACAGGGAGATATAAGAAAAGGAAGGGACTTGAGAGCAATTGGCAGGCTGAAGATATGAGATTAAAAAGGCATTCCCATGGGAGGCTCAGAATGTGGAAAACTGTCTCCTTTGTGTGTCCAAGGACAAACTTTGTTCTTTATTCAAGAATGGGTTACCTGAGAATTTTTATATCACACTGTTCCTTAGTGGACAGAAACAACTATAGCAGAAGTTATTTGATCAAAGAGGAAAAGTCGTAATTCCCGTTCACATTAAAGCCATCCTCTTCAACTTTTCCCATTAAACAAGAGTTTTAAATGAACACAAATAATTAAGTGCAATTTCTCAAATGAAATATGTGCAATTAATGCAAACATAAACCACATATAATGCTAGAGTGTTTACCGACTCCAGATAAGATAAAAATCAGAACAATGTGAGTTCTACTGAGGGTTAGGGAAATACTTCTGCAGGACTTGTCCTCTCTTTGCCAAGCCCGTAATAATACGAAATGGTAAATCAAATCCTGTGTAATTTACTGTAACCCCCAAACTAACAAGTGCTGATCCATTCCTACTTATAGAACCCATAAGGGAGTCATATCCTTTGTGTTTCAATTGAACAGTTATTACTTAGAATTATTCCTGCACATGGTTCATGGAATGCAGGGCTTTCACAACAAGCCTTTTAGTCACCACTCTGGAACATAAAGAGTGATTCTACCGAAAGGAATGGAAAGGATGAGTTCTACAAAGAGCCACGCTCAATCTGAATGTTTGTCCTTACAGTACAATACACTATAGCAATTTTAACAGAAAGATTAAATCATTTTAAAATCTACTTATATTCTTCTTCAGGCTGGAAATTTAATCAAAAAAGTATGCTTGGTCAAAAGATGAAAAGATCCCAGTGTAGACAGGATTAAAATTATAAATTAGTGCATCAGTTTCAGCCTTTTTGCTGGAAAAATGGTGGTTGCTCTTCCGGGCTGCAAAATATTAGAGAATATGAATTGTTTTATATTATCATCTTGTACAATTCCAATTCTTTTATTAACTAAGAGACCCTAACTCTAAATATAATTCAGAAACTTCCAGAGTATTACAGTTTAGAGGTATGTCCCAACTTAAAGCTTCTCTAAATCACTATTTTTGAAGAGAACAAGGGAAATGCATTTGGCTGAAATTGGCATTGGTAAAATCTCAGCTTTATATCGGGTAAAGATAGATGACTTTTTCACAAGACACAAGGAACTGGTTGGAGGTTATTGTGAAATAAGTCTTTTATGTTCAGTGTAGTTGAAGTAAGAGTACAATTTTCAATATTACAGCCCCATGTTTAGCTATTCAGCCTAGTAATAAAAATACAATATATGAAATATGCTATATTGTCAACCAATATTCCATTAATATGAATTTCATATTTGCAGTACAAACATTGGTAAAACATGATGGTTTTCTTTTTGCTCTCTTTTTTTTTAAAGAAATGTTTCATTATATCTACCCATATCCCTTACTAAGGTTACTTACCTTCATTGACAAAGAAGTCAGCTAGGAAAAATGTTACTTTTATAGATATTGAAGAATGTGGAATGCCGGTTGAATTTTTCCATTCAAATGGATTTTTTTCTGGATGCCACTGGACACCATAAATAGGGTACCTGTATGCTACAAAAACAGAAAAGCCTTATCCATCATAGAACACCAAAATCACCCTCTTTATCACCTTCAGAGGCAGTTATTTGAGGATCTTGAAACTGAGTTGACTGATGGCAAGATGGGAAGCATGTAAATTTAATGAATAAAACTTAATAATTAAATACATAGGAACGAAGACTAGAATCTCAAAATTATCAACCAATGTACTGCTCAATAAATCTTCATAAATTAAGAGTCTATGTTGTCAAAATGGATATATTGAAGTGAATTTTTGTTACAGCAGCTTTCATGACAATGTCTCTTTTCAGTATTGATACTAAAGACTTACAGGTCTACTTTTTGAAGATTAGAATACAGACCAGAGACCACTGTGCCATTTATCCCAGTATTGTCTGTTTTGGCAGTAGCTTACTTCTTTGCTCATTTGCTCACTTGACTATGATCAGTTTAACTAAAGGTATTAGAGTTAGTGCTCTATTGCTAAACTATGATCCTACTGAGCTTTCAACAACTCTTTTAAAAGTGCAATTAAGAAATAGTAATATATACTACTAATTTAACTAACTAAACTAACATAAATTAAGAATACAATAATTCCAATTTGATAAGACTTTTTCATCTACCAATAATCCGAAAGCTAAAGAATAATATACTATCACTAAATATGAGAATATTTGCAACTGTCTTCTTCCAGTTGATGTTTACTTTGTGAAGTACAATTTACATTAACTTCCACTAACATAAGAAAGCTGTAAGAGCATAGTAAGAGTTTTAGTCAGACATACGAAAGTATAGAAATAAGGGAGAACAATAGATGATGCCTACAGAAAATTTAAGTCATGATTATTTCAGCCTATTTTCTCCACTAATGGAAAATCTGTAAAATGACATCATTCTGTTGTATGTTTTATAATTCTCCTTTGTTTTGTTTGTAAAAATAGAACAGTAGAATGCAATGACCTCACAAAACACATCTTGCAGTTTTAAATGTATAAGGAAAAGATAGAGGCAGAATAAGCTCTGGAATCCATCCTATATTATTTGAACAAATGGGATTGCCTGTCCCACTTCTTTACTGTGACCACAGCAGTTTCTGTCCCACTTCTTTTCTGTGACCACAGCAGTTTCTTCAGCAGATGTTTTGAAAAAGGTAGAAAAAAAAGAGAAAATCTTTTCCACCATTTTTGTCAGTGCAAAAACTTTACTGGATTTCACCAATAGGCTGCCCATTCAGTAGCTACAATTTTTTAGTTCAAGACAGCATTTAGAGGTTAATTAGATTACCTTCCATGGTGGATATGAACTCCACTTTATGAAAATTAGTTGTCAAAATCTTATAAAAGTTGCGCAGTTTCTCATTTTTTGTGTAGTTCTGTAAAATAAAAGGTAACCATGATTTTTAAAATAGGACATTTTTATCTGCATTATTTTAATAAGGACAAGCCAATATCACAATTTCTCTGTAGTGCCCAGGTGGGTCCTTTCTCCAACTTTGCACCATTAGAACTTATTCAGTCCAAATTCCTAAATTCAGCCTTTCAATGTGTCTCTAATGCACCTTGAGACCAGAGATAGGTCTCACAAAAGTAGAGGCTAGTGTATGGGCAACCATACTCAACTACTAGGCAAACTACTTTTTTTCCCTCTTGGTCTTGCCCAAATAATTATGAGGGATGATTTTCAGTTCACATGGAAAAACAACAGTGGCAAGTAAAATCTCATCATTGGAATTCTTTCCTTCTATTCAGCATGTGATATGATCAGGCCAAAGCTCTCAATAAACACCATTTATCAGACGCAGAGTACCAATTGGACCTAGCCAGGTTCGCAACCTTTATCAGCAATGAGTTCAACAAGTACTCTGCCTCCTCCATGGCATACTTCACAAATCTTTAAGTACCTAACAACCCAAGGGCCTTTATTCTGACAAAATGTCAGGCCTTCTCATCTTTACAATTTTACACCTTCCTGCTTTCTCAGATACCAATTCTGATACAATATACAATGGTGCCAGATTCTTCACACTTAAAATTATGTCAGATCTGTGCCATGAATCAGGTTCAATGAGCAGCTAGACCAGGGGTGGGCAAACTACGGCCCGCGGGCCACATCTGGCCCGTTGGTCTGTCCAATGCGCCCGCCCCTGAAAAAAATCACTGCCATTGGTCTGTCCAATCCGGCCCGCCCCTGAAAAAAAATCGCTGACTCAGGGGGCCTCCGAGGGAGGAAGGAGGAAAAGGGGGAAGGGGGCGATTCCCAAAAATCTTGTGCTGACCCGGCCCGTCTGTCAAATTTTAAAAGTCAATGCGGCCCCGAGCCAAAAAGTTTGCCCACCCCTGAGCTAGACCATTATTATAGAGTGCATTGTAGTATGATGAATCTACTTTGCCAGGCATTTTTATGCCCGTTTATTGGTCCTACCCCTCCTTTTAGACTTTTTTAAGATTTTTTTTAGCTTTTTATGTAATTTTATTTTTGCATTTTATATTTTTATGCTTTTAAATTCCTTGTTGCCCAACCTTCTTATGTTGGTTTTTGACCGTAATTGACAAGAAATTACCTGCATGGATAGGCTCCAGAAATGAAAGTGTGAAGATACAGGCTCTGATGCTAACCGTTCATATATCTCTTCAGGAAAATCCTGGAACATCTTACTGTGTTTTGAAGCTTATGCCAAAAGCAAAACAAAATGAAACATCACTCATCAACATCAAGAAGATCAATGATTGGGTTCAAATTCTAGACTAGGCTACATACCACAATTTGTAAGCCATAGTCATTATATTCACCAACTTGGTAAGTCAAAATGCAATATCTTACCCAATGCTTTACTGACTTGTGTCAACCAAAATTGCCAACTGACTGCTGGACACTCTTTTGCTTGCTCAGATTTGGACTGCCTCTGTCCTTCTTAGGCAGATGGCCCCATAACCCTTCAGCTGCAGAGATTTGTATCAAATGCTTGATTATGTCCAGCAGCCAATCCTGAGGGACTTTTTTGATATGCTCACATATGAAGATAGTGATAGATAATGAAAGATAGATAATGAGAGCCTGAATCGGACTCTAAATTTTCTTATTCTTGATTCAGGTTTTATACACTTAAAGTATTATTAGTGTCGTGATTATTGAAATATATTGTCTTTAACACATATTTTAAAACAACTCCTTATAAACAGCTTTTCAATTTAATCCAGAAAACGATTACCCATATATTTCTGGAGAAATGAGCGTTACAACAGTAGGGAGCTAGGAATTACATTTCATTGTTCCTAACTCAGTACTCCTGTCATTAGATGGAATGTATGACATAAGTGCCTTTTTCCTTTCTATTCTGAACAAGCAGATACTTCTATTACTATAGCGAAAAGACATTGTCAGCACAGAGGTTGAGTACTTTTGAGCTGCACTAGATTTGGACTAGATCTTCAGGAGCTAGCCACAAGATAAGAGGCAGAAAGACACTGGTCCCCCCAACTACAAATACACCCTTCTCTTCTTTACCTTTGAAAATGTTATATTATTAGGAAAAACTATTGAATATGCTGAGCTCTGTCAAGAATTCTTATTGCATTTCTACTACAAACAGCTAAGAAAATGCAGCTATTCTGTTCGCTTCCATAAGGGGAAAAGTTAGCTGTCCTCTGTCTTGCATTCCTCAAACTATTTCATTGAGCTCCAGCATTCATTTATGCAGGGGTCGCCAACCTTTTGGACCTCAGGGACCACCGAACTCATAATTTTAGATCCCAGGGACCACTAACCGGTTCTGTGGGCATGGCCTAATTTGTGGGTCTGGCTTGGTGGTCGTGTGATTGGCTGGGCATGGCTTGTTTGTAAATATTATAAATATTTATATAAATATTGATTTTTTTATAAAAAAGAGCAACTTTTACCCAAAAACAGGCAAAGCAGGCAGGCAGATTTAGTTGCTCACAGAATCACAGATTCATTCAGAGATCTATCTATCTGCCATTGGCTAGCTCAGTCTGTCACATAGAATTTGTTTGCAAGCAAACTCACAAAATTAACTCACAACACACCATGCATGTAAATATTTTTTTTATAAAAAAAGAGCAACTTTTACCCAAAATCAGGCAAAGCAGGCAGATTGAGTTGTTCCCAGAATCATTCAGTGACCTATCTATCTGCCATCGGCTAATTCAGTCTCTCAAATTTGCTTGCCGTGAGTCTGCACTGAATTTGCTTGCAAGCAAACCTTCAGTCCTAAGGGAGGTTCGGCTGTGCTGAGCCAAAGATCTAAAGACTAGCTAGCAAGCAAGAAATCCAACCATTTCCTGCTCCTAGCTAATCTAAATCTCCCAGCACAGCAGAACAGATGATGGTCAGAAAAAGGGAAAATAGCAATTTAGCAGGCAAGTTTACTGGGTAAGGAATGAGTGGGCGGGGAGGGTTCCCACAGGCCATGTGGGTGGCGCAGCCTTGTATTTCTGCACGGCCTGAATTAATTGCTTTGTGGGGGTGCTCTGGGGGTGAAATTTCTCAGCAGTCCACCAATTTTCTCACAGCCCACCAGTGGGCCGCGGTTGGCGACCGCTGCATTAATGCATCAATTCTATGATTCCCCAGAAGAACTTAAACCATGTTCTATTGGCTAAAACTTGTGAATTTTCACCTTGAGTAAAATTCAGTGGCATTGTGAAGCCATTTGTATTTGTCCGAACGAGCAAGTTTTCTCCACTCGTGAGATAGGTGAGCAATTGGTGTCCCAGGCATGTTCCCCAAATGGGAAAATAATCTTCTCTGTCATTGGCCTAGAAAATGGCAATAGGAAAAAATGGCTAGATCAATACACAAAACCATAGACAAGTCACTAAATGTTTTGAATTATAACATCCATCAATCCCAATCAGCAGTCATCACATTAGAACTATATTTGACTTCCAAAATCATCCAGCTAGGAAAACCTTTATTCTCTATTAAAACAACAAAGCAGTCTAGATATGACAGATTTTGCCTTGAGAGAGGAAAGGGGGGATATAAACTAAGCAAACAATCAAAATTAAATTAACACAATTAACTATAGCTTTGAGAACAGAGCAGATGATTTTGGGCAATCATTCCACAAGTAGGTTTTGTTAATTAAATTGACATATTTTCTTTTCAAAGATCAATGTCCAGTTGTTTATAATTAGGAGAAACATAAGCATTGATTCACCTATATCCTGCATGAAGTATTCTGTTCAGTGATTAAACTAATACAGACTAAAAAGATGCTATGGACAAAGGGTATTTAATATGCTGTTTTAAGACAATAGGATTTATTTTTTAAACGCATCTATCAGAACTATTTAATTTACATGTATCACACACTCATCAAGATAATCCTGTTTTACACCGTCAATATATCAGTTGAAGCACACACACCCTATTGACTATTGAAGCACACATACCTCTTTGACAAGATTGAAAAAACTGAAAAATGTGTAACATGAAGCAGGGGTGTCAAACTCGTGTTGTCATAGAGGTGTCACTTGACGTATCAGTACTTTTCCCCCCTTTGCTAAACCAGGCATGGGCGTTTAATGCATTCGGGCCGCGGGCTGCGAGTTTGACAGCCCGGACCATGTCTCAAACATTAATGCAGCTTGACTTGAATGATACAATGCTTACCTCTAGTGCTTTTGTATAGAATATTTTAGCCACTCTGGAAAATTCAGAAGTTGCAAGATCGACACCACCTCCTGGAAAAAGTAATCTAAGAAAATATGGTTATAACCATTTTATTATCAACAACAACTTCCCAACTGATCTCAGTTAAATGAGGGTTATAAAAGAAGTTTTAATATACACAACAGACTACCAGTAAGTGCAACTTAAGCTTAATTTCAGCTTCTTCTTCAATAAGTCTGCAGTTTAAGTTTATTGCTTTAAAAGTCCAGTGTCTAAAAGGTCTTCACAGTTCTAGTCTGCACTTACTTTAAATGCAAACTATAATATTTTTTCAGGAGCAATCAGTGTTACACTTATTAAAAAAACCAGCAAAACAGATGAACTACCATTCTGAATATATATTTAGCTTTGAGCTAAACAACATTCAGTCCTTCAGAAATCACACTTCCAAACTTTCTGCATCATTAAAATGTTGCAAAGCTCACTGATACATTCCTATTTGCATTGCTACAATTTATTATGCTCAGTAACTCTTTCATTTACCAAGAACTTTACAAATTTTCTCAAATTTTGTTCCTTATAAGGTAAGCTGTTCTCTGTAATAGTCACCCGATGAATTTTTCTAGCTGGAAACTAAAATCAAGACCTTCAGTATTATTTTCATATCCTGATACTCCTTCCACTATAATTAACTTACTGTTAGACTTACCCATTTATAGAACGGAATATCTCATCATACTCTTCATTGGAACGATTCAATCTATAATAATTGAAATGAACATTTCTAGCATAAGTATATATCATTCCAATGTCAGATGAGAATTGTCTTAGTCACTAAATACAAATAAAATTCATCTTTAGTAACACCTGAATGGTTACTTTATATGAAACAACTACTCAAAATAAGATTTAATAACTTTCTCACAGTAGATTGACTAGAAAGTTAAATGAATTATACATATTATGATAAAAGAAGCCTGAATTCAAACTGATCGCTGAATCACTTTGGGATACTAATAATTTTTATTGGCATTGCAATGTTTTTAATGGGATTATTGTGATGGCAACTTTTTCGTCGAAGAATCTTTAGGCAACATATATGATTAGTCCTGGATTATCCATCTTATTTTCAGAACAATCTGATTAACCCCAGTGATACTTTGGGCGGGTGGGAGAATATATTTATATCCTTTTGTTTAGGAACTTAAAGCAGTGTGTATTGATCTTCTTCCTCTATTCCCCTCCACAACAACCCTGTGAGAACAGCTGAACTAAGAGGAATCTGCTTCCATGCCTGAGCCAGACCTGAGCATGAGTTTCCCCAATCATGGTCCACCATCTTAACCACTACACCACTGGATCTCATAATGGTGAGTTTCTGAGTAGCAATTTGAATGCAGACATCCCCATTCCTAGTTTAAGACTCTAATTACTACATATGACATCATACGTGAGTGCGATCACGCCAGTAAAGTATTACGGTATTTAATTCCAGTCCTGGAATTCCAGATATTTAATTACAGTTCCTAAGCAGTTTATTCACAACAGCTGCTTATAATTCCCCAACATTGAATATTAAGTCCTAAATACATTTCTCTGTAATATTATTCAGTATTACATGGTATCTTGAAGACAAATTTAATTATATGTTTTTTTAAGACTGGCATATCATGTGAGCAGGTTGTTCTTAGCAGCTTACCTTACTGGTACTACTCTTGCTCCAGCTGATTCGATGAATTTCACGTAAGAAGCAGCAATATAAGAACTTCCAAACTTCTGAAAAGGTTTAAAAGCTTCCTGAGCTAATATTCCTAAACCATTCAGAAAAAGAGAATGTATATTATATATTTGTGCCACTCTAAGTCTAGTACGTAAGACTGATGATAAAATAGCTGAGCTGTACTGATTGATATATTCCACAGTATTCAATAATTGCCTGAATCTTTTCAAAAATAAATCTATCTCAGCATCACATGTCCTGTGCAAAAGAAAAGTCACATGTTTCTACAGATATGTCCCTATCTGTGGCTATCTGACAATCCATATCAGTATAATTTGCTATTCAAAACAGTATTTTAGTGAAATTCTGCAAAATTAAGAAAGGGACAAAATGACAAATACATCTTCCCCTGAAATTTTCCATATGAGAAATGTGAAATGGCCTTAACAAAGACAGAGAATATGAGTCTATAATGCTGTCAGGATTCCGGCAGTTACCCGCATTTAAATCATGAGTCTCGAGTCAAACTTCCAAAACTTAAAAAGGATTTATTGTCCAGCATTGCCTGGGTGTAGCCAACTCTGAGGCACATAATTCATTGTCACCCTTGACCCTGGTTTTCCCCCACCCCCTGGGTGTATCGTAATTCATATTCTCCAATGGGACACATTCATAGCCAAGAGTCATCAATCATGCTCCCCAGTTAGAATTTTGTGCGGCAGAAATCTCAGTCACCTAGTTACTATCTTTGAAAACATTTATGGAATGCAGTTTCAGTTTGCAAACTGCTGCACTGCTCCCCCCTCTCTTTCTGTTGGCAACTCTAAAAAGACCACAGAAATATTTTATGAGTTGACACATACATCAAACTATTTCTTGTAGAGGTGAGCAATGAAATGCATAGCATAAAACAAGGGACCATTTTAAGATAAGCACTTCGTGCTGTGGTTCAGGCTTCAGCTTTTCAAAACCTTTTGGAATACCACTTTTAATTCCCAGCCAGGATGGACATCTGGGTCACGCTGGCTGGAGTTCTAGAAACTTTGGTCATACCACTTGGTTGCCATTAACCTTTAAGTACTTTTTTAGAAATCCAGTTTGTTTAAACATGAAATGCCTTTGTCTTTGACTCGGTTTACTCTTTAACATTTAGTATAAATTTTGCATATATGTTTGCTATATTGCTTCTAGGAAAGAAACTGAACATCCTCATTTATTTTATTTAGGGTGTGTTTGGGTGTGTACAAGGTGAAATCCTTTCAATGTTTTCCAGTAAATTTTGCAATGTCTCAGCATGATCCATTGCACAACTATTAGAGTCATTTGATCAAAACATTCCAAAATGCTAGCTGAACAGTCCTCCACGAAATGCTGGATTTGATCTTTGTTCCAAGATTTCAGTGACACAGTAAAAAGGTGATTAGAAATAAAATAGCAACTTTAAATAGGAACAGATTCAAATCACTAACAATTTTATAAATCCACTTGAAACTGATACAAGTAGTCCTCAATTTATGACCACAATTGAGCCCAAAAGTTGCTAAGTGAGAAAGTTGTTAAATGAGTTTTGCCCCCATTTTATGATCTTTCTTGCCACAGTTGTTAAATGAATCACAGTAATTGTTAAATTAGTAACAACTGTTAGGTGAAACTGGCTTTCTCATTGGTTTTGCTTGTGAGAGGATCACAGTATGTGATCACATGACCCTGGGACAATGCAACTGTACAAATATGAGGCAGTTACCTCATGAGCATACCTTTTGAGCATGTGACCATGGGGAACTTGCAATGGTCATAAGTCACTTTTTTCAGTGCCATTGTAACTTTGAACAGTCACTAAACACACTGTTGTAAGTCGAGGATATCTGTACTAAAAATCAACAGTATATAATACTTTTATTATACTATCTATGTCATATATTTGATATCAATACAATAAGAGCCAATACATGTATTGACTACAACTTCCATAATTCTCAGACAGTGTGGAATTAGCGTAATTATAGTTCAAAATATTTGAAGAGCAAGACGGTTGATGTGTAGAAATATAATACAATATTGAAACGACTTATATTTTGTATGTTATTGTTTTACAAGAATCACTTTGTACTTGAACTCCAAAACATAATTTGTAGAATCCTTGATGCTTGCAGCTATTTCATTACCCAAAATAGATAACATCATCAATGTTAGAAAGGAGTAGGGTTTGCTCTTATTTTAATATATTTTTATATATTAGTGGCTTGCCCTGTCAATGTTGATAGGAGTCGTTCCTCGATTAGGCTGTTTACTGTTAGCTCGTTAGTCTATGTCAGTAGCTCCTTGATTGGGGTATTGTTTACTTTTTGATTTTGTACTAGAGTTGTAGATCAATGTCTTTATAGCTGCTATTCATTTATATATTTATTTCAGGTCTTTGGTTGCAAGCTGCAAATCTTAATTTGCCATTTATCACTATCCCATTATATTCCTCATCAAGTTCCAAAAAAGCTTTGATGATGTAAAGTTGGAAACAAAATATTTGGACAATGAAATAATTTTTGATCAATTTAATCAGATCAATGCAAGTACTTTCTCATTCTAGAAGATCGATGATTGGTATTACCTAGAGTTCATTTTTTGTCATTTTTGCATGATCTTCATAACTTAGAGCACTCTAGTTATGCATATTACTACTCCAACTGTCTCTCTGCCATCTCCCATTGCTCTTCCTTTCTACTGTTCTTTCTAGCAGCATCCTTTGTATATTGATGCATCTGATATGCTTTACATATTTCAATAAAGGTGGGTCTTTTATCACTCCAATAGATTTTCAAAATCCAAGAATGAATCACAAATATTTCATTTCATGTTTGATTATGTATTATCTTGGCTAACTATTCTTTTAAAAACCTCATTATTCTAACCTAGCTCCAACCACATTTGTCTGAGTTTATATTCCCTTTATTTTATATTGGCACTAACAGGGGAAAACAGGTAGAGCAAGAACATCATCTATCCAGATTTCCTATTCACGCCTTAGGACTTCTTCCAATAAGCCAATGTAACGGATTTCGGTGGGAGGAATAAATTTACTAGCTGAAGTAAGGTTAACTTTAAGGGCAACCATTCAAAAGAAAAATCACAGCGAAGACTCAGAAGATGCTGTCATTTTAGCCACATAGCCGCGACGAAAACTATAAAGATCTGTCTCCCTCTCTGAGAGAGCGAGAGAGAAAGAGGCAGAAACACGACTCCTACTCTTAATCTGACTTTCTCAACCCTGAAGTCCCGGATGGCTAACTGTCAGCTTCCTGCAATATCAACGCCCTTCTACTTACCAATAATCGGTCGCTCGTTCTCACTCCGCAGCACAAAGGAGACCACGGAGCAGCAGCAGCAGAAGGCAAGAAGCCCCCAAGCCCCGCGAACTTGTTGCAGCCCACTCGCCATGGCTGGCATTCGCCCAGCTCACTTGAACTCCGGTCAGTTCTCGAAATACGCCCGCTCTGCAAAAGCTGTTTCAACACCGGCAGACGAGAGCCACCTTTTGCAACACCGCCCACTCTCCGCCGCCAATGGCATGCTGGGAAATGTAGTCTAGAGGGAACTGCTCTTTCCCCCTTCCGTCTAGAACTCTCATTTTGTTACTTCTCAAGTTATTTTAAATGAAGAATAAATGAAAAAGATTTGTGTGGATGTAAGGGAGCTTCAAAAATATATATATTAGGGAATGGATTTTTCTGCCCGTTCAAGAAGTAAGGAAATTCCGTGAAAATTAAGAAAAAGTTCCAAACAACTATTCTCAAAATTGATTATATAAATGGTTACTTGATCATAGCTTAAGTGTACAAACATCGACGATCAACGGCTGCAACTAATAGAGTGCAGATTAATAAAAGTGGGCATAGAAACAGAAAAGACTAATAAAATTAATAGTAATAAGTAAAAGAAGTAAAAAGTAAAGGTAGTAAAAAGGTAGTATAAGGTTTAGCGTAGATTCCTAAATTGGTTTGCATGTAGTACAAGTATTATGTGTATTACTTCGTACATTTAAGTAAACCACTCATTATGTGCATAATGTTTAACCTATTTTTGAATAGGTTAAATAGGTTAAATTTAAATGAATGGGAGAAGATATCCCTACCTAGTTTAGATGTGGATTTCACACACAGGATATGTGACAAACTAACATTTTTTGAAAGGTTGGAGTTAAACACCTCCACACTGACAAACTCTGTGTGCATGAACATGTGCTTTAAGTGTAGGATGATACATAATAAGAGAAAGTTTCAGCACTATTCAAAGCCTCCTTCAGCTCTTGCTGCATTGCTATACTCTAGGATGATGGGCATCTTCATACACTGACTTCCTTGTCGCCTTCCCCTGCCCCCTCAAAAGCAGAAAACTACTTTGCTTAAATTGACCCACAGCACTCCTTATTGGCCTTATTACTTGGACAGATTAGATTTCACCTATTGGGACAAAGCAAATTATGGCAATATACTTTTGCGCCATTGTGTGGATTACAGGAAAGCATGTTAAAGCAGCAGTCTGTATATCTTTCCCAAGCAGCAGTCTGTATATCTTTCTCTTTTGGGCTGCAAAAATATTTGTTTTCTGAGTCTTTTTGTTGCCATCTAATGATAGGAAGGTTGACTCAGCCTTCCATCCTTCCAAGATAAGGTAAAATGAGGACCAAGATTGTTGGGGGCAATATGCTGACTTTGCAAATTGCTTAGAGAGGGCTGTAAAACATTCCAAAGTGGTATATAAGTCTAAGTGCTATTGCTATACTCAGATTTTGGTAGCACAGACTTCACATTCTAGTGACATGTCATCCCGAATCATATCCTGATTGTTCATGTGAAAAGAAGGGAGAAGATGGGAAAGTATATTTTAGAATAATGGTACCAGTACCATGCATCCTTCCCATGTGTAACATAGTTGTCTCCCACAAAAATCTATCAATGAGTAATAAAAACTGACCTGATCATATCTCTATAAAAGGAGGGAAGAATCATACATAAATTTATATATTATGGCTTTGTGTGGTTTAAACACTTAAAATCTGTTCTTCTTTGGTAAAAAAAAAAGATTAATAACAGTGTTTGAAGCATTATTTTTGTTTGTTTCCTATTCTACTGTATAGTATATATTCTGGATATCCTTGGTTCTTTTCCCCCCTACTTTATGGTTTTCTTACTTTTTAAACTGTAAGCTGCATAGTCTCATCTTCAGTTGGGTTGCCTTTGATTTTAATAAAATAAATAAATGCAGTGGTGACAAGCAAGCCAGTATGATCAACTTTGGGATTGCCAATTATTCATGTTCATGTCATAAACGGCTTCCAGAAAATTGCCACTGTCTCTGGAACCCTACAGTCACAGGGTGAAACTGCTGAAATATAAAGAATCATTCTCTCTGAGCAAGAGTCAATGTTACATTATGAATGAATGCATAATGAAGCCTCATGACCATTGCAAATCAGAAATTGGAGGCATAAATAAGATTTAAGTCAATCAGAATGACGTACTTCCCTATGTCAACTATTAACTGGCACAAGCACCTGTCCTGCTCCATAGTTAGTGTGTAAACATAGGATGTTGAATTACTTTAGAAAGTTACTAAAGTTACTTTACACAAGCACATACAATTAAATAGGAATGTACTGCACACATAGGAACTTGTATGCTGAACAAATGACAATAGTCATTTAGGGCAATTACGAAGTTAGAAGCATACATGGAAGAATTCAAAGTTCTTTGCTCATCTAGTTGGAAGATATTCAATACTATATGAATATAACCCCAAAATTTACTGAATAAAAGACAGTTATAAAAGGCTTTATATTATTAACACTTTATTATATGTTAATAGTTTTTAACATTTGTTCAAAATAACCAGAGTAACTTTTATAAACATGCAAATTGCATAGTAGAACTGCAAAAGACAAATTAAAAATACAGTATAAACTAGCATCTAGAGCTCATCATTATTGAGTTAATTGATTTCTTGATATTGCAATTTTATGTATGCTAATTTATATATATATATATATATATATATATATATATATATATATATATATATATATATATGTATGTATGTATGTATGTATGTATGTATGTATGTATGTATGTGGATCTTTGGTTATTCGGGTTTTCTCCCGCGTAAGATTCAAAGTATCTAGGCAACGTTTCGATGAAGTTAAAGAGAACCTCAGAAAACAAATATATATGTATATGTATATATGTATATATGTATATATGTATATATGTATATATGTATATATACATATACATATACATATATATATATATTCACAATAGGAGGGCCTGATACTTAGAAAGATGCCTAGAAACTCAGCAGCATGAATTTTCTGTATTTTAATGCAGTAAATATGTATGTTTTTGTTTTTACTCTTTAAAGTGTTATTTTAGTTTTCATTGGATTTTTTTTCTGCTAAGAAATTACTATGTATGCTTATCAGAGAGAAAATATCAGAACACCTTGGCAACATGTGTAGACTTTCATTCCAGAATTTTCCAGCCAGTATGGAAGTTGAAGTCTATATATCTTGAAGTGGCCAAGCTTGAGAAACCTTGTTGTACATGACTTTGCTGTTACTTTCAATGTTTTCCATATTGTTGTCCATATTGTTGTACATGACTTTGCTGTTACTTTCAATGTTTTCCATATTGGTTGTTCCCACTAGGATTTTGGATCATGCAGGTGAAGTGAGCAACATTTTGCTCAAGCATTCCCCTGTAGGTTATTGATGGAAGTGGATCTGTGGATGCTATGCCATTCAAGGAATTCTAACTTGGGATGTCTGGGAAGATTCACTGGAAATGCAGTCCAGTTACCCAATTCTGCCATGTTTCTGCATTAATTATTCGACTTCTCAGCTGGTAGCCACACATGCTGGCAGGCTTACTAGTACTCCAGGGCAGTTTGTCAACAATATTGCCCTGATGCCTTAAGCCCTTTTCTGTTTCTGCAGTAGTTATGCTTACTACAAGGCTACATAACCTTGGCCTTCTTGGAGTCACTATCCTTCTGCAAGCCATTTCTGTCAAAAGTAGGTACAGACACAGGAGCCCATTGAAAACCAGGGCTTTCTGTGGCCTCCTTTTTTAAAGACTGAAGTCTTTGTGCCTTTGAAATTAGCACTCACGGACAAAAAAAAAAAAAAAAAGCAAAAACAAGGCACAGATGGAAAACAATCTGTGCCAAAGAAATGGGGTGGAGGTTGGACCCATTATGTAAAGAGAAAGGGTTAGAAAAAGGCTTGAATATTGTTGCCATATATACAACTTACTCACAAAATGCAGACATTGCTAGATTTCTTTATGAGTTCCTAACTTTTCTTCAATAAAGATTTCTTTTCAGAACTTGTCTTTGTCAGTTTCAGTCCTACCTGTTGGGTGAGGTTTGAAATTTAATCCTTTTCTTAATTCTTCAGTCTTCCTGGTGACTGAAAAAACTTCTTTGTTGTCAGTAGAAGGTGGGGCAGAATATAATTTAGTCTATTTCCTCAGTAAAAGAGAAGGATTTGCAAATTGATCCTGATACTTATTTCCGTGCCTCTCTCTTTCTTCCTTTCTTTTGTAAAAGGAAAGAACAAAACCTCAACAGTCTCAGGAAACTGAAATGAGAATTATTCTCAGTGTATGTAATGCTGCAGTCTTAAACTGATTTCCCTTTAAAAAGGTTGTCCAACACAGACAGGGATGCTTAGATTTGTGTAGGTCTATATACTGCCATCATATTATTTCATACTGAGTACTTTATTAAATATCTCCTTTATAGTGTCTGAAAAAGTATTTTAAAAAATGAAGAGTGTTTCTACTTCCTACCTCCATATCTATTGGGTCTAAATTGCTATAATAGTATGCCGTTTGTTAGAGATGCATTAGTGGTTTTCTACTATGAATATTATATTTTTTTCTTACAGCAATTGAAGCTCCCAAACCTATATTCCTGAGAATTATGTCAAGTACAGTTAAATTAGATGAACAAAAGCTAAGATTTAAAAAATCAGTAGTCAAAAACAATGATTGCTATACTAACTGATACATAGCTGCTTATTAACCCTTTTTTGCATCATGAAATAACATCTAAGCTCACCTGAAAGAAAATCCCTTTAAAAGCTATCGGTATATTTACACAATATTTCAAAGCATACTGTAAGTGTTTTAGGCTACAGTGACTAAGCACAAACCAAATAAATCATCCCTGTGTGAACCAGGCTATCACATTATACCTTAATAGTGTTTGTTTTGATAGAACATATTAGTAAATTTGGTTGGTAATTTTTTTTATTTATACCAACTAAAGAAATTTGTGTTGGGTAACACAGTCTGTAGCACTTAATTCTAAGTAGGCACATATATTGCTGATAAACAACCCATTGAACATAGAGGCTTACTGTAGAGGAAACATGCACAAATTAATAGTCTGAATCACTCAACAAGGAGTCCAAAATGAATAAAAGAAATATTTATTCCACAGAAGACATAAAAATTGGGGGAAAACTGAGTACCAGATATAAACACAGGAAACAGCTTATTAGTATTTCACCATACTTGTCAGCTTCTCTATGGCATATAGCTAGCTACTAGGAAAATATTTGTTCTGAACTGGCAGAAGCTATTTTGGCAGGCTGAATTTCAGCAGGTGATACAATAAGTGTGTAACATTTTTTAGGGAGGAAACAATTCCCCTTCACACAAAAGACTTTCTCATTTTATTTTATACGTATTCTCAAATCATAACATCTGATATTGATCCATAAGTAATTTTGTATTATCTAAGTCAGGGTGTCAAACTCACATAGTCATGGTGGTGTCACATGACGTATTGGGACTTTCCCTCTTCACTAAACCATGCATAGACTCATCCGGCCCAAGACCCGTGAGTTTGACAGCCCTGATCTAAGTGATCAGATGATTGAAAGCATTAAAAAGCATCTGTAATTTTTTTTAATGGAGTTAATTGTTTCTTTTGGGGATAGGGGTTCTGGGCCTATAGCTATTTAAAACAGCTGAAATTTTCCATGACTTTTGCATCCTGCAACTTATAGCATTAGCTTCATCGGTACCTCATTCTGGTTAATAATGAAGTATTTCTGAGCCTCCTAGATAATAGTTTATGTCCATGTCAGTGGTTATGCAAGAAGAGAAATACTTTGAAGATAGTCTGTAGATTCCATTAAAAGGTCAATCAAGTCGTTAGAAAATTTTTCAAAAGGGCCCGCTTCACCATTATATTCTTCTGGGAGAAGGCTGGCTGGAAAATGTTTCTGGAGCCCATGTGTAAAGTTGTTCCCATGCAGATGGATCTGCAATTAGATAATATCTGGATTCATATACTATGCTACAGTATATTACATACTGCATGTGTAACATATACTATGCTACAGATCAGCTTATAAGATGACTGTTAACTTAAAATAGTGTTAAACCAAGTGTCTTGATTTATCAGCTGAAATTAAAAACAAATACATAAAAAGTCAAAAAGATCATAATTATATGAAATTAGAAATAAGATACCATGAAAATGGATTCCCCTACTGACCCATCTGAAAGTCTAAATAGACATTTTCAAGATTACAATTCAATGAATACAAATCTATACAGAAAATGTATATAAAGTGATATGGAGTAAAATGTCATATATTTTACTTTGTAGGATAAGAGCTCTATTCTCTCAGACAGGGGTGGGATTCAATTTTTTTAACCGGTTCTGTGGGCGTGGCTAGGTGGGTGTGGCTAGGAGGGCATGGCCATGTGACTGGATGGACGTGGCTTTTTTTGTTATTTTTTTGCAGCACCTCTCCTCCCCCATTTTTGGGCCTTCTGGGCCTCTGGAAGCCTCCTGGGGGGCATTTTTGCTCCCAAAACACTTCCCTGGGGCTCAGGAAGGAAAAAAAATGGAGCGAGGGGGGCGTGTAACACCCCCCCACACACACTCCATTTTGGGGCCTTCTGGGCCTCAGGGAAGCCTCCTGGGGGGCATTTTTGCTCCCAGAAGGCTTCCCTGAGGCTCAGGAGGAAAAAAAACAGAACCTAGACTGGGCATGCAGCACCTACCCATGCTCCATTTTGGGGCTCAGGAAGAAAAAAAACCAGAGCTGGAGGGGCAGGCAGCACCCCTCACGCTTCATTTTGGGGCCTTCTGGGCCTCACGGAAGCTTCCTGGGAGAGTGTTTTTGCTCCCAAGAAGCTTTCCTGGGGCCCAGTAAGGCAAAAAAATGGAGCGCAGGGATGTGTGCGTGCTGCCCCCACTCCATTTTTTGCCTTCCTGAGCCTCAGGGAAGCTTCCTGGGCAAAGCAGTGAGACAGCGAGGGGAATCCCGGCACAGCTGATCATACAAACAGCTGATCGTCAGGCAGGGGGGAAAAAGAAATACCTTAAGGAGTGACTGGGCCGGATAGAATGCAGTCAGCGATGTTGGACATGCATGTGATGTCGCACATGTGCAATAAAGGCAGGGAGGGGCGGGCAGGGAGGGGCAGGGCCAGCCAGGGGCACGATTTGCCAGTTCTCCGAACTGCGCAGAATCATAAAAACCAGTTCTATAGAACCGGTCCGAACTGGTAAAATCCTACCCTTGATCAGATGTATATAAGATATAAATTTGTTGGTCCACTTAAGGCAGGGATGTCAAATTCATGACCCACGGGCCAGATGTGTCACACACTAGCCATGCCACTCCCGATTTAGCAAACAGGGAAAAAGTCACTATATGTCATGTGGCAATGTGACGACACAAGTTTAACACCCCTGGCTTAATGGTAAAATTTTGAAAATATAAGAGATGGAAGAGAATGACCATGTAATTATGATCATCTTCAAGAATGATCATGTAATTGTGTGGCATTAAATGATTACATAATTGTTCCAGGAAGTGCTGCAAAGGAAAATCTGGCTTTCAGAAAAAAGTCCATAATGTTGCAAGCATATAGTATATTTTTATTATGAAAAGAAGGAAATAGGCAATAACAATATTTATCAACCTCAGCAACTTTAAGCTGTGTGGATTTCAGTAGCGGAAATCATTAGCTAGCCAAGTGGCTGAAGAGTAGAAACACTGGCCAAGAGACCAGGCTACTTTATACATTTTTAAAAGTGGGGGTTTTTTGTGGGAAGAAATAAATATGAATAGATTACTTGGATTTTTAAAAAAAAAGTCTTCCCAGCAATATTTGGGAGAAGAATATTTTCCATTCCTATTATCAGGAAATAACAATTTCACTCAAAATTACTCAGCAGAATTCATACACTCAGCAATAACATGTATATCTATGAACTTGCATCTTGCCTTGAACCCACAATGGCAGCTTTAAATGTGGTTTCCTGTTAATTAAAATAATAAAAGAGATGTTGAATCAGAATGGAATTGAAGTATTTATTTCAAAAGAAAGAAGTGCTGGTGCTGAGGTAGTAAGGGATCAATTCCATAACAAATAAGAATTTGTGCTCACTTACCCGTGCTTTGACTTTTTCAGAGAGAAAATGCTTAATTAGATTAAAAACATGGTAAAAAATTAGAGGTTCTCTAATCAAGTGGATTCCACGAACTTTTAGTGGGAAACCATCCTGCCAAAAAAGGGGAAAATAAGAAAACAAAGCAGAGGTGAATTTGCTTGTTTTGTGTTGATTCCTGGAACTATCTGGAAAAGTCCCTTCCATTTTTTTTAGCAAGGTTTTATGAGCCATGGTGGCACAGTGGTTAGAGTGCAGTACTACAGGCTACTTCTGCTGATTGATGACTGCCTGCAATTTGACAATTCAAATCTCACCAGCCTCAAAGTTGAGTCAGCTATCTATCCTTCCGAGGTGGGTAAAATGAGGACTCAAATTGTTGGGGGCAATATGCTGATTCTGTAAACCACTTAGAGGGGGCTGTAAAGCACTGTAAAGTGGTATATAAGTCTAAGTACTATTGCTATTTGGATGTGGTTTGCCACTGCCTGCTTCGGGCTGAAAGGATGTGACTAGCCCAAGGTCACTCAGCTGGCCTTAAGCTTAAGGAAGAATTTAATCACTACACCACAAACTGGCTCTAAATATAAGAGTGCCGATATTCTAATGTATACAGTATACTTATATAAGCAACATACTGGAAATATGGAAGAGGTCAATATATAGGCTGTTGGTTTGAGTTCTGCGCTTGGCAATGTGGTTGCAAACTTTTCATCATCACCCGAGGAGAAATCGTCAGTGCGTTTTGAGTTTAACTGTCTCCTCAAATGGTGATGAAATGTTTGCAACCAATTGCCAAGCTCGGAGCTCAAATTGCCAAGTTCAGAGCTCAAACCAGCAGCCTAACTAACAACCCAAGCTACTAATATTCAAACATATTTCAAGGTCAGTATATTTAATATAGAAAACAATTTCTTTGAAAAGGTTTTAAACATAATTGTTTTATGCAAACAACCATACCTATGTTTTGAAGTATGTATGGACTGCATTTATAGAACAATTACTGAATACTCAATTGTAAGGTTAGAAAATTGACTTCAGAAGTGTATCTATTTCAGACATATCTCTCACATTATTAAGATCTTGATTATGGACTACCAAAAGATATGTTTAAATTAATTAAAACAGTTATCAACTGAAGTGCACTGAAAACTATGGAGACAGTGTGAAGTTATTGGCTATAAGCCCAAGACAGTGCACATCTTTGTCTTATAAGCAAGTCACAGTGTCACACAATCCAAGGTGACCAAACTCTATCAGAGCCTATAATAATACAGGGCAAACCTGAAAGTTTGTCTCTTGAAGTCAACAGTGTTTGTGTCCAAGCAAATCTCTGCACCATTCTTCTTAACACTTAGTTGCCTATATAGAAGATGGACAGAAACCAAGATGTGGACATCCAGGCAGACTATTCTTTACTCAGTTTGAAGAAGGTTTAATTTTGGATTGTAGCATAAAACTATATGGAAAAGGTGCTATTTATCTGCTTCAGTTCAATTTAGTCCTTGGAAATTAGCACAAAATTCCACAGTGGAATAAATAAGAATAAAGCTTACTGTAAGTACAAATGCTATTTTCCTGACCACTGCTGGAGTGATCTGAAATGCATGAGTAAATTTCCATCCTTGAAGATCGAAGATTGTCTTGACTCCATTCCGTTGGGTGTCTGGCTCTCTTATAATAAGCTCAGATAGCATAATACTTACATGAAAGAGATCATATGCTGTAAATATCTTAGGGTCCCATTGTGCTAAATGCAATAAATAGACATGAATTATTTAACAATAAGCCAATTTTTCTGCACAAAGTGAATATTTTGTCTTAAATAACATTCTGGACTGAGCAGCAGAAATAATGGGCAACATTGAAAACGTTGTTTTCCAAAACTTGTGTATCATCAACTATTCCAGGCACTAGGTAGCCTTAATACAGGTAGTCCTCAACTTATGACCACGATTAGACCCAAAATTCCTATTGCTAAGTGAAGCATTTGTTAAGTGAATTTGCCCCCATTTTACGATCTTTCTTGCCACAGTTGTTGCATGAATCACTGCAGTTGTTAAGTTAGTAAGACAGTTGTCAAGTGAATCTGGTTTTCCCATTGACTTTGCTTGCCAGAAGGTTGCAGAAGCTGATCACATGACCCTGAGGCACTGCAACTGTCATAAATATGAATCAGTTGCAAAGCATCTGAATTTTGATTACATAATCACAGGGATGCTACAATGGTCATAAGTATGAAAAATGATCATAAGTCACTTTTTTCAGTGCCGTTGTAACTTAGAACAGTCACTAAATGAATTATTGTAAGCTGAGGTCTACCTGTAGCAATCATGATATAAAATATTTTTTTTCAATTGATATGACTTTCCTAGTAACAAGCAGTGCACAATCAATATTATGAAAGCCAATATATAAATGCAAATAAGAAACACCTGTAGTATCTATACTGTGAAAATGTATTATAATTAAGCCACAATTAGGAGTCACAATTTAAATACAACCTTACTTTATAGACCACTTCACAAAATCTATCATAATTATTCTTGCTAAGAAAACAATTACAACAAATAAAGATAAAAGAGTGGTAAGCATTACTAGAAATGTGCACATCATTGATTTCAAAGACTAAGGATGAATGGATGAAACAAGGAATTGAAGTACTGGATTATTCTCCATCAACTCCAAATCTGTCAGTTCTTGATAGGGAAAAGAGGGGTTTTCTTAAAAAGTGGTCTAACAGATCTTTGTTTTTCTTATTTTCCCATTGCTGAAATAGTAGGGCTTGGATAACACAGGTTAAAAGGTACCATTGGATAGAAAAATCCCAACAGGCTTTCTTTACCTGTGAAATTCTACTCCAGCAGTAAAAGGGCACCGATGGTGCATTTAATCTTCTTTTGACAGCTATCAAACATAGTAATGTTCTCTGAACTGCATCTATTTTCTTGTATTTTCAAAAGAAGTCAAAACCGCTAAACTCTAATTGCATTGTATCTAAATTTCTTGGAACACTTGTAATATATCAGTGTGAGTGACATCTGAGCAGATGTGCATCTAAATATTTAATTCAACATCATTAAAAGCATAGTCTCTGTGTTTTATAATGTACATTTTGCCTCCAAGTTGCTTGTTCAAACAGATTCTCTCTCTTCACTCCCTAGTATTTTATCTGATTATTGCTTTATGGTTACATTTATTTCAGGCTTTTTTCTCATGTCTTAATAATCAACAGCTCATGAAAATTACCTGTAAATTATCGTTCAGTTGGCCAAATATTACTGCTGATCTCAGTGTAGCATTTGCCTTAAAGTCTCCTCCTTTTCAAGTTGTTTGAAAATAAACTTAATAAAGGTGTACATACAGATGTAAGGTTCATTTAATATGCAAGCAAAACTTTCATGAAAGAGTTGTGGTGGCACAGTAGTTAGAGTGCAGTTCTGCAGGCTACTTCTGCTGACTGCTGGCTGCCAGCAGTTTGGCAGTTCAGTTCTCACCAGGCTCAAAATTAACTCAGTCTTTCATCCTTCTGAGGTCAGTAAAATGAGAATCCAGATTGCTGGGGGCAATATGCTGATTCTGTAAACCACTTAGAGAGGGCTGTAAAGTACTGTGAAGCAGTATATAAGTCTAAGTGCTATTGCCATTGCTTTATGTACCATAATAATGAACTCAAAGGTGCAGGGAATAGAAAACAGAAATTATTTTGGGTGAGATTAAAAAAAGAAGAGAAAATAAAGAAGCTTCCAGACAAGATAATTATTTCTCAACCAATTAAGCTTCTACAGCAAAATTATCTGTTAGCATTAAATAAAATGGAAATAAAAACAAATTATGCAAAACAAAAAAATGACTTTTTCAAATAAAAAAGGGAAATTATAAAAAAAAAGATATTGAAAGGAAAGGAAAAGAAATTTCCCTGGAGGAAATAGATGAATTTTCAAAAAGCTTTACTGAAGATTACAGAGAAACCGATTATAAACAGGTCCATAACAATAACATAAGTTTGTGTAAGTTATAAAAAAAAGACTAAAACAGGAAAGGAAGGAGGTCAATTGATCCCTATGAAAAAGGCAGAAAAGGAGAGAGAGGAGGAAAAAAAATATTCAGTTTAATTGTGTGTGTGCGTGTGTGTGTGCACACATACATATTCAGCTTCAACCACAACAATACAAGAGCACACAACAGATACAAACTCAATGTAAACCACTTCATACTTGATTGCAGAAAGTACGACTTCAGCAAGAGAGTGGTCAATGCCTGGAATGCACTACCTGACTCTGTTGTTACATCCTCTAACTCCCACTCCTTTAACCTCAAACTAAACACTATTGACCTCACCCCATTCCTAAGAGGTCTGTAAGGGGCATGCATAAGTGCACCATCGTACCTCCCGTCCCTGTCCTATTGTCTCAATTTATTCGTACCTATTTCTTATATTCTTACTCTTGTTTATACTAAAACCTATTATCTTGTAAGCGATTGACAAATCAAATAAATAAATATTGGAAAGCCAGTTATCAAATATGGCTCAGTGTTGCTGCTCATCCTTCACTTCTCCAGCTGCTCAAATTTAACTTCTTTTTGCAGGCATTCTTCTACCCTTGTTCACTAGCCAGGAGAACTTCAACTCTCTTCCCCTCAATCCCAGAACCACCAATTTCACAGAGTAAAGGGCAAGCAGTGAAAGGTGCAATGGATACGGCCATGGCCCCTGGTCCTGATCCTAAGGTTTTAGGGCAATTTAGCAACTATTCCTGTATGCATCTTCCACCTCCATCATCCTTCACTTTGGTGTTAGAAACTAGCTAAGATTATCAACATAAAAGTTACTTGCCAATTCTATAAAAGACAACTCTAGAACCACTTGGATCTCTCTCTTTCAAAATTCCAATATAGCGTGTTTGCAACAGGCTAAGAACAGAGGGTGGATGTAGATTTCCAGTTATTTCTGGGTATTCCTTTTTCCATTTGTGGTAGTTTTTGAAAACCTAAGAACAGAAATAACAAACAGAGATGGAAATGAGATAACATAATAGCATAATTTCATATGTATATAATTTCATGTATAATAATAGCCTGATATCTCCTACTAAAAGTCTGAATGTTGCAAGCTTAGATTTATAACACTTTCCTGTGAGTTTGTCTTTAGATTCAATAGGGAATTCAATAGAAAACAGAACTCTCAGAAGAACCTATGTACAACTGCAGTGATGGTGAATTTTATAATCAAATGACAGATTATCCTCAATTTATTCAAATGATAGATTATCCTCAATTTAAGAACAAAAGAATTTTAAACAAGAGAACGCAAAGCAAAGTGGGAAACGCTCGGCTTCCCTAGGTTGCCAATCTAACTAGAATTAATTTTAGCAATTCTTCCCCATCATAAATGTATTCAACAGGGGGGAAAAGTGGAAAATAAAACAAGAACGAGGAACAAGTAATTGCCCTGGGAAGAGAAAGGTAAAACTGAATGGAAATGAGAAAAGGAGAAGAGGAAACTGGATAAGGAAAAATAGGAATAAGCCACTGATTGATTGTGATGATGATCCTCTTTGAAGTTGGGCTCAACTTTTACTGACTACCCAGATAGCTTTTCTCCATGATAATTATTCCCTATTTCAGAGGTCCTCAATTTGTGGCCCATAGGCCACTACTGGGCCATGGCCTGTTCAGAACTGGGTTGCACAAGAGGCTGGCCAGCGCATACATATTGTGTGCAGCTTGACTTGTGTGAGTGGCATGCCAGTGTACATGTGTACCTTGACTTGTATGACCAATGGACCAGCACACATGTGCATGCACATACAGCTCAACTTGTACAACCAGGGAACCAGTTCTCCTCTCTCTCCCTTCCTGCCAGGCCACCCAGCCGTATAAGTTGGTGACTGTTGCCCTGCCTGATCTTTCAGGTTTTCTAATAGTGTGCCCATTGTCATTATGAGACAACCTTGCTGCTTATCACACTCACCTTCCTTCCTTCTACCTTTCCCTGCCTACTCCAGAGAATTGGTTCTTTGGGTAATATGTCAGAAGCAAAATAATTTGAGCCTCTTCTTTATGCTTCCAATAAAAACTCTGGGTTGACTTGTTTAATAATCCATGTGTTTGCTTCCTTGGCTATCCAGGTATTCTCAGGAGTCTCCTTCAACACCAGACTTCAAAGTTGTTTATACAGAGTCTTTAACTTACAACCAGTCACTCAATGTCTGTTCAAAGTTCCAATGGATCAACGTGGGGGGTACTTACCATCTAGATTCTAAGCTCCAATGGTTATCCCTCCCTGCAGTCACATGACTGCATTTCAGACACTCCACAACCAGGCTGAATTTACAACCATTTGCAGGATCCTGTAGTCATGTAACCACATTTTATGACAGTTTTACAAAGTCTGCATGTACTTCTGATTTTCCACAAATGTCCAATCATGTCCATAGCCATAGCCAAATCATGTCCATTAGTTTGTTTTACAACTATGGTGTTTACTTAACCACCATTGCAGGCTCTATTACAGTTGTTACCCAAAGACTAGTCCTTTGCCCTGATTCTAATGCTATAGATACTTTCTTGTCTACGCCTATGTCTGTTTATGCCTGTATGAATGCTTATTCACCATGGACTTATTTGGCTTTACCTCCTAGTAAATGCATTTTGCATTTTTTTTTGAACAAATTTTATTAATTTTTAAAAACAATACACAAACAAACAAAACATAGAATATAATAACATAAGACATCTTTTCTGAAAAACAAATAAAACATCTTATTTAAAGACAGGATGATTCCAAGTTATCACATTTCCATACAAGCACAGTTTAATATGTATATTTATCTTATCTGTTCAGTTTCATATCTTTTCCCACCTTTTCTTTATTTTTCCCCTTCCTTCTATTCAATTATATTTCTTTTGCCTTGGATTGTATATATTCATTATATCTATCTGTCTTATTTACAATTTCGTTATTCTCTTCCAGCATTCTTCTAACGTTTTATTAATTCAAACATAGACAAACAAAACACAAAATATAAATACATAAAACTTCTTTTTGGAAAGCGGCTTACCCCGGGTTACATCTTTTTATACAGACATAAATCAAATTCATGCTCACTTGATATACTATTTCATATCTTATTTAACATTCTATATTTTCTATATATTTTCTCTCTTCATTCACTCTCTTAATTCTATTTTATTTATTTCATCTCAGTTTAAATAATTATACTTGCATCTTTTGTCTGTTCTCTTTCAATTATCTATTTATCTTTTCTTTCTAATACAATATTTCTCCTGTAATCACTGGTTGAAGTATGACAACTTTTTATCTTTCCCCTAAATTTAACACTTAAAATAATACATACTTTCCATACTGATTCTGCTTAGTACATTCTATACTACATTTTAGAATAATAAAACAAAAAAAGAGAATTAAATTTATGATATAATAAAAACAATATTCCATAGGAAGCTAAACTCTATTGTTAAATCTTAAACATTTTTATACATTCCCTTTAATGCATTATTAACTCATATAATATTTCAGTTTTCTAACTCCATTTCAAATACTAATATCTACAATACAATCTTATGTACTTTTGCAGAATCATTTTTAAAGTTATATTTTACCCTTTGTCTCTGAAAAAAACCTGTTTTTTAACATCTTGTTTTAAACCTTTATGACTTTTCTTTCCTTTTTCCCTTCCTTTCTTATCAATTCTAGCCTTTTTGCCCCCCCCCATCTCTCAAACTCCACTCTCTTGATCTTCCCTCTCTGTTGTATTTCTCTTTTCTGTTGCTTTCTGACATTGTATCGATTTTTCATCTTATTTTTCCCTTTCTTGGTTGCTTTTTTAGGTTCTGAATTCTCCATTTTATTTCCCCCCTTTCTCTTTTCTTCCTCAACTAAGATTATCTGTCCATTAAAGATGGCTTCTTCTTCTTCTTCATCCCAGCCTTCTCGTTGTTGTATTTCTTGGTAGGTAGAAATCGCCATTTCTAAAAAAAGAAAAATAGATCCAGAAGAGCCCTTGCCTTCTTGTTCCTCTTCTTTTAGCTTTTGAAATTCCATTTGTAATTCTTCAACTGATAATGCCATTTTTTTTCCTTAAGAACAACCCAAATGTTTTTAGTCTTTCAAGAAATAGTTCCCAAAAATCCCAAAGTCACAAAGCAATCCAAATCAGAACAAATTGTTTCATTTAGCACTTTCTTCTTTTTGTATTTTTCCTTCTTGGGGTAGAATTCAGTTACACAGTTCCAAAGTAATTTTTTAGAAGTCCAATTGCCACTTATTTCTGGTCTTATAAACTCCAAGCAGTCTCCTTCAATACAATCTTAAAATAAGTTCTTTACCTCTTCCCTCCCATTTATAGCAAAAAGATTTTAGTTTTTAATTCCAATGTTCAGAAATCTTTTATCCCCTTGGCTTTAAATTTCAGGATTAGTTACCTTCTGTGCCCAAGCAGGTTTTTCCAATTTCCATCAGCTATTTCCATGGGGAGGGAGAGTGAGAGGAAAAAAAAACACTTTCCCTTTAAATCTTTTTCCGCCGCTTTCACAGTCTCCTTGGGAAACAATGTATCTTTCAAACGATTAAGTTTCCAGAATGTTTAAAGGTTCCTTATTGTCCCGGTTCAGCCAAAAAGCTTTCACTTTCTCCGGCTTCCTCCTGCACAATCTTACCCGGCTACAGGCTTCTTTGTGGCGGCCATTACTGACCACCGCTCCACCGCCTTGGGAAAAAGGAGTTTAGCCGGCTGAGGAGGGGGTTTGCGATACCCCCAAGCCCCTGACCGAATCTCCTCTCTCTTCGGTTGCCTCTATGGGGCAACCATATCCTCCAAATCCAGCTGGATCGGAGACACTTCGGCGGCGAGCGCAGCAGGGACCACGCACGATCGCGGATTCCTGCCGCTGCCGAAGCCTTGCAAACTGGAAGTCCGTAAATACATTTTAAATTTTGCTTACTTTTCAAGTAAGATATTTTATAGAATCACTTAGCAGATATAATTGCCAAGTGCCCAAAATGCAATCACAGGACCATGTGGGTGGGAGACAGACAACAGAAACTTGAATCTGGGTTGTAAGTACCTTTTTGGGGATTTGTAACAACTATGGTCACTAAGTGAGGATTACCGGTATTACACACACACACACATATTAAGACATGAAATTTCCATAATCTAACATTCTAACTTAAAGCTATTCAAATTTAATGCATCAGAACAAATTAATTTTAATCTGTAAAGCCTGTTTGGAAGTGGTCTATAGAATGGACCCAACTGCTTACAAACATCAAAATAGGAGATAAAAGCAAGAAGTTGTCCCAATTGTTAAGCCTGGATTCCCCAACGGGTGTTAAGGAAAACAAACTAAACAGAATGTGCAGCGAAGTCAGATAGGAAGACAGGTAAATGTGTGAGATAAGTTTTCTAGTTAACACGCAGTAAAAATACAGATACGCTTGTGCTATCAAAAATATAGTTTATTCCATTTAAGAATTATAGCATAGTCAAATAAACGGTCCATTAGTCATATATCAATTTCAGTCAAGTCTTGTCAGGGATACTCTATTTGCAAAGTCCATGTTGAATAGCCAATGTCAGTACACTTACAATAAATCTGTCCAATCTTTATTTTCTCTCCGTTGAGAAAATATCTTCAAAGTAATCCAACACTTCTTCTCCTCCCCGATCCAGCAAGAATGCAGTCTTCAATAAGCCAGCCAGTAAGAGCCAGAGAGTGCCTTGCTGCTTATATAGTACTTTTACAGCTGCACCCTTAATTACATTCCTTTAGCTTAAAGTCACATACACTTTATCTGACAAACCATGATTCATCATTTTATTATCTTTACCCAAAACAGTTAGGGTAAAACAATGTTATCCCTAACATTCTCCCCTTTTGGGTAATAATAATAATATTACAATAATATAACCATTTACACCTTCAAATCATAATTGTCACAACTCTCTTTAAATTTTACAACACCTTGTGCCTTTGTAAACTGGTCTGCAATATTTTCTTCCGTCATGCAGTACTCTAGTTTAATTAGACCATTTTTAACAGATTCTCTAGCATTTAAGTATCTTAAATCAGTATGCTTTGATCTAGTCTTTACAGCAATATTAGTAGCTAATTGTATAGCTGCCTGGTTGTCCTCGTACACAATAATGGAATCTTTAACAGTTATACCCATGTCTAATAATAACTGTTTGTACAGAATTAAGTCAGTGCATAGTAATGACAGACATGAAAATTCTGCTTCCATCATTGACAAGCTAATATGCTGTTGCCTGATTGACCTCCACCCTATTAGTGTCTTACCAAATAATATAGCCATCCCAGATGTTGATTTTCTAGTGTTTATGTCAGTTGCAAAACTTGCATCTGCATAGGCACTAAGATTCAAATCACCTTTTGGCTCTAGATACAATGCATGGTGCATTGTTCCTTTAAGATATCTTAAAATTCTCTTTAATGCTTGCCAATGACATTGATGTGGATCATTATTAAATCGTGCCAGCTGATTAATACTATAAGCTATATCTGGCCTAGACCAATTGCTAATATATGATAAGCTACCAATCAAAGATTGATATATGGTCTTATCAAATTTGGGACTTTGAGCATCCATTTTGCAAATTTCCTGACTCATTGGAGTCTTTGCAGGCTTACAAAGTTCCATTTTATACAATTTAATTAATTGGAAAATTTTATCCTCTTGAGATATCTTAAATCCTTTTGTGGTTTTATTAATTGTCAATCCTAGATACTTTTTGATTTCACCTAAATGCTTTAATTTTATCCTTTTGGCTAATAATGAAATAATCTCAGTAGCTTCATTATTGGTCTTAGTAATCAAAGCAATATCATCTGTAAATAATAACAATAATGACACCGTTCCATTATTTTCTCTTTCAAACATACATGGATCTGCTAAACCAGATTTAAACCCTATATTGTTTAATTCTTTCACAATATATTGGTTCCATTCATAGCCAGATTGTTTCAATCCATATAAACTCTTCTTGAGTTTCCAACAATCATTGCTATTTACTTTATTATCATTTATACCAACTGGTTTTTTCAAATATATTGTATGCTGCAATGGTGCATGAAGATATGCAGTTTCTACGTCTAAATGGTTAACAATATAATTCTTCTTAGCTGCCCACACTAAAGCGGCTCTTAAAGTTGTAGCCTTAAGATTTGGTTCAAATACCTCATCATAATCAAATACATTTTGGTTAAATCCTTGTGCTACTAATCTAGCCTTATAAGTTACTTTCCCATTATTTCCAGTCTTTACTTTGAATATCCATTTGCACCCAATGGATTTTTCTCCTGGAGGTAATTTGGTTTCTTCATAAACCTTCATTTCCTTTAATGAATTTAACTCTTTTTCCATTGCCTTTTGCCAATTCTCTTGATCCTTAGCAGGATACATCTTAAGTTCATCTATACTAGTAGGAACTTTATTTACTTGGCAAACAATACTTGCCTGATACCTTTCAGGTGGTCTAGTTATACGCGTTGTGCGTCTAGGTATAACAGGACTTACAGGTGGACTTTCCTTTATTTCCTGTTCTTGACTATCTATCTCTTCTTGATCAATTATTTCCTCTTGATCTGATTCTATTTGCTCTTCATGGACTTCTTCTTTAATTGGACTTTTCTTATAACTAGTCTTTTCTTTCTGCCTCTTGTAGTGTTCTATAATAACATCATTATCTGAATCCTGCTCTAATCTATTCCATCCTATATGTTCTAGGAATTGTGCACTAGCACTGCAGTATACTCTAGATGTACCTGGTTCCCAGAATCTATAAGATCTATGGTTTGCTTGATATCCAACAAAAATTAATCTTTTAGCTCTATGTTGTCCTTTGTTCCTGAGTTGTGTAGGGATATGCACCCATGCTGGTGCACCAAATGTGTGAATATAACTCAAATCAGGTTTCCTACCATGCCACAGAGTGAATGGTAATTCACCTGTTGTTGAATTAACAACATTGTTTAATATGTGATTCCCACACATTATAGCTTCTCCACAAATTGTCAGGTAATCCAGAATCAGATAACATAGTTCTTCCCATTGATTGCAGTGTTTGGCCTCTTCTCTCTATAAATGCATTATGTTGAGGCCTATATGGTACAGACTTTTTATGTTGGATACCTGCCATTCTAAGTCTATTCTGGAATTTATTATTTGTAAATTCCGCACCATTATCTGTTATAAGAGTTACTAATTTCTTTTTAGTTTTTCTCTCTGCAAATTTTAACCAATTAAAGAAATTTGTATACGTTTCAGTTTTTCTCTTCATTAGAAAACAGAAACCATACCTAGAATAGTGGTCCATTATGCTTAATATGTATCTAGCACCACCTACACTTGGCTTTTTAGGACCTATTATATCGGCAAATACTACCTCTAAAGGCTCTTTGGTAGTAAATCCATCAACTCTATTTGCCGGTATAACTTTGCTTTTGTTTTGATTACAAGCAGAACATTGCAAATACTTATTACAAGGTTTCAAACTTATTCCTTTAGATAGTTGAACAGTTCTCTTAATCATTTTAAAATTTAAATGACCTAACCTTCGGTGTAACAAGTGAATACATTCATTATGAGGTTTCTTATTTTCATAAACTGTGTTAGCCACTTTTAAACCATTATCATTTAACACATATAAATCACCTCTTAACGTTGCAGTAATTTTCTTACCTTCTTTTTCAATTAAACAAGTATCTCCCCTAAAGGTAACTATGTATCCTAATTTAACGAACATTCTAACAGAAAGCAAATTAAATTTAAGTTGAGGTACATATAACATTTTTATGTTCTCATTTATACTAGAACAATGAGCTATACCTTCACCTTTTGTTTTAATTTTCCATCCGTTTGCCAATGAGATATGTTGTGAACTCTTGGACATTTTTACAAATTTTTTGTTATCATTTGTAATACAGTGGGACGCACCACTGTCAACCACCCATAAATTATTTTTTACAACTCCATTACTATACATTGCTAACTCATAATTCTTATTTCTTCTTTGTTGGCTTACAGCATTCTGGCTTGCATTCTGGCGCTTTGGTTTCTTACAAAATCTTGCCAAATGTCTTCTCCTCCCACAATTAAAACACTTTTTAATTGCGAATGCAGTAGGAGATTCATTATTTTCCTTTTGAGGTTGCTCCCTCCTTAACTGATCTCTTTCAAGCCTTCTTCTGGCCTCTTCAATCAATCTGCCAGTGATATCAATTAAAGTTAGGCTTTCTTTAGGCAATATTTCAAGGGAAGTTACGTAGTCATCAAAACTTTCGTCTAATGAAGATAGAATTATGTAGACCTGGTGTAGTTCAGAGAAAATTAACTCCTTCTCATGCAGTTCTTGGAAAATGCTTTTCATAGTATTCAAATGACTCAGCATATCACCATTCTTTTGGAGATACGTGCGGAAAAGCTTCCATGTTAGATTTATGTGAGCACCAACGTTATCTCGAACATAAATCCTCCTCAGTTTTTGCCAACACCCAACAGCTGTTTGCTCTCCGTGTATATGAACAAGTTGTTGATCAGTTAATGTTAGACCTATGATGCAAAGTGCTTGTTCATTTTTCTGTTTAAATTCTTCTATCTTTTTACTATCTTCCTCATCTTCAGAATCCCATTCTTCTACGTTTGGTGGGTTTTCAATTATGTTCCACAGACCTTCTCTTCGTAGAAGTAGACTACATTTCATAGACCATGAAACATAGTTTGTCCCATCCAGCTTGGATATAAGGGACAAACTCTGTAGACTGACTTGTGCCATGTTTCACTATATGGATATAAAACTATAATTGATAAAACACAGCTGTCTGTTTACTGTAACGTAGTAACAACACAAAATCTCACTTTTTACATAAACCTGTTTTTATCCTAGTTAAACTGACTTTGCAGTCTCTCTGGGCCCATAACCAGTGTTAAGCCTGGATTCCCCAACGGGTGTTAAGGAAAACAAACTAAACAGAATGTGCAGCGAAGTCAGATAGGAAGACAGGTAAATGTGTGAGATAAGTTTTCTAGTTAACACGCAGTAAAAATACAGATACGCTTGTGCTATCAAAAATATAGTTTATTCCATTTAAGAATTATAGCATAGCCAAATAAACGGTCCATTAGTCATATATCAATTTCAGTCAAGTCTTGTCAGGGATACTCTATTTGCAAAGTCCGTGTTGAATAGCCAATGTCAGTACACTTACAATAAATCTGTCCAATCTTTATTTTCTCTCCGTTGAGAAAATATCTTCAAAGTAATCCAACACTTCTTCTCCTCCCCGATCCAGCAAGAATGCAGTCTTCAATAAGCCAGCCAGTAAGAGCCAGAGAGTGCCTTGCTGCTTATATAGTACTTTTACAGCTGCACCCTTAATTACATTCCTTTAGCTTAAAGTCACATACACTTTATCTGACAAACCATGATTCATCATTTTATTATCTTTACCCAAAACAGTTAGGGTAAAACAATGTTATCCCTAACATCAATATTGCCATTGGTTATTTTTTTCATTATGAGTTATAAATGATGGAATCAAGTAATCTTTAATGACACTGACATCTAGTCTTCATTTTGGAAATAGATAGTTTTACCTTAGTGCCATGCATACTTTGTATTTCTAAGGCAAAACAATGCTTTGGAGCATGTTTGGTCAAGCACGTAGCATTCATTTGCTAAATGTATATTATTCCAGATTCACATGAGAAGGTGTAGTTAATGTAATCATGTAATCCTGGAAAAATATACAATTACTTTAATTAATTGTTGATGGATACTACTAGAGCACTTTGTACTACAACAACTTTTTGTCTTCAGGTTTAAAGCATTTCACAAGCTTATTCTATCCAACTACAGTACCAACATGGAATATTGCATATTTATGGCAGCTGTATGGAAAGATCAGAAGGAACATTTGAATGAAGCACAATGAGTGAGGATTGGATTTTAATAAAAAAATAAGCTATTATCATTGCTAAAACTGACAATCAATATGCACAGCTGCATATCACTTTCATAGACTGCAGTATATTTTCTGTCTCTGCACTTTTACAAATAGGCCAGGGAAAGCTATTGGATGCAATAGTAACAACAAATTGCCTATTCCAGAAATAGTAATAAAAATGCCAATACACATAAATTTCTTAGCGAACAAAATGAGTTAGGCTTGAACCAAATAGGTGCTTAGCATGGATTGAAATCTCAATATAAATAAATGTTGCCCTGTGTAGCAATATTAGTTGCAGTTTGATCTGATCTGAGTGAAAGTTACAGGAAGATTTTGCAAAAGGTGAGTTGGAACACAAATTAATAGTGCAAAGCTCCATACTATCTGTTAATGCATGCATCCACAATCCCTGGTCCACAAATCAGCACTGGTCTGCAGCCTGCAGGAACCACGCCATGCAAGCGAGCAAAACCCTAGTTGCTCAGGTGCGGGACCTAAAGCAGTGCACATTCTTCAGTCCATGGAAATCCCACCTTTTATGGAACCAGGCCTGGCACTCATAATGTTTGGGATCACTGTGTTAATGGATTCCAAGGTTATTTATTAAATTTACATGCATGCTCACATTATGACAATAAACTCAGATAGCAAAGTTGAATAGTATTTGGACTAAAGTTTTAAAGGGGTAAATAAAAATATTTTGAACTGCCTCATATATCTGACACAGAATTCTTCTCAAATAGAGCCAAAACTGTATCCTAGAAACATCTGCAATAAAAAAAATATAATAAATTCCTCCCACGTCATTGTCCACTTCATACACATTTTAAAATTCCCAACATTCTGAGGAAGTTTCAGATTTCAAATACATTTTTGTTATAGGTTTCTGAAGCCTATTGTTAGAAAGTTTTATTTTTGAAACAGCAGTGTTAGGGATATACACCCTAGCAGAACCTGCACGGCAGTCAGGCAGGCAGGCAAATATGTGAGACAAATGGTTTTGTAGCTTACACTCAGTAAAACAGATACAATGTGCTAGTTAAATAGTTTATTCAAGTAAGATTTATAGCATAGTCAAACAGTCCATATATCATACACTAGTTCAGTCCGTCCGGGGATTATTCAGTTGCAAAGTCCAGTGTCGAAAAAGAGGTCAGTAAACTTACAAATATCAGTCCAGTAATATATCTCTTCACAGTAGAGATATGAAGAAGTCGAACCTCCTTTCTTCAGCAACAGCAAAGAACACGCAGTTAACAATCCATCATCTTCAGCAAGCAATCCAGTAAGGCAGCAATCAATCAAGTTCTCTTGCTCCCTCTTATGGCGATTTACAGCCGCACCCAAAATTACATGCTTTGCAGTTTAAAGTGACACACACTTAAACTCACTATCATAGTTTATATATATTATTTTACCCAAACTACGTTAGGTAACCTTGTTATTCCTAACAAGCAGTAAGAAAATGAAAGATGAGAGCAAACCTTTGAAAAACATATAAAAGGTCAGAGAAGTGACAGAATACTAAATAATAACTGTATAACTAAGTAGCAACAATAAACAAAACAAAGGTTTGGGAAACATAATATTTGTCTTTCCTTATTCCTCCTTCTCTTGTCTTTCCCACAACTGTTATGAAAATAGGAATTTGTATTTGTGTGTTGTAGATTTATTTCCATTTCTTTGAAATATGGTAATCTAGCTGGGTATAATGTCTGGTTTGTGCAAACTCAACATTGCACTTTGAATTAAGATAACACAGGAAAACAAAAGCAGAAGAAATAAAATCAGGCAAATAGGGAAAACAGTGGCATACATCCACTGGATGAAAACATGAACCCTATCACTATTTGCATAATTATAGTATAGTATAGTATACAGGAGCTGAGAGATTGCTCAGTGCCTTGACTAATTGTGTGTCCAGATTTTTAAATTCTTCTTTCAGCTTTTCATTGTCTTTTCTGTGTTCCTTATTGCTCTGAGGTACAAAGGTGATAGAAGTCTTTAACAACATAAGCTGTCTTTAACAACATAAAAAGCTAGAAGAAAAACAAACTAAATCCTTCTGGATGAGTGATGCTTTAAAAAAGCAGAGATATGCTTAAAGAAATCTGAACTGGAAAAACAATTATTGGTACCCCACAAGTGAAGAATGGCTTCCAACTGATACAAAAGCCACCACAATCTTGTATAGAGGAATTCAGCTCTGGTTATTGAGAAAGAAGTGAAGAAGTTAAATAGTTGCTAAGTGCTGGGAAAGCAGAAAACATGCAAAAGAGACTCTAGAATGTTCCTGACTTCAACAATGCTATCCTTAAAAAGGAGGGCAATGAAAGTTTTGGAAAGCCTTTCAAAATTTTCTTAATGAGTCCTGTAAAATAAACTAGCATTCCTGGAATCCCTGCAGTAAATAGCTCATGACCTGGTATATCCTCAAGGGCTAAAGATTAAGAGTGACAACAGTTCAATAATAATGTCTATGGAGATTCTCCATAATCCAGTCCTGGTTGTCCCAAAGGTGCTTTTTTTTTCAAGAGGCAACTGGACTTTCTGTTTTTTCTTTGAAGATATTTTGCTTCTCATCCAAGAAGCTTCTTCAGTTCTGACTGGATGATGGGGAATGCAAAAGAATGCAAAATGACCAACTGTCTGCAAGGAATATAAATCCTTCCATTCCCCACCATCCCATCAGAGCTGAAGAAGCAAAACGTCTTCAACGAAAAACCAGAAAGTCCAGTTGCCTCTTGAAAAAACACTTTTGGTTCAACAATAATGGGTTTCTGGGCATCCAAGATTTTGCAATTCAATATTCTGTCAAAAGGAAAGAGCAATTTGAAAAAGATGAAGGGTAACCATTATGAAGTAAAAACCAGGCAGAGCTTAACTCCTGGTTAGGTGAGGTGTGTTTTGCCATTGTTATCCCCTTATCACTGTCTTTTTCTGACGGGCTTCAACTTCCCAATCTGTTTCCTAACTGCATTTCCCTTGCAGTCTCCCATTGAAGTAATAATCAGTCCTGGCCACCTGCTGAGCTCTTTCACCGAACGATTAAACAGTTACAGAATCCGCGCATTCCAATTCGTGGAAGTCTCGGGAAAGAGAAGAGTTTGCCTTCCTGGTTTCAAGTGAAGGAGGTGTAGACATTCGGCCTCGAAGGTAGCCGAGGATAAACAAGGAAATTAGAAGGTCTATAAGCTGGTCACCTTCCAGCACTTTAGCATGGAAGGCCCTGTGAGACGATGGAGAGAAGGAAGAGTCCGAGCCAGACAGCAAAGCAAAGTTACCTGAAGAAACCCGCGCGCCAGTCTTGAGCTAGGAGGGGAGGAAGCAGGGAGGGAGGGCGCTCGTGTTCCTGTTCTTCTGTTGGGGGCCGGGATCCCTTTACCTTCCAGGCCAGGTTGCTGTCGAAGTCTCGACACCGCAAAAATTGGATCAGACGGGCGTCAGAAAGGTCAGACTGGCGGACCTCTAGGTTCTCTTCCACAGCTCTGCACCTCAGCGCTGCAATAGCGGCCCTCACGTGGGGCGAGTCGTCTGGCAGCTCGTTGAAGTTCACCGGCGGGGAATTCGGCGGATCTTGGTCCATGGCGCGGCTCTAATAACTACTGGGAGAAGAGACGAAGGGAAAGGAGAGCCCGTGACAACTGGCACTGCCAAAAAAGCGCTCTCAGGTCCATTGCGAAAATAGGGATCGTCGACGCTCCTCCCCATGGCAAATAATAATGGCAGCGTTAAGGACGATCCACGCTCCGTTACTCCACTACCAACCGCCCGAGCAAGAAAGACGGGAGGAGGAGGAGCACCCTGAGTAACCCGAATAACACGGGGGTGGGGAAGCTCAGTTGGGACGGTCGAGCCCGGCTGCCGGCGATCTCCAAGCCACAGCTAGGATGGGCGCGGAAACCGAAGCCAGCGTAATCAACTTTTCTCCGAGTAGTTAAACAGATCAAGGCAGCGTAAAGTCGCTCTCCCCGTGTTACAGAAGTCTTCGGTATTCGGCTGGATTCACTAAATGCTATCTAGGGGAACAAAGCTAGAATGCTAGAATGTTTAATTTTGGCTTAGGCTGCTATCGGCTTCTTTATGTCTATCTTATATTTAAGATCTCTTTGAGTGACACTCGTGACTTAATTATTGTTGAGGTATCAAGATTTAATTCTTCTTGCTGTATCAGATCCTGTGACAATCTTGGAACCTGACTTATATCAAGGCAGATTTCTTTTTTTGGGTGCTCCTGTTTTTCTCCTACCACCTACCATAAAACAATGAAGTCCTATGTTTAGAGCAGGGGAGAAAAAAATATGTGTGAGAGAACTCTGACTTAACAGACTAAGCCACTCAAACCAGGATCATCTTTTGGCTTAGTACAATTTAGTGAAGCCCAGAAATGTCCCACTCTTTCAACACATATATTTCCAAGCAAAAAAAATAAGTGCATATTTGCAAATAATGCAGATTTTCATGGTCTTTGTTTTTGATAAGGTCAGAATCACAGTCTGATACTATAAGGCAAAATAAGAAAAATGTATTTGTGAACTGCCAGGGGGGTCAACCCAGATGATCTCTAAGATCTCTTTCAATCCTATACATTCAATCCTATACATGATCTCTAAGATCTCTTTCAATCCTATACATACAATCCTATACAATCCTATATGGATGTCTCTGTACACAAAGTCTTGTTATAATATAGTTCCTACTTTCTTTCCAGCAGTTTAATAACCACAACCTATATGTATAACCCATGCTATTGGCTCTCCAAATAAGCTTTCCAAATAACACTTGAGGAACTCTTATTAGAAAATCCAAATTAATGCTCAAGCATTTCCACATATGTTCTTTTCATTATGTGTTTAGATGGTAAAAGCAATGAAGCCCCAGAATAAAAGCTTTCACATCACATCGGAAAGCATGTATCTGATCCTACGTTTGGAAGGATGTTGGGCAGAGCAACATAGCCATAGAATGACAGCTTTTGGTGACCTTTTAATTTTTCTATTTCAGTACTCTTTTAGTTTTAAAATAGCGTACTTGTTTTATTTACATCAATTCGCAGTTTTAGTTCCTATATTGGGATTAGTAATTTAAGAACTTTAGAATTAAGATTAGTTGATGCTTTATAGTGCGGAATTCAATAGCTTTAGACACCTGCTGATATGAGGCAGCGATGGCTACAGGAAAGTAATGAAAAAGAATTCAGAGGGAAAGACCAAAGGAAGGACAAGTTTAAAATGATTCAAAGAGAAAATTCCAAGCATTCTGAACACTAAGGTTCCAGACAGCTAAATCTGAACTATTTGTTCCAGCATAAGGACACAGTATGTAATTTCTCTTCCTATGCCCTATTTGATTAGGAGATGTTTTTTTTCTCTAGTGATAAGTCTTCTGTAAGAGTTAGATGGGAGGACACTTTGAAAACCACAAGTAATTTGAATGTGACTGTAAGACTTGATTGCTAAGAACAACTGCAAGGTTTACAGATAGCCCTCAACTTATGACCACAAGTGGAACTGGAACGTCTAAGTTATTAAGGAAGTCACACCCAATTTTATGACTTTTTAAAAAAATCTGGGTTGTTAAGTGATTCATGGAGTTTTTAAATGCATATGGCTTTTCCCATGGATTTTGCTTGTCAGAAGTCCCCTAGGAAGGAAGCAAATGGCAACTGCGTGACCCCAGGACACTAAAATGGTTTTAAATTCATGTCAGTCGCTAAATGCTCCACATGACTGGGGGGACACTGCAAGTCGTAAGTGCAAGGGCCAGTGGTAAGTCACTTTTTCAACACTGTCATAACTTTGGTCATTAATCAAATGATTGTTAACTTGAGGATTACCTGAATTTGAATTTTCAATCAGCTGCTACATACCAATCAGAAAATAAATGAATTTAAGATTATAATGAAAAGTATAGAACCAAACTTGTTGAAGAGTCAGCCACAAGCCCACTTGCTGAACTTACTCAAAAATCAAAAGACTGTTCATCAAGGGTCTTCAAACTTGGCAAGTTTAAGATTTGTGGACTTCAACTCCCAAAATTCTGAGCTAACATGACTGGAGGAGGAATTCTTGAAGTCCACAAGTCTTAAAGCTGTCAAGTTTGAAGACCCCTGTTCTACATGTATGAAAATTGTCAGGGATGAGGTATTTGTGCAGGGACACAGTATTCTGTTCCAGACTGCTATCAATCCTCTTAATGGAGGTAGGTGTTGTGGACTGCCAGCGGCCTGCGGAGCTGGCAGCAAAGTTGGACAGTGGGGAGGAAAATGGGCCAGTTCTGGAGTCTGGGGAGGGCTCGGACGAGGGATCTGCGTCTGACACAGAGATGGGGCCAGGGCCATCTGAGAGTTACGTGCTGACTCCAGAGCCTCCAGAATCTGACATCAGTGAAGGCAGAGGAACAGGGGGACCTGTTCCCAGTGCGCACTTGTGCAGACTTGCCAGAAGGCAAAAACAGTTAAGACATAAGGGGCTTAGAGATGATTGGCCCCTCCCATAAGACATAAAGGAAGAGCAAAGGGACATGAGCCTTTGCAGGAAGCAACTTTGTTCTTTTTTCGGTTTAAAATCTGAAGCTTTGTGTTGACTTTGTGCTCCGTTTGGCCTTGTACAGCTAATTGGCAATTTAGTCGTTGGCAGCATTTCATGGGACATATGGATGGATGCTTATCAGCCTTATCCTGAAAGACTGTGGCAGACGTCTGTTGGACTATTCAAAAACAGTTTGGGACTCATTATGGGATGTGAATGGATATAATTCACAGCTGTTGAAATAATTAAAAAAAAAGGTTTTTGGGAAGAGTGTGTGATTGTTACTGTCTCAGGAAGCCTTGGTCAGAACAGTAGGTGGCACAAGAGGCAAGGTACTACACTCCTAAGTCTTCAGTGCAGAATATTAGTTAATGTCAATCCCCAGCTTCCCAGGGACATGAAAGAATTTTGGCTTTTAGGCATTATGCACTGCCCTCAATATTTTTTCAACTTAAAAAATACTTTATAAGGGTTTTCAAATTCTATGTGTGCTTCTATGTGTGTTTCACAATAGCAATGCACAAGCTCTGCTAAATTCTGGGAGGAGAGCCAAGCCTGCAAGGGAGGATGGCATAAGTCCCAGAGTTCATAATCTCAGTCAGCAATTTCCTACACCGCAGCTCCACCAACTCCAAATTCAGGCCCAGATAAGCACAGGAGATACAACACCTTCAATTTAATTAAAGGGAAGATACATCAGTCAACCTATGAAGAACTAGCTCAGTTGTTTGGAACACAAACTCGAAACAGTTAAATCAATGCTGTGGTCCATGACTGCTGCAACTGAGTTGTCTCTCAACATGTCATCACTGCCCTCCAGTTGTCCTCCTGTTGAAATGCTACATTTTCTGAGTGCTTAACAGCCTCCAAAACAGTAACAAAATATAAGGTTTTCCAATGTAAATTTATTCAAATGAATCAGTTCAATGTAATGCAATCTTTTTTATAACCTTCTAGATGATCAGTTCACAGGAGACAAGCCCTTACAACCGGATTCTCAAGAACCGACTAATCAAAGTGCAGGTCCATTCCCACTGACTTCCCCCTGAATAAATCTTGATTTTATTCATCCAATGACTGCCCCTTTATAATTTGATATTCCTCCTTGCAAGATAATTCTTTCCATAGGACCACTGAACATGGTCAGCTCTCTGAACTCTGACCCCTTATTTGCTCTATCCATGAAACTTATATGGAATTACTCCAGCTTCAGGACACCACCCACCTAAATTGGCAAAAGGAAGCCTAAACTCTCGTCCCCTTCAACAATTTCTTCAAGCCAAGTGTTTTTCCTTCTGAACAATTATTTAGCATCCGAGAAAGCTAGCAAATTGAAACTACATCTTGTTAATGATCTTTCTGCCCTCACTTGGAAAGTATCTGGTTAGGCCCTGAAACAAGTAGACTTTCTATATATATGCAATCCCATCACAGGTCACCCAGACTTGAAACCAGGTTGATATCTTTCTTACTTTTCATTACGTTTCCAGGTACATGTATATTAATAGGTGGGGATTTCAATGCAATAATAGCTTATGATAAAGGTCTTATGAAATGCCTGACTCTCTGAAAAACTGAGCCACCATTTATAAGGAAAGAACAAATAAAAATTCAAATGGATTGCACGGCTGTTTGTTATTTTTTTAAAAAAACCCCTATATCTGTATATTTTCTGCTACTCTAGGACTATGTGCTGAATTTGGCAGTCCTTAGTCTACTCTATAACCTTAAGGATCATACTCAAAATTCTTTGTGTTTTTTTGCAACACTCAGGTTTTTGTTGTTGTTGTTGTTGTATAAGCTGCACCATGTTGACAATATAGATATTAACAGAACTTGGAAGAAAATGATAACATAAATACTGATTTTTGTTTTAAAGATAGTATTGTTCAGTATGTTAATGTGCATATTCTGTTGTAAAAAAACAGCAGCAGAGAAAAAACAGCAAGTAGGTTCATTCCTATGAGCACTGTCAAAATAACATGTTGATTGGATCTCTTCTGGAAATTTTTAACTAGATTGGTAATGTTGGTAAATATAGGTTCATTTGTTTGCTTAACTGAAAAAAGTATTTTAACTATAGCCCATTCTAATCTAAGGTTGGGTTTACAAATATGAAGTCATGATAATTTATGAAATTTTGCACTCAAAACCAAGCAGAACATAATTTATAGCAATTGATGCATTCTGAACTTTGGTTATTAGCCCTTTTCCCAATACTCAATGTTTATAGAAGGGGTGATAGAAGAAGGTAACAACTATTTCAGAAAGTAGGGGATAAAATATTTACTTGGCAAAACTGCATGCATGCACCAGAACACCAGGGATTAAGTTCTAGTTTTCATACCAAACTCCACTATTTTTAAGATATAACAATTGCCTGAAAACCCACCAATTTTAATGGTCTGGCTGAATATTGGGGAGGCCAATTTTATATTCCTTTTATTTATAACAACCTTGTTTTAGTCCTTTCAGATAACTACCTAGAATTCTTTACAATTCTTTGTCCTTTCTCACAAAATTATTCATAGCTTTAACAAGTCTTTTTTATAAATCGAAAATAGCAAAATTATCGAGGTCTTTCTTGGTGTATCATTTGTATTGCCCTTTTAATTAAGCTATCAACTAGTTCCATTTGTATGTCTAGTGTAGCTACTTTTTCTGTATCATTCTTGTAACCTTTCAAGTCCACTTTCAAATCAGTCCGATCTTGTTCCTCTTTCATAACATTTTTGAAACAGTCTATAGACACTCTTAACTTCCAAATGACTTGTTAAGAAGTATCTTTTAATATATTGTGTTAATTTTTTTCCTTCATTCTGAATTAGTACAATTTAAATGCTACCCTTTGCAATCTTTATAGGGAGTCCTTGCCTTATTACCATAATTGGAACTGGAACTTTAGATGCTAAGCTTGAGTTACACCCTATTTTACTCTTTTGCCAAGATATTCATTGGCTAATGGAGTCATAGTGGCAGTGTGTTTAAAATGCAGTATTGCAGGCTAATTCACTGCCAGTAGCTTGATTCTGACTGGCTCAAGGTTGACTCAGACTTCGATCCTTCTGAGGTTGGTAAAATGAGGACCCAGATTGTTTGGGGGGGCAATTTGTTGAGTCTGTAAACCGCTTAGAGACTGAAAAGAACAATGAAGCGATATATAAGTAAGTGAAATTACTAATAACTACTGAAATTCACTTAACAGTGGAAATGCGGAGTGCTTTACATGACATTTGTATTATCTGGACAATACCAAATTGGAGAAAACTAAAGGGTGGACCATTAAATAAACAATTATATTTCAGATGGCACTTGCCCATATCCTTGATTTAGAAGTTATGATAGATTGAGTAGAAATTGAATAGAACTTGAACTTTTTTTTTTAAAAAAAGTCTTTTAGTAGTTATGCACTTTCAATCCCCAGCTTGTACTGCATGGATACTGAATCAATGGTGTAATCCAACAGACAGCTATGGTGACATGAGGAAGGATGCTTCTGGCTAAATAGCTTGTATCTAGATGGGAGAAAACTCCAGAATTCAGTGGGGTTGCGTGTTTACACTCATACAGAATTGCTTTATATCAAGTAACCTTTGCAGTGAACACACTTGAGTAATAAATACAGATGGTCTTTAATTTACAATCACAATTAGGATCTCAACTCCCAATACTAAAATTAAATGAGGCATCATGTGACTGTGCCCAATTTTATAACTTTTTGTTGCAGTTAAGTGGATATGACTTTCCCCATTGATTTTGCTTACTGAAAGCTGTTTGGAAAAGTCACAAGTGGCAACACTGCAACCATCAGAAATACATGACCTTGGGGATGCTGCAACAGTCATGTGTGCATGAACTTGTCATAATCCATTTTTTATGCTGATCCATTATTCTATATATTATAACCAGGTTTAGCAACTTCTTGGAATTGTGAAAGTGACCAAACACTTATTACAGTGATTTTTAAACCTTTACAATCTTCTCAGCTGAAAACTTAACATATTCAAACACCTGCCCTTCTGATGTAGTTTGATGTGGCACCTTATTTTACTGTTTTTGAACTTTGCTTATTTAATTTATAGTCATCATGTACAAAGAAGTCTTTAGTTCTTGATTTGTATCTTTGAAAATTAAACCTTGTCTAAAGACCTGTCAAAGAAACTGGCCGAGTTCTTATTAAAATGTATTCCTCAATCAGCCAAGACTCTTTTTGTGGTGTGCATTTATTCAAATTATGGTGCTTAGTACAATAATTGATTACATGACAGCATTCTTACCATTTTTTTTAATAAATAGCACCTGTTTCATTAAATATTCAGACTCTCCCTATATATGTTCTTGCATAATAAATGTGTGAACGAGTCAAGTATGTAAAAAGCTTTACTTTTATCTATTATAAAATTTGTCTAATATGCTAACACAAACATGATATAGATACATATAAATAAATAAAAAGTATGGATTCTAATATTTAGAGAAGGTATACAGGTATTTGCCATTTTTTAAAATTATGCATATTTGTATAAATCAATATCACCTTGAAAACAAATTCAGAATGGTGTTTAGCTTTTATTTTGAAAATGCTAAAAAGCATAGGCTATAATGTTATGTTTAACCATTTTTTTTGCACTTTCCCTTCCCTAGCAAAAAGACTGATTTTGGGGGAAAAATAGAAGCGAAAGCCTTCAATATAGATTTTAATTGAGAAAGAAATAACACATTCTCTGAGGCTCATGTATGAACTACTGAACAATTGTCTAATATTACATTATAGTTCAAACCTATTTAACAACTGCAACAGTTGATGTGCTTGCTAACTAGAACTTTCAAAAGCTAGCAATAAAAAAATCACTCTAGACCAAGCAGACTTGAATGACAAATTATAATAGAACAATTAACAAATTGTACTGCTTTTTTGTTAGACTAGATTAATTGGTTTGAATTCTGATTGTAACATATTTAATCAAAAGGAATCTGCTGTTTAAAAGCAATGGGTAGAATTCAACCTAACTTTCTTAAAGGGCCTAGATTTTTAATTAGCATTCTAGATTCACCAATATGTGAGCTGAAATATAGGAAACTTTAAAAAGTGCTCCTAGGATAGTGAAATTTTTTACAAGTAAAACTGGATCCGACTAATATAAAAACTTATTTTTATATTAAGTTTCAGCAAATAGCTCTTATTGCATCTAAATGAGCCAATTACATGGATTCAGTTGATTATATAGCAACCTCTAAGCATGTGGGAATTGCTCGTGGATTAGCAGGCCTCTCAACTCCCAAAGGAAATTCCCAATAAGGTTTCATATTTTATGTAAATCATTCTGAAATGGTTGGTCCAAAATGTGTGTCTCTAAACTGAGACACACATTTTATTTGCTGTATACCAAAGAAATGGAGCTACTCCATTTCAAGCAGAAGTGGTTTCAGGAGTGAATATCAGTAGCTGAGAGAAAATAGTGAAAGAAGGTGCCAGGAAGTTTAGGGCGCAGGTCGGCAACGTTTGCTGGATCATCAGCAGTGGTGACTGAAAGGAAGGAGGGAAGAGGAAAGCAGGACATTAGGGCATGTCATTCTGGAATATCAGTAAAGCTGCTGAGAGGGGGGAAAATACAGACTTTTATTTATTCTTTACTGGGAGCTGCAGTGTAGAAACAGAGAAAGGGGCGATATGTACTAATCTTACCCTATTCAGGATTAATCCAAAACCTAGAATAAATAAAGCTAAAGCTGAACTATGAAGGACCTAAGAAAGTTTGCCGGAACCTCCAAAATGAAATGGTTTAATTCTGTGTTGGAAACAAAATATTCTTTCTGATTTATACACATCTCTAATTTTTACTGCCCTAATATAAACAGATAGGGAAATCCATATCATTTTTAACATTTAAAAATGGAAAAATATTCAATTGTATATTGAAATTCCTAATACTGAGATAGATTGTTTCTATGCTGTTTATTTGTAATAATTTATAAATATAACTTTCATTTAGAAGGTAGCTGCTAAGAAACCCTTCATGATTATACAATAAGCAAACATCAGTAATATAGTAATCTATCCAAACTGCATGGCTCACTTCCTTCTACCTATGCAGAAACTATATGGTCTACACTTTTCATCAGTGTAGCATACAGCAAAAATATGAAACTCCAAACTAAAATTCTTAATAACTTACTATTTCATTTTTCATGCTATATCATTCTAATTGTTAATGGGAACCAGGTTAATAAGGGCTTTCTTAGTATTTTCAAAATGCACATATTTAGTTCAATAATGACAGTATAGGGATTAAAAATGTTGTCTGCACTTTATGACTATATGAAGAGAATTGAAAGAACCATTATGACTTCAATACAACAATATGAAAATGTATTTACTGAAAGACAGCATTCATTATCTTCACTCTGTCAAATATTTGATCTATAAGCTTCTTACGCCAGAACTCACATTTCTTTTTGCCTTGTTCTGTGATGGTGATGAAGTAGGTTTCAATTTATTCTTCTGTTAAGTTAGGTGCATGGAGGAAATATTTCTTTATGATTATACTTTAGAGTCAAACCTTTTCTAGTTATGGTCTTACTACTGTCTTCCAGTACTTGCCTCCAAATAAAAGATTTAAACATTTAATGTTAGAAATGTGGTGCACCTTGGCTACAAAATATAGTCTCCTTGGAAATGCAGAAGTTCACGCAAAAGGTAGAATTTAATCAGGAAACAAACATGGGTTCAATTTTTTTGAGAATGAAATGCAAAAAGAAAAATGTAGGCTGTAGACCTACATTATCATAAGCATGACTTGTATCTTCGGCAAATTAAACAGATTTTCATCCTGTCATTTGAAGTAAAAAAAATGTTATCTTGAAGAGGTGTCATTTTTCAAAAAGAGCATGGCAATACCATTTTGCTTTCATTGTAGCTAACTGTCCTTGAAACATCTACATACTTTGGTGGACTATAAAGCCAACTTCATACAATTAACCTTTAAAAAAAAAGAAAGCTAATAAAAGTACATAATGGTCTGCACATTAATTGTTGCATCTGGGAAATAGTATTCTATTGTTGCTGAAAATATAGGTATATGAAGCATTCAGAAGAGTACAGTTTAGATTTTTTATAGAAGGATCTAAGTTTCATATATAAATTGGATGATACTGTTTGTAGCCAAGTTTCTTCCTACAAGTTGGGCAAGAATTAGAATTTCTTAGTGAATCCCGGAGACACTGGCTACAGAAGACATGACCACATTTCGTTGATACAATGAGCCGTCCATTCCGAATAATCTCTGAATAGCCATCCATGCAAATTGGGCAACTCACAGTACCTGAACGGTGTGAACTTGGAACATCATCTTCTAATAATTCCAATTCTTTAGTTAGTGTACTAGTTAAAATCACTTCATCTCTTGGTTCATCATCATCACTGCTTAATATACAGCTGTCAGGGAGTTGATTTCTAAATTCTTGATTTTGTGGTTGACAAACATTTTCTTCAACGATCACAACTGAATCATTGTGTGTCAGATCAACTACTACTGGTTCTGAAGATTCACAAGTCAGGTCAACTACTTCTTCACATGTGTTAACTTCAACGTCAATTGGTTCTTGGGAAGTTGTTTCAGGACCCGTGTTACTAACTGTGTTTCTTTTACAAGTTTGTCTAGAATTAATTGTTCCTCCACAGCGCTTTTTCTGAAACTCGGCCTTCTTCATTCTTTCACTAGGAATCAAGTTGGGAGCTGTGGCAGCTACTGCCAGAAGCCCATTTTCAGTGCTAGAAGAAGCTGTGTTGGTACTGGGAGACTGCAGGAAGGCTACGGTAGAAGTAGATGGGGTTGAGGAGGAGCAAGAGGAGCAGGAAGGGGCAATATTGGAAGATGGTCCTATAGATTTGACCTCAAAGACTCCAGCTAGGTTTGATGGGCTAAGGCCACCTCCTTTTTTATTTTTCCGACGCTTGGTCCCACAGCGCTTGGCATCAGCTGGGCTCATGGTTGGCTATAGGCAGGGAAAACCAAACTTCCAAATAAACAAGTAGTCTAGGAGTAAAAAAAAACATATGAGTAAAACACATGAAAGTAAAAGTCCACTGCATGTGCTTCCAACTGATGAACCACAGAACAAGGAAGAGTGCTAACCACACTGTACTATGCACATTCTTTTTAAACAACACTGATTTTCTTTGGATAATTGTCATAAATTTTATTTTTGTTGTATCTGAAATACACCTTTTGACCAGGAGCAAAGATACTATGTATTGCATGCCCTCCCCCATTTTTCCCCACAATAACAAACTTCTGAGGTAGGCTGAGCCGAGAGATAATGACTGAACCAAAGTTACCCAGTGAGTATTTAAGGCTAAAGTTGGATCTTAACCACCACACTACTGGCTCTAAATTTAGTCAGCTTCTAGTCTATGTTATAGCTAGAAGAGCAGTTCCTATTATTTCCTGGAATGTAAATTGCAGAATACATTTGTTGCCTTAGTGCTTACCTAAATAAGCTTATGTTTAAAGTAGGCTTATTTTCTCAGTGAGTTAACAGTAAGTAAAGTTGAACTCTGCAGATTTATCAACATAAAACTGTGTAAGTCGCCAATTGATCTATATTTAACAAGAACCAGAGAAGACAGGAGGAGTTCCGGTTTACAGGGCTTCGGAGGCAGGCAGGAATCCGCGATCGTGCACGGTTTCTGCCTGGGCTCGCTGCTGGAGCGTCCCGAGCCACTCGGCTTCGGGGCTAAGCCACCCCGTAGAGGTGTGCGAAGAGGGGGGAGATCCCAGCAGGGTCGAGGGAAGCCGCATCTTTCCTCCCCAGCTGGCTAAACTCCCTTTCCCGAAGGCGGTAAGAGCGGCGGTCAGAAATGGCCGCCTCAAAGAAGCACTCATCCGGAAAAGAAAGTGCAGGAGGAAGTTAAGAAGTGAAAGTTTTGGCTGGCCGGGATAAGAAGCAACAACTGAGGTATCCTGGAATTTAAATCTTATAAAAGATACATCGCTCCCAAAGAAGATTCGGAAGCAGCGAATGAAAGTGAAAAGGGAAAGGTTTTTTTGGATTTGGAAATACAGCATTCCCACCACTAAAGAAGTGCAAGACAATCAGCTAGATGAGGGGTCGCCAACCTTTTGGACCTCAGGGACCACCAAACTCATAATTTTAAATCCCAGGGACCACTAACCGGTTCTGTGGGCATGGCCTAATTTGTGGGTGTGTCTTGGTGGTCCTGTGACTCGCTGGGCATGGCTTGTATGTAAATATTATAAATATTTATATAAATATTGATTTTTTTATAAAAAAAGAGCAACTTTTACCCAAAATCATGCAAAGCAGGCAGGCAGATTAAGTTGCTCACAGAATCATTCAGTGATCTATATCTATCTGCCAATGGCTAGCTTAGTCTGTCACATAAAATTTGCTAGCTGTGAGTCTTCACTGAATAATAGAACTTTCAGTCCTAAGGGAAGTTCGACAGTGCTTAAAAGCAGAGACAAGATCTAAAGATTAGCTAGAAAGCAAGAAATCCAACCATTTCCTGCTTCCTAGCTAATCTAAATCTCCCAGCACAGCAGAACAACTGATGGTTGGAAAAAGGAAAAATAGCAACTTAGCAGGCAAGTTTGCCCGGTAAGGAATGAGTGGGCAGGGAAGGTTCCCGTGGGCCATGTGGGCGGTGTAGCCTTGTGTTTCTGCGCAGCCTGGATTAATTGCTTTGGGGGATGCTCTGGGGGTGAGATTTCTCTGCGGCCCACCAAAATTTTCTCGCAGCCCACCAGTTGGTGAACGCTGAGCTAGATGCCATAACAACTAGCACATGAAACTGGACATTCTTTATAATCTTTATAATTCTATACACTAATTTATCAAAACTAAAGTATATTTTCAGTAAGTTCTCCTTTGATAGCAGATTTATCCATCAGATGTCCCAAAGGAAAAATGAAAGTAGAGGCATATTCTCTATCAGATACAATTTTTGCAGCAGTTAGAAAAGAATATGATGCAGGTCTAGATAGATCAGTGGTCAACCTTTTCTTCACCATGGACTCTTCCTTTAAATAACCCAAGACTTAAGATTTACATTATTTATTTAAGCCTTTGTGGATTCCCTGTGATGACATCGCAGTCCCACAGCCGGAATCCACAGACCACAGGTTGAGAACCATTGAGATAGACTATTGATAGAGATCATTAGAAATATTTGCAGTGTGAAGAGAAATTGGCAATTTTGAATATACACTACTCAAAAAAATAAAGGGAACACAAAAATAAGACATCCTAGATCTGAATGAATAAAATATTCTTATTAAATACTTTGTTCATTACATAGTTGAATGTGCTGACAACAAACTCACACAAAAATTATCAATAGAAATCAAATTGAGCAACCCATGGAGGTCTGGATTTGGAGTTACACTCAAAATTAAAGTGGAAAAAAACACTACAGGCTGATCCAACTTTGATGCAATGTCCTTAAAACAAGTCAAAATGAGGCTCAGTAGTGTGTGTGGCCTCGATGTGCCTGTATAACCTCCCTACAATGCCTGGGCATGCTCCTGATGAGGTGGCGGATGGTCTCCTGAGGGATCTCCTCCCACACCTGGACTAAAGCATCTCCCAACTCCTGGACAGTCTGTGGTGCAATGTGGCATTGGTGGATGGAGTGAGACATGATGTCCCAGATGTGCTCAATTGGATTCAGGTCTGGGGAACGGACGGGCCAGTCCATAGCATCAATGCCTTCATCTTGCAGGAACCGTTGACACACTCCAGCCACATGAGGTCTAGCATTGTCTTGCATTAGGAGGAACCCAGGGCCAACCGCACCAACATATGGTCTCACAAGGGGTCTGAGGACCTCATCTCGGTACCTAATGGCAGTCAGGTTACCTCTGGCGAGCACATGGAGGGCTGTGCGGCCCCCTAAAGAAATGCCACCCCACAACATTACTGATCCACTGCCAAACCGGTCATGCTGGAGGATGTTGCAGGCAGCAGAACGTTCCCCACGGCATCTCCAGACCCTGTCACGTCTGTCACATGTGCTCAGTGTGAACCTGCTTTCATCTGTGAAGAGCACAGGGCGCCAATGGCGAATTTGCCAATCTTGGTGTTCTCTGGCAAATGGAGTCTGTTTCTGACCGTTTGAGCAGCCACATGCACATTTGTGGCCAGCTGGAGGTCATTTTGCAGGGCTCTGGCAGTGCTCCTCCTGTCCCTCCTTGCACAAAGGCGGAGGTAGTGGTCCTGATGCTGGGTTGTTGCCCTCCTACAGCCTCCTCCACGTCTCCTGATGTACTGGCCTGTCTCCTGGTAGTGCCTCCATGCTCTGGACACTACGCTGACAGACACCGCAAACCTTCTTGCCATGGTTCGCATTGATGTGCCATCCTGGATGAGCTGCACTACCTGAGCCACTTGTGTGGGTTGTAGACTCCGTCTCATGCTACCACAAGAGTGAAAGTACCCCCAGCATTCAAAAGTGACCAAACCATCAGCCAGAAAGTATAGGAACTGAGAAGTGGTCTATGGTCACCACCTGCAGAACCACTCCTTTATTGGGGATGTCTTGCTAACTGCCTATGCTTTCCACCTGTTGTCTATTCCATTTGCACAATAGCATGTGAAATTGATTGTCAATCAGTGTTGCTACCTAAGTGGACAGTTTGATTTCACAGAAGTGTGATTGACTTGGAGTTACGTTGTGTTGTTTAAGTGTTCCCTTTATTTTTTTGAGCAGTGTATAATTGTCATCTATTCATTATTATCATGAGCATATGAAATAAAAATTACTAAACATTAAACTGGCAAACAAAAAATAGGTTCAATAATACTATTACCAAAATGATTATATAACCATCCTTAGAAAAACAACATACCTGTTTAAAAAAACCAAGATACTTTAATGGCTGTATTTTACAAAACAGCATAGCATCCAATAGGAATAACAAATCCATATAAAAATTTAAATTATTATTGTTAAAATATCAGCACATTTTTTTACTCTAAGAATACTTTCATTTTCTGTTTGTGACAATAAAATCACCTAAAAAGGCAATTGTAAAACACCTAAAGGCAATTGTGAGCTACTCACAATGTAAGACAGCTGCCTCAGAAACAGAAACAAACACTAATTTGCTGTATCTGCTATCTCTATGACTGTTTTCAGTTACTGCCAAATGGTGGTGTCCTGATTTGAGTATACCATAATGTTTCCCCACCACCACATCCAATTTTGTTGTCTTCATTAACCAATAGGCAAAATATCCGTAACAGTTTGCAGAAGGAATCAGGTGGGAGAAGAGGGTAGATTATGGTTTTATAATCCTACATGGATTTTTTTAGGCTAAAAAGTCTTCCCTTCCTAGTATATCTTATTTGCACAGTATAAAAATTAAAATAGAAATATATTGGAAGACACAAGGATAGAACAGCTCCAGAAATGAGGGAGGCAGATTTAGCCATGATGATAATTAGTCATGGAGAATTAAACATGCAAGGTACCTTGCTTGAGAATTAGATCTCTTGCTTAGAATGTGAGAGTAGCAGGATGAGAAGAACAAAATAGACCACAGAAATCCCTTGGGGGGGCAGAAAACTGAAAACAGGAGAAAATGTTTATTAGGCTACAGACCAAAATACAATAGAAATGAAATAATTGCTTTGGCAAATGAAGGGGCTAATAAATTAACTAAACAAGTAAATAAATAATTTATATCTATAATTTACTATAGACTTTAAAAAAAATTAATCTCAGTCATGGTGATTTTTCCCTCAACCAAATTCTTTACTATAAAAACTGGAGGTAGGCCAGGGGTGTCAAACTCATAGCTCATGGGCTGGATGCATCACACGCTGGCCATGCCCAAGCCGTTTAGGAAGAGGGAAAAAAGTTGCGATACATCACATGATGTGACACCATGAGTTTGACACCCCTGAGCTAGGGGCTCCTTTTTGTTGCTATCAATAATCTACATTGGTTTTAATTTTATATCATCCTGTTAATATATATTGAACCAAATCCAATGAATAGGAATAGTAGGAAATTTTCATTTCTTTAACACATACCCTACCAGGGTTTAAAAGAGGGGGGGAGGGTGAAATTTAATATGAAGGTTAGCTGAAGTTAGTTAATAAATCTGTATGTGTTCCTTGTAATCAATCTATGTTAACTTGGTTTGCAGTAGTGAATGCAGAAAGGTATTGTGGTATTCATAACATTTGTAAAAAATGTGATTTTTCTCAGCCTACTTATATAAGAAATTCTAACATCTACCTTTAACTTAATTGAAATAATTTTCTCTTGAGATAATTGAGAAACATTTTAAAGCTAGCGTAAGGTCTTATTTACCGATTAGTTCTGAAGCTACCCAAGAACTGAGCCGGTGACATAAGATATATAATTGATAATAGTTATATTATTTTTCTTCTATTCAATTGTATCCAACTCTCAGATTCTGCCTAGACAAGTCCCTGAGTTTTCTTGGCAAGGTTTTTCAGAAGGGGTCTGCCATTGTCTCCTTCCTAGGGATGAGACAAAATGACTGGCTCAAGATCATCCAACTGCTTTATTCCTCGTGTAGAATTAGAACTGTGTCTCTGATGTCTTAACGTCTACATCAAACTGGCTTTCATATCCCTATATGCAAATTCTTCAGGACAGCAGCCATTGATCTACTCCTTTTAGTTTATTTTACTGGAGATTTTGCTTTGCTAGCATGTCTCTTAAGCTATTTATTGCTTTGTATTTTATGCCTGCTATACTTAACATTTTATCTTAATGGCAGACTCCAGGTCAAAATGAGAAAGTAAGCCACAAGGGATAAAGTCTTATCCTGAAAAATGTTATCTAAAATCTGTGCAGCTATCCTCAGGAACACCTGGGGCAAGTATGCTTTTTCTTGGTCTAAAACAGCACAGCAGTCATTTTGTTTTTTAAACCAACATAAAAACAGCAGAATTGTTGCCTAAAGATCCTTCCCCTTTACTATTGCTAGTATTTAAGTGGGGTTCAGTGGTTAGAATGCAATATTGCAGGCTAATTCTCAGCCTGCAATACTAATTCTGCTGACTGATTCTCATGCTCTCAAGATTGACTCAGCCTTTTCAGGTCAGTAAAATGAGGATCCAGACAGTTGAAGGTAATATGCTGAGTCAGTAAACTGCTTAGAGGGTTGTAAAGCACTGTGTAGCAGTATATAAGTCTAAGTACTAAGTACTATTTTTCTACCTAAAGAATCATTCAATTTGGTGGGAGAGAGTATATTCATTAAAAATTGTTATTCTTTGGAATAAGTAATTAGAATGTGATTCTATGTATTTCTTCAATTGGTTATCTCTCCCATCAATATATTATTTAGTTGTATATTTTGTTCCAGCTTTCAGACTATTTTCTTCAAAAACTTGGTGCAAATTATTAAAAAGCATTTCTAGTTTATCAGTCTGCTTCCAGTTAATTGTACTGTCAACAATTTACTGTGCAGTAACCTTGGAAAATGTAAGATCATGATTTTATCTTGGAATGGCATTTGGCATTCTTCTATGATGTCTAGATGGTTAATATATCTGACCTTTTCCTTTCTGTTTAGTACAAGTCCTCAACTTAAGATCACAACTGAGCCCAAAGCAAGAGTTAGCTTTGCCCCTTTTTACCACTTCCTTGCCACAATTAAGTGAATCACTGCAGCTGTTAAGTTAGTAACACGTTCTTAATTGAATCTGGCTTTCCCATTAACTTTGCTTGTCAGAAGGTCACAAAAAATAATCACATGGCCCTGGGACACTGCAACCGTCATAAATACATGCCAGTTGTCAAGCATCCAAATTCTGATCACATGTGGGTATGCTGCAACAGTTGTATGAAAGAAAACCGGCCATAAGTCACTCTTTTCAATACACTTATAATTCTGAATGGCCACTAAACAAATTGTTGTCAATTGAGGACTACCTTCATTACCGGTAGGCAAAGCAGCATTCAAAATGGAAAAAAGTGGAATTATTTCATTTATATATGGAGATTCATTTTTTAAAACTGTTTTGTTCCGCTAATGAACATTCATAGACTAGGAGTTATTTTGTGATAATTTTTAACTTTTCTACCGTTTCAAATGTCTGGTTCCTATGTTTAAAATTGCTGGCCATTTTAAAAAGTAATTTAAAGGATGTGTCCCATTCTTCTTGGTTGATTGCTTATGAGTGTTCTGGAATAGTAAAAATAATTATTTTAAAAATAAAATAGCAACAATCTGGTAATTTCAGAATACATTAATAGAGCTATTAACCAGTCTTCTCTCCTAAATACTTTAGTAAAGCTGTCCTCTTCTCTAAGCTGTAGAAAGCCTGGAGATGTTGGTGCTAAACAAGAAAGGGGGGTGGAGGTGGAGGAAGAAATGAGTGAAAAAAACAGAATTCGGAAAAACAAAGTGCTGATGAGAGTAAAGGATGAGATTAGTTGGTGATCAGGGAGGAGTTGGCTGGCCATATAAATATATAATCAATTAATAAATACAGATGTTTGCCTCCCAAAATCCAAAACATCTTCAATCGCTCCAACAGTTCATCTGACTTCGGCTCTAAAATAACAAGTAGTAAAGCAAAACAAATTTAACATATCCTGAAGCAATGGTGAGCTTAAGGAGGAAAATAAAACTTGTATAGGGGGGGCCAAGGACAGATATTCTCAGAAAAAAAGATTAAAAATGCAAATGGAAACAGAGCCAACCTTGTTTTTTTCATGCCATGTCATAGTTCAGCAATAAAAAATGAATCCCCAAATAAATGACTCGTGAAATTCAGTTCTCCATTAATCTATGAATAACTAATAATGCTAGTATGAAGGTGAAGACCATATATATGCAAATATTCCCTAACCACTTCCTGCCCCTCCTGAACTACAGCGAGTACCTCCCTTTCATTAAGCCTAAATTAGAGGACCTCCAGACAAAGCCTATTTTTAAGATCCTGGCTATCCGCCCTAATCCCAACTCCATCGTCAATCGGTCCAAATGCCTCTTTTGTCACAGAATCAGTTTTGGGAAGAAGCCTCTGCAGGCTCTCCTGTTCTTACTGTAGGCATGTTGTCCGTACCTCGCTCGCATCCAAGCTCTTTCGTCCGATCTCCTTTCAACAATGGGAGACGGGCCAGAAAAGGCTCGGAATACAAAGCAAGGGCACACCTTCCTTTCCCACCTTCTTTGTCCCACTTCGGCCTTGCCCTGAAGGGCCGCTTCGAAGTCCACAGCCAGACGAGTCACAATCACAACCAGGACAATGTTAGTCCCCAACCCGAACACGCACCCTTTTCTCAAAGGCGACCCCCCCCCCCACCGGCCAGGAAGCTGTACGGCTCCAACCCTTCAACCACACCCTGAAAAAGAGCCCTTGTTCTGTACGTACAGGCGGCTGGCGAACTGAAGGCCGCAGGTGACCCTTCTTCCCAACAGCCTCCCTTCGAAAAGCAACTGCCCAGCTCCTGCCAGCCTCGCAGACGGCTCAAAACCCGAAACGCAAGCCTCACTTCCTCTTCAGTCCAGCCAGCTCTTACTGCGCCTGCGCCAGCGGCCCATTTTCCCCCCCACCCCTAAAGAGGCGCTTCCTCTATACGGGACCTCGAGCGCGCCTTTGACGCACGCGCGAAAATCCGTTCCCTGTTACTTTTCCCCCCCTCACGTGACTTGAAGCGGAAAAGGAAAGGGAAAGGTCAGGCGTCAACGTCGTCAGCAGTGGGGGGGGGGGGGAGGGAAGAACGGAAGGTCAGGGTGCCGCGGAGCGGAAGTAGGAGCCGGAGCGCGTCCGCCATTGTGGGAAAGCCCGGAGCCCGGAGTAGAGGTGGGAAGTCGTGCTGCGACCGGCGGGTGGCTTTGGGAGGCACTGACCAGGACAGGAGGGTCCGGGCTGCGGAGACAATCAGCCAGCGGCGGAGGGGAGAGTAGAGGAGGCGGAAAACAGCGACCACGACGACCTGAGGGAGAGAAGGAGGAGGCCCAAGCGGAGCGGGGTGAGGGGGATTGCGGCTCCCCGTGAAGAATGTCAGCCACCAGCGTCGACCAGGTACCGCCTTCTTGCGGCTTCGTGGTTCCCGAGTGGAGGATCCCCTCGTCCCGCCTTCCTTCCGTTGGTCATAGCGGGGATCCGAGCCCGCTACATCCGAGACCGTGGGACTCCTCCCCTGCTCCCAGGACCGCCCCTTCTGCAGGCCTGGAGGCCGCTTGGCCTGGGGCCTTCCTACCGAGGCTCAACGGTTCCATTGCTTGTGTTCACGGGAGGGCAGCTTATTCGTTAGTCTCCTAACATCTACGAGCTCCGGTCCTTTCCTTGTTCGGCCTGGCCTCTGGCCAAATATTCTGCCCTCCCTGACTGTAGTTGGACGTGGCTCTGAGGAATTCTTAATAGTCGTTGCCGTTTGCTCTCCATTATACAGTATTATCTGCTGACCTTTTGTTGCCCCTCTTCTTTTCTTCTCTCTCTGCCCCCCCCCTCCCCTATTTATTTTTCTTGCTCATTTGTCGCCTTAGGGTGATACCGCTATTTTTGTAGATAGTATGGCTTTGTTTAATAACGGTGCTATGTTTTTCATAACACTGTTTCTTGTTTATTTTTTTTCCTTTCCTAATTTTGTTGTTTTCACTCATATGCTTTTAACATTCCACCTTTTATCTTTATCTTCTTGGGCTGTTCTTCCCATTGTGCTCCTTGCAACCATTTAATGGACTTCTCTCTCCCTCTGTGTACACATTACCTTTTAAAAAAATAATTGATAGTGGAGGTCTGTAATGAATAGCCAATTTAATAGACATCAAAACCAGGCACTCTCAGATTCTGCATTGATTATTTTGCTTCACCAATATAAGAAAATGATTACAATTCCAAAGTCACTAAGTTTAATGGGATAGAGGAGAAAACAGGAATAACATACAGTGGAGTGTTTATAGTCATATTATAGTGGAATGTTAATTTTTAGCTATGCTTTAATGATAAATTTAGCACTTAAATAAAGTTCTAATATGTTTATGTCTTATTGCTTATGCTGCTAATAATGTACGTTTTCTTTTATGTTTAAATATTAAACTGTTATCTTTTAAAGTGTGTAGTTCTTGTGATATTCCACGAACTAACCTGTTTAGAATTCATTAGATGCTTAGGTCTTTGTATTTACCTGTTTTAAAATAAGATGGCTTATTTTATACATTTAATTCATCTATTGTTATTTTATTTCATTGCTAACAGAGACCTAAAGGACAGGGAAATAAAGGTAAGATGATTTTTCTTTTCTTATAATCCCAGTTAAGCAGAGTATAATTAATTAATCTGAAAAAAGACTATAGGGACTGAGGATATTCATTTGTTTGACAACTTTTATTATATAGTATATGATTCATTAGACTACAATGAAATTCTGCAATTTTGTTTGCATTTCTAATAAAATTGAATTACCTGAATATTTTGCCATTTTCTTTATTTCTGCCATCAGAACAAATAGGACTAATCAACTGTTCAAATGACATAGGTTCTTTATTATTTTCTTTTGCTTATTGATTTTCCAGTTCAGATATTAAGTGTCTCAAGTACCATTCAACTTTAATTATATTTGCTATAAATACATATTTTTGCAGTTCATTTTAGCATCTAAAAGTTTATCTTAGATGCTAAAATGGATTAATTTAAGGAAATTCATAAAAAAATATTTTCATTTCCTTTTCATTCCATTCCTTGAAAGCTCAGGAGGAAGGCCTTTAGATTTGAGGTAGAGTTTTTAAATTTCAAAAGAAGTGGGGAAAGTAGCCTGGATACATAGGCTGGATTTCTGCTTGGCTTGGACAATTTTTCTCCAGCATCCCCTTTATTCATTTCACATTGATCAGGATATATCTAAATATGGGTGTTTTGAGGAAAAATGATGGAGTTTTTGTAATGGGAAAGCTGTTTAAATCTATTTTTAAGCTAACTTACAATTAAAAACTTTTGTTTTTAAAAATAGCATTCCAAAGACTTCTCTGGTGATTTGGTACAGTTGTCAATTTTCTCCCTGATAGCTTCTTAAGTAAGCCATTTTTGTTCTTTTTATTTGTTTGCGAATGACCACTGTCAGCTTTTATACCTGGATTCCAGTAACTAAAGCCTGTGCATGGTTTGGCCTTGTGTAGATAAAAAGGAAGGTGTACAAGGCTTGCAAAACCTTGCATCAACATGTAAGATTATATTCACAGTGTACTGTGTTAACAAAAACTGTGTGATATCAGTATCCACATCATTGAAATGATAAATCCAACAGAGTTTGTTATTTGTGACAATTCTTACAGTTCTTTGCCAATAGTTCTTTAGAACAGGGGTCCCCAACCACCGGTCTGTGGACCGGTACCGGTCCGTGGAACAAGTCCTACCGGGCAGCTGGCTTGCTGGGCGCCGCCATCTTGTTTTGATGAAAAAGTGCTTCCGGTGAGCTTTTCCGGGTAGAAAGCTCACCGGAAGCACTTTTCATCAAAACAAGATGGCGGCGCCAGCTGATGTCGGTACCGGGCCGCGCCATAAAAAAGGTTGGGGATACCGGGCCGCGGCGTAAAAAAGGTTGGGGATCACTGCTTTAGAACTATTAAAATTGATAGCATCCATAACAATGAACACTTTCAAGTTTGAAGGATGAAATGAGGAAATGACTGCGATACCTTTTTTCTGGAATATACTCAGTCATCTCAGTTTGGCTTATTTCTCAGCAAAAGGATATATAAATGTATTGTTTAAACATTTCCACATCTGAGAAATATACAGAAATAATTTCTATAAATGCCCTACAGTCCATACTTCTTGTTTTAAAGATTATTCCCCAGAGGATTTACATGTTTAAAAAGCACCATAAAATGTAAAAAAAAACATCATTAAAATAACATCAAATAGTAAGAAAGATGTGATGCCTAAAAGTGTTACAAAACAGACAGTTGAAAGATTTATGAATTTATTTATGCAAAAGATACATATGCTGATAGTATTTTAGGGAATATTTTGGATATGGATTAAACTACAGGGATAGAGGCAATGAGCTGAAAGCAAAGCTGTATTTTCTTTTCAGACGCTGGTCTGAACTTAATAAAGTTAACTTAATAACTTAATAAATTAAAACACTGGTAGTAATATGGTTATACACAGTTCATAATATAAATTAAGATGGCAAATAGTAATGTTCTAGTTTTAATCATTCATGGCTTATGACAAGATCTTGGCAGTTTATTATTATTATGGCTCTAAATGTATGTGTTCAGCTCATTTACAAGTAAAAGATCTAAATATATTAAAATGAGTTACTAGTTTCATTATACTTTATATAATTATTAGTATTTAATAATTGATAAAAATGTATCTATAGAATAAATGTCAGATTGCTCATATTAGAATTCTCAATAAAATCCAAAAGTGTTACTCTGATATTGCATTGCACAGAACATTTTATTTTAATTTTTAAAATAAATTGTTAATAGAAGTAAAGCCCATTATTTATTTAGTATTTATTCAGTTTATAAGCCACTTCAATTATTGAGGTAACTATGGTTGATTACAATATATTAAAGCAATAAATCAAGGAAAAAACAAGATTTTTTAAAAATTATATTTTAATATATGGAAAGAAATACCAAGAACTAAGGAATACACTGTTTTTATTTGTATTTGTAATTCTTTTAAATTATTTTTAAATAGCTATGACCGAACTTCATGATGATAGTTAAAATGTCCTTCAATGAAACAGAGTACCAATCCTTTAAATTCTATATATATTCATTTTTAACCACTGAATATTGAATTAATAGTAATTGTGGTTTCTACTTTGTGGTTTAGATTTATAACAGCTACATTTCAGTTAGGGAGTAAATTAATCTTTTGTTCAAAATTTGTTCTGAGACATAACTGTTATTGATTTGATATTTTTTAAAAATATGTTTTAGTTCTTATGAGCTAGTAGCATATGTTTATGGTCCTGTTCGATGGCATAGTTGATTTCTTGTAAGGTGAATCACAGGATAAACTGCTGTTGTCTTTTTCTGAAATACTTGGTAGAGAATTTTGCCTTTCTCTAAAAATTGTATCGCACATTTACATCTTTTTCTTTTGCTTACTCTGTCAGATATTCTATTAGAATGAATTGTACCAATTTTGGTATGTACTTGTTTTGAATATTATTAATTTTAAAGTTAGTGTTTGCATTTGCAATATTATATGACTTATATTTTTGGCTTGTGGTTTTTAACAAGCCCATTTCTCCCCCCCCCCTCAGTATAGGAGTTGTGCAAAGGGATGTAAATCGTGATAGAAGATTCAATGCTTTGAGCAGAGAAAAAGCTTTTAAAAAGCCTGTAGTTTACAAAAATGTGTGTAGAAAGAATTCAAGAAAAAAGTCCAATGAAGAAAAGATGAAATTGAAAGTATGTTAGAAATAGAATTTTAAAGAAACCAATGAAATGAAAATGTCATTCTTGAGCGTCATATAGGACTGCAATAGAGCTTATTGTGGAATCTTTGGTGCTGTCTGAACTTGGTTGTTTGTTTCATTGCCCAATTGGGTAACACCATCAATGCACTAGGTCAGTGATCCCCAACCTTTTTTACGCCGCGGCCCGGTACCGGCATCAGCTGGGCGCCGCGACCGGTGCCGGCATCAGCTGGGCACCACCATCTTTTTGATGAAAAAGTGCTTCCGGTGACCTCACCGGAAGCACGTTTCATCAAAAAAGATAGCGCAGCGCTCGGTGAGCTTTTCCAGGTAGAAATGGCTTTCTACCGGAAAAGCTCACGAGCTTGCGCCGCTCATCTTTTGATGAAAGCGTGCTTCCGGTGAGCTTTCTACCGGAAAAGCTCACCGGAAGCACTTTTTCATCAAAAAGATGGCGGCGCTTAACAAGCCAGCGGACCGGTAGGAGTTGTTCCGCGGCCCGGTACCGGTCCGCAGACCGGTGGTTGGGGACCCCTGCACTAGGTACTGACACTGATAATGTTGCCTAATTGGTTAATGAAACATCTGCAAACAAACAACCAAGCTCAGAGAGCATTAAAGACTGCAGTTCAACCCTGAGCTACATATATTCTCTTGATATCTGTATTTATATCTATTTTGCAACCCGGATTTTTGGCAAATTTTTCTCTTCTCCAAAATTGACTATTTGTGGCAAAAAGAAAATACTTATCACTGATGTATATTAAATGTTTGAGTAACTATTACAGACCAAAAAGCTTATCAGAACAAAAGGTGAGATACTTTGGATATATAGCTGAACAATCTGCTTTCAATTAGAACAGAGTCTAAATCTCAGCATAATCATTGTAATATAGGGACGCAATACCTAATATGAAAACTAGATGCTCAGTGGAGTTAGAGTTATATATTTGTGAGTTGTTTTATTAGCAAGTTAAATTATAAAGCTTAATATCCATTCTAGTTACCAGGAATGCACCAAGCACTACCCTTTGAAAACATTTATTCCCCCCCCCTTTTTTTTTTTAATTTTAAGATTGGAATTAAAACTTTTTATAAGGATTTGGCAGGTTGCTATCTAATCCCTATCTATACCTTTAGGGTGCATCCAGTGTAATTTCACTTCTTACAAAATTCATTGCTGCTTGTTGCTAGAAGTGGAAACCAAGTAGATCACTTGGAAATATTGTGAATATATGATATATTTGTCTTGAAATTCTTGCTTATGCATTGTGATATCTTTGTAGAGAACAGACAGACATGGAACAATACACAGGCAGATTATAAAAGCCACATTTGTAGGACCAGTTCCTTTTATATTATGGTTTTTATTGGTTGAAATTGGTATTGGCTTTAAAAAAATAATTTTTGTCAGACCCCTGAATCAGGTTAAAAAGCTACATTTGACATAATATGTAGGAGATCTGGCCATTTGTCCATAGGTCAATATTATATCACTGAATTTCAGTTGGAAATTTTTACTAAGTATATTTACATAGTGATTGTGTGATTGAGTCTGAGATTCCTTACATATAAAACAAATAGAAATAACTACTTTTATTTAATACAAGCATTTGCAGATTTCGTTTTTTAAATAAAGCTATTGTAGATATATGTTGGGATGTCACTGTACCAGAAAGAGAATTATAACAGCAAAGCTGGGGTTTTTGCTGTTATTCAATCTGTTTCAGTATAGAAAAATTAAATTGGCCACTTCCAGTAAGCCATTCATCTATTCTCTCTCATGAACTTAAGGGAAAAATTTCTTGTCATGGAATACTATACAAGGTAATTAGATAACTTAGTATACATATAAGGTGCTGTATAACGCTAATAACACTTTAACTGTTTAAAGACAGATCAGTGCTGTATTTGCAGTTCTGTATGAATCCGTTGAAGTTCTCTTGTTCTGATGTACATACTTCTCCAAATTAGTTTGTTTTCATTAGGACCTTCCTACAAATAATGTTTCAGGCTTACCTGTTTTTTTTCTTGCTTTATATTCTAATCTGTGGCCATAGAATGTATAAAGCTCACCCTTCACCTATTTATGTAATATTTTCCCATTTTCATCTCTTTTCTGGATGATCCTTCAAATACAGAGTGCCAATCCTTTGCGGCTTTTTGATTTAAGGATTCCACAATACATGCATGTTACCTATTATGATTTACCTTAAAATGTTATGATTTCCATTAGATGTTCAGAGTCATGCACAATGCTTTTATGTTATTTCTAATTTTAGTTGCATTTCAGTTTCAGTGCAAAACGGTTCGATTCATCAAAAGGATGCAGTAAATGATGATGATTTTGAGCCATATCTGAGTAGCCAGACAAATCAGGCAAGTATTTACAAAGTTATTACATGTTTTTGGTACTCTGTAATAAGTAATAAAATAAATTGCTTTAATTATCCAATAACAAAATACAACCTTTCAAAGATTTCATATCCCATTTACTTATAAAACATTGCTGCCTTTGGAACATGCCAGTGAGTTAACTTTATTTTTCTTAAATTCTTTTGCTTAGGATCTAAATACCAAGGGTATTCACCTTGCAGTGGATATGGATGGGAAATGTTAGCTAACAAGCTTAGTTAATACACATTTCTTGTGGTCATTTTCATTCATTTAATGCTAAGCAGAAGATGTATTTTTAAAGTTATACATTCTCTTTTCAAAGAGCATAATTAAATTAGTTTTTTTAATGAGAAATAAAAACAATGGCAGGGAGGGAAGTTTGAAGCCTTGGTTAATCCTTGCCTGAATTATTAACTAGAGCTGTCTAGCTAGTCTTAATTAATCTCATGGGATGCTTCTGTTCTCTTCTTGCTCTACAATGGTGGCTATTTAACAAAGGCCATAGGCAAAGTTAAGGATAATGAACCAGGATTTGCATATTTATCTCTGTTTAGTTATTCTATTCTAGCTCAACCCTATTGTCAGAAGTTTGGCTGATACAGATTTTTTTTTTCTCAAGCAGCTGCAACAAATTAATTTAAGGCCTTGTTTTTCCCTGAAAAAGTCTTAATTTGCTTCTACTGGGGTTCTGGATGTTTCAATGTGGCAGAAGTCAAGGAAGTTTTTTTCATCCAGGTTTGCTTAAGCAGAGTAGGAGCAAAACTATATGTGTACAATAGAGAATTTGATGGCATTATCCTCTGGATGTCTTCTCCAATTGAGTGGCCTTGGAACTACCAAGATAATTGTGAATGATACACCATTGCTGTGATTGCCTCCACTGCCTTCTGTAGTTTCCAGCTTGGGGTTGCAGTTTGATTGCTTATTATTGCTAGTTGAGCATCATAACAAGCAGAATATATACAATTATTATAGTGACTTTTGAAACTAAACAAGTGCCAAATTAAATGTTATTTAATATGATAGAATATTTCGATAATTCTGACAAACAGAATTAGAATTTTCATCTGATGATGTGATATGTGGGCACTCTTTAAATTGCAGCCAAGTTTTCTGTCAGTAGTTTTTGTATCCAACTTCACCAGGACTTATAGCATGGTATCAGTAATACAGATAGTCCTTACATTTGGGATTGGCAATTTCGTTGCTAAGCAACATGTCATTCAGTGAGACATCACATGACCATGTCTTGCGACTTTACTATTGGTGTCTCTTTTAACTCTGGTTGTCAGAAGCCAGCTGTAAAGCCCCCAAATGGTGATCACATAATTACTGCAATGCTGGTAAACAGCCATTGGTTGTGAAGAACCCATGGTGATCAGATGACCACAGGGATGCTGCAGTGGTCAACTGTAAAGTTAATTTTCAGTGTTGTCGAGATCTATTGGACACAGTTCCCCTCCTCCATTTTTAAATGATACTAGAAATCATACCTGGAATCTTGTGCAACAATGCTGCTATCTCACAAGGGTTTGGTATAACAGCATTTCAGACATTGTGGGAACTTCACATGTCTTGTTGTATGTGATTAACTTTTGGCTTAATGTCTTCCTGGTGAAAGTCATAGTTAAGCTGAAAAATGTTGGAATGTTAAAATATAATGTTGAATTTTTTCAATGCAAAAAAGTTCTTTTGATGTGCGCTTGTGACAAGAGACAACTATATGTGTGTTTCTGCTCAGGGAGTGGGTGATTTTCACGTCGTATTTGCACTAGAAAACAAGATACATAAATTCACTATGATAGTTTTTAATATATAGCAATAGCACTTTAACTTATATACCGCTTTATAGTGCTTTACTGCCCTCTCTAAGCGGTTTACAGAGTCAGCATATTGTCCCCAACAATCTGGGTCCTCATTTTACCCACCTCAGAAGGATGGAAGGCTGAGTCAATCTTGAGCCTGGTGGGATTTGAACTGCCAAACTGTAGGCAGCTGGCTATAGATGTAGCTTGCAGTACTGCACTCTAACCACTGCGCCACAGAAGCTAGCTGTCTGTCTATATATGATAGTTTGAGTAGTCCAATAAAATGGCCTTACATATTATTTCCAATTGAACAAGAATAGTCTAGGCCTGAAATTGCTCCTTCCATCCTAAGATAGATAGCAAGCTAGCTGTGTATAGGTGAGATTATTTATTATTTATACTTCAGTCAATGTTGATTTAGCAAATTTTTAGTTTATACAAATCCCTGCCATATGGGTTCAAAAATGTCTGATTAACACAAATATTACCTTTCCCAATTTGTTTTCCTGTAAGTTGGTAAATATTGAAAATAAAACAGGTAAAATAAACGATTGTGCTTGTTTTATACTTTGTGCCATTCTACAATAAAATATTTAGGTTGAATGAACAGAACAGGGTACATACATTCAGAAGTTTGTGGGTCAATGAAGCTTGAAAAAAATTCTGTCCTGCCTATGCATTTTACTGATGTATGTTCTTGGAGTCTCAAATTTTGTTTCTCCTCAGGATAAGAAATAAACGGTGTTCCATACCTTGATCTCTTATTGCTGTCTTTCCGTAGTGAACTTAGTAGTATCTTGATTCTTGTGTATAGCCTGATTTAAGATGAAGAAAACCACAGGAAGAAGGCAGGAGCCCAGTTAGGAGGAATAAAATAAAATGGCATCTGGAATATTTTTAGATGATTTGAGGCGCATCAGTGTCAGAAGATATGCAAGTTCTTTCTTTAGAAAGCCATCTATGTGTAATTAAAATTGTGCCACTGTGGAGCAGTTTTAAACTATTCAGTGATTATATTAACCACTATTATTTATTTGGTTTTATTCCAGGTCTTTTAATGTTAAAATATTTTTTCTATATTTAAATTTTTGGACATGAATAGTATTAAATATTCTTAAATTTAGATTTGTAACAAATGATTATTATAAATGCAGCATTAAAAGTTAATTATTATTTTTCTTCTTCTGCAGAGTAATAGCTATCCACCAATGTCAGACCCATACATGCCTAGTTATTATGCTCCCTCCATTGGTTTTCCATATTCTCTGGGTGAAGCAGCATGGTCCACAGCTGGAGATCCTCCAATGCCATACTTGACAACTTATGGGCAGATGAGCAATGGTGAACACCACTATATCCCCGATGGTGTATTCAGTCAACCTGGGGCTTTAGGGAATACTCCTCCATTTCTTGGTCAGCACGGATTTAATTTTTTTCCTGGGAATGCAGATTTCTCTACATGGGGGACAAGTGGATCTCAGGGGCAATCAACCCAAAGCTCTGCTTATAGCAGCAGCTATGGCTACCCACCCAGCTCTCTCGGTAGAGCTATAGCCGATGGACAGGCTGGATTTGGCAATGATACTTTAAGCAAGGTACCTGGAATTAGCAGCATTGAACAAGGCATGACTGGATTGAAAATTGGTGGTGAAATGACAGTTGCTGTAACAAAAACAGTTGGATCAGCTCTAACCAGTACAGGTATGACGAGCATTGCAGCAAATAATGTCCCTGCAGTTAGCAGTTCAGCACCTAAACCAACCTCATGGGCTGCCATTGCAAGAAAGCCTGCTAAGCCTCAGCCAAAACTTAAACCTAAAGGTAATGTGGGAATTGGGGGCCCTGCGGTACCACCACCACCTATAAAACATAACATGAATATTGGCACTTGGGATGACAAAGGGTCGGTGGTAAAAGCTCCTCCAACCCAACCAGTACTGCCTCCTCAGACTATAATTCAACAGCCTCAGCCTTTAATTCAGCCACCTCCTATGGTGCAAAGCCAGCTGCCTCAGCAACAGCAGCAACAGCAGCCGCCGCCACAGTCACAACAGCCTCAAGGACCTCAGCAACAGGCTCAGCCTCATCAGCTGCAGCAGCAGCAACAACTGCAAAATCGCTGGGTGGCTCCTCGCAATAGAGGTGTAGGCTTCAATCAGAGCAATGGAGCTGGAAATGAAAACTATGGTATAGGTGTTATACCAGTTAGCTCTTCACCATCTGGTGTAGAAGTACACCCAGTTTTGGAGAAATTAAAGGCCATAAACAACTATAATCCCAAAGACTTTGACTGGAATCTGAAGAATGGTCGCGTGTTTATAATCAAAAGCTATTCAGAGGATGATATACATCGTTCCATTAAATATTCTATCTGGTGTAGTACTGAACATGGTAATAAACGCTTGGATGCTGCATATCGTTCACTGAATGGAAAAGGCCCACTCTATTTACTTTTCAGTGTGAATGGCAGTGGACACTTCTGTGGAGTGGCTGAGATGAAGTCGGTGGTGGACTACAATGCGTATGCTGGAGTCTGGTCTCAGGATAAATGGAAGGGGAAGTTTGATGTTAAATGGATCTTTGTTAAAGACGTTCCGAACAACCAGCTGCGGCACATTCGCTTGGAAAATAATGACAACAAACCAGTTACCAATTCAAGGGACACTCAAGAAGTACCCCTAGAAAAAGCCAAGCAAGTGCTTAAAATAATTGCTACTTTCAAGCATACCACCTCAATCTTTGATGACTTTGCACATTATGAAAAGCGTCAAGAGGAGGAGGAAGCCATGCGTAGGGTAAGATATCATACTATTTTTTCCTGGATTGGAAGCTTGATTACTAAAAATGGCATTGCTTCTGATCGTAACTAATAGAAATCGAGATGTAATACCACCTTACCAGATTTAGGTGAGAGTTATCGAATATTCTGGATAACATGTTTGTTACTGTCTGCATTAAAATTTAAATATCCTAATTTTAATTTAGATCTCTATTAATAAACTGCAAGGTTAAATATTTAATAGTTATGAGGTTCTTCATGTAAAGTATTTAAGTTGTAATAGACACTGAGGTGTGCAAAAAAATAATTCCTTTACCAGCATTATTGCTGGTTAAAAAATAATTCAAAATAAGAATTTATCAGAAAAATCAATAAAACAGTTTGTGTCCAAATTCCAAATTCATTGCAGACCAGGAACGGACAATCTACAGCTCACTAAAGTAATTAATGGAGTCTGAGTTCACGCTGGCAGAATTCAGCAGGCAGTAAGGAAACAATTTTGAGATGCTTAAGGCCCATTTTCATCCTTTAAATGTCTTGAATTACACAAAATCTTGAGATTTAGTTTTGCAAATGGAAGGAAACAAAGAGTTCTGGTGAAATCACACCAGTTGGAGGCAATGTTTGCGAGTTAGAAAACTGTTCTCTTGTGTTTTTCCATTCTTGGATTGTTCTGAGAAGGCTAAAGGAATCAAACTGGGTAAAGCAATAAAAGCCTTTCTTATGATTTGGATTTAAAGCCTCTTAGCCATCCGAATTTAACTTGTTCTTCCTTGGATTATTGTCAAGTAAGAATGTTGCTTCAGACACATGGCTTATTATCAAAACACTTTGTCTTTGTGGAGACAAAAACAGTTTTTTTCTTTTAGTTTCTAAAAAGACTGAACTTCTGTATTCATTTATTTGACAGTAAGCCAAGACTATTTAAAAGGTTATTAAAAAATTCTTAGTCTGTCTTATTTAAAAAGAAAATTCTTGCAGGTTTGTGGACAAAATTTCTCAGATTTGAAAGAAGCTGGATTTCTAGGGCACACTGGTAGTAGAGGTGATTGAAGTCTTGTGAAATGATCTGGGATACTTTTGAGCTTATGTCGCTGGGAAAGCAGATTCTGTACACTAGGGGTGTCAAACTCGATTTCATTGAGGGACACATCAGAGTTGTGTTTGATCTTGGGGAGCTGGGATAGACATGGCCAGTGCGATGTCACTTGTGGCGTTTGTGGTGGCCTGACAAATGTGCTCCTGAGTGCCATTTTTGGCTGTGATGGCCTCCTGAAACCCTCTGCCAGTGAAAACGGAGCACGGGAGGACCACACTTGGCCCTTGTGAGCTCCATTTTCAACTATGATGGCTTTCTGCAACACTGCCAGTGAAAACGCAGCCCTTCCGAGCTCCGTTTCACTGGCAGAGGCATCGCAGGCCAGTCCTTTGCTGTTTCTATGTTGGTCGCACAGGCCAGACCTAAGCACCCTGCGGGCCAGATTAGGCCCGCAGGCCTTGAATTGGGCACCCCTGCTCTGCAGTGTTATTTCCATCACTTTTTAGTAAGAACCCTACTCCTGGTAGTTAAGACTTCCTGTGAAATGGCAGAAAATTTGATCTGGACATGGTTGTAGCATACCTCCTATTCAAGAAACTTTGGCTCAATCCTACTCTATACCTATTTCCCCTAGATAAAAGTGGTGATCTTACAATTTCTCCTAGAGAAAATAGATTATTTATATCTTGGTAGTCAGGATTCACTTTGTGATACAGTAAGTAAATTGCATTGGATATGCTTGCCGATGATGGCTTTTAGAGTGAGTGAATCCTCTGTGTCCTCCTTGAACGTGGGAATTTTGGAGTTTTCCTACCTTCACAATTCTTGCTTGAAGAGCAAGTAGCAGCGGCTTGAAGAGCAAATGCAAGTAGCATAGCTTTTGCACAGTTAAATATTCTGAACTGATTGCAACCGTTCCTAGACTGAGAAGCCCTACTTATATATAGGGGGGTCTACAGGGGGCTACTGTTGTAGAGCATTCAGAGGCAACAGTTAATACAGAATATGGTGGCCCAGCAGTGATGGTATATGCTGGTATACTTCGATAACACTTGTTTCTGGAACTACATTGGTTGCCAATTGGTTCCTGGTCTTCTGTTTACAGTTGGGCCGCAAATTAGATCCAGAGGCCATGTGGCAGCACACCACATCCTTGTGTGGTCTCTGCAGCATCCAAAAAGCACACAAAAGCATGTCCAGTTCTTGTGCATTTTTCAGAGGCTGCAGAAGCTGTGTGAGAATGGAGCATGGTCTCATATGGCTTCCAGATCATCTAGAAATGGTCTTGCTCTTGTGTAGCCTCTGGACTGGAGCTTCTGAAAATCATACAAGAATGAGGGTGTGCTTGCTTGCAGTTTTGGATAGTTCAGAGGCCATGTAAGAGCATGCTCTGAAGCCGCTTCAAGAATAAAGTCTTCGTGTAAGGTGTAGCTGTTACCAGGGCCTATTACAAAAAGAGAATACCATCTGAAGTTAAGAGGCAGATTTTGGGAAGTGTTAGGCTGCAGGGACATCACACCCTTCCCCAAGATGCAAGACTTGCATGCCCTTGAGGTAGTGAGGTGTGGTCTTTTTAGGCCTTAATAGTGGCAACAGTAGGGCTGAAGTAGATACTTGGGGGTTGCTGACAAGTTCTTCAAGGTGGCCTAGATGGGGAGGTAGGCAAGTGGCGGGGGAATTGCAGTATCCCCATGGTTATAAGAGCAGGCTCACTGACAAGCAATCAAATTTTGATCATGTGATTGCATGGACGCCTCAATAGTCATAACTTTAGACACAGTTTGTAACTGTTCAGCGCTTTCACAATTTTGAACAGCTCCTGAACAACCATTCGTTAAGAGAGAACTGGTGTTGTTTTCATCTGCAGCTCCTATATAACTACAGATCGGGTTACCTGGAGTACTGATTTTTCTTGTACTCATCTGTCTATCAAACCAGATGAAATACAATATATTCCCTCCCAGTCCCATCCCTATGAGATTGTCACCTGATGGAGCCTTGGAAATGGGTGTCTTGAATAGTCTAGCCCAGGGGTGTCCAACCTTTCACCTTCCCTGGGCCACATTAGAAGATGAAAATTTGGTTTGGACCGCACATATAATAAATTATTATAAAATAATTATAAAAAATTATATAATAAATTATAAATCATTTTTATTATTTATTATTTATTAAAAATTATTTATTTTTTATTAATTTTAGGGCCAAATTTTGTGGGGTGGGGGGCGGCGGGGGGGCAGGGGGCAGCGGCAGCGGCGGCGGGCAGAAGCAGCGGCGGCGGCGGGGTGGGGGGGCGGCGGTGGGGACAGAAGCGGGGGCTGGGGGTGGGGCGGTGGGGGCAGAAGCAGCAAAGGCGGCGCCCGCCTTTTCTGTTGCTGCTTGGCGTGGCGCTCGCCTTGCACCTGCCTCTCCTCCTCCTCCTCGCTGGCTCTTGCCAGAAGGTTGGGGTGGACACTGGGCCGCATTACGAAGCGACCTGGGCCGCATGCGGCCCACGCGCCACGGGTTGGACAAGCCTGGTCTAGCCTATGCTGTGGAACTCCTTCCCAACAGAGATATGACCCACTTTGTTGCTTTGGGCCTTTAGAAATTTGTAAAGGTCTACCTATTCCATTTTGCACAAGAGGAAGGTACACTGTAATTGAAGGTCGGGTTCATGGATGTATGAAATTTTTATTTTTGAGATTTTATCTTCTTGCCTTTGTATTTTTAAATGTGCTTCAGTGTTATTTATAACTACCTGGAGCCCTTTGGGAATGGATAACATGTAAAAAAATGAATAAGAAATAAACAATTTAGTGGATCTATCTTCTAAATATGTATAATATTTTAAAGTATTAAACTATTAGTAAATTATGTATGCATAAAGTAGTGTAATTGAATTTTGAAGATATAGTTTAAATATTTGCACATTTATGTTAATTGCTACATTGTGAAATATTCCTTATAAAATAAGTTCTGGTGTGATTAAACCAAAGCTTATATTGTGTGTGCTTAATTAAGTCCAACCCAATGCTGGTTCTTATTACATGATGTAACCATTGTAAGCTAGTGTAGAACAAGACTTAATTTTCTGTATTGCGTTTTGCAATGAAAAGTGAGTAAAGGATTGTTGTCCATTAGGAACTTTGAACGAAATTTGAATATAAGCCACAGGTAGGACTTGAATCTTCTTGCCAAACTTGGTATTTCCCCTCCCCCTCCATTTTATATGCTTTTAAAAGCTTGGAAAAATATTAGAGAAATAATAGAGAAATTGTTGAGACTTCATAATGCTTTAACTACTGTAAGTCCGTTTACTACTGAAAAGTAGTGAAGTAGAAAAGTAACAATAATAAGCTAACCTATTGAGAAATATTGTATTCATTAGATGGAAAAATGAGTTTTGAGTTTGGTAATACTAGATAAATATTTAACTGGAATACGTTTCACAAATTTTAGTTAGCTATGACTGGTCATTTTTGGAAGAAAATCTGGAACATCAAGCACACCTGGAAAATATTAGAGTGGGATATTCTCTTAAACTAGGTATAGTTTAAAAGATAAGTATCCCAATTTCTTAGCTAAAAATAGTCACAGCAAGTAGAAGTTCTGAAAAAACCCTATATTGCCTTGTAATTATATTTGTCAGTTGAAAGGCTTGATAGTAGCTATTCACAAGCTGATGGTTATTAACTGGAGTTATTTTACCGAACACCATTATTCACAGGGGAAGTGAGGGAAGTCAAGAATGGCAAGATGATACTAGTAGCAGTGTGATCAAAGCTCTCTTTTGTATGTGTCAGGATTGCATACATGACAAAAGAAAGAGGGACTTCAATTATCCTGCTGCAACTGCTATTAAGCCTGTCTTGATTTGCTGTCTCCTCATGGATACCAGTGATTGCAGATCATCATTGTAAAAGCCAACCACTGTTAAGTTGGGATTCTTATTACTATTCTAAATGAATTAACAATATTAAGTATTTTATTCTTTACCAGATTTTTAGAACAGCCTAATAAAAGCTTGAACTTTTAACTAAATTGTTACTTTTCTTTAGACACTTTCCATATGCATTAGGTAGAATATATACTGTGTTTTATTTGTTAATTTAAACAAATATTTAGTTGTTGAAGTTCAAACCAATCATGTTATCATGTATTTGTTTTTGAAAAATTGACCAGTCTGGTTTATTAGTAGTGGAAACAGAACTTTTTGTAGTTGGTTATGTTAAATACTGTGTTGTAAATAAAAAAAAAGACTGAATCCAGATTTGACATACTGAATTAAAGGGGTCCTTGTACTGGCAGAGGAAATTCCTCATTGTAGATAAGGAGCAGATCACTGATTATTTTTGTGGATTCCTTCTTCTCCATGTACCTTATTTTCATAGATGATCCCTGCATTTCCAGATTTTAGGAGGCTACAGGGGAAGGAGGTTGTTTTGCCTTCCAACTATGAGGTATTTCAGTTTGCAGATAAGTGCTCTGAATAATTTTGATGCATAATGAAAATAAGAATTCAGGGCTCTGAGAAAATAAAACCGATCTTGAAAAGAAATCTTGTGCAAATAGTTTTTTCTGAATACGTGGATGAGATTGGAGTTGCTTTTTCCCATTGTTTTGCAAGCTCACAAATGGCCTTTTGGAATGAGAAGCTTTTTTATAGAATGCCATCTTTTGAATCCCAATTTGTTAACACATATACCTTTTAATAAGCTTCTAAATTGCTATCTAAAAATATTTTATATTTGGTATCGTCTGTATCTGTGTTGCTGAGTAAAAAATTAACAGCGCCATATATATGTATATATAATTGAAATAAACCCATATTCATGATTGAAAAATGTTTAATACAAATTGGTTTCAACTAGATACTTGGTTAACAGTTGCAATCTAGGCAACGTTTACTGAAAAATTATGTATTGACTATGTTTTACGTTCAATATGGGTAAATTATGCAATAAGTAACATAAAATTTGGTTGATCTACTGAAATTATAAATCTAAACAGATTGCACTATGTGAACGTCCATATGAAGATATCGATTTTTATTTGACATTCTGTAACCATGTTTCATATATTTAAATAGAACATAGGATTAGATGTTCACACAGTAGCATACTTGTTTCCCTACTGTATTTTTGCAGCATGTATTAGGATAGAATTTACTATTGAAGGGTTTTTTCCCCTCCAAAAACATTAATGTTATGAAAAACTCTTGACAGTGCTTCATATTATGAATTATGTTGTTAGATATTCAGTATCTACAGGAAACATACTACCCTATTAGAAAGACTTCAAAGTGGTATTTATCACAGAGGGAATCCCAAAGCTTGTCTCTGGAAGTTTCCCCGTTAACTTTGCAACTGAAAAACATGGATTTGTATCTAATAGACTAATTCCATTTACCACAGAATAGATCCTGGTCCCCTCTTACCTTGCTGAATAGCTTTATTTGGGGATTGAATTGGTTCTTTTTATTTATTTAGTCCATTGATATAATTGGTTATCTCACTTTACAAACAGCTTACAATGAAACAAACAAAACCACAAACTATATAATATCACTTAGCAATCAGACATGATTTAAGTTATCATCATTACGACCAGGAGATAGGCTCTAACCCATGCCCAGAAGTCTAGGCTCAGGAGCAAATCCAAGTTTTCAAGGCCTTACAAAAAGCCAACAGGGGATTTTTGTCTATCTTAGGGGGAATGATGTTCCAAAGGGCAAGTTCCCAAAGGGCAGGTGCCACAGCCAAAAAGGTTGTCCTTCTGGGGTCCACATAGCTGACAATATTTTGAGCCAACAGATTCTTCAGACAGAAACAGTGGAAACAATTGGGAAGAGATGGTCTCATAAGTAACCCTAAGTCCTTAGGCATGAAGAGCTTTAAAGGTGATAACCAGAACCTTGGATTGCAAGATCACATTGGAAGCTGATGCAGCTTACAGAGCAATGGTATCACATGTGCCAAGTAACTGATACTAGTAGCTGCCTGTGATGTTGCATTTTGTACCAGTTGAATCTTCCAAATATTCTTCAAAGGCAGTCCCACATTAAACACATTGTAGTAGTCCAATCTGGAGATAAAAACAGCATGAGTGACCATGGGCAGCCACATCTCTGGTGCAGGAATGTGTGCAACTAATAATGACCTTTAAGCTGTGCAAAGGCCCTGTTAACCATGGCTGACTCCTCTTCAAGCAGGAACTGTGAGTCCAGGAGAACCCCCCCCCCCCTTTGGCACAGAACCAAAGATGGAAGGAGATCCAACTAGGAGATCCAAAATATCAGAGCTATTCAGTCTTACTTGAATTAAGCTGAAGCCTGTTGTGTCCCATCCAGACCGCCACATCTTCCAGGCCCTGAGACAGAGCTTCCATGGCACTACCTAGTCATCCTCGGATAGAGATATAAAGCTCATCCGAAACTGTCCGGTGACCTCATCCAGTTTCATAGATGTTAAACAAGAGAAGAGATGGTATCTGAACCCTGAGGTGTTCCACAAAGGAGGGACCACCACCACTGGATCTTTTCCTCCTACCAATATCAACTGAGACTGACCCTGGAGGAAGGAAGAGAACCAACATCTTCCATCTCCTCTGAACTACTAGGATGACCACCAGAAGTGGGTTTCTACCGGTTCTGTCCACCTCTGTAGAACCAGTTGCTCCGAAGAGTTCTATGTCTGCTGCTGTTGTGGCCCACTCCCCTGCCCGGGCTCTTACCTGTCCTTTATTTCCTGCTTTTTCAACTGCAGCTGCTTTGCACGACACAGCTGCAGTTGAAAAAGCTGGAAAAAAGGGCTTTTCCAACCGCTGCGCACTTGCACACAGTGCTGCTCAGCTGTCCGGGCAGCTCAGCAGGTTGTAAATTGCACTCGCGCATGCGCGCAACACTAATAGACAGAACCGGTAGTTATACCAGTCAGATCCCATCCCCGATAACCACTTTCTGTACAACCTTCCCTAGAAAGTGAAGTATGAAAACTAGACAAAAATAATTCAGAATGTGTAGGGTTTAAATACACCCTCCCTTTTAATATAATTTTTTGAAAGTTTTAATACAAATAGAGTAAGAAAAAGAACAAATAAAGAAAGCTAACATGCAAAAAGAAAATACACAAAAGTGTGGAAAAAAGATATAAAATAGTGATTTTCTATTTTCTTTAAAGCAGTTATAAGTATAATTGTAGATTTCCCTCTTTTCTAAGCTTACATCTTGCCTCTTTTCTTTCTATAATCTATTCAAAAACATAGATAACACAAAAGTCCATAAGGGATTTTCAATCTGCAATAAAGATAGGTATTATCTTTTCTCTAATCAAACAGATCAAATTGGCCATCTCAACAAGTTTTTATCATCTTCGCCAACCACTCCTCAACTGTAGGTATTGCCAGATCTTTCCATCTTTGTGTATACAATAAATAATCTTGCTGCGGTTTGGTCTAGTGATGGCCCCTTGAGACAGCAGAACTACCCACCTCCCTCAAAGAGAAATTAACTACTGCCAGAACCCAACCACATGTCCCCTCTCTGGAGGTTGTAACCAACCAAGAGGAACATGGATCTAACACAGAAGTGGTGCATAATAACCCCAAGGACAGTGTCCATTTCCTCAGGCCTAATGTCAGCTCCCACGGGAGGTTGCTGAAATTGGTTCAATAAAACACTATTCACAGTCCTGGTGTAGCAATGTGTGTTTATTTTGGCTTCCTCCAACAGCAGCAACAAACGGTAAGTCGGAGCAAAGCCAGCGCTGAGAGTGTCTGCCTCTCAGTGCTTTATAATCCCTTTCCACCCTCAATCATTAGCTAACACCTGTCCCTGATAACTACCCAACATCCGTCATCCACCTATGGTGCAAAAGCCCCCAGATAACACCTTTACCCCGGGTCTCTCTCTACCCCAATCCCCCATATGACACGCCGACCAGCCGATACTATATTTCGAAATGTTCCCCGGCTGGGCGCGTTGAAAAAAAAGAGAGAGGTGTCTTGCTAAGAGAGTTGCAAAACGCCGAACAGTTGACAAGGCAACCCTGCAGCCGGTCATGCCGAACAGATGATCCATTAGTCTCCTGACCGGTGGCTATGATGACGTATCAAGCTTTGTTTCGTCGGTAGCGTTGGTTACACCCGACGGGGGAAAGAGGTTGCGTTTGGTGTCGTCAGCTGTCATCAACCCGGGGTCGTCAGGAAGGATCACTCACCCCAATCTGGAGAATGTGACTATGTGTTGGGCTTCATTTTGGCAGCAGTGTTGTTGAAGCCCGACACCTAATGAACTCAAATTTGCTTCAGATATTCAAGCTGGACCCAACCGCAATAACTTCCACATTACCTGATGAAGGACAAAAGTCTACCTTAGAGTAGACTCTTAACATTAATAGAAAGAGAAGTACCTTTGGTTAAAATATGCAACCTTATATTGGATTGGTTGAGCCACTGTGTTATATGAAAAAAATAATGTCTGAATTTAAAAGTCCCCTTCACCCAAAAAGAATCAGACTATTAACATAATTAAGATGATTTTGCTATTTTAAGGATTCAGATTAAAATTAATGGTTATAGCAAAGGGTTTTTCCTTGTACTCTGACTTTCTGTTTAAGTTGAAAAAGAACATCAATAAATATTCTATTCATCATATGATTCATGGTCCTACTTTGATGAATAACACTTATAATAATAAATACCATCATGGTCTTAGGCCTATACAGAAAATTAAAGAGATATAAAATATAAATTACTATGAGAGTGTTTATGGCTTTGATAAAATACTATGGCATGCTCATTTTTCTTAAAATACTATGTAGAATTTTCTAAACAACTAATGTAAGTTCAAACTTATGGTTGAGAAATGATTTTTTTACCATGTTTTGATAAAGGTTACATTTTGTTTTTATGAATCACTTATAATTGAAGAGTTGGTGGTATCCTTCACTGCATAGAACTTAAGTATTTTATGACAATGCTTTAATGGTTTTCCTTTTTTTTTCTGTCCTGCAGGAGAGGAATAGAAACAAACAATAACTATATGGAGATGATCCTGCTAGAATTACAACACTAATGATGTAGACTCTGGAAATGCCTAATATGTCTAAGAAGACGTTATTAAAGCTTTGTTCCTGCTTAAGGTGACATCTTTGAACACTTTAACACAAATGACTCTTCTTGTAATGGTTCTCATCAGTGCATCTGCCCTTATACTCTCTCACCAAACACACTTGAGAACTGTAACTTCGTCAAGCACTTTCTGTCCTGAAGCTTTTACCAGTATCTGCTGTCTTTTGTAATTATGCATCCTAGCTAAGGCACAGGAGATGGAACGAATGCAAGGATTCATTAACTCTTTGAATTTGTTAAATACTAACAATTAACCATCATAAGTGGTTCAATGATGTGAGATTCACATTGCTTCAATTTATTTTTCTTTGATGTAGTTTTTTTAATTGTCAGGTTTTTTTTAGCTATTCAGCAGAATTTAAAGCAAAATCATGCCATATTTAGTCCTGGAGTAAAATTCAAGTCTAAATGTTCATGTGAAAATTATTGTAGTAAACTTTTAATATGGCAAAGCAACTTTGAGCTACAGTTTAGCCAAAAGAATTATAACATGAAATTATATTAGAATGTCATTTCCCTTGTTTCAAACTGTTTGGTGTAGAGAATATTAATATATGCAGCTTGGTGGGCCGCACCAGTTAATGCACATTTCTTCTTCTCCCCCCCTCCCCCCCCCCAATAACATGTATACCAGAAGAAGTGTGTTCGTCTGAGGAACTGTATGTTTGCTACACTCAATCTCAATTTTGAGTACATGTACCTCAGTCTAAATCAGACTTTTTATGACCTTTATAACAACACTTAAAATCTTTAATTCCTATTTCTGGGTGTTTGCAAGCCTGAAAAGATTGCTATCATGAAAGTGAAAATTTATTCCTCTTAAGTGATTCACTAGCTAAATAAACATTATTCTTGTTTTAGCAAGCATATATTCAGTTTCTCAGATTTTGTTTGTTCCCAATTCTGAATATAATAGTCTGCTATTTTTTCAGTTCAAAATACTTTGGGAAATAAAACGTTTATTCATGGTTTCAGTTTGTATGCTCTCATGGCTGTGTTTACATGTTACTTATTAGTACTATATAATAAAAGCCTAGGAATCATAATCACCTGAATATTTTCTATGCTACTTTTTAAAATTTATTTTAAAAGTTTACTTGTGCATCAATGTGAATAGTTCTGTTTGAAAACACAATAGCTACCGTATATTTACATAAAAAACAGCTGCAGTATGGCATCAAGCTGTGTTATGTTTTTAGAAGAGTAGAAGTTGAAACAGGTATAGAGGGATCTTTAAAAATCTATTTGTATATTATTATGACCATAAATCATAAATGTTTACATCATCTTTGGAACTCTTCATTAGTTTTAAAACATGCTGTGGTAGTTAGAATTATATTAGAATATTATTTTTGTTCCACACACACACATATATAAGTTGGGTAGATTAAAAAGGCTTTATTTTTGCCCTTTATGCTTGTATAGGTAGTTCTCAGCTTACAACTGTTTATTTAGCAACTGTCTGAAGTTAAAACAGCAGTAAAAAAAGTGACTTACAACCAGTCCTCATACTTACAGCCATTGCAACATTCCCACAGTAACATGACCAAAATCCGGGCATTGGCAACTGCCAGCAGGTATTTTATAACAGTTGCAGTTTCCTGAGGTCGTCATTTGCAACCTCCGACCAGCCTCCGACAGCAAAGTCAATGGGAAACGAGATTAATGAGACCGACCGCTGCATGATTTACTTAACTGCAGTGATTTGCTTAACAACCATGGCCAAAGATCATAAAATCATGTGCAACTCACTTAACAGTTTTCTTGTTCAGCAATAGAAATTATAGTCATAGGTTGCAGACTACTTGTACATATTAAATGTATCATCTGAGTCAATAGCTTTACTAAATTTAGAAGAATCTTACGTAAGAAAGGGAAAGAGAAATCATGTCATTCCAACTGGTTCCTCTCTGCTTAGTGCTGCCAAAGTTTCGGCTGAATTGAGCTTGCCTTAGCAGAAGAAATGATAATTAAGGAAAAAATAAAAAATCACCTGGGATGGCATATATTGGATGGTATATTACATGGGTGAATCTAAAGCTTATTCCAGTGTGCCCCTGACATCACAATTCCTCTGTCACAATCCAAATGGATCCATTCTGAAGAAAACTTCCACCACAACTTCATAGATGAGAACTGCAATATTTTATTGCTCCTAGGATATCTTCCCATGGGATTGTATCTACATGCATGGATTTATAGTAGTTTGAATTCTATGGGACTTCCTTTCTTCTAATAAAGTATATTTAGGAAATTTAGTTGTTAGATATGTATTTCCAAATTTAATTTGAAATAAGTTACATACTCTTTAAATTACATGAATATATTTTAGATGTCTAGTCCAGTGGTTCCCAACCTTTTTGGCACCAGGATCTGGTTTTGTGGAAGACAATTTTTCCACAGACCTGGAGGCAGGGGGAGAGAAGGAGGAGTGTGCAATCTAGATTCAATGCATGTGCAGTTTCACTTCAGGTGTGTGGCCTGGTTCCGAACAGGCCGGGGACCGATACTGGTCCATGGCCTGGGAGTTGGGGACCTCTGGTCTAGTTTACAAAATACATTTAATCATAGTGCAAATTAATTGGTGAACCCAGCCAGTGTAATTGTACTCAGCCTTACTTTATCTTCACATTATGAAGTCTACATTTTTCATTGAACCATGGTTAAAGTTTATTATATGAACAGAGATAATGTTTGCTGCTTGAGTTAGAAAAAACAATGCTTCTGTATTTCTTTTGATATTCCTACAAATGGCTTTTTCCTCATTTTAATAATATTGCAGAATGTGCTGATAGAATCTTGGAGAATCACATTTTTTTGTTTTGCAGTTAACATAGTGACTTTAGAAGACTTACAGTAATTTGAAATGAGCTATCCTAAGCTACAGTGTACAATGTGAATATAGTAACTGTTTTGAATTATGTAAATTACTGTAAAATTATCCAATATTCTCAGCTAAGGGTGTATCAAACAATGAGTGCCTGAAATGGATTGTTCTAATCATTTAAATATTTTTTCTATTCTGGGTTCAGAATACCCCTGTTTTCAGCTTGGAAGTTGGAACAATTTGTTTCAAATTAAAATCAACTTTGGAATTTGAAGCATTTAATATTCCACTTTTATTCACTATTTCATTAGTTGAATATTGGTGTGATTTTGATAAATCTGAAATCAAGTTTCTTAGCCTTATGTAGCAGGACATACAGACCTAAGAGTTTAGATTTTTATCCTTAGAATATGTGTACTGGGTGTGAATTTTAACAAAATCATATACTATAATCACATAGTAAAATCTTCTACCCTTATGCTTAAGACTTAAATTAACCTTTTATAATTAAGGGAGAAATAGCAGAATTTTTTAATGCTGAACTGCATTAGAAAATATGAACACCCCCCCCCCCTTACTAAAACAAAATAAACATGTATTTACCAGCAGATGGCAGTAGAGTAGGGCTTTCGAATTATGTTAACAATAAGGCTGAAATATATATTCAGCATCAGGTAAGCCATTTTGCTGCCACATGTTGTCAAAATTAGCAGTATCTGCAAGACAAAGAAGAAAGCTCCCAACAATTTTTTGAACATCATGGCATTTAAAAGAATTAAATATTCACTGTGGAAGAAATGACACGACTCATATGATGATAGTTAGGCACACACTGTTTCTGAAGAAATCCAAACAGATTTCATAAGCTGCAGAGTTAATTGACCTAGCCAAGTTCTTATTCACTGCCCTTCTTCTGTTTGCTCTTGATACGCCTGTCCATGGATTTGCCCAACTCCCTTTAAAGCTGCCTTTATCTTGTCAAATATCTCAACAATATAAAACTGTCTCGTATCCAACATATTTATCCATCATATAAAACTTGGCATCTTGCTGTGAGTTGTTGGCTGGACGCTTGGAAAGCAACATAGTCAATTTCTTCATGAGTTTACTGTTCTAGTGGTTAAATCGGGAGATATGCTCAAGACTATCTGGTCAGGTTTCTTTGGATGAGTTTCTTATTTTAAGGACTAATGATGTACGTGTAGCTTGGCGAGTACAGCCAACCACATGTGTACTTTCCCCTTGCTCTATTCTTTATTACATCTAATTGGAAGGAATTGTTCAACTGGACCAAAGAGTTCTAGATTTCTCTTTACAAAATGGTATGATCCCATTATCATTAAATAAACCTATATTGAGAACAGTGAGTGTGTGCATGTGTATGTATGTGTGTGTGAGAGAGAGAACTTGACCATAAAATCCAAATACTTCTAGTTCAGAGGTCAACATTTGTTTCAGGTTATATGGCATTCAAGGCTCTGACATTAATAGCTTAGAATTTAAAAGATAAAATAAAAGCACTGGCAAAACAGAACAGTATCTGAAAAACAGACCAACAGAACTATTCCATCTAGGATGAGGCATAGTAGGTGGAGTGGTTGCTTTAGTGGTTACCTCTCGTACATTGGACTCCCCAGTTTTTTTGACCATTGGCAAAGGCATTTTAATTGTTCTCAGACTTTGCAGGAACTGGCAAAATAACATCTCACTATGAATGATTTTAAGTATTTGAGACAGTATATATTACATCCCAGAGTACTAAAGAAATTGAAGAATGTGATTTCAGAATCACTGGTTTCTGAGTATTTCTGGAGTTCATGGAAAATGCAACAAGAGCTAATGTTTTCATTTTTTTAAAAAAAAGAAAAGAATTGACCTAAGAAACTACTGACTAGTCAGCTTGACATTACTATCTGAGAAAAATCCTAGAAAAATAATAATCAAGAACTGGGTGTGCAAGTCCTTGAAAAGGAACAAAATTACCAGAAGCTAGCATGGATTTGTTAAAAATAGGCAATGCAAGATAAATCCACTTTTGGTGGGACTGTGTGACCAAATTAATAGATCAGGGGAATATCATACATATTGTACACTTAGACTTCAATAAGACACGTGTAAAATGGATCATAGCCTCCTTCATAAAGTGGTGTGTTAGTTTTATGGTTTCACTATCAGATGGATTCCCAGCAGGTTCAGTAATCATACCTGATATATACATCTAATGGATATGTGTCTACCTATGGGAATACAATGGAGAACTTTTATTCTTTTCTGTTCAATATTTTAATAAATGACTTAAATATGGGGATAAAATGGATGACACAAAGCGGGGGGGTGTTGCTGAGATGAAAAGCAGAAGAAGAAAAGAGGAAGAAGAAAGATACAATCAAAATATAAAATATAACATTGAGCTCTATTTAACAACAATGAGAAGTGAAAATTATGAACTTAGATAAGGGGCAAAAAATGCAATATTGGGTTGCATTAACAAAGGTAATAGTGTGACATCACTGGAAGCAATATTTTTGCTGTACTCTGCAAAAATTGATCAGACTGTCCCTGGAACAATGTCCAGTACTAGTCACAATATAAGAAGGATACTGACAAGATGGAAAGAGAGAACAACAAAGGTAATGGCTGTAAAACTGGGTAGGTTCAGACTAAAGAGGAGCAGATTAAGAGCAGACATGAGACCTGTCTTTAAAAACTTAAAGGCTTTTAAAACTTAAATGCTGTCAGAAGGTATAGATTTTTCTGCATAGAAATAGGGCAAGAATCAATGGTGGAAGCTCTAAAGAGGGAAAACCAAACTTGGAAATAGGGGGACTTTTTTTATTGGGGTTTTTAATAAAAACAACTATTTTTTTTTTTTTTGTTTGTTTTGGGGGGGGGGGGGGGGGGGAGTTTGGGCAGTTGTGGTGGGGGGGTCTTCTAGGATAAAGGATGGGCCCGGACTCCAAGGTTCCTTCCAGCTCTTTGATTCTGTTATTCAGTTATCCTATCGTCATTTGTAGTGGGGACATCTTTGGCTAATAACATGGGCTATCCTATTAATAAAAAGCTATTTGATGCAGTACACAACCCACACCATCTCCAATCCATGGCTATCCAATCTCAAAAATAGCTTCTGCAAAAGATTTTCCTGCACCTTCCCCTACGATTAAGTCCATTCTACAACCAAATACTTGCTCTTATCCTAATATTTATCTAATATAGGCTTTCTTAGACATTCAATCCCCTTGGAGGAAAACAGACCAGGTCAGCTTATCTTCTGACTAAGCTTTTGTTATGTTTAGGTTGACCTTAACAATCTACTACAGCATAAGTAAATAGTGCTTAATTTGTGTCTCATCTCCCAGAAAAATTATACTCCCACACAAAAAAACAGCGCTTGCCATAAGCACAAAACTTTGATTCCTAGAATACTCCAAACCCTTAGATCTCAAAAGGTATTGAGAAGTGTACCAGAGCCCTATAGCTTTAGATTTTATTAGAGAACAATATAGCTTTAGGAATTATTCTTTTCTACCATACAACAATTGCACTAGCTAGATTGTCCTTTAGATTACTTAGAACAGGGGTCAACCAACCTTTTGGACGTCAGGGACCACCAAATTCATAATTTAAATCCCGTGGACCAGAGGCCCTGGGAAAATCCCCAAAAAAGTCTGCAGAAAAATTCCCCATCCCATTTTCCTACCAATCGATCATTCTTTATTTGAGATTGCAGGATACCGTCTCCAGCTCCCGTCTCAGGGGGAGAGAGAGAGACTTTTGGCTTCGTGCAAGGAAAGCAGCAGAAGCCGCAGAAGCCTTTCCACCAAACTCCGCCAGAAATGAGTCTTTGTGAGACTTGTCACACTGGTGCAGCCCCTTGGAGCAGGATGCCTTGCAGGGTCCCAAAGACTCAGTTCTGGCAGAGTTTGGGGGAGAGAAAGAAAGACTTTGGCTGCTTTCCTTGCGTGCAGCCAAAAGCAGAAGAAGAAAGAAGCGGAAAGAAGCAGCCTGGTGGCCTGACCAGGCACATGGGGCAAGTTGGGCAAGTTACCCTCCTCCGCCCTTTCCCCCCTGCCCTCACTACCTTGTGTTCGCAATGCAAGTGACGCAAGACTTGTGCTCCCATGGGCATATGGGTGGCACAGCCTTGTGTTCCCGCATAGCCTGGATTAATTGCTTTGAGGGTGACATTTCTCTGCAGACCATCAAAATTTTCTTGCGAACCACCAGTGGTCCCCAGCCCACTGGTTGGCGACCATTGACTTAGAAATTCTTTCCTGTCGTTTTAGGCCACTCTGCTATATGATGGGGAAGAATCTCATGATTTCTGATGTCCTATGCAACAAGACTTGAGTTGAATTATTTTGAAGATCACTTCCTCTCCTTCTTCTCCTTTCCCCCCTCCTGCTGCTGCTGCTGCCCTTGTGGTTTTTAAAGTTTTCTAAGTACTGTAAACAACTGAAACAATGAGTACATACCAGAGCAGTATAAAAACCCAGGAAACAAATCTTAGCACCTGAACAAAGACCTTTACATTATTAAAGCAATGTCACCTATACTTGTCCAGGGAGAACAGACTACAGATTTATGCAAGTATTTAATAGTGGCTTGCCAAGAATGTCGGCAAGCTTTTCAAAAGGAATCTTCTTTTGTGTCTTTTGATATTTAAAGAGCTGTAATTACAATGGCATAGCTTTGAATTTTCCTCTTCTTCTTCCCCACCCCCATTCCCCACCCCCATCTCCTTTAGTCCCTTATGCAAATTAATTTATGGACCAATACATGTTACAGACAAGCTAATGAAAGAACTACACATTTCTTTTATATTTTGTTTCTTTGATGGTTTCATTTGTGTGGATAAATGCAAAATAGGGAATGCTATAAATAAGCATAATGAGATATCTTTCTTTCTCCAATTGTTGGTTGTTAGTGCTGAAGTCCTACATAATAGAAAGGGGGGGAAAGAAGAATTTAAATATTCATCTCCATTTTTCATACTTTCATTTCACAACATTAATTTGATCAATGTTAAATTTTACTCTTGGTTTTTTTTCCTCTTGTTCTTTTCCTAAAGACTTATAGCACTTTTTTTGTTCTTCTTGGTAACTTATTAAACACAAACTTATAAAACAGATAACTCTGTTTTTCCCCACTGCAAATTGTGAAACTAGAATACCCTATGTAACATTTTATTGCTACACTGCTTAGGCTGGCCAAGTTTTGACATGGAAAATCAATTCTGTCACAGGAAAGGAATTCCAGTTTTGAAATCATAGATTAGAATATCAACAACTTATTTGATGAAAGTTAATTTTTATCTCATGAACACTTTTTATGGGCTACCTATCTACACATGATTGGATCAACTTACTATTTTTTACTGTAAATGTTTGGCACGTAATTATAGAGAAACCCACTAAAGAGAACCAGATTTGTTTCTAACCTGGATGTTTAAGAATTTGTCATTCTTTTTGGATTAAAAACAATCCTTCCAAAATCTTTTCTGTTAGTATCCTTGTGTGCTTCTATTTTCCCCCTAATAACCATATTGACAACCTCAATATACATGTTTATGTTTATATATACATGCACAGAAAATTGTAATAACAAAGGAGAAATGAATTAAAATCTTTAACAAAGTTATACTATTAAGTCATTTCTTGGATACAGAAATTCACTGGGTTCACACAAAGCAGTAAATGTAAAATATTCTAAATTTCCTAAAAGGGAATTAATATGTCTTCTTTTCATGCAAAGCTAATTCAGATGTCATCTTCACAATGAATTTAACACTAGAATATATTTTTCCTAAATGTACTGTAACCTCTTTCTCCAGGAATGTTGCAATATATACTGTACAGGTACATACTAAATATTGGATAATTATACAGACAGTCCTTGACTTATGACCATTGGTTTAATATGATTGTCTTTAAAAAAGTATGTTTAAGACATGACACAAAGTTATAATTGTCGCTCCATTCCTATGGTCATGGGATCACAATGTAGGCAGTTACCACAATGTGGTAACTGTCTCAGTTTTATGACCAGGTAGAATGTCATACACATAACATGATCACAATTTGCAATTTTCCTAGCTGGTTTCAACAAGCAATATCAATTGGGGATGTCATATTTGCTGAAAGACCACCTGATCTTCAACCAAAATTCCAGTTCCAATTGTCATACATTAAGGACCACCTGTACCTACATACTAGATTAGCTGTTGGAAAGTCCCTTTCACCTATGAAATAAATTGCCCCTCCCCAAGAAGAAACGTTTGAAATGAAGTTTTCATCATTTCAGAGCATGGAGTTACAGGCAATGGCTTCTATAAAAAAATAAACAGCTCATTATTCTTGCATGACACAAAACAAGTTTATTTCTTATCAATATTTTGACCATGCAGACTCTGGATGGTGGGTTAAAGTGCAGCACTTACAGAGGAACACTCTGTAACCAGATGGCAGCTTTAATCTTTTTGCATTCACATGCAACACTCTCTTATATTCTCTAGGTCATGTTGCCCCTTGGATCATTAGATATGGGCTGTAAAAGTCTACATGTTCACTTGATAACACTACAAGATTTAGGTTTTTAATAACTCTTTGTTTCCCTCTAATGATTGAATTTCTGCAGTCCAGAACTGGTAGCCCTTATATTATATTACACATGACTTTCAAATAAGCAAAAGGAGGGTGAAGAAAGTAATTGAGATCTTCATAATGCCTCTTTATTCAGGGTCAGAACTAGAAGCCAGGGAAACCAGGAAAGTTGCTTGAGACTCTCTTGGTTGAATAGCAGGATTTCCTATGCAGCTTTACTTCAGTTGTCCTTTTTATGGACAGAGCTATAGATGAAGTCATCCAGTTGCTGAGGAAAATTATAAGTTCTAATGTGCAACTGGGGAAGCCTCAGCCCACCTGCATACTTAATAACTGTATTGCTTACCAAAGTATGACTAATTTTAGAAGGTCTAAAAAGCAGTTTGTATTGCTTTTCATGCCATGCATTGACTGAGTTGCTGAATTTTTTTTTTTTCAGGTTAATGGATGGAATCTTATCCACCAGCCTATTTGCTGTTGCAGATTTAAATAATTCTGTAATAGTTCAATTGATCTGAGCATTGGTGTTTACAAATTCCTTGAGATTGGTCTCATCACCCAGTTGCCCATATGTTGGAAGATTTGTTTCAGGGATCTTCCTCATAGTTTCATTAAGGTCCACTCCTTGAGTTGCCAGTGAAACATGTATTCTGGCATAAATTATTTTCTGCTGAGAGAGTTCATGAATCATTCCGCAGAGTGGTGCTGTCCAGAATGGAGTTTTAATGTGAAGTCAATTAAATAACATAAGTGGTAGAGGCCCATAGCTTTGTTTCTCCTCGCAATGGCATCTTCCAGCAGGAAAAATTAACACCAATTTCTCTACTGGATGTGTGGTGAGATGGGATTGGGTGAGAATTTGCAGGTGTTTTGGAAAGAGGCTTGGGCTTTTCAAATTGCCCTAGTGATCAGTTGTGGGTGTGGTAAAGGTCTGTCATGTCTGACACCTATCAATCACATTATTTTTGGACATGCCCTATAGTGCTTTTCTGGAAAATCATTAGAGCTGTGTTCAAAAACAGCCTGACTGACAAGTCCCAGGCCTGGGGCTAAAAGGGGAAACAGAAATCTGGTTAATTTTCCTCTGGATCCTTTCCCTGGACTCCTCCTGCACTCATTAGAATCATTGCAAGGACCTACAAGAAAAATCAGAGATGGGAGAGTGACTCAGGGGTAATATTTCAGATGGAATTAACTGAGATTCCAAAACAAATGAAGCTGGAAAGCAGTATGAGTAGCAGGTTCTGCAAGTGAAAGGCAGGGCTGGTGTTGTAGTTAGCCGGCAGCAGGTGCAGATGGCTGAGGAGAGCGAGGACTCAGATGAGGGCCAGGACCATTAAGGAGTGGACTGCTGCCTTCAGAGATTGTGGGGGCTGGCAGCAGCGATGAGGAGGTTCCCTAGGAGCCTGTGCCAAGTGCATGTGCGCGAAGGATTGCTCGGAGGAAAGAGCAGTTACAACAGCACAGGTGACTTGGGAGTAAGTCTGCAAGGTAATGGCCCCTCCTTCAAGAAGATAAAAGCCAGCTGTGAAATGAACATACTTTGCAGAAGGAAAGACATTTTGAACTCAGCCTCAGGACATTCCAGTTGGTATTTGAAGACTCTTGTATTGTAAACTATTTCTTATCTGTTGTTTTTTGGCAGACTAGAAAAAACTTGGCAAGGCTCTTTCTTGTCGGAGCTAATTAGTTGGAAGCAGCCTTTTATCTGTGAAGAAACAGGATTCTTAGCTGAAACATAAAAAGATTGTATTGCTGCCTTTGTCTTGTGTTTGCTCTCTTGGGATCAGGTTTGGGTCAGAACAGTTGGCAAGCAAATGGTAGGGGCGGGCAGCATCCAGAGGAGGCCAAGGAGTAGCAAATTGTGCTGCACCTGCCCTACTGGTAATAAAATCAGGAATCCATATGGCCATACCAAACATAAATTTTTGGATAGAACTAACAATAAACAGCTGGTAGAACCTCCTTTTTCCTAGGCTATGAGTGTCAAACAGGTCTAGAGCTTTGTTTTTAAAAAGTTACAGCCATTTGAAAATTTGGGCTAGTACTCATTCCACGGAGGACTAAACATATGCCTAGAAGAATCCCTCTATGGAAGCCAGGTGTTTGGTCTGTTTGGCCCCTGAAGCCAAAAGAGCCAGGGAGTGCAGGGCCCAGGAAATGGAAGAGATGTTCCAAAGTGGCCTAATCAGTGGTGGTATTCAAATTTTTTTTACTACCGGTTCTGTGGGTGTGGCTTGGTGGGCATGGCTTGGTGGGCATGGCAGGGGAAGATTACTGCAGTACTAGAGTCTCCCTCCTCACCCCACTAACCTGCTTTCCAGCTCTGTTCTCCTATGCAGGGCAACAAAATAAGACTCAGCCAATCAGCTGGGACTCGGGAAGCAGACAATAGATGGGGGTGGGGCCAGTCAGAGGTGGTATTTGCCGGTTCTGTGAACTACTCAAAATTTCCACTACTGGGTTCTCCAGAACTGGTCAGAACCTTCTGAATACCACCTCTGGTCCTAATGTGTCCAGCAGAAACTGAGATGAGTCCACCCACAGTCATATCTATAACCATATTACTAAGGACTATAAATCATGTCCATGGGATAAATTGTTGTGAGAAATAGGGAAGCACTATTTCCAAAGCGGAAGAGCAAAATATGCCTTTAAACTGTCTGTGCTCTGGGCTGGGGATTAGATGAGCAAATGTAGTTCACAAATTATGCCATATTTAGAAGGGAGAATAAGGTGAGTCCTGAGAAGGCATTTGGAACATACAATAGTAGGCTTGGAAGGGACGTTCCAAAACAACAGTAGAGTTGGAAGTCTTATTTTTGTGCATTCACAAAAGTAGCTGCCTGTTCATGAAATGGCTGCTACCATTTGTTCATTCATTCATTTTCTACAGCACCCATCTCAGTCAATGGCTCTAGGTGGCTTACAGTTCAAAAAAGATATTACAGATAAAAACAGTAAAAACATTTTAAAATAATAAAAATACTGGACTGGGAAACATCCAGCTTAAATATACATAGGAGCAAGATACTGGGTATGGCCAATCACAAAACACACATTTACCAATAGGCAAATAGCTTCTTCTGTTTGATTCCACTGGGCCTTTAGTGTGGGGTTAAAGCAAATAAATAATAGAACTATCAAGTCTGTATGTCTATGGAGATTTTCAATTATCCAGGCCATGGTTGTCCCAAAGATGCTGTTCAAAAGGCAACTGGACCTTGTTTTCAATTTGAAAATGTTTCACTTCTCATCAAAGAAGCTTCTTCAGTTCTGATGAGTTCTTTTGGGAGTACAAAGGCCGCCTTGCAAAATGCATATGACCACTAGATGGCAGAAGAGAGTTACCTGCAACTCTGGTGGTATTTTAGGGTTATCCAGATATAGCAGTCAGGAAAGCTGTTGTTTAATTGAGTTAAAAGTGATCAAACACGATCTATACCACATACATCTTAACTAGATAAAGATGTCATGTTATATTCTTTAGAGTACAATTTTATCTTCAATCCAGTACTAGAATAATTATTTTTCTTTGCTTAAAATAATCAGCCTATAGTTTCAGCATTTTAAAAGTCTTTGATTAATTAGCAATAGCTCAATATTGCACTTCAAATGAAAGATTTTCAGGTGGATTCTATTCTGCAGTTTCTAGAAGTAATAAGGATTTATTTATTTATTATCATTATAAAATATAAGATCTCAGTAAAATATACAAAAATATAATGTGCATAGTTTTGCACAAAAACATAAGAATAAAATATAATATTTCAGGCCATAAAACTGAATTACAAAGTATTTAAAGCAATTCCTAAATGACATTTTCTTAGATCTAATTATGTAATTACTTCTAGAAAGCTGTACTGTATTTTAGTATAACTAATACAATATTTGATTGATTGATTGATTATGTAGCATCAAGTAGGTGACAACTCTTACTGACTACTAAGATGTCAATGTATAGTTCATTCATTTCATCATTCACTAAGTTGAGTTTCCCCATGTTCATCCATTTTATGTTTCAAATTCCCATGCTAATTTCGTCTTCGCAGGTTTGAATTTCCTTTTCCTGCATGGCAACTTCAGCAACTAGATTTCTGAACGTTTTAATATATTTGGGTGACAAACATCATTGGTACTTACAAATATCATTACATCTTCCTTGGTAGCATGTTGAGTGCCATCCAACCTGAGGGGTTTTCTTAATGCATATATAGGGATGGTATACTGTTGCCTTCTCCTGTGCAATATGAAATTATGGCTTTGCCCTTGTCACCAAAGTGATCTTCTACCTTGAACAATTTCCTTTACTGCTGCTGCCTCTTTCCTTTAGCTAGACAGCTGAGACCTTCAGACCTTCTCTTTTGGGAATATATTCACTTGGTCTACATTCCTAGTATTCTTTGTTTATCCCTCCCAGGTACTCTCTGCTGCCATGATAAAGATTTAGAAGGACTACAACAATTAATTAATTAATGGAATCACACAATAAATATTAAAATGATTTAATTGACATTTAATTAACAGATAATAGTATTTATTACCTATAAATTATCATAAAATGAAATACAAAACCTTGAAGGATACTTTAGCGTTTAGAAATTAAATAGAAAGTTTGATAACTCAGCAGTCAGTCAGATAAACTTTTACCCATATATCATGCTTGGGAATTCTCCATCTCTTGAATAACCTCTTGATTAAAGATCATCTAGATCATTTTGCTTATTACTTTTTCATATCAGTTATTCAGAATTTGTTATGGTTGCTTTGCAACTTTATCTTTGATCTTTGGCCTCTTTAACAGAACCAGTTGATCAGAATCACATTTTTCAAAATATTATTTCCTAGTATGGATTTTCCATTATCAGGCTAGGTCCTTAGGTAGTTTCTTAACAATTCTAATAAAGCTGAGATTGTTGATTTAAAAGTCAAGAATTGATAAGAATCAATTCTTTATATCTAGTTCCTTTTAATCAAGGCATGAAAGAAATGTAGTACAGGCATGATATTATGAAAAGTTAAATGCATATCATTTTTCTCAACCACTACATTGATGTGTAATTATGTAATTGGTTTATGCGGGGAAAACTTATTTTTTATAACCTTTTTTCTAACATTAGTGATAGGTTTCATGTGGTATCATATGATAGAGTGTTTAGTTTCATGATATCACATAAAATATTTTATTGCAACATAATTTTTTTCTGAGTTTTTAATAATTTTTAAACTGCCCAGAATTTTTTTAAAATTGAAGTTGTATATAACACATAAAGAAATATCCTTTTTAAAAGTGTCCACTTAGTTGTGAGTGAAATAATTCTCTGCCAACTTTGTTATTTCTTTGTTAGGTAGTATTAGTATTTTCATTACTATAAATTAGCATTTCAAAGGTCTTATTATTACAACTGAACAGTTTCAGCTTTGAAACAATCAGAAAGAAATATCTTAATTCTACTATTCAGAGTCCTCATTTCTGGTACAAAATGTAAGAAATGGAGAATAGTAAATAACAAAAGACACAAGGCAGACAAATTGCCTTATATTGAATCAGGCTTCCATATCTGAGGCAGTGATGTTCCTTTTTTATCACCCACAAGGATGTTATGCAGCTATTCCAACTATAGGTGGCACTGTGGCTCAACTGAGGCAAGATAGAGTATCCTTTCAGACCATCAGGCTTCAATCTTGTGTCTCTTAAGTGTACGTACGCCATTTGCTCATGAACCAGTTTCCGGCTTAGCATTATGTGAAGATGTTTTGTTTATATAGTTCTTTTACTGAAGGATAGATGTATGTAGGACACTACACGGGTCAGAGGGCTTGAATTGTCCTCTCAGATACTACACTTCATTTCCAAATTGTTTTCTTCTCAGAACATGGGAAAGCTCTAATCACAAATCCTATTATAGATTCTGACACATCCAAGTCCAATCAATAATTTACTTCTTTGTGATGGTGATAATAAATGAATCATCATCAGTTCTGAGTTCCTTCTTTTTCTTTTTAAAAAAGATTTATATGCAAGACATCCTTTTTCCCCCTCGTCTAGTTTAGAACCCATCAGAACCCACCCAAGTTTAAAACAAGGCTTCTAAGCTACTTTTATGATCTTTATTTTGAATCTTTTCCAATGTGACAATATTGTAATTGAGCTGTGGTGGCATAAAATGTGGTCTTTAAAGGTGCAAAGTGTAAAACTTTTATCTCCCACAAATATTGTTGCTAGAACACAACATGACCTTACAAAACTATCATAAGAGTTCATTTATTTATTTATATGATTTATATGGCCACCCATTTTAGTACTACTCTGGGTGGCTTAAAACAACCATAAACCCGATAAATAGAACAATAGTAAAAACAATAAAACAATAAACAAAAACCCTGTGCCATAATCTCCTTGCGATGCCCCACAGCAGACTCAGTTACCCTCCTTCCATGTCTTCTACCTTACAATAGCAATAGCACTTAGTTTTATATACCACTTCACAGTGCTTTATAGCCCTCTCTAAGCAGTTTACAGAGTCAGCATATTGCTCCTAACAATCTGGATCCTCATTTTACCAACCTTGGAAGGCTGGAAAGCTGAGTCAACCTTGAGCCGGTGAGAATCGAACTATCAGCAGAAGAAGCCTGTAGTACTGCATTTGAGCCACTGTGCCACCATGCCTCATGCTAGTGCTTCAGTAAAAAGCCAGGTTTTAATGGCCTTCTAAAAGGGGTACCAAACTCGATTTCATTGAGTTGCATTGGGCTGCACCAGGGTTGACCTCAGGGGGACAGAGTAAGTGAGGCCAGAATGGGTGTGGAAAAATTGACGTCACTCATGTTGGGGGTACCTGTGATGGCCCGAGCACTCTACCAGCAAAAATGGGCTCATGAGCTCCTTTTTTGGCCAGGATGGCCTCCCGCAAACCTCTGCCAGAAAAAATGGAGCTTGGGAGGGCTGCACATGGCCCTCTTCAGCTCCATTTTCACTGACAGCGGCATTGTGAGGCACCTGCTGTTTCCAGGTGGCTGTCGGGCTCCATTAGTGCTGATAGATAAACTGAGCCCATCAGCACTTTTGCAAGAGCCACTGAAGCATGACACTATATACTTCCGGGATTGTTTAGCTGTGACAGACGCATCCTCGGCAGAGCGGGATGGTCGATGGTGATGAGAGGGGGAATCCAGGAACCCCCCTGTCCTTATGTGAGGGAGGAGGGTCCCTCCTCATCAGTAGTGGGATTCAATTTTTTTACTACTGGTTCTATGGGCGTGGCTTTGTGGGCATGGCACTAGGACTGTAAAATTTCCAGTCAGAGGTGGTATTTGCTGGTTCTCCGAATAACTCAAAATTTCTGCTACTGGTTCTCCACAACTGGTCAGAACCTGCTGAATACTACCTCTGCTCTTCATGATAGATAAATATGGGAAATGGCAGAGTTTCTGTTTCAAATAACATCTGTGTCATTCCCAAGCCGTAACTACTTACTTTTTAAACATTGCTGGGCCTGCCTAACTCACCCAAACCACAGCAGCCACAAGTGCCAAGTTAAGACACATTGTGTCTACCATGCACAGGATTATATTTTCCTCTGAATTACTTGGTGGTAGTGGAAACTTTCTTAGTGTCTGAGTTTGATTGTTTATATATGTATGGGTAGTACATATAAAGGAAATCAAATACTATATCTGTCTCTTTTTGCCTGCCAGTAAGAAGATCTTTCGTATTGCACACTCCATACACAAATGTACTAGAAATAGGCAGATAAACACATATACATATACACTATACGGAGTGGAGATAGAGAGAAAGATATTTGGATTCTCTTGGTTAGATTTTTCTATAATTTATTTTCTCCCCTCTGTTTTGGAAATAATTTCAGTGAAAAAGAATTAAGAACTCTCGAAATCAGTTTTGATAAAGACCTATGATTTGCCTCATCTTGAATTTTGACTAGAATATAAAGCTGCTTAAGTGGGAACAGAGTGACAGCTGAAATCTGACCAAACGTTTTAGTGAGGTCATTGAAATGTACACTTTCTATTCATCTTTTAAGGACTAAAGAGAGATATGTTTATTGTCAATAATTAGAAGTGAAGTGATTACCATTTCAAGATAATTTCATACTTCTGATTGAAATTTAAATTAATTTTAGAATGGCATTCTGGAATTCCTGAAGATCTTTGTTTGCTATGAAATATTGCCCTGCGAGAGTGTTGTAAACAACCACGTACATCTTCAATGTGTGAACTTCTCAATTTCCTACAGCCGATGGTCCTTTACATTCATAATGGGGTATTCATTGTGTGAGCAATAAATGAGACAGTTTGAAATAATTTAGGAAAGCATCATTAGCTGTGTAAGATAGATGGCCACGTCAGGCCCAGCAGACTCCTTGAAAACAGTATCTGTTGAAGCAGGACTTACTGTGAACCACTACTTGCAGTTAGCTTGAAACTCAAATCCAGTTGTTCAGTTCAAGAGCAAAGTACTGCATTGCAGCTCTCTCTGCTTTGTACAAATTGTTGTTGGCACTGACCATCCAGAGCAAGCTATTTTCAGCTTCTTCATGCAATTCTATTATCAACTCTTTTTAAAATAATAAATGAATAAACAAATATATATCAACAACTTCCTTTTGGAAATTAAAGCTACCAGATGGCTCATGTGTTGAATTCCTATTGTCCTCAAAGCTCCCAATTGGGTAGTATTTACTTTTTACATAAGTGTAATGCTTTCTGACATAGATGTTTCTTAATTTGAAAAAATGCCTACCTTTAGTCTTTAGTTCTGGACTCCACTGAAGCTTTATGCAGAGTTTGAGATGAAGGAATAGAAGGATATGTTGGAATTGTTTGGCTGAAGGATGTCATTGAGATTCACTTGACTATAATATTCTGAGAAGATGAGAATGTGTTAAAGGAATTTGTGACCTTGAGAAATGTTTGACATTTCACTGTTAGACAACCATGGAGACATTTGTTCTGTTTTTATATACAAAATAAAAAGAGGATTTTGCAGCAAAATATCATTCCTTTCTATATATCTATGTGCTTTTATTTTTCTTTTTTATTATATATTTTGTGCTTTTACTAATTCTATTGTAATCTACCTAGGGTCACACAAAAGTAAGATGGGCAGCTATATAAACTGAGTCAGCAAATAAATAAATAATAGCCAGCCAGTCAGCCAGCCGCCAACTAGCCATCATACATTCTTCAAGAATGTTTTTCAATCTCAGTATTACGCAACTAGTATAAATCTATGGACAGTTGGGAATGAAACTATGATAACACATTGCCTCCCATTCCCAACCCTTTGAATTACAAAGAATTACATTAAAAATGTCACGGGTCACTAAGAATAGAATAATCTCTATATTAGCAGTTTTTTCATGTCTTATGTACATATAGAGCACTGCAGCTGCAATCAACTCGTCTCTGTGACTACAGAGGTGGTATTCAGCAGGTTCTGACCAGTTCTACAGAACTGGTAGCGGAAATTTTGAGTAATTCGCAGAACCGGCAAATACTACCTCTGACTGGAGATTTTACAGCACCCTTCCCCTGCCACACCCACCAAGCCACGCCCACAGAACCGGAAGTAAAAAAAATTGAATCCCACCACAGTGTGGCTACCTTCTTATCTGCAATATAGTTTCTAATCTGCAGTTGAGTTGGAGTCTTCTGCCAAAAGGACAGTTGAATTTAGGGTTGAATGTTTGGAGATTGTGATTTGCTTCTCTACCTAAGTGTGAGTTCAAATTTGTATTTTAAGTCTAACACTGAATCTATTTCAAAAAATCTTCAGTGGTTTTGTTCTAAAAACCAGGCATTTAAAAAAAAAGATGATACCCATCTATATTATTTACAGATGTTAACATTGTTTTAATTAAGCAAATTGTCTTCAGGTTTGACAAAAAATCATTTTGACAATGATTTTATACATTGTTGATATTTCCAGGATAGGAGAGGGGGGGTTTTTTTTTTTTTTTATTTAATTATGGGGGGGGGTTTTTTTTTTTTTTTTTATATATTTTTTTTTTTTTTTTTTTATTAAATTTTTTTTTTTTTTAATTTAAGGGGGGGTGTTTTTAAAAGGGGTGGTATATAATAAACTATAGTTATTCCCGTTTATATTCAGATAATATTGGCAGGTTCAATATTTCCCTTGCAACCTTGATCTAAAGGAAATAGCGAACACTATACGAATCTTAGTATTCTAAGAAATGGTGCTGTAGTGGAAATACTCTCTTCTGGACAGTTAATTATCTGAAGATTCAAGTAAGTCAAGGAACACAGGAAGTTGCTTTACGGTTTGTCAGCCTCCCCCACCCCATTTTGGCTGGTAAGCTGCTGCAGGAGGCCATCCAGGTCAAAAATGAAGCATGCGGGGGCTGCCCCAGCACACCCTGTTTTGGCCAGCAGAGTGTTGCATAAGGCTGTCCAGCCTGAAAATGAGACATGGGGGACCACGTGTGGCCCCCATGGTCTGTTTTGGCTGCCAGAGGCATCACGGACTGGTCCTTTACTATTTCCAGACCAGCCCCATGGGCCAGATCTAAGCACCCTGCGGGCCAGATCCGGCCCATGGGCCTTGAGTTTGACACCCCTGATCTAGTCCAATATTTTTAATTCAGTTTCTCCCTGTTGATTAGTGGCCTGCACAGTTAAATAGTAGTCAAAACTTGCAACAAGATAATGGTTAGTCTAAATCTGTCTGGATATAGTTCTTCTAGGGAAACTGTAAGTTTCCTGGAGGGACAGGTAAAAAAAAGTGCCTGACCACTTGCAAATAACTACACCCTGACCTCTTCTTCAGTTGTAAAATAAAGAAATGCATGTATTGTAATTCCAGGTGAGGATTTTTTTAAAAACTGTGATTGCATGATTTATTGATTGATTGGTAAAATTGATACAGAAGCAAATCAAAAAGGACTTGACACAGACTGATTCCAGGAAAGTTGGGCTATTTCCAGAGTCAAAGATGTGATAATAATAATTTGGGCAGTTTCCCTCACAGCTCTAGCTCTGATATCTGACTATGGGTTAGTTGTATTCATTTAGTATTTAAGATAATAGCTACACTGAAGTGTTCAATATTCTTACAGAACCTCCCATGAGAGAGTTGTGGTTTGTCTGATGATTTAGCATATTCTTCTAGGATACGAAAAAGCCCCCACAAGCCTAACATGCTCCTTATTCTGTTTGTTAAAGGTTTTCCTCAGTCTTCTGCATGAATTTGCCAATTACTTATACAGCACTGAGCATTTGCATTCCAATAGCTTTAATTAAGTCATCTGTTCATATTACCAATTTGTTAACACTAGAAAGGCAAGGTTTTGCTGATGTAGATGCTGGTATGCTGAGCAACATGGTAATTAGTGGATGCTCTAAGGTCACAGGGAAATGATGCAACGGACCTATAGATTTCCAATAGTTAGTATTCTATGGCGACCCTTGAGACAGCTATATTTATAAAAATGCAGGTACTAGCCTTATATATTGAAAGAATTTGGAGCATTCACATGGGGGAGAGAATGGCTTATACAGTATGTATTTAGTGATATTCAAAGGAATACTTTCCTTATGTAATACAGCTAGTCCTTGACTTACAATAGCAATAGTTTAGACGTATATACTGCTTCATGGTGCTTTACAGCCCAATCTAAGCAGTTTACAGAGTCAGATTGCCCAAAACCATCTGGGTCCTCATTTTACCTCATTTTGGAAGGATGGAATTGAGACCAAAATTTCTGTTGTTAAGTGAAACAGTTGTTGTGAAATTTTCCAATTTTATGACCTTTCTTGTCAGAGTTATTAAGTGAATCGATGATGTTGTTAGGTTGATAACATGGTTGTTAAATGAATCTGGCTTCCCCATTAAATTTTCTTATCAGAAGACCACAAAAGATGATCACGAGTTTCTGGGATGCTACAATTTTCCTGGATATAAGTCAAGAGTCTGAATTTTGTTCATGTGACCATAGAGATGCTGCATGGTCATAAGTGTGAAATGGTCATAAATCACTTTTTTCAGTACCATTGTAACTTTGAATGGTCACTAACTAAACTGTTGTAAATCAAGGACTACCTGTGCTTGTATACTAATCCTTTAGCTAATGAATTCTTGGGTGAGTCATCAGCATATTGTTAACTTACATATAATTTCATCTTCAAGTAATGAAAAAGCTTTTAGATGCCTATATTTACCCAGAGTTCAGTTTACTTGGAAGGTGATCACTTGAAAGTCAGGACAATTCTATGCCATGAACTTTGCTTTACTGGGTGGGATGCTGCTGGTGTAACAACCGGTTCAATGATCGCGTGCTTTGCTGTGTGTGCATGAACAGCTTTCAGAAAAAAACTTACCTGCTATGTTACTACTGGGGAGTAACACAGCTGAGGATCAGCAATCCACTCTGCCGCATGAGTCAGCTGAGAGGATATAGGTAAACCCAGCACAGGGGTGGGTGGGCGGCTGAGTCCACATGATCGTCGGAGCGAACCGGTTTTCTGCTAGCTGATCATCGGAGCTAGGGGTTCGCCCGAACTGGTCCAAACAGGGAGAATTCCCACCCCTGTTTACTGGCATATACAAGCTGAACATCTGATCATGGTTTATAGTCAAGAGACTACCATCAGATCTCTATGTTTTTAGTCTAAAATAGTTTCACAGACTAACTTATTTCTTCTTCTTCTTCTTCTTCTTCTTCTTCTTCTTCTTCTTCTTCTTCTTCTTCTTCTTCTTCTTCTTCTTCTTCTTCTTCTTCTTCTTCTTCTTCTTCTTCTTCTTCTTCTTCTTCTTCTTCTTCTTCTTCTTCTTCTTCTTCTTCTTCTTCTTCTTCTTCTTCTTCTTCTTCTTCTTCTTCTTCTTCCACATCCTTGATTGGATTGACTGACAGGAGAAAAGATGACAGAACCACCAGTTATGTTTCTAGAGTCATCCTGGTTCTCATTAAAGCACATAGGCAGAATTCTACTGGCTATCTCATGTTGAAACCAGCACAGGAGGGGAATTAAGGGGAAATAGTCCTCTATTGGCACTAATGCGTATTTTTTTAATTATTGCTGTTATGCAGAGATATTTTTTAAAAAATCAAGACATAAATGGTTAGAAGCAGTCTCCCCATCTCTGACTGTAGTACTCACAGTTCAGAATAGGCCACTATCTGCTTATAGTTGACTAAAAAAATATGTATAATTTAGTTTCCATTCCTATTAAACCGGGACATTTGAAATATGGCTCAACACATATCTAGCATATCTATAGTCAATCACTTCCCAATAATTACAGAATTAGAGAATAACAGAATTGGAAGGGACCTTGGAGGTCCTCTAGTCTAGACCCTGCTCACTTAATGACAATATATTCATTAAATATATATATTAAATATATTTACATGATTATCATTACATGATTAGCTTAACAACCACAGCAAAAAAGTTCATAAAATTGAGTGTGACTCACTCATGATCACATCACTTAGCAACAAAAAATCTGGTTCAAGTTATGATTGTAAGTCAAGGACTACCTATAGTTGTAACTAATAGGATGGTGGGCTGATCTTCATGAAAAACTTCATGATGGATTTTAAATCAGGGAAAGAATAGGTTACAAACATCCATTCCATCCTGGGTCAGTGATTCAGATTATCTCAGATTTAGACTTCTCAATTTAGAGCATTAGAGCAGGATATTTTTAGGCCTTGACTTCATTTGCAGTTTGATAGCAGTTGATGAAAAATGTGTTGTAAAAAGGTAACTGCATTCAATAAAATACATTAAGGTGGTATTTAATGGTGGCATCCTACTTGTGGGAAAGCTTTGATCAAGACAATGTCTCTACTAAGAGAAGAAGCAATTTTTGCAGATTCTTCTGTTTTTTAAATAAATTTCTTATGCCATGATAACAGTGTTGCAGAGAGTTGGAGAAACTAAGAAGAGGAAGAGAAGAGGAAATCACAGAACACTGTATCATCTTTATATAACTTCCTTCACATCCTCCTTTGTGTACCCTGTCCAAGCCTCTCTGAGCTTGTGTCACACCTTTCCCGCCAGAGGTGGTATTCAGCAGATTCTAACCAGTTCTGGAGAACCGGTCGCGGAAATTTTGAGTAGTTCGGAGAAGCAGCAAATACCACCTCTGACTGTGCCCGCCCCCATCTATTCTCTGCCTCCCGAGTCCCAGCTGATCAGCTGGGTCTTCTTTTGTTGCCCTGAACAGGAGAACGGAGCTGGAAAGCAGGTTAGTGGGGTGGGGAGGGAATGGGATTTTGCAGTAACCTTCCCCCAGGAGTGGGGAGGGAATGGAGATTTTGCAGTATATCCTTTCCCTGCCACACCCACCAAGTCACATCCACCATGCCATGCCATGCCCACCAAGCCAGGCCCACAGAACCGGTAGTAAAGAAATTTGAATCCCACCACTGTTCCCCACCTTCTTTGGGTTGATACCATAACTTTGTTTCTGCATACAGTGTTGTTAATGGTTTGATTGTTAAACTATTGACAAGTCAAACAAACTGCAGCTTAATTCAAAGAAAGACGTGATTTCTGGCTGTTAAATGGGAAAAAAAGAAAACAGAGATTGGCAGTCATGGGTTCACACTTGAACTAATTAATATGAGCTCGGGCTAATGAACAAGGTACATCCATTTCTGAAGACTTTGGAACTAGCTAGGCAACCTGCCATAGTGTATTTTGAGTGGATATTAAGATACTTTAAATGTGTTTTCCTTTCAAAGTGGGGCCTTGTCGGCATCCCAAAAAGTAGCTTTGCTATTGACTAGAATGAATTGTAGACTAATCTTGTTAACATGGCTCCACTTATAAGGCTTCCTGGTACTGAAGACAATTTAAAATAGTTGTGGCCTATATGTCCCCCATCATTTGAAAGCTGAAGGGCTGAAAGAGCAAATTCGCCTCTACTTGTCTGCCCAGATTCTTAGTTGGAGGCGCCTGACATCTGAAATGAATACAAGAGAAGGTCTTCTCAGTGGCTGCACCAAGAATGGAGAATTTCCTGACAAAATGGGTCCCTCTATTCTTAATCTATTACCAGGTTAAAAAAAAATAGTTTTCTTAAGCTGGACAACAATTCATTTATTTCTGAGCCAAGAAGACGCAGTTTCATTATTGATTTTTAAATTATGTTTTAATAGAGTCTTCAATTTGTTGAGGCTTTTATTTTTCCTTTTTAATTATTAGTCATACTGAGTGCTACTCTTACAGTAAGTAGAAAGATGTGTTATGGTATAAAATAAATAAGGAACACTTTCATTAAGAAGCATTAAATAATAAAAGCAGACAGTTTAGTGTGAATGGAAATGGGAACAGCCAAGTCTCAGGCTTTGAACTTTATAGTAATTTCAAATGGTCATTCTAAAACTCAGACTCTAACTGCATTATCCACAGACTGACACAAGGGGGAGACTCCAGAATGCTATCTATTTAGAAACTAGACTTATTTGGGCATCTTTATAAACAAACCAGAGGAGTCATACATTGGATCACCAATAACAAATATCCTTCACAAGAACGTGCATGCTGTGGAAATGGAAAGAAGGGAGGGAGGGAGGAGTTGGCATTTTTTAGATTTGTTGGGAATTGATTTCGTCATGCTGGCTGAAAATTGTAGGAGTATAAATTTCAACATTTCTAGAGGATGTCCAGTGGAGAAAGAATGGCATAGTGATATTAGGTGATATTTTGTTTTTGCCTTAGAAGACCCCAGTTATACAATTAATAAAGATTTTTTAAAATGGTCCCTATATTCAGGGGTGGATGCTACCGGTTCTACCCGGTTCTATAGAACCAGTAGCTCTGAAGAGCAGCAGACACTGAACCAGTTCTGTGTTTGCTGCTGTTTGGACCACCTGCCTGCCCGGGCTCTTACTTGTCCTTTATTTCCTGCTTTTTCAACCTCAACTGTTTTGTGCAGCAAAACTGAGGTTGAAAAAGCAGGAAAAAAGAGGCTTTTCAAATGCTGCGCCTCTGCACGGAACACTTTTCAGCTGTCTGGGCGGCACAGCTGATTTTTTTTTTACACATGCGTGTAAAAAAAGCATGTAGAATGTAGTTACAAAACCAGTAGTAACACAGATTGAATCCCACCCCTGCCTATATTTATATCAGCCTCTCCGAGCATTGTGATGAGTCAGGATTGTGGTGAGGTAGGTAGTTCATGGGTGTGACTCACAAAGGTATTTGCTTTCATTAGGCAAATTTTGCTGCCTTTCCCCCTCAGCCCCCAGAGTTGCTTAGTTAGGTATCGGTAAAAGAAAACTACATATTGGTGAGGATTAAATGTCTAGCAGATATTGATGGCCTGCAAGGACAAAAGACAAAATTACTTGGTTGGGACTTCAATAGAAAATGTGTTATCTTACAACTTGCAAGAATAAATAGGAAGAGCTAGCCTCTCTTTTAAGTGATAATTTAAAAATGTGGGTTAATCACAGAACATTCTCTTCCTGACAACATTAGAACCTGACGTCATAATTTTAAACTAAATGAAGTGAGATTTTATTTCTCAGGTTAACCATTTTGTTTCACACAGTGTATATTTACAAACCTCTACTCCAAGAGTCCTCATTTCCCGTCTTGCAACTCCAGCACTCATAGCTGTTTTTTTCTAGGTTTTTTGGGGTGGGGTGGGTGGATGAGGTGGTAGGACTTCAATTATAATATATAGCCCTTGGATTCATTGCAATTTTCTATCCAAGCATTGCTTAGCTTTCAAGATCAGCCAAGACCAGTTATATCTCTCTATCTACCATTGGCTATATGTTATTATTATGTAATTATTATAATATACTGTATGGCCTATATGGCCCATATAGCCTAAGGCAATTTCCTTGTCCACACATTTTGGTCTAAACTACCTGGAATAACTAGATAGCTTCCTTTTGAATATACTGCTATCAGAATCGATAGAGTTAAATAAATATAGCTATTTATTTATCAGATTTTTATGGTAGCTCAGTTGTATTTGGCTTAATTATCTCCATAATTGCCTCCAAGAGGTGATTCCAGGTAGCAATGTGTTGTCATATGGAATTGATGGAATTGTCAGAATTGTCAGAATGAAAAGCAGCACTGAGGTATTGAGTTACAAACTCCATCCCTTTGGGCATGAGTTCTACATGGGACTTGCATGTTCTTTCCTCAGTCATTCCTCCCTTGTCTCTGCATGCACACCACTATACCCACATATTGTTTTTTCCTTACTATTTTAAAAAGATCTGCTAACCTAGATATTGGCTATTTAGTGAGAATTTATAAATTAAATGGGGATGCGGTGGCACAGAGACTTAATGATGCTGGATGTGCAAGCAATTGCCGACACTCCAGTGGTTCAAGTCCAGCTTTGCAGAAGAGGGTGAGCTCCCATGTCTTGTGTCTAGCTCCTGACTACCTAGCAATTTGAAAGCATTGTTTGTGAGTAGATAAATAGGTACCACCATTTTAGTTCATGTGTTCTGCCTGAGGAACTGGAACCATTGCTGTATTTAGCCGGATGTGATTAGTGGAGGAATGGTGGAAGAAAGTCCAGGATGAGCCAACTTCATATGAGAACACTGCAGGCAGCCGATTTGAAGCAAGTTAGCCTCTTGTGGTATACCAGTGCAACAAACAGACTAGCGACTGTTGGCTTCAAGAACTTCTACTCTGGGCATAACATTGTAGCCTCCCTGGCCTTGTATGCCACGCACTAAATAAATAAATAAATAAAAATTAAATATTTTGCTTACATTGCAAATTTCAGGTATGTTCTGTGAGACATGGGCATCCTATAAAAATGCACATTTTGCATGAGGTTATATTCAGATTTGTTTGTTTATGTTACAAACTAAATAAACTCATTCGTCAATAACTATACTAGCTTAATTCAGCAGCAGGCTTGTAATCCTGCACTTCTCATTGGCCCGCGGATAAGCGAATCGTGATTGGCTGATTCTGGCTGACCTGATTGGCTGACAACGAGTCGTCGCTGATTGGACGCTTTTAGAGCGGTTACTTCAATTTCATTGGTTGTTGTGACAGCAGCCAGCTCTATAAAAGAGCTGCTGCTGCCCTAGTTGTTGCTATTAAAGAGTTGAGTTGAGTCACTATAGATGCCTCGTCTCCGTTATTGCGCCCACTCCTCCAGATCTAACACTGGCGACGAGGATGGGATGCGGAGACGATAGAGCTGACTGAGCACTCGCTGAGTACCGAACAGAGCACGTGGCTAAGAGCGCGCCAACAACGGCAAGATGGCCAGTGGCGCCATACCACCTGCTCCATTTGACCCAGCTAACGAAGACTGGGACTCGTATATAGACAGGTTCCAGATGTTCCTGGAGACCAACAATCTGAAAGACGCTGTGCCTGTCAAGAAACGAGAGATCTTCCTGACCCATTGCGGGCCTGCTGTTTTTAAAATGGCTAAGGCACTTGCTAAACCAGTGGAAGTTAAGACAATGGATTGGGATACCCTTGCACCGATCCTCCGAGCCCATTATGCACCAGCGGTACCAACGCTTATCCGAAGGCACGAATTTTACCAGAGGGACCAACGGAAAAACGAGAGCGTTGGGGACTTCATCGCGGACCTCCGGAACCTGGGAGGCCTCTGTGGTTTCGCAAACCTCGAGGAAGCCATGAGAGACCGCATAGTTCTGGGATTAGATGACCACACTGTGCAGAGCAAGATCATGGCTAAAGGGGACATCAACCTCGCAGATGTCATCGCCGACGCTACTGCAACAGAAGCAACCAGGAAGTCGGCCGCTCGAATGCACCGTACCAACGCACCGCTCCGCCAACTCGCCAGTGATACTATGCCTTTTTCTGAGAGGCACTCAACAACGGCTCACCATGAAGACCTCGAATCCTCGTCTGATAGTAAGGAAGAAGAGATCAACCGACTCAGGTCAGAGCGACCAGCGAGACCAGAAGAGCCAGAAACCTGCACGTCAATGCGCCGGTTGCGGGGCCAATCACCCGCGATCGGACTGCAACTTCCTCGACGCGCACTCTGCCGTTCCTGTGGAAAGAGGGGCCACATCGCAGGTTTGCAGAAGCAAGCGGCGTCAAGCCCAATCCGAAGAACAACGGGCAGCCCACCTGTAAATCGGGACCGTTTGAATCACCAATGGAACCACTATCACTACAGAAATCGAGCGCCTGCTGCGTCAGCTAGGCGAGAAGAGGCGCATCAAACCATTACCATTGGTCACGCATTATCCTTGGATGCAAGAAAGATCCGAGTGAAGGTCGCCATTGAGAATCGTCCATGCGTAATGGAAGTAGACTCAGGATCATCCCTATCAATGGTCTCGTGGAAAACCTTCAAACAGCTGATCCCTGACATCTGTCGCCAGGACCTCAGCACCCAAAAAATCATATTAAGGGACTACCAGGGAAACAGGATTCCCGTTGCCGGTTCCCGCCACGTCCAGGTGTCCTTCAGGGACCACACTGCAACTCTGCCTATTACCATCGTCGATCGAGACCGACCCAGCTTGTTGGGGTTACGGTGGTTCGCTCCACTGCGAATTGAACTAGCTGGCATTCACCAGACCGGGAACAGCAATTGAGAAGCGGCCCTCGTCCAGGAATTCCAGGACGTGTTCACCGAGAAGCTAGGCAAGTACAAGGGATCCCCCATATCGTTTAGCCTCAACCCCGATGTTGCGCCCATCCGCCTTAAGCCTCGTCGAGTGCCTTTCTCACTCAAGCCAAAAATTGATGAACAATTGGACAAATTAATAGCTCAGGGGGTGCTAGAACCGATCGATCACGCCCGTTGGGAAACCCCAATTGTAACTCCCATAAAGCCTGATGGATCGATAAGAATTTGTGGGGATTACCGGGCCACCCTAAATCACACGCTTCAGCAGAGCGCTTACCCGGTACCTGTGGTCCAACATCTTCTTCACTCCCTGGGTGGCGGAAAAATATTTGCAAAATTGGACCTCGCCCTGGCATACCAGCAACTACCCGTAGATGCAGAAACTGCTGAGGCCCAGACTATAGTCATGCACAGAGGTGCGTTTAAATGTAATAGACTCCAGTTCGGAGTGAGTGTAGCACCAGGCATTTTCCAAAGCCTGATGGAGAGACTGCTACAAGGCATAAAAGGAGTTGTGCCTTATTTCGATGACGTATTGATAGCTGCCCCCACTAAAGACGTATTAGAGAAACGACTCAGAACGGTTCTTCAGAAATTCAAAAACGCCGGTTTGAAAGTAAAAAAAGACAAGTGTCAACTTTGTACTGAGAGGGTTGAATTCCTGGGGTACCTTCTTGACAAAAAGGGAATCCATCCCACTGAAAAAAAAGTAACTGCAATAAAAAACGCCCCAAGACCCAGGAATAAAACAGACCTCCAAGCCTTCCTAGGACTCATTAACTTTTATAACATCTTCTTGCCCCAAAAGGCGACTGTAGTTGAGCCCCTACATAGACTACTCGACAAGAAGGCTTCCTGGGTCTGGGGACATCGGGAAGAACGAGCATTCCAGCAAGTAAAAGATCTCTTAACCTCAGATTCTGTATTAATGCAGTATAACAAGACTTTGCCTTTAACTGTCACCTACGACGCTTCACCGTTTGGGGTAGGAGCCATCTTAAGTCATGTCCTACCAAACGGAAATGAAGCACCTATTGCTTTCTTTTCACGAACTTTATCGAAGACTGAAAGAAACTACAGCCAACTCGATAAAGAAGCTCTTGCTATTGTATCCGCTATTAAACGCTTCCATGAATATGTATATGGCAGACCGTTTACCATAATAACCGATCACAAGCCATTGCTTGGCATTTTAGCGGGAGACAAACCAACTCCCCACATCTTATCACCCAGAATGACCCGTTGGTCAGAGTTTCTAGCCACATACGATTATCAACTGCAACACCGCTCGGGGAAAGCCATTCCCCACACTGACGCCTTGAGTCGTTCTCCGCCACTGGAAGCCATAGATGATCCAGCTCCAACTTTAACTGCACTCCAAATTGAAACTCTCCCTGCACCACCCCTGACTGCACGAGACATCGCTGCGGAAACAAAAAAGGATCCTGTATTCACTCGAGTCCTCAGCTGGGTGGAACGAGGTTGGGCTGACAATGAACCCAACGACACCTTCGTGCCTTTCAAACACCGACAGACAGAACTGTTTTCCCAGAAGGGCTGCATCTTGTGGGAAGACAGAGTCGTCATTCCAGAAAAATTACAACATACAGTTCTAAAACTGTTGCACGATGGTCATCCAGGCATCGTGTGAATGAAGGCATTGGCAAGAAGTTACGCGTGGTGGCCAGGTATCGATAAACAAATAGAAGCCTGGGTGGCCACATGCAACAAATGCCAGGAAATCCGCGCTGCCCCACCGAAGGCACCTCCAACTGAATGGGATGCACCTCGTGGTCCCTGGTCCCGTATCCACATTGACTTTGCGGGACCCACCAAGGGACACACTTTTCTCATAACTGTGGATGCCTATTCCAACTGGCTCGAATTCCACAAAATGAAGAGCACCACCACAGAAGCCATCGTTAAAAAATTAAATAGACTATTCGCTACGCACGGATTGCCTGATGTTTTAGTCTCGGATAACGGTCCCCAATTCACTGCCCTAGCTTTTGAACAGTACCTAGCCGACCGGGGCATCCGCCATGCCTTAATCTCGCCGGCTCACCCTGCGGCCAATGGCAGGGCTGAGCGCATGGTCCAATTCATAAAAAAGACCTTGCACAAGATGGAACATGGAGACATTGACGACAAAGTAACCAGAATGCTTCTCCTCCAACACATCACCCCGCACAGCATCACAAACAGAACCCCGGCCGAACTTTTGATGGGCGGAAACTTCGCTCACACCTCGATCGCCTACACCCAACCTACACGCCAGAAAAACCTTGCGGTTCCAGCAGCAAGTGTCGTGCGTTCAAGGTAGGTGACTTAGTCTTTGCGAAAAACTTCTCGGGTGATCCATTCTGGGTCCCCGCTACTATAACTCAAATTACGGGGCCCAGATCTTACCATCTACAAACTAGCGATGGGAAATTATGGAAGCGCTATATAGACCAACTTCGTTCCCGATTGGCACCTAACCCTACCTCAACCCCTGAATCTCAAACTGGGGGGGGGGGAGGGAAATCAAGGGGGCCGAAATAGAAATAGCAGACGACCCACTAACTGACGCCCAGCAGTCTGCACAACCAACCATGGGATACTCACCTTCCGGAGGTGGACCGAGCCGGGTGATTGTTTCGCCACAAAGCAACCCGGCCATAGAAGCAAGTCCAGGGAACCCGGATGACAACAGAGAGGACAGCCCTGAGTCCTCGAGCGGAATAGTGGAACCGTTTTCACCACCCGGTTCTACAAACAGCCCACCGGAGCCAGCGCCAGAGCAGAGACCGGTGGAACAGCGAAAATCGAATAGACAGGTGAAACGGCCTGCCTACTTACGAGAATATGTCACCCCACCCCTCAGACGGAACCTAGGGGGGAGGGGTGTTACGAACTAAATAAACTAATTCGTCAATAACTATACTAGCTTAATTCAGCAGCAGGCTTGTAATCCTGCACTTCTGATTGGCCCGCGGATAAGCGAATCGTGATTGGCCGATTCTGGCTGACCTGATTGGCTGACAACGGGTCATCGCTGATTGGATGCTTTTAGAGCGGTTACTTCAATTTCATTGGTTGTTGTGACAGCAGCCAGCTGTATAAAAGAGCTGCTGCTGCCCTAGTTGTTGCTCTGTTCTGAAGTCACTATTAAAGAGTTGAGTTGAGTTACTATAGATGCCTCGTCTCCATTATTGCGCCCACTCCTCCAGATCTAACAGTTTAGACAGTTTAATAGCAAAATAAATTAGTGTTTACTACTTTTTGCTTTTCTTGACAGGTAGAGATAAATGATGCTCTGCTTCAACATCTTTGTATCAAGGTACTCCTGTACCAAATCGTGTTTTTTGACTCTCCTTGTGGCAGAGAGACATTGTGAGGAAATGCTGATGATCCATTATTTGTATTTGAATAGAAAATCCAATTTAGCCCATTAGAGTGGGGAATTTTTCACCATAATTGCTCAATGAAGCATTAATTTGTCATTGAATTGCAACAGCACTTGGTTTTCTCAGAGGTTCTCTCTCAAGCCCTGTTCAGGCATTTATTAAATGGAGAATAAATATACTGAATAAGGGGAGAAAAAAGTGTCGTATTTACTAATCCAATCTGTGATTGTCAAGCCTTTAAAGCCATTGTGTCCATAAGGCCTATAAATATGAAACTCTAAACATAGGGATATTCTTGGGGGTGCATTTTCTCTAAAACAGGGGTGGGGAATGATGGCCCTTTTATGCCTTGTGGACTTCAATTTCCAGGATTCTTGAGGCAGCTTAAGCCAGCCTGGTTCCTCACCTCTGTTCTAGAAGATAGATGTTCCTCTAGAGCTTTTGAATATTTCCATTTTGTCATTATATCACACTGCCTTTTATTGGGATTGACAAACATGTAATCAAAACAGGTGGAGTTAATTTCTTGATCTCAAAGCTTTGTGGAGGAAGGTTTAAGAGGCAAGTTGGGTGCATGTGGCTTTATAGAGGATTGAATGTCTTATTTTCTCCTTTTTTTATAAACAAATAATATTGAAAATCAGAAACTCTTGGCTGAATAGCTTTTGGGAGCTGTAAAATGGGAGCAGGAGACTGACATGTGGCCCATAGCCATCACTTTTCCCATCTTGCCTTTCATTCTCTGTAACAAGGAAGGAAGGAAGGAATGAAAAAGGAAGGAAGGAAGGTTGTCCATGTGATTTTAAAGAAGGACAGAACAACAACAATATTGTAACTGGTTTAGCATTTTACAAGTTGGAGTCTAAGAATCTCATTAGAAAATTGCCAATTATTGATAAAACTGAAAAATTATAATGCAGTTTAAAACAATTGATAAAATTTAATTTTTTATTTGGACAAAAATAAAAGTTCCCCAATCAAAACCTTTTTTGAAAGGTGTTTTAATAGAGATATTTTAATTTAATTAATGAAAAAAATCTTTAGGTTAATTGCCTCACATTAATGTGAGGATATTATGCATCCAGGCATCTTTTACTTATATCTCAATGGTTTGATCTATGTAATTCAAAAAGGGATAATAAAGAAATGTTACATCATGTGTAGAATAATATAGAGATTTTAGCATGTTTTTTTTCCTAGACTGTACACCACTATAACAATATTTGACATTATACCCACAAAAGTATTTGTCACATTGTATAACTCTCTGAAATCTGGCTTGTTTTCCTAGTCATTAAAAAAGAAAAGGAAATAAAAAAAAACATTGTAGGACATTAACCTAGACAATTCTATCTACTTCAGGAAATGCAAGCAGTGAAATGATACTAGAGGAAAACCTGGTCCTAAGACATGTGCCCAACCCCAGACCTAACCAGTACAATCTCTATCTACGTTCAGGGAAATGGCAAGCCAGTGAAATGATACAAAGGAGGAGTGGAAGGGGGGGGGGGGGGGGGGGGGGGGGGGGGGGGGGGGGGGGGGGGGGGGTGGGGGGGGGGGGGGGGGGGGGGGGGGGGGGGGGGGTTTTTTTTTTTGGGGGGGGGGAGGGGGGGGGGGGGGGGGGCCTGGTCCTAAGTATCTTAATTAACAATTTAAATATATGATATTCTAAACATTTTGAATATTTTATTTTTATAGAGGTTTTCTCCACTTAACATTCTTTGGTCAGGTTAATTTTAGGTCTGAAGTAGAAGGCTGTTAGCAAAGGGTCTTCTGATCATTTCTGCGGTGTACATTTTCCCTCTTTCATGTGTGAGTGGATCCTAGTCAGCTCAAGTAGCCATAGTGGACAATGACAGAGGTGGGGTCCTTGGGGTGGGAGTGTCAAAAAATCAAGACCCATCAATGTCATTGTTCTGTGAACTATGGATGAGAAATAGCATCAGTAAATTATTAGTCTACATGTATGTTGTCTCTTTCTTCTGAATAAATAGGAAAGAAAAAAAATGTGATGATAATTTCTGGTAGCAAACATGATAACCGGCTTTCATAATAATGATGCCATAGAATGTAATGGACCTTGAAGATCATTTTATCCAAGCCCTTGCAGAGTGCAGGAATCCATTATTCTAGTATCCCTGACAGATGGCCATTCAGCCTCTCCAGAGTGAATAACCTCCTGAAGATGTATCATTGTTGAATAGCTCTGCCCAATAGAAACTTTTATTTGTGCAACTGGACACTATTTCTTTGTAGTGTATCCTACAGTATTTCTTGTCCTGTCTTTTGCATCAATTTTAACTGTTCTGTTTTGTCTTTTGCATCATAATCTTTTAGATACTCAAAAACATCTCCCATATCTCCCTGCCTTAATTATTATTCATACTTTCCCCCCACTCCTTTTCTTATTTATCATCTTGATAGCTCTCCTCTGAACATGTGTTGGTTTGCAAATGGCCTCCCTAAATTGTGATACCCAGAAAGGTAGAAGCAATATTCTTGGCATGACCAAGGCACAGAGAAGGGAAAGATGGCAGTTCCTGATCTTTGCACTGCAATTCTGTTGATTCAGCCTAGGATTGTATTGCTTTTTTAGTAAACATATCATCCTTTGTCTCACATTCAGTTTCTGATCCTTTGAGACATAGAGATCTTTCACCCTGCCCTGCCCCACCAAATTATTACTGAGCAGTATGATTCTCCCATTCCCTGCTCATTCTTTTGATTGTTCCTATGAAAATGTAGGAATTTGTATTTATTTATTTATGTACATAATTATTTATGTATTTATTTATTTATCCAACCAATTCACAAAAATGTAACTCTGGGCAGCCTACAGTTATAAAAACCAATCAATGCCATAACAAGACAGCAGTAATGACAAAAAAAATCAGAACATAACCAGATAAACAGCATGTCCCAGAATAAACACACCTAATGTCAACGATCCAAATGCCTTAGGAAACCTCCAGGTCTTGAACCTTTCTTGAAGGCTGACAGGGTTGGAACCAGTCAAATATTTTTGGGAGCTCATTCAACAAAGGAGGCATTATGTTCCTGTTGAAATTAATCTTGAATAATTTCTGCCCATTCTTGTAGCTTGTCAAGATCCTCTTGCATCTGGATGGTAACCTCTAAAGTGTTAGCTACATCCTCTTCTTTTATAATATCTGAAAATAACCATATTTTTATAGACCTCATCAAATCATTTATTAAACAATACAGGCCTAGAATGTAATCAGGCCATATGCAAATTTTAGCAATAATCTTTTATTTGCCTTTTTAAAAATCTGATTACTTGTTTTAAAAATGTGAAAGGAAAAATGTGGAATATTTTTAGAGGCTTTATGTGAGTAGAGCATGGAGCAAAGCTGAAAGTTATATAGAATAAAACGTAATGATTTTTTTCTCTCATTTCAAACATTTTTAGCCTTAAAAATATATTTAATATGAATGTATTTATCAAAAATCAGTAGGGAAAAGAAAAGGCTAAGTAAGCACCTCTTAAGAATTCTTGTGGATTATATGCTTTCTCAAACTATAGGATTGCTACCTAACTATAGGATTGCTACCTTAATTTTTCATCTAAAAAAAATCAAGTTGTGCATAATTTGTTTTGCTTTATATATTGACAAAGAAATGCAAGAGGAAAAAAGAGCAGGTCTATTTGCATTATCAGCAAATTAAATGAATATTCATGTTGCAACCTGGCTTTTTTTTGAAAGATACAATTTGCTTTGCATTCATTGATTCTATATATTTGTGTTATGTCTTATTTGCCTTCTTGTTATTTTGTCTTTTTTATTCCATTTTGTTAATGATTTATGGTCAAAATAATACTCTGTAAATAAAATGGATATTAAAAGATGTCAGAAGTCATACATCAATCTTTAGTTTTTAGTTAGTTTTCATATATAATATCTAAAATCTCCATATAATAAGGAGACTGACCTTGATCCAGTTCCTACTCTGGAATAATTAGGAAAAAGTAGTGCTAGCTAGAAAGAAACCTATATCCCGATCTTATGAAAATGATTATGTGGAATTCCATTCCATTCCATTCCATTTTCAATTATATTATATGATTTATCTGCCAGTATCAACTTGTCAGATTTACATACAGTTATTTATTTTGTATTATGAAAACCATTTTGGTCTAATAGTTAAGACACCAGGCTAGAAATCAGGACATTGTGAATTCTAGTCTCATTTTAGGCATGAAAGCCATCTAGGTGACTTTGAACCAGTCACACTCTCTCATCCTACAACATTAGGCTTGAATGATAAATTGGTTGGTCAATTCCTGTGGCAACCAATGGATCAATACTAGGTTGATGAAAATCAAAAAAGGCAAACCCTGCATTTGTGTGAAAACATTAAGAGAAAAAAAATGTATTAATTATACTGTACTTTCCCAGTAATACCAACTGAAATTTTTCACTCATGGAAATAAGTGGCTTGGCTTCCACCTTGAAAAAGTCCAGAACCAGGTTTTGATCAAGGCCTGTTTAATTTGGTTTAAAAGCTGTTTTTATTGTGTTTATCCATAAAATATATACTAACTGCTATCCCAACATGTTTCTTCTAGTTTCATTCCCACCCACCCACCCTTTTAAATATTCTGTGGCAGGAAATACAAGTGCTGCTGCTATCTGATGCTGCTATTGTCAGAAGTCCCTAGTTATGGCTACCAAAGAAATTTCAGAAGAAACAGCTGTGTTTTTCATCCAGAATATATAGAGAGAAACCAGAGCATCAGGGCTCCCATCCTCCCAGTGTTTTGTTGATCATGCAAAGAGCCCAGTTGGCCAATCCATCAGGGGCAAAAAAGATGGAAATTGGCAGTGGGAAAATAGTGAAACTTATGAGTTCGGAAGGCTGTGTTAATTGTTTGGGGAAGGGGAAGAGAATTCATGTGCAAACTATGGCTGCTGGGGTAATTAGATAGGTTCAGTAGACTTTATGAGGGGCTTACATTTCCTGATTAATGTCCCACTTGTGCACAGATGTGATTTAGCCTGCTGCTGAATAAACACAACATGGGAAAGGCAAGGTGATAACTACCCAGCTCAGCAAAATGCAGCAACCTATAAATATGCCAGTGGGTCAATAGAAGTGATTTCATTCTTCCTTCACGGGATTGCTGATGAAGTCTGACAAGGCAGCTCAACTTCATTAATGCATCACAATGGCAAATAAAGCCTGAAAAAAAGGGGGGAGGGGGGAAAGAAGAGAAGGTGTGTGTGTGGTAGTGGTGGTATTGAGGGCGATTCTTGCAGCAGATTTCAGCTGGGTTTACAGCTGCCAAGAATAGCTAGATTGAAAGAGCTATAACAATGGAATAAGGAAGATGCTATCATACATTGAATGTAAACTATTTCCACTCTCCTACAATGTTTTAATTTGGATTGGACCAATTTATTTAAAATCAAGAACAGAAGAAAAGACCAAATGATCTGAGTGGTTTAATTTACTTATCAAAGGCAAAAGATGGTTCCATGGTAAATCTAACTGGGAATAGTACCATCAGACCATTATTTTACACACTTGTGAAAATAAATAATAAAGTCCTTGAAATTCCCTATTTCTTATTTTAGCTCCATAAAAATTTGTTTCCATGTAGTTTTTTTTTTCTGAAGTAGCGAACATTATATATCTGCTATCTGAGAAACGCCCCTTATTTTCATTTTCAAAAGTTACATATCAAAGAGAATATTCATATTCTTTCTTTCTGTGTATATATGTTTAATGGCAACATAGAGATTGATCTCAAGTTTGTTGAGGTAATTGTCTTCTTATTCACAGATAGTGCCTGCACTCAATTTGCTGTTGCAAGAGACACCATGTTTCATGCTATGGGTCAGAATAATATCAACTCATGGTTTATGTGGCAATGCTATGCTATGTCCTATTCAGGGCAAACATATTATATAGCATAACCAAAAACATGGATTTGGAGGCCTTCAATATGGTTAGGAAGCTGCATACTTTTTGTGCCTGCCTTATCTAGGTTTCCTGGGACAATACATGGAAAAATCCCATTCGGATATAATCCACCTAGGGTTGGGTCTCTAAGAAATCAAAGGGGAAAATGGATATCACCAATGGATTTGCAGCCCTTTGGTTAGGTTAGGAGCAGGCATACTTTTCGTGCCTGCCTTATATAGGCTTCCTGGGAAAAAAATGTGGAAAAATGCTATTGGGGTAAAATCCACTTAGTAACCCTATGAATTCATAGGGGAAACCCAACATTGCCAATGGATTCAGAGCTGATGGATATGGTTAGGCGGGTGCATACTTTTCTAGCATGCCTTATGTACATTGGATAGTAAAATACATGGGAAAATCCCATTAGCAAAAAATCCACTTAGGGTTAGGGTTAGGGTTAGGTCTTTATGAAGTCATAGAGGAAAATGGACATCGCCAATGGTTTTGCAGCCCTTGGGTATGGTCAGGGGTGGGATTCAACTGGTGTTACTACTGGTTTGGTGATTATGTTTTGCCTGAGGCGCGCTGTGTGCATGTATAAAAAACCTTAAGCTGTGTCACCCAGACAGCTGAAAAGTGTTGCGCATGGGTGCGCAGCGTTTGAAAAGCTTCTTTTTTTTCCTGCTTTTTCAACCTCAGCCACGCAAAACAGCTGAGGTTGAAAAAGCAGGAAATAAAGGACAGGTAAGAGCCTGGGCAGGCGGGTGGGCCAAACAGCAGCAAACACAGAACCGGTTCGGTGTCTGCTGTTCTTCAGAGCTACCGGTTCTATAGAGCCAGGCAGAACCGGTAGCATCCCACCCCTGGGTATGGTTAGGAGTGACTCAAAAAGTATGCACACTCCTATCCATGCCCATGGGCTGCGAATCCATTGGCAATGTCCATTTTCTTATCTCTAAATTTTTGGGGACCTAACCCTAATCCTAAGTGGATTTTACCCAAATAGTATTTTTCCATGTATTTTCCCAGGAAACCTAGATAAGGCAGGCGCAAAAAGTATGCACACACCTAACCATACTTATTGGCTTCAAATCCATTGGCGATTTCAATTTTTCTCTCTAAATTCTGGGGTTAAATTCTTAGATAAGGCAGGCTCAAAAAGAACGCATGCTTCAAATCATACCCATCAGCTCCGAATCCATTGGTGATCTCCATTTCTCTCTCCAAATTCAAGGAAATGTAACCCTAATCCTAGGTGGATTTTATCCGGATGGGATTTTTCCATGTATTTTCCCAGGAAACCTAGGTAAGGCAAACATGAAAAGTATGCCCGCTCCTAACCATACCTGAGGGCTGCAAATTTATGTCCAGTTTCCTCTACATATTGATGGGGACCTAACCCTAATGAATGGGATTTTCCCATGTATTTTACTATGCAATGCACATATGGCAGGCAAGAAAAGTATGCACCCTCCTAACCATACCCATCAGCTCCGAATCCATTGGCAATATTGGTTTTCCATTCTGAATTCATAGAGAACTAACCCTAACTTTAGGTGGATTTTACCCAAATTGTATCATATTTGCAGAAAATCTACTTAGGGTTAGGGTTAGGTCCTATCATCTCCTATGATTAGAAGTGTGTGTTCTTTTTGAACCTGCCTTATCTCCCTACATGGGGAAACTACATGGGAAAATCCAATTTTGAAAAATCCACTTAGGGCCTTTTCGTGTATTTCTTTTTCCCATGTCTTTCCCAGGCAATTTGGATGAGGCAGTCTCGAAAAATATGTATGCTCTAACCATAGCAATGGGCTCTGAATCCGATGTCCATTTTCTTCCCCAAATTCAAAGAGACCTAACTCTAACCCTAAGTGGATTTTCTGCAAATGAGATTTTTTCATGTATTTTCCGAGGAAACCTAGGTAAGGCAGGCTCAAAAAGTAAGCATGCTCCCAACCATACTCATGGGCTCCCAATCCATTGGCAATGTCCATTTTCCTCTACGAATTCACAGAGGCCTAACCCTAATCCTAACTGGATTTTCCGTGAATGGGATTTTTCCATGTATTTTCTCAGGAAACCTAGAAAAGGCAGAAAAATCCCATTTGGATAAAATCTAACGGGTTAGGGTTACGCCTCCATGAATTTGGAGAGACAAATGGAGATCACCAATGGGTATGCTTAAGAGTATGCATTCTTTTTGAGCCCGCCTTATCTCCTTACCCAGGGAAACTACACAGTAAAATCCAATTTGCGATATCTACTTAGGGCCTATGTGGACTTTCTACCTATTTCATTTACCCATGTCTTTCCTAGGCAATTTAGATGAGGCAGGCTCAGAAAATATGCATGCTTCTACCCATAGCCATGGGCTACAAATCCATTGACAATGTCAGTTTTTCACTCTGAATTCATAGAGAACTAACCCTAATCCTAGGTGAATGGGATTTTTCCATGTATTTTCCCAGGAAACCAACATAAGGCAGGCTTGAAAAGTAAGCATGCTCCTTAACCATAGCCATGGGCTCCAAATCTATTGGCAATATCAATTTTCCTTTCTGAATTCACAGAGATCTAACTTTAACTTCTAGGTGGCTTTTATCCAAATTGGATTTTTCCGTATATTTTTTCAGGAAACCTGGATAAGTTAGGAGCAAAAAGTATGCACACACCTAACCAGACCTATCGGCTTCAAATCCATTGGCGATTTCAATTTTTCTCTCTAAATTCTGGGGTTAAATTCTTAGATAAAGAAAGCTCAAAAAGAACGCATACTCCTAATCATATCTATGGGCTCCGATTCAATTGGCGATCTCCATTTCTCTTTCCAAATTCATGGAAATGTAACCCTATCCCTAGGTGGATTTTATCTGAATGGGATTTTTCCATGTATTCTCTTAGGAAAACTAGGTAAGTCAGGTGTAAAAAGTATGCATGCGCCTAACCAGACCTATTGGCTTCAAATCCATTGGCGATGTCCATTTTCCTCTATGAATTCATGGGGACCTAACCCTAACCCTACATGGATTTTCTGCTAATGGGATTTTCCCATGTATTTTACTATGCAATGTACATAAGGCAGCAAGAAAAATATGCACCCTCCTAACCATACCTATCAGCTCCGAATCCATTGGCGATGTCAGTTCTCCACTGTGAGTTCACAGAGAGCTGACCCTAACCCTGGGTGGCTTTTATCTGAATGGGATTTTTTCATGTATTTTCCCAGGAAGGCAGGTGTGAAAGTATGCCGCTCCTAACCATACCCAAGGGCTGCAAATGTGTTGGCAAAATCCTTTTTTCTCTATGAATTCATGGGGACCTAACCCTAACCCTAAGTGGATTTTCTGCATATGGAATTTTCCCATGTATTTTACTATGCAATGTACATAAGGCAGCAAGAAAAGTATGCACCCTCCTAACCATACCCATCAGTTCTGAATCCATTGGCGATGTCGGTTCTCCACTGTGAGTTCACAGAGACCTGACCCTAACCCTGGGTGGCTTTTATCCAAATGGGATTTTCCCATGTATTTCTCCAGGAAACCTAGCTAAGGCAAGCGCAAAAGGTATGCCCGCTTCTAACCGTACTGAAGGGCCACGAATTCATTGGCGATGTCCAGAACGATGTTGAACAAAAAAACATTTTTAAGTTTGGCATTGTTTTCTACTTAATTGATATTAACAAAATCAACATAGTTTAGGTACAGTATTTGAATTTTTACTTTTGGACAAAATATTTGGAAATATATCACGAAACACTATGAAAGGGTATGAAACTGGAACTTCTGGTGAAGATTTATTGCAAATTAGATATCAGTGAAGGACTGGGGATGAAATTGTGATGGTGATTGGCACCAAATGGAAACTCTGGCTGGCAAAATCTCTCCAGAGAAATGAGAGATCATGAGATCAGCCACCTGTACACTGTACAGCTGCTTTTTGTGAGTAGACTGCAGGAATTTTGATTTTGCTGTTGGCTCATCAGTTGATTGGGTTGTGATGTGAAATTCCGGGAGTTCATTCCTGGCAAACTACTTTAGGCCTACCATAAATGGTCTAAAAATATCTTGACATGCACAGCCCAGACATTGTAATTCTAAATACATTGTAACACTCCACTTTACTAAGTTGTATAACCTGGTTTCAATAAATGTTCTCCAACTTGCAGTCTTTCAGGTATTTTGGTCTACAACTTCAATCGGTTTCCCACAGCATGAACAATGACAAAAAGCGATAGGAATAGTACTCCAAATCATTTGATGGCAATGGTTGTAGGAGAAGTGAGGCTTTAAAAAGTGTCCTTGCTTAATGACCCTAATTGGAACTGCAATTTTATTGCTAAGCAAAGCAATTGTTAAATGAAACATCATGTGACCACAGCTTCTGACCTTCTGCTGGCTTCCACCTTGGAAGCCATTGGGGAAGTCACAAATGTGATGCTGCAACTGTTGTAAATGTGTCATGATTGCCAAGTGCTCGAATCATAAATTAGTGATTACAGGAAGTTACCAAAATTGTAAGTGTGAGGACTGGCCATACACCACATTTTTCAGTATTGTTGTAACTTCAAATAATCATTAAATGAAGGGTTGTTATGCAAGGACTGCCTGTATGTACCATTCCATCATGTGTCTTAAGAACTTGGACTTCTACTGATAACTGTCTGATGATACTTGTAGCTTCACTTCTAGCTGAAATTAGTGTCCCCCCCCCCCACATTTTATGATCAAAAGTTTGGCACCTGAATCTTTTAATAAAACTTGTCTCAGTAGCAGTTAGGAAATTTCTTTTGTGCCTTGATAATTGTACTAAGGTGTTAAAGAGGCTGAGAGATTTATTTCAGTGTAATTGGCAATACATGGCATAGTTTTAGCTTAGATTTGCTCATTTAAAGTTCACATTAAGTCTCTAAATAATCAGATTCCTTGTTCCAAGTGATCAAAAAGTTTAGGGTTACTAGAATGAAAAAACTGGAACTGTGAAAATCGCTCTGTAATGCCACAGCATTCGAAAATTAAATTTCTGCAGTAACGAATTACAATATAATGAGGTCACATTAGAGGAATAAGAGGCCCAGATGCCTCAGTGATTTAATCTATCTTTTCTTGTAGGCCTGCACCTAATTTTAATGAGTATTTTGATAGATAACATATTTAGTTCAAAATAGGTCTTTGAAGATGGTAGTGAGTGTATTACATTTTAAAGATGCTGTGATAGAAATTCATTTCATTAGCTAGCTGATAAGGAAAAATGACTCCATGAATGCATTGGTATCTGACATACTATTATGACCCATCTGCTTCAGTAGAGTAAAGTGACAGTAATGTATCTTTATTGGGCTGTTTCCTTGATGCTGTAGAGGCTCATTTTCCAGGGTTAATGAAAAACCAAGCAACATTAATGAAACAGGTATCCATGGTATGAATCTTAACTTCTGAGAAGGATTTGGACAACACCAAAAATACAATGTTCCAAGTAAGGTCCCTAAGAGACATCCATTTGTGGAAAAGCATATCAAAGGAAAATTAAACTGAACACTGTTTTTCTGTAAGAAATGAAACAAGTATCTGTGGCCTTTAAACACAGGGGATGAAACAAAAACCTACATAATTTATTATTATTAAAGAATCTCCATCTTTGCATTTCAAAACACATAGGCTATAATTTGATCCAAAATTCTGTCTCAGTTTAAGTATCTGTTTTCAGTGAAAAGAGCTTATCAAGCCAAGAAAAGAATGGGTTCCCCTGTCACAAGATGAACTGTGCCAAAAACTAGACTTAATGAGCATCTAGTCTGCCATTCTAGAGTACTTTGTAATTTGATAGATAGTCTTCCACATAATAACCTTTATGCTTTCTTATGCCCATCTAATGCTGCTATTTCTTTTAGATTCTTTTAGAATCTTGTTTCTTATATATACTTTCTGTTTTATTTTTATATCTTCTAGCTTTTCATATTTTTCAGACTCTAATATATCTTCTATGCTTTTTAAATGAATAGTCCCTCACCCTTCTCATGCTAATCTTATAACAAAGATTTGATTTCATTTGAATGTCCTTCTCTGCATGGAAGAGAAATTTAACAAAGCTGACACCTATCTAATAATACATGTAATCACAGCAGCAAGAATGATATTTGCCCAAAATTGGAAGGCAAGATAAATTCCTAGGGAAGATGATACGATTGATAAGATACTATAATGTGCCGAAATGGATAGGTTGACATTAGAACTGAAGGATAAAGATGAGTCAGAATACCACAAAATATGGAATAAATTCTACTTTTGGAGGGAAATGAAAGGGAGTTCATAAAATTGGAATAAGAATTAAAGACGAAATAGGGAGGATGTGAGGGACCATTTATTTGAAGAGTAATGAGAAAGAATTAAAAACTATAACGTTCAAAAGTATGTATGTATGTATGTGTATATATAGACAGACAGACAGACAGACAGCCAGGCAGACAGACAGACAGACAGACAGACAGACAGACAGACAGACAGACAGACAGACATACATACATACCTACATACATACATACATACATACATACATACATACATACATACATACATATATATATATATATATATATATATATATATATATATATGGATCTTTGGTTATTCGGGTTTTTCCCACGTAAGATTGGAAGTATCTAGGCAACGTTTCGATGAAGTCTCATTCATCATCTTCAGGCTTCTGTCTTCAACTCTGTGCTTCTCAGAGTGATGTGAGCTTGCAGCTGCTTCTTCCTTTTAACTGCTAGTGGGGGTGTGACTTGATTGGGTGGGGGCTTGGCTGTGTTCTGATTGGGTGGGGTGTGTTCTCATTGGTTGGGGTTTTGGCTGTGTTCTGATTGGTTGGGGGTTGGCCATGTTCTGATTGGCTGGAGGTGTGTTCTGTTCAGGTGGGGGCTTGGTTGTGCTCAGGTTGGTCTTAGTTACTGGGGGATTTGAGCTGGTGAGCTGTGATCTTGCTGTTTGGCTTCGAGTTCGTGGTCGTGCTGCATCTTCATGGTGGGGGTCAGTTCGCTTCATGTATGGCTCAGAGGGGTTTGAAGTGGGTAGTGATGCAGCTGCAGTGCGGCTTCTGGTCTGTGGTCGTGTCTCATCTTCTGTGTGGGTGTGAGTCTGCTTTTTACGTGGAAGTGTGGTGGTGGCATCTCGTGTGGCCCTCGTGGGTGTGGGTCTGGTGTCATTCATCATGTTAGGTACTGTCTATTCATGAGGGCGGGTTTCCAAATGGCTGGTAAGCGGGAGGTGTCATCTCTTTTATTCATGCTGTGTGGGCGTTTTTCTATCTCTATGGCTTCTCTGATTATTCTGTTGTTGAAGTGTTCGGTTTTGGCGATAGTTCTGGTATTTTTAAAGTCAATCTCATGTCCTGTGGCTTTGAGGTGTTGGACCAGGGAAGAGGTCGGTTCTTCTTTTTTTGATTGAGTTCTTATGTTCCTCAACGCGTGCACTTATTCTTCTGTTAGTTTGTCCAATGTATGTGGTGGGGCAGGCAGTGCAAGGGATTTTGTATACTCCTTGGCTTTCTAACTCGATTTTGTCTTTAGGGTTTCTTAGGATGGTGGATATTTTTCTGTTTGTGCAGAATGCTGTTTTAATGTTGTGTTTTTGGAGGATCTTGCTGATTTTGTCTGTAGTGCCTTTTATATATGGGAGGAGGGCTTTGCCGTTCTCTTGTTCTCTGTCTTGGATTTTGGTTGGGGTTTCTTTTTGGATTAGGTGGGTAATCTTCTTTCTTTGGAATCCATTGGCTGTTAGTACGTTGGTGAGAGTGTTTAGTTCGGTTTTTAGGTGTTGTTCATCAGCTAAGCATTTTGTTCTGGAGATGAGTGTCTCAGCTACGGAATTGATCTGTGCTGGGTGGTGGTGTGAGAGTGCATGTAGATAGCGGTTTGTATGTGTTTTCTTCTGGTAGATGGTGTGTCCTAGGGAGCCATTGGGTTTTTTGTATACCAAGACATCTAGGAAGGGAAGTTGATTGTTAGCTTCTGTTTCCATGGTGAATTGTATTTTGGAGTGTAGGCTGTTGAGGTGTGTGAGGAAGTTGTTCAGTTTTTCTTTCCCGTGTGGCCAGATTATGAAGGTGTCATCTACGTATCTGAGCCAGAGTTTGGGTTTGTGATCATATTTTTCTAGAGCTTGTGTTTCAAAGTGTTCCATATAGAGGTTTGCGATGACAGGTGAGAGGGGTGATCCCATGGGTGCTCCTTCTATTTGTTTGTATTTTTGTCCGTTGTAGGTGAAGTATATATATATATATGGATCTTTGAAGAACCGACCTCTTCCCTGGTCCAACACCTCAAAGCCACAGGACATGAGATTGACTTTAAAAATACCAGAACTATCGCCAAAACCGAACACTTCAACAACAGAATAATCAGAGAAGCCATAGAGATAGAAAAACGCCCACACAGCATGAATAAAAGAGATGATACCTCCCGCTTACCAGCCATTTGGAAACCCGCCCTCATGAACAGACAGTACCTAACATGATGAATGACACCAGACCCACACCCACGAGGCCACACAAGATGCCACCACCACACTTCCACGTAAAAAGCAGACTCACACCCACACAGAAGATGAGACACGACCACAGACCAGAAGCCGCACTGCAGCTGCATCACTACCCACTTCAACCCCCTGAGCCATACATGAAGCGAACTGACCCCCACCATGAAGATGCAGCACGACCACGAACTCGAAGCCAAACAGCAAGATCACAGCTCACCAGCTCAAATCCCCAGTAACTAAGACCAACCTGAGCACAACCAAGCCACCACCTGAACAGAACACACCTCCAGCCAATCAGAACATGGCCAACCCCCAACCAATCAGAACACAGCCAAACCCCCAACCAATGAGAACACACCCCACCCAATCAGAACACAGACAAGCCCCCAACCAATCAATTCACACCCCCACTAGCAGTTAAAAGGAAGAAGCAGCTGCAAGCTCACATCACTCTGAGAAGCACAGAGCTGAAGACAGAAGCCTGAAGATGATGAATGAGACTTCATCGAAACGTTGCCTAGATACTTCCAATCTTACGCGGAGAAAACCCGAATAACCAAAGATCCACATACAAATACCGCGAGAACCTCAGAAAACAAATTATATATATATATATACATATATACATATATATATATATATATATATATATATATATATATATATATATATATATATATATATATATATATATATATATGTGGATCTTTGGTTATTCGGTTCTCTCCCGCGTAAGATTCAAAGTATCTAGGCAACGTTCGGCGAGGTCCCACTCGCCATCTTCAGGCTGGTGCTTTCGGCTTAGTGCCAGTGCAAGCAGTGTGTGACTGGAGCTGCCATCTCTATATATACAAGTGGTGGGGGATGGTGTGCTGGGCTGGTTGGCTGTGCTGCAGCCTCTTGATTGGTTGATGGAGTTGATGTTGGTATAATGGGCTGTGTAATGGCCTTTGTTGTAGAGATATCCTGGATCTTGTGCTGTCATCTCCTGGGTCGTTAGCCTCTTGTGTTTTACGGCTTGGGTAATGGGTTGTGTGATGGGCTTGTGAGTTCTTTTGTTGTGGTATCCTGGGTCTTGCGTTGTAATCTCCTGGGTCGTTTGTGTTTTGATCTCTTTTCGATTAGCCTCCTGTGTAGTAGCAGCTTGGGTAATGGGTTGTGTGATGACCTTGTGAGATTTATTGCTGTGGTATCCTTGGTCTTGTGCTGTGATATCCTGGGTCATTTGCTGTGTTGTGACTTCTTGAGTTCTTGAGGTGTAATTTCTTGAGTTTTCTGATGTGATGTCCTGAGCGGGTGGCTGTGATGTAGCATTTTGGGTTTTTAATATGGCTTTGAGTTTGGGGTCTGGGTCTGTGTTCGTTTCTTATGTTGATGGCTCCAGGATTTGGAAAAACTAGCTCTTTAGGACTTTCTGGAAGGCCATAAGAATTGGAGAAAGATCCTACACAGAATGCTTGCTCTTGTGCCACATCCCATCAAAACTTCTGATAACTGAAGGTCCTAAGCAAGTGTCCAGGGTGGACAGGATTTTTTTCTAGTAAGGGTAGTCTCTTAGATTTCCAGGTTCAGACATTAAGGGCTTTAAAAATGTAGTACTCAACAACTTGAATGATAAATATACCTGTAACTGTAGCAATTATAGTAGACTGATTAGACTGACAATAAGCATGTGGTGCACTGGATTTTGGATTGCCTGAAGTTTCTGGGTGGTTCTTAGGGGCAGCCCCAGGGGTGGGATTCAATTTTTTTAACAACTGGCCCTGTGGGGATGGCTTAATTAGTGGGAGTGGCTTGGTGGTCATGTGACTGGCTGGGCGTGGCTTGCTGCCTGGGCATGGCTTGGTCACATGACTGGCTGGATGTGGCTTGGTGGTCAGGTGACTGGTGGGTGTGGCCATGTGGCCATGTGACTGGCAAATCAAATACAAGTGGTCCTTGCTTAATGGCCAGTTACTTAGCAAGTGTTCTATGGCTGTTTTATGGCTGTTTTTGGAGATCCCTTGCAGGCCAGCCCTAGATTGCTGTGCTGTTTCAGAGTCTTCTGAAGCCAGGATTTGTATCCTTCCTTCCTCTCCTTTTTTTTCTCTCTCCCTCCCTCCTTCCATGTATCTATCTATCCATTTACTTTCTTTCTTTCTTTCTTTCTTTCTTTCTTTCTTTCTTTCTTTCTTTCTTTCTTTCTTTCTTTCTTTCTTTCTTTCTTTCTTTCTTTCTTTTCTCTCTCTCTTTCCCTTCCTTCCATCCCCCTTTCTTTGTTTATCCCTTTTCTTCCTTTCTCTTCCTTTCTCTCTCCCTTTTTCTTTCTTTTTCCCTCTCTCTCTTTCCCTCTCTTTCTTTCTTTTTCTTTCTGTCCCTTCCTTCCATCATCCTCTTTCTTTGTCTATCCCCTTTCTTCCTTTCTCTCTCCTTTTTCCTTTCTTTACTTTTCTTTCTTTACTTTCTTGTCTGCTCCTTCTCTCTTTCTCTCTCTCTTTCTCTGTCTTTCTCTCTTTCCCTTTCTCTCTTTCCCCCTCTCTCTATCCCTTCCCTAACCTATCTACCTATTTTCTGCCCAGGCAGGCCTGGCCTAATCTGTCAAAGGCCTGGGATAATCCTGCATGCCACCCACTCTCCCTTCACCAGCCACACACGTCAACCCATTTCCCCTTTCAGAGGCCCCGGCCTTTAATCTCCCCATTTTCTCCCCCATGACTGCCTCGTTCGTCATCCCATGGCCACAACTTTACCTTCTTCCTGTGGCTGACTGCCAGGGAAGGCAAGCCAGGGCTGAGCCATTATTGTTACTGGGCTCTCCACCAGCCCACATCGCCCTTGTCACAAATGCCTGCAGCTGCCACATGTTTTTTTCGGTGTGGCTGGACTTCAGCTGCACAAAAAAAGAAAAAAGAAAAAAAAAAGACATGGCATGGCATCTGGAGTCTTCTTGCAGTGAAAATTACTGACCTCCAGTTTTGCTTGCTCTGCACCTCCAACGCACCACCACAGCCACATTCTAGGCACCGGCCATGCAGGTCCACCCCATTGAGTCCTCTGAGGGACTTGCCCAAGCAAGTCTGAGCTGAGTGGTGCAGCAGTCAATGGGGTGAACCTGCATGGCCAGCGCTTAGAACACAGTGGTGGTGGCATGTTGGAGAAGCAGACCAAAGCTGGAGGTTGGTAATTTTCACTGCAAGGAGACTCCAGATGCTGTGTCTTTTGCCACTTCTTTGCTGGCTGGAACTGAGCCAGGAGCGGCGGCTGGAGGATTCTCCTGCCAGTAAAGAGGTGGGTGTCGGAGGCTTCTTGGTGGAGGGACAGGGACATGGCGAGACTCGGCCGGGAGTCAGAAGGCAGCTCCTGCACCCTGCCTGTCCCTTTTTGGTCCCTCCCTCTGCATTGAGGTACCTTAAAGGGACAGGCTGGGGCAGCTGCCTTCCAGCAGCAGCAGAGCGAAGTGAAGGAGGCAGAAAAGTTCACCGAAGTCTTCTCCTTCTTCTCGGGCATACTCCTTGTGTATGGTCATGGCCTCACATGTGCACATGTGAGGTCCTGGGCCCTTCTGCTAGGACACGGCACTTGAGCTACCGGATCGGTTCCAGCGGGCAAAAAAGCAGCAGCTGGAACTCGCATCCCATTGCCTGCTGTGCCAGAGTGCAGCAGGCAATGGGGTGCACATGCACAGCCAGTGCAAAGAACAGGGCGGCAATGGCGGTGGGACTGAAGTTCTTTTTTGGCAAGTTTGAAAAGCGGAGGCTGGTAGTTTTTGATGCAAGAAGCCTCTAGCCAGCTGGCTCAGTTCTGGCTGGTAAAGAGGCATCAGCCTGGAAGGGTTCTTGCACCAAAAAAGAGGCAGTGACTGCAGGCATCTCATGACAAGGGGGGTGAGATGCAGGCTGGTGGGGAGCCCAGTGGCTCTCAACCCTGGCTTGCCTTCCCTGGCAGGCAAAGGGGTGATGCAGGCCTGGGCAGCATAGCATCATGCCCCCTGGTCACCCACCGCTCCTAGCAGGCAAGGTCCAGCAGCTGCAGAGAATCCAGGTGGGGCCCAAGCAGTGACAGGTCAACCCTGGATCACCTTCCTCTTGGCCACCAGCAAGCCAGGCAAGTTGGGTGGGGGGGAATCTTGCTAGGCCACGAGTGCCGCATGGAGCCTTGGTGTTGGTGGCTAAACAAGCCTGGCAAGTAGGGTGGGGTAGGGTGGGGTAAGCTTGCTAGGACTTGAGTGTTTAGGGCAATGGTGGCATGGCAGTGGTGGCCGAGGCCGGTCCGGGAGTCAGGACTCAGCTGGAGCTTGTGGTGGCAATGGCGGCAAGGGCAATGGCAGTGGCAGCCTAGGCCAGCCAAGAGTCAGGACTCAGCCGGGGCTTGTGGCAGCAAGGGTGAGGGTGGCATCGGCGTGGCAGTGGTGGCCTAGGCTGGCCCAGGAGTCAGGACTCAACTGAGGCTGGTGCAGCAGTGGCACATAAGTGACCAGGGCTTTCAGAGCCTCACTCACCTAGGGAGATCAGATGGTGGATGGCAGGCAGCGATGGCTGGCTGGCTGGCTGGCTGGCAATGGCTGCTGCTGCTGGAAGCGATGGTGGCAGGCAGGAAAATGTGGGAAGTGATATAGCACACATGCGCTATAAGGAGTGACTGGGCGGGGTAAGAATGCCATCAGTGATTGTCATGCATGTGGAATAAGGACTGACTGGGCAGGGAACGCAGGAGTGGGTGGAGAGGGGCGGGACCAGCCAGGGCTCCATTTTACCAGTTCTCCAAACTACTGGGAATCGTAACAACCAGTTCTACTGAACCAGTGTGAACTGATAGAATCCACCCCTGGGCAGCCCCATGTTCAGGACATTACAGCAATATAATAAGAGTTGACAAGAGTTTGAGTTCTCGAACCATCCTCAATTGATCCTATTCCAGATAAGAACACAACTAATATTCAGTTTTGCATACAGTTTTGAATGCTGGCTCATTCCAGTTCTAAAGGTAAAGTTAAACATGAAATAATCTAGAATATATCTGTATCAAATCTAACTAAAATAACATAGCTTTGAAATAATGGAATCACACATTTGAAGCAGCAGAATATTTTAAAATGTGTAGTGACTTTTCTACGAGATTATTTTTAAGTAGCTCAATACCCATGCTTCGCTACCAAACTATGTGGCTGGGCTTAGTTTTTGTGGAAGAAAATAAGGGGGGGAAAATTCTGCCTTTGCCTACCAGCATCCATCAGTATTCATCTGGCTAGCATCCTGTCAGTGTGTGAGAGAGTTGAGTTGGAGTTCAGTTTGGAAACTGAAACAGTACTTGCTGTGTGAGCAAGAAGGAGACAGCAAAGAGCCTGGGCGTGGGTTAGCTCAACTGTTCTGTACTAAAACTGCTTGGTGCTGTGAAACTAAAACTGAAACTGAAACTCCTCTCCTGCTTGTGTTTTGCATTTGGAACATATTTCTTTTCATGTGGGGAGGGGGAGTAGAACTCCTTAGCATCAGAGTGTGTTAATAATAATATACTACTGACTTCTGGTTTGCGTCTCTTCAGCGACAGACCAAAATCTGTGATCATGCACAGTTTCGATCTGTGCTCGCTGTTGGAGCACCCTGATCCTTTGGATTCAGGGCTGAAGCCACCCTGTAGAGGTGGTGAAGAGGGGGGAGATTGCTAGCTGAGTGGAGGGGAGCCGCATCTCTCCTCCTTGGCTGGTCTAAACTCCCTTCCCTGAAGGCGGTTGCAGTGGTGGTCAGAAATGGCCACCTCAAAGAAGAACCCGACTGGATAATAAGATTGTGCAGGAGGAAGACAAAGAGGATAGCAACAGAGAACTAAACAAAGAGGCTAAACAAAGAGGCTAAACAACAGAGAACATCTAAGCAAGGTACCCTGAATCTAAAAGTACCTAGAGGGATACTTCTGAAAGAAGATCTTTAAGTGGTGAAGGACAGAGAACAGGAGGTTAAAAACTCTTTTTTTAACCTTTATATTGACAATTACAAATGGTATGGAAAGAAATTTATATTAATCTATTTTGACACTAATAGGCAACCTTAAGCTGAAATCTAAGTGTCAAAAGGAGAATAAATATTTTTTCTTGGCCATTTTAAAGCCCTAAAAAGGAGAAGAGTGGAGGCAAAAGGGTGGGACTTGGAATAATGGAAAAATGGAGTGCCACCACATGAGTGGTATTTTGCTTTTATATAGAGAGAGATTATTTGGGCCATCTTTTCCTGTTGAGTTTTTTATTGTTCTTTCCTGCTGCTGTTTCAAATACTGAACATTAGGGTACAACATAGCCCTCACCAATCTCCAGCTCTTCAATTATGATCATCTCTCATAATTCCCAGCAGGTACAGTTAATCATTGCATTATAGTCCCTGAATTTAGAGTTTTTCAGGTTGGGAAAAGATGATGCTGTACCTCCAATATTTGAGAAATATCCCAGAATGCCATATGACTAGATTAACCATTAACAGAGCCATTTGCAATAATTATGAAAAGAAAGATGCTTTGAAAATACAGGTACTCCTCAACTTATGACCACAATTGAGCCCAAAATTTATGTTGCTAAGCGAGACAATTGTAAAGTGAATTTTGCACCATTTTATGACTTTTCTTGCCATAGCTGTTAAGTGAATCACTGCAGTTGTTAAGTTAGTTACGTGGTTATTAATCTGCCTTCCCCATTGACTTTGCTTGTCAGAAGGTTGCAAAAGGTCCTCATGTGACCTCAAGACACTGCAACCATCAGTCAGTTGCCAGATATCTGGATTTTGGATCATATGACCTTGGGGATGCTATAACAGTTGTAAGTGTGAAAAATGATCATAAGTCACTTTTTTCGGTGCTGTTGTAACTTTGAATGGTCACTAAATAAATTGTTTTGAGGACTACCTGTATTGCATACTTTATTCAATCACCGAAAGAAAGATTGAACCCTTTAAGAGTTTAAATTGGTTCTTTTACTCAAACATCAGTATATAATTGAAGATGGAATCTTAAAGTGAGCCTTTAAGAACTGGATAAAACAGTGGGACTAGGATACATCTTAACAATAAAAATGATTCTATTACAGTGACTTAATCTTCCATGCTTATTTATATAATGCCAATACACTCATTTGTTTCACATTCAAAACTCTTGGCAGAAGAGCCAAGAATGATTTTATATTTGAACTTATGTAATTATAATTAGACTTTTTTTTCTTTCCCAAAAGTGAAAAGAAAACACAGTCGATGTCTAATTCTGAATGTAGCCTTGTTCTATATGAAACAACTAAATCAGGACAAAAGCCAATAAACATCTAACTAGCACTTGAAAGCATGTGATCAATGTCATTTTTCCCAGTTTTTTTAAATCTCCTGGAAGAAATAGTTTTAGAAAAACAAAATAATTCCACAAGATCAAGCAAGGTTACATTTCCTGAATTATACAGGCTAAACATCTATAGAAATACACAAGGAAGCTATGAGACAACTTCTGATCTGATTTATATAAAATGAGTATGTTTTCATGTGCCCAGCTATTTCTACCATAAACGATGAGCTCTCTGCATCTACAAACATTTTGATCCTTAGGGACAATAGATGTAGAGATAGCAGATCAGCCCTGCATGCTTATGTCCTTTGCTTGTCTAAAAGATGTGGCATGTTTCCATATATAACATGCTTCCCGTTTAATTAAGAAAAATCCTCAGAACATTCCTTCCTTCTCTCAATTCAGTCTTCTTCCCCTTCTGAGCTATGAGGTTTGGCTATTTTACCCAACTCACTAAAATGAAAGCCCTTCATGAATGTGAAGGGTCTTAAGGGTAAGAGCTACTAACAAGTTAATGGTCAACTGGTTCTTAAGTATAGATAGAATTTCTTATAGCCATGTTATTTCCTAAATAATGTTTGTTTTTATTTTTTTATGCAAATACCAGCCTTAAGGGTATTAATTATGCTCCTAATTTTAATGCTTTTCTTTCCAGATATTTTCCTACTTTATAAAGCTATTGGCTATCCCACAGATTTAAGATTTATTATGCTGCATATACCCACCCAATTACATTACATTAAATAAATATGTATTTCAATAATTGTTTCCTAACAAATCATACTAAGAAATTGACTGCAATGATTTTTGAGGCTAAAATTGTGTTCATTGTGATAATTAGTTACTCTGAACCGAAAGCAGGGAGGTGAACAGTTAGATGACATTTTTAGTGGCTGAATTGAAACTACTCACGTTATGCAAAACTCTGTGCCTGATCATGCTTATGACTTTTAACAAAAGATATAAACATTTGTAGACACTGTATATTGAATTGTACAGAAGTACAAGGATGATAATCTTTGCTACTGATAAATAAACTGAAAAAATGTGCTTTGAACTGAATCTGACTATGTAGTTAGCATGTATACATTTTTTAGTCAACGTGTGGAAGAAATCTAAAGATTGTTTCCTGGTGTGATTTTTGCTTTACCAACTGAGCCAAAATGTTAATGTCTGACCATTACAGATCTATTTAAATAAAGCTGCATTTAAAACTGGGCCTTGGTGCCTGTCCAATGGTATTGCTATAATATTCTCTTGAATTAAAATTGTGAAGAACAAAAATAAGTTCATGGACATAAATTTAAAATCCAGAGGAAAAGATCCGTCAGACTTTAAGAACAATGTGGCAATAATATTCCGCACAGCACAGTTGTTTTCCTATTTCCCTGTATGTAGAAGATAGCAAGTTGTGTAAACCTTGGTCTAGTAGGAATCATCACAGAGGGTAATTTGGCTTACATATTTTATTATGTTGCATATTACAAATCTAATTTACATTGTGCCTATCTGCCATAATGTGTCTGAGACTTCCATTCATATGATAATTCTGGAAGATCAGGTTGCCAGATGACTTAGGTTTGTGCTTGCTATTTGTGTATGACTGTTTGCTTGATGAAATAGTATGTACTTGTTTATGGCTGGAAAACTATGTTATCTAACTCATTGTTTGCAAAGTATGTTGTAAGACCAACACTTGCCAATTTGGTGCTTCCAGATGTGTTGGACTGCAGTGCCCATTGCCAGCTGCCCCAGATTACTGTTGTAGCATTGTATTAGCTCTTCTATTCAACAAAGCTAAAAGTGGGAAGATTTTCTAACATTATCAGTGTGGAATACATTTCTACTTTGTAGTGCCAAACAGTTTTTTCTAACACTTTATATTAAAGTTATTTAAGAATCATTTATCTTAAAATCTGATGGAAGTCCAGCTCTGGATTTAAGAATCTGAAGTCATCATTGTTGGAGAGTGACATGTTCCATGTGTGCACACAAGTGTAATTGTTCAGTTTTAAATGGAAAAAGGAAAAAATAATTTTTGGAAAACATATTTTTTTCTTTAAAAAAATTGCCTTTGAAAATAGTAAATTTAACAAAATAAACAGATTATACCCTTGTAGGAATGTTGATTATTTATTATTAAGGGAAGTAGATAATTGGTGGATTTTACAAAATAAGAAGATAAGAATAATATGGTGATTGTAGCTAGGGAGAGCTCATTGGGGTTAAAGTGTTAAAGTCAGAAAATTAAAACAGAAAAAAAAGCTTACCTTTTACTTTCACCCTGATATTTGATAAAGTTTCCCTTTGAGGGTCATAAATATTACAATGGCTACCACAGGAAAACCAGTAAAATAAGCAGAAGTAAGGACACATAAGTCTAAGTGCTATTGTTCTCTGGAATAATAGCATTTAAACTTATAATCCACTTTATAATGCTTTACAGCACTTTATGTGTGGTTTACAAATATTAGCATATTGCCGCAACAATCTGGGTCCTCATTTTATTGACCTCAGAAAGATGAAAGGCCGAGTTAACCTTGAACTGTCAGGATTGAACTCCAGACTGTGAACAGAGTTAGTCTGCAATACAGCATTCTAACCACTGCGTCACCACAGCTCTTGGCACACAGTTTATAGATAAGATTTTTTTTCAGAAAATGTTTGAGGAATTTGGCAAGATGATGACTGAAACAGTTGCCAGTAGTTCTGGTGCTTTTAAAAAGAAAATGGAAAAAGAATTTGCAGAGATAACAAAAGGAAATGAAAGAAGTTAAGAAGATTGAAAAATCTGTAGGACAATTGGCTAAAGGTGTAAAACAAATTAATGACAAAATGAAGTCTTAGAAAGTAAGTCAGTAATAGTTATAAATAAAAAGAATGAGAAAGATTTAGATAATTTGGCCTTACTGGAACTGAGAGAAAAAGAATTTTGTTTAAGATTTGGAGCAATTTCAGAAGACCTTGAAGAGATTGTTAAGTCCCAAAATTTTTGGATTCAGATGAAGATGAAAAGGAGTCAGAGATTCATAAAATTTATAGGAATAATACACAATTTTCAAAATTAAGAATTTTTTCAAGGGACGTCCTGTGCTTTTTGTAAGAAAGAAAAATAGAGATCAAGTTCTGTAGGAGCAATTTAATACTAGATTGAGAACTGATAATACAGATGTAATTGTGCTTAGAAATTGCAAGTAGAATACTGCACTAAAGAAAAGGGTGTTATTTTCTGACAAATTCCAACTGAACAAGATTCCATTTAGATAGCATAAGATGAAAGTATTTCTACTTTTAAACAGCAGAGATTCAGACTAAATTCTGTGCAGAAATAAAAAAATCTGTGAAAAGTTAAAGAAAAATTGGAGGAAATGCAAATGGAAATGACAAGGATAGATGTGACTAAATAAATGCTACAACAGAAATCACAGGACAATGAATATATCACATTGAGTGCTACATGTACTGATTTTTCTAAAATCTTTGTGTAACTATGGTTTATAATGTTTAACTTGGAATATAAATAGGGCAAATGTTCTTCAAAAGAGGGGGGAGATAAAATAAGATATGATTTGTTTACAAGAAATATATATTAGGAAAAAGAGTATAAAATATTTGAGTCCCAAAAATGTGGGTGAAGAATTAATTTCAGCAGGAATGAAAAAATGGAGATTTTTGTATATAAATTCTCAACTATATCCAAAGCTTATGTTGACTGATCCAGGGGCTTCTTCTGACCTTAATTAGTTGATTAATACCTTCTAGCCAGCTTCCGCTGCTGTCTATAATTGGCAAGGCTTTAATCAGTTACTTTCTGAAGGCTTTCATCTTTCACAGTAATTTTTATTGATGATGTCAAGTTAAAGTTTGCATCCCTTCCCCATTTGTCCTCTTTTCTAATTATCTTATCTTCCTTTGCCTGTTATCTCTGAGAACCCTAATTTAGGCCCAATTCAGTGGTTAGAAAAATGATGTTATTGCAACAAATCAAAGACTGCAAAGACTCATTGATTTGGGGCTAATTTGAAAATTCAAAACAAATTTCATCTCTCTCTTTAACTTCTGAGGACATGCAAATGTATTGAGGGATACAGTATACTTTTTCACTTCTTTTATACCAAATTAAAATTTGCTCATCATTATGCATTTGTGAAATTTTCTTTCTGCTATTAGGTCTTTTATTGTGACGCAGTGGCTCAGTGGCTAAGAGCTCAGTGATCAGAAAGGTCGTAGTTTGGCAGTTCAAATCCCTAACACCGTGTAACAGAGTGACTCCCGTTACTTGTCCCAGCTTCTGCCAAACTAGGAGTTTGAAAGCATATAAAAATGCAAGTAGAAAAATAGGGACCACTTTGGTGGAAAGGTAACAGCGTTCCTTGTGCCTTTGGCATTTAGTCAGCCGGCCAAATGACCATGGAGACGTCTTCAGACAATGCTGGCTCTTCGGCTTTGTAATGGAGATGAGCAGCGCCCCCTAAATCTGGAAATAACTAGCACTTATGTGTGAGGGGAACCTTTACCTTAATAGTTGTACTCTTGCAATCTTACAAAGTTCTTCAGTTTTAAATATCCAGTTCTTTCCACTTTTCTTACCAAACAAAAAATAATTAAAAACAGCCTTGTAGGAATTTAAATATGAATAATATTTAATGTCATGGACTACAATCCATTTTATCATATCCTTGCAGTATTTTGTGTTTGAATGAATGCATACCTATAATAAGAGGATAATTGCAAGGTCAATTATCATCCATATTTTCTGCTTTTCATTCCTCTCTGGTTTTCTAGAGTTATAATTATTTCTGTTAAGTTTGAGGCATGGGTTTAATGAACGGAGACCAGACTGTAAACCGTGAACTTCAGCTCTTTATTTAAAGCATGATAACAGAGACAAAACCCCCGGTTAGCAGCCGCCCTTTTATAGAGTGAACTGCTATCCGGATGACCAATGGATGTTGTTATAGGGTTTGAACCTCGTCCAATGGGACTCGGCCCGCTAATAGCCAATCAGATTGCTTGGAATGAACCAATCATAACTTGCCATTATATGGGCCAATAGGAAGTGCAGGATTACGATCCTGCTATGCAAATGAATCTTTATTAATTACATTTCTTTAGTTCACAACACCCCTCCCCCCTGGGTTCCGTTTGATGGCCGTGGTGACGTAATCGCGCAGGTATGCAGGTCGTTTTACCTGCCTATTCGATTTTCGCTGTTCCACCGGTTTTTGTTTAAAGTTCGGTTCTGGCGGAACGCAAGGCTCGTCTTCGCACGGGGTTGATTCCGTGGTGCTGTTTTCGATGCTATCATGGTCCCTTAAGTCCATTCCTGGATCGGGCGGGCATGTTTCCACTACGGTGTTCCTCTGTGAGGAGGATGCCCCCGATCCCGGACCTTCTTCAGGTGGCGCAAGTACTTGGTTTAGCAGCCGTCTGTCCTCGATTACGTCGTCGTCTATACGGCCTTCGTCCCCCTCGGTATTCCCTCCCCTTGAGTTTGGAAGTCCGGGGTCGCGGATATTGGGTTGTAAACGAGATCGAAGTTGATCTATGTGGCGTTTCCATATCTTGCCGTCTGTCGTCTTAAGGCGGTAAGATCTAGGGCCAGTGAGGTAGACTATGGTGGCTGGGACCCACAACGGTTCGCCGGAAAGGTTTTTGGCATAGACCAAGTCGCCTACCTTGAATTGGCGATACGTTCCGCTGGATCCACAAGGTTTCTCTGGCGAATAAGACGGGTGTAATCGGTCGAGGTGGGAACGAAGCTTCCACCCCATTAAAAGTTCGGCTGGAGTCTTGTTGGTGACACTGTGGGGGGTAATGTGCTGTACTAAGAGTATTTTGTTCAATCTAGTGTCGATGTGCCCAGGATCCATTTTTTGTAGTGTCTTTTTAACAAATTAGACCATCCGTTCCGCCCTACCGTTTGCCGCAGGGTGAGCCGGCAAAGTTAAGGCATGGCGGATGCCCCGGTCCGCCAGGTATTGTTCGAAGGTGAGAGCCGTGAACTGGAGTCCGTTGTCAGAAACTAGAACGTCTGGGAAACCGTGTGTTGCAAATAATCTATCTAGTTTTTTAATAACGGAGTCAGTAGTCGTGCTTTTCATCTTGTGGATTTCGAGCCAGTTGGAGTAAGCATCCACGGTTAGAAGAAAGGTGTGTCCTTTAGTGGGTCCCGCGAAATCAATGTGGATGTGGGACCACGGGCCTCGAGGAGTTTCCCATTCGGTGGGAATTGCTCTCGGTGGGGCGTTGCTGACCTCTTGGCAGTTTCTACACGTGGTTACCCAGGCTTCAATTTGTTTATCGATGCCTGGCCACCAGGCGTAGCTTCAAGCGAGAGCCTTCATGCGGACGATGCCCGGATGTCCTTCGTGCAGGGTTTGCAACACGAGTCGCTGTAGTCTCTCTGGCACGATGACTCTATCTCCCCATAGGATGCAGCCCTTCTGGGAAAATAGTTCCGTTTGCCGGTGTTTGAACGGTGCAAAAGTGGCGGGGGTTTCTTCGACTGGCCACCCGCGTTCGACCCAACTGAGAACTCTTGCGAGGATAGAGTCCCGTTTTGTGTCGGCGGCAATATCCCTTGCCGTTAGTGGCGGCGAGTTGAGAGTTTCAATTTGCAGCGTAGTGAGGGTTGGAGCTGGGTCGCTGACGGTTTCCAGAAGTGGGGAACGGCTCAAAGCATCAGCGTGGGGAATGGCTTTCCCCGGGTGATGCTGCAGTACGTAGTTGTAGGCTGCTAGGAATTCTGACCAGCGAGTCATTCTAGGCGACAATATATGTGGCGTTGGTTTATCACCTGCTAAAATGCCAAGTAAAGGCTTGTGGTCTGTAACTAGAGTAAAGGGCCGCCCGTAAACATATTCGTGAAATCGCTTCACGGCCGATACAATAGCAAGAGCCTCTTTGTCAAGTTGGCTATAGTTTCGTTCAGCCTTTGATAATGTGTGGGAAAAGTACGCAATGGGAGCCTCATTCCCGTTTGGTAACACGTGGCTCAAAATGGCTCCAACCCCAAACGGTGACGCGTCGGACATAATATTTAATGGCAAAGTCTCGTTGTACTGCATTAGCACAGCGTCGGAGGTTAATAAGTCTTTCACCTTTCTGAACAGCGCTCCTCTTTGTGACCCCAAACCCAAATAGCTTTCTTGTCGAGAAGTCGATGTAAGGGTTCGGCTACTGTTGCCTTGTGAGGCAAGAAGATGTTGTAAAAATTAATGAGTCCCAAGAAGGCCTGGAGATCAGCCTTACTTTTAGGTCTTGGGGCGTTTTTAATTACTCTGAGTTTGGTCTCGGTGGGGTGAATCCCTTGTTTATCGAGGAGATACCCAAGAAACTCCACCCGCTCAGTACACAGTTGACACTTATTTTTTTTCACCTTGAGGCCGGCGTCTTTGAATCTATGCAGAACCAGTCTGAGACGCCGTTCGAGCTCTTCTCTATTAGGGGCAGCAATTAAAACGTCATCAAAATACGGCACAACCCCTTTTATGCCTTGCAAAAGTCTCTCCATTAGACTCTGAAATATCCCTGGGGCTACACTCACTCCAAACTGGAGTCTGTTGCATTTAAAGGCACCTCGGTGTGTAACGATAGTCTGTGCCTCTGCGGTTCCTGCATCAACGGGTAGTTGTTGATACGCTTGCGCTAAGTCCAACTTTGCGAAGATCTTCCCGCCGCCCAGGGAGTGGAGAAGATGTTGAACCACAGGCACCGGATAAGCACTCTGTTGGAGTGCGTGGTTCAGGGTGGCGCGGTAATCTCCACAAATTCTAATTGACCCATCCGGTTTGATGGGGGTTACGATTGGGGTTTCCCAACGGGCATGGTCAATAGGCTCCAACACACCTTGGGCTATTAACTTATCAAGTTGCTCGTCGATCTTGGGTTTAAGGGCGAACGGAACCCGACGAGGCTTAAGGCGGATAGGGGCTACTTCTGGATTGAGGCTAAATGATATAGGGGTCCCCTTGTACTTGCCTAAGTTGTCCAAAAACACGTCCTGGAATTCTTGGATGATGCCCTCTTCCCAATCGTCGCTCTCGGCATGGTGAATGCCGGCTAATTCAATCCCTAGTGGGGCGAACCATTGTAGGCCTAGCAAGCTGGGCCGGTTACCATCGACGACAGTCAATGGAAGTGCTGCACTACGATTTTTGAAAGTTACTTGGACTTGAGTCAAGCCGGTGACTGGAATTGTGTTCCCCTGGTAATCCCTGAGGATGATCTTCTGGGTGCTGAGATCCTGACGACGGATGGCAGGGATGAGTTGTTTGAGGGTCTTCCAGGAAACCATCGAGAGGGACGACCCCGAATCGACTTCCATTTGGCAAAGTTGGTTTTCGATGGTGACTCTCACTTGGATTTTCTGTGCGTCTAGTAGCGAAGCGTGGCCGATGGTTGTCGTTTGGTGTGCCTCTTCCCGTTTTGCTTGAAGAGCCGGTGCCCTGTTTCTGTAGGAGTGGTTGTTCTCTTGGTTACCCAAGCGATGCCGATTTACAAGAACGTTTCTTGTGGTTTGTCGGAGGTTGCTCTCCCTTTGGTTTGGGTTGGACTCTCTCTTGCTTCTGCAGGCTCGTGCGATGTGGCCTCTCTTCCCACAGGCGTGGCAGAGTGCGTAGCAGAATTTGCAGTTGAGTCTTTTATGGGTGGCTCCACAACTTGTGCATTTGTGCGGAGTCCTTAGAGTTCGTGGACTTTGATTGCCAAGAATCCTGATGACTTCTTCTTCATCACTCTCTGGATTACGATTCTTGTGATGGGCTGTTGCCGAGAACTTCTCTAAACCAGGTGAAGTGTCATGGGCGAGTCGACGAAGCGGTGCGTGGTTGCGGCACCTTCGAGCAGCCGACTTCCTGGTTTCTTCTGCTGCAGTAGCATAGGTGACGGCCTCTGGAAAGCTGACGTTGCCTTTCTCCATAGGCCTTCTGCGCCCGTGTGGTGCATCTAATCCCAGAACTATGCAGCTCTGGGTTTTCTGTTGGTCCCTCTGGTAATATTCGCGTCTTCGGGCCAGTGTTGATGCAGCGGATGCATAATGAGCCCGCAGGAGAGGTGCGAGGGTGTCCCAATCCATTTCTTTTACTTCAGCCGGTTTTGCAAGTGCTTTAGCCACCCGGAATACGGCAGGCCTGCAGTGAGTCAGAAACACTGCTTTTTTCTTGCTTGTGGAAACGTCCTCTAAATTGTTGGTTTCCAAGAATATCTGAAAACGATCCATATACGACTCCCAGTCTTCTTTTTCTGGGTCAAAAGGAGCGGGTGGTATAGCGCCGCCTGACATCCTGCCGATGTAGGTGCGCTCTCAGCCACGTGCTTCGGTTGGTGCTCTGTAGGGTTTAGCCAGCTCTATTGTCTCCGCATCCCATCCTCGTCGCCAGTGTTAAGTTTGAGGCATGGGTTTAATGAACGGAGACCAGACTGTAAACCATGAACTTCAGCTCTTTATTTAAAGCATGATAACAGAGACAAAACCCCCGGTTAGCAGCCACCCTTTTATAGAGTGAACTGCTATCCGGATGACCAATGGATGTTGTTATAGGGTTTGAACCTCGTCCAATGGGACTCGGCCCGCTAATAGCCAATCAGATTGCTTGGAATGAACCAATCATAACTTGCCATTATATGGGCCAATAGGAAGTGCAGGATTACGATCCTGCTATGCAAATGAATCTTTATTAATTACATTTCTTTAGTTCACAACAATTTCTAGTTTTTCTTCTGGCAATTTGTATTTGTTTGCACAAGCATTAAGACAATTTAGGGGCCATTTCATGCTTATGATGTATAGGATGCAGTTGAACACACCAAAATGTATACAAGATCTGGATTGGTGAAATGGTACAAAAAATAAATTTGGTTTATTTTAATTTATACGCCGTCATTATTTTCTATGTATTTAATAAGTTTCTCCTTTTGTAATATTAAAAAGACAATATCATCTTTACACTAATCTTGACTCCAGTAGACCACATAGATGTGTCTGAAGTTTCACTGATAACATATAAATGTGATTTTCCCATTGCCTCTTTATGGGTTTGTTGTTGGTTTTCCAGTTTAGATCTTGGACTTTCTAATAATCTCCATTAGAGTTCTAAATAGACTTGAACTTGTTTAGTTTTTCAACATTAGCCACAATTGCTATTTACTATAATCTTGTGGGGATTCTGCAACAGCAGCTCCAAATCTGTATGTAACTCCCAAATTTTGGATCCAGCTCACATATCCTGAACAGCAATTTGAACAACAAAAACAGCACCACATTTTTTATAATTGTGGCAGTAGTATGCATGGAGAGGGATGGGCTATACCCAGATCTTTGAGGATCCACGGATGTTGTTCTTCTTTTCCAAGGCTCCATTGAAACTTCTGCCATAATGAATATACTATTAATGTAGTATGATAACTTTTTTAATTTCAATAGAATAAATAACTGTCTTGTTGGAAGATGTTGTAAATCAGAACCCTTTCCTCCTCGGCTGCAACGTACACTCTTTTTATCTCCCTTCTCCAGCCCCCACCCAACAATGAATGACATCTGTAATTGTCCCTAAATGTCCATTATTTAATATTCTTTGTTAGTGGTCAAGCTGGGCAGAAGCTCCAAGAAAAGAAGGTTTTAAGTAGCAGGATGGAATAGCCTCCATTTAATTAACAGGCACCATAGAAGCTTTATGACTTTAAAACTCTTTGGGGTGACTTACCTGCTAAAAGATATATGAATCAAGTGGAGTATATCCCAGGGGATTTGTTGAGCATTTCCTGAATAATGATGTGGTTGTTTCCTGCCCTTGTAATGGCTGTTGTCCCAGAGCACCTTAGCATCACAGCTACTAATGCTTGTGTTCCCTGAAAGCTACTAAAGTACCAGCAGTTGCTGTAAGTGGCAAGAGTGCCATGTAGCATATCCAGCACAATCTAATGGAGATTAAGAGCCATTAAGAGCTCTTTGCTGCAATACAGTTGCTATTGATCAAGCTAACTCAGTAGTTCTAGCCAATGATCTGTTTACAAATGTCCCTTTTCTGAATTTTACTGGCAGGAAAAAACCTATAAATGTCCACTAAGCCACTTGGACCTTCTGTTTCCTTTTCAGCCACACTTAACATCTTGTGTTCCTACCGTTTGTAACCATTAATAATTGTTCTTACCCAAGTTTTCCAACTGTGCAAACATATTTCACTCTACATATGCAAAGACATATGTAAAGTGCATGTGTGATATCACATCAGGCCACATCATGCAACTCCATTTTCAGTGAGAAGCTTAGCCCATAGAGAAACTCAGTAGCCATTGGGCATAACAATAATTTCAGGGATGCCATTACTTCTCTGCAGCAAGAAAATTAAAAACATAAAACTAACACTGCTGTTTTTGGCCAATCTTCTGTGATAAATGCCTGCATCTGAGAATTCGCCACCTAGTCATAGGGTGATAGTTCTTCTACTGCATTTAAAAATCAGGTTTATAACAAATGAATGCATTTATATTGGCAAATATTTGAAGAATTGAACCAAAGGGGTTTTGATAGAACTGGACATAAATAGTCTTTCTTCATTAAATCTTGGGTTTTATATGTTTGGATGGTAAAAGAGTTTTTAGGCAAGACGTCCCATTACTAGTGTGTTTTTCATTAGTACTACTTAAAATAAAAAGAAATTCCTTATTTTGCCTTGGATTTAGCATGAGAACACTGGAAAGCTGCAGGTTATTTCTCAGATAGTCCCTTCTCAGTTTATATCCTTTCTAAAGCAAACTATCCTTCATGAATAAGAACTGTACCAAATAAATAAATAAAATAGAATACATAAAAATGCAGAAAGATTTCTCTATTCAGCATCAGTTTCCATAGAAATGAGTCTTCCTTTGGATGTTATCCCAGTCATCACAAAGGTGTAAACTATAAAGAGGCAGCAGCCTGTGATCAGAACCAGCAACACCTCAGAAAGGAAATAAAAACATTGTCCAGAAGACACACTAGAGTCAGAGGTAAAGAAGAAGGATTATTTCTGGCTACTTATTTATTACTCACAATAGAAGCAAATTAATAAAGAAGTTCATTGTCTTTTATTCAACATTTGACAAAAAAGAAAATGCCTGGAGATATTTTTATATAACAACCCCCTAGGCACACACATGCAAATGCCCACTAGCTTACACACATACCCACTTCCATTTAAAATCTGATCTATAATGCAGAAAGCAGATTCTAGGCTTGTTTCATAGATAGCTCCATGGATCATCAGTTCCATAAATAATCTTGCAGAATTTTCTGGTAGCTAGCTAGGTCTACCGACATGAATGTTCTAACTCTGCTACCTATATAATTAAAAGTAACAATTTAGGATTTACCACAAGAATTTGAAGGGACAGTGTGCTGACTTTCCTGGGAGTTTCTATGTCTTTTTCAGGGTAAATTGTGCCAGGTAAGCCTAAAGCCAGGGATCCCATACAGGAAGTTCCCAATAATGGATACAGTCCTTTGCTGGCTCTATTCAAAATTGACCTTGCCTCTCACTATTCCTGAATAGCACAAATCCTTAGTAGTCAACAATTGTTGTCAAACTTTTCTTTGGAATTAAGATTGTCTCAAAGGTCCAAGGCCAGACCTGGGGAAGGATACATGCTCAGTAACAAATAGCAAAACAACAGACCAGCAAACCAATCTTTAATCTTCAAAGCCGGTCCGTGGCCTTGGTACACAGTGAGTAGGAACAACAAAGTCCTTTGCAACGCTAGACACTTTATAGTCCAGGGACCACACCCTCATGCTGCCATACTCTCCCAGTCACCCAAATCCTTTCTTCCAGCAGCAGCTGCACTTCACCCCTGCTGGAGCCATGTTCTAGCTCCTCGCACTGTTGACAGCAACAACATTTCCCTCCCAACTGGAGGACCACCTATCTAAGTGACCAGCTGATTGCCAATGCATCTCGGGCATCTCGGACCTTTCACAGCAGCAGCAGCAAGAGCCTTCCCTCCCGACTGGAGGCCTGCTCCACAAGTGATCAGCTGTTGAACGGGCATCTGGTGAGTGGCGATGCAGCCTCGTAGTTGTTCCTATTGCTCTCTTGACTCCTTGGCTTCATGCTGCTGCTTCCCTGGTTAATTATGGAGCCCTCTCCCCAGGAATGAACCCTGGATCAGGGGTCAACAGGCAGCTCCCTCCTACCAGGACCGCACCTGAAAGACAGGAGACAGAGTCATTAGACAGAGCAATGCAGCCTGTATGCCCCCCTTGGTTTGTGAGGGTAACTGGTGGAATTTCCTAAGCAGCCATGGGGCCATTAGGTCCTGCTCTACCACCCATGTGGCATGACTGGAGGGGTATCCTTTCCACTGTACCAGGTATTATAGTTTGATTCTACGGAGTCAGGAATCTAATATGTGGTCCATTTCATACCGGTCCCCCTCTTCTGGGCCTGGTGGTGAGGGAAAGGACCGGATATTGGAGTCTTCCACAGGTTTTAGGAGGTTACTGTGGAACATGGGATGAACCCTTCCTAGCAAGGATGGGATTTTTAACTCTATGGTAACAGGATTGATCACCCGAACAATTTGGAAAGGTCCCAGGTATTTTGGACCCAGTTTCTTGCAAGGTACTTTCAACTTGAGGTATTTAAAGTTGAAAGGTACACCTAATTCCCCACCTGGAAGGGTTTGTGGGAAGCTCATTTTTTGTCAGCTTGTGTCTTATTGGCTGCTTTTTTAAACACCATTTTCACAGTGCCACATATGTCCTCCTGTCTGTCTCTTGACTTCCTCGGCTTCGTGCTGCTGCTTCCTTGGTTGATTATGGACTCCTCCTCCACAGGTATAGTGAGTCCTGGATTGGGGCTAGACAGATTGCTCTTTATCTTTTCTATATGACTACTCCATACTCAAAATAAAAGCTGCTGATATTCATGTAAACTTTCTTTCAGAATCCAAGATATGTGAAATGATTCTTAAATTTAAGATAGTTTACATGGCCATTCCATTTGAATACCAAAATATTTCAACATGTACCTGCTAAATGTAATGTAAATCTAATGTAATTTAATATTTCAATGTATTAAATAGAAAATGCTGAGCTCAACAAATGCTGAAGTCACTGACCTAAGTTCTAGAATGCCAACTTTCCCCTTTGGAGTCAGTAATGAAATACGGAAATAAGCCAACCAAAAAGTCAGTTTCTTACTGAAAGCTTGTTCTCAATCTTCCAAACTCTTACTGTTATCCCTCCAATGTATAAACATATAGGTGACAATTTGGGAGAGTTCCTATTATTAGATACTTGAGCATATCTAGTAACACTTTAAATTTAATCCCTCTAGAAAAACGCTATTTCTTGATTTGTGAAAATCCCACTTACTACATTGGTCCATCCTGTACATTTCTTAATGCAGAAGCATAGGATTAATGAGAAAAGTAATTTGTGCAAACTATCAAGATTTCTAAGAACTAATGATAAACAGATAAAAATATACATGCATAGACTTGTCTGCATAAACACAGACACACACACAGACACACACACTGTGACACTAATCTGACTGGAATGTCAACAGCACTGCAATGCAAAATGCTTTACAGCTTTACTTAATAGATTCATGTGCATTTTCTACACCAGGAAGGCTTAATTAAAGGCATCCTGAGAACCTTCACATCTGAATCCCCTTGGGAAAGCTTAGCTGTTATCAGCAAAGGCTATTGATTCAGGGGAAGAGTGTTTGGGCAGCATACACCTCCACTGGGATGGAGTTGCTCCAAAGATAAGGCAAGTGCAATAAATAATAATGATTATTATTAGCTGTGTGATGACTACTGTATATGAGGAATGCATTTTTGTCTTTTAACCTTCTTTCCCTTTGGGGAAAGTGGAACTAGCACAGACAGGAAAGGTCATCTAATCTAATTGGAGAGCAGAAACGAGACAGTCATAGAGTGCAAACATTAGGAATGCTTCCTGGCTTTGGCATTTTTCTATTCTCTGAATTGTATGCGTGCAAAGTATGTAAAATAAAAGTGAATAAATTAGTGCCACTTGAAATGGATACAAAATGCAAAAATCCAGATAACCACTAGAGTTAGAACTTTCTGTATCTCTTTGCTGTCCTCTTGTGGTCAATCAAATGTTGAATCCAGATATAGACACCATAAAATAAACATTTAAAAGTCTGCAGAGTTATTTATTTATTAGACTTTTATTCTGTCTTATTTTTTTTTTATAAATAACTCAAGGAAGCAAATATACCTAATATTTTTTCCTCCTATTTTCTCCACAACTAGAACAACCCAGTGAAGTACACTGGACTGAGAAAAAAATGACTGGCTCCAAACTACCCAACCATCTTTCATGTATATTGCAGGACTAGAATTCACAGACATTTCTCGACCAGTACTTTAACCAAAAGAATTGTGATTTTTGGCATTTTCCATTGATACTCTTTCTCTACAAAATACATTCCCTTTTATAGTCCCTTTCCCAAATGAAAGTTTGTGAATCGTTTCATTTTTTTTACATTGTCTTGAAATACTGCTTATTGTTATTTCTCCTATGTGTGTGACCTTCCCCTTTATGTGATTTTCCTGTGGATTACTACATCCCTGCTGATTACTTTATGAATGCTTACATGTTGTCATGGAATAAAATTCAACTTCTTTCTTTTAGTTTTGAGGCTCATAGTTGCTTTAGCATGTATTGTTTTAAGTCCCTTGTTGTTAAAAGTTTCATTTGTACAAAAGTCCTGCCTACTGCAAGACTTTATATATCCATGGGCATCCATGGGGGAATCTTAAAACAAATGAAGATGACAGTTAATTGGGCAATTAACCCAAGTAAAAAATGGATCAGGACTTTAATCATCTAGTCATGGTCACCATCTTGACTTTTGACTCCCTGCAAACGCCATGCATATAAACTCAAAACAAGTTGCTACATAATATCCTACAAAACTATGTGAGCTCCTCTCATTCTGGTCTGGTATATGTCACCTAATGTAGTTTTCCTTTGATGTGCTCCTGAGGAACTGAGTACCCCAGGGAGATGGTAAGTTCACTTGTCCATCCTTCAACTTTTAGTACAGTTGGGAGGTTATTGTGGAGGTGGAGGAATCTCTAGTGATTCTGTGAAAGAAATAGAATCATACCAGCAACTTGCTGCCCTAAGGCACAGACAGCTCTAGAATATGTACAACAGTTACAGTCTTCTGAAAAGCACAAATGTCCCTTAAACCAGTACCTAGTATTTAGCTGAATGATGAAAAAAACCAATTCCCTCCTGTGGTTAGATTCTTCGTAGTTCTAACAAAAACCCATCGTGTTTAGAAAAAAGTCATGCGGCTTTAAAGCAGCTGAGGAATTGATTGGGAAAGGAATTAAGGATGAGTGAAATGTCACACTTAGGCAATGCTAACTTTAAAATATCAGTGCCTGAGATAAATGATGTTAGTCACACTATCAGAGGCTGGGAGATTTGCTCTCTGTTCTTACTTAAATCTCACAGTGCAATAATAAAAGATTGCTTTTTCCCAAGCCACTTTGATAATAGATCTTCTCTACAATAGAATGCAACCTCTGTTAACTTGGCATCTCTGGATGCTTTGGACAATAGCAACCATCATCCCCAGCTACTGACACATCATGGTCAAACATATGGCAACTTCAAATCTCAACAAATAAATGTCTGTCCTACATATTGGCTCTACCTCAATTCCAACTACTGCTGGCCTTAAATGCAAACTACTCAATGCAAGAAGCCTCGTGAATAAAATACCTGAATTTTTCCTCCTACTAAATATGGCTAAATTCGACATTATATTTGTCTGTGAAACATGGCTCAATGCATCTCTCCCTGACTCCATTACCACAGTAAGAGACTATCATGTTTACCGATCAGATCGTGAAATTCGTAGAGGAGGTGGTGTTGCTATCTTCTATAAAAAGTCCTTACATCTAAAAAATATCCAAGTTACCCAGGAGCTTGCTCTTCCTGAGACCATCATCTGTGAACTATCCTTAAATATCACAATTCGATTCTTACTATGTTACAGACCACCTGATTATGACATCAAACATGTAAACAAGCTAAATACATTACTAACATGGGCTGCATCCTGCCCATACCCTTTTATCTTTCTTGGTGATTTCAATCTACCTCATATTGACTGGACCCTAAATGTTTGTACAACTGAAATCATACACACAACCTTCTACAATGCTATTACAAATCTGGGACTGGAACAACTAGTAACCAACAACACTAGACTAAACAACTGCCTCGATCTCATCTTCTGCAATAGTTTGAATTTAATTTACGGAATACAAACTAAAGAACCCTTTTCCAGCAGTGACCACAATATGATTGACTTTTGTCTCAACATACGCCCACACAAAAATCACCACAATGATGTAATCCCCAATTGTAACTTCAAAAAGGCAACTATGATCTTATAGACAACGATCTCTCATCCCTTGATTGGCAATCTCTATTCACTGGATGCAATACTGTTGAAGACCATTACAACATATTTTTACTTGAAGTCAAAAGAGTCATCAAACTATATGTACCAACAACAACTCCCAAAACAAAACAAAAAAGCAGATTACCCATAACAATAAGGAAACTTCAATCCAAAAAGAGATCACTCTGGCGGAAAAACAAATCTGGTCATGTTGCCAATTTCAAAAGCCGATACAAAAATTTATGCCACCAGATAAAGACCGAATGCATCAATTATCACATTAAACAAGAGGAAAACCTTCTAAGCACCAATTCCACCCGTGCTTTTTACAATTTTGTAAACAACAAACTAAAAGACTCAAGGTCTATCCCACCCTTGATAGGACCTTGATGGTAAAGACTGCAATGACGACACCATTAAAGCCAACATCTTTAACACATTCTTCGGCTCAGTATTTGTAAACAGCAATGGATCATGCCCAGTATTTCCTAGCCGTACCACAGATAACAACAATGATCTAATACATATCGATTTTACAGAAGACAATGTTGAAAAAGCACTACGCAATCTAAAACCATCTCTATCTATTGGACCGGATGGAATATGTGCCTACTTCTTAAAAAAGCTATCCACTGCCATAGCCAAACCTCTAAGCATAATCTTTGAAAAATCTTTCATGACCAGCTCCTTGCCTAACCTATGGTCACAAGCCACAGTCATCCCCATCTTCAAAAAGGGAGACCCAAGCCTAGTTGAAAATTACAGACCAATCTCCTTATGCTGCGTCACCTGTAAAGTCATGGAATCAATTATTAACCAATCCATCATCCTCCACTTAGAGACAAACAACCTACTCTCCAATAAACAATTTGGTTTCAGAAAAAAACTATCCTGTAATCTGCAACTCTTACACTGCAAAAACATATGGACGACACAACTCGACCAGGGCAAAGCAATAGACGCAATCTACATAGACTTCTGTAAAGCCTTTGATTCAGTGGTACACGACAAACTACTCCTAAAAATAAAATCCTATGGTATCTCTGGACAACTGAATAACTGGATAGAAGCATTCCTGGCAAACAGACAACAAATGGTCAAAATTGGGAGCGTCCTATCAAATTCTGTACCTGTCAATAGTGGTGTCCCCCAAGGCAGTGTTCTAGGACCAACTCTCTTCATACTCTACATAAATGACCTCTGTGATCACATTAAGAGCAATTGCGTTCTTTTCGCTGATGATGTAAAGCTGTTCAATACCACAGACAATACTGCTACCCTACAAAAAGATCTTGACTATGTATCAGAATGGTCAAACAAATGGCAACTTCAAATCTCAACAAATACATGCTCTGTCTTACATATTGGCAAAAAAAATCAGAAAATAAAATACAAGCTGAATAGTCAAGATCTTGTTGACGACCCAAGCTCTGTAAAGGACCTTGGAATACTCACCTCTAATGATCTAAGTGCTAGAGCCCACTGCAACTACATAGCCAAAAAGGCATTAAGAGTTGTTAACCTAATCCTACGTAGCTTTTTCTCTGGTAATATCACACTACTAACTAGAGCATGCAAAACATTTGCTAGACCAATACTCGAATACAGTTCATCAGTCTGGAACCCACATTACGTATCTGATATTAGCACAATTGAGAAAGTCTAGAAATATTTCACAAGAAGAGTTCTCCACTCCTCTACTTGTTGTAGAATACCTTATGCCACCAGACTTGAAATTCTAGAACTAGAAAACCTTGAATTACGCCGTCTTCGGTCTGATTTAAGCATGGTATATAAAATCATACATTGCAATGTCCTACCTGTCAATGAATACTTCAGCTTCAACCATAACAACACAAGAGCACACAATAGATACAAACTCAAAGTTAACCGCACCAAACTTGATTGCAGGAAATACGACTTCAGCAATAGAGTGGTCAATGTCTGGAATACTCTACCCAACTCTGTAGTTTCTTCCCCAAACCCCAAAAACTTTAACCTTAGACTGTCTACTATTGACCTCACCCCTTTCCTAAGAGGTCTGTAGGGGGCGTGCATAAGCGCACCAACGTGCCTACCGTCCCTGTCCTATTGTTTCTCTTATTCTTCTTTTATTTTTCTTATATGTACCCATTTCATGTATTCACAACTATGTATACACTTATACTTATTATCTTGTAAACAATTGGCAAATCAAATAAATAAAAAAATAATAAAAAATAAAAAAATCAGGAAATAAAATACAGGCTGATAGTCAAGACCTTGTTGATGATCCTAACTCTGTCAAGGATCTTGGAATACTCATCTCTATTGACCTAAGTGCTAGAGCCCACTGTAACTACATAGCCAAAAAGGCATTAAGAGTTGTTAACCTAATCCTATGTAGCTTCTTCTCTGGTCATATCACACTAATAACTAGAGCATACAAAACATTTGCTAGACCAATACTCAAATACAGCTCATCAATCTGGAACCCACATTACGTATCTGATACTAACACAGTTGAGAAAGTCCAGAAATATTTCACAAGAAGAGTTCTCCACTCCTCTACTCATTGCAGAATACTTTATGCCACCAGACTTGAAATTCTAGACCTAGAAAACCTAGAACTATGTTGCCTTCAGTCCGATCTAAGTATAGTATATAAAATCATACATTGTAATGAATACTTCAGCTTCAACGATAACAACACAAGAGCAAACAATAGATACAAACTCAAGGTTAATCGCACCAAACTTGATTGCAGGAAATACGACTTCAGCAACAGAGTGGTCAATGTCTGGAATACTCTACTGACTCTGTGGTTTCTTCCCCAAACCCCCAAAACTTTAACCTTAGACTGTCTACTATTGACCTCACCCCTTTCCTAAGAGGTCTGTAGGGGGCATGCATAAGCGCACCAATGTGCCTACCATCCCTGCCCTATTGTTTCTTTTATTTTTTTAAATTTTTCTTATATGTATCCATGTATTCATAACTATGTTTTTACTTATACCTATTATCTTGTAAGCAATTGACATTAAATAAATAAATAAATAAATAAATAAATAAATAAATAAATAAATAAATAAATAAATAAATAAATAAATAAATAAATAAATAAATGCTAGCCAGGGATAATGGGACTTGCATGGTAAGATGCCACATTTCCAAAAGAGAAGAACAAAGAAATGGAAACTATAGTCCCAGCTTTTTATTTAGCGACAATCCCAGGGTTAAAATGAAATGTAGATTAAATCCCCCCACCCTTCTTAAAAGAGAGAGAGAAATAGAGAGAGAGAGAGATTCTTTGTTCTTTCTTTTGCATGTGTCATCCTAACAACTGTCATGTAAGGTTAATGACAGCCTCTCATTATCCTTGTCAAATATATAATAATGTGGTCCAACAACAGAGCTGAATGGCTGCTGCTTGTCAGATCCTTGTTTTGCAGAGCAGATGGTCACTATATTTGGAGCAGCCCTGCTAAAATCTATCAGCACAATCTGAGATACATGTATGCAGGAAGCAGTTTGCTCTTAACATGGGTTGAATGCTAAGTTGGCTCTCGTGAGACAAGCAAAGGGCTCTCCACCTCCTCCTTCACCTGCTCCTCCCACTTCTTCTTCTGCCTTCTCCTCCACCCCACATCAACAAAACAAGAATGAGATGCAACAACAGCTTCTTTATTTTTCTTCTTTATTTTTTTATTACACACAGGCACTCCCATCTTTAAGAGCTCTCGAGGTAGCTGGCAACAATAAGAAACAAACACAATTGTATTATATTATAAAATACTTTCAAATAATCATAAACCTTGCCTGTTAAAACTGATGAGCTTATTTTCATATTTTAGAGATTCGTATTGACATGTTAATTGTTTCTGAACATTTCAAAAACAGATATAATTCCACAAGATATAAATATTCTTATATATTTTTGATATTTTTGTTGATATCATGGAAATTCTCAATACCATTTTCTCCCCAAAAGAATCTCACTTTTGTAAATTGTAATAGTGTATCAAATTTCTGAAGATTTTGCATACACACACACACACACACACACACACACTTGTGAATTTTAAAGTTTCTTAATGTTTTGAACTGACAGCTAAAAGATTCTGCTGCAAGAATTTCTCTGAAGTACAGCATTACTAATTTCCAAAATATTCTCCATGTAAAATCCTTTAATGACCTTGAATTTTGGGTTTTTATTTTGCCGATTTCCAAAATCCCTCATTGTGCAACATCTTTAATTGGCCCAGCTAAAATTTCACAACCATTTGCATGCTTTTGAGTACATTTGCATATTTTTGTGACCTTTTATTTGGCTTAATAAAGATATTACCTTAACATGGTTTGGCTTTTTTCTTGATTGTGAAATTCAAATTGGATTGGAGAATTGCAGATAATGCAACGTAATACATATTAAAAAACCCTTTCAACTGAGAAGTTGATATGCTATTAAATCTACTGTAAAATATTACTTGTGTAACTTAACTCTCAGAAGTGTTCATTCTCTGTACATGTGTGTTTTTGTGGGTATATGGGTGTGTATCAACAGCAGAAAGAGAAAATGTGCATCTACCATCACTATGATGTTTTTCTCTGAATGAACAAGCACTGTTGGTGTTGTTGAAGTCATGTATAAGTGCATGACAGTTTATTTCTATGGCAACTGTTATGATAAAACACATCACTTCCCTTCCTGTTGCTGCATCCCTTAATGCAGTAAGGAAAATAAATAATTATGAAGAGGTGATAATTTTCTTATTGAAGTTACTGCAGGAGAAGGTTGCTGTAGTTAAAAAACAAACAAACTTTGCTGGATGCAGGCTTGATTTCTCATGTGATGTTTGACAAGTAAAGAACTCCATCACTCCATACCCATGGTACATTCTACACCATTTTCTATGCTGCAGTTGCCTAGATTTATATCGAGGATACACTTGTTCTCGGCCTTTGAAATAAAAGGTGAAAAGTTTTTATTAAAAAATGTTTTCACTGTCATATTTACTATAATATTAAGCCTAGAAGATTAAGCATTTATGAATCCTCACATTGGGACTGGCTTTTCAAATTCCACTTTCCATGAAAAAAATGGACCTTTAAGTCAATTGTCTGAACTGAAGATAAGAATATCTGTTGTCTCCTACAATATCTGTCCCATTGGACAAATGCCATGGCATAGAAGTCGTTGACTCTTTGCGTACTTCAGGATGGGAAGGTATCTTCTTTGCTGACTTCTTTGTTCAGGTGTTGCAAGATGCTGAAGGGTAGACCATAAATGCTCAAATTCAAATGACAAAAGCAAGGTTACATCAGAGGTGGTATTCAGCAGCTTCTGACCAGTTCTGGAGAGCTGATAGTGGAAATTTTGAATAGTTCGGAGAACTGGCAAATGCCACCTCTGACTGGCCCCACTCCCATCTATTCTCTGCCTCCCGAGTCCCAGCTGATCAGCTGGGTCTTCTTTTGTTAGCTGATCAGCTGGGTCTTCTTTTAATTAGATAAATTCATACAGGAAGCAAGGAATGGCATTTTGCAAAGCAAAGGGGAAACAAATTATAGTTTAAAAGTATCCCTTTAGCAGGGGTGGGATTCTACTGGTTTGGCCGGTTCGGCTGAACTGGTAGCTCCAAGGATCATCTGTCAGTGAACCGATTTGCTCCAACGATCAGCTGTTGGGACCGCCCACCCACCTGCCCTGGCTCTATTCTGACCTTTATTTCCTGATTTTCAAGCTCAGCTGCTTCGCGTGGCACAGCGGATTGTGGCGCATCAGCTATTTAACACACAGGGAGATTGCAGGATTGCAGGAGAAGGTCAGTAGCAAACCCTCACTGAACCGGTTGTTACACAGGTTGAATCACACCCCTGCCCTTTACCTTTCTCTAGGTAACAGGAAAAAAAATTAGTGGAATAAAAGTCAATTAGCAAAAAGGTTGGTAGCCATTTAGAACTCTTGAGGGGTGTGTGTGTGTCTCTCTCTGTGTGTGTGTCACATATACATATACTTTAAAATGTCTTTTGGATAATGTGTCTTGTTCTTCCATGTGGTATAGATATAACACTGTTACATTTCCAGTTTTTTTTTCTTGCATGAAGACCCATCAGTTCTGATTCGGCAATGACATTTCCCCCCATATGTTCTAGCCTTTGGAGACTTTAGTCATAAATGTTTTATTGGTTGCTAAGAGCTTTGGTCAAACATTTTCAAAGTTTGTACAGAACATGATGCATGGTGGCCTCATGTTTTCCCCCTTCACCAATCCTCCTGGGGACGGTCAGGAAGTGAGGGCAGTCATCGAGAAAGCTGGATCGGCCTCTTCTCACAGTTCATTTCTTCTACTTTGTTAGCTCTCTCCAGAAAACAATTCTACAGACCATGGTGGTTTAAAAAAAAACTTTTAAAACAAACCTTACATTAATTCAGATATAAAAGAAAATAGCAACAATAGTAATATTTTACAAAAAATGTTGTAAATTACACTTAGAATTGAATGACACTTAGAATTCATAACCAGGACGCCATAATAAATCACAAATCTTCCATCATTTCATGGCTTAGCTTAAGTCAGTGCTTCTCAGCTTTGGGGACTTTAAGACATGAGAACTTCAAGTCCCAGAATTCCCCAGCCAGCAACTTCAATGGTAGTTGTAGTCCACATATTTTTAGCATCCCCAAGTATGAGAAATACTAGCTTAAGTCCTTGGCTAGGATTGGCAGGAAATCCTCTGACCATTCTTGGCTAGGTTAGGACCTTTCCTATAGACAAGAATAACGCATTAGCCTCCTGGTACAAAAAACAGGTATTAATTTGGAGTTAGGGAGGAAGCCTATTTACATTCTCTTCCCTTACTTTGAAGTGGAGTAAACCATTTTAAGTTACTTTTAAAATGCTTCCTGCTCTTGTGCCAGTCTTCCCATGGATATTCTTAAGTGTGGCAATTATTGTTGTGCCCACCTGATGTACACAAAATATGCTTCAGTATTTGAAATGAACAGGTAAGCATATGGTTAAATATATCAAGTCTAAGGTTATTTCAATTATTTTCAGTTGTTTGGGTTTTTCTCATATATTCTTACTTATTGGATCATTGAGAACAAGAGATAAAAAAAGAAAGAAAAATGGCAATGGTTTAGGATAGTGTTTCTTAACTTGGGCAGTTTGAAAATGTGTGGACTGTAACTCCCAGAATTCATCAGGCTGGGGAACACTGGGACTTGAAGTCCACACATCTTCAAACTTCCAAGGTTAAGAAACATTGGTATAGGACGCAGGAAGAAGAAACTTGGCGAGAGATTCAAATGAACTGTTTTTGTCCCATTTTAGACCTTTCAGCATCTTTCAAAGTCCCTATCCTGAAGGGGAATCTGGAGTCTAGATTCCTTCTGCATCCATAATTTGAGCTCTGTTGAGTATAAAAAGCAGTTATTAATAAGGACAGATCTGTAAGAATGTTTAACATGATCTCTATTATCATCTCCACTCCAGGGAAGCTGCGTTCCTGGGCCAATTCAAAATATTAAAATAGTTTTCAAAGGCATTCCAAGTACTGTGAAGGAAAAAAAAAGTACTTTCTTGGAAGCTGGTCAAAGGTTAGAATAACCTCCTTTGGGGACAGAGGTTTTGGGAAAAAAGTACTTGCAGTTGAGCACAAACGTGCATGGAATGCTTTTGAAAAAAATGTGCATTGACCTTTAAAGAATATGCACACTGCTTAGGAAGTGAATTAGCTGCAGGCAACAATAAAAATGCTCCAAATCTGCTGGGAATTCAGTGGTTCTTTGCTGCCTTTTCTCTCTTGGAGCTTTCAACAGAGAAAGTGTGGTTCTCCAGGACCATTCCTCAAAGCTGATGATAAAAAGAATCTTATCTGCAATTTATTATGGATTAAAATGAATGCAGTGTGGAATCATTCAACAAGACCCTTTTCTTCTTTCAAAGAAACAGATCCCAGTTTGGATCAGAACCACGAGACTATCATTGGGCATGTTTTCTTAGCTTTGTGAGGTAGTCCACACAAGAGGCACACCCAGTTTATTGTAACTTTATTGTAAAGTTACATTAAATCTGTGCCCCCCTCCCCTGTAGACCTCCTGATAAATCTGAACTTTCTTTTTCTAAATAGTAGAGTGGAAAATGTTAAGATACACTACCAGTATGCATGGATTGCTATTATTAGCTTAAGAAAGGCAATTTTATCTTGGGAACAAATTCTACATGGCAAATAGGTATGAAGTATCACAGGGAGTGAGGGTTCATTGGGCATGTTTTGTTAGCTTTGTGAGGTAGTCCACGCAAGAGGCACACCCAGTTTATTGTAACTTTATTGTAAAGTTACATTAACAGAACTTTCAAGTCTGCATCTCTTCCCCCATTTCCATTACAAATAAACTTTCATTGAAGAAATTAGGAAGGACTCCTTCTGCAGACTCAGTGGCTGCTTGTCTGACCATTGTCTAGTCTGTTGCTCTTCTTCCTGTCTTCCAAGATCATTCCCACATACTCTTACATTCTTAGATTTATTATTTTGTTAGATGGAATATGGAAGAGAAAGTTTTTGTATGTTGCAAGAACTGCTTATTGAAATATTGTCTTGTTGCTGAATCTGAGTCTATATGAAGCTGGAGCATCTAATCCATTTATAGGATTTCCTATCTTGCAAATGTAACTCTGGGCAGCTAACAATATGTAAACAAAAACAATTATTATAACAATTATATTATAAATGAATCCTCTTTGAACTATGTACAGAATCAATATCCTGATCAAATATGATTCCCAACTATAAAGAGCTTCATACTATATTCATCCAACATAGATTAAAGCTTCCTTTAATCATTGCAACTCTTTGTATATTGCAATATTCCTTTCTCATTTTAATCCTCACTATAATTTAGGCTGACCAGGAAGTCTAATATAGGGAATTGGAACCTATGGCCTTCCCAGTGTTGCTGCTGCTAGTCAACAACCATCAGCCAGGATGTCCAATAGTCAAGAATGCTAAAAGCCATAGTTCCTCACATTCTGGGATACTAGAAGCTGTGCAATTGATTTGCTTTCAGATCTTGCAAACCAACATGAGTATAATTTAAGTTGCTCTATCCATTTGTCTTTTGCATGAAAATAATTTCATAGCATACTAAAGAAGATACAGATGGTCCCTTTTGATTCAGTCATGCAGTCCAGTTTTCTTCTAATAACAGCAGGGAAAATGCCTCTGGACTTGCACAGAAATATGTCTAGATAATTTCTGGAGCCATTCTCATGCTCTTGGCTCTTCTCCATAGAAGCCAAGGTGTTGAAAACTCATCTGAACTGAGTTTCACCTTGTATTTCCTGGCACTTAGTACAACCTGTCCATTTGAATTAATTGCAAAATGAGCTTGCATTTAATTAAATGCTCCAATAAGTTGATCAGATGATCATCCCTTCTGCAGTCTAGTTCAAAGGTCCTCAAAAGTTTTGGGTAAGCAGACACATTTGAAAATTTGAGAGCACATTGTAATCTATTCTAAAATGGCTATCATAAGTTAAGGTATAGGTCTTCTGCAGTAGCTCATCTAGCCTCTCTCCCTCAAAATATTATTTACTATCTTAGCTTTTGTCCCAAAGGTAACCAGGACATTGGGGGCAAAGTTGGAGCTAATAAAGGGACTCCTACTGATTATCTCACTGTGTTGCCTTTGTGCCATGCTCCGGGTCATCACAGTAGGTGCAGAGCAGGTGCAGATGCATGGGTTAGTTACATCTGCTCCTTTTAAGAACTAGAATGCTATATTACTTCAAGGTTTTACTTTAAAGAACACTTTCTTTAGCCTACTACAAAACAAAATAGTTATTTACACACATTTGTATGAACAATAGTTATTTACACACATTTGTATGAACTTACCCTACAGCCATTCCAAACCCTGAGGTCCTTGACACAGTTATTGTTGGATTATAAATATGACAGTCCAAGGCACATGGAAAGCATAATGTGGGGAATGCTGTGTACTTCAAAAGGCTATGGCCTTAATGGCATTTTCATAAAATACATAAAGTAGGAACTGTTTTAGTAATTTTGCATTGTGGAATGCATTTTTAACATGCAGTTTGCAATCATGTTTATTCCACAGTAGAAATTTGCAGCATGCCTTTTAATTTACGTGGACTGGATATAGTAATTAAGCCATTTTCTCATTTGTAACATAACTGATTGCTTTTCTTGTGTGCGTGCAAAATAATGTGAATACTTGTCTAAGCTAATCATTCTTCATTATTTATGAGCTTGAGTAAAAAAAAACCTGAATTATTTTCTATTTGGAAGTTAGAAAGAGCTATTTCCTAACTCAGAAAGACAACAGTGAATAAGTTTCCTATATACATTCTGTTTCTGAACATGGGCAAACTGCAAGATCAAGGAAACAAGCACTTCATGAAGTCACAGTTGTCTTTAATGCTTTAATGTCTTGGGATAAATAGAAAATCTTGGAAACTGCAAGAATACTCAACCTTTATTTATATAGTGAGTTATTTATGGCAGGATTACTTTGAATGGCTAGAAGCACTTTCTTCCAAATTTCTAGGCACTTAGAAATGGGTTGATTTGCCATTTATAAAATAAGCTAGCAATTGATTCACATTCTGCTCTTTATTGGCTATATCTAATCTTTCTTCTATCTCACACATGCAAAGTACGACTATGAATGTACAACATGTACATTATAGGCAGTGGTGGGATTCTATTTTTTTTACTACTGGTTCTGTGGGTGTGGTTTGGTGGGTGTGGCAGGGGAAGGATACTGTAAAATCTCCAGTCAGAGGTGGTATTTGCCAGTACTCAAAATTTCCGCTACCGGTTCTCCAGAACTTGTCAGAACCTGCTGAATACCACCTCTGATTATAGGGCAGTTCTGGTTCCAAATATGAAAATTCTCATCTTTGTTGAATGTATTTTCCTCTTCTTTGATTCGTTGCTGATAGTCTTCTCCTTCCATGTTCAATCCTTTCCACCTCTTGGAAGGAAAATGAAAATTAAAACCTGAGGTGATATCCTTTCTTCACTTTACTCCTCCCATTTATTGCTTTTTCAGAAAGGTTGATGAATAATACTGCAGGTAGTTAACAAGCACAACTGAGCTTGGGATTTTGGTTGTAGTTTGTTGTGGTTGTTAACTCCATGACCGTGTGATGTGACTTGATGTTATAGTGGTTGTAAAGTGAGTCACTGTGGTTGTTAAGCAAACCACATGGCTGTTAAGAAAAGCCATTCTCCCAAATGGTTGGTTTTTTGCCAGAAACAGCAAAAATGTAAATCACGATCATATTGATTGCACAGTGCTACAATTGATCATAAATGCAACCCCATTGTGAAGTGCCAAAAATGTGATCATGTAACCCTGTCTGTGTATCTGTGTATGTTGTGGCAGTTGTAACTTTAAAGGTAAGTCATTAGTAACTGTGATTAATATTCACCCTGACACGAGACATATGCCAAGGGACACATGAGCTCAGAGGTGGTATTCAGCAGGTTCTGACCAGTTCTGGAGAATCGGTAGTGTAAATTTTGAGTAGTTCGAGAACTGGCAAATACCACCTCTGACTGGCCCCACCCCCATCCCTTCTCTGCTTCCCGACTCCCAGTGATCAGCTGGGTCTTCTTTTGTTGCCCTGCACAGGAGAATGGAGCTGGAAAGCAGGTTAGTGGGGTGAGGAGGGAATAGGGATTTTGCAGTAACCTTCCCCCAGGAGTGGGGAGGGAATGGAGATTTGTAGTATACTTCCTCTACCACACCACCAAGTCATGCCCACCAAGCCATGCCCACCAAGCCACGCCATGCTATCAAGCCACGCCCACAGAACTGGTAGTAAAATATTTTGAATCCTACCATGGATGGAAATAATTCTCATTTAGAAATAAATTGAATGATTCCTATGTCTTTAAAGGAACTATTTTGTGTATCTTCATGAAGTTTTTTCATGAATATTTTTCATAAGCTTCAGAGATATTTTTCATGGGAGTGATTACTTTCCTTCATTACATGCAGTCTTAAAGTTAATGTAGTATTTATTCATCATAAGATATGGGTGTGAAATTATTGTTGCCTCCTTGTATTGCATTTCTTGCCATGCTGCATCCCTGCAGATCTTTCATCTGCACATGCCACACAAACAGGGGTGAGAATAATGAGTATAGGGATAGGGGAAGTACTATACTCCTTGTGGGCTAAAATTTAGCCTGTGTGAAGCCATTTAGAGCAGTGATCCCCAACCTTTTTGACGCCGCGGCCCGGTACCGGCATCAGCTGGGCGCCGCGGCCCGGTACCGGCATCAACTGGGGCGCCGCCATCTTTTTGACGCTTTGAAAAGATGGCGGCGCTAGCGCTCCGTGAGCTTTTTCGGGTAGAAATGGCTTTCTACCCGGAAAAGCTCACGAAGCGCAGCGCCGCCATCTTTTTGATGAAAAAGTGCTTCTGGTGAGCTTTCTACCCGGAAAAGCTCACCGGAAGCACTTTTTTACCAAAAAGATGGCGGTGCCCAGCAACCAGCGCCCGGTAAGACTTGTTCCGCTGACTGGTACCGGTCCGTGGACCGGCAGTTGGGGACCCCTGATTTAGAGCTTATGTCAAGGAAATCAGCACAATGGTCCTCAATGTGGAGCAAAGCAATCATTTCTTTTCCACAACTTATGAAGCCTCTGAGCAGGATGTGCGATAGACAGCTGCAGATTTATCTGTTTATAGTACCAAGCACTTGAGGAAGCACAGCAAGCTGATTGACACAGAAGCTTTTTTTTTTTTAAGTCAAATTGCTGTGACATACATATAAGTGCATGCATGTGCATGTATATGCAGAAAAAGCCCACTCAAATCTACACCCACTGCTACTGTCCCATCTTTGCAAGGTACAATGCTCGATAATGCTGTTTGCCTTCTGTTTCCTAGAATAAAATAATAAAATCTCCCAGGCAGTAAATGTTAGAAATCCTCTTCAAAAAAACTTTTATACAGCTGATAAAACTGGGACACAAAATCAGTGAGCAGCTTGTAAAAGAGGAGGCAAGGGAGACATATTCACAAGAGAAAAGCAGAAAATTTGTAGTGAAGCATATTAACCAATCCTCTTTCATCTTCTTACTTATTTTGCTTCCCCTATAGCTGTATGAAAATGTTGTTTAATTGGGAAAAGGAATGAAAAAACCTGGTTGGCTAATTGGGATGCATCTTGCTAACTACTTTTACTTCTTTTTTAGCTTACTGTAGTTCAGCAGCGGAGGTTGCATGTCCTTGGCTTCTGAAAGCTTTGGTGCTTTCTATGAAATATTTTCATAGACATCCAAGCAGCTAACCAGTAAACCAAACAATTGCAATAACCTTAAACTCCCTTACATATTTGCTTATGGCCTGATGTACTATATATTCTATCCCAGTTTATTCACCGCTATCCACGTGCTTGTGTTGAGTCCCTCTAATTCAGTGAGGCAGAAATACATATTTAATTTAGATGGGGTGAAACAGTAGATCTTCATAACGCATCCAGAGACCAGTGATTGGTCCAGCCCTTCTCTTCTGTCTTAAAAGGCTTTTAGTATCCAATATAACGCCAGTTTTAAAGTATGCTTTACATTTTTTTATATTCAAGTTTTGGATCTTAAATTTATTCTTTCTCTTGAATGCTACTCAGGAAAGAAAGGCAGAATACAAATTAAGTAAACTTATATATCAGAAAGTAAGTAAGTAAGAAAGCAGGCATTACAACAACAACACACACACACACAGTTGCAATGCCATTGCTTTCTTCCTTGCTTCATTTCCTTTTGTGTGTGTGTCCTACCAAAGATTTAACATCACGCCCAAGAATTAGAGTTCTGAGTTTTGCTAAGCAAAATTTCACAATATATTTGAAACTTGATTCTGGGTACTTTCTAGCATTCTAACTATCAAGCACAGCTAGATATAATATAATATCAATAGATCTTATATATATATAATTCATACTGTGAATATAGTTACATGCTAGGTTTCTCTTACAGTCCAAAATGATATCTTGTTAAGGTTTAAATTATCTTATGGGAAAAGTAGCGTTGTTTAGAAGGGTTACTAGTACCAGTAATCTTCCTAAAAGCCACAGCTCCCAGTTAGAAATAATTTGAAATTCTCTCTTAATTTATATTGCTAAATGCAATGGCCCAGCACATTCCATAATCTTATGAACCATGCAGAAATTCTGTGACTAACTCAAGGGACTTGGCTTAAAAAGAAATTGTTGCAGTCATTTTTAGTTTTTCCTCAAAAGAAAGAATATCTTAAAGATACTACAGGAGGCTTAGAGGTAGAGCTACATTTCAAGTCCTCAAGCAAGATGCTATCTGGGACTCTGCGCAGAATCTTAAACCCCATTTAAGTAGCTGAAGATCAGAGATAAAATGTATTTGTGCATGTCTGTGTATGCACATTCTTCATGTGATCTGAATGATGTAGAAAAAAAGGCAAGCATTATGAACAATCCAAACAACATGCTAATTCATGTATATATATGGTAAGAAATTAATAGCTTGTGTAATGGCCCTGAGACTTGAAGGTCTTTTAATTTTACCATGAACCATTCTTGTTTATGGTAACATTGATCCAGCTTTCTGGGTTTCATCCAGATATACTAAACTACAAGTCTCATGATTCTTATAGTCAGCCTTGCCATAATTCTATGAATCAGGGGGGCATCTGGTTGAAGATGGCTAAATAATGTGCACAAGCTGAGACCACAGGACCATGAATATCCCCACCACTACCACACAAACTTTGGATGTGGTCCCTAGAAAACTCCAAAGGTTACTATTAAATAGTGATGCTGAATGTGAGAGAAGGAAAAGTATAAAATAAATTATGTAGAAGTATGTTATTAGTTCTTTTTAATTAAAGATAAATATAAAGAAAATCAATATCTATCTATCTATCTATCTATCTATCTATCTATCTATCTATCTATCTATCTATCTATCTATCTATCTATCTATCTATTTATCTATCTATCTATCTATTTATCTATCTCTATCTATCTATCTATCTATCTATCTATCTATCTATCTATCTATCTATCTATCTATCTATCTATCTATCTATCTATCTATCTATCTCTATCTCTATCTATCTATCTATCTATCTATCTATCTATCTATCTATCTATCTATCTATCTATCTATCTATCTATCTATCTATCTATCTATCTATCTATCTATCTATCTACACACACACACACACACACACACACACACACAAATACATGCATGAAGTTTGGGCCCCTGCTTTAAAGCCACGTGCAGGCGTTAGTCTTGAAAAGCAACTGGGTACTCCAGAGGAAGCTGTGAGACTTCCTTCCAGACTCTCTTTTTCCACTGATATAAAATCTTGGTCCACCTAGGATTTTATGACACGCACTGAAGTCATGATAGGCTTTCTGCCAATAGCATTTGTTCGGGAAATGCTTTGGCATAAATTGAAGTTTCTGGAAAGATTACTGTATGTAATAGTAGAAAGTAAGGATGGGAGTTTCATTTACACATTTTTAAGCCACTAATGCTAGAATGTTTCTTATAAATGGATAGGAGAAGCGTGACTGATGTCATTGGAACTAATTTTAGGGACACCCTTGATCAACATAGCAGCTGGCAATGGCAGTTTCAGTCTCAACCAAAAGAGGGCTCCAATGCTTTGATTTAAGCCTCAAGTGAAGCTGTTGCATTATTTGGGATTTAATTGTAAAAGTAAATCTCTAAATTTCATTGCACTGGATTCCATGGGATGTGTTATGTAAAGTAATACATTTAAGATTATGTTTCTTATTAGGTTAACATAAAGGAGGGGGAATGGCTTTCGAACTAGTAATGGCTTTCGAATATACCATTTTATTTATTTTTTAAAATCTAATTTATAGGGCTATCTATCTCAACAAGTGATTCTGGACAGTGAACAAAGTTAAAATAATGTACATTACAAAAGTTAAAATACAGTAGCAACAACAACCCATTTTTAGAGATGTGTATCTCTTATATGAATTGGAGCAAAACTATGGAAATTGTGAAGAATAAGCCCAAGCCATCTAGTAGCCTTCAAAGCGGGGAAGGATGGCCAGACAAAGTAATGAAATATTAAAGGTATTAATTAATAGTAAAAACAGAACAATATTCCTCCCCCCATTCCCATATTCATGGTAATTTATTCCCCAGTATAGAAACTTTGCTATCACCTCATACAGACATGCTCAATTCTCCTAATGTAAACAAAAGATGGGAATAGTTAGTGCAGGGTTGTGTAATGGTTTGCTTTGCTTGAGAAGGACTAGGAAGTCCAAGATTCAAGGTCCCATTTAACTAAAGCTCAAGTGGGATATTTTAGGTGAATCATCTTCTCTCAGCCTATCTGCTTCATAGTTCAGACTGACTATAAAATTAATGGGGCCATACTATATCAACCACCCTGAGCATCTTGAGGAAACACAGGGTGTAAATGCAAGAAATAAACAAACGAAAAATGCCCATTGCAAATATCATTGCAAATACCAGAGATTGAGTCCACATTTAGTCATATGCATTGTAGATCCACCACAATCAGTGAGACTCCTTTTACTCATAATAGGCAGTACATATTTGTTTTCAAATAAAATTAGAATAAACAAGTTTTCTTTATGTAAAAAAGATGTAGAGTTGACTTCCATGAGATATGGATATTCTAGATATTTAAATATTGCTTCACACAAACATTTTCCAGGGACAGTCTTCCTGATATGTTAGTCTTTCCCAAATTCCGTATTAGATGGGAACTGTGGAAGTTAAAGTTCAACATATATGCAGGCCATTAGGATGAAGAGGGATCTTCTGCCACATTGAAAGTGGGATAGAAAGGAAAGGAGAAGAAAGAAGAAAGAATTATTTATTTCTTTTTTGTATAAAATCTGATAGGGAAAAATCCGTGATGTATGTGTAAAAAAAAGAAAGAAATAATTTATACCAGCAGAACAAATCTAAATATCTGTCTATCTTGTTCTTAAAAATGGATTTGAGGGGACAGAAAGAATTATGGATCTAGATGCCTAAACATTTATTCCCCCAGTCCTTAATCAAATATTTGCATTTTAATACAGGTTAAATTTCTGACTTTGCTGCATAAATCTAGTGACCATGCTATCCTTGGTGTTAAAAACACTATGTGCCTACCAACAAAAAACAAGACTCCACATGGAAATACTTTTCTCTTATCCAAGGAAGAAAGCACACAACTTCTAAGAGGAAGTTAAATGTTGAAAAAAGGTAATGGATAAGGAGGTAAAATAATCCTATGTAGGATTAGAAATACTAAATTTCTAGATTTGCAAATTAATCAGATGAGGCAGTTGATTTGTATGCCTAACTAACATTACCTCACCACATGTAAAACTGTGGACATCTTATCAAGGATTACCCACATTATGTGGCTTGGTACAGAACAAAGAGAATACTGGATTAAATCTTACATAAATGATTTATTGTCACATTTTTTTTACCCACACATTTGTAAAGACACCTGCCTGCACATATATATCTTTCAGAATGAAGCACGTGCAGCAGAATTAGATAATCTGGTGTACCTCTGCAGAATCTATTTCTTTTTTCTAACCAGGAAGGTCAATGCAACAGAAAAGTTTTTTTAAAAAAAGTACAAGAAAGACATGTTATACAGAGAAGATAAGAAATGCTATAAAACTGACTACTGTAATGGTAAATTATTTTGTACTTTGCCATTTTTAAACTTTGTATTAGTTTATGGGCTTTCTTACCATCCTGGAATTGTTTATTCAGCATTGTATCTTCTTACACAGTTTCATTTAAAAGTAAATGCTACCACTTTGAGTAACAATATATAAGTGAATCAGGAGAAATTATACTGTGATGCAGACATGATGTGCACAATAGCATGTTGGAATTGCTTCAGAACTTCCTTAAAAAAAAACAATTGCATCATTCATTTTTACCTTGTTCTTAAATATGAGCCATTGCTGTATGTTCATTCAATTAATCTTACATTAACTTCATTGGGATTTAAACTGCCTCAGTACATATGAGAATGAAACCTACACAGGTATGTTTCTTGTGCATGGCACAGATTTTTGTAGAGCTCCTAAAAAACTAACACAATGCAGTGCAAAAAAAAAAAAAATGGTTTGGTAAACAGACCATTATTATTTTCTGAGTAACACGGACATGATTTACACACAAAGTGTGTTCACAACAAACGATATGTACATCTGTATTTGCAAAGGATGAGGAAAATCAAGGGTATTATTTCCAGGCCACCATGTCAGGGTGCAAAGAAGAAATTCTACTGGCAATGGAAAACCTCGTGTCCAAAATGCTTGTTGTCCACCAAGGCTTTCATTTCCTGCACTTTTTGTATTTCAGATGGAATGAGGGCCTCACCTTGGGAAAAATATTAAACGATATTCCTTTCAATATAAATGTCTGCCCCAAAAATCAATTTCAATTTCATCTTTGTTTCATAAAAAAGAAAAAAAGAGAGAGAGAGAGAGGAACGGAGAGAAAATAAAAGACCTATAAGTAATAGCTACCCACAGTTTTCTTAATAAATATTTCTGGAGCAGTCAAAAGCTATACGAACGCTTTTTTCTCCTTGTGAACTGGCTACACTTTAAAAACATCTATAACTAGATGAGCAGATCATGTCTAGATTTGGATTCCATCATTTTCCAGAGATGGCTCTTTCCCCTTACCCTTCCCTTCCTCTCCCTCTGCTCTATCACCTGGCATTTTTTCCAAAGCGCCGCTTTTTGGAATGTGCGACGGATTGCGTGACATTTCAAGAACTGCTATCAATATGCATCCACAGGTACAGTTATGTCCTGTACAATAAATCATTCATCCTTTGTGTTCAAATAAACATTAGAGGGCCCTTCAGCAGCAACTCCTTATCTCGTCTAGGCAGGATTAGAAGATAAGCTTCTCCAAGCCCAACTGGATATATTATGCTTGCAACCTTGCTTAAATTATCCTTGCTGGATATAAACGTTCCTTTCTTTCTAATTTCAGAAAGGGGAAACAATGTTCTCATTTTAGGGATGCTAACTCATCACCAATCCCCGCCTGCAGCATTTACTCTCTCACCCAAACGCTTCATTCTTTTAAATTTACTTTAAAAAAAATCCAACACCCTAAACTGGAACCACGAGAGATTTATTACGGAAAGCTACAGCAATGAGAAATGTGTGCCAACCTTTCCCCCTCCTGCTGCTTCAGTGATTCAAGCATTGCCTCTGCAAAGTCAGTGTGCCGTTAAGGTAGGTAAGTTACGCACAGAGCCTCTATCGTTCTTTGTGCTATTATGTGGACTGGAAGCTGTGCAGTTGCCTTATTTGCATCTTTTCCTGTATTGGCATATCAAGTGAAAAAGAGATTGCTGGGGTGGGGTGCGGTGGAAGAAAGGAAATCCACCAGCTTTTAACAGATGATATTGTATTGAAAGCCTAGCTTTTAATGAAACCACATGTTGGAAATTTTAGTCTCCTGTAATGGCTGATGCTTCTCTTTTCTCTGGAACAGATTGGGTCGTGCTGCATTTTCTTCTTAACCTAGATTCATGTTAAAGGGGTGGCAGTTTAAATGCACTACCCAGTGTTGCTGACTAATACAACCCAGCCTTATTCTTCCAGCTTCTTGCAATTCCCTCCCATCACCTTACAATGCAAAGCCAGTAATGCAACCGGTAATGGGGGCCAGATTTTGTTTGGTTTGATTAAGAAAAATCGTCAAGGAGAAGGGCAGGAAAGGAGTCTCTTTGAAACTTCCCCACCTCAGCTGATGGCGCAGACAACCCACTTCCTAGCTAAATTAAAAATGTCAGAAAATGCCACCAAGGGGAATGCATTCCAAGAAGACGATTGTGGCTTGCTGGCTTCCTCTCATTCTCTCTTATCCTTCATAATATTAGCACCATATAGATTTAATAATGAGATGACTGGCAACATTTTGATGATGGAGCAGTTTCTATGATCTGCAAAAAAGACAGCATCTGCTTTCCCCGTGTACCAATTAATTATTGATGCAACTGAAAATGCAGGAACACTTTTCTTCTTTTACTATAAGGAAGAAGAAAGGTGGAACATTTTTGCCAATCGGAGAGGAATTATATCATCTTGACCTTGGAAGGTGTGTTTGTGTGTGTGTGTGTGTGTGTGTGCGCGCGCGTGCGTGCGTGCATGCATGTGTATTGTATTGTATAATGCATGTGCATGCGCAGATACATACACATAACATATTTTGTTCTTTTCTTCTCATCACTATCTCTGGCAAGCAGGACGCTGCTGTGAAATTGTCACTCTTATCTCTGATTTCTATTTTCAATCTGTGCTTTATTAGTGCTTTAAAAAAAAAACCAGCACAATTCTCTACTTACTGTTCCATACAACAGCTTTCTTCCCAGTGCCTCTTTCACAGTGAAATCTTCTACTGTAGGAAAGAGCACTTCTAAATATATAGGGTTTATTTGTTGACGCTTATAAGCCAGTTCATAAGGGTTCCCCCCCCCTCTCAAGTTACCTAGAATGAAATGTTAATCTTTGATCTAATGTCATCTTTTTATCATGGGAAAATCATACCCCATATTTAGCATTCTCCAAATATTTTATTTTCAAAAGAACACAAGCATATATTTTGTACCTTTGTAATCACCTACTTCGCCACTGGCGATTAATCTAAAAAAGATCGAATAATTCACTGCCCCATGCCATTCACATATCACTTGCTACCATCTGTGCTTCTCAGCAGCAGCAAATGATGGGTAATTAACTCAGTGCTTTTGTCTTTCTTCCTCCAAATGTCTGACACATATATAGATTTGGTTTTCACTTAAATAGCTTTAGTTCTCCCTTCCCAGTTTGTTTCTCTTTCTTTATATATGCTGGAGAAGAAAATAGTGGAGGCTTTAGATAAATGAAATAATGTTGCATACCTGACCAGGCTGGGGAAGGAAAAGTACACACACACACACACACACACACACCACCAGCAGCAGCAGCAATATGTTGCAAAGGAAAGAAGAGAAGCCCCCTCCCCAACCTCTACCAAATGCTAAATCTAAGAAGGCGAGTATCTCGCCTGACCTTTTGCTCTCCTTAATATCAAAAGGAAAAAAAGGAGTTGACAGTGGACAATGACTGCTTCGAATGCAGAGGCTACCTCTTCTAAAGCTTTGAGGTCAAGGTCAAGATGCAACCATGAAGAAAAGGATTTGCAAGCTTCTCTGTCAGCTGGAGCATGAAGGGGAAGCATGAAAGTGGGGCCATATTCAGGGAAAGTAGCAACCCTGGATACAAGCTAGTGATCTCTCAAATTATATATTCTTTGTTAAGGTGGTGGAGCACCTTAGTGCAGGACAATCGTCTGGATATACAATCTTGCTGTTCTAAGGAAGGGGAAAAGAACAGATATCCTGTGTCATGTTTTCAGCATGTACAGGACTTTGAAAATATCCTTTTGGTAGATTTGATGTGTTACATTTATATACAGGAGGAGAGTGCGGATGGGGGATATATGTGATACAGGAGGAGAGTGCGGATGGGGGACAGAAAAATATGGTGTAAAAAGAATTTTCATTCTCGAAATCTGCTAGCAAAATATGTTTCACATTTCAGGGGTGTTGATAGTCTTAAACAAGCTGTAATTGCATTAAAAATACAATCAAAAAGTCCCACAGCACGGAGATAAATACAAGAAGTGGCCAGAAATAGATAAATGACTTTGAAAGCTTATTGGATTATCTTGGACCAAGTGTTATTTCTTGATTTTAACCAACTCAGAAGGTTGTTATTAGAAAAGAGATGGAAGAGGAGATGCTACACTGAGTTTATTAGAGGAAGAGCACAGTAATAAACACTGGGTGCATTGTTTTGTTTAGGTTCTGGTAGGAAAAATGCATGGGTTGCTAATAATACTTGCTCTTGCAAATTTTCCCAATCTGGTACTCTTTAGATGTACTATGTATGCAACTCCCAGAATTCTTCCTGAGTACATACATGATTCCTTGGAATTCTGTAATTTATCATTCAGTACATCTAGAAGATACATATTAGGGGAAGATTGATCTACTACAATAAAAGAAAAATAATAATACTCCCAGAAGCAAAAACTAAACCTTTAGTAAAGCTTCACATCGATTACCAATTTATAACAAAGCATGTTTTCAAAAAGTCCATGTACTGGCAGATTATTTTTCCAACTTTTCTTCTCATCAACTGGTTTCAATGGTATCCTACTCTGAATACATAAATTATGTTTAAATATTAACATAGTGGCTACATCCATGTTCCATGAAAGGTATGGTTTGTTGCCAGAACTGTATGCAACAATTTGAATGATGGTGCAGTAAATATGAATATTGCCATTATATCATCACTCATAGATATAGATATAGCTTTATCAATTATATTTACAACATATGCATTTCAAATTATCACATATTTTCAGAACTCAGAAAATTGTTCACATTTTTATTAGAATTTGTGAATTTTCCTGCTTTAAATGAAACTAAACAGATTTCTCCATCACTTTCCATTTTTTCACTATTCTAATATTAAGACAAGGGTAAAAGAAGAATCAATAAAATTTAACTCCTCCCCACAACAACTACAGGAATTGTGACTATGTGTGAACAAGTTGGATCCAGAACTAAGTTGCTTTTAATTTATTTTCAACAAACCCTACTTTCTGAAATCTGTTGCAAAGCAATGCTTTAGTGGAAAAACTTTTGTACTAAAAGTGGCAAACAAAAATATGCATATTTGCTGACAATCTATGTTTTATTTTTGGCTTAAAAAAACAAAGTTTATGACTTCTGTAATATATTAGTAATTGATGTTATATAGTTACTATTGCACCTTTAATTATAACATATACTCTCACTCTTGTTACATGCAGTTTTTCAATCCCAGCATGAAAATACAAAACAAGAGCTTCTGTTGTCTACATCCCACACACATTTGCGGTATTTTCCATTGCAAAAGCATTGCAATTATCCACATATATTTTTTCCTCCAAAGCCATTTCAAACTGCAATGCAGGCTTCTCTTCTGTAAAGGCAAACTGTTTTGCATGTATTTAATTTTTTTGAATTGGGTAGGATGCAGAAATTTATCCTGTGGCCTTGCAATTTAAGTAATACTAAGCTCCCTGGATTGCATGAACTCAGATGAGAAAAATACAGAAATTTCATGATTATAGAGAAAAAGAGTCAGCTACATATCACAAAACTCTCTATGTGACTTCTTTACTTCCTCCAAGTTATGTATTTCCTTTTCAATCAAATATATTTCTATTACAGCTTGCTCAATAGAATATCTTGATTTTGTCATTTAGTGAATGAATAAATGTAAACTACCACTTTCTGCAATCCTTTGGTGGAAATCATTCTGATACTGATAATCTGGCATCCTCTCCCCTCTCCTTCTCCCCTCTCCCTTTCCCCCTCCCCTCCCCTCCCCTCCACACTTGCCTACCTTTCCCTCTTCCCTCTTCTCTCTCCCCTCCCCATTTTCCATCTCCCTCCCTCTCCCTCTTCCTCTCAACAATTGATAAGTAATAAAAGTCAGTTTGTATAAATTGCACTTTTAATGGAAAATAGATGTATTGCAGTGAATCGGACAATCAAATGCAGCTTCTCACAGCCAAGAGACAAACTGCAAACCAATGCACTGTGCTTTTCACTGAGTCAGTACTTGGCAATTTGATGACCTAGTATCTTTTCATTGAAAGAAAGGAAGGAGCGCACAGAAAAATAATGGATGCTAAAATAGGCAAGGAATATCTGGCAATGTTGCTCATTGACTGCAATAGATAAATCCTAGAATGACAACAGAAAAATATTAAAATTATTATTGTAATGAGTGGAATACACACACATGCACACACACACACACAGAGAGAGAGAGTTTAGTTATGCAAACTTTTACATGCATGTAGATTTTTAAAAAGTGCAAATTATCTCTTTTCTCACAACCTTGCTGCTCTCTATGCAGTAATGTTGTAAGAAAGTCTATGGCTTGAGACAGAAGTAAAACAGATCCGTTTCATCTTCTTTCTTCACTTTTTCTTCCTCCTTAGCTTCCTTTCTGCACATTGTTTCTTGATTGGCAGCAAACATTAATGCACTCAACAAAAAGTCAACTGGCCATTCTACAGCCATCATCCTGAAGGAGTGTTTTGAACAAAACAAGGGGGTTGTGGTAGTGATAACAGGATCTCTGATAGTTCTCTTGAACCTTCTCAAAGTCATCAGGAGGGAGACCCTGTTGTGGTTCGCTGGCAGCCTGTACAGACGGCAGCAGAATGGGACAGTGGGGAAGAACAGGAACAAGTCTGGGAATCTGGGGTGGACTCGGATGATACAGAGATGGGGTCAGGACCATCTGGGAGTTATGTGCTGACTCCAGAGCCTCCAGAATCTGGCAGCAGCGAGGCAGAGGAACAAGGGGAGCCTGTTCCCAGTGTGCATGTGCACAGAGCTGCCAGAAGACAAGAGCAGCTAAGACAAAAGGGGCAACTTGGAAGTAAGGCTGAAGGGGCAACTTGGAAGTAAGGCTGGGAGGTGATTGCCCCTCCCATAAGGTATAAAAGAAGTGCAAAGGTAGGAAAACCTTTGCAGGAAGCAACATCGTTCGCTCTGATAGGTTTGGACTCTGAAAGCTCTGTGGTGAATTGGTTTTCCATTTGGTTTTGGAAAGACTAATTGGGACTTTAGTTGTTGGTAGCACTTCAAGTAAGATAAGGTACACTGTTATCAGACGTCTCTCAAAGAACTTTGGCAGACATTCCTGGGACTAATTAAAACTGGTTAAGACTCATTGATTCATAGCCATTGAAAAAATAAAAGGGTTTTTGGATTTTATGTGTGTTTGTTGGTGTCTCAGGAAGCCTTAGTCAGAACAGACCCAGCCGTTCTAGCGGATGGAATGCCCCAGGTGACACATTAGGAAGACATTGTTGGAAGTTTGTATCCAATTCATTAGCTGTCCCATCTGCCACTCAGAGTGACTTCTTCATTCATGTAATAGTCAGATTGGAGATAATTGATCTGTCTATTTATTGGAAGGCACCCAGCAGATGATCAATTCCAATCCCTGGAAATCCAATAGTTAAATGTTGGGGTGGATTGCAGCCTTTGAAATGTGCTATTAAGAGAATATTTAGAATCTCTTGGAATCACAAGAGAACAAACCTTGAAGCCCTAGAGATAGCACAAGAGAAAAGAAATCTAATAAAAACCATCAAAAAAGAGCTATTGATGAGCTATTTATGTCTACATTTAGAAGTAATTCTAATTTTATACAAAAGGCCCTGGCACTACTACAAAGAGCAGTGGAGTAAAAAGAAGTAGGAAACAACAAAGAAACATTTGGAATTGCAATGCTCCAAATCATGAAGAATATGCAAAATCAGCACAGAGGCATACAGGTGAAACTCAAAAAATTAGAATATCATGCAAAAGTTCATTTATTTCAGTAATGCAACTTAAAAGGTGAAACTAATATATGAGATAGATTCATTACATGCAAAGCAAGATAATTCAAGCCGTGATTTGTCATAATTGTGATGATTATGGCTTACAGCTCATGAAAACCCCAAATCCACAATCTCAGAAAATTAGAATATTACATGCAATCAATAAAACAAGAATTGTACATAGAACAATATCAGACCTCTGAAAAGTATAAGCATGCATATGTACTCAGTACTTGGTTTGGGCCCCTTTTGCAGCAATTATTGCTTCAATACGGCATGGCATGGAAGCTATCAGCTTGTGGCACTGCTGAGGTGTTATGGAAGACCAGGATGCTTCAATAGCAGCCTTCAGCTCTTCTGCATTGTTCGGTCTCATGTCTCTCATCTTTCTCTTGGCAATGCCCCATAGATTCTTTATGGGGTTCAGGTCAGGTGAGTTTGCTGGCCAATCAAGCACAGAAATCCCACAGTCATTGAACCAGGTTTTGGTGCTTTTGGCAGTGTGGGCAGGCACCAAGTCCTGCTGGAAAATGAAGTCAGCATCCTCATAAAGCTTGTCTGTGGAAGGAAGCATGAAGTGCTCCAAAATCTCCTGGTAGATGGCTGTGTTGACCCTGGACTTAATGAAGCACAGTGGACCAACACCAGCAGATGACATGGCTCCCCAAATCAACACAGACTGTGGAAACTTCACACTGGACTTCAAGCAACTTGCAGTGTGTGCCTCCCATTCTTCCTCCAGACTCTGGGTCCTTGGTTTCCAAATGAGATGCAAAAGTTGCTCTCATCAGAAAACAGGTCTTTGGACCACTGAGCAACAGCCCAGGTAAGACGTTTCTGATGTTATTTGTTGTTCAGGAGCAGCTTGACAAGAGGAATACGACATTTGAAGCCTATGTCCAGGATCCGTCTGTGTGTGGTGGCTCTTGATGCACTGACTCCAGCCTCACTCCACTCCTTTTGAAAGTCCCCAAAACTTTTGAATGGCCTTTTCCTGACAATCCTCTCCAGGCTGCAGTCATCCCTGCTGCTTGTGCACCTTTTTCTTCCACACTTTTCCCTTCCACATAACTTTGTATTAATGTGCTTTGATACAGCACTTTGGGAACATCCAACTTTGTTTGCAATTACCTTTTGAGGCTTTCCTTCCTTATGGAGAGTGTCAATGATGGTTTTCTGCACAACTGTCAGGTCAGCAGTATTTCCCATGATTGTGATTCCTACTGAACCAGACTGAGAGACCATTTAAAGGCTTAGGAACCCTTTGAAGGTGTTATGGCTTAATTAGCTGATTAGAGTGGGACACTTTGAGCCTAGAATATTGAACCTTTTCACAATATTCTAATTTTTTGAGATTGTGGATTTGGGGTTTTCATGAGCTGTAAGCCATAATCATCTCAATTATGACAAATCACAGCTTGAACTATCTTGCTTTGCATGTAATGAGTCGATCTCATATATTAGGTTCACCTTTTAAGTTGCATTACTGAAATAAATGAACTTTTGCACGATATTCTAATTTTTCGAGTTGCACCTGTACATAGTGAAGACTAAGGGTAATCAATCTCCTGAAAGTAGAAGCCACTTGAACTAAACTGAACTCAGGGAAAATTTAATTTCAATAGTTATATCTATTTTTGAAATTCTTGGTGGTTTCTGAGTTTGGTTATTTTCTTGAAGATATTTCATGATCCATCTATGAAGTCATCAGCCTCACACTAATGATGTTACCTAGTTAAGATAGAAGATAGAATACTTTATTGGCCAAGTGTGGTTGGACACACAAGGAATTTGTCTTGGTGTAAATACTCTCAGTATACATAAAGAAAAGGTACATTCATTAAGAATCAAGAATCATAACGTACAACACTTAATGATAGTCATAGGGTACAATAAGCAATTAAATCATACTAGGAAACAGTCAATATAAATCATAAAGATACAAGCAGCAAAGTTACAGTCATACAGTCACAAGTGGGAGGGGATGGGTGATAAGGAGTGATGAGAAGATTAACAGTAATAGTAGTGCAGACTTTGTAAATAGTTGAACAGTGTTAAGGGAATTATTTGTTTAGCAGAGTGATAGCTTTCGGGGAAAAAACTGTTCTTGTGTCTAGTTGTTCTGGTGTGCAGTGCTCTATAGCATCGTTTTGAGAGAAGGAGTTGAAACAGTTTATGTCCGGGATGTGAGGGGTCTGTAAATATTTTTGCAGCCGTCTTTTTGACTCGTGCAGTATACAGATCCTCAATTGAAGGCAGGTGGGTAGTAATTGTTTCTTCTAAAGTCTACCACCATTTCTATGGTTTTGAGTGTGTTCAGTTTCAGATTGTTCCAGTTACACCACAAGGCAAGTAATGTTGTATGTAATTTCCATTTTTTTACTAGTTGCAATAATAAGTTGGACCAAGAGAGGAAGAATGATTTGCACAAAGTCATCCAGTAAATTTTCAGGGCAATGGTGAACCTGAAACCCAGTTGTAGCCCAATTTCTAGACTGTGTTGGCTCTTTCTGTTATGAACTAACATAAACATATTTAATAAAGTTTAACAACCTTAAATGAAAAGCAGGCTCGTAATCCTGCACTTTTGATTGGTCCGTGAATAGCAAGCTGGGATTGGTCCTTACGGGGCTATCTGATTGGCTATTAGCGGAACGTCTCCCATTGGGTACAATTTAAACGTCTCAACGTAAGTCATTGGTTAATGGGACAGCAGCCAGCCCTATAAAAGAGCTGTTGCTGCCCAGGGTTTTTGCTCTGTTCCTGATTGTTAATAAAGAGTTGAAGTTCACTGTTCACAGCCTCGTCTCCGTTCCTTGCGCCCATGCTCAGAACTTAACACTTTCCCAATCATAAAAGAATTTCTTAGTCACTTGGAACTGCAGGACAATCTTGCATCTTTCATTTATTTAAAATCTAAAAGCCATGTCCTTCTATGAGTCTTTCTGTGTATATGAGAATAATTAGAAGAATGATGCAAAATTATTTAGGCTATTATAAAATTACACACATACACACTACTTAACTATTCAACTATCATATAGTGATATTACATACATATAAAGGAACACATATTTAAAAATATACAAACTAGAGAATATTTCACTGATTTATAACAACTTGAATATTGTAACTAGAATAATACTTTAACAACTGTCTCTGGAATATTGCAATACATGGCTGCTGATGAATAAAAAAATATATGAAAGACACATTTTATTCTTTGCATCTTGAGGGTTATTTTCTGATGGTGTCTGGAATAGTACATTTTAAACAAAGTAAATGTTTACATAGTGAGTGATCCAAAAAAGGAGGTAATAAAAATATAGCCATTTTGAATGGAAGTTTTTACTCCGGATTTCTATCTATTATATATATAGTTTGAATTAGGATTCCAGCATGCCCTACAATAAACATGAGGAACAGAATTGGTAAAACAAACCTTCAGTGAGAAAAAAATTGTCAGTGTAAAGTTTCGCACTGCATACGAAAAATGATGTAGGAATTATAAATAGAATACTTCTCATGCATAGTGATTTCACTTCAGATGTGTAAAATCAAGATTTAGAGGGAGAAGGGGAAGAAAAAGAAGAGGCAGAAGAAAAGAAGAAGAAGAAGAAGAAGAAGAAGAAGAAGAAGAAGAAGAAGAAGAAGAAGAAGAAGAAGAAGAAGAAGAAGAAGAAGAAGAAGAAGAAGAAGAAGAAGAAGAAGAAGAATCTACTGTCTTTCCTTTGCTACTGTTCACACACTGATGCTTTGGTTGTAACTGATGAGAACATTTATTCCATCAATCTCACATGTGATACAGATGGGAGACTGATATGTATATGATGCCAGCAAACAGAATGGAAATGACCAATGAAAAATGTAATGCAAGGAGTCCTGACTGATGGAGAGCAAATAAAAGAAAGCAAATGTAATATTCCCTTTTCCCCATCTCTGAGCAGTCTGCTAGACAAATTCAGGACAGCCTCCTTGTGGGGGAGGGTGTAAATCAAGCCATTCAAGATTACCCTACTTACAAATGAGTAAGAGATTACCTTCCTTGACAATGAAATACAATAGCACCACTGATCTGAAACTGAATTCTTCTCTTGGCATGCTTTAATTTTATTTTGAGACCTTTTCTGAGCCAGTGACGAGTTGATTAAAGAGGAATTGTCTCTCCACCCCTTCCTTTCTCTCTCTCACACACACAGACTTGATTGCAAGCATGAGAAATGCGTAATAAAAATTCTGTAGGCAATCTTTTCCAAGGTTTAAATTGCCAAGCTACTTGTGTTTATTTCATTTGCCCACATTGTTAATATTTTAAAATAGCAGATTACAGAAAGAACAAGGATGATGGGGTGAGTGTGCGTGCATGGATGTTTCATCTATTTGCAGATTTTTTGAAGTGTATTCACAAATTATTGCCAGTTTCCTGGGATTCAGTGAACGCTACGAATTACAGTGGTCATTGCAAACAATATTACGAAAGGCAACAAGTCTATTATCACCACCACCACCACTACTAATACCATCACCATTACCATCACATCTGGAGCCCACATTTTAAAGAAATTAAATCTCAAAGGCCTTCCAGACAATCAAGCTTCTGGAAGGTCATGGAAAGGAGAAGCACCCTTATATTTATTCCAGAGTAGAAGAACCCTCATAGAGAATAGCTGCTTTCAGACCTCTCATCTTACCTTTTGGTAATTGGGCATTTCCTATTCATGTTCCTAGAATTATCTGGGATAGGTAGGTTCATAGATACAGTCATGGAGGACTTGTAAGTCCATCACTGAACTCAGAAGCACCCCAGTAGTTACTGAGCCTCCTGATACTACACCTTCCTTATCTTGCAGTTCTACTGAAATGCTGTTAGATATGTGCGCTGTCACCCACAGTTTCATTATGACTAAAGTTATATTTGTTATAGACAAAGTTATTTGTCAAACGCATCAACTTAAGCTTGAGTCACCTGTCTTGGCTCATGAAGTGATATTGGGGAATCTGAAATAGAGATAGGCAAAAAAAAATTGAACTATTTTTTTCTAGAACAGCTCACCACCCATTCACTACCATACATGGCATTTCCTGTTTTAGCCTCCTATCTAACTTTGTATTCCTAAGCTCTTATGTTCTCCATTCACAATCTCTCAAGCCAGTACTGGACAACACACATGAAATTTATTTTTTTATATTTTAGAAAGCTTATATTGCTGCCTACTCGCCCATGGAGACTCAGGGCAGCTTACACAAATATAAAAACATCATATAAAAATAAAAAAATAGTAATTATTAAATAATAGCCCCCCACCCATACCCATCCCAATACATATTTATACAAGTCATTTAAAATAACAAAGTTGGAAATTTTGGAAATCTTGGAAATTTTCTAGTCCAACCCCCTGCTTAGGCAGGAAACCCAACACCACTTCGGACAAATCGTTGTCCAATCTCTTCTTAAAAACTTCCAGTGTTGGAGCATTTACAACTTCTGGAGGCAAATTGTTCCACTGATTAATTGTTCTTACTATCAAGAAATTTCTCCTTAGTTCTAAGTTGCTTCTTCCCTTGATTAGTTTTCACCCATTGCTTCTTGTTCTATCTTCAGGTGTTTGACTACCTCTTCTTTGTGGCAGCCTCTGAGATATTGGAACACTGCTATCATGTCACTCCTAGTCCTTCTTTTCATAAGACTAGACATATTCAGTTCCAGCAACCATTCTTTATATGTTTTAGCCTCCACTCCCCTAATCATCTTTGTTGTTCTTCTCTGTACTCTTTCTGGATCTCAACATCTTTTTTACATTGTGGCAGCCAAAATTCGATTCAGTATTCCAAGTGTGGCCTTACTAAGGCATTATAAAGTGATAGTAGAACTTCACGTAATCTTGATTCTATCCCTCTGTTTATGCAGCCTAGAACTGTGTTGGTTTTTTTGGCAGTTGCAGCACACTGCTGGCTCGTATTTAAGTGATTGTCCACTAGGACTCCAAGATCCCTCTCGCAGTCACCACTATTGAGCAAGGTACCACATATACTGTACCTGTGCATTTTATTTTTGTTGCCTAAATGTAGAACCTTACTTTTTTCACCATTGAATTTCATTTTGTTAGATAGCGCCCAAAGTTCAATCTGTCAAGATCCTTCTGTATCTTAAGTCTGTCTTCCGGAGTGTTGGATATTCCTGCTAGCTTAGTGTCATCTGCAAATTTGATAAGTTCCCCGTCTATCCCCTCGTCCAAATCACTGATGAATCTGTTGAAGAATACTGGGCCTAAAAAAAGCCCTGGGGTATCCCGCCCATTTTACATTGAGAAAAATGCATTCCAGGAAGTTTTCATCATTGTTGTGCTCTATTTCTGTAGAGATGTAGTAATTTCTTATATATAGTGCAACTCCACCTCCTCTTTTATTTGGTCCATTTCTTTTAAATAATATAAATCCCTCAAGCTGTACATTCCATTTGTGGGTTTCATCCCACCAGGTTTTCATAATGGCAACAATATCATATCTGCCCTCATTTACTTGAATTTCTAATTCACCCTGTTTATTCCTCATACTCTGTGCATTGGTGTGTAGACATTTGAGTCCATTTTGACTGATCCTGTGTTTAATGGGCTCAATCCTGCTTTGGGTTCCCCAGGCCCATTGCCAGAACCATAGGTATAAATTTGCCTCACCCACCTCCCATTCCAACCATTTCTGCAAAGATTCATTTTTTCCAATTTTAAAACATCCTATCTCTCTCACCCAGTGATTCTGGGCAATGTAAAACTAAAAATAGTATATAAAAATTAAAAGAGGCAAGCAATGTTTAAAATTAAATAAAAGATGGAGAAGGGCTTTCAGGATGCCAACCAGCCACATGGCTTTGTGTTTCTCTGTGTGCCCCAAGCAAGGGCACAGAGCTATGTTTTCATGCCTTCCAGAAGGCGAGGAAAGTGGGGGCCCACCTCACCACTGGGGGAAAGAGTGTTTACAGGGGGGAGGGCAACAGCAAAGAAAGATATCTTTTTGGACCCCACCAGTCAGAATTCTTTGGCTGACAGGAACTTCAACCTACCTTCCCTGCCTAACCAGGTGGGACAGGCTGATGAAATGGGACTTCCTTCTCTTGTGCCTCCTTCCACCATCTACTCCTTTCTTTTCTTCCAATTTTCCACTTTGCTTTCACTCAAACCTTCCCAATTTATTGTCTCACTTCAAGGGAAAAGTACCACTTCCTCATCCCCCTATTTATCAATAATACAGTAAGATGGCTCTTTCCTATTCTTTTCTTTTGACTTACTTATGTTGATGCTTTCACAACAATTGCGGTTTCTGTGATACTTGCAATACCCACAAATTCATAGATTCCTATCTGCTGACTCTTTCCTGGATGAACTCTATCTATGAATTTTATATGCCTGGAAGCTTCCCAGCTGATCTATTCTAATGGCAGGGAATCTCACAGAATGAGTAGATCCACACCAAGCTCTATGGTCTGCCAGATGCTTTACATATGCCTCTGAGTTACAATAGTAACTTTCAAAAACTCTTTAAAATATAAGTGCTTATTTATCCAGAAGTGATATTTTTAATATAATCTGAAAAATGACACTTGTTGTAGGTAATAATATTTTACTACCTCTGAGGTAGTTTTTTAAGGAACTGGATGGTTGTCATATCTGGCTGATAAGAACTAGCTGACTTGGGTGAGGTACCAACTTTGATAGAACTCGTTAGCAGAGCCTGGCTTTCTCTGAAGAATGACTATTAACCACATAGGTTGCTGTAATTTTGCTGCCTCTGGTTAATACATTGTATGGGAAAACAAGAGTTAATTTAAATGGTTGACTGTGCTGGAAAAGACTAAAATAGAAGTTTATTATTCCATTAGCTCACAGTACATAAAAATTAAAAGAGACTTGGGAAAATAACTGTTGCCTCCAACACTGTTAACTTTGCTACCCCCAAAAGAACTTAAAAAGGCATGCAGTTTAATGAGATGATAAAACTCCTTGGCTAGCAATTCAAGTCAATGTCAAAGAGTCCATAATATATTACTCATGTTGGTCCCCAGAATTCCCCATAGGTAGAAGTAAAATTTCAAATTGTATATTAACACAATCAGCAGCAGCATTCAGCAATACAAAGCATCTTAAACCATCTGACTGACTAGATTCTTTGCTTTGAAGTAGGTTACCGCTTTGATTCACAAATCTGCATTGATGGGATGATTACCATGCCATTGAATTTTATTATTGCATTGGCTTTGCCTGTCAGTCCTGTACACTGCTGTGAAGTGATTGTGTGAAACAGTGAATAAATTGGTAATAAATAATATTTTGCCAAATTGGACTGGAGAAGTCCTTTTAACAACACAGCATTAGTATTTATTGGTCCATTTATTGGTACTCTGTCTGTCTGTCTGTCTGTCTCTCTCTCTCTGTTTCTCTCTCTCTCTCATTCTCTCTCTTTTTCTCATTCTCTCTCTTCCTCTCTCTTCCTCTCCCTTTTCCCCAAGCATATATTTAGTTATAACCCTATAACACTAAGGTTAGCATGTAGGCAGAAGACTAAATGCTTTCATTTTTACTTGCATCATTCTCAGGGAAAATTGTATGAAATTTCATTTTATAGCCTGCACATAGAAATGTTTGCTGCAGAATAACTGTATCATCTGGTCACTCTGGTAGTTAGTCAGAAAAAGAGGATAGGATTTGCTCTGGTCATATTGTTTTGCATGCTTTACCTCATTTGAAGAGGCAAACATTGCCCTTATTAAATGAAAGGAACAGTCAGTGCCTTGAATGTTTGCCAACATAAGCAAGATCAAATGATTGCTCATTAGGAAGACACCCAATTATTTCTCTCTTTTTTATATACTAATTAGGAAAATAATGTCAGCTTTATGATTCCTTTGCAAAGGTTTATGACCTATTATCAGGCACCTGCACAAAGTCACTGCTGATCAAACCCAGGACTTTATTTTAACCTTGAAGTCATGGAACTGGAAGATCTCTGATAATTTTTATGAAGATTTCTTTGCTCCTGTCTTATTTCTCTAACTGGGGAGCAGACAAAATCTGCAATTTTAAAATAAACTCATTTTTTTTCTTCAGATTTCACTGATAAAGTTTTATTAAGCAGTTAGACTGTGGCCACCCTTGGTTATTTAAATCTTGGAAGAGCTCCTAAAATTAATATGAAGTTAAATCATACTTCTGCTCTATTTTACTCCTTAGAAGCATGGAGGCAAAACAGCTTCACAAAGGCGTTCATCAAAGGAGGATCATTAAAACAATGTAGCATTTTTGTTTTTTGTTTTAAAATTGGAGATGGTGAAGATGGTGATACAGCTGATATTTTTCCTTTCTGTTAGATTCTATCACTCAGATTTTCTAATTACAGGTATTATTGACTTACTACTAGTGACTGTTCAAAGTTATGACAGATTTCCCCTGGAGAACTTACAACCCAGTTCCTAAGTTCCAAAAACCACCATCTTCCACAGTTACATGACCACATGTCAGGCACTCGGCAACCAGACCACATTTATGGCTGTTTTCAGAATCCCATGGTCACATGACCACATTTTACACCATTTTTGCTGAAACCTGGCTTTTACTTCCAGATTTTGGCAAAACCAGTTGACAGCAAATAATTGGTTCACTGAATAACTGCAGATTTGCTTAACTGTTGTCACAAAAAAGGTTGTAAAATTGGATTCTTGACCTGTTTTATGACTGTCATGACTTACAATCATAATGGACAGATTCCATATGATCATAAATTGAGGACTACCTCTACCCACAGTTTCCAGTCTGAAAAAGCCCTATATAATATTTCTCTTATAATGTGTTGTCCTGGGATGTAATGAGGAGCCTGGGAGACTTCATCCTGAGGGAGAGATTTTGGGAAAGCAGGATATTCATATACACCCCATAATTATCTTATATATAAATGTTTAAAAACAATCAGGGGTGGGATTCTACCGGTTCGGCCCAATTGTTATGCAAAGCGCATGCTCACCGAACAGGTTGTTATGCTGGTAGGATCCCACACCTGAAAACAACGTGTATATACTGAAATTCTTTTTTAGAATATAAAACGTCTTATTAACTGAAAGAAAACTGTAAAAACAATGCAAGAGATGCTAATCAAAGCCTCAAGTTTGCGAATTAACAGCAAGTTCTTAAGTGAAAACTTAAGTTAAAGGTGTTGATATCCGACTAAATAAAAATAGGAAACAAGTCCATTGTATGCTTCTACAACAGGAACCCAATATCCAGAAAAACAAATTAATTTCAAGATTCAAGATATCACATGGCATCTACTTCACTAAAATACTCACTTCACTTTGTCTTCTCCTGATCCCCATGATTGGATCATTTACCTCTAGAGCTGCATTGATCCAGACACAAATATATGTAGAAACATATATTTCCTTCTAGAGTGTATGTGTGTATGCATGTATATGTATATATGTATGCATATATGGTATATATATATGTATAATATTATATAATATATTAATGTATTTAGACCTGGAATGCTACTTTGGAAAAAAAAAGAGTTGCTTCAGTGGGGAAAATAGAAGGAGCAAGGAGTATTATGCCTGTTGATTGCCTTATTCCTTTATTTATAAAATAATAAAGACATAAAAATCAATTCATCCATCCATCCATCCAACCAACCAATCTATTAAAAGAATTTCTGTCTAGTTCACCTAGAGGATTTTATTGCTTTTGGTCAATAGAAGAGCAAGGTTGCAATGCAAACTCTGCCTCTTTCAGAGGTGCGGGCAACATTGCAATATATGTAGAAAAGCTGCAACATTGCTTTGATCAAACTGGCTCTTTGTTCCTGGCACACCATGGGCACCCCACCTCCTTTCTCTGTTTGCTATGAATGCTCTCTGAAAAGGCATCTGTAGCGTTACATTTCTTATTTTACATCAAATCAGAAAAGAGCTGATTTTAGGGGGATCACTTTCAGGATTCTACCTCCCAGATAGGCTTACCTACCACTGTCAAATCTGAAAATAAGTTAAAAGCATGTGTTAAATGGCTTGTGACTAATGTATTGCCCTTTTAAATAACTGGGTTTACCTCCATTTGAATGAATAGTATTATCTGTCAAATGGAACTACAGTGTTCACTTTCATTGCACAAAACCCATTACTTTTCTTATAGTGCTTTTACATGTATTCTCTTAGCTATTCCACTTGCACCTCCAATACCAGAGTCTGTGAAGTTTAATTTAAATTAAACTTAGTTAAAATAATTAGACTAGTTTTGTTCTATATAGATTTATGATATCATAAACTACTTCTGGCTACAAAGCATCACCACTAAACTGTGAAGCCTATAAGATTTGAAAGAAAATAAGAGTACAAGGATGTGGCATTATTGTAACCAGAAAGGTTGTGTTTATTCACAGACTATTCAACTCTATCAAATATTATGCAGAACATAATACAACATAATAAAAAACCCATGTTTTGAACAAATGTTCCAAATATTTGTATATAATTTTTTCCTTAATAAATAAAAAATGGAACTGCAGATGTAACCTAATTTATTATTTGATAGGCAGTTTTTCTGGATATTGTATAAAAAAGTTAGTGTGAAAGTGTTGAACTGCAAATACAGGGTAGTTTTGACTTTATTCATTTTTCTTTTATCTTTCTGACTCTCAACATAGTGGAAAAGAACACAGTATGGGTCCTTAGAGATAGGCTTAAATAACTCAGGCTTTTCCATCACTGTGTTATTTCCTAAATTAAGCTTGATTTATGATATTTTTAAGCACTAGCCTCAAGAATACTTTCTGATAAAAATTTTATTTCTAACTTCCTCTCTCCAGGCAATCTTTCTGCTTTATGAAGTAAGTTGTCTGTTTTTCAGCAGACAGCATATTCTGTTTTTTTGTAAATCACTATCCCTCTTTCCCATGCTGGCCTGGTCCCTTTGGAAGGCTTACAGCTAGATGATCAGTGGCTTTGATTCATTTCCTATGGATCAGTTGATCAATAACCACAGTTTTGGGGAAATCAGAGTTCTTGCTTATTTTTATAAATGGAACCAAAAAGACAAGAATAGATGCTGCCATGGTGAGCTTTGGTTTCTGTTAATTTGTATATGTGTGGAAGAGAGACTATTAAGGTATGATCTCTATGAAGCAGTGTCAAAGGGATGCAAGTTGGTATAGCAGTTCAAAATTACTTTTTATAAAGACAATGGCCCTTCATGTAACTGACAACATTTGGTTAATTCATCGTGTCATTTTTCCTTTAGTAGCTTTGAGGGATACTATATTGAGCCTTCATAGTCTAACACAAATAACCATGGCCCAAATGCAACAATAAGAAGCACCTGCTAGATGTAGAAAAGAGGTAGTTCCCTGGGCAAGCAAGGTCACTTTAAGGACAGTGCAGCACAATATAAATAGCATGACAATCTCTCTTCAGACAGGATGATATCATGCTGGCAAAATGGTGGCACATAAAAGGATCTATTTAAGAAGACTATAAAGGAATGTGGTGTAATTTAATTCCAAGCATTGCACTATTTTGCAAAAGCTATCAATAGCAAGATACATTTACTGTTACATTTAAGTAACAGGAAAGGATCTCTGCCTACATTAATTTGTTGGAATAAAGTTGAGTATAAATTAGCCCATAAACGATATTCACATATCAAGTAGGGGCTGTTCTGTTTGGACAGTATCAGGATACAGTCCAAAAACCTCTATGGTTGTATTCTATCCTTTTAGTTCTATTTTAAGTCTCTTTTCAAATCTATACTGCAAGTTAAAAGCAAAGGACTGCAATTTAGGAGTTGAAGTGCTATTGAAGGTGCTTCTTCACAGCCATTCTTTTCACTGTCCTACAGCTCAAGCTGACCAGTGATCAACTGCAGCTTCACAAATGCTGAGACAAGGCACTGACAGCAAGACTTCAAAGGGGAGGGAGGAGCCAAAACTTGAAATTAAGGGAATGTTTGTCTCAGCAAAAGACTTGTCCTCAAGCTCTTAAGAGCTTCAGCACACCGAGCAAAAGGACTAGATTTATTGTGTTTTCTCTTATACTTATCTATCCAGCAATAAACTCTTTTGGCTTTTGGGTACAGCTGAGTTGTGAGATGGGACAGTCGGAGACGGCTTTTGAACTAACCGAAGGTCCTGTGTGGAAATGTTCTGAAATAAAGCATTAAACTAAGATCACAGCATTAATGAAGCAGCAGAATATTATGTATGACCTAGTCAGGTAAATAATTTAATATATGTTTGCATGATTTATTTTTCCAAAAGTTATGGAATGTAAAGCCCATTTTCCTTCAATCCATAAAAATATGCTACAGAATGATTTAAGTTAATACCATATTTCCACTATAACTCCTTCCGTATTTTCTTTCATGTAGTGCTTAAAATGCTGTAGGATATCTGAAGTAACAGATTCAACATTATATTATATTATATTATATTATATTATATTATATTATATTATATTATATTATATTATATTATATTATATTATATTATATTATATTATATTATATTATATTATTATATTATATTATATTATATATTATTATATTATATTATATTATATTATATTATATTATATTATATTATATTATATTATAATATATTATTATATATTATTATTATATTATATTATATTATATTATTATTATATTATATTATATTATATTATATTATATTATATTATATTATATTATATTATATTATATTATATTATATTATATTATATTATATTATATTATATTATATTATATTATATTATATTATATTATATTATATTATCAACAAACAATATTGCAGTAAGCACTAGCCTGAACATAGAGTAGGACCATTGATATCAATAGGACTAGTTAGTCATGGCTAGCTTGTGGCATTGATTTCAATACATCTATTCTAACTTTCTGTAGCTAATCCAAAATCTATCATCCTATATGCCGAGAAATTTAAATTGTCCATTCCCATGTGTTTATGGCATATTTGGTTCAGGAAAAGAGTAACATTTCATTGAACTTTATTAAAATGGAGTCTAAAATCAATATTCTCATAAGTTGCTGGTTAGATACCTATTTATGGGAATGAAAGAATACTATATGTCTTCATGAAGCCCATATTAGAGTTCACTTTAGGCCAGTTTCAAAAGTAATTTTAAGTAATATGGATAACCTTTTGTCTCACTGCTGAACCAAATATATCATTATGTATAATGGTTTCAAATCAGCAAGCAAACAGAATTTGCATGCAATGGACAATTTCACTTAAAAGACTACAAGATTTACGTAAGTGATTCATCTTCTCCTTCTCCATCTTAGAATAGTGTGCAGACTCAGAAAGGTTTTAGAGCAACCCAAGAGCTTCAAAACTTGCCATTAAATAGTAAGAGTAGATATTGAGACTAACACTTCATTCATTTAGATGGTTTTATATTGCCACCCATTTACAACTTTGATTCTTGGAAATTAATACAGTTAATTACTAATAGAGAGCCAGTTTGGTGTAGTAATTAAAGCTTCAAGTTGGAAAGTGGAAGACTGTACATTCTATACTTATCTCAGGAACAAAGTCAGTTGGGTGACCTTGGACCAGTCACTCTTTCTCAGTCCTAGGAAGCAGACAATTGCAAAACATTTCTGAAATGACTTGTCCAGGCAGATACCAGGAATCAAAATGACTTGAAGGCATTAAATAAGATGTTAATTAATTTTATCAAAAATAGAATCAAAATGCTATTTTTTCCAGTCTATAACCTACTTTATAAAATATAGCTTTTTCAGGCCATTTACAGGTCAAGTGTGGCATTAAGTACTGAAAGCTTGCAGATTTTAGCATAATGGCACCAGAAGGAGAGATCAATTCCCCTCCCAATGAGGTTTTTCAATGTATAGACCATGGATTTTATTAAATCTCTTTGATACAAGTTGCAAAAAGTATTGTGTTCTACAGAAGTTCTATTTGTTGGTCCGCATTTTGAGTGGGAGTTTTATTTGTTCTGATTGGCTGAGCAGCCTGACAGTGAACTATAAAAGGGAACTGTCAGGCAGCATCAGCTGTTACCTGTCAGCTGGCTGATTCAGCAACATATCGGCAGACTAAGGTAACCTGTTTCTTTGTTGCAATAAACATTGTTTCGTTCTTCAATGCCTGCTTCAGCTCATTCTTAGAAAGAATATAAAATTGGCGACGAAGGTGGGATGCCTGCCTGAAAGCTGAGGTTGAAAGAGCCAGAGGTATTGTGTTTTTTTTTAACCTCAGGATAGACAAGATGTCGACTGCTCCAACATTTCCGTGTTTTCACCCATCACCAGAAACTTGGGAATCTTACATTAATCTTTTTGACTGTTTCCTAGATGCTGCTGATTTGTCTGAGATTTCAAACCATAGGAAAAAAGCGTATTTCCAAAGCTTTTGCGGGGCTGTGGTTTTTGATACCGCCACAGCGCTGTTGGTGCCTCAGACTGTTAAAGCGGTATCCTGGGAAGATTTACAAGAACTTTTAAGTAATCATTACTCACCTAAACCTCCTAGAATTGCGAGGCAGCACGCATTCAGGAGAAGACTACAGGCTGAGGGAGAGACTATCATACATGGCTGCCCTCCGAAAAGCAGCACTACATTGCGGGTTCCAGGATCTCGAGGATCAATTAGTATGCGGTGTACAAGACCTCAGGGTTCAAAGACGCTTGCTTGCCAAGGGTGATTTAACCCTTAAGATGGCTGTTGAGGAGTCTCAAGTGGCAGAAATGTCAATTATCTCTGCTGCTGAGATACAAGGCTCTAATAGCACTGCTACATCCAATCCAAACGCCATGTGCATTATGATGACAGTTTTCCTGACAAAAATTCTGAAGCTGATGAAGATGTAAATCGCCCCAGAAGACAGCCTCCACCACAGTGAAAGAATTGGATTCCTGATAACAAATCTATGCAACCGCAAACAACCTGCCTGAGTTACAGTGGTAATCATTTTAGATCCACATGCAGATTTAGAAATGTAATTTGTTTAAAATGCCAAAGAAAGGGACACATAGCTAGGGTTTGCAAATCAGGAAAAAAACTTTAATCCACAATATCAGCCTCAAGTTAGATTACAAAAACAAAAAGAAGAATGTTTTACTATTACTAGGGCTTCTTGCAATTCTACGTCACGTAACAAATTTAACCAGATCTATACTAACAAAATTCATATGACTGTCTCCTTAGAAGGAAAGCAGTGTCCAATGGAAGTTGATACCAGCTTATCGCTATCCATTGTATCCTGGAGCATGTTAAAAAGGTTAGTTCCTGCTATCACAAAGAAACATCTCCAGCCATGCAAACTGTCCTTAAAAGACTACCAAGGGCATTCCATTCCAGTAATGGTCACAGGTAAATTCAATATCCAGTTTCAAAACTTTGAGGGACTACTTCCTCTCACAATAGTAGAAGGCACCCTACCAAGCCTATTAGGGTTAGACTGGTTCACATTTTTGGGACTTACAATATCTGGAATACATTCCATTCAGGATCAGGATTTACAAACATTATTAAATGATTTTAAGGAAGTATTTAGCGAAGAAATGTAGGAACTCCAATCTCATTTACCTTGGATCCAATATAACACCCATCAGGTTAAAACCTAGAAGAGTTCCTTTTGCATTAATACCTAAAGTAGATGCTGAATTGGATAAATTAATAGCCCAAGGGGTTCTAGAACCCACAGATTTTGCAAAATGGGAGACCCCTATTGTGACACCTTTGAAGCGTGATGGTTCTATCAGGATTTGCGCAGACTATAAAAGTACCATAAATAAGGCTTTGCAAACCAATGCTTACCCAGTGCCACTAATCCAGCATCTGTTGAATTCACTGGGAAAGGGGTCTATTTTTGCAAAACTCGATATGCTCAGGCCTATCAACAGCTACTTGTTGACAATCTTACAGCAGAGGCACAGACAATTGTCACCCATTGTGGAGCTTTTAAATGTATTAGATTACAATTTGGAGTTTCAGTAGCATCAGCGTTATTTCAATACTTGATAGAGAGACTGCTTCAGGGCATTTCTGGGGTAGTGCCATACTTCGATGAAATTCTCATTTCTGCTTGCAACAAAGAAGAACTTTTCAAACATCTCAGAAGGGTCCTAACCTGTTTCGAAACAGCAGGCCTTAAATTGAAGGAAAACAAATGCAAATTTGCAGTCAGCCAAGTAGATTTTCTGGGATACCACATAGATGCCAAAGGTATTCATCCCATTGAGTCAAAGGTAGGAGCTATTAAGGATAGCTACACCTGCACCATCCAATAAGACTGAACTGCAAGCGTTTTTGGGCTCCTGAATTTCTATAGCTCTTTTCTTCCGCATAAGGCTTCTGTGGTGGAACCGTGACATAGATTATTGGATGCGAAGGCTTCCTGGTCATGGGGCCCCAAAGAAGAATTCTCTTTCAATGCTGTCAAAGCTCTGTTGTCATCTGACAGTGTGTTAATACAATTTGACAGGGATTTATCTTTGATACTTTGCTGCAATACATCCCCTTTTGGGATAGGTGCTGTGTTGGCACACAAATTGCCAAATGGCCTGGAAGTGCCAAGAGCATATTTCTCCAGGACCTTATCAAGTGCTGAGAGAAATTATGCACAGATCGATAAGGAAGCCTTAGCAGCAGTTGCTTCCGTAAAAAAATTTCATGAGTTCCTCTATGGTCACCATTTTCAGCTTGTGACCGATCACAAACCTTTATTAGGCATTTTGTCTGGAGATCATCCAAGTCCTACAGTATTGTCTCAAAAAATAACTAGGTGGACAATATTCCTTGCTGCCTACTCATATACATTAATATACAGAGCTGGGAAACACCTTAGTCATGCAGACGCTTTAAGCCGTTGTTCTTTACCAATCCCTGTAATTGACCCCGCACCATCATTAACTGTGTTCTCTTTGGATGATCAACAATTACCTATGACTGCAGCAGATATTGCTCAATGTTCATCAAGAGACAAAATAATATTACAGGTTTTGGACTGGGTGAGAAGGGGTTGGCCTGAAGGAAAATTAGACACCAAATTCTTACCATTTAGAGCCAGGCAGCATGAGATGTCCACCCAGCAGGGGTGTTTATTATGGGGTTGCCATGTCATTGTCCCTAGTAGGTTGAGGCCTGGGATAATAGATAGTTTACATGAAGGACATCCAGGTATTGCCAGAATGAAGGCACTGGCAAGAGTTATGTCTCGTGGCCAGGCATAGATGCAGACATAACTACTAAGGTCAGGACATGCCAGGCATGTCAACTATCAAGGCCTGCCCCACCAGCTGCCAATCCAGGGGAATGGGAATCGGTTAAGTCCCCATGGTCACAAGTCCACATAAATTTGGTGGGCCCTTTCCACAGCCGCATATTCTTAATTGTAGTGGACTCTTATTCCAAATGGGTTTAGTTGTCCCTCATGCATTCTACTATTTCGACAGCTATCAAAAAAGCGTTACACCGTTTGTTTGCAACTCATGGTTTTCCAGATGTTCTTGTTTTGGACAATGGTCCACAATTTGCATCAGCTAGTTTCAAATTGTTTCTAGCTAAGAAGGGGGTCCAGCACACTCTGATAGCCCCTTATCACCCGTCAGCAAATGGGCAAGCTGAAAGGGTCGTAAGGGCAGCCAAGGAGGTTTTAGGCAGACTCGAGGGAGAAGATTGGCATTCAAAATTAGCCACTTATTTACTATCACAACATATCACCCCTAGCTCAGTGACAAATTGTTCTCCAGCAGAGATGCTGATGGGAAGGAGACTTAGGGATAATTTAGATAGGCTCCATCCAAGCTACTCTCCTTCAATTCCATTAGATTCTTTTAGCCAGGTGAGGTCATTCCAGGTAAACGACCCTGTGTATGCTAGGAATTTTGGGGGTAATCCCCTCTGGTTGCCCGGCCAAGTGGTGGCTGTCACAGGCCCCAGGTCTTATAAAATTGGGTTACAGGATGGCAGAATATGGCGACGCCATATCGACCAATTGAGAGGTTGTTGGGGCTCAGCCCAGAGTAACTCAGAGGGGAGCAAACAAACAGAGGAAATGTTTTGTGGGTATGATGCACCGGAGTACGAGACACCGATGAGTGATGCGCGTGCTGACCCAAACTTACCTGATGAAGAGTTCTTGAGAGAGTCTGACTCATGTTCAGTGAGAAGTCCAGCACTGCCATGTCCAGAGCATTTGGTGACAACTGATCCATTCCAACCAGCTGCAAAGACTGAACTGCAAAGGTCAGGGCGAGAGAGACGATGCCCCACCTATTTAAATAATTACGCATGCTCCTAGCTGGGGGAAAGGAGTATTGTGTTCTACAGAAGTTCTATTTGTTGGTCCGCATTTTGAGCGGGAGTTTTGTTTGTTCTGATTGGCTGAGCAGCCTGACAGTGAATGATAAAAAGGAACTGTCAGACAGCATCAGCTGTTACCTGTCAGCTGGCTGATTCAGCAACATATCGGCAGACTAGGGTAACCTGTTTCTTTGTTACAATAAACATTGTTTCATTCTTCAATGCCTGCCTCAGCTCATTCTTAGAAAGAATATTAAAAAAAAGAGATTATGCAAACTGTTTATCCTCAATGTTTGTCTGCATTTTGTTTCTCATGAATGAATTTTTTTATGCATTGTACCAGAGAACGTACTTTTACTCATATTACTTTCCTTGTAATAATGAGCTTGTGGATGTTCAGTCACTAGAGGCTTTTAAGATGAGATTGGACAGCCATTTGTGTGGAATGGTGTAGGATCTCCTGCTTGAGCAGCAGGTTGGACTAGAAGACTTCCAATGTCCCTTTCAACTCTGTTATTCTGTGTATGAACTTTGGGGCATTTATGTTTTGAGCAGGCTGAAAATAATCAATTTATCTTTCTGATGGATCAAATTTCTTATCCATCCCAAATAATTACAGATACAATGCTATAAATTAGCGTATGGACTATTAATATACCTCAAAAAAGACAATAGAGAGAAGTTTTAAAAAGCAATAAAATTAAAATCTCTTTCCTTTCTAATTGTTGATTGAAAAAGAATTTTGATATCATATCTTTTGCTACTCAGACAATAACTGATACATTTAGATATAGCAAAGATGTACACTTTCATTTGAAATTAGCAGGAACTTGGTTTACACTGTCATTACTGTTGTCATTACTGGAAAAGTTATGTGAATAATTGGATGCCACATCACTCAATCCTATTTCTGAATCGATTGGAATTGCTTTACATACATCCAAGCAAACACAACTCTGTCATCAAAAAAGCACAACAAAGAATGTTCTTTCTGCACCAACTCAGAAAGCTCAGACTGCCCAAGGAGCTGCTGATACAGTTCTACAGAGGAATTATTGAGTCTATCATCTGCACCTCTATAACTGTCTGGTTTGGTTCTGCAACCCAACAGGAAAGACACAGACTTCAGAGGATAATTAGGACTACAGAAAAAACAATTACTACCAACCTGCCATCAATTGAGGATCTATATACTGCATGAATCAAAAAGAGGGCTGTGAAAATATTTACGGACCCCTCACATTCCGGACATAAACTGTTTCAACTCCTACCCTCAAAACAACATTATAGAGCACTGCACATCAGAACTACTAGACACAAGGACAGTTTTTCCCGAACTCCATCACACTGCTAAACAAATAATTCCCTCAACACTGTCCAACTATTTACAAAGTCTGCATTACTATTACTATTAATCTTCTCATCTCTCCTTATCACCCATCCCCTCCCACTTGTGACTGTATGACTGTAACTTTGTTGCATGTATCCTTACAATTTATATTGACTGTTTCCTAGTATGATTTGATTGCTTATTGTACCCTATGACTGTTATTGTTGTACCTGATGATTCTTGACTCTTGATGAATTCTTTTATGTATACTGAAAGCATTTGCACCAAGACAAATTCCTTGTGTGTCCAATCACACTTGGCCAATAAAGAATTCTATTCTATTCTGTTCTGTTCTGTTCTACTCCACTCTACTCTACTCTACTCTACTCTACTCACTCTACTCTATTCTATGGAGTTCTTCTTTGGTAGTATTTTCTCAGCAAGAAAGGGAGAAATGTTTCCCAAGATCAGTTTTTAAAATTTCTTAACTATAGTTTAAATATATTCTGTCATATTTTTATGGGGCTTTTTCATAATCTTTTAAAGTTTGTTGAGAAATTACTTTTTAAAATAGGCTTACTGACTGTTTATAACTATAGAACTAAATATGTAGCTAAGATATGACTCATTGAATAAATTCAGACAAGTGACTAGTTTCTCCTAAGCCTAAGGCATTCTTCTATTAATAGCCATTGATTAACTGTTCAAATATTATCTGGAACTTGCTGAATTTAAATAAGGATTTTACTTTATCTGAAAATTATTACCATAATCAGTGATAAAAATAATATCAACAGCAGGGGGCAGCACTGTGCAAAATGTGGCTTTGGGGACTTGAATTATTTGAATAGGACACCATAGGGAAATTTCAGGTCTATTGACAAGATTGAGAAGTTTGAAAGCCATTCCCAAAAGACGACAAATAAAATCATTCTCTACATTGTTGCCAAAGTGAGTGCCTTTGATATGTGTATAGGAGTTTGAAGGAATCTTTGTCATTGTTGCTATTTTCTGATTCAGTTGTTCAACATAGCACAAATATCCAGAAAATTTCAATACCTAAAAACATAGGTAACCTTAAATGTGTATGAATTTCAGTCTTGGCACTGGAAATAATGATAGTTTCTTGTACAAAGAAACTATCATTTTGACTATCGGGCCACATCAAAAAAGCAAATTTATGGGATCATGCAGAAACAGTTTTTAAAAACATGACAATATACTTTAGTTCAAGTTGTCTAAGGAATTTTAAAAAGGAACGCTTCCTGCTTTTTTTATTTCAAAAATATTTATCTGTAGATAAGTATAATCTTGCAGAGTATAAGTTTAGTGATGGGCAGAAGATAAAACCTGAAATTTTCTCCATACATGTTTGGTTTATGGATAATTCTGAAGCTCAATAACCTGCCTAATCATTTTGCCAATACAGCTTTAAATTGGACTGTTTCCCCCAGGAAGTAAATAAATAAAAGCTACACTTGGAATTTAAGTCCTTGCCACTCTAGTGCTTGGTGTTTCAAGTATTGTGTCAAAGGGCAAGTTTGATTCAAGGATGGCCTCGGACACCTGCTATCTGAGGTGAAGGGCAAATTAGATTGTCCCTGTGTCATGAACTGAAATTGACTGGATTGACTAGTGAATCGTATTTTACCACTCACAATACCTTTGCTGAAATAGAATTGCAAACTAATTTGGGAACTGCAAATCATTTTAGTGCAATGTTTCTAAAGCTTGGAAAGTTTCAGATAGGTGGACCTCAACTCCCAAAATTTCCCAACCACTGGGAAGTAAAACATCTGCCAATTCTACTGCAGCTGAAAATATTTTTATTTATCTTGGCATTTGGGAATCATAAGGGCGCTCTGCTTACTGATTAGTGATTTAGTGATTAGTGATTTAGGCTTACTGATTGAATAGGGTAATTATATAGCTTGTTTTATTTTATCTTATAAACTTATAAAATATAACATCTTATATTTTGCTTTTAAAGTGCATATTGATTATTGCAGTTTAGGACAAATGATAAATAAATGTTTTCAGTCACCACCAAGGAAGTTGATTGTTATATTGGGTATAGTACAAGGTGTGTCTTTCTCCTAGATCTTCCTAGTCGATATATGGAAAGGTCTGACAGAGCAGTTAAATGGAATGTGTGAGATTGTGATGCTGGAATGTGCTCCAACTGGAAGCCGGAAGCTCTTCCTGGACTCGTGGCAGACATCATTTTGAAGACTGAAGCAGGAAGGAACAATTGGAGAATTGGACTGTGCCATGCTCTAGCAGAAAAGGACACACTACAGTGATAAGGAACTGTGATGATTAGAGCAGGCTTGGATGGAAAGATGCCCAATCCATCCAAGCCCTTTGGCTGGCTGACTTAATATTGAACGTCCACATTTGCAAACTAAGTTTCCTTTTCTTAAATCATATTGGTGAAATTTCTTTTTTATTTTGGTCAAGTTTTTTATTTTATATTACATATACATCAGTGGTGGGTTTCAAAGAGATTTACCACCAGTTCGATGGGTATGGCTTTGTGGGTGCACTTTGCATGCACGCACACACTTTGCACATGCATGCGTGCCAAATGTGTACCTTACGCATGTGCAGAGGCTTTCCTACTTACCTCTTGCAATCCCTGTAGGTTCAACAGCTGACGCACGCAATCTGCTGTGCTGTGCAAAGCAGCTGTGCTTCAAAAGCAGGAAATAATGGGAGACTGGACAGGTGGGTGGGCCCAACAACAGCTCATCAGAGAGAACTGGGGTTCGGTCTCAGCCGATCTTTGGTGCTACCACTATGCCATAACCAGGCTGAACCAGTAGAATATCAATGCATGAACAGTGTGACACTTAGGTGCCATACATTTGAGTACAAATAAAAAGAATATTATTACTCATGATTATTTCATTTATCCAGCTTATATTTTTCTAATAATAATACACTTTTATAGTACATTTTAATCTTTCATTATTTCGTATTGTTTGAACATACCTGATACTACCTCCATTCACTTTCTAAACCTCCCTCTTATTACATTTATCTTATTATGTAGAAATGTGTATATTGTTATTCCCCTTTTCTCTTATTTCTGTTTCTATTCTAACTTTTATTCATGTCACCATTATATTAAAAGATGTTTCCTTTCTGTCTTTCATCTCTCACCTGCTTTAATACTTTAATTCATCACTATTTCATTATTCAATGTTGCCATATTCAATTCTGATACCAATCACAATATTATTTAAACATACAATATGATTCTATTCATATTCTATACGTTCATCCATGCTATATGATTCTGTTATTAATACAATATTGGTAAAATTTCTTATCTGCTGTCTGCTGGATTCAACTGTGAGCCACCCTACTAGTCAACCTGCTGGACAGACCATCAAGACTATGCATTGATGATTGATTATTAGGTATATAGTATAATATTGTGTCAGCTCGTAGACTTGGAAGACTAGTCTAGAAGAAAGAAAGAAGCAAGTAAAACATGGAAAAGGTGGTCATTTGTATTGGGAAGCTTAAAACAGCCAGATCTAACTGCTTGCATTATAGCAACTGACTGCATTACTGGAAACACCTTAAAGGGCCATCCAACTTACACGTAGATTATTTATATATTTATTTATTAAATTTATATACCACCCATGTTCACTGTTTGAATATGTAGTTTATTATTGATTAGATCAATAAGTTTTAATCAGATTGCATTCATCATCCTTTCTTGCCTATTTTAGGTCAGGACAAGATAACCTGCAAACCTGTATAATGTTAACTCGTTGATGGCAGTGCTATCTCCAACAAGGCTATCACAAGTATCAAATCTATATCAAATAATATCTGCTGGTTGCATGTAAGTGTATAGTTTTTAAATTTTGAAAATTTGTACCTTTTTTAAAAATTGAAAGTATCAATAAGTTCTGCATACAGTGACATTATGTTGCCATGTTGTTTGAGCTTTTATACTTTTCTTTTTTTGAGCCATGGTGGCACACTGGTTAGAATGCAGTAGTGCAGACTACTTCTGCTGGCTGTTGGATGGCAGCAATTTGGCAATTCAAATCTCAGCAGGCTCAAGGTTGACTCAGCCTTCCATCCTTCTGAGGTGGGTAAAATGAGACCCAGATTGTTGGGGGCAATATGCTGACTCTGTAAACCACTTAGAGAGGGCTGTAAAGCACTATAAAGTGGTATATAAGTCTAAGTGCTATTGCGATTGCTATTTTACTAAAAATAAGGACAGACCAACAATCAGACAAAAGCTACTAATTTATTTTCATGGTAATCTACCATCAGATATCAACAATGCCTATTTTTTTGCCTTCAAATTGGACCCATGTCTCCTTGCATTCTCTCAAGTTGATGGGAATGATTAGACAGATATGTTCCTACTGTGATAAATAAGCAGGCTTTTCAAGGACTTGAAGCAATATGATTGATCTGGACAACAAAAAATTAAAATTAAAAAATAAATTGACATATATGCCAAAATTCTCTGTTCATATTTTTCATTAGGCCTTGCAAATTGTGAATTTGGATCAAATGTAAAGATTTATGTACTTGTGTTTTATGCCTTCAAATTAATTTTATATTACATTAGTGACTGTTGCCATATTTTTTTTATTAAACTTTACATTGATTTTTGTGATGAATTTTAAAATATAAGCTAATAATAGTTCTGCATTCATTTCTTGTTAAATCTCAACAAGTACAAAGCATATATTAATTCAGCTATCACATATAAAACTAAAAAAAATCTAACAATATTTAATGTAAGATTACTTTAGTTGTCAATATGCCCACATTCATATATATGTCTGTTAATTGCTTAAGATCCAGCTTCCAGATGCTGCTTTTATCTTTGCCTATCCTAGGTCTATAATGTGTATAAAATAATAATCATAATGAGTTCAAAACAAATATTTCTAATATATTTGATAAAATAGTTTGAAGTTAGGCTAATGTTTGAAATATAAGGCCGTAGTTTGAACTATAAAGTTCCTTAATATATAAATTCAGTAATGTTATATTATGAGAACAATAAATAGCACCAGTACTAATATTTAACAAATTATGTTGAGCAATGTTTTGGATAAAAATAACCATTTTGAATAAAAATGAAATCCTCACCTGTAAATATAACCTTAGTATATTTTCTAGGTTAGTAAGAATAACTTAGTCTTAGATTTCTTTCCCAGTAAACACAATTCAACAATCCAAATGTGATTGTTAATATTTTGTTTATGTGATTGAAAGAATTATAAGTGTATTGTCATACTTTATGGAGCTTTCAGTACTATGTAATAGTTTTTCATTTTTTCCCTTATTTGATCATACTTACTTTACATTACCTAAGCTATAGATGCAACCAATGAGCGTCAGTAATATTGGAAACATCTCAGAGTCTATAAGCAATATGTACATTAGGGAAACAAATAAATAAGTATTGCATTCTCATTAATACTAATCCATACAACTGTAGTCCAAGCCTTTTCAATTTCATTGCCATTCTATTACACATATCATAATTTATTTATCAAATTTATATAACTGCCCATCTCCTAAATATGCCTCATCTTAAAGTAAAACAGAACAATAAATAAAAATATAAAACTATTAAACAATTAAAACAAATATTACTGACATTATAGAGAGTGCCTTAAAGATCTTACATACAATGTAGCCATTTCATGGGCTTCCCTCTTCCATGTGTTTGTTGACAAAAACCAGGCTTTAAGGGTTTTCTGTAGGAAAACAGTAGGACTAATCTCATCTTGGGTGGGAATGATGTTCCATAAGGTGGGCACCATCCTAGTTCACATCAGATGGAACTTCTTAGCAGATGGAATCCATAACACACCTCTTATGCTGCACCTGTAAGGAATGTCAGAATTCTAAACACTTAGAATGTATCATCTTAAGAATCCTCACAGGAATCATATAACCCAGTATTACTATCCTCATTTTATAAATGGGAGTTTGAAACTTACAAACTACAGCTTGCCTAAGATTACGCTGATTGATTCCTGGCAATTGTTAGATTCATAACAGTGGTTTTAGCCGTTATGCCTGGTCACCATTAGAAGTATTTCAAGACAAGCTAGAATTTCAGTATGATGTCAGAATTATTTCTGTTTGAAACTCCGGCTCGTATTTTTCATTGGCAAAAATATACTTTTGGTTCTGGGGAAGTAGTTTCCAAAAAAGAGATCCAGTGCCCATGTGATACAGAAACTAGCATCTACTTAATGAACCATGAGAGAATCTGAATGGAGCTGATGACTGTATTGGAAGATCCATGTATTACTTTATAGTGTTTGCATTTTAATGACAATTCTGACAGAACGGTGCTTCAGCTGTACTGCTCTATTGTCTTTGGAATGCTCTTGCTTGCATTCATACAGTAAACATATTGTATTATGTATACAATTTCCAGCATAATAATGTAGGCAGTAAAATACTTTTAAAAGTGTTTGGTATCTAGGGGCAACACATGTAATTCTAAATCTGGACCTTGCATTAATAGTATCATTAATTGTATCATTAGAATTGTATCACTAATTGGCAAATCTGTTTTCTTCACTGAAGGCCCAGCTGTTAGATGCTTCCAAAAGAATAATATATGGCCATGAAATGTGATTTTTAAGTTGGAGGGATGATCACAGATCATCATCACCTCTCAGTTCATTCATACATCATTACTTACCTGATTTAAATATATAAATAGTACTACAGAATTGTCCTAGAGTTTTTATCCTATGAACTGATTCAATGCCCCACCCAATTCAGTCTCACTTGAACAAAATTATGCATAGATACATTCCTTTTTAATATAAATTATAGAAAAGTGTATGTCTGCCTATTCCAGTTCTCATTGTTTCAGGGAGAATATTCTCATATAACTGTCTGTACCACTGCATCCTTTTAATTGTGACCTTGGAATTGAAGAAGGACAGCTACTGCTTATGATATGGAGCTAAGTTTAAACCTAATCTTTCCCACTGGAAAAAAGTTTATATCCCTTCCTTGCTCCCTCCCTCCCTCCCTTTCACTTTCTCTCCTATGTTCAAGCAAGGATTTAAGGTTCTCAAGAATATATACAATGACCTTGTGGGCAGTAATCAGATAAATATGGCTTGAATACAAAACAAGAAAACAGTTCCAAAGGCACTTCAGACAGCCCCTGCCCCCAATTCACACGAAGATTACAGAGAGAAGAAAGGAAGCACCGTCAGACTTGCAAGATTCTGTTTCTGTAGCTGTTCCAAGACAAGTAGCTTTATGCCCATGTCTACTTCTTAGTGCTTAAACCAGTGCTGGAATATTATATATTTTATCATTATTTTAGACTCAATTCTTCCATGAAAATACATGATTATTTTTACATGATTTTCTGTAATATAAGCTACATTAAATCATAGTGAAATATTGTATATAGTGAACGATACACTACTATATTAATTTATATTGTATAATTATATGAGACACACATACATGTGTGTGTGTGTGTGTGTATGTATGTATGTATGTATGTATGTAAGTATGTAAGTATGGTATTCAGCTTTGTTTGGGTATTTTCCCACATCATTATAGTTGTGCTTTTAAAGTTGTAGCGATGTTTCGGCAGAATCTCATCTGCCATCATCAGGCTTGTATATTGTGGTCATCTCTAAGTAAGTGAAAGCCTGACTCACAGACGAACACAATACACAAGCCTGATGATGGCAGATGAGATTCTGCCAAAACGTTGCTACAACTTTAAAAGCACAAATATAATGACGTGGGAAAATACCCAAACAAAGCTGAATACCATACATGTAGGTACCCGCGAAAACTTAAGAAAACATACATACATACATACATACATACATACATACATACATATATATGGATCTTTGGTTATTCGGGTTTTCTCCCGTGTAAAATTGGAAGTATCTAGGCGACATTTTGATGAAGTCTCATTCATCTTCTTTAGGCTTGTGTCTTCGGCTTTGTGCTTCTTGGAGTAATGTGAGCTTGCAGCTGCTTCTTCCTTTTAACTGCTAGTGGGGGTGTGACTTGATTGGGTGGGGGCTTGGCTGTGTTCTGATTGGGTGGGGGTGTGTTCTGATTGGTTGGGGGTTTGGCTGTGTTCTGATTGGTTGGGGGGTTGGCTGTGTTCTGATTGGCTGGGGGTGTGTTCTGTTCAGGTGGGGGCTTGGTTGTGCTCAGGTTAGTCTTAGTTGCTTAGATTTGAGCTGGTGAGCTGTGATCCTGCTGTTTGGCTTCACATTCGTGGTCGTGCCACATCTTCATGGTGGGTGTCAGTTTGCTTCATGTATGGGTCGGAGGGGTTTGAAGCTGGTAGTGATGCAGCTGTGGTACAGCTTTTGGTCCGTGGTCGTGTCTCATCTTCTGTGTGGGTGTGAGTGTGCTTTCTACATGGAAGTGTGGTGGTAGCATCTTGTGTGGCCCTCGTGGGTGTGGGTCTGGTGTCATTCTTCATGTTAGGTACTCATTTGTTAATGAGGGCGGGTTTCCAAATGGCTGGTAGGCGGGAGGTATCATCTCGTTTATTCATGCTGTGTGGGCGTTTTTCTATCTCTATGGCTTCTCTGATTATTCTGTTGTTGAAGTGTTCGGTTTTGGCGATAGTTCTGGTATTTTTAAAGTCAACAAGAACTCAATAAAAAAAGAACAGACCTCTTCCCTGGTCCAACACCTCAAAGCCACAGGACATGAGATTGACTTTAAAAATACCAGAACTATCGCCATATATATGTGTGTTTTCGTAGATTTTCATGGGTACAGGTATGTAGGTCTAGGTGTCCCACTCTCCATCCTCAGGCTGGTGCTTTCGGCTTTGTGCCAGTGTAAGCAGTGTATGATCGGAGCTGCCATCTCTCTATAAATACTGGGGGGGGGGGCTGGTGTGCTGGGCTGGTTGGCTGCACTGCTGCCTCTTGATTGGTTGATGGAATTGATGTTGGTATAATTGGCTGTGTGATGGCCTTGTGAGTTTTGTTGTTGAGATATCCTGGATCTTGTGCTGTAATCTCCTGGGTCATTTGTTTTGCAGTGATCTTTTTTTCCATAGCCTCCCTTGTTTTAATGGCTTGGGTAATGGGTTGTGTGATGCCCTTGCAAGTTCTTTTGTTGTGGTATCCTGGGTCTTGCATTGTAATCTCCATGACATCTCCTCTTGCTGTTGATATGTTAAATTCCATTATGACATTTTGCTTCTTCTGATGTCTGCAGCAGTTGATTTTTCATCTCTAGTTATGGCATCCTTTTTTTTTTTATCACATCCAGGTACTTAACAATTAAGTGACATAATGCTTTGGCAGAGTTTTCTATGGATGCTGTGCTACACAAAAATGAATTTTATTAACAAACAGTATTTAAAATTGAAGTTAACTTATATTCTGCTGTGAAACATCAGCGGAGACTGCCAGAATCTACAAAACTAGATCAAAGAGGAGAAATGAATGCATGGACTGTAGTTGCGGTATCACAACTGCATGTGCATTAGAACTGAGCTTGTAAGAGATTCACTTAATTTCTTCTTGGTTCCATCCTCCAACTACACGTAAGGTTCAGTCTCACAGCATTGGCTTCATCTTGTTATGCAGTTGAGAAACTGTAGCTATCAAAAAATAATTTTAGGTACAGCTTCCATACAGCACTGCATGGAAAATCAGTTTCTGCTCATAACAGCTCTGTGGTTGGTTGATTTAAAACAAGAAGACGGCTTCGAATGACATGCAGGCTGTTCACCAAGGAAGATATCCTGTCTTTAAGCCTCTCTGACTGGGTGTGTTAATCGTGCTGAGCAGGCCAAATTAGGCTGCAGTGTTCGTGTGTTGCAGAAATATTTAGAAATAGCTCTTCCTTCCCTTCTTACATTGCATATTGGCTTTCTGAAATAAAACAGGAAAACATGGTGCTTAGATTTAAACACATTGTTTAGTTATTAGCAAAGCAAATAAACAAAACAATATGTTTGTATAATCTCATATTTTGGGGAGGGACAATATTTAGGAAATGATAGCTTTTCAAAAAAATAAATGAATGAACCAAAGAAGGGGCACAAGAGACTAGCATCCCAAAGCCTCAATGACTGACCCTCCCCATTCTGTAGTTGTTGAATGCAAAATATCAAATTTTGCTTCAAAATACATCCCTAAGTAACATTCTATTGTTATTTGAAGTAGTCTAGGTCATTAATGCAATTTATGTCATTGACACTGCTAATACAATTTACATTTTTTTCATGATTATGCATTTACATCATTTGTATCAGTTTACATCAATTAGCATAACTATGTAATTGTGAAAATGATGTAAATTATATCAATGATTAAATCCAGTTTTAACAGACATTTTGATTTAACAGATATCTCTTTTACCCATTTAATCTTTTAATCCACTACTTTATTATTGTAGAAGAAATAAGAGGCATATGATAGAAAGGGACATGGTGGCCATTTCTACTGCGTCGCTCAAACGCAGAGCAAATGCAGTTTAATGAATAAAATGACATGATCATTATTATGGAGGGAAATGCCTTAGCACAGGGGTCTGCCAGTCCGTGACCCAATATTGGGTCGTGGCCTATTGAGAATGGGGCCACACAAGCGACGGGTGAGCATGTGTGCAAATCTCCATTTTCACAAGCGGCAGGTGCCTGCGCAAAACCATCCTCTTCCTTCCAGCCACTGTTGCTGACAGTCCACGGAGCTGAGAAGGTTGGGAGCAACTGCCTAGCGCTTTCCTGGTATGATCATTGTAGCAGGAGAGGATACTGTATGCTATGATGAGCCTCTTAGATATAAGAAAAAAACTGAAATGTGGTTGGCAATTCAGCCTGAAGTACACATTGTCTGTCTGTCTGTCTGTCTGTCTGTCTGTCTGTCTGTCTATCTATCTATCTATCTATCTATCTATCTATCTATCTATCCACATACACAATATAAATATATGTATGTATGTATGTATGTATGCATGTATGTATGCCTTTTGTATATAAGAAAACAAGCTGAAATATGGTTCGCAATTCAGCCTGAAGGACGCATTGAGTGTATATATTATGTATGTGTGTATCTGTATCTATATCTATATCTATATATGCGCAATGTGTCCTTCAGGCTGAATTGCCAACCACATTTCAGCTAGTCTTCTTATATCCAAGAGGCAAATAAATAGATAGATAGATAGATAGATAGATAGATAGATAGATAGATAGATAGATAGATAGACAGACAGACAGACAGACAGACAGAAGACAGACAGACAGACAGACATATAAAAGCATGGTTGAAAAACCTGGTGGAATATTGTCTTCTAAGCTCCATCTCTCTCTAAAGTGGCATGTCAAACTGGTAGCCTGCAGGCCGGATGTGTCACACACAGGCCACACACATCCCAGCTCTGCCAAGGAGAAAAATGACACGAAATGTCACATGATGGCAATGTGATGCTGTGAGTTTGACATCCGTGCTCTAAAGTAATGCCTCATAGGACAAAAAACTTGCAAATTTAGACATAAAATAGCAAAAGCTTCTTACTTTCTAGTGAAAAATATAATAAGATTATGTTTGGACTAAAATAAGTTCCTTTACTGGATTAAATCCTCTATCCTTAGTTTAAATGCTAACACTCATACTTTCTAGTTTACCTTTTAAGCTCCAAATGTATTTTCCTTTCTTGCCACATTTTGTAAACAGTAGTGGGAATTACATTAGTTTTTAGGTAAAATAAAATATTACAGTTTTGAAAATGAACACCTGCAAAGTTAGTGGTGCAAAAGACAAATTATTTTTCCTTCCCCAAATCCTTGTATTCGTGTTTTCTATTTAAGGGTGGAAAGAAAGAAAACTTCACTAATGTTTATATTTACCACTCGCAAGGAATGATCATAACACCAAGTATTTCTCCAACAGTTTGAGCTTGTAACAGTTCCAATAGATTTCACATGTCTTCTTAAATTTCACTATCTTTAGCTTCCTGTTGTTTTCAAAATTGTTTTTCCTTCCCTTTTTGAAGGTATATTCTTTAGAATCAAGATGTAGAGTATCCAGGAAATTAAATTACAAAGTGAGATATTATTTTCTCACCCAAAATGGCAATGAACTTAATTCACTGTCAGTTAAAAGTGAATGGATCGCCAGTATATTAAATTCTGCATAACTGCAGTATCATAGGACCCATTCACGGAAGCTTAAGAAAGTGTGTTAAATATTATTATTCAAATAATATGAATAATTCATGATACCATGTTTTATAATCTGAGAGATACACAGAAAAAAAGCAAACAAAATCCTAAACATGGCTTTCTTTTCGGGATTTTTTTTTCTATTTGGTAGAGCAGATTATGGAATGTATATTCAAATCAGGAAAACAACACAATAACCCACCCCTGCTCCCAACCTTGTACAATGGTTCTTTCCAGACAGAATTTCTCAGTGCCATAAAACAAACTACCCTGTGAAGGCTTTGTTGTTTGTAGTGTTTTTGAAGTTTCTGCTGTCTTTTTATTGTTGTTAAAATTGGCCTTCCTCAACCCTTTGCAACCAATTAGAAAAGCAAATACATTATCCACTCTATCTTCCTGCCAAGAGAAATTTGCCTCTGCATTTACTTACAGGAAACAAGCAGGGTGATGGGTCTGCAGCCTCCTGGTGAACCTTCCTCAGCCTGCCTGCCATTTACATAAAATCCTGGGAAATGGTGGGTAGTTGCTGAGTGTAATATAGCATGAGTTGGATTTTTTCTTTGTGGATGTCAAGGCTTTTCTCCTTAAATGCCCTTTTGCAGCATGAAAACATTACTTGTAGTAAACTGATGGAAAAAAAAATGGTCTTATGTGAAGTTACATTGTTAGTTTTCTAATGGCTTCAGATGAAACAACAGTAGCTTTCCCTCTTCACCATCTCAATTGCTTGGCCATTGCTCGTTTTCTACTGCTTTGAAACGGTGAGGGCAAACAGAGTTCATTATTCTGCTCTATTCCAGGCTGAAATAATTATAAGCCTAGGCCATCTGTGCCTGTCTTTTACAACACTTTCCTGAGGACAAATTAAGGGCACTTGCTTGAGGTCAAAACGCACTCCTGCTGTGATGTCCCAATCTTCCACTTGCAGAAAAAAGCAGAATATAACAATGCGTTTCAAAGGCTTTAACAAAATTATAATTGAGCACAAACCCTGTAACTGTAGCTTAGAATCAGTTACAGGGTCTGTGCACAATTTAACACATTTACATACCCATAATCAAATATCACTAATACAAGATACTTGTACAGTGAGATAACTTTAAGTCATAACCAACGTTGAATAAGCACATTGCTGATCACCCAGTGAATATATCCATTGGTCTCCTCTTATGTCCATATGGTCTACCCAATTTATCTTTGGAGAATTTTCAGAGATGATGTTGCCCTTTCCAAAGTAGTTATGAAAACAAACAGAGCTTCTCTCCTCTCCTATCTACCTGTCCCATGGTTTACTTTAAGCAGGGGTGGGATTCTACCAGTTTGCACCTATTCGCTAGTACCGGTTGATAAAATTCTAAGCAGTTTGGAGAAGCGGTTGTTAGAAGAAATTACTGGCTTAATCCTGTAAGAAAGGCAGGAAGGAAACATTCTGGTGTTGCTTACAGAAACTGCCTCTCTGTTAACCCTTATTACATTCTTGGCATTCTTGGTTCTCAGGAACTTCTTTGGAATTTTTTCCCCCTCCTTTGCTGGTACTTTGCTTGTGTGGAGTGACCATTCAGAGTTACAATGGCACTGAAAAATGACTATTTTTCACACTTACAACTGTTGCAGCATCTCCACAGTCATGAGAGGCCAGGCAAGGAGATGCGTGCCTCAATGTGCCTCAATGTGATATTGAGTTGGCCATGCCCAGCCAATAACACGACTACAAAGCCATGCCCACCACCTAAGCCATGCCCACAGAACCGGTTGTTAAAAAAAATTGAATCCCACCCCTGACTTTAAGTATATAAATTAAGACATTGGGAGGATGAAGGAAACATGCCTTATTTAGTGCGGCACCTATGCTTTGGAACAGCACACCCCTTCTTGCCTGCATTCAAGCAATCTGTAAAAACTACACTTTCCCTCCCCAGTCTTGCACTCAGATATTTGGGCTGGACTCTTTTGAGGTCATATGGAAGAAAATTATGCTGCTTTCTCAGATGACTGTTGTCTTTTTATGTAATGTTTTTAAATTTTGTGCAGCCACTGCAAGTTGCTCTGATAAAATTTATACACACACACACGTATATGTGTATATGCGTATATATATATATTTTCTTAAGTTTTCACAGGTATTTATATGTATGGTATTCAGCTTTGTTTGGGTATTTTCCCATGTCATTATGGTTGTGCTTTTAAAGTTGTAGCGATGTTTTGGCAGAATCTCATCTGCCACCATCAGGCTTGTGTATTGTGTTCGTCTGTGAGTCAGGCTTTCACTGACTTACAGATGACCACAATATACAAGCCTGATGATGGCAGATGAGATTCTGCCAAAACATCGCTACAACTTTAAAAGCACAGCCATAATGACGTGGGAAAATACCCAAACAAAGCTGAATACCATACATACATACATACATACATACATACATACATACATACATACATACATACATATATAATTTATGGGATTTGTGCAGCTACTTCTTTTGCAATATATTTTTCTTTTTGATTTTCTATAGTCCTATCCTGTCCTAATCCATGCATGCACACACAACAAGGAGTTTTAATGTTGTATTAAGGCACTGCAAGTCCTTAACGTTATTCCCCCAACTGACTAGCAAAGCCAGGTCTTAATGAGTCAGAATCTACATAGCCAAGGCACGAAGTCAGCAGGCAAATACGAAGTCCAAGTTCAAGGCACAAGTTTGTAAATCCACACATGAAGTCCAGGGTCCAAGCACAAGTCCAAAGTTCCAATACAGTATTCAAAGCCAAGGTACAAGTCCAGAATCCAGTCATGAAATCCAAGGCCCAAGCATGAGGTTGAGTAATAAGGCACATATTTGGAAGTTCATTGAGTCAAAGCACACATGGCAGGAAATGAACAGTTATTTCAACACTATTTTGCTCCACATGTTGGGCTAAATAGGCACCAGCTGGTACAACTCATTAGGAGGGGATGAGGCTGCCTCCTCACAAGTAGCCTCATTTACCTTTGTTGCACCTTCCTCCACTAGAATCCAGCCAGGGATCTGGAATCCAGCCGAGGATCTGGCAATTCCTCCTCAACTCTGCTGACTGACTTTAGTTGTGCCTCTTCTCCAACCTATGGCTCTGACTGGTTATCTCTACTTCTCGGCTTCAGCCACATTTCTCCTCTTGTCTTTTCAGCCAAGTGTTCATCTGGTTGCTCATTTGCTGGCCTCTCCTCCTCTTGCCCATCCACTATTGGCATGGAGTATCCTGTGTCCTCTACGTCTTCTCAACAACCTGCTTCAAAGTCCTTAGAGCCCGCTCTTCCTTGTCATCCAAGCCAGCATCCAGAGAAGCCATTATAAGTCCTAACCAAAGAATGACACTTAAGATCCCAAGATTTTGAACTTTCTTATCAGACATTTAAAAACAATTGTGAAAGTTGTAGTTGTAGCTCTTCTCTGCAGCATTATTCGTTCCCATGTGGACTAGCAGGGAGAGATTAATTGTCAGTGGATTTGATAAGTTTGGAAGTTGTTCTGTCATGTAGATTTTTTTTTTTTTGCCCCTGGCAGACAGAATCATGAATCAATGGGTTTAGTTGACAGACATTTATTCTGATGATTGTGAATGTGAATTACCAAGTACTATGATATTCTTTATTGTTTTCCTACAGGGCAGAGTATAACCCTTATGCCTTTTGAGGATCTATCATCCTGTCTCTTGTTCTGTTCTCCTGGTCTATAGGGTCACATTTTTCTATTCCTCCAAGCTCAGAAACCGCTTCTTTTGTGAAGGTCTGAAAGATGGTTCTGAGTTCAGCTGCAAATAATTGCTTTTTGTCAATTTAGTCCATGAACTTTGATTATGTTTCCACGAGAGTGCTGTAGTGCATCTCATTTTTTATCACTGTTCCTCTCTCATCAACTAAAGAATGGCACTTATTACCTCAGTTCTTTGACAGTTTCTTCAAGAACTTTTACAAGCTTACACTTGATGCAAAATATTAAGGTTGTTCTTTGGCAGAGACAGAAACATGCCTCTAGCATTGTCCATTAAGTGTGCAAAATCCTTCATTTTGTTTCCAGAGGTATTACTGAGAAAATACTATTTTTCTTTCCATTCTAAGCTCTCAGGATAGTTAAGGAAACATCATGGACTTAAACATTCCAACTTGAATTCAACCATCAAACTCCTTTACTCTCACGTTTTTTGGCCATTGAGTCCAATCCTTCTTTACAGCTCTTTTATATTCTTCTTTTGGCCTCTGCTTAATCAGTAGGAAGATATTCCATGTAATACTTATTGCCATTTAGCTCTTGCCTTTTGAAATAACTTGCTGTTGAGTTAAAGTTCATTGAATACGTTTGCACATCATACTAAATGCTTGTTTAGCTCAGGTTTATTGAATAAATTGCAGTTAGCTTAATTTATACACTAAGTTAACATTGGTCTTTGAGGGTTTAGAGCTATACCTCAGCCTCACAATGTTGAACAAGTATTAAGAGAATTTTTAAAACCCACCACTGCCATTTAAGCAGATAATAGAGCGCCCTGTCACGTGTAATACCTAGGTTGCCATGTTACCTTAGTGATTAAATGAATCCATTTCCCCATTTGAATTATTTTAACCAACTATTTCTATAACATTTCTATCCATCTTCTTGGAAAGGATGTGTGTATGTGTGTGTGAATGTATGTATGTGTGCATTTTGGCATATTTCACTTCTCCAACCTTCACAGCAAAAATCAGACACAGTACTTTCCCTTTGTTTCTATAGCAAAAGTAGCTTTCTATATCAGGAATGCTTTAATGTGCTTAAAAGTTTAATATTAAAATATTTAACATTTTAGAAATAATGATTTTAATTTCATCTTTTATATAAAAGAATTGTTATTTTACTTCTAAAATAGGAAGAATTGACTCATCCATTGGTTAGATGTTATAGAGCTAAACTTAAATTGTAATGATTTGTGTAGTCTTATTAATGGAAGAAACTGGTGACCTAATTATTCAGAATCAATTATTCAATCCCAGTATCTGAATTTTAATATAAAATACTGAAGTACATAGCCCATAAATGTTAAACTTATATTCTATTTATTTCAAGAAGATAAAACCCTATTCCAAAATTTCCAAGAATGTTAAAATAAGGCAACAGAATGTTTTGTAGATGTTCCCACCTGTCCTAAAAAACAGTGGATGTAATTCTAGCAGAATTCTAGAATGTGCAATGGGCCTTTAATGAAGAAAAAAGGCCTTTTTATTCAACCCCTTTCCTGAAATATTCTAGCTATAGTCTATGCAATTACTATTATAGTATTTTATTATCTTTATAACAATATTTCTAACCTGGACACTAGTACTAGACAACTTTAAGATGGGTGGGATGGCTTTTCCCACCCATCTTAAAGTTTCCCAGGTTGAGAAATATTGCTTTTTAAAATTAACGTAATGCTTTTTTACATTTGTCTTATTAATTCAAAAAAGTTCTAATTCTAGTATGATGTGATGGATTCTCATAATATGGAGAAAATAGTAATATTTGTTATTTAACGGGGTATACACTGATCCCTTTGAAAGAAGCAAAGCTTTAGAGTGAAGGACCTTGTGCAAGACACATATTGCTCAAGAACAATTTATTAAAAGTAATTAATAAAACAGTATGATCAGGGTTAACAGAACTTTTAATTAAGGAGATTGCTCAATTTCATGTGTCCAAATACATTTTTCTCATTATTTTCTATCACTGTAAGTAGTGGTGGGAAGAGAGAGAATGCTCACTAAAAGAATGCAAACAAATAGCAATATTGAAGCCAGTGACAAGTGAATGAAAAGCAAAGGCTCCTATGTTGTGTCACCGATGGATGACAATACTGAAATCCTAAAAGATCTTGTACATTCTTCATTATCTGTTCTTCAGTCCAGTTGGTGGAAAGTTGCAATGGAAAAGAGGTTGAGTTGCTAATGTTTCTGAAATAAAAACATGCATTGAGTCCTTGCTCTTTGATTGAATTCTGAATGCCAAACAAGTTTCTCCAGTTGATATTCACTGTCAAAGTCAAGTTGTTTACAGTGATGATTGTGTTGACATGAGTACTGTGCATCTCTAGGCCAAAAAATATAAATGGTAAATGAAAGAATGATTTGTGTGATCAAGAATAAAGTAGATGAGCTATGACAGTAATCAATAGACTTCTGCAAAGCCTTTGATTCAGTGGTACATGACAAACTACTGTTAAAACTAAACTCCCACGGCATTTCTGGATCCCTTCATAAGTAGATTACTGCATTCCTGTCAAACAGACAACAAATAGTAAAAATAGGGAGCGTTATATCAAACCCTGCTTCAGTTAACAGCGGTGTCCCCCAAGGCAGCATTCTGGGACCCACACTCTTTATATTCTATATAAATTATCTTTGCGATCACTTTATAAGCAACTGCGTCTTCTTTGCAGATGATGTAAAACTATTCAACACCACCAACAATGTTACTGTCCTTCAAAGCGACCTTGATTATGTGCCTGAATGGTCAAACAATTGGCAACTCCAAATCTCAACCAACAATGCTCTGTCCTACACATTGGTAAAAAAAAATCAGTACATCAAATACAAACTAGGCAGATATGACCTCGTTGACGATCCTCACTCTGTCAAGGATCTTGGAGTTCTCATATCAAATAACCTAAGCACTAGAGCTCATTGTAACAGCATTGCCAAAAAGGCATTAAGAATTGTAAATCTAATCTAATGAAGCTTCTCTTCCAGAAATATTGAATTGCTAACTAGAGCATACAAAACTTTTGCTAGACCAATACTCGAATAGAGCTCATCAGTCTGGAATCCGCACTTATATCAGACATTAATACAATTGAGCAAGTCCAGAAGTATTTCACAAGAAGAGTCGTCCACTCCTCTGCTCGCAACAGATTACCCTACATCACCAGGCTTGAAATTTTGGGTTTGGACAACCTAGAACTACGCTGTCTATGGTTGGACTTAAGCGTAGCACACATTTATCTGCTACAATGTCCTACCAATCAATGACTACTTCAGCTTCAACCACAACAATACAAGAGCAAACAACAGATATAAACTCAATGTAAACCACTTCAAATTTGATTGCAGAAAGTACAACTTCAACAACAGAGTGGTCAATGCCTGGAATGCACTACCTTACTCTGTTGTTACATCCTCTAACCCCCACTCCTTTAACTTCAAACTATCCACTATTGACCTCACCCCATTCCTAAGAGGTTTGTAAGGGGTATGCATAAGTGTACCATCGTGCCTACCATCCCTGTCCTATTGTCCCCATTTATTCATATCTATTTCCTGTATTCTTACTAATGTTTATACTTATACCTATTATCTTGTAAGCAATTGATAAATCAAATCAAATAAATAAATAAATTAGTTTCACCATCAATCCAGGTTTAGTTCCATGTGACTTTCTATTTTTCCCAAATTGAATGAATATCTTCATGGGCATTTGTTTGACTCAAATAAAGAAGGAGAAAAAAATGGTCATAACCTGGTTGAAGAGACAAAATGTAGAGTTCTTTGGTGAGGGCTTTAAGAAACTAGTCTGTCATTGGCAAAAGTGTATAATGAATATACGTGGAGAAATAAAGATTATAAACAAGCTCATTTCAAGGATAATTTTCATGTATTAAAATATCTCTTCTTAAACTGAAGTTATGGGACTGAAGACATAACTTTTCTTTCACCCATCATGCCTGTCTACTTTGATATGCCTTATTTCTTATCCAAACTGCTTATTTCTGTTTCTGAATAAAATAAGACTAAACAATAATAATCCTATGAGCTCTTGTCCTGTCCCCATCAGCTCCTGTGCATCCTCAGTGACATAGTGGATGTTTCAAAAATAGAAAACAAGAGCAGAAATGAAGAAATGTTAGTAGTCGTCCATATATTTAGTGACAATCCAGAGATAATCAATAAACATGGCCCTTAATTTAATAATAATAACTGTGAATTCCAATAAATTTAATTTCAGATGTTCTCCACTCAGGCAATGGATTTTCCATGTTTCCTTTTTTTTAAAGAACATTCAGAATCAAACTGAGACAATAGAGTACCTTTAAATGTATAATTTGTGATTGCCTCTATGTTTTGAATTTCTAATAATCATTTCTGTTCAATCTTGTTTTGGTACATTTGCAGCAATATACAAAGTTATATATTGGTATTGAATACCAACCAGTACAGTCCCACAAAGAAAATCCTATTATCATTTGTCAGAAATGTTCTCAGTTTATCAGTCAATTAATGTCTGATGAGAAAATGTGGAAGAAGCCCCAATCAAAACTGATACTCATTCAAAACTAGTCTTCAATAATGGAAAGACATTGGATAACTGTGGAGCATAAGTGTCTCTTAGCCAGGTCTTCTCCATCATGAGACTGTTGAAGACAATTCTTGTTAAGGGAAACATGATTGTTCTTGTGGTGAAAAATTTGATGTGGGAGTGCTATGTTTTTCACTTTAAATTCCTGTAGGAAAAACAGGATATAAATAACAAATAATGGATAAGTGTTATTATTGCAACAACTACATAACCACCCACAAGTGTTTTATACTGGAAAATCAACAGGAAAATCTAATTTTTATGGGCCTAATTGAAATTCTGAAGATTAATTCATAATTAAGCTGACTGAACACTGAAAAGCTTACTGTAGTGCTGAATTTTTGCATAAAAATGAAACCATTTGTGTAGTACCTAAAAGAATTAGAATACAATTAAACCTACGGGATTGGCCTTTTATTGATAGTAAGCAAATGGCCTAAAAGAACCTGATGGTGACAAAGGAAGGGGAAAAAAAGCAATGATAATGGCTGATTTCTAAGTAAAGAAATCTAGTATGAAGATACTGCAAAAATTATTTTGGGACCAAAGAGGTCTCAAAGATGGAACTTGTGGAGTCTTGAACTATCATATATATGTAATTTTCTCAAGTGTTTATAGCTTTGTAGTACCTGAGGACTGAAGGGCAATGTACTTGATAGTAGAAGGAAATATGACCAAGAGCAAAAGAAAAAAAAATAAAGCCATGGCATGCTGCTGTTGTCTCATGCAATGGAGAATGTTCACCTTGTATTGCTCAACAAGAAGTCCTGGATCTTAGAACATAAAATAAATTTAGTCAGGATCTGTGAAAGAATATATTTTTAAGTCCCATTATAATAATCTGCAAAGATAATCTGCATAGATTATTATAATATTTCAGCAAATTCCATATATGCAACTCCATTTTTTTCTACCATGCAAATATCAAAGACAGCTACATATTTTAATGTGCCCTTTATTATCCCTTGATGGATAGAATACATAATTTAAAATCATTTAGTATAAAGTTATGTAGCAGTGACATCTAGACAATTCCAAAAATTTACAGTAACAATTTACTCTCATACAAAATTAATTCTAGATATTTATTGTATTTATTCGTTGTATTGCTTGTATAATTTATATCACATAACTTTTAAAAAGGGTCTCAGAATTGGACAAAAGTTGGCAGTTGCAAAAATCTTGCAAAAAGCAGCTTACAGAGGCCAAGTGCTTTCATCAGAGGGTGGGGAAATTGATAGTCTAATACTGCATACGAGAGAGCCTTTTTTTTAATCACATCCCCAATTTTGCCAGCCCATATTTTGAAAATCAGTGCTGCAGTTACCTTTTTAAAAAAGCAAATACATGAAAAATGCAAAACAGTAAGTTCTCCAACAGTTTTCAAAATTATCAGAAAAACAGCTGACTTATGCTGATGCTGTCTCATCTACTTCCTATTGTTTCATACTTTATAATCCTTGACAACATAATCTATTCTTTCTTGCTTTTTTGTTGTTTGAATTTTTCTTTAGTCTGTCCAGCATTTTTCTGAAATTATATGCATGACTCCATTTTCTGGATACATACATACATACACATACAATATCCAGGACTAGAACCTCTAAGCTCTTGAATGGAAACACTATTATACAGCAATGTTTTAAGATTTTCCCATGCTCTGCTGAATATGTAAAGGTTTAAACTAGAAATAGGGCTAATAAAATAGAATCAAGGTCTGACTCTAGATTTATAGGAAGAGTTCCATCTACACTGTATAGTTTGTATATTCAGTTTGACCTTCACAATTTCAAGGAACATGTGAAAATTGCTTTCATTGACTCCATAAAGCTCCTCCATAGTATGATTAAGAAGAAATAGGCTCCATAGCCCATCTGAGTTCCTTTCTTTACATTCCTAGGTACATTTAAATGCCATAATCTAACACAGCACATTATTCCATAGTAGGGCAATATTCATTGTCAAACTTACAATTTAACATTGGATCTTATGAGAACATCAAACTATTCTTTAAACTCAGCTGCTAGAATCACTGAACAACACAATTACTGGGCAAAACTGAGCACAAAATAAAGCATTCTTAAGACCACTGATTTCAAAGGCTCTAAACATGACTCAGTGTGAGATAGACTGTGAAATCATAATAATTGGAGATGGCAGACTTCTGAACAAAGAAGCACATGATAAGAATGAGAGATGGAAATCTGGAGAGATTTGTAAACTACAGGAAGCTGGAGGACAAAGGAAGATCATATCCAGATCCTAAATACCCAGAGAAAATAGCTAGTTTTTTTTAAAAAAAATCTAAGTCTAATAATGTTTCTAAATTATAAAGATATGTGCATTTTAAATTATTTCACATATTCACTCACATTTTCTCATTGTATTCTTTTTTATTGTTTTTTTTATTGCTCTATTATTTTACTTCTTTTTATACTTCTTTATTTTGTTCCTTTTTATTATTGTAAACTGCCTAGACTAGCCCCATGGTGAATTAGGCAACAAATAAATTTAACAAGTAAATAAATAAATGATACTAATTTATGAGGCCTTATATTATCTATTTAAATTAAATTTGTAACATTAAAAAGTATATATTGTTTTTAAATTAATTAAATTGTTTTTAAATTTTAAATTAAATTTGTAATATTAAAAGGTATATATTGTTTTAGAATGTATATGTACTAAGTATAGCTAATAGACATACTATCTATCATACTATCATTAGCCAAAATCCAATTCAAATTTGTGACTAAAATTGGTGATTTGCCATTTGAATGTTGAATTGAGTTGATCTAAAGATAATTGAGAGCCTGGTGGGTATACTGATTTAAGATCCTCAGCTAAAAACCAGGAGCTAGTGAATTCTAGTTCTGTTTTAGGCATAAAAATTTTTGGTCATTGGGTCAGGTGGTCTTTGGAGGAAGACACTGACAAAGACTTCAATAAATGTTGACAAGAAATATCTTCAGGAATAAGTCTAACTTGAAGGCACAAGTTAGTCACAAACACAAAAAACACCTTTTACTTCTACCGTATAAAATGTGAAGAGTTTCACACAATCTTCAGAACAAAGGAATTACCTTCATTCAAAAGTTTGAAGAGGCAATTTGATATATGAAATTGTGCATTTCTACCTGTGGTGGGATTCAAAAATTTTTACTACCGGTTTTGTGGGAGTGGCTTGGTGGGCGTGGCAGGGGAAGGATACTGTAAAATCTCCAGTCAGAGGTGGTATTTGCTGATTCTCCGAACTACTCAAAATTTCTGCTACCGATTCTCCAGAACTTGTCAGAACCTGCTGAATACAGTACTACCTCTGATTTCTACTTTTTCCCTTGTAGTGTGCATTCAAACCTATAAGTGTCACTAATTAGAATAGAATAGAATAGAATAGAATAGAATAGAATAGAATAGAATAGAATAGAATAGAATAGAATAGAATAGAATTCTTTATTGGCCAAGTGTGATTGAACACACAAGCAATTTGTCTTTGGTGCATGACACAAATGTAGACATATTAAAGGTATAAAATGTTTGTGTTTTTTTGAACTCTCATGCACAGTTATAAAGCCTAAAGGCCAAATAGTCCTGAGTCATTTTGTCAGCATAAACTGTAGTGGTTTTTCTGCTGTACCATTTTAAAATCCTTTTGAGAAGACTACATTGCTTGTTGAGCATATGATTTGATACCAAACTTTTATTATTTTACTATTTATGAAAGTTGTAAATGGGGATGGTTATTATTTCTGTTATTTTTAAAACCAAAGATGTATGTAATAAATAATTGCATAAATGGGGTTCATGATATCTGATCAAACCTAGTTTCACTGACTTTATATTTCCCATAGTAACTAGGTTACTAAACTTGTGTGTGTGTGTATGTATTGCAATAACTTTACCTTTTATTATTCACTTTATGAATCAGCCCCAATTTACTAGTTTTATTTGTGTCAACATATTTTTGAATACTATTAGCATAGTAATCAGACCAGTTCTCGAGTTCCTGAATGATGTGTTAACTTCTGAAGTAAATAGACATGCAGTGTGAAGAGTGAGCTGTCACTTTGGAAGCTCATCTAAATTAAAAAGCAGTTCTAATTGAAAACTGCAATTTTGGCAGGATTAGGAGAAAATAAAAGCATTTTTCTTTCAAGCAAATGTTCATAATTTTTAACAGGAGGAAGAAGTAGAAAACCTGAAGCAACACAAGAACAAAATCATGCTGCTACATTCTGTAAATTTCAAAATGGCTTCTTGCTTTGCTGGGAAGAACATTGTATACATTGACAAGGTTAAATAAATCAATGATAATGGAAGTGTACATGTGTATTGATTGCTTTGCTCACACCTATTCATGTGCCTATCATAATTTTGACCACATGGCATGGATGAATGCATATTATTATTATTCTGCAGGAGTTTTATAAATAGCTAAATTATTGATTTTTCTGTCAAAAGTATTCTGAAAAATTCCAGTTCATAGACACATTTAAAACTGCTTTAATCGAAGAAAAAAGAGAACCACCTTAATGCAATCTGTTTTAATTTATTGGATTAAAAATAATTCTAACCTTCCCTTTTTAAGGGTTAAAAATTGAATCATGTCTATAGCTCATTTCTATAGTAACCACAAGACTGAGACTTTTTTAATGGGCACCTAATAATTAGAAAGTGCTAGAAGGTATAACAATATAATGAATCAAAACTGATAGACTTGTGGGTTTCCATAGAAACATGTATAATTATGATAATCGGTCTCTGGCGTACCCTCAAAATCGTATACATTCAGTTAAACGCAATAAACATTAGGCACTATTTAGTGAGCTGTGATGCAAATTAACAGTGTGAGATACAGGGAGCCTATGAATAAAATTGCACTACAGTTTATCTCCAACTAATTTCTCAGATTGCTTTAATAGGTATAGTGTGTGGAATGGAAGAGCAGAAAACTGTGTTTTGTTACTAGTAACAACAATAATATTTCAAAAAATGGACTGAATTATGGTTAATTTACTTCAGCGCATTATTACATGTAGGATCACAGATTGCTCTCTGAGAAAATAACTTAGGACGGTGTCAAATTATTTTTTAAAATGAATCTATTTGTATTTCTTCCTTTCAAACAAAAATATTTCTACTTCACAATAAAAGAAATGGTAAAGTTTCTTGCTCATGGATTTATTTATTATTTCTTAATGAAATTACTGGCTTGGCCTATGATTGTAGAACCTGTTCTGAAGAATGGGAGTACTATAATTCAGTAAAAATAAAATGGATCTTGTAGTATTTTATAGTAGCTTTGTAATGTAGTACAGTATTTGTAGTATCTTGTACACCACACACACAAACAACCACACACATCTAGAATTTGGATCTGGACTACAAAAATCTGGACAACAACTGAAAAGAGATACAGAAAATTCCTAGATTTTTACTCCCCAATTTGATTGTTCTAATTACTATATAACAATATATCAATATGTACCTTATTTATTTAATATCTACATAGGAATCTATATTAAATCAAATAAATAATAATAGTAGTTTATCAAACTTGTATACCAGTTGAATCCCAATGACTCTGGGCAGCTCACAACAAATAAATAAATTACAATAAAATCAATTTTAAAAAAGATAGCAAATATGACAAACCACTCCAGTGAGGAATCTTATTCTCCCTTCCAAATGTATTTATGGCTATAATAATAGTTTAATAATAATAATTGAAAACTGAGGCATACAATTTATTCATATTGCTGTACCAGGAGACGTCAGTGTTCTGACCAAGGCTGTTCCCAAAAACCTTTGTTTTTATTTCAATGGCTGTGAATTATATGCATTCACAGCCCGTAATGAGTCCCAAACAGTTTATGACAGAAGTCTGCCACAGTCTTTTGGGATAAGGCTGATAAATACTCACCTTTATGTCCTTTGAAATGCTGCCAATGACTAAATTGCCAAATAGCCGTACAAGGCCAAATGGAGCACAAAGTCAACATGGAGCTTCAGAGTTTAAACCGATCAGAATGAACAAAGTTTCTTCCTTCAAAGGTTCATGTCCCTTTGCTCCCCCTTTATGTCTTATGGGAGGGGCCAATCCTCTCCAATCCTTACTCCTGAATCGCCCCTTTTGTCTTAACTGTTCTTGCCAGCTGGCAGCTCTGCGCAAACACACATTGGGAGCAGGCTCCCCCTGTTCCTCTGCCTCACTGATATCAGATTATGGAAGCTCTGAGTCAGCACATAACTCTCAAATGGCCCTACCCCCATCTCTGTGTCGGACCCAGATCCTCGTCTGAGCCCTCCTCAGACTCCAGGACTGGCCCATTTTCCACCCCACTGTCCGACTTTGCTGCCAGCTCCGCAGGCCGCTGGTGGACCACAACAGCGAAAGTCAAAGAAAAAGAACTGGAAAAAATCATGAAATATCATGACCTAGCCATCGAAACTATGCGATTATGGATGAAACATGTAACAGTGATACCCATTGTCATTGGGGCACTAGGTACCATGTCCAAGAATTTTACAAAATACATCAAGAAATTGCAGCTTCCTGCAATAACACCAGTGGAACTGCAAAAAACTGTGCTACTTGGAACATCGTACATTTTAAGAAGATACCTGGTTGATACTGGCAGCAACCCTTATCAACCATCAGCGTCAATGATATTTTTGATACATTTTCAAATGTTTAGTTGACTCAGTTTCATGTTTAATGAATAAAGTATATAAAATTATACCCTTAAGAGCATCAAACATCCACAACTTGTAGGCCATTGGGAAGGACTCAATATGTGGATAAAAATGCCAAATCCTGTCTAAACATCTGGCTGACTGCGCAGCAAACCATAATATAATAATAGCTGTAATTATACATGCATGAATCTAATGTCTAGTAAAACTAAAAAGAAAGAATCAGTCACCAACTATTTGTAGGAATTGGATTGCCTGCAATATTTCCATGAAGACTTAAAAATCACTTTATTAAATAAAAAAGCAAGAAAAAGCAAGTATAGCTGCAGTAAGCTGCAGTGATACTTCACAGTTAACAATGTATAGAGTATGAAGCATGGAAACACTATAATAGTGCCTTGTGCATGCGGGAGGAGAGGTACACAAGAGTCAAAGAGAGAGAAGGGTTAGTGTGTCAGGCACAGAATTAATGAATGGACCTAGTACTGTTTTGGAGACCAGTGACTGGATTGGATTTTGCTGACTAGAATAAGGATGAAGGCCACATTCAGAAAAATCAAATCAAAAGAAAAGAAACAAGAAAATTAAAGGAATTGTCAAAGCTATCCCACTAATAATAATTGCTTCATACAATCACAGTTAGATTACATTATAAAATATAAAGCATTTGTTTGACAATTATAGTACTAAACTTTATTAATTCATGAACACAAATGTTCACAATAGCTTATTTAACTTTAACAATTTTTACGCTGTTTTTTCTTTACCCTTTCTGAAACACCAATTAATTTGTTTTGACAGAAGTTAAAATATCTTGTGTATTACAACAAAAGCCTGCATTTTTAATTAAAAACATGGTCTCAAGTTTATTCATTTTACGGCCTTAGATTTATACTTTTTAAAAAATACCATCCCTAATGGTAAATCATATTAATGATAGCTTTAAAGAAGATGTGAATCAAAACTTACATCAGAAATTATGGCTCAGAATTATGTAAAATAGAAAAAAGAATGCCAGAATAAAACTGTTGTTATAAATGTATAATATGAAAAAATGATGGTTGAGCAGTAGCTATTGTATTGGGGTGGTAAATAAATAGTTTTTTCACCCATTGCAGTGTGATTACTATGTTTTTGCTTTTATTAGAATCAATTTACTGCAGTTTTGATAAACTATATAATTGTTACCATAGTTTTTTTTCCTCCCTCCAGTGTTACTGTAGTTTAGTTGTAACTTCATGAAATGTAGTTTCATTATGGATTAGTATAATACTTTCAATTTCAGGTAAAGGTAAAAATATTATTTTTCTTCTTAGTGTTTTTCCACAAGTACAAGGTGTGCCCACCCCCCACCCCGATCAACCAAACGATGATCACTGAGATCAGAAGTGATTGACCGACTTAATCCTGATGTTGTGCTGAGAAACAATGACTGACCAAAGTGAGCCAGCCGGCTTTCATGCCTAAGGTAAGACTAGAACTCACAGTTTCCTGACTTCTAGCCAGTGCCTTAACCACTAGACCAGCCTGACTCTTGAAAGGAACAACACCAGTCCATTATTTAAATTATATTTTTTTCTAGCTTTTTTATGTAACTTTCATTATTTTCTATTACAAAAGAATTGGGTTTTGTTTGTGTGTGAGAGTGTGTGATACAATCACACGTGTACAGCCATGATCTTGACTTTTTTTTATCCTAACTCTGGTTTATAATAAGTTTTCAAGATGTATTATTCCCCAGCTTTGTAGGAGGCTGTTTACTCTCCCAAATATCTCCAAAGCAATATTTATTTTATTCAGTTTTGTAGAATTGCTATCACTATTTATTTATCAGTTATATTTTGTTCAGGAACTTAAGGCAGCATACATTGTCCTCCTTTCCCCTCCTGTGAACAGGTTTGTGGGGTGAGAGTGACTGGCTAAGTTTCCATGACTAAAAATGAGCAGTGGGTCTCCAATAAATTACATCAGGTCTGATCAATGGAACCTGTGATGATGCAGAACTTTAAAAAAAATCAACCTTCCCAAATATATTGGATTTGGTTTCATTGTCAACCAGTATTGCCAAAGTTCTGCATGAGAAACCATCATGAGTGACTGAATTAATTTCAGTGACCTAAATAAAAGCCAGGATCCTACATACCCAATGTTTTTCCTGTTTTAATGTCTATCATTGTTATTCATTTGCATAGTAGATCCCTGCAAGTAACTATTTGAGTAGGAGACTTTTTTATGAGAGTCCCAAGACCAGTTTTTATCTTCATCATAAAAAACTTAAACACCTTTCCCCAATTCCATGAAGATAATTTCTTCTATTTGTGGGACTCTTCATTTGAATATGGGCATGATAGTTAAAAAAATCATTTTAATACCTTATTTTTAATGCTTACCCAAATAGTAGTTGAGGTGAAAATAATATTTCATAGACATTACTCTTGACACAATACATTAGTTGTCAAATGTATTAGATTTAATCATGGAATATGGCATTTCAGCTCTTATTCTTTTCAGTTATAATTATTTATTTCTCAATCTACAAAACAACTGTATTTTGCTTCAAGTAGGTAGATGCTTCATAAAAAAGAGTAACAGTTTTCTCCAAATTGCAAGTAAAAAACAAATGTTCCATGGGTTCCCTCCTTTCAAATCCTGAATTTATTCTCACTTTAGATTGCTTACTGTGCTAAACTGACACAATGAATGAGACAAAAGAGTGGGTAGGCAGGAAATCTCAATGAAGAATACCTGGACAGACCAGTATCATTGTCTGTTGGAATGTACAGGAGGTATGAGAAAAAAATCCTTTGTACTGAACTGGATAGAAAAATGGTGGAACGTGTGTGGAAGATAGTAAGAATTGATATAAATATATGAGTGTGTAACAAATTACAAGAAAGAACATGTACGTTGTCTCTGTGTCTCTATGAGACAGAGACAGATAACCTTTTTCTTTCATTCTATATCTTCTTCCTTGCCCCAATTTTATTTTTAAAATAATCATATTAGGTTCTTTCTTGATTTATTTTGAGGAAGAGGAGGGAGAAAAATGATGTAAGAAACTGGTTCTTCTGTTTGGATTTCTCACATCATTGGTTGGCAAATCAAACATTACCCAAAGCATATGCTGTAGTTTTATAAGAAAACATACATATCATGGAAAAAATAAAAATACAATAAATACTAAACAATAGCATCTTATTCTTCTCATTTACTTAAATCCATGTCTTGCAGAAAAATAGAAAGTGAGCACTACCATTCTCATTATTCTTACCGACATACTTCCAGTAATGTGGTACAATTTGCTATATTTGCTATAAGGTAGAGAGATCAGCTTCATCCTGTAGTATTAGATAACTTGTTTATAAGTAATCCATACCAATCATTTTTGAAGCATGATTTCATCTTTCTTTAATAAGAAAAAAAATCTTTCGTGTACATTTTGCTCTTTTACAATGGTTTTAGAGAAACTATTTATTATTTTTTATTATAACCATCGGATGCTGAATCTAACTATACGGTGTAATGTGTATTTTAAAATATTCATTCTGATATGTTAAATATCATTTGTATGAACCAGCTATTTCTGATGGAAACACAAGACTAAAATTATGGAAGATTAAGGGAATATGCCATGCAAATTTTCACCCTTGAGATTCAGCCTTCAGCTGGATCTTTTTCAATACTTACATTACAAATCAATTATTGGTGAAGCATTTCCAACATTAACTGTTCTAAAACATTTTCTTGCTGTAGTATTTTCCTAACACTCTGCTGATAATAATAAGGATAGATGTTATTATGGCGTAAGCTTTGTCAGACTCACAGAATAACAACTTGGTGGGATTTTAAGATATCACAAGATTTTTTATTCTTTACAGCAGCAAACTTACCTGGCTTCCAACTTTCAACAGTGAATTTGATGGTGCAAGTTTTAGGCCTTTGTATTTCTAAGGCTTATAAGTATAACATTTTCTTAGTTCTCAAACATGGGCATCTGGACCAAGCCACAGTGACACTGTGGATATCATGACATCATTGCACTAATGATCGAAATTATGTAATGCACATAATTTAACTCTCTTGTTTCCCCCCATTGCTTCATGGGCCACATGCACACAGTAGACAATTATGGTAAATAGACTTACCTTAAGTCAGAGTTCAAGCTACAAATAGAGCAGTAAGCATATTCATCTGAATAATTTTACAGTCCTTTTTTGATTTCTGGGCTAGATGAATAAGATGTTTGGTAAATATTTTTTCCAAGGATGCCAAGGCAAATCTTTCACCATTTTTATGGTATCTTTCCTGTGTTTTTAAGGACTGATCTACAAGAGGAAATTGCTTTAGTGAAATATAGATCACTGACCATTTCTAAAAACACAAACCCACAGTGTAATTTGCTATTACTCCCTGCACAACAATGAGGAAATTTCTGCTCTCTCTTTTTTGCTACATGTCAAAAGTAATGTCTTGTGCTGGCTCAGCCAATACTGTCTACTTAGTTTCCCCTACCCTTCCATTCTAACTGAATCCTACTTATGGGAATGGCACTTCATTCTGGTCACTGGTTACTGTTCTCATGGATAGTGGTAAAAAGCTCAGTGTCTCTTGGTTTCTTTTTCTTTTACATTTCACTGATGGAATAGTGAATTGTCCCTTCCTTCCTTCCTTCCTTCCTCTTTTCCTTCCCTAAGAAACAGTGAAAGTAGGATCTTTCCTTGTTTGTTTTAATCATGTGAAATTGACAAGAGTTTGTCCCTTTCTCCTTCCAACCCAAGTGACATGAAAAATGGAACACGAAAACACATTTTGTGTTCTTTTATCAGTTCAGGAGGGTTTACAAAAATTGGAATCCAGCAGTCGGAAACTCCGGTAAACATGGTTCAGAAAGAACATCAAGCCATTGCCATGGATAGGAGATGAAGGGCATAAAATCTGGAAAGTGGTTTCTAAAACCAGCTTCAGATCTTGCACCAGTTGTGGGCTGCAACCGGTTTAACAACCAGTTCTATGAGTGTGCACTTTGCCTAAGGCACACTTCATGTATGCACAGCGCTCAAAATATAGCAATTTGAAGCTCAACTGTTTACCTTCTAGGACAGCCCCAATAAGTAGAACAGTTGAGGTGCAGAGATCAGTTGTGCCACATGAATTAGTTGAGCCAGAAAGAAGGAAATATAGGACAGGATAGGGCGAGGGTGGGGCTAGCTGATGGTCAGAACTACAGCTCTGTAGAATTGGTCCAAACTGGCAGCAGCCCAACTTTGCTTTGCACAATCCCATCAAGTTTCTCTGTCCTGAAAGCATCCAATCTTTTTCAGACCATCCTATAATTTTATATATAATTAAGCAACAGTGTGAACTTATTATTACCACAGCATTCAAATCACAGGGCTTATTCTGTATATTACAAAAGCTTCACTAAACAGATCACCGTGACCAATGAGAAACGAAGCTATATAGGACCATTCCCAATGCAACAGCCAAAAAAGAACTTGATTCCTATGCATCACATCCTTCGTCAAAGTTACATAATATTTGTATGACAGATTTCACAAATGGAATTATGATTGCTTCTTTGAAAGAGTCATTTCTTAGAAGGAAACACAACTGAAAGTACACATTAATGAACATAACTGAAAATACATTTTATATGTAATTTTAGTTGGCAGGATACATCAATAGGAACTAGATAAAATTAAACCTGCAACAGTCTATGATTTGTGAAAGTAAGAGCTTTCTTTCGCCCTGATGCCAGATCAAAGAGAACACTGACAGTGAATTCTGTAATAGCAGCATTCTAGGAAAGATTCTAGTAAATGTGTTTGCCTGGCAATGCTCTCTGCTGAGATACTGCAGACTGTCAAAGGCAGAAAACCATTTGAACACCTTATTTTAGTAAGACTCAATAAAATTTCATACAACTTCTGGAAGACAAGACATAAATAAGGCAATCCTTTCCAAGATGAACTATTTGGTACATGAGTTCCATTGTGTGTGTTTTTAAATGAAAGAAAGAAAATGAATTACCATGGTTGGCAACACAGCTGGATTTTTACACTGGATTTGTGGGTTTTATTTATCCATCAATTCTTTTCTGAGGACTCGGGATAGCCAGACATTGTTGTTTGATAATGTTAAAGGCATAGTCTCAGGATGTAAGCTGTTCTAAGTAAAGTATCTTTTGCAATTGACTAATAGTTATTTTCTTAGTGCTGATGGTAATAATGGTATCATTTTGCTTTCTTTTGCTACTGGCATTCTGCTTTTATTTGCAGATCTTTGAATTTTGTGATTTTCATCAGATATTTTCCTTCCTTCCTTCCTTCCTTCCTTCCTTCCTTCCTTCCTTCCTTCCTTCCTTCCTTCCTTCCTTCCGTACATACATACATACATACATGTCATTACATAAATGACAGTTAGGGTTAGACCTCTGTACCCCTATCAATACCAAGTGGTATTTGCCATAGAAGAAGGAGGAGAACCAATGCAAACAGTGCCACCCACCCTATTCTCAACTCCTTTGTGTGGACAAAATATCATGGTAAATGATATTAAAAGCTTCTGGGATATTCAAGAGAGCCAGGTTGGACACACCATCCTATCCTGAGTCCTTCAGAGGTTATCCATATGCATCAGTGGTGGGATTCAAACATTTTTACTACCGGTTCTGCTTGGTGGGCATGGTGTAGCTTGGTGGGCATGGCTTGGTGGGTGTGGCAGGGGAAGGATACTGGAAAATCCCATTTCCTACCCATCCCACTAACCTGCTTTCCAGCTCTGTTTTCCTGTTCAGGGCAACAGAAGAAGACCCAGATGATCAGCTGTGACTCAGGAGGCAGAGAATAGATGGGAGCGGGGCCAATCAGAGGTGGTTCTCCAAACCACTCAAAATTTCTGCTACTGGTTCTCCAGAAATGGTCAGAACCTGCTGAATACCACCTCTGATATGCATGACCAATGCTGCCTTGATAAATAGCCTGCTCAAAACCTTATTTGAAAAGGATCAAAATAATCCACTTCATATATGGCCCTCTGCAACTAGAAGTCCATCACCTTCTCAAAAACTCCATCTAAAAAGGGAAGGTTGAAGACTGGACTGAAGTGATCTAAAACCATAAGATCCAAGATGGCTTGTAGAGAAGAGCACAATCCATTTCCTTTTTCAAGGTATATTTTCATGCAAAGAAGCAATTGATAGATCCAGACACATGCAACCTATTGGGAGGCCTTGTTTTAAAAAATAACATAGCTTTAATTCAATGGTGGGATTCAGTTTTTTAAATAACTGGTTTTGTGGGCATGGCTTAGTTGGTGGGTGGGGCTTGGTGGTCATGTGACTGGGTGGGCATGGCCAACTCGACATCATTCATGTTAAGGGGCGCTTCTCCTCACCTGGCCTCTCATGACAGTGGGGATGCTGCAACGGTCAGAAGTATGAAAAATGGTCATAAGTTACTTTTTTCAGTGCCATTGTAACTTTGAATGAACTATTGTAAGTCAAGGATTACCTGTACAAAAATACAAAAAGCTTCTTTGCTTGCAAAAAGCTGCCCTAAATACCAATCATTAGATGAAAAATACCTGCAACCCAGAGTTACAAATCAGCCAGAGCACCTTGAGGAATGAAAATAGTTAAAATGCAGTGATAACTATCAAGCAGCCATCTCTTGCTCATAAAGTGAAAGCCTTTAGCAGAGAGGTTATTTAAGCTCTCCAGAAAAAGCACACCCAGGAAAAGCAATCCTTAGATCCATTTGCACCACTTAAAGCTGGTCTCACTCACCTCACAAGATATCCTACGGAAATCATCCAGATTCAAGGAAAGGTCACATGCCCCCCAGAAAGGCAATTAAAAAAAATCAGTGCCAAGCTTGCATCCTGCCTCTTGGAAGTATACCCCAAAAGGACAGTGCCAGATAGTACTAAAGCAGTGAGGAAGACTCCCTCCCCAGATAGAAAAAGAAACCATGAGACAGGAAAAAATTCAAACACAATACAAATAATTAAATCACAACAGTAGCTGTTGGTTGTTGAAGCTGAATAGAGAAAATTATCCCATCAATAAACACAGAATTAAACGTCACCAAGCACAGAATTAACCTTCACCAAAAACCAGTTTTAGGCCAAAACTCAGAAAGGGGATGTAAGCTCACGTTTGAAAGTCAATCTTTCTAGCTAGCCAAGAAGCCTTGCTGAATGTCACTCATCTTGGTTCCCTGACATTAAAAGCTTTGCTTCATTATTCAATTATTTCTTCAAAGTGCTGATTGTCCAGGGAAGTATTTCCTCCGAATAGCAGTGTAAAAATCTTAAAACAACCCTTCCCCTTTAAGAAAGACAAGCCCCAAAGCTCCAGAGACAGTAAGTCTAGGCATACTGGCAAGAATGTAATAAGGGTGGAAAAAAACAACAGGAGATTGCTTCTAACTACCGGTTCTCCGAACTGCCTAGAAAGTTAACAAGGGGTTCTATAGAGCCGGATAGAACGGGTAGAATCCCACCCCTGCCTTAATTCCTTTTAGAGTCAAAAACATTGCTCCATTATATTAATTCTTTGTCCACAAAACTTTTCCACCCGAAGATTTCTTATCATTAATTTCAAAAACTTCATATACTATTTTATATTTTTTAAACACCACATAGGAAATATTCTTTCAAATCTATCTAGCTCTTAACTTTCCAAAATCAACATATTAGTCCCACTTTTTCAGTTTTTCAGAAATTAAAGTTTCTCTAATTAATCCATAAACTTACTCAGAGCTTATTTCAACTAGGATGGAAAGAAAAATTCTGGCATAATATAATTTGTCTTTCAGAAGTTCTTTAACTTGGAAGAAATCAATAATAAGCATTTTCCTAAAGTAATTAAGAGAGGAAGTGGACAAACTCATTGTCTCTTTAAGGGGCCTGAGTGTGGTTTAAGCAAAATGAGTATTCCCTGGACCCAGACCTCTCAAATCTACTGGAGAATGCTATTTTGTGATCTCTTTACAGGAAGAATCTGTCTGGAGCCAAACATGGGCAGTCCATGTCTCTTTTTTAGTTTGGAGAAACGCTCTAATGAACCAATCCCTTCACTGGGAAGGCTGAAAACAACATGAGAAAACAACAAGGTATTGATATTGATTGGCCCTGCCTACAAATCCAGACAAGATATAAAAAAGACAAAGAAGAATATGGATTTTATAAAGATCAGCAACAATTAGATAAAATAATCCAGGGACCAGAAGAGAAATTGATATCCAAAATATATAACTTACTTTTGAATTTTAAAATGGAGGAAGAAATTGTAAAAGAAACAATTTTAAAATGGAGGAAGAAATTGTAAAAGAAACAATGATAGTTTGGGTGAAAAATTCAATACAACATTGAATTAGAATATTGGGAAAAATTGTGGGGGGAATTATAAACTAACCTTATGAGCAGCATATAAAGAAAATATATACAAAATGTTTTATAAGTGGCACCTATCCCCTGCTAGATTGGCAAAGATGCTTCCAACTAGAAAATCAGAATGTTGGAAATGCAAAAATAAACAGGGCACCTACTTCCTTATGTGGTGGCCATGCCCTGAAGCTAAAAATTATTGGAATAGGATTATATGGTATATATATAAAAAGATGAGTATTCCCTGGATCCCAGACCTCTCAAATCTACCAGAGAACGCTATTTTGTGATTTTTTTTGCAGGAAGAATCTGTCTGGAGCCAAACTTGGGCAGTCCATGTCTTCTTTTTAGTCTGGAGAAAAGTTCTAATGAACCAATCCCTTCACTGGTTTCTGTTTTGGCCATGTATGTTAACTCCACAAAAAAAAAAAGTTGTGCTCAATCTGATCAAATCTGTCACCTTCTGGATTGCTTTCACCACTGAAGAAGGATATGGATGCAGAGCAGGGGTGGGATTCAAATTTTTTAACAACCGGTTCTGTGGGTGTGGCTTAGTTGGTGGATGTGGCTTGGTGGTCATGTTATTGGCTGGGCATGGCCAACTCAATATCACTCACATTAAGGCACGTATTTCCTCGCCTGGCCTCTCATGACTGTGGGGATGCTGCAACAGTTGTAAGTGTGAAAAATGATCATAAGTCACTTTTTTCAGTGCCATTGTAACTTTGAATGGTCACTCCACACAAGCAAAGTACCAGCAAAGGAGGGGGAAAAAACTCCAGAGAAGTTCCTGAGACAGGAAGTCTAGTCCTGCCAAGAATGTAATAAGGGTTAATGGACAGGCAATTTCTGTAAGCAACACCAGAATGTTTCCTTCCCACCTTCCTTACAGGATTAGGCCAGTAATTTCTTCTAACAACCGGTTCTCTGAACTGCTTAGAATGTTAACAACGGGTTCTAGCGAATAGGTGTGAACTGGTAGAAACCCACCCTGATGCAAAGTACAGGTGACAGAACTCACAGCAGTAAGGCTTCTGCCTACTTTTCTGTGATTGACTGGTTCAAACTCCTCTTCAGACAAGGTGAGATGTGTCCCAGTCAATTCCACTCGATTTGCACAATTCCTAACAAATTCAAGCAACTTGAAGGAAGATTCTGTTCACCTGAAACAGAGTGGTTGGCTCTAACTGCCACAAAGCAAATGTTAATGAAGCTCTTATCTGTAGTAATTTTATCCATCATCTAGTGACATCAGAGATGTCTTTTGTATCATTTTCTTTCTCAGAGCTGCTCCATAAACCCCATAGGATCAACAATCACAGAAAGTCTGCATTGATGCAATCTGATCCAAGGCCCTTGTTACATGTTCATTTCAAGTTGTGACTAAGCCTTATAAACCTATACTATACTAAACCAATACTACATTCTTAAAAATAACTCTGTGCTCCCTCTGAAACCTCATTGGGTCCATTAGTCAGCTAGAGTCAGGCCAATCAAATAGACCCAATTTCCTGAAATATGTGTATATGATGTTTATGTCTCACCTGTACAAACGAGGTGAGAAGTCCACATTTCCAACTAAATACAAGCAAGCAAGCAAGTCTAGTAATTATGGAGTTAACTCCTTTGAGCCGATAAAGTTCTTGGCAGTCTCACACACACTGTCTGCCAAGTCCAACCAGATAAGAGGAATACAAATCATACAAGCTGTCACCACACACAGGATACTCCGAAGCTTCCCTCCATAAGTAACACGTTGTCCCGAACAAGTTCCCAGAGCGAACACACCCACTTTTATTCCCTGTGGGGCGTGTCAGTCCCTCATCTTCGGAGTGTTTGATTCATCCCTTCTTTCTGCATTGCAGCTCGCACTTTTGCCTACGCTGCTGCCTCGCATCAAGCCAGCATTCCTCTGCTGGATTCTCAGTCAGAGACTCTGGTACGCCCTCCTCCTTTTCCTGATTAGCCTCAGGACTTCCCTCCTGGTTATCTGCCGACACCTGAGGCACAATCAGGGAGGAAGGCATTGCCGAAGAGGAAGGTCCTGGGGAGGAAGGCATTTCCAAAACCTCCTCTTCCCCACTGTCCGAGACTTCATCCTCTAATAAAGCAGGCTCAAACCTCAGAGCCACAACAATGATGTATGAAGCACATGTACAAAACATGTGCAAAATGCATACATAATAGAAGGGATTTAATGACAATAGCAAAATTCCCACCTTAGGAGACACTGCTATCCCACGTTAGGATTTATACAGAGACACTGCTATCCATGGAGATATTTAACTGATTATTGCAGAAACTAAATGAAAGAAATATCTTTGGGTATGCAATTATTTGATAGAAAGAAAAGGAGCAAGAGTATTGTAAGTAGTAAGAATTTGATTTATCTTTATTTCAGCCTCTAAAACACAAGTTAAAATGCTTATTTAGAAACAGTGGGAATTGCAGGTATTTAAACCATCCCTTTGTGTCCCTGTATTGTTCAATGAATCCATTATAAGCTTACTTTGATGTACTAAAAAAAAATTAAACAGCCTAAGAATTACTGAGATGAAACTTAAATCCCTGAGTTCAAACTAAGATGCCTGTAGTATAATTCACAGTATCATTTTCTTCTGTTAGCAAGAGGAATGCACAGAATAATTATTTGTTATTTTTCTGCATCCTGTGTCATTGATTACAATTCTTAATTCTTCATGTTTTATACTAGAGACTGTATATAACTGTATCGAGAGAAGCACAAAACATTTAATAGAAATAATTTATTACATTTATATACTGCCTGACTCTGGGCAGTTTAGAAATCGTGACTGTAGACTAGAAAGACTAGTGATTGTCTTGGAAAGGAACTATCACAAGGAAAAAATTAGAACAATAATAGTCCAGGGCACGGGTGTCAAACTCGTGGTCTGTGGGCTGGCTGCATGACGTGCTGGCCACGCCCATCCCCAGTTTAGTGAAGGGGGAAAAGGTTGCAGAAATCATGTGACAACAATGTGATGACACGAGTTTGACACCCCTGGTCCAGGCCATTGAGAAAGCCAGTGATTGCTAAAATTTATTCCGGATGCATATTTCCATGCAATGGCACAAAATAGGTTTGGAGGTCAGCAATACCTGAGATGGTGCAATACCCTTTCAGGCCAAGAACTATGTAGACTAACATTTTATTTGGATATGTGGCTAAACAGATGCTTCTCAGATACTCACATGCAGGAAATGGACACATACCAAATTACCTTGCAAATGGAATTTGGAGGCATGATACTTATGGACCTAAGGTAACACTGAGCCTTTAGGCCAAATAGTTGGCCTAGAGTATTGGCAGGAGGACATCCTAGAAATGTTGTATGTAAGTATGTCTGTCTGTCTGTGTGAATAAATAAATAGCTGGTTATATATTTGTCCTCCATATATGTATTCAGCCCCCTTTTAAAACCAAATGAGTGGCCATCATAATGTCATTCAATAAAGGTTAAGTTTGTATTGTGTGAAGAAATCATTTCTTTATGTCTGTTCTCAAACTTCTTATGGGCTTCTAGCTAGCATAACCTATAACTTAACATCCTCCTCCTTCCACCGCCAGTACCAATGGGATGGAGCTTACAATCTCACTCCAGATCTATAGCTCCTTTTTAGTCTCAGTGCTTAAGCTGGCACACTATCGCAACTTTTAGAATTCTAAAGGTTAAAATCTTCAGTTTTATTAGTGCCAATCAGGTTTTTAAACTATTTGAACTATTACAAGATGAATTTTGTTTGCCTAAACCTGTGAACGATCAGTATTGTCAAAGGTATTTCTGGAAAAAAAAATATTAGATTCATGTAGGGCAGGGCTATTAAACTCGCGTCATCACATTGTCATCATGTGATGTATCGGGACATTTTTTCCCCTTTGCTAAACTGGGCATGAATGTGGCAAGCACGTGATGCATCCAGCTCCCGGATTGCAATTTTGACAGCCCTGATGTAGGGGATAAAAATAAATAAATATTTGATCCAATGTTTGCAGATTTGAGTTTTGCATTAATTTCTGGTGGTTTTGTTCTTTTAAAATTATTTGTTTTCCCAAAGAGTTTTTAAAAGATTAAGAGGAAAATCTTATTATTATTATTATTTTTTAGAGGTAAAAAATCTGTTTTGTGCTCAACTCCTGATGACTTTATGGACACATTCCTCTAGTTAGCATGGTACCAAAGCAGAAATGAGTTCCCATTGGTTTCTTCTAGAATGTAGTCTTTCATTTTCAATACCCCTGAATGTAGTAGGACTTGAAGAATTATACTGGACATGTTCAAATTAATAATCTCCAATAATTATTAATACATACACAGTATGAGAAAGGAGATGGTATTTATCCCAGAACTGGATGTGCTACTGATCAATAGAGACAGTTGGATTAATGAAACAAACCTGTTTTCCCCACTCCTCTTCTTCTAGATTTTTAATGAGTTGGCTCCTCATTCGGTTTAGTGACTTTCTTTTAAAAAATTGAATCACATTTATTGTAAACTTTGAATGAGCTGCTGTTTTTTTTCCTGATTATTAGAAAAACAATGCACGCTTACAACACGAGACAAGATTACATTCTGTATTCGCTGAACCATCTGGGAAAGTACATTTCAACTAAAAGCAAAGCCTCGGGCTTTTCTGCAAAACAAGAGAGAATTTACCCAACATGATATACAGTGTGTACTCCTGCAGATAGTTCCTATGGCTTGACTCCACAGTCAATTATTAGATTACCATCATTTGACTATTGTGACTATCTATCAAATGCACCTTTCCCAGATGCTTGTTCACATTATTTTGGACCATAGTAATTTACTGCATAGGCCTTGGCAACTTCCCATGAAACCAGCAGAACACAGGAGCTTCTTTTTCTGTTCCTTCATTGTGAACAGGCCTCATGCTTACCTATTGTATATTTATTTCCAGAATTATGTCATGTTACTTTGGAATCAGTGCACTCTTATATAATTTCCTAATGCACTGGGAGCATTTTCACTGACAAATATATTTCACCTTTTTTGGACCTTTATTGCATTGGTAAATGCACTGCCATAAATAATTCTGTAAGTATTCATTAAATACTGCTGGAAAGCAGTGCATTAATTTTGCCTGGGGATACCAAGCTGTTTCAATAGTGATAGCATACTTCTCCGGAAGTAAATCAAACTGAACTGAATATGGCTTCATTCTGAGTAACATTCACCACTGTTCAAATGGGTTTTAACGGTACAACATCTACTAAACCCTTAGAAACAATAGTTCCGATTTTTAAAAGGATCCATAAAATTCCTAATGCACATTATTGAGTTCAAATTTGGTTCAGAGTCACTTTGCAATATAACAAGGAGCCCATGACAGATCATGAACTCTTCAAAATTATCAAATGTTATTTTTCCAAGGTTGACATCTTTGCATTCATTGCATCTAGGAATAAATATTGTTGTCTAAGGTAATTTATGAACCAGCCTGAGTGGAGTATCTTAATGGAACCTCACCTTGGCCTCACTCACCTTCCATTATGGTGTGTCTGCTCTGCCCAGAAAGGTTCACACACATTGCACATATTAGCCAGACTGTTCCTTAGTGTGTGATACAAAACTTTTCTAATCCCTACATTTTGTAGAACAGAAAGCAGTTTTACAGACTAGTTAAAGACTGGTTCTTTCATATCTTAAGTTTCCTTATTTCAGCAAGTAGCAATTTTGAATATCACAGAAACAATAAAAAAAATTCTCAGAAGAGAAGTATTTCTAATGGCTTGTAAAACTCTTGTGATTAATTTTATCTCAGATAATCAATTGCAACAGCTTTGCTCCAGAAGTGGGCTTCTAGAATTCACATGAATTATTATGCTGGCACATATTAGCTGGAGTACTCATTGATATGTGATACAAACACACCCACACCCACATACACACACATTTGCACATGTGTACGCACACGCACATAAATACAAAATGTCAAGTCAATCAATCAGTCCTGGGAACAATTATTTTATTAGTCTTGGGATCCAATACAAGTAAAGGACTGTAGATCATTTTAAGGAGCATAGAAAAAACCCCTGTGCTTTCTTATTCATATAAACAACTTTTGAATAATTGATTCAGAAAAAGAAAAAAGATTTATATGATAACAACTATTGTATCATGCCCAGTTGTATGAACAAGCACAATTATTAAAAAACATGTTATCACTTCTGTGTTCATATCATTGCTTGAATTTTAATGAAGGTGAACTTCTGTTCATTAGGTTTTGATCATGTTTTGATGATGTTGTACACTGTACACTGTGCTAGTGATAGGGCTTTATAAATAATTTATTAATTATTATTTATTTAGCTTCTGGAAGGGAACAGCTTCAGAGACAGAAATAATCTTCACTCTCAGAACTGCTTTCATAGGAAAGTCATTTAAGTGGGGGTATTTAATGTATTTTTTAGCTGTTTTTAATGAGATTTAGCAGCTGGAAGTGAGGAACAGACTGAAAAGGAATGTTTGGTTGATTGTTGGTGGATCATTCAATGGCAACTATATAATAACATTCAGAGTTGTTAATATATACCAAACATTGATAACCCTATATTGTTTTTCCTGCCTTTTAACATGGCTTATTTAGCAATGCTATCACTCTTAAACTCCTAGAATTACTTTTCCCAGTGACATCTCTTTTTCCGAATCATTTCTCAGATGATAAATCACTTCCTAACATTCCATGTATGATAAAACCTTGCTCAGAAAAATCACAGATATAATTGTATTTCAAACATTGGTATGGGCTTGATTTCCTGCTATCTCTTCTTTCATAGCCATGAAATCAGAAGTATCCAATTATTATTTCATCCAAATCAGAGCTGCTTGTTACAGCTAAACTTATGAAACTGTGGCATATTTAAATTGTAGTTATAGAGATTCTTTAGTTATTGACATGGTCACCCTGTTGTACTAAATTATCTCATATATGTCAGAAAGTACAACTGAAATGCTTACTCTGAGAGCATGACCATATCAACTTTCAGTTACAGATGTCAACAGAACTTGGTTCCTCTGATTACTAGCCAAGGGCAGTATATCTCCAAATATCAGTTATTTAGATAATTAAAATATTATCTAAACTTTATGTACTATTTATAAACTTGTAGGCACTGTAATACGTTGATTGATATGTCATTTGGAACAAAATGAAACAAATGATTCTGGCACATGACCTGCTGATTTTAAGCAGATTGAGCAATTATGTATGCATGTATGTATGTACGTATGTACCTATGTGCGTGTGTGTCCATGTGTGTATGTGTATTTATGTATTAATGGATGTATACACACACACACACACATACACTCACACCAGTATTTCAAGTATATCAAGCTGAATTCTGGTTGCTTAGCAAACTTTAATTTCATTGATACAACTATGGCTCTTGCTCTTTTCACACAGTCTGTAGACAAGGTAACATCCTATTTATATGCAATCTGTGTTCTTATTGTCCTTCATAAATGATAATATTTTGAGCAGACTACCATATGCCTTACTATTTCCTCCTACCTGTCACAGTACAATCACTGGATCCTGATGGCATCCATGCAGGAATCTGTAAAGATTCCTGTAAAGAAATATAATATCTAACTGCTGAACTCCTAAAATATAATGTAACTTGTCTCTCAGATTGGTTCAGTGCCAGAATACTGGAATAAAGATAAAGTATCACAAATGTTTAAAAAGAGACCCAGGGGAGATCTGGGAAATTATTAGACCAGTCAGCTTAACATCTTAAGGTCACAGTAGACAGCTCAATGAATATGTTGGCTCAGTGTGTGGTAACTGTGAAAAAAGCAAATTCCAGATCATTAGAAAAGCAACTGAAAATGAAGCTACCACTACTACAATGCTTACATACAAATCTATGGTGTTACTTGTATTTAGAATCTGGTCTGTAGTTTTGATCACATTTGAAATAGACTATACTAGAGCTGATAAAATATGGTATTTACATAATATATATTATTGTTACCTGATTTAAAAAAATCAGTTTGTTAAGATTTGTGGTTAACAGATGCATGTTGACTTCTAGTAAAGCTTCTGTATTACTACTTATTCCTGTTCTAGATTACTGCTTCTCCAATATTAATGAATAACAATTAAATACTAATCTGACAGCAGCATTGTGCTCTTAGTAAAAATCATTAAATCCTCTTCCTCAGAAGTAGTCCTTCCATGTACTCCTAGGATCCTTCTTGGCCAGTACTATCTACTTCCAAACTATCTAGCAGCCTGCCATTAACCAGATTGGCTGGCTCCTGCTTCTTTTCCCTAATAAGCAAGTCAGAATTGCAACTTCTTAAAGAAGCTTGCAATGCATATGCCTCAATGTGCTGTGTTAGATTGAGGTATAGACATTTCTTGTAATTTGATCTCTGTTCACTTGTGTAAAACGTCCATTACAGATATTGAAGTGCTCAGCAAACCCTGACAACAACCAGCTCTGATATATAGATTATTCCATCACTCAGAAAACAAAAACAAATCTTGGATTAGGATACCAAAGAATTATTGACTGCCCAATAACAATTGGTTTTGTTGACTTTGAAAAAAAAAAGAGGCGTGCATTGCACAAATACTTAGCAAGTTTGAAAAACCATTCTCTACTTAATTAGGCATTATAAAGCTTTTGTTGGCTTTTAACTGAAACATCTTAATTGGATAAAGTTTAAGAATATTCTGTATGGAACTTGTGGAGATATAATTAATGAAAGCTATATTTTTTAAAAAATAATATTTTGGGTCAATACTGAGAAAATGCAAAGCTGAAGCTGAGAAATGTTTATATACTTAAGGGAATTTATAAGCTTTTCCTGTTGGCTGGAGTTCAGCTTATATCCTATGCCAAATTACAAAGTGCTTTTAAAATTTTTAATATGACTTGCTAACAGCACAGTGCTTAAGAAGGGATATATAAATTTTGTCTTCAAGAATTCCCCCTGAGGTAGAGCAAATTATTTATAGTAAAAATTTCCAAATTGACTTCAGATATTGTTAATAGATAGGCTCTGGCCAGTGGCATAAAATGAAGATTTTATTAACATTATGGTATTCTTAATAAGGCTGTTGCAGGCAGCTCTGTGATTTCAAAACTTCAAAAAAGAAGCCTGTAGAAGAACACAGAAATATATGACTAGAAGTTTATTCTGATGATTGTTAATTTTGCAATGTATACATGTTATTAAGTCACATGGGTTGCATTGAAAAAGAAGGATTTCAAATACTTGGGAGATATGCAGTTTCAAATACTTTCAAATACTTGGGAGATATCTCTTCTGCATCACTACATAACAAACACAAGCACTAGAACATAATGACACCAGAGTCTTGGGTTTTAAAAGAGCTGATTTCAATAAACTCAGAAAGAACTTGGGAAAGATTCCATGGATGAAAATCCTAAAGGGGAAAACAAGAATCTTGGGAAACTCTGAAAAGTACGATCATAGAAGCCCAGACCAGCACAATACCACTGAGAAAGAAAAACAAGAAATCCAAGAAGAAACTAGCATGGCTACACAAAGATCTCTCTGGCAAATTGAAAGAAAAAAAGGACAAGTACAAAAAATGGAAAGAAAGACATACAACTAAGGCAGAATGTCAGCAGATAGCCAGAATCTGCAAAGTCGAAGTCAGGATAGCAAAGGCTCAGAACGAACAAAGACTTGCAATAAAAATCAAAGATAATAAAAAAAGTTTCTTCCAACATATAAATAAGAAGAAAAAAATCAAGGAAACAGTCGGTCCACTAAAGAGAGACGATGGCAAGGAAGTAACAGGTAACAGAGAGAAAGCAGAACTGCTTAACTCATTCTTTGCATCGGTCTTCATGTAAAAAGAAACGATAGTTCAACCCACCAAAAACATAACTGTGAAAGACAGACCAGAAATAAAAGTTAAGCAAAAAAAAAAAAAAAATAGTAAAAGAACACCTATCTGATCTTGATGACACAAATCACCGGGGCCTGATGGATTACATCCCAGAGTTTTAAAGGAGCTGGTAGATGTCCTCTCAGAACCACTGCACCATATCTTTCAAAAATCCTGGAGCACCGGGAAACTACCAGAGGATTGGAAAAGACCTGATGTGGTTCCCATCTTCAAAAAAGTTAAAAAAACAGACCCAACAGACAAGGTTCTGTCTTAGGCCCAGTACTCTTCAATATCTTCATTCACGACTTAGATGAGGGAATAGAAGGGGAACTTACCAAATTGGCAGATGATACTAAGCTGGCAGGAATAGCTAACACCCAAGAAGATAGGCTCAAGATCCAGATGGATCTTAACAGACTAGAACACTAGGCCTTATCTAACAAAATGAAATTCAATGTAGAGAAAAGTAAAGTCCTACACTTAGGCAAGAAAAACCAAAAAATAAGGAGAAACTTTCTGACAGTGAGAACAATCAACCAATGGTTGATTTCTCCTTGTTTCCAGGTTAAATCTCTCCTTGTTCAGTTTCCATCCATTATTCCTTGTCTGGCCTACAGGAGCATTAGAAAATAGCTTGACCCCTTCCTCTCTGTGGCAGCCCCTCAAATATTGGAAGACCACTATCATGTCCCCTGGTCTTTCTCTTTACTAGACTAGCCAAGCCCAGTTCCTGCAACCGTTCATTGTATGTTTTAGCCTCCAGTCCCCTCATCATCCTGGTTGCTCTTCTCTGTACTTTTTCTAGAGCCTCAACGTCTTTTTTATAATGTGGTGACCAAAACTGGATGCAGTACTCTAGGTGTGGTCTTACTAAGGCTTTATAGAGTGGTATTAGTACTTCCCTTGATCTTGACTGTATTCCTCTGTTAATACAATTTAGGATTGCATTAGCTTTTTTGGTGGCGGCTGCACACTGTTGCCTTATTTTTAGCTGGTTGTCCTATAACACTCCAAGATCCCTCTCACAGTTACTGCTATTGAGCCTGGTTTCACCCAGTCTATATGTGTACTTTTGGTTTTTCTTGCCTAAGTGTAGGACTTTACTTTTCTCTATATTGAATTTCATTTTATAAGATATGGCCCAGTGTTCTAGTCTGTCAAGATCCATCTAGATCTTGAGCCTATCTTCTTCGGTGTTAGCTATTTCTGCCAGCTTAGTATCATCTGCAAATTTGGTAAGTTCCCTTTCTATTCCCTCATCTAAGTCGTTAATGAAGATATTGAAGAATACTGGGCCTAAGACGGAACCTTGTGGCACCCCACTGCTTACTTGCCTCCATGTCAACTTAGACCCATTAAGAACTACTTGTTGAGTACGGTTTGCCAGCCAGTTGCGAATCCATCTAGTGGTGGTGCTATCTATTCCACATTTTTCTAGCTTACTAAGAAGTAGGCTGTGGTCTACTTTATCGAATGCCTTGCTGAAATCTAAATATATTATGTCCACAGTATTTTGCTGGTCTACAAGAGATTGGACTGCCATTTGTCAGAAATGGTGTAGGGTCTCCCGCTTGGGCGGGGGATTGGATTAGATGACCTATAAGGCCCTTTCCAACTCTGATTATCTGTTATCTTCCAGTTATGTGATCTTCAGTTCCTACACATGCCTTCATCCATACATGAGATTGCTGAAACTTTTGGCTATCTAGATAGCATCCAAATTGAGATAGTCTAGCTTAGCCTCTGACATTCCACCATCATCTTCTTCTTGATATCTAAGTGAAGTGATTCCATGAATAAATTTAATATCTTGAAACACTGTTTGTTTTGACTTTCATCCAAATTCACTCCAAAGCTTCTTCTGAGAATTCATGATCTTTTTGTTTTATTGGCATTTTAGTGTATCACAAGTAAGGATTCTTATATTAGCATTACATTTAATACTGCTAGATTTTGCTTACCATGTCATCTATTAAAATTTTTGTGTATTAATATGTGTCTTTAGAAAATGTAACTGAGGCTAATCTCCTGAAGGAAAGGCCAACTATAAAGCTAAGCAATTAAGTGTTCCTTCCATTGAGAATCATATAAGAAGAATGAGACTGTGCTTATCAGCTTAAAATGTTCAATTAAACAATTTACCCTTCACTTTCCTTGAAAGTCAACAATCTTAAAAGCTATCACTCTAAAATGCTCAAGGTGACAACAGCAAAATAAGGAACCAAGGAAGTACACTTTAAACCTTCTCCAATTTGTTAAGATTAAAACAAAAGGAGGGCTGCATAAATCATAATGAAGAAAACAAACAAAAGAAATATGTCAAAACAATATAGCTTGATTAAAATCTTTTTTTCAAAGGTGTAAATTGCCAATCTGACATAACTGCCTGCCTGAGATATTCTATTTAGCAATGAATTTTAACTGAAGAATTTTTCCCTGAAGAAATAAAACATATTTTCCTCTCAGTTTCTAGGAAGGGCAGAATTTTAATCCAAAATAGATTTTGGATGGAAATAATAATAACAATAATCCATCAAACAACAACATCCCAGGTGTTTGAAAAAGGCTTTGGGAATGCCAGATCTAGTTTAAACATCTGGCTGACTAGGTGACCAATCATAATAATAATAATCATCCAGTGAGGCACTACTCCAATGAGGTTGTGGGCCTTTTGTGATCTGAGGAAGAGGAGAACTATGCCAGATGTTTGATCATACTGTTCAGTCTCATCAGAAAAATCAGACCAAGAGTTCCTCTTCCATAAACAATGTGGTGACACATAATTTACAAAAACCTATTCTGGTTTTGTCATTGCCCAGGTGAACAAGGACCAGGCTCTGTATTCTAGTTCTTGGATATATGTTGATAGCTAAGCTACAGGATTCAGGGCTATTGGCTGAGCAACCAGGGTCAGCAGCTGCAAGACTACTGGAAGAAATATATAAAGACTGAAAACAAAGAAATAATGATTTGCTATCATTAGCTTTATAAATGAAATACAACAGGAGAATATCTGAAAAAAATGCATCAGTTTTGGAAAGAACAGCATGCAGAATTACAAAATAACAGAACAGAGGCTAGTAGATCAATGTCAATTTATAATACCAAACAAAGTATCCACAGATATAGAATTGAAATAATTGCTAAGGTCTACTCGAGTGAAGAAATTGAAGCTCAGAAGTAGCTCAGACTATAGAGGCAAACTAGAGGGGAATGGGCAATAGATGAAGCCAATGTAACTGCTAAAATGTTTTCACTCCCAAACCAGCCATCTCTCTTCTGCCTTCTCCATCTTGCTAAGATGAAATACAAGCAAGCTAGAATAGATGAAAGAAAAAAAATATGAACAAGAAGATCAAAGAATATCTGATCAAGAAATATCACCTAGAAACAAGGAAAATCAGGGAAGCACTGGAAATATCAAAGCAGCAAATAACAGTCCATAGCAAAGAAGATCAGCAGATCAATTATCAAATTGCACACAATCTAGGCAGAATTTTCAGTTTCAATTAAATCAGAATAATTTCTACCAATCTACAAATGGAGAGACTGCAGTGAACCAGTCAACATCTGAAAAACTAAAACACTACGGTTCTGGGTGCAAGTCTAGGACAACCTAAAGAAAGATAGCAAAAATGCAACTCAAAAAAAGAATGTGGATAAGAATGAAAAAGCAGCATGAATGAAAGAACTCGTAATAATAGCATAAATGGTGAAGAAAAGGGCAAGGAAGATCAAGAATTGGTCAGCACCAGATAAACATGCATGTTTTTTTAGTTGAATCAACTGATGATCTGCACCCATTCATTTCTAAGCAGTTTAACTTTTATTACTGAAAGAAATTGAAACTGAAGATTAACATCTAACAAAGTCAATCTGATCATGAAGGATCCAACAAAGGGGGCATCACCAGGCAACTACAGACCAACAATTTGCTTACCAACAATTTTCAAATTGCTAACTGGTGTGTTGTTTGATAACATCTTCTTCTCTTTCTACTTGAGCAGAAAATAAACTGCCCAAACAACAGAGAACAAAAAAATAAAAATAAAAAATCAGCTTCCCATTGACAATATGGTTTTGGAAAACTTCAAGAAATGGAAGACCAACTTGAATGTAGCTTGCATTGATTACAACAAGGCATTCAAAGCCTAGAAAGAGAAGTCAGTAGAAGCATCAGAAGCTTTTGCAAAGATCAATGCCACAATGCAAGACAAACTTGCTGGTCAGTGGCAATAGACTGGGAGAGGTTAATATCAAAAGAGGAATCTTTCAAGGAGACTCATTATCACCACTACTGCTTGTTATTGCATTGATTCTTTTGTCAAGAATACAGAACAAGTCAGGTCATGGCTATCAAACATCAAAAACATCTGTCAGGCTATCCCACCTGGTCTACATCAATAATATGAACGTATACCAAAAACAGCATCTGAAACCACATCCTTGCTTAACCCTGGCCTTTTACAAGAAATTCAAGAATATAATTACAACAAATTATAATATAGTTTGAACAGGGAAAATGTTACTATCAATGGGGGGGTGGGAACAGTAAAAAGAAATCAGGACTCCCTATGGAAATAACATCAATAATCTGGAGGGAGAAGATCATTACAAGTACCTAGGCATGCTTCAAGTTAACAACATCAAGTACACTGAGGTCAAGATGAAGGTTAGTAGTGAATACATAAAAAAGATCATAAAGTCTAAACTCAGTGAAGAAAATACCATCAAGGTAAGTAACACCTGGCAATTCCAATAATTATATATCATTGCTATATCATCATCATCATCATCATCATCATCATCCCTTGCTCCGGGAATTTAGAATTCAAATAGACAGGCACCTGCCACATAACACCCCAGACTTAACAACTGTTGGTAATAAAGACAAAAAAGTGAGGATAGCGGATGTGGCACAACCTGCAAATAGAAACAGAATGACTGGAGCAGAAGCAAGCAATGGTAGTCCCAATAGTGCCTTGGCTGCAATCCTAAAACAACTGCAGCAGCTCCACTTGAACACCATCAGCATTGACAAATTCACCAACAGTCAATTGGAAAAGGCAAAATTTTACTGGGAACAACTTATATCATGCGATGATATCATAAACACTATCAAACATCCAGATATGTCTCTACCAGGTCCTTGGAAAAGACTCAATAGGTAGATAAAAATGCCAAATCCAGTCTGAATATCTGGCTGATTTTGCTACCAGACACAATAAACCTAAAAAGAGGATTGAGCTTTATCACCAGAAGTGCCAATGATGTTGTTTTCCATCACTCATGCTTTCACTCTGAAGCTCTCTGGCTGTCCATACTTTAAGGCAAGCAAGAGAAAGAATTCCCTCCAGGTGTTTTCCTCTGATTGAAGGCCTGAGAAATCATGCGTGTGCATTGGCCAAAAGTATGGTGCATAATGAAACAAAGGATACTGGCACACAAAATATATTCTATTTTGAAATCTATTTCAAAAGCAAATTGTATTTCATCAAACTGAATGGGAAAAGATAGGAAAAATAAAGGACGATTTTTCTGCAGAGCATTAAAGGATTAGTATCTCATCCACTGAAATTAATACATTTTAAACTTCTCAGCAATAATCACAGGTCACCATTATTTTAAGGAATGTTTTGCCAGAAGATGTAGTATTGGGTCGCTACTATATTTTTCTTTCAAAAAAGGTATAATACTGCAACAGGGTATAAGTTAGTAGCTTTTAATCATAATGAATATGTACAATCTCAAGCAAACTACTGAATGCCATTGAATGAGGAGAAACTATGTCTGCCCCAAGGGGTTTTCAAAAGTATCTTTGTACACAGGTTGCTAAACTGAGCTGACATTTATTCTGATCCAGTACAACTTTTATATTCTGATATGTGATTCTTAATCCACAGCAAATTCATCTGTTTATCTTAACCTTCCTTTTCCAAATTACTTAAAGGACTTTGGATGCTTTCAATATTATGTTTTATACAAAATGTAACAAGCAGAACAAGCCTAATCAAGATCCAAGAAAATCAAGGGGAAAGCACAATAAATTGACCTGGAATCTACTTCTTGCCTTAATCCAATCGTTCAGGCTCCCATTCTTACAATGAATGAATGTTGTTTTGCATTACTTGAATTATTGAATTCAGTAAGGACAGACACTATCTAATGAAGCAGCTTTTGACTTATTGTTGCTTTTCCTTGGATGAGATACATGCCATCTGTCCTAAAGCAGATTTGGGGTTAATTAGCTTACTAATGTTGGAATATATGTGTTATCATCAATAACTTTTTTAAAAAAATAGTTACTGCTAATAATTTATCACAATCCCTATTTTCTGCATGACCTTATAATCTTTCCCAATGGTCTCTCTTTCTTTCTGTATGACACATTTTACATCTAATGAACTGGATTGTATATTAATGATTTTAATTGTCTTGTTAATACTGTGCTTTATTTAGTACTGGTGTAGCTTTTTAAAGGTTGCTAATTGCCTTGAGCACCCTTTCAAGAAAAAAAAGTATGGAATACATAGGATAAATAAAAAGATAAATAAATTTTAGCCATGATACATACATTTATTTGTTCATGTATTAATTTGTTTAAACAAATTATATAGTTACCCACATCACCGTAGATGCTGGGTAGCACACACAGAATTAAAATAAAAGAAACAGTCTTTAAGGGATTGATAACTACAGACATTTTGGACTATAACCCCATGTACCTAACCATTAGCCACATTGATTGGGGCTGATAGGAACTGAAGTATAAAATACATATGGATAAAAAAGAATAATGCAGCCAATCTATCCTTCAAAGTGGCAGTCATGCAGTATATTATTTGACTAGGATTCAAAAAACCAATTGTCTTCCATGTGATGGATCTTTTTGGTTCTTGATTAATTGGATATAATTTCCTCTTTTTATTTCTTGGTGTTCTAAGTTATAGCATTGTATCTTAGCACTCTATTCCTGTAAAGAGCAATTTGTCTGAAGAAAAATATGCTTCTCATCATTTTTCAAAATAAATATTTGGTGGAATGTATATTTATTTATTTGAATTCTATCTTTATTATTTTTACAAATAACTCAAGGTGGTAAACATATCTGGCACGGTTTCTCCCCCTATTTTCCCCACAGCAACTCACCTAACAGGGCTCAGAAAGAGTGAGTAGCCCAAGGTCACCCGCTAATTTTCATGGCTTTGGCAGAACTGATGGTCTCTCACTTTCTAGCCTAGTACCTTAACCACTAGATCAAGCTGGCTTGTAACTGACCAACTCGCATGCCCTCTCATTGTCATACGACTTACATCAGTGTACACCATCCTCATATAAAAGAACCTTAGTCTTCCAACCTAGTTTTAAAAAGATGTACCTGTATTGATAGATGGATTATATAGACATTTAGGCTGCTTCAATGATACAAAGAGGATTTGGAATTCTTGGGAGCATCTATAAATCACCTGTTTTTTAAAATTAAAGCAGCCACTATTTATAATAGAGTTGAACTATGGTAACTTTAAAAAGTGTGGATCAGCTCTCAGAATTTCCTAGCCAGCATGCTCAGGCTTTCTGTTAAGTTCTCCCCAGATTTCTTTGTGGAGGCAATTAAGGAGCACCTCCAGCATGTGATCTCCATCAGTGAAATTGGTATCCTCTCTGCCTTCCTCTGGTGCATCTTATCCCTATGGCTCAGTACTGTAGGTCCAGATCTAAATGTGATCTGATGAATGAATGGCAATCTGCCATGTTAGAAGATGTGATCAGTATCTGATAACCTAGTCCTATTAGCAGAATTGGTTTCTCAAAGCAGGGTAATTCCCCTAAACCATCAAGCGTCAAGGTGATTACTGTGTTATCAGTAATATAGTGAAACATCCCTATACACTGAATGCTGTTTGTCATTACTCCCAAACAGGAAGCCCAAGAAGAGGAATATTTAAGTCAGCCAATGAACTGGACCTGAATGCTATGAACCTGGGGAAACAGGAATGTTTGTGTAATTCATCAAGAGTGTTTCCTCGCCTCTTTCTGTGAAGGTTATAACTCAGAAATAGAGTTATATCCAAGAAGCATGGAGTTTGAACTGTCAAATAGTTGACAAAACATACAAACGTGCCTTTCGAGATCAGGAAAAGTTACACCACATTCTACAGATCTAGTTACGATGCCACTGCACCATCATAATCATGTTCTACAGCAACCGAAACAAGTTCTACAAAAGAACGATAACATTACTTGGGTAAAGCTCATCCTTTATAAAGTTAACTTTATTGTGACTAGAACAAGCCAGCTATGAATATTAGATATCTGTATTGTAGCTGGTTCCAGATCAAAAATTGTAAAGTTACGATTGCCTGCCCATACTATAGACATTCTGACTTGGCAGTCAGTTCCTACTACTATTAACTATCTCCTAGTAGTCTAACTGTCCTCTCAGATTCCATACTCCATATATTGCAGAAAATTTGATATTATGGACCTTTGTTTATTAACTGATATGTGATTCTTAATCCACAGCAAATTCATCTGTTTATCTTAACCTTCCTTTTCCAAATTACTTAAAGGACTTTGGATGCTTTCAATATTATGTTTTATACAAATGTAACAAGCAGAACAAGCCTAATCAAGATCCAAGAAAATCAAGGGAAAGCACAATAAATTGACCTGGAATCTACTTCTTGCCTTAATCCAATCGTTCAGGCTCCCATTCTTACAATGAATGAATGTTGTTTTGCATTACTTGAATTATTGAATTCAGTAAGGACAGACACTATCTAATGAAGCAGCTTTTGACTTATTGTTGCTTTTCCTTGGATGAGATACATGCCATCTGTCCTAAAGCAGATTTGGGGTTAATTAGCTTACTAATGTTGGAATATATGTGTTATCATCAATAACTTTTTAAAAAAATAGTTACTGCTAATAATTTATCACAATCCCTATTTTCTGCATGACCTTATAATCTTTCCCAATGGTCTCTCTTTCTTTCTGTATGACACATTTTACATCTAATGAACTGGATTGTATATTAATGATTTTAATTGTCTTGTTAATACTGTGCTTTATTTAGTACTGGTGTAGCTTTTTAAAGGTTGCTAATTGCCTTGAGCACCCTTTCAAGAAAAAAAAGTATGGAATACATAGGATAAATAAAAAGATAAATAAATTTTAGCCATGATACATACATTTATTTGTTCATGTATTAATTTGTTTAAACAAATTATATAGTTACCCACATCACCGTAGATGCTGGGTAGCACACACAGAATTAAAATAAAAGAAACAGTCTTTAAGGGATTGATAACTACAGACATTTTGGACTATAACCCCATGTACCTAACCATTAGCCACATTGATTGGGGGTGATAGGAACTGAAGTATAAAATACATATGGATAAAAAGAATAATGCAGCCAATCTATCCTTCAAAGTGGCAGTCATGCAGTATATTATTTGACTAGGATTCAAAAAACCAATTGTCTTCCATGTGATGGATCTTTTTGGTTCTTGATTAATTGGATATAATTTCCTCTTTTTATTTCTTGGTGTTCTAAGTTATAGCATTGTATCTTAGCACTCTATTCCTGTAAAGAGCAATTAGTCTGAAGAAAAATATGCTTCTCATCATTTTTCAAAATAAATATTTGGTGGAATGTATATTTATTTATTTGAATTCTATCTTTATTATTTTTACAAATAACTCAAGGTGGTAAACATATCTGGCACGGTTTCTCCCCCTATTTTCCCCACAGCAACTCACCTAACAGGGCTCAGAAAGAGTGAGTAGCCCAAGGTCACCCCGCTAATTTTCATGGCTTTGGCAGAACTGATGGTCTCTCACTTTCTAGCCTAGTACCTTAACCACTAGATCAAGCTGGCTTGTAACTGACCAACTCGCATGCCCTCTCATTGTCATACGACTTACATCAGTGTACACCATCCTCATATAAAAGAACCTTAGTCTTCCAACCTAGTTTTAAAAAGATGTACCTGTATTGATAGATGGATTATATAGACATTTAGGCTGCTTCAATGATACAAAAGAGGGATTTGGAATTCTTGGGAGCATCTATAAATCACCTGTTTTTTAAAATTAAAGCAGCCACTATTTATAATAGAGTTGAACTATGGTAACTTTAAAAAGTGTGGATCAGCTCTCAGAATTTCCTAGCCAGCATGCTCAGGCTTTCTGTTAAGTTCTCCCCAGATTTCTTTGTGGAGGCAATTAAGGAGCACCTCCAGCATGTGATCTCCATCAGTGAAATTGGTATCCTCTCTGCCTTCCTCTGGTGCATCTTATCCCTATGGCTCAGTACTGTAGGTCCAGATCTAAATGTGATCTGATGAATGAATGGCAATCTGCCATGTTAGAAGATGTGATCAGTATCTGATAACCTAGTCCTATTAGCAGAATTGGTTTCTCAAAGCAGGGTAATTCCCCTAAACCATCAAGCGTCAAGGTGATTACTGTGTTATCAGTAATATAGTGAAACATCCCTATACACTGAATGCTGTTTGTCATTACTCCCAAACAGGAAGCCCAAGAAGAGGAATATTTAAGTCAGCCAATGAACTGGACCTGAATGCTATGAACCTGGGGAAACAGGAATGTTTGTGTAATTCATCAAGAGTGTTTCCTCGCCTCTTTCTGTGAAGGTTATAACTCAGAAATAGAGTTATATCCAAGAAGCATGGAGTTTGAACTGTCAAATAGTTGACAAAACATACAAACGTGCCTTTCGAGATCAGGAAAAGTTACACCACATTCTACAGATCTAGTTACGATGCCACTGCACCATCATAATCATGTTCTACAGCAACCGAAACAAGTTCTACAAAAGAACGATAACATTACTTGGGTAAAGCTCATCCTTTATAAAGTTAACTTTATTGTGACTAGAACAAGCCAGCTATGAATATTAGATATCTGTATTGTAGCTGGTTCCAGATCAAAAATTGTAAAGTTACGATTGCCTGCCCATACTATAGACATTCTGACTTGGCAGTCAGTTCCTACTACTATTAACTATCTCCTAGTAGTCTAACTGTCCTCTCAGATTCCATACTCCATATATTGCAGAAAATTTGATATTATGGACCTTTGTTTATTAACCATCAATGGATCCTTGAAGTGCTATGACGTATACACTTATGGCACTAAGACTAGTTGCTGACTGGTTGCTGTATGGTGCTGACTTTGATGTATTTATTTTATTTATTTATTTATTTGATTTGCCAATTGTTTACAAGATAATAAGTATAAATGTATACATAGTTGTGAATACATGAAATGGGTACATATAAGAAAAATAAAAGAATAAGAGAAACAATAGGACAGGGACGGTAGGCACGTTGGTGCGCTTATGCACGCCCCCTACAGGCCTCTTAGGAAAGGGGTGAGGTCAATAGTAGACATTAGTATGTATTATATATATATATGTATTATATATAGTATATAGACATTAGTAGTATGACTGCTTTGGTGGTGATTATCCTTTGTGACTACTTGATAATAAATTATTGCCTTAGAAGATGAACCTACAAACAAATTAGTTTATTTATTCAATGTTTTTCAGTATGTTTATAATGTACACCTTTCTAATAAATGATGAATAGCCAAGGTCAAAAAACACTGATTAAGAGACAGCAAGAAGCAGGCAGATACACAAACCCATAAAAGACACAAATTGCTTTAATTATTACAAAAATCCTTAAATGATTTTTTGAATTAAAAATGATTCAAAAATGTGCTTTGTTATGAAGCCCTTTCACTCCTTGAATAACTGTAATGGAAATGCCATTCCCAAACTGATATTTAAGGTATTAACAAGGCTGTACTATATAGTCAACAACTTGGAGATTAATTTAGAAAGAAAAAATAATTTAATTAATTTAATGTAAGATGATCCACTGGGCTGATTACATTGTATACAAATTGATACCTTTGTGATAAAAAGAAACATGTTGGCATTTTTTTAAAAGATTTTTTTATTTTCACAATGTAAACAAACATAAACATAAACACAAAACATAAAACCATCTTTCTGTTGTACAGTGTGTCAGTTGGTCCATATCTCTTGTGTACAATATCAACAGTATTTCCCTTCTAAATGCATTATTAAAATTCATATTATATAAATCAACTATGCATATCATATTATATTATAATTAACTCCTTATTAGACTTTAATTGTAAATTCATAACATCCTTTTTGAGCAAATCTCAATTTTTACATAACCTAGTTCATAATATATTCATTTCATGATAATCAGTTATAACATATCATTACATTGTCTTATCTTTACTATATTGTTATATTTATATTGTATTATATTTTATTTCCATATTTTCTTATCTAGCCATTGATGAAATAAATCCCAAATTTTATAATATTCTTTGTCTTCTTGCTCTCTAATTGCTATTGTCAATTTACTCATTTCTGCACATTCCATTATCTTCGTAATCACCTCCTCTTCTATCGGAATCTTTTCACTTTTCCAATTTTTGGCAAATACAATTCTAGCTGCTGTCAAAACATTTATAATTAAATATATCAATTCTTTACTATATCCTTCAGGTAAGATACCCAATAAAAATATCTCTGGTTTCAAGTCTATATGATGTTTTGTCATTTTCTCCAGCCATGTATGAATTTTAGCCCAGTATCTCTTGGCTTCCACACACATCCACCGCATGTGGTAGTATGATCCAGGTATCTAATGACACTTACAACATTTCTCTGATTTGTTCTTAAACATCCTTGCTATCCTTGCCAGGGGTAGATGCCACATGTTGGCATTTTTTAATATGAGTATTGGAAAGCTGCTGAATTCTTGCCCTCTCCTGTCAAAGACATTAAGACAGATAAATGACTATATTAGCTGTCTTGATGAAAATTTTGTCTATCAAAATGCCAAATATTTTGATATTTGAAAATATAAAAATATTTTTAAAAATAGAAGACAACTCTCAAACTACAGTATCTTTGGACCTTTCTGAGCACATGCAGTAATTTGGTTTCACCTAATTCAGAGCCTAACTGAGACAACATTATTTTGAACTATGAAGGCCATTGCTTAATGTATAAACAGCTGATTGAAACTAATGCTACTTCAGTTATAGGATCACTCTTGTCAGATGAGACTTCCAGAGCTCCATCTCAATTTATTGCCTGCTGATAATTAGACCATGCATAAATATAAATAACTAAGATTTTACTTGACAGAAAAGATGTAAAATCATGCAAACCCAGGCAAAATTTTTGTTAGATTGACTTTGTTCAATTTAGCTTCTATATTGGAAGCATTTGGCTGATAGGTTTTCCAGCAATAAAAAGTCATACAACTTGATATTCTTTCTGATCTCTCCCTTCCCACCCAAATTTTGGGAATAATTGTATAAAGAGCCTTTAGACTCTGTCTGTCTGTCTGACATCAGGAAAACAGAATGGATAGAACCAGATCAGGTGTGGAGGAAGAAGGTAGCAAAAGAAAAAAAACAAATTCAGTAAGGGTCCATGAAGGAGAAAAAAAAAATTGCCTTCGTTCATGAAAAAATAATAATTCCCCAATATATCCATATGGGAGATAGAGTGGAAGCAGTAACATTAGATGCTTCATTCTTAAGCCTCTTTCCCCTAGTCACATGACCTAAAATGAAGCCAAGTGCACACATATTCATACAAATTTGGATGTAACAAAAGGGGACAGCAGAAATACCCCAAAAGAATCACAAGGTATGGATCAAACCCTCTCAATTTCTACTGAGACCATCACAATCCCCAATTAAAGCTCATCTCTATCTACCTGTATGCCAGCCTACCTGCCTGATTGTCTCTCTCTTATGCACACTGATTCTTCTCTAAAAAGAAACACAGATATAGCATGTTTTATCTTCACAGAGAAGACACTATGATGTCCTCTTTTATCAATATGACTACTGGTCACATTGATAAAACTGAAGAAGCAGTCCCATGTTTACTTATCCCCAAATAAGTGTAATGAAATGTATTTGTGAATCAGTATGCCTAAAATTGCACCACCACTCTGCCTTAAGAAACCTAGCAGAAGTCATAATGGGTGTGGGAACAGCAATTAATGTTGGTTTTTCTTTTAAATAATCATGGGACTATTAGTAATTATTGTAATTGCTCAAATCATAAACATGAAAAGCCTTCCATCAGACTTAAATCAACTTGCAATTAATTCATCTGAACAAAAAAAAACACATTTCCATAATAGCTTTTTATTTTACATTAAAAAATAATTGTCAATATTTTGGGGGAAAATTATATTCTTTCCTAAAATGACAACAGCCTTAACTTTTTTTTGCATGTTCTTTTTTGAGATTAGCATCATTATATCCTCTTAAGATATAGAGACTTATCCCCACAATCTGTAATTACTTTAATTACATGATAATTATATAAATAATGCGTTTGAACACAGACTTCATTTTCTTTAGTTTCTAAATATTATTATGTTTTCAGATGCATAAACAAAAAAAAAACATTTAAGTTTATTTGAAGAGCAGGTGAACTGACTGCTACTGAAAAAGGAACAATGAAAACATGATTATTGCAAACTGCCTAACTTCGAATCATTATAAAACAATTAGATGTGCACATTTTCCAAACATTTAAAATAAACTGAATAACAAGAAATCTTACTCTTAGGTTTGGAAACAGGTTCTAACATTTTTTTGTGGATGGGATAAAATTGACAAAAATAAATTTGTAATCGACACAATATCCCACACTGGAATTAAAAAAATCTGTGAACCAACCAACTAACCAACCAGTCAACCAACCAACCAACCAACCAACCAACCAAATCAGCAAAAACAGAGTATCCCATCTAGATTTTTTTTTAAAAAAATCAACTTGAATTTTCAGGATTTCACAGATTTATCCCGAAAAGTGTTCTTTTATAAGAAAATGTAATCTTTTGTATGAATGTTGACATCTTGTGAGATTTACCAATTTATGTTAATGCAGTCAACACTATTCCTTTTTATGGGAAACATTATAAAAAGCACAGAAAATAGCATGAAATTATACAGAAAATGAAATTAAGGATATGACATAACAAAGAAAAGGACCACTAACTACAATTAATTTATGCTAATGCCAATTACATATCACTTCTTATCTTGTTCTTTTCTTTACAGATAACTACATTTATATACTGATTCTAACTTTAAAATTAAATATTTTAAAATACTAATTTAATTTTGACGTTCCATGAGGCTCATCTAACAGTTTTATGAGATTCTCAACAGGAGACCAAATACCTAATCATACTGAAGACCTGCTCTATGAAAAGTTTGAAGCGGTTTGGTTTTTAAAAAGTGATACAATAGCTTCCTCAAATATTTGCAAAGCTGTCAGGAAGCTGATAGAGTAATGGTTTTCTATTACTAAAATAATAAATTCAAATAAGCACCAAATAGAAATTCCACATATGGAAAAAGTTGCTTTAGAGGATAGATTAATCTTCATTTTTAAAGACTAATGCTACATCCATCTACAATATCAAAGATCAGAGTATATTTTTCTAGTACATAATAGAAACTGAAGAAAATTATCTTTATGATCTGATGAAAATTATTGGTATCAAGCTGAATGAAAGATGAAATGCTATGATAATCTTCAGACTTTATCCTGCTTTTGTGTTGAGGTGAATGGATACATTTTTCTAGCTAGGAAGTTTGGGTATAAATTCGTCTTTTACAACATATGGAAGAAAGGAAGGGTTACAGGAGTAGATAGAATCTCTTCCATGTGATTGAAGGAAGAATTCTTTAGACAACAACTTCCTTCTGCTCAAAGTGTAATTGAACCACAAATTGTGAATCTTACTGTTGAATCCATTCTGTTTTTTGTTTCTGAGAGACAGATCATTCTTAATGAAATGGCAGCATTTTGATATGCACACTTAGTGCCACTTGAGAACTGTTGCTTGGGCTTGGAAAAATATGGTGTCCTTCAATAACAAAGCTTCAAAGCATTAGTGACATTAGACACTTTTCACACCCTTACCACATAAAGATATTTTTTGTTTTTCATTGTTCAGGAGTCATTTTTTGTCAATACATTTCTTGTTCTATTTTCCAAAATCATGTTAATTTCAGCAACCAAAATGTTCCAGAGTAAAGAGTAGGAGAAATGAATCTTTAAATATAAAGTATTCCAAGCTTCCTTCCTTCAATTCAGCATCTGATCTGAAAAATGGAAAATAAAGTTTCTGTAGATGGAAATTAAAAACATGTGTTTGTCACACACATTGGTGATAATTATGAAATTCAGAGCAAAATGCCTCTTCACGTATTAAAAATAAACATTATAGTTGAACAAATTAATTTCAAACTTTAAATATCTCCAATTGTATTTGTTTGCTTCTAAGATCTTTCTTCTTAATAGTATATTAATGACAGCTTATTCCTGGTCCTACATGCAGTAAAGACAATATCCAATAACTACATAATCTTAACAATAAATTTAAATAATATTTTTAAAAATGGCAGAAATGTCATATTACTGCAATTGTGTGAAATTTTGTAAGGAATAGAGTATAAAAATAACTTTAATAATCTATTTCATCATAACCTTAAACACTAGGATATTTTCTAGCTTGTGTTATTTTTTACAGCTGTTATAAATACGCTAAGTGTACCTCTTATTCTACAGTTACAACAAACCTACTTTCTCTTAAATCTATTATGTTCAATTATTAAAATGATAAATAATAATATTTTCATGAAAAAGATATATAAGGAAATTTCCAGTCAGCAATAAACATAGATACTATCTTTTGTCTAATCAATGAAGCAAGTTCCATCATCTTTGCCAACTATTTCACCAAATTTTCCATCTTTCTACATATATAATTTCACTGCAGTTGTCTTTTTTTTTTTTAAAGAAAACCCAAATTTCCATGACTATTTTTGTTGCTGTTTGTCCACCAGTCCCAAAAAAGAAAAGCTCTGGTTAAAGTGTAAACTAATTTAACCACTGGAGGCACAGGGGTTAGAATACAGCATTACAGCATTAGAGTTCAATCGTGATCCTGCCAAGCAGTGTTGGGATTCAATTTTTTTACTACCAGTTCTGTGGGCATGGCTTAGTGGGTTGGCAGGGGAAGGTTACTGTAAGATCTCCAGTCAGAGGTGGTATTTGCTGGTTTTCTGAATTACTCAAAATTTCCACTACCTGCTCAGAACCTGCTGAATACCACCTCTGCTGCCAAAGTTGGTAAAATGAGGATCCAGATTGTTGGGGACAATATACTGACTTTGAAAACCACCCAGACAGTGCTATAAAGCACTGTGGAGCAGTATATAAGTCTGGGTGCCATTACTATTGCTAATTTTTTAGATCCTCTCAATCAGTGATGTACTTGAATCCAGAATTTTCTATATTTTTTACACATTCACCAAACATTTTAATAACTTTATTGCTTTTTAAATTAATAACAAAAAAGATACAAGTTTCTGTGTCCTTAATATAGCTAAAAGACTGACATTAGAAAAATAAATATATGGCCCCATTTATCCAATAAATTGAAACTTGATTTCACTTGCTACTGATGAATAGATTGCCGATAGATGTAGACTTTACATGAAGAAATATAATGAAATATTGGACTCATATAAAAAATACAATATACAAAATGCAGTTTGTTAAAAAAAAGCATGATAGCTATCTAAATGTATTTGCTTGCATTTGATAATTATATATAGAATTTCAGCTGTTTACTGTAATGACATATAATACTTCATATTTTGGTTTTATTCTATTTATATTTTCATTTATTTTTAAGCACTTGTTATGTATTTTTATTATAAACATTCTTTAAATATAATAAACTCATTCTTAGAATGCTAAAATCCATAAATATTTTGTCTATTTCAAATTTCTGTAAGAACTGTAAAAATGAGAGCTATTGACAATTATATCCCTCTGTCATCAGTTCTTTTCTTGATTTTATTTTATTTTGCCATGGTTTTTCCTGCCATACAAATTTAGATGTATCTTTATGCCACTGTTTAAATGATACATCAGTTATCAACAAGTATTTCCTGGAACAAAAATATCATTCTAGGTAAGACATTCATTCTTATAGAAATTCTCCCCAACAAAGACAGTTCTGATTTCTTCTATCTCAATGTATCTTTTAAAGCTTCATTCCATAAACATAATTATTGTAAAATAACAAAGTTTATACTGGTCATAATTATACCCAAATATTTTACCATCTTTTCAATTTAACCTGTTTTATTCATTAGTTCTGTTTTATCTTCTATTTTCATATTTTTGCTAGCATCATTGTTTTCTGTTTATTGATTTAAAACTGCTAATACACCAAATTCTTTTAATTTGTCCATTATTTTTTAAATTCTCTTTAAAGGATCTTCCAAAACCAACAGCAATCATCTACAAAAGCCCTTATTTTATATATTATGTTTTTTAATCTTTACTCCTACAATCTTGTCATTTTGTCTTGCATTTCTGTTCAATTCCACCAATGTGTTAGCATCTGGAATTTAATTTGAAATTTCACAGAAATTTAATTTCCTTAGAATTGACTTGGGGATCAGGGCCTAGATTTTCAATATAAAAACCAATAAACATTATTTTGGAGGTGGGTAATTTGTTCAGAGGCTTTGCTTTGTTGAAAAGATACATTTTTAAAAAAATCTATAAAAATTTTGCTTTGTTCTACATGATGCAAGCAAAGCTGTCCCACTACAAAGGTATATTGCATTTGGAGAATTATTAATATTTTTATGATTGCTGTACATTTTGATACCATTTACACTGATGTATACTTTGTAATAAATTTTAAATATGATTAAATGAAAACCAAATCTGCTAAATAAAGGCATTGCTACTTATTTGGTTTTAGAGATAAACTTAATTCAATACTTTCATAAATGTACAGTAAACTTATTTCCAGATAGATTAAGTAGTATATCCCATGAGAAGCCCATTTTTGAAAAGTTTCCAAAAGTTTTAACTACTAGTGTACACTGCCAAAGAAATGCCACAATATCTTTCTGTGGTGTCATTTATTGACCATGGCCTTATTTAAATTGTAGTGATTATTAGCTTGTTTACAGATTCAGTTAAATGTAGAAGGTACTATATAAAACTCTGAACATCCTGAAACTTGGATATTTCCATTGCAGGACTGGAGATGATATTGAAGATCACCAGCGTTCCAAGCTGGACTGTGAAACTGAATGAAAACTTCCCAGAAGAAGACAGTGGCAAATAACTTTCATTCTGTTCCCAGGAGAGTGAAAAGGACATGTCCATGTGGTCATATGATGTCTCAGAAGCTGGGCTTTGCAATCTGCAGTTAAAAATGGTACAGACCAGGAAAGAGGGCATTATTTGTAATGTTACAATTACAACACTGTCTTCTTCTAATACATCTATTTGTTCCTTTCCTTGATATCACAGTCAAGTTTTTATAGCATTCTGTTCAGCTTTTACTACATTTTAATTTGTCCTGTTTATTGAACTGCTATCTCTCTCCAGCTGGTTGTTAAATTGTATTTATTTATATAAAAATAGCTTAAATGTTAAAAAAAATTGTAAATACAGTGTGAATAAAGCAGTGAATAAAGTGAATAACTTTTTACTTCTTAAAAATGAGAGTGATAGTTAAATTTGTATTTATGATTTTGTGTAGTCTCCCTGATTAATGAAAAAAGGCATCCATAATCAGTAACACTAAAATATGATATAAACTGGCAATGTTAGGGAAGGAAAGGAAAGGAAAGGAAAGGGAAGGAAAGGAAAGGAAAGGGAAGGGAAGATAAACAGTCGTCTAATTGTCTGCTTTTGTTAGTTCCTGCAGGGTTCTTTCTGAGAAACTTGAGAAAAATTCAGGTACTATTCATAGATAGGAGTAATTTTATAATGAAGGAATTAAAGACAAGACAAGGCTTTTTTATTTCTTGCTAAAATCTACTGTTTAAGATTTAGAGCTTGGCTGTAATGTAAATTTTCATTCTCTTGGTTAGCTTCAGGGAAAATAGTCCCAATTTTCCAACTTTAACTAATAAAAAGGGTCAACTTTTGTTATGATTCCAAAATTGTAATGCTGTATTTGAAATTGGATTTCATTCATATATACTATGTATCATTGCAGAATGAATATGGCAATAATTCCAGAAAACTAAAAGAATTGTTTATTTTAAAAAAGCATATAATTGCATTCATTTTACAATAGTCATTCAACAGTCTAATTGAAACAATCATAGCCAGTAGCGGAAGTTGTGCATTTTATCTTGAATCACATTTTAGTATAAATCCAGCAATTCTGCTTAATTGAAAAAGAATAGAATAGAATACTTCATTTGGTAAAGTATGATTAGACACACAAAGAATTTGTCTCTGGTGCTGAAGCTCTCAATGTACATGCAAAGCAACAGAGTAATAATAACCATAATATACCAATAAGAGAGTGTAATAGAGAAGATAAGAAGGATGGTAATATTACTACAGCTATACAATATTGGTAAATAAACCTAGACATAAAACAATACTGTAGGAATTAGGTATTCATCAGAGTGATGGCATGATGGAAAAAAGTATCTTTGTGTCTAGTTGTCTTGGCATGCAATGCCCTATCGTGGCAGCTTCATTGGAGGAGTTGAAACAGTTTATGACCAGAATGTGAGGGGTCTGTAGATGGTTGTCAGTCCTCTTTCTGACATGTACAGTATACAGGTCATCAATGGAAGACAGGCTGTTGCAATTGCATTTTCTATAATTCTAATTAACCTCTCCTACTCTTAACTGCTTTATCCCCCTTGAACCCACCACGCTGCCCCCTTACCTGCACTGAGCACCTTCCACTGATTTTCGGTTACTTTGAGGCCTTTTTTGGCCTCCCAGAGGCTCAAGGGAAGCCTCTGCAGCCTTTGAAGGTTGAAAAATGGGCCTGTTTATCACTGCCAGTATTTCTGGAAATATAAGAAGTGACAAAATGGGGCTGTTTTTCGGCCTACAAAGGCTGCAAAGGCTTCCCTCGAGCCTCTGGAAGGCCGAAAAGGGCCTCAAATGGGCCAAAAATCAGCTGGGAGGTGCATGCATGCACAGTGCAAGTATGTTTGGCTGGGGCTCACATGCTCGTACAAATGGCTCTGCGTGCCACCTGTGGCATGCACGCCATAGGTTCACTATCACGGTTCTATACAGCCCAATTTTTGTAGTGTATTTTATCCATCCTGATTTTTTAAAGCAATAATTCTATTATATGTCTTTTTCTCATCCACAGCTTCATTTACTTCTTCATTCCATCACTCCATTAAGCATCCCCTTTCATATTTCTCATTAAGGGTAACACCACACACATTCTCTAGCATAACTCTATTCAATGCGTTCCAAGTAACTTCCATGTGTTCTTTTCTTTAGTTTACTACTGTTTGAAAAAAAGTAATATATCTTTTAAATTTTTTTGTATAAGACTACTTTTTCATTTTCAATCATTCTATTTTACATTAGTAACTTTCATTCCTTTCTTTTGATTCCAATTCTATTTTCCCCAAATTTGGGGAAATAATTCCATCATCCTTGTATCTTTGTTAGATTTCCCAATATTTAACCATAAACAATAAAATCAATCATGATTTCAAATTTTAATAAAGATTAAAATAGAATGATATACAATTTAACTCAAAGTTTTTCATTAATTATTTCCAAATACTGGAGCAGAACTCAAACTTATCATTTTCTACTTTCATACTCATCCACAACATTTTAAATAAGACCAATTTATACTTTCTGATATACATATTGGCCCCTTCATTCACAATTAAATCTATACTTTCATTTTCTTGCGTATTTTCATCAACCCCATTCCACAACATTGAAACATCTTCATTCAGATATTTCCCTGTTTTCTTATTTTTACTGATATACATCTATAGCTATTTTCTTTCTTTTCTTAATTGATATTCATTATTATGTACTCTCTTTACATTCCATGTCAAAAGCTTCCATATGCCATTATTGTTACCAAATGTCCCAGTGTGGTTTTGGTCAATTAAGGTTTTAATATAAGCTATTTTTAATAATATAGCGAGTAAATTATCCATTGCAGCTTTATATATGCCATAGTGATCCAGGTTACTTGATGAACCATATCACCCCAATGTGACTGGCCCATCCTACCTATCCCAGCAGAAGAGGCATCTGTGGGCCTCATCAGTCAAGGAATTCTGGCTGGCAAAAGAAGACCCCTTTCTGTCATGGTTCCTGCCCTTTGGGACATCTTATTCCCTGAGGTGAAATCAGCTCCTACCCTACTGACCTTCTGTAAGGGCCTGAAGACCTGGCTCTGCTAACTGGCTTGGGCCTCAATAGCAGGTGTATCACATTGGAGGAGGTTGATGGCTCCCTCCCTCTCCATTTTTAATTGTAATTTTACTATGAATTATAATTCTATTTTATTGCTTTTAGAAATATTTGTTTTGCAGTTTTATAGCTTTTAATGTTGTAAGCTGCCTAGAGTTGGTTCTAGGAAAAATAGGCAGCAAATAAATATAATAAATAAAATAATAAAATAAAATAAATACTGCTGTACTAGCCTATTATGGCACATTTTGGATAATATACCATAAATGAAAGTAAAACCCAATTTTCTTTGAAGAATGCTCATACTATGCTATCCAGTTTAGAGATTGCCTTAAAAGTCAACATAGTGTTGCTTGAATCAACCAACTGACATTTGATTGACATTAGCACTGTGAGATGGCAGATAAACAAACAAACAAACCATTTTAAACATAAAACAGGTCTGAAAACTTCCAAGAAAGGTCCTAGGAAATATGCTATATGTTAAAAACATGTCTTTCCTACAATACTACTATTAGAGTAGAATTGTGATCATAATAAAAATATACTGTAGGCACTTGGAAGATTAACTACACATGGGTGTTAGGATAACTGGGTGGAAAATGAAAGGAATATACTTCTTTAGTGGCTCAGATTAAAATCCAGATATGGGCTATAATGTTCTGCCTTTATTTGAATTAATAATTACAAAGATCAACATTTAAATTTTCAGTCATGAAATATATTTTAATATGATTTCTCATCTACAAGGTGTAATTGAAATGTACAACAAAAAATCTGTTTTGAGTTGAGCCCAGATTTGCATTACACAACAGTGATATCTACAATGCTTTCCTAAAATTAGAATAGAAAAAAAATCAGAACAGAATAGAATGACAGAGTTGGAAGAGAGTTGGAATCTTCTAGTCCAGGCAGGAAACTCTATACCTTGTCAAACAAATGGTTGCCTTCTTAAAAACTTCCAGTGCTGGAGCATTCATAATTTCTGGAGGCAAGTTGTTCTACTGATTAATTTTTCTAACTCTCAGGAAATTTTTTCTTAGTTCAAGTTTGCTTCTCTTCTTGATTAGTTTCTATCCATTTCTTCTTGTCCTGTTCTAGGGTGTTCTGGAGAATAGGTTGATTCCCCCACTTCTTTGTGGCAACATCATAGATATTGGAACACTATGATCATGTCACTCCTAGTCCTGCTTTTCATTAAACAAGACATACCCCATTTCATCAACCGTTTTTTAAATATTTATTTTATTTATTTATTTATTTGATTTGCCAATTGTTTACAAGATAATAAGTATAAGTGTATACATAGTTGTGAATACATGAAATGGGTACATATAAGAAAAATAAAAGAAGAATAAGAGAAACAATAGGACAGGGATGGTAGGCACGTTGGTGCGCTTTATGCACGCCCCCTACAGACCTCTTAGGAAAGGGTGAGGTCAATAGTAGACAGTCTAAGGTTAAAGTTTTTGGGGTTTGGGGAAGAAACTACAGAGTCGGGTAGAGTATTCCAGACATTGACCACTCTATTGCTGAAGTCGTATTTCCTGCAATCAAGTTTGGTGCGGTTAACTTTGAGTTTGTATCTATTGTGTGCTCTTGTGTTGTTATGGTTGAAGCTGAAGTATTCATTGACAGGTAGGACATTGCAATGTATGATTTTATATACCATGCTTAAATCAGACCGAAGACGGCGTAATTCAAGGTTTTCTAGTTCTAGAATTTCAAGTCTGGTGGCATAAGCTATTCTACAACGAGTAGAGGAGTGGTGAACTCTTCTTGTGAAATATTTCTGGACTTTCTCAATTGTGCTAATATCAGATACGTAATGTGGGTTCCAGACTGATGAACTGTATTCGAGTATTGGTCTAGCAAATGTTTTGTATGCTCTGGTTAGTAGTGTGATATTACCAGAGAAAAAGCTACGTAGGATTAGGTTAACAACTCTTAATGCCTTTTGGCTATGTAGTTGCAGTGGGCTTTAGCACTTAGATCATTAGAGGTGAGTATTCCAAGGTCCTTTACAGAGCTTGGGTCATCAACATGATCTTGACTATTCAGCTTGTATTTTATTTTCTGATTTTTTTGCCAATATGTAAGACAGAGCATTTATTTGTTGAGATTTGAAGTTGCCATTTGTTTGACCATTCTGATACATAGTCAAGATCTTTTTGTAGGGTAGCAGTATTGTCTGTGGTATTGAACAGCTTTACATCATTAGCGAAAAACGCAATTGCTCTTAATATGATCACAGAGGTCATTTATATAGAGTATGAAGAGAGTTGGTCCTAGAACACTGCCTTGGGGGACACCACTATTGACAGGTACAGAATTTGATAGGACGCTCCCAATTTTGACCATTTGTTGTCTGTTTGCCAGGAATGCTTCTATCCAGTTATTCAGTTGTCCAGAATAACTAAATAATTAAAATATGTTTAATATGTTTTTTTTATGTTTTATATGTTTCAACCTCCAGACCCCTAATCATGTTTGTTGTTCTTCTCTGCACTCTTTCTAGAGTTTCCACATCTTTTTTACATCATGGTGACCAAAACCGGATGCAGTGTGGTCTTAAAATGTCTTTTAAATTCAACAAACCATATGCCTAATGTTAATTTTCTATACAACAATGCTCAAATATCTCAAGTTCCATTTTAAAATCAAATTTCATTTTAAAGGAGGAATCTTTTTGTTCCTTGGCTCCAAAAGCCCACAGGTATGACTCATTATTGCCAATTGAGCCTAATTAGTCAGAAGGACTATTGTTTTAAGCCCTTCTTTTCCCTGGAGGAAATTCTCAAAAGTCCTTCCCATTCCATCACTTTTAAAATTGAAGGCACCCTCAGAACAGGTTTTCAGCATGCATAATTTCTTGACTCAAGCAGCACAAGATGATAATAATCCTATGAAGTTGTGAATGTAATCAGATCTTTGTTTCTGTGTGCAACAATACGTAAGGAACTGTATCAAGATACCTTTGTGTAAAACTGCATTTTAAGTTGTGTTTGTTCCTGGAAAAGAGGAGTTCTTTCTTGTGCCACCAGGACTGCAAGTGATTTTTAACAAGTGATTTTTTATTATTTGTAGCATAAGAAATAATAAAAGTATTTGTGTTATTCAAAATATTGTAATTATTCAAACATAAAAGATTATTATAACGTTATTTAGAGTTAGATGATGATAATGATGATGATGATGAGCAGAGTCAAATTACACATGTTTTAATTTTTTTGACTTGTCAAGCCCAAAAGTTCACCATCACTGATCCAGAGAATGTTAAACATTTGAATTCAAAATGATTAGTTTTATAAGTAGGACTTGAGTAGTGATGAGTGGCTAATAGAGATTATTAACAGTGGCTTCTCTTCCATAACACAACATTGTTCAGAATCCAATAATCCTCCTTGTTTAGTCATTCCAAAGCTGATGTTTGAAATGTCCTTGAGAAAACAAGCTGCAACACTATTTTTGGACAACACTACATAATTTACAAATGGACTGTAACTCATTATTATTATTCTTCATTTAACTATAATGCAGCCATATGCTCAATAAATAACTATAACACATTTCATAATTGACAATTGAATGTGCAAATCATTCCAATGAACAGCCTTTTACAGAATTTTTTTTGGAGTTTAAATTAAAACATGATTATTTTATTATTCAAGAACAATAACAATGCCCTGAGGATATTTTGAACTACCGCCTCCTTATAGGCCTGTGCTAGATATCTTTCAGGAAATTTGAACATAAATATACACTTCTAGTGTATATTTACTTCTAGTGTATATTTGTGTTGGCCCATTAAATGATGGACTTAACAAGTGATGTTCATGCACTATTAAGCATGCTATGGCTTTGGTATAGCACAATATGCACCTTCTCTCATTGGAAGGCAGATGGCGAAGGTGTTCATTCAGTGAAAAGTCTTAGTGTCCATGGTAGACATTAAATGGTTTCATTTTATTATTGTTCAGCTGTTTTACTGTTTTTGCTGGGGGCATGCCATTCCATCATTTCCTGACTATAAATAAATAGTTTATCAAATGTCATAAAAGTAACAAACTGCTCTTTTCTAGTTCTAGAACCAGTGTGAACCTTTCAGTTGTATTATGAACTCGGGAGCAATAATATTTTCATTCCCTATCCTAGTATTTATTTTTGAAAGGCAAGTATAGATTATTAGGTGCACTGTTCTTTGTCTTTACAATAGTTCTTTCAGATAATTATCAAATGGCAATAACAATGATCATTTGTGCATAACAACTCTGGTGTCTTATGATTTCCTGTGACATTAAACACAGATGGACTGCCCCTCTCCCTAGTTCTAAAACATGGTACATTTTATACTCTAGGAAAAATATTGTGTAGGTTATCTACAGGACAGATAGTGAAAATTTCCTTAGTAACTTCCTATTCAACAAAAACCTCTAAACAAATATTAATTCATTCACATAAAGGAATTTTCTACAAGCTCTTTTTATTGCAATTTAGCATAAATGCTTCAGCAACTTTCATCATCATCATCATTATCATCATCTAACTCTAAATAACGTTATAATAATCTTTTAAGTTTGAATAATTACAATATTTTGAATAAGACAAATACTTTTATTATTTCTTATGCTACGAATAATAAAAAATCCTTGTGCTTTTTAAAAATGTTGAAATAATAAAAAAGAAAAGTACTTTTAATAGTTTAAAGACATATTTTTTGCCCTTTCATTTTTGCACTTGACCAAGAATAGGATATCAACATTTGAGAAGATAATATAATGCGAGACCATGGGTATTTTTAAGCGTGCTACTCTGTGAAAAAAAAATATTAATTGTTTTTCTAATCTATGAATTAAAAATGGAAAGCCACTGTTACTTAAAATTAACCTTACTGTTCAATGAATACATATACAAAAAAAAATAAAAATGGGGGGGGGGGAACTCTCTGCTTTTATTATGAATTCAAAAGAAAGAAAGAAAAGAAAAAAGACATTGCATACTTGGAACAATTTATTTTTGTGCTTGAAAACTTCAGAATAATTTGATTTCTCTATTAAAAAGTTTAATGTTAACCCCATATAAATATAATGTTTGTCTCAAAGATGTAGATTCTATCCATTTAGTACTCTATCACTGACCCTTTCTTTCCTTATTTGCTCTTTTTTTTCAGGTTTCTTATATTCCCAGTGTTGTTGATGGCCACTTCTTTATTCTTTTAACCATTTTCATGGCAGAATCAGGTCACTGCGTTGGAGTTATGCCAACATGCCTATTCCTAGTAAGCAATGTGACTAATATAGCTTAAGGTTCCTCTATGGTATCCTAACTACTGTATATTGCAACAAAATCTGTTTCTCTCTCTCTTCTTCTGTCATTTCCCATACCATTAGAGTTGTTTTGTTATAAAAAGATTGTTAAATCATTTTAAAATACAAAAGAATAATTTTAATGAAAAATAAGTTAAAATTTAAAATTATGTAAAGTTTATTCAAATGAATTTATATCTACCGCTAATTTTGAGAAATATTCAAATTCCACATTTTAAAAAAATTCTAGCATACTCCAATCTCTCTAAAGTATGCATCAATCTGTTCCAAGGCCTGTGAGAACAACCAGGTCTTCCATAATGTCCTAAATGATATAAAAGTGGGACCCATATGAATCTCTGGGGACAGATCATGCCAGAGAGCAGAAACTGCAACAGTAGGCACATTGCCTGAATCTTTATTTGACAGGACCCAGAACATACTTACAATGATAGGACCAAACCAGATAGGCAGAAACAACTGGAGATAAGTATTCCCTCAGATAATCAGGTTGTGTGCCACAAAAGACTTTAAAGTTAGAACCATGAATTGCACCTCAAGCCATATAAATAAATGCAAGTGTATCTATCTATAAATCTTGATTCCTGACTCAGTGTAGTCCTCTGGGCTGAAAAAGTTGCTCAGGCTTACTTCTAAGAAAGAAAACTCACTTGTATGTTGAGTTGCAGGTGGAGTTTCTAAAGAAAGCTTAAAGAATTGGGTCACACTAAATTCAAAGATTACTGATTGAGTCCCAAGTTTTTCTTACCAAAGAAATTTTTCCCCTCTCCATCATGTGTCTGTCGTCTTGCCACTTACAGTTACCAGTGCTTGCAGTGGTGTATTTTACACAACTGAGAGTTCAAGGTTCATGCTTAGATGCAAAGACTCTAGTAAATCAGATTCCACTTTGGAAGATATTTTTTTCTGGCTCTGGCTCTATGTTATGGGATGCAAACTCCTCTATTTGCTTAGCTCCTTAAAAAAATGCCAACAAGCAATTTATTTCTTCTTTCTTAATATGCATTGTTGCTCTCTTGTTATATTGCATCTGTAGTACTAATCAAGGTCATGGCATTTTCTCCCAAACACTAAAATATTGATCCTTGGCTCAATATTTGTTTTAACTGAACCAGCTTAGAACTCATTAAATATCAATAGAATGAAAAGTGGAAAATAGCAAGCAAAAGTTCTTTAGAAGTCTCCCATCAGCTTTAAAGAGGGAGTACCATTCAAATATTAACCAAGGTGGGCTGCAAATAAATTACTAAGCTTTATTTAAAAATGATGGGAAATTTTTCACATAAGAGCAACATATGTCATCTCATACAGCAAAACAGTGAAAAGACTGATGGAGACTATTGTTGCCTTCTCCCTATAAAGAATCTGTCCTGCGACTGTTGGAGTCATGGTAGCCATGAGTTCTAGCATATTCTTGGCACTACTTGATCATCAACCTGCAGTTGTTGAAAAGGAGCCTTTTCTAATTTGAATGTTTTAAAATTCTAAATTTATTGACTGCTTGATTTTATAGCGATAGCACTTATATACTACTTCAAAGTTCTTTATAGCACCCTCTAAGTAGTTTACAGAGTCAGCATATTCCCCCCCAGCAATCTGGGTCCTCATTTTGCCTACTTCAGAAGGATGGAAGGTTGAGTCAACCTTGAGCTGGTCAGGATCAAACACCAGGCTGTGAGCAGAATTAGCCTGCAATACTACATTCTAACCACTGCACCACAAATGACAATTATATACTATCAATTTTGGCAAAGTTCAAGGAAGGCAGTGGACATAGTAACCTGCCGTCTACTTTTTCCCATCACAAGAATCCAGTCAGGTAAATTAGGCTAGGAATTATTGTTTTGATTTCCTAGATAACATCACATCCTGTCCAGAAAGTTGGAAGACTGAGTTACAGCCCTGTGGCCCTTCATACATTTGACTTCTCCTGCTATGGATTAACATTATATGCATAAAGGGCAATAGGCATATATTTATCCTCAGCAAATTCTGAAAAGAAAACCCATGAAAATTAAGACGCCCCAGAATAAATATGTTGGTCACATTATTTTTAATATTCTATATAGCTATTTTAACCCAATTGCCTATTTCTAATTCAACATAGTTCCTATAATTTGATAAACATTTAAATTAGACTGTTATAACTACAGCCTAATAAATGTGAGTAAAGTATGACATTATGGATAAATATCAACTATAATTATCAGGTAGTATCAGGTGATGGAAAATATTATAATGTTCTTACTAGACTGGGTGATTTGGGGTTAAATAAACAATCTGAACTCTATAAAGTAGTTTTCTGTCTGCATTCTTGTTATACCTGCAATTGATTAAAAAAAACAGAATTCAGTTCTTGATATTCTGTAATTTCTAGAGTTACTTTGGATTAAACAATTTGAGAGCATTTATTTGAATAGAACAAAACATGCCTGCTGTCAAAATTTGTGTATGTTTATTGTGTTATTAATGAATGGGAATATCTCAGATAAGGACTGCATTTTATCATACAAAATATATTGCAATGGTAAGTTTATTTACAACTAGCAATTTACGGTAAAAATGAAGACAAAGAAACCAGGATCAAGTTAACAAAGACATTTATTAAGGAATACTTCTATTTTCATTCTGGCACCACTTTACAATGTTTCACTAGTGGATAGTCATGAAACATTTTAAGACCATTATTTATCACACTGCATATTGCAATATCTCCAGAAGATTTGAAAACATGTGTTTTAATCTTTGGTCCACATGCACATATAAATAGAAAAGTTTTTGTTTCAATGGAACCTCCATCACAAGATGTCCAGCATCAACATAATGGAATGCTTAATGGATCATAGGAACACAGAGCAGACAGTAAGAGAGAAAACAAGACCATTAAAGAAGAGATTCTTGAGTCCAGGGAAGTGGGTGGAAGGGCAAAAAAGTGACTCAGAATAACTGCACTTAATTCGTATACTAGGTATAACTTGTGCAGATATAACTTGTTTTGGTAATGTTCAAGATTCTATTACCTTAGCCTACTAGCAACAAAATTTCCCCAGAAATCCAAGTAGCTCTTGTTTCCTGAGTGCCAGCCTTGTAGAAGTACTGCTTAGCAATCCCTAGGAATGATAAAATATATATATGTCTGCTTCCTTTGTAGGGACCAACCTCATCTTCCTCAGCTGAAAAATCTGGGGGTCTCTTTAGAAGTCTGGGAGATGTATTATAATTGTTATTGTTCTGTTGCTCTTTCTAGTTTTATATCACTTTCTTGGTTCAAGATACCTCATAGCAGTCTATTAATAATCTATAATTAAAATGCAAAACATAACCGTATATATTTGCAACAGATTAGAAACTTTTAAAAGTTTTTAGAGTGGGCAAAAATAACAATTAAAGCATTCTAATCATATTATCTTCTAATCATGAGAATGATGGCAATTTTGTTCTAACACATGGAAGACATCAAATTACAAAAAGCTGATATCTACGGATTCTGAATATCTTAACAATTTAAATCCAGTGGCTTAATTACTGTAATATGTATAATACAGGTGAAACTTGAAAAATTAGAATATCATGCGAACGTTCATTTATTTCAGTAATGCAACTTAAAAGGTAACACTAATATATGAGATATACTTATTACATGCAAAGCAAGATAGTTCAAGCTGTGATTTGTCATAATTGCGATGATTATGGCTTACAGCTCATGAAAACCCCAAATCCACAATTTCAGAAAATTAGAATATTACATGCAATCAGTAAAACAAGGATTGTACGTAGAACAATATCGGACTTCTGAAAAGTATAAGCATGCATATGCACTCAGTACTTGGTTTGGGCCCCTTTTGCAGCAGTAGCATGGAAGCTATCAGCCTGTGGCACTGCTGAGGTGTTATGGAAGACCAGGATGCTTCAATAGCGGCCTTCAGCTCTTCTGCATTGTTAGGTCTCATGTCTCTCATCTTTCTCTTGGCAATACCCCATAGATTCTCTATGGGGTTCAGGTCAGGCGAGTTTGCTGGCCAATCAAGCACAGTAATCCCACAGTCATTGAACCAGGTTTTGGTGCTTTTGGCAGTGTGGGCAGGTGCCAAGTTCTGCTGGAAAATGAAGTCAGCATTCCCATAAAGCTCATCTGCAGAAGGAAGTGCTCCAAAATCTCCTGGTAGATGGCTGCATTGACCCTGGACTTAAAGAAGCACAGTGGACCAACACCAGCAGATGACAGGGCTCAACACAGACTGTACAAACTTCACTGGACTTCAAGCATCTTGCAGTGCATGCCTCTCCATTCTTCCTCCAGACTCTGGGCTCTTGGTTTCCAAATGAGATGCAAAAGTTGCTCTCATCAGAAAAGAGGACTTTGAACCACTGAGCAACAAACCAGTTCTGTTTTTCTTTAGCCTAGGTAAGACGCTTCTGATGGTGTTTGTTGTTCAGGAGCAGCTTGACAAGAGGAATATGACATTTGAAGCCCATGTCCAGGATCCGTCTGTGTGTGGTGGCTCTTGATGCACTGACTTCAGCCTCACTCCACTCCTTTTGAAAGTACCCAACACTTTTGAATGGCCTTTTCCTGACAATCCTCTGCAGTCATGCCTGCTGCTTGTGCACCTTTTTCTTCTACACTTTTCCCTTCCACATAACTTTCTATTAATGTGCTTTGATACAGCACTTTGGGAACATCCAACTTGATACAGCACTTTGGGAACATCCAACTTCTTTTGCAATTACCTTTTGAGGCTTTCCCTCCTTATGGAGGGTGTCAATGATGGTTTTCTGCACAACTGTCAGGTCAGCAGTATTTCCCATGATTGTGATTCCTACTGAACCAGACTGAGAGACCATTTAAAGGCTTAGGAACCCTTTGAAGGTGTTATGGCTTAATTAGCTGATTAGAGTGGGACACTTTGAGCCTAGAATATTGAACCTTTTCACAATATTCTAATTTTTTGAGATTGTGTATTTGGGGTTTTCATGAGCTGTAAGCCATAATCATCTCAATTATGTCAAATCACAGCTTGAACTATCTTGCTTTGCATGTAATGAGTATCTTATATATTAGGTTCACCTTTTAAGTTGCATTCCTGAAATAAATGAACTTTTGCATGATATTCTAATTTTTCGAGTTTCACCTGTAACCATTTCAAGTAAAGCTCTAAAAATTAGTCATAGACAGAAGGGGGACACATAATGTACTATGTGAATTGTAAGAAAGACATCCAAATGTCCTATTTTACTATTGCCTTTTCAAATAAAATTATGCAGGAAACTAATAAAAAGATGTTTCCTTGCCAAAAATGAATTGTATGAGAAGACAGATCAAGGAGAACTATCCACTGCTTTATTAAGATATAAAAACTTTGCTACCTTGAAGACAGCAATCTAAACATTGTTCAACCTAAGCACTGATTCATTTTCTTAACTATGTCGTGCTTGTGAATCTTGAGGTTAATTTATTAGATTATTCTGATATTCATCAAAGATTTTTGGATGTACCAGCTCTTCACAGTTTAATATGTTCATTTGTAGAGAGCAGGTAGGAGAAATGAAAACTAATTAAATGGTTTATTAGAAGTCTTTATTTTTTTCTCTATTTTTTTTCCCTGTCAGTCTCAATTTCTCTCAACTTTTTTTCTGGATGAGGTCAGTAAAGAAGCACGAAATCAGTGTTTAGTTACCAATATTTCATCTTTGATTCTGAACAGAATGGCACTTCCCTGGACAGAGCTAGTGTGCAATTTGGAGGTATTCCTGGACTCATAGTTTTGCTTAAGGAACAGGTAACGGTTGTGACTGGGAGTGGGGGCAAGCACAATTCATCTAGTGCACAGTTTGCCTCTTTTCCTGGATTGAGAGGCCGCCTCATGATCATTCATACCTTGATCACCTCCCAGTGGTAACTTGGTACTCAACTGCTTTGAAACTCATCAAATTTGGTACTCAATGCATTTTAATGTGAAAATTTCCCAGTACTCATCATTTGTTTAGTACTCAATGCACAAGCTAGAACTTACTGATGCCTGTGATTCACTTCATTATTCCTTATGGGAAATATTTGTTTGGCATTCACTATTTTTGGTACTCATCGCACCTCCTGCAACCAATTAATGATGAGTACCAAAGTACCACTGTAATTAGATTGTTTGCTTCCTTACACCAAGCCAATTACAGGAGGGATTTTAGTACAACTTATTTACCATTAGAGTATTGCAGTCTTAAGCATGATGTTTTGATAGAGTCAGGATTAGTGGCCAGCTTTGACATTTGACGCACAGGGTAAGATAGTATCCAGGAGTAATTTTCTATAAATTGGATTGAAAATTCATTTTCACTTATTTCAGTCATTTTTCATGGATCATTAATTGCTGAATATATCAGTCTAGTACACTTTATGTCAGTTTTATCATGGATGATGGTATAAGAGCATCTACTTGTATGAGCTGCTGACATTCAGTTGTTAGTTATAAAATGAAAGCAGTGCATATAATTACACTAATAGATAACACAATTGCATAATCTTTTTAAAAAATATTTGCTGTTATATTTTCAAATCTTAAATGAATAGACTTCTTTGACTTGATTCTGCATTCAGAAATATAACTGGGGAAGTCAGGATACCCCAAATTTTTATTATTGACTTAGAGAAATAAATAAAGGTAATATTATAAAAGTGGAATGAATGCAAATTGGATAAGAAGAGCAATACATAGCCCCCTCCTGTGCGCAAATTAAAAATTATACTGAAAGTGTAGAAGAGATAAGGTGTGGATTCTTGGTTTGATGGCAATATATGTGATAAGGGTCCTAGAATAGATAACAAAACTAAAGATGTCTAGACAATGTAATGTGGCTTTCAAAAACTGCAACAAATTTTTAGAATGCAAACAGAATTATAGTTATCATAGATGGAAACTATTTGACTCTATGCTGCATAAATCAAATAGCACACAAATGCAGCTCTGGGCAGCATTCCATAAGAAAGGTTCGGACAGTTGAAAAAGATGCAGAATAGAGTAAGGAAGGTGGTCAAGAGATAGGAAAATAAACTGTTCAGAAGATGGGAAAACAAGCTTTGCTAGGAAAGACTAAGGGAACAGAGAGAAAACAACTGGGAAAGTTTTAATCTTAAATAGTTGAAGATATATAAGATAATGAATGGTCATGACCTATTTTCTATAATTTTAGACTCTAGGACATAAAATAATGTCATTGTAGTGGAAAGAAAGATTCCAATTAAATATCGCAGCGAGGGGAGTGTTTGTGTGTGCTCGCCCCAAGGCTGCTTCTACCGGCCGATCGAAGTGGCTGGTGACTGCACTTGGGGAGCTTCCATCACCCGAAAGAGACTGCCCTAAAGGCGAGGGGACACGGGTAGCCACACCACACCCTGAAGCGGCTGGGGACTCTGCCTTCAGGGAGCTTCTATCGGCTATCGGGGTATTTTAGCCTAGGCTACCTGCAGGGCACTCCTAAAGGCAAGTTTTCTCCCCATCCCCCCCGCCCTTCCCCCGCCCATTTCTCTTCACCTCATGTAGTTCTAACGAACGATGTGAGAAATGGCAGGGAAAAGCATGGTTTGAATAGGCCTAAATTTTGGGGGAGGGCTTAATTTCACCTCATGCCTAGAAATCATGCTGGGCCTTCCTATTGGTGGAGGCCGTATTGTTGGAGAAACACGGCACATACATACATATATACATACATACATACATACATACATATGTTTTGGCGTGTTCGGGTCTTTTCCCATGTAAGATTGAGAATATCTTGGCAATGTTTCAACGAGGTCCCACTCGCCATCTTCAGGCTGGTGCTTTCGGCCTCATGCTTGTGCGAGCAAAGCATGATCGGAGCTGCCATCTCTCTATAAATACTGGTGGGGAGGTGTGGTATGCTGGCTGGTTGGCTGTGTTGTTATTTCTTGATTGGTTGATGGAGTTGATGTTTGCAGATTGGTTGGCTTTTTTGTAAGAACCTGTGTGGCTGAGGTACTGGCTGTGTGTCTATCAGCCTCCTGTGTTGTAATGACCTGGGTAATGGGCTGTATGAGGACCTTCTGGGTTTTATTGTTGTGACATCCTGGGTCTTGTGCTGTAATTTCCTGGGTTGCTGGCTGTGTTGCAACATTCTGAGGTTTTGTGGTGTAACCTCCTCAGTTCCGTGATGTGATATCCTCAACGGATGGCTGTGATGTAATATTCTGGGTTTTGGTTTGGCTCCGAGTTTGAGGTCTGTCTATATGTTCATGGCATTGTCAGTTTGCTTAGTTTGGGGGTCAGGGGGTATAGCAGCTGGTGTTGCAGCTGTGGTCTGGTTTCTGGATGGTGGTTGCCTTTCATCTATGGAATGGGTTTGGGTTTGAGTCTAGTGAGAGAGATTGGTGGTGGTGTCATGTGTTGTTTTGGGTCCAGTGTTGGTTTTCGTGGCTGGGACTCATTTGTTGATAAGGGCTAGTTTCCAGATGTCTGGTAGGTGGGAGAAATCATCCCGTTTGTTCATGTTATGGGGATGGTTCTCTATTTCGATGGTTTCCCTGATTATTCTCTTGTTGAAGTGTTCAGTATTGGAGATTAATTTGGTTCCCTCAAAATTAATTTAATGTCCTGTGGCTTTAAGGTGCTGGATAAGGGAGGAAGTATTTTCTTCTTTTCTGACTGCATTCTTGTGTTCTGCGATGCATGTATATTTTCTCCTGTTGGTTTGTCCAATGTATGTGGCTGGGCAATTGTTGCATGGTATTTCATAAACTCCTTGGTCTTCTAGCTGGATCTTGTCCTTGGTGTTTCTTAGGATGTTGGCTATTCTTTGGTCAGTGCCAAAGGCTGTCCTGATATTGTGTTTGTGGAGAATTTTGCTGATTTTATCTGTGGTGCCTTTGAGGGGGAGGAGGGCGATACTGTTGTCCTGTTCTGTGTCTCAGTTTTTTTGGGGTGTCTCCATTAGGATTAGGTTGGTAATTGTGTTTCTTTGGAATCCATTGGAAATTAATATGTTGGTGAGGGTGTGTAATTCTGTTCTCAGGTGGTCTTTGTCACCTAGACGTTTGGTTCTGGAGATGATGGTCTTGGCTACGGAGTTGATCTGTGCAGGGTGGTGATGGGATTGTGCATTTAAGTAGCATTTGGTGTGTGTTTTCTTCCAGGGATGGTGTGTCCTAGAAAGCCATTGGATTTTTTGTAAATTAGGATGTCCAGGAAGGGGAGTTAGTTGTTGGCTTCTGTTTCCATGGTGAATTGTATTTTGGGGTGTAAGCTGTTGAGATATGTGAGGAAGTTGTCCAGTTTTTCTTTCCCGTGTGGCCAAATTACAAAAGTGTCACCTGCATATCTAAATTAGAGCACAAGCATGAAGCTGAAAGCACCAGCCTGAAGATGGCAAATGGGACCTTAATGAAACGTCGCCAAGATACTCTCAATCTTACATGAAAAAAGACCCGAACATGTCAAAACCTGCATACCTGTACCCGTGAAAATATATGAACACACACACACACACACACACACACACACACACATATTATTCATTGACACATTTTTTGTTGTTGTTATGTACATTGAAAGTGCATTGCAAATGCACACAGTGAAATTAACTTATGCCCTCTGTACTGTATTTTTCTTTTACATAATCTATTGTATGTCTTTATGCTTTGCATAAAGGAAAAGAGAGAGAAAGAAAGATAGGCTTAACTTTTGCATTCTGTTTATTTCAAGCATTAATAACAAATAGTAATGATACCAGTTAATTAGATTTTGTCCATCTGAGCTGACTGCAATTTCCATGCTTTGTTATATGGGGCTCTTATTCCAACATCATGCAGGACTTTATCTGAACAGACTTGAACTACAATAATACTGAATGTCTTAATTTAGTTCATGCATGTAATAAAGAGATCAGAAGCCAGATGCAATTTCCCAACTATCAATTCTATTGCAGTTGATTCCAGATCTTACCTGTCTTAAAATCTATATTCACATCCAAGACATAAAATCACTTCCTTTGTCCTGTTGCAGTTGCAATTCATGGCATTATTATACCTATTAATACCTGTTGAGTCACCTGAATGACCATAGCAATAGCCTCTGTAGATGCCTTTGCATTCTTGTATGGGTTCTGAATCTCACAAGGATCATTCTGAAGGAAACAAGCACATTTTGTTTTTATTTTTTATGAAATAGTGAAAACCTTTGATGGCATTTATCTTAAGATCAGAAAGAGAAGCATATATTAATGAAATGTTTTGTCTCACAATTACACATTCTCTGTTACAATACATCATAATAAAAATAATAAATTTCTAGTGGTCTCCTCATAAAGGTAAAATAAGCAAAAAGAATAAAACAGAGTTTTGCAGCATGGAAAAAGAAGACTGGGTGCTAGCTGCCTTAACAACCTCACATTAATTTTGTGACTATGTCAATTACTTTTGGCACATGCTTTCTTCTAGACTCTTCTTTATTGATCCTTTGGTTACCTATCTACATGTTCACCCTTTCAGTTTTTGTAATGAGATGTATAGGATGGGACAACCTTCTCTAGCTGAAAAATAGGTACCACTGAGCAAAAGAAGCCAGAAAAGTCTTAGAAATAATCAAATAGTCATGATTAAGCAGAATCTAACCCCTCCCCCCTTGGTCAGTAGTGTCAGTACTGTTGCTCCAAATGTTCTGGTGTCAAAGGCTGGGCTGGGCTGGGATCAGAAATTGTCAAGGACTTAAAGATAAAATACAAGATTTATGATATAATAAACTGAAAATCAAAAGCTTTGCAATCAGAATCAGAATAGAGCTTGGAGGTCTTCTAGTCCAGTTCCCTGCTCAAGCAGGAGGTCCTATACCATTTCAGGCAAGTGGACTTCTGGTTTGGGTCTCTTCAGCGACAGACTGAAATCCATGATTGTTTTGATCCGTGCTCGCTGCTGGAGCACCCTGATCCTTTGGATTCAGGGCTGAAGCCACCCCGTAGAGGTGGTGAAGAGGGGGGAGATTGCTAGCCAAGTGGAGGGGAGCTGCATCTTGGCTGGTCTAAACTCTCTTCCCCGAAGGCGGTTGCAGCAGTGGTCAGAAATGGCCACCTCAAAAATGAACCCGACTGGATAAGATTGTGCAGGAGGAAGACAAAGAGGAAAGCAGGACAGACTGGGCTGAACAACAGAGAACATCTAAGCAAGGTACCCTGAATCTAAAAGTACCTAGCGGGATACTTCTGAAAGAAGATCTTTAAGTGGCAAAGGAGAGAGAAAAGGAGGTTAAAACCATTTCAGGCAAGTGAATGCCCAATCTCTTCTTAAAAATCTCCAGTGATAAAGTGCCCACAACTTCTGAATGCAAGCTGTTCCACTGGTTAATTGTCCTCATTGTTAGTAACTTTCTGCTTAATTCCAGGTTGGTTCTCTCCTTGATTAGTTTCTATCCATTGTTTCTTGTGCTGCCCTCTGATGCTTTGGAAAATAATTTGACTCCTTCCTCTTTGTGGTAGTTTCTCAAATACTGGAATACTTCTATCATGCCCCCTTTAATCCTTTTTTTTCTAGACTAGCCAAACCCAAATCCTGCAACCATTCTTCATATATATTAGTTTCCAGGTAATTAATCATCTTAGTTGCTCTTCTTTGCACTTTTTCCAAAGTCTCAACATCCTTTTTGTAATGTGGTGATCAAAACTGGATGCAGTATTCCAGGTGTGGTCTTACACTTACCCCAACCTGATGTTATCTGCAAATTTGATAAGTTTCCCTTCTTTCTCCTAATCTAAATCATTTATGAAGATGTGGAAGAGTACTGGGCCAAAGCCAGAAGCTTTGAGGTACCCTAATGCATGCTTCCCTCCATATAGATTTCTTTCCCGTGTGGCCAAATTACAAAAGTGTCATCTACATATCTAAACCAGAGCACAAGCATGGAACTGAAAGCACCAGCCTGAAGATGGCGAATGGGACCTTATCGAAACATCGCCAAGATACTCTCAATCTTACACGGAAAAAGACCTGAACATATCAAAACCTGCATACCTGTACCCGTGAAAATCTATGAATGTTGAGTCCAGTTGATCAGCCAGGTATGAATCCATCAGGTGGTGATGCTGTCTATTCTACATTTTTCTATCTTACTCAGAAATAGGGTATGGTCTACTGTAGTTTACTGACCTTTAAGTAAACTTTGTCCACAGTATTTCCCTGATTCATCATTTTTACTTTGTCAAAGAATGCAATATGATTTGTCTGGCATGATCAGTTTTTGACAAAACCACATTGACTTCTAGTAATAACTTTGCTTGTTTTCAGGTGTTCACAGATCCATTGCTTATTTTTCTACGATCTTCCAGGTATTGGTGTCAGGCCATTAGTTTTCTTGATTCAATACAATTAAAAAGTTTTATCATGCTGTTTAACAACTTGTTTTCATATCTTTGGTCTTGCATCAAGTACTGAAATCACATACTTTCCACAATTAATCTAGTCAAATGCTCAAAAAGTTCAGAGGAAAGTATGTCTTAGCAGAATGGGATAACCTGACTATTTAACACTGACAAATTCAAACTGTAACAGAATAACAGAGTTGGAAGGGACCTTGGAGGTCTTCTCATATTTCCCATTAGCCCCAGGATCAGGGGAAACATCTTCCACTTTTATTAATTTTTTCTGTTCCTCACAAGCAAGCTACAGATTCTGATTTTGGCTGTCACATCCATCAGAATTTACACACCAGTTGTTTTCCTTCTCTCTCTCTTGTGAACAGCCGATTATCTTTATGGATTGTAGATGTTGGTTACAACTTCATGGTCCCAAAGCAGTGAAGCATATCAGCTTCTATTTTTATTTATTTATTTGGATGGATTTTAACTGCCCAGAGATGCAAGAATGTGCTAGATTCTGTCAATCAGAGTTAATTACTGCAATGCTTCTTTGGCAGGTTCTTCTTAAATGGTCTTTCTGCCATGTAAAATGATGTTGATTGTTACCTGCACTGGACTTCATCAGCACATTGCTTCCACTTCATGTAAATTGTGCAAAAAAATAGAAACTAAACTAATGTTTGAACAGTCAAGTCAGCTGAAAAAAATATGTCTCCCCTTCACTTTCTGAGATTGGTCAAAATTGCTAGTTTTCTGAAGCATCTCTTATATAATGCAAGTTTGAATATTCAACAATTAAAGTTTACAACAATTCTATACAAGTTCAGTCATATTGAGAAGAATATAATATCACATCTCATGTATACATTTATTTTTAGTCAAATATTCTTATTCTCCTTTCTCATTGTTGAATAAACAAAATTATTTTCCATGTTGTGAAAAGAAAGTACTATTTGATTTTTTTTTCAATCAAACACCACAGGAAACTCCAACATGCTAATATATTTCAAATTCAAGCAAGAAGGGACCTTACCATGAAATGAAGTTACCATCTCATGCAATAAATACTGAAAGCTGGTATTGAGATCCTGAAGGAGAAAGGTTGGTGCCATTGGTCTGTCCTCAGTCCCATGAATCTAACTCTCTGGGATACTTTGGAGAGCATCATCCCCATTGCTCAGGTGGAAGAAAGATTGAGTTCCCAACAGAGTCAGTGTTCCTACAGGAGACAGAGTGTCACCTTGTTTTTCAATTCAGAAAGGAGAGTTGGGCTATTAAAAATGACATTAAACATCACTTAAACACTTTTACATCCAGGATTTATACTCAAATTAAATACGTTCAAAACACTTTTTTTTCCAATAACGTAAATAGAATAATATGTTGTCTGGTAAGGGTAGTTTTCAGTGCTGTCTTAAATTTAGAAGCATGGTATAGAAGCCATAATAGAGAAATTTCAAAGATGGTCAAATTCATAGAAATCTGATTCATAGAAGGCAACACACATGAAAAACCATCAGTATTAGGATTTTGTCTATCATATACATAAAACTCACATTAGTGGTTCCTATACATTCATTTTCTATGACACATTCCCAACTTTTTTCTAGTGTAAATATGATCATACACAACAGTATGTATAAATAAGTGCTTATTCATTTAGCAAGATAGATTATACAGGAGAGAATTGTAGACATACACACATTTTCTTTTTGATATGTATCCAATCCACTTTTTCACTGGACATTTATATGAGAACACAGTGGAAAGTAATGGACAAGTGGTCACTTGAATTTCCATAAATTGCTGATAATTGCATATTGCACAGATGATAGACTAAGGTGGTAAGTTTATGTCTAAACCACAGTTTATAGCTTATCACACAAACTATACATTTTTCCATCTTATATAGTTAGACTGCTTTAACAATTAGTAATTAGGAAGGGCAATACTTCAATAGTAGAATATTTGTTTGTCTAAAGAAAAAGATGCTAACCTTCTTTTTTGATATTTCTAATTCAAATGATCACATAACATATAATGGGAAAAACTTTCCAAGGTGAAATACCACAGTGTTGTTCCCAGACAGAGTACAATATTGATCTTGTTGATCAAATTATATGGCTTGGTATAATAATATAATATAGCTTCCTGCAATTTTACTGATTTTCATTCAACAATACAGAATTTTTTTGGCACAAATTTGTCTTAATCCTGAAAAAAATTACCAACATACTTTATTTCACAATGTTAAAATCTTCACTCATGATTTGCCACTCATTTCTTTGTCACTGTAGTAGCATATTTGCCTTCTGAGCAACGACCCCATTCATCAAAGCTTTTTTTCCTTCTGCCTCTTTCACTTGCACTCTCAAGAAAATAGATCACTCCTTCATAACAGAACTGTAGAACAAGAAGAAAACAAATATCAGCCACAGTGGCGTCAGTGGCAATTTTGGTACCAATATACTGCTTGCTAAATAATATTTCTTTACTTTTCTAGAATTTCAGAAAATACATATTAAGATCTGAACTGAAGTTTTGTTTTAAATCTCAACCTGAATTCAAAAACAAAATACTATACAATCTGAATACAATAGACACGGATTGACTTTTTATTTACAAAGAAATGACTACAGAGATGCAGATATCCAATTTTTCAGTGTGTTTTCAAGTCTGATCAAAGCTGGTTCTCTAAGAGCAAGGTTTCTAGAGGTTTGCTGCTTCTAGGCATTATACGTCCCAAAATTGTCAGCAGGATTTCTGGGACTTGCAATACGTGTGAAGGGCAATCAAATTGGAAAATGTTAACATAAAAAAAGGCTTTTGTTAACACTGGAAATCTGTGGTCCTCTTGAAATTGCTGAGCTATGATTTCACACAGCTCCAGCCTGCATGGCTAATAAAGAGCCACGTTGGAAAGTTTAATTCAACAACATCTGGAAGACCACATCTTCCTTATCCCTTTGACATTCTTGCCATTTCCCCAATGACCTCAAAATCCAAATATTGATATTTAGACATCATCATGGCTTATTATAGATACCCATGATAGTTTACAATTCCAGAGATTTTGAATGCATTAATGCATTAGTCTAATTTAGTATCCTGTCAAACAGACAACAAATGGTCAAAATTGGGAGTGTCCTGTCAAATTCTGTACCTGTCAATAGTGGTGTCCCCTGCCTAAGGCAGTGTTCTAGGACCAACTCTCTTCATACTCTATATAAATGATCTCTGTGATCATATTAAGAGCAATTGCGTTCTTTTCACTGATGATGTAAAGCTGTTCAATACCACAGACAATTCTGCTACCCTTCAAAAAGATCTTGACTATGTATCGGAATGGTCAAACAAATGGCAACTTCAAATCTCAACAAATAAATGCTCTGTCTTTTTATTTTTTATTTTTTTATTTTTATTTTTTATTGGCAAAAAAAATCAGAAAATAAAATACAAGCTGAATAGTCAAGATCTTGTTGATGATCCAAGCTCTGTAAAGGACATTGGAATACTCATCTCTAATGATCTAAGTGCTAGAGCCCACTGTAACTACATAGCCAAAAAGGCATTAAGAGTTGTTAACCTAATCCTACGTAGCTTTTTCGCTAGTAATATCACACTACTAACTAGAGCATACAAAACATTTGCTAGACCAATAGTCGAATACAGCTCATCAGTCTGGAACCCACATTACGTATCTGATATTAGCACAATTGAGAAAGTCCAGAAATATTTCACAAGAAGAGTTCTCCACTCCTCTACTCGTTGTAGAATACCTTATGCCATCAGACTTGAAATTCTAGACCTAGAAAACCTTGAATTATGTTGTCTTCAGTCTGATCTAAGTATGGTATATAAAATCATACATTGCAATGTCCTACCTGTCAATGAATACTTCAGCTTCAACCATAACAACACAAGAGCACAATAGATAGATACAAACTCAAGGTTAATCGCACCAAACTTGATTGCAGGAAATACGACTTCAGCAACAGAGTGGTCAATGTCTGGAGTACTCTACCTGACTCTCTGGTTTCTTCCCCAAACCCCCAAAACTTTAACCTTAGACTGTCTACTATTGACCTCACCCCTTTCCTAAGAGGTCTGTACGGGGCGTGCATAAGCGCACCAACGTGCCTACCGTCCCTGTCCTATTGTTTCTTTTATTTTTCTTATATGTACCCATTTCATGTATTCATAACTATGTATATACTTTTACCTATTATCTTGTAAGCGATTGACAAATCAAATAAACTAAACTAAACTAAGTATATTAACCAAAAGAGTTTTAAAAAGTCTTCCCCAACATCATTATTCATTCTGTATAATTTTATTTTCTCATCGTTTGAAGAAGGAGGAGGGAAAAACACCCTGTAGTCTATCTCAAACAAAAAGTTTGTTCTTTTTCTTTTCCACTGGAGAAATTCATGATAATTATTCTTCTGCACCTGCCTAATGGGGCTGAAGTAATTCAATTGTCATATTGGTGTAGATTGTTGCTTTGTGTAATGTATCACCCCTGCTGTTTCTCTTTTAAAAAATTCTATACTCTTCCATTATTCAGCAAGGCCTAATGATTACTCCAACATTTGCACAGGCTGCACTATTTTGATTTTAATTGACTTCACTCTTTTAATTAAATATATTTGGTTTTTAATGCTTTTGTTGACATGCATGGTTTTGTCTTTATCAGTAGTTCTTTCCATTTGCTTTCTAGTGTCTATGGACTTTTTATTAATGGCTCATTTTAAAGAAGAGGGTTACACTCATTAGCTTTTTTATTTATAAAAAGCTTGAATAGTTTAAAGATTATATGAGAAATACTGAATTTGGAAAGATTAAAAGAAGCCTTAACATATGTCTTCAGTAAAATGTGTAGTGCATACATTTATAATGAATAGATTTTATTGCAAAAAGGATTGTGTTTCAGCTTACCTCTAATTTATCTTGGAACAAATTATTAAGTCATTAGAAACATATTGGTCAAGTGCTTTTTATACAAAGGAGTATATACACATTTTCCTTAATTGCTTTCTTCCCACAATTGCACAAAGAATTCCTAAAAAAAAGACTAGTTCTAGCTAAATAATGTTTTTATATGGTATACTTTTTTAAATTAAGCCCATTTTTCAAGAATTATATATTTTCCTTTCTTTAAAATAAAAGCTATTCAAAGCAAAATAATTCTTAATTTTCTATAAAAATTATTGTTATTCAGATGTGCAGCAATGATCTTTATATGTATTTAGTTTTAATATTACAATATTCTATCTTTCTGGTAAAACTTATGGCAGCATAGATACTAATATCTTTTAATTTTGGCTTCAGAATACCAACTATTGGGCTGAGAGTGAATTACTGGCCAGTAAACTCTAAGTGGTGAATTGAATATGGATTTTGTGTGTGTGTGTCCATGTAAGGTATCTTAACCACCAATCTACAGATATACTGACCTGTGCGCACTGCTCTTTAGACAGAAAAGTTAGATTTGACATCACATTGGAGGGAAAGATGGAGTTAGATTTAGATGCAACACTCAGAGGCTTTCAATGGGTATTGTCAAAATTATATTTGCATGTAGGTCTTAACTCAAGGTAAAGTTTTAACTGACCAGTTATGTACAAATTGAGGCATTTCGTTTCTTTTTATGTTGCTATGGTCTCCCATATTGGACAACAATGACAACTGCACTTTCAATGAAGCAAAGATCATTGTATTTCAAGACTTAATAAAGGAAATTTCAGGTATACTAAGGCCATCTTACTATCAATGTGAATTTCTATGTATTAAAACAATTCACATTACTGTTAAGAAAAAGTATTTTGATTTCAGCTGCTAAATACCTGATTCATAACATGGTTAAACCAAAGTAGTGAGATATATGTAGCAATTGGTGCACTTGATATGAATGGAATGAAATGGTCTTAAACATTAATGCTTCAGCTTAATTGATTTGGCTGCCTGTTCTTTATAAAAAGAACAAAATTGGCTTTCATCTTCAGTTGAAGAACAAACCATGAGACACTTAACAGCTTTTCCAGCAAGCATAGCTCCAGTACCTAGGAGACTCAGAATTTTCAGGAAAGGAATGCTGATGGCGAGAAGCCAGGGTATTCAATAACTGTGAACAATCGAACTAATTTTATCTGCACAAAAAGAATGGATCTATAACACAAATGCCTGGGAAGAGATTGGCTGCCAGCCAGCAAAACATGGAAATAGCATGATTCATTCTAGGTTATAAAAGCTGGGAAGTGTGCAAGAAGAGGAGTGCTGGGATGGGTAGGGTGCTGGTGACATAATCTGGATATCATAAATATTAAAGGGTATTAAAAAGGTTACAACGTTTGGAGAAACAGAGTGATTAAGAACAGAAAAGTTAGACAAGGATGCGTATGATGCCATATCTACTTCCCTGATGCATCCAACTCATACAAGAACAGCAGGTTTGGAGAATGACATCTGGAAACAAAAATAGACTAATGATTTTAAAGATGAGGGTGATAACAGTCAGATTGCTAAAAGTAAAAAAGACTTAGAAGAGATTCTTAACTTGTTAAAAAAGTAAAATGAAAAATCTAGCTAGTGGCAAATATTAAAAAAATAATCCTAAGGAATACTGAAGAAGTGATGGTGTTAAACAGTTTAATGTTCCTGTGCTCATAACTATTTTTAAATGTATTTATATGACAAATAAATCAGAAGAGTGGTCTTTCTAGTAGCAAGCCATGGGTGTTAAAGTTGCACACTTGAGAAAAAGCAAGAGCAAAAATATCCCTTTGGATTACAGATTTGGAGATGATTATTATGGGAACCAGAAACTGTGGGGAAAAAACCCAATCAATCCAGAATCAAATAAACTTTAAGTGTTCCCTTGAAATGAAGATCAGCAAGCAGAAATGCATATACTTTTAGCATTTGATTGAAGCAAATTGTGAACTAGAAAAATTGGTTGTGCTTGGCAAGTTTAATGTAGTATAAAATGGTAAAGAATAAAATGGATAAATGGGATCAAAGAGATTAGAGGAATGTTCTTAGGAGATCAATGCATTATGCCTGGAAACAGATTGAGATATGAGCAAAAAGCCTAAGTGGAGATTGCCAAAGTATTGATCCAATAGCAAAGCTCAGCACATTTTGGGAAATCTGCCCCATAGTAAAGTTATTTTACTTATTCTACCTTTCTTGCTTGTTTCTATGTTAAGCTTTATGTTAGACAAACACAAGTGTTGTCTCGGTATTTTCTTTAGCCATCAAATGATTTTTAACAGGTTTTCAGCCTATTGACAGACCATATGCCATAACTAGTAATAGGTAAAGCCTCATGTAATTAATTAAATCTACAGGAACAGTTCTGTGTCTCATTTCCCATTGTAGCAAATAATCAGAATGCTATTGGCTCATGTAAAATGCAGAAATTAATGATCCTATGTAATACACATTAGTATTTTTGTTTGAAGACTAAAGGTAGGGAATCCCACCAATTGTTGAATTACAATTTAAACAAAGCTGAATTTGTATTCAACATAATTTAATATTATATTGAAAATGGGAGACACAAAATCCAGCTTTAAGATTTTTGTTCCAAACACCTCATGCAGGAAAACAGCCAGAATATTATAAGTGTATCTTTCTGATATGCAATAAATACTAAACTTTGCTGAGTAGTGACCAATAACATTTTATGTACGGCATCAATATGAATACTTGCAAACACCGTTCTGCTTAGGACTGCAATAAAGTACTGAACTACAACTTAGAGCCATCTAGTTCAATTAATTTCAACATATCTATTTTAACTATGATAGGTATAATTCTGTGTTAAGCAGAGACATCACTTTTTTAAAAATCCAAAATTGAAAACAGATTTGGCTTGTGTGCAAACTGAGGTTATTATTAATCAAGTAGAAAAATCAAGAAAAAATGGTATGTTTGAAAGCAATCAATTATTAATCAATTTTGAAATAATAGTGGTTATGAAAGCAATCAATTATTAATCAATTTTGAAATAATAGTGGTTTTTAATTGTATGCCTAAATTTTATTTTCATGCCTAAAAATATAATGCAGATCATTTGTTGTTTGTTTTAAAATTATTTCTACTAATTTGGATAACAAGGCATCCTTCCAACATCATTTATATGAAACATTTCTATGGATGTATGAATCACCTCTATGTAGTCCTTTTAATAAGCGAGAATAATAATACTGGAAATATTAGTTACATTTTCAAAAACCTGACCAACTAATTATAATTATTATTCTTCCTTTGCCTACATGGCTCACATTACTTGTTTGAACACTGGCAGGAATTTGTAAGCATAAGGAGAAATGTAGGAGGAATCCTGTTGAATTAGAACAAACACTGTTTCATGATCCTTTTTTTTTTTTTTTTGCTATGAATACTGAAGCTTTCAGAAGATCTAGTGGGCAATTTTGTTATTTTTAATTCTGTCCAGAAAATTAATCTTGGATAGAAAAAGATGTGCCTCAATTTAGAGGCCTACCTGATGAGTGAATGCCTTTTAGTCTTAGTAAGTACTAAGTAGGATAACTATGAAACACAGAATGCAGATAATATTTTGAGAGTAAACATATATTAATTATAAAAACAACAATCAGAATTAGAAAATAGTCATTTCTATGCACAAAAATAATTCTTAGTTCTTTCCATAGATAGAAGAGCTTTCCACATTTAATGAAGATCCATTATGCCAACAGTGCCAATATAATTTACAATAACAGTAGGAGTAATCAGATTCTTTGGTCATTCTCAGCTTCAATTTACAGTTTTTTGTTTTTGTTTTGTCTGTTATCCTCTCATTTGGTTCAAACATTGCTTTCTGATGAATCTGTCATAGGCTTCCTTATGATCAATAGCACTTGAGATAACCTGCTGCAATATGAATTTATTTCTTTTTCTGCACTAAAGTCATTATACAAAATTGGCAGGCAAAATCCCAAAATAAATGGCACCAAAACAGAAAAACTCATTCAAAAAGACTACTTCAGGGATGATGACACAACCTTCCATTTAAACAAATGAACATGAAAAATCATTCCTCTATTTTTATTGTTTTTCCTAGAAAATCTATCAAATTGAAGGAAGTATATATAAAGTGCCCTGTTTATCCAAGTTTATATTTTCCAAAGAAAGCAGAGGCAAAATAATAATAAAACACTGAAAAGAAATTAATAGCCATTTGCTTCCATTCTTTTTCAGTTTTTATTTTATCATGAAATGGGAAATTTCCCTGACTAGATTGATTTTTACTTTCTTTTTATGTATCTATTATTTATCTGTATATAACTGTATATAATTTCTGTATATATATGTGCATGTATATATGCATGTATACCGTGATAAATATATGCAGATAAATAAATAATAGCCCGTAAAATGAGCTTCGTGGTTTCTGGTGAGATTAGTTTTTTTTTTAATAAAATAGAAAAGGGTGTCTCCAGAAGAGTTTATAAATAGTTCTGAAGGAACTCAAAAAATTTTGTTATCAAAACTGTTGGATTAAATGAGTTTTGTCCTGTTTTAGGCAGAAAATTCTCTAAGATCCAATGTGGCAGCAAGAACCGAAGTAATATTTAGCCTAGTCAAATAAATTCATATATAAATGGGATGAAGAAGCATCAACATATCCTTATTTTCAGGCAGCAAAACGTTTGGGACTTGATCACACTTATGCTTACCAACACTTTGTGTGTTCTCATTGTGTATTTAAAGAAAAAAAAATCCTACTTTTTAAATAAGTGTTAAACTGATCCTGGTACCAATTGCTGTTATAAACATTTCATGAAAAGCAGAGCAATGTGACAAAAAAATCTCATGGTTATCTTCCTCTGTTGCAATAACAACCAAACACTCATTTGCTTTAAGAAGAGTGCAATTTGAGCAAGACTAGGAGAATGGATTTGTATTAGATTGTAAGGCTAATTTGCTAAAAGCTCACATAAATAATTCAAATAAGATTGACTCTGAAACATGTCATAACCACAACCCTCATTTTACCCACATGCTGATCAAATAATTGTATGAGTTTTAAAAAGTTGCTTTGTTTATAATGTCAAAGCTGATAAAAGCCAATTACATATGTATACTTTTGGCCTTGCATTGTACAGGTGTTTGTTGAAAATGAATTTTAAAAAGTATGGATGATTTTATTATTGTTGTTTGCTGGTGTAATGATATTATACTAATCAACTTTTTATGGATAGTTAAAAATAGTTTCCTTCTGATAGCATAATGTTAGTTTCTTTTGCAAAATGGTAAAACTTCTATCTTCTAGGAAAGTTTCATAGCTACATTTGGTATTAGTAAAGGCCTTAAGGAAAATATCATATAAAATTCCTAGCACATGTTTACCAACAACGTAAGCACCATTTTCAAGTATGCTCTTGCTTTAATAATAAAATATAATGTGCAATGAAAACTGATCAAAATTTACTTGAAGACTTACCCTCGGGTAGTTTAATATAGGATTAGAGTCATAATTCACTTTGCTCAACCTAGCAGCATTTCTGTGGATTAAATCACTATTAATTTTAGTTTTGCTGCTAGAAAAAATAAACCAACAATATTCCACAATATGTATTCGTACTGGTGTATCAGACAACCTTTTCAGGGAAGTGAATGTATGAATTCAATTTAAGAAATAAAAACAAAAATATTTATTTGAAGACAAAGAAAAGACTTTTCTTTGTCTTCAAATAAATATTTTTATGTTTTGTGTTATTCCTGATTTTGAATTCTGCAGACATAATGATGATTTTAAATATCTAGCATTTCATTTAAAGATTAATCCAACTATTCCCTTTCATTTGTCTGAAAATATTTCATAAAATTGTAAGAATACCAGTCATATATGCTTCTCAGTTACAGGCAAAGCTTGCTAAGGGAAACTTTTTTGTTATTGCTATTCATGGTATAAAAAGCTCATCTTGTGGCTTCATTTGCAAGCTGGAATGTTAATTGAATGGAAGAAAGAAATATTGCCTGTAATTAAGTTGGAGTTAATAAGTGCCAAGTCAGGAAGATGATGGGGTACAGCCATTTCAAGAGATTTGTCTTTGATTTCAGTTAGGGCCAAATAATTGCCCCCCACATAATAATAGTTCCAGGCTTATAAACCCCAGTACCACCCAGGCCGTTAACAAGCTGGCATGGTTTGAGCATGACAGACAATGAAGAAAGTGTGTGCGGTGCGCATGTTTAGCATCCAACTAATGAAGAAAGTCAATTGGCCCTTTGTCTTGGGGATCTGAAGAGCCATGTTGTAATGTTTCGTTCCTTGGTTGGCACTTGTTCAACTCATTGCTCATGGCCTGACAAAGCGGCACTTGTGTTTTATTTGTGGCCAGGCTGAACTCTCCTTCCTGAGCTGTGTTTCCTCTCAATAGAGTGCTGCACCAAAGGGCACCCTTATTTGAAAACACTAAATCAGAGCATGATGATCTTTGCCCTGCAAATGCAACTAAGACAACAACTGAAATGTTTACAGCAGCTCCCTTTTTGTTGGAAAAGCTGCTGCTTAGCGACTATGTGAACGAATATTTGTAGTGCACTGAAGAAAGAGGCAGCACAACTTGGAGAGTTGAGAGATGTGCTCTAAGTTGCATTTTTAGCTGTAACATGTAGTTGCTAACATGTAGTTGAAATGTTTGCTAGGTTTTTAGATTTAATGATTTAATGTTTTTGTGTTACATGGCTCAATACTCCCCATACTGGAAAATGTCTTCTTATCCAGGTTTTGAGAGAACTACAGAGAATTCAGTTAAGCAATGATATAGCATCTGTTACTCCACTCGCTGCTGGTGTAAGATGTTAAAAAACATGTTCTATTAACATTGCTCCTAAAATTACATATATTTGTCATGCCAAGTGTGCAACTGCACCAGCTTTACTGGAAATATGTTTCCACATTGCTCCTCTTTCAGTCTTTTTCACTCATTTTTTACAGATACTTCAAAGGTAGTATTCATCAGGTTCTGACCAGTTCTAGGGAACCGGTAGCGGAAATTTTGAGTAGTTCAGAGAACTGGCAAATATCACCTCTGACTGGAGATTTTATGGTATCCTTCCCCTGCCACAGCCACCAAGCCACATCCACAGAACCGGTAGTAAAAATTTTTGAATCCCACCACTGAGAGAACCCATGTGTGGCTCTGTTCAGATACACACTTTCCCTTACTTTCTTATTTTCCTCTCTGGATTTGAAATATATGTACACAATATGTATTAATTTAGTTTAAAAGGTATATGGAATGTTAGGTAGTTCAAAATGGATGGGCAAAATGTCGTGTCAGTCTTTATATCAGAGTCTGAAAGCTTTAATCAAACTGAGGGCCTTTGAATGACATGTACTGAGGAAAAAAGAGAAATCCAGGTCAAATCCAGGTTTTGATTTAATTTTAAAATAATTAAAAATATATAAATACTACACACTGTCGATGCAATTGTTCTCTGAGTATTTAATAATGTTCACCTTCTAGTATATTAAAATTATTATTTTGTGGTAATTTAGAGAAGGAGGATTAAACATGCACTCCTTTATTTTTAATTTAAAATATAATTGTTACAAGTTCTGTCTGTTTTGTTTTCCAGTTCATTATAGCTAGAAGATCAAATATTAATTTCCCCTTAAAATTTCCTTTACTTGTTGCATTTGGGAATGAGAGGATTGCTTTTTTTCTCTCCTCATACCCTTTGCTAATTAAAAAAAAATGGAAAGAAAAAAATAGTTAAAACAAAACATGCACCCGTTGAAGGAAAAAACAATTAAAGAGCAGATATCTAATTATTTACCTAAGTTGAGTGGGGGGAAAATAAAAACCTAAAAAGAAGCTTTCAATTAACACTAGTAATAATCTTATTTACAAGTTAGACGTTTTAGAAAGTAGCGATCTGTTATACTGTGCTTGTGTGAAATTTCTATTTTGATTTCACTTCCTACTGATCATGGAATAGAATAACGAGCGAATATTATTCTCTGAATAGAATAATACACAAAAGAACAAAGTTGTGCAGGACACTGCATAGGGGAATACAATCAGGACACTGCATAGGGGAATACACCATATAGTACATGATTCCATTTCATTGACTTTTGTATGTCTCTTTTTAATATGGCATACATTTTTCATAATTAAGAAATGACAGCAATGTTTTTATTATATTTGGCATGACTTCAGTGTACACATTTACCTTGATGCAAATTTTTTAAATTCAAAAGGGAAGTCATAATTCATGTTTTCTGCATATTGTTATTGTTTAAATATGGAAAAGAAGAGAAGGGAAGGGAAGGGAAGGAAACGAAAAGAAACGAAAGGAAAGGAAAGGAGAAAAAAGGAAAGGAAAGGACCCTTATAATTCTTTATAATGTATTTTGCCTAGAAAGAAAATCCAGATATGGCCACCACAAGTAATTAGCTAAAATAGAATCTTAATTTTGAAAGCCAGAAACATATTCCTCTTCATAAATAGTTTATGTCTGCTTTTATTTTCATTTTAAAACAAATTGCATAAGCTTAAAACTTTAATGGTATAAACGCTGTAAATTCAACGAAATTTCATACTCAGAATTGTAAACTGCCCAGAGTAATTGATTGAGAGGTATGACTATAGTAATTGAATAAACAAATAAATCAACAAATAAAATAAGAATTGAAAAATCTCTTTCAAATGATACTCTTTTGAGGACAGTAATATTCACATTTTTGGATAGGGAAGATAAATAGTTTTAGAGAGAGGAATGAAGGAATCCATTTATGCCAAAGCCATTTATGCCTTAATAGAGGTGAAGCCTTCGAACCTGTGCCCTATTTTTTATGCTGCTCTTTCATCAGTCCCCAGGAAGATAAAGACCACTTCACAGGATTCCCAGAGAGATCACCTAGGACAGAGGTCTCCAAACTTGGCAACTTTAAGACTTGTGGACCTCAACTCCCAGAATTCTACAGCCAGCTGCCTGGAGAATTCTGGGATTGAGGTCCACAAGTCTTAAAGTTGCCAAGTTTGGGGACCCCTGACCTAGGATAAAAAAAAGCAATGACTCTTAATGGCTCTCTGCCTCACCTAATGAGCCTATTCAGATTAGGTGAGAAATGAAACCACCCTGGGTGACACACATGGGATCCCCCAACTTGCTCAGACTGATGAAGCCACTTGGATAAGCATCAAAATGTTTCAAACCAACAAAAAAAGACGTCCAGTTGCCATAACTCAACTTCCAGACAACTCTACATGGATAACTGAGAATCTACATCAACATATACATATGGGCAGAGTGATTTTGCAGTAAAAAAAAGTTTCATCAGAGAAAATCCCAGATCCATTGATGCAAATCTTTAGTTTTACCTACAGTATTTATCTTAAAAAGCTGACCCCGACCTGGGATATGTTATTTTTCCCCCTATCCCATGTCCGATTATTCCAGAAGAAACTTAAATTATCTGGATTTCTATACAATGAAATTGTCTTCTTTCCACCTTATACTCAGCTGAAAAAAATTTGGTTGAGGGAAGTATTGCTTCTCATTTCATAAGTTATTAATTATGCAATTGCTCCAAAATATCTAACTTTAAATAGGAGCTGTCTGTCATGATGGCATAATTCTAAATTTATTTAGCTACAGTGTTTCATCTAAAGATATATTCTTATCATTATCACTGGGGTGAATATGTAGCTGAGTTCGCCTGGTCTTGATTAGCATCAAGAGAGAGCTCTTTATCAAGATTCATACTAAGTTCACTCATTGTTTTGCTGAAATAAGAAGGAGGATTTAAGGACCCATCATGGGGTGCTACTATAATCTAAGTATCCTTGACTATTTGCAGTTTTGAAGACACTAAAAAATCAATAATTTTTAGTGGATTATTCTGTGAGTTACTTAACACAACTTGCCCTGTCAAAGATGGAAACCAAGTTGAGCATAGTTTCTATGAGTGAGCACCATTATATACAGTAGATTGTAACACCTCTATCTCTTTGTTTTAGCAAAGACATGTGAGGAAGAGACAGGTTGACTGGTTGAAAATTTGCAGCCCTGCAACCATTATGAATTCTCAGCAGGTTTCTAGACTTTAATCAGCATTTGTTATAAAACTTTAATATTTATTGCAGTAACATTATTTTCTGAAGTCAGAGTTATTATGACTTTAGTAAACTTTTTCCCTACTAAGAAAAAAAAAGCTGTTAATTACTTCCTTCAATATAAAATTGGCCAAAAAGATAAAAGTAGAGACTTTTTCTTTCTTTCTTTCCATCTTAAATCTATGGAATAAGAATTATTTACTACTACCCACCATGCATTTTTAAAGACTAATTCTCATATGGTTTGATGAAAAAATGTTGCACTCCAAAATTCTTTCAAGCAGCATCACTATGAATTATCTCTGGCCTAGAAGCCCTTTGGATATCCTAGTCACAGAATTAGCACTTCAAGCTTTGGTTGCAGTATCTGAACTTTTATATATTCTGGGGAGGATTCTAAACAAAACAATCAACAGAATAAATTCTACATGCATTTTTTTAAAAAAGGCAGTCATGATATGTATTGAATCATATGGATGAAGCTTTTTTTATTAGCCATATGGTTTACAGTACAACATTTTAATAGCACAGACACTATTCTTAGATTGTTTAGTTCATTTTCAAGAACATTTTAATTACATTTTAGTATGTTAGATAAGTATTTTAGTGTGTTGAAAGTTTGGAATATATTAATACTGTAGAAACTTGTAAATTGCTTTTAAACATTTTCCTTGCTGTGTATTACAGTAAGCTTTTAATTGAACAATGATTGGTCATAAAGCACTTTTAATCACATCTATTAACCAGCAATTTATGTGAATCTATAAATATTTTAAAAACTACCCATAGTGATTGTTTTGTCTGTAAACCTGATTTTAGTAGAATCGTTCAAAATATCGCCTTATTAGAAATGTGGTGGCAATAGATCTCCATTCAGTACTGAATAAGCAATGATGAAATTGCCTTTATTTACATATAGCTACCTATGTGGGGTTTAATTTCACTCTATCTCCCAAAACTAAGGTGGAAATGTTCTTTCCTTTTTTATTTTGGGCAGTGGATTTACTACTAGTGTTCATTTTTGCTAATGCAAATATTGATTGAACATAATTTCAGCATAGAGATTGATTCCAATTTTGAGCAAAGCCAGCATAGCTTGCTTCCATAAATAGGATACCCTAAAATAACTTTGCTAAGTTCTTTTAAATATTGGAATTTAAAATACCACTGACATGATATTCTAATTTGGCTAGTTCATGCACGTGTTTGTGGATTGGCATTTATGTGTGTCATATGCAGCAGTGAATTTATCCCATTCTATCTGGCTTCAAGATTATTATTATAATAATGAATCTATGTGCAATTCAGCATGCATTGCCAATGCCAAAACATTATAACTATATTAATATTATTATATAGTATTATTTCACCCATGTTGGTTTTCACCCAAGGACAATGCATGGATAGGTAGCAATTCGCCCTTCCATATCCATTTTACAAGTTGACCCAGGAAAACACAGCTACTTGGGAAGATATCAAGATATGCCTGGTAGCACATGTTTTAATGAAAAGACACAAGCTTTCATTAGATGCATTGGATGAAGTCAGTTATAGTTTATCACGATAAAATATATTAGTCAGAGGAGGTACTACAAAATTTCTGATTTTGACTATAAAGCTATATGATTCTCTGTCAATCCCATAGGTGTTTTTTCAAGAGGCAACTGGACTTTCTTTTCTTTTTTTTTTGTAAATTTTATTTGAGTTTTCACAAAAAGAAAAGAAATACAAATAAAAAATCTTTTTTGAAAGCAGCATAATCCCGGGTTACATTTCTTCGTACAGACGCAAATTCAGGTTCATGCTCATTTTTATATTCTATTCCATATCTTATTACTATTTTACATTTTCTACATAGCTTCTTCCCTGTTTTAATTTTCTCAATTTTATTTTATTTATTTCATCTCAATTCAAATCATTATATTTATAATTTTTTTTGTCTGTCCTGTTTCAATTGTCTATTATCTTTTCTCATTAAACAAAATTTCTCCTGTAGTTACTGATTGGAGTATGACGCCTTTATATCTTTCCCCCAAAGTTGTAACACTCAATATAATACATAACTTCCATTCAGATTCTGCTTGGTACATTCTTAAACTACACACTGTATTCTTGAAAAAATAGGGGAAAAAATTATAAATGTATATAATTAAAACAACATTCCATTCCAATTCAATTCTATCATTAATATTAATATTCATTAAAGTCTTAACATTTTTCACGTTGCTTTTCAATTAAATATCATACTTCTATGGAAACAATTATAAACTTTCCATAGTTAATTCCTCCCCCCTCTTCACTTATATTTTATAAAACATTGACTAATTAAAATGTTCCCGTTCCTTCCTAATTCAATTTTCTCATTTATTTTATTTCATTTATTTTATTCACAAACATTTCACTAAATTACACTAACTATTTTATCCCTCATTCTAATCATATGTTGTTTCCAATTTTCTAAAGTTATTTCTATTACAAATATAACAATACAATCTTATGTACCTTTACAGAATCCCTTTTTCAGTTAGATTTTCACCCATTATCTCTAAATAGGTCCTGTTTCTTTATATCTTGTTCTGGACCTTTGTAACTTCTTTTCCTTTCCTTCTTCTCTCTCTTCTTCTCTCTCCCCTTTTTACCCCTTTGTCTCTCTACCTTTATTTCCCTCTTCTGTATTCCCCTTTTCTGTTGCTTTCCAGCATTATACTTATTTTTCGAATTATTTTTCTTTTCTTTGGTTGTTTTTTTAGGTCTTAAATTCTCCATTCTCTTTCTCCCCTTTCCTTTTTCTTCCCCACATAGAGTTACTTGTTCATGAAAGATGGCTTCTTCTTTGTCCCAGTCTTCTTGTTTTGCAGTCATTTCTTGTTGTTTCTCATAGTTCCAGATCTCCATTTCTAAGAATTGAAAAACGAAGCCAAAAGAACCCTTCCCTTCTTGTGCATCTTCTTTGTACTTTTTAAGTTCCATTTTCAATTCATCCAGAAGTGATGCCATTGTATAAATTTTTAAACAACCACCCGATTGATTTTAGTCATTCAAATATAATAACCAAAAATCCAAAAGTCACCAAATAAGCTGTTTCTTTTTTGCTCTTTCTTTTCTTTTTTTTTCACTTTCTCTTCCTGGGGTTACTATTTAGTTGCAAAGTTTCAGTTAAAATGTATCTTTTAGAAGTCTTATTGAAGTTTTACTTTAGATTCTTTTAAAGTCCAGGCAGTCTCCTCCCTCTTCCAGATCCTGCCCTTATTCTTTTTCTCTCCCTTCCTGCTTATAGAAAAAAAAAATTTAATGTCCAGAAATCTTTATTGTCCCTTTGGCATTTTGTTTTATTTTCAGCTTAATTGCCTATTGATGCCAATGCGGAGTTTTCCAATTTCTTATTTAAGTCTCTTAGTAGTCAGTATAGGGAAATGGAGAGAAGAAAAAAAAACCAAACCTTTCCCTTTTCCCTTTCCTTCGCTGCTTCAGACTCTTCTTTGGGAACAATGTTATTTTTTTGTAAGTTTAAATTCCAGGGTACCTTAGTTGTTGCTTTTGCAATTTAACCTGGTCAGCCAAAACTTTCACTTCTTATCTTCCTCCTCCACATTCTTTTCTGGTCAAGTTCTTCTTTGAGATGGCCATTTCTGACCACCACTGCAACCTCCTTCGGGAAAGGGAGTAATGGCCAGCTGAGGAGGAGAGATGCAGCTCTCCTCGAACCTGCTGGCAGTCTCCCCCCTCTTCACCACCTCTACGGGGTGGCTTAGCCCCGAAACCAGCCGGCTCAGGGCGCTCCAGAAGCAAGCCCAGACAGAAACTGCGCACGATCGCGGATTCCTGTCTGTCGCCGAAGCCCTTCAAACCGGAAGTCCAGGCAACTGGACTTTCTTGTTTCTCTTTGAAGACATTTTGCTTCTCATCCAAGAAGCTGAAGAAAAAGTACTTTTGGAACAACCATGACCTAGATAACTGAGAAATTCCATAGACACTCCTTTCACAATGTTTTCTGGAAAAGAGACAGTGACCTGAGAATCATACTACTTCATGAAGGACATTCCTATATTTTACTCATAAACACTTTATTTCTCAAAATCCTAAAATGTGAAGACTAAATGCATCAAAAAGAGGACAAAGAGAAGGAGAAGAAACCAGAAAAGTATGATTAAGTTTTACCCTTCTTATCTTTAGTTTCACTTCTATTTCTTTCTATATACTATGTTGCTGAATTGAAGAAAGTATGGAGGAGGACAAAAATAGAAATATTACCTTTACAGAAAAGCAAATATTTACTTCTGTTATAAAAACTTTAATTCTCTAATTGTCCTAAACTTAATTGTTCTCAGTTCTGCTCAATATTGTTTTAAATGCAGATGATACATCTTCTGAGAACCAATTCTGAGAAAGGTCATACAGGTGAAACTCGAAAAATTAGAATATCGTGCAAAAGTTCATTTATTTCAGGAATGCAACTTAAAAGGTGAACCTAATATATGAAATAGACTCATTACATGCAAAGCAAGATAGTTCAAGCTGTGATTTGACATAATTGAGATGATTATGGCTTACAGCTCATGAAAACCCCAAATCCACAATCTCAAAAAATTAGAATATTGTGAAAAGGTTCAATATTCTAGGCTCAAAGTGTCCCACTCTAATCAGCTAACTAAGCCATAACACCTGCAAAGGGTTCCTAAGCCTTTAAATGGTCTCTCAGTCTGGTTCAGTAGGAATCACAATCATGGGAAATACTGCTGACCCGACAGTTGTGCGGAAAACCATCATTGACACCCTCCATAAGGAGGGAAAGCCTCAAAAGGTAATTGCAAAAGAAGTTGGATGTTCCCATAGTGCTGTATCAAAGCACATTAATAGAAAGTTATGTGGAAGGGAAAAGTGTGGAAGAAAAAGGTGCACAAGCAGCAGGCATGACTGCAGGGGATTGTCAGGAAAAGGCCATTCAAAAGTGTTGGGCACTTTCAAAAGGAGTGGACTGACGCTGAAGTCAGTGCATCAAGAGCCACCACACACAGATGGATCCTGGACATGGGTTTCAAATGTCATATTCCTCTTGTCAAGCCGCTCCTGAACAACAAACACCGTCAGAAGCGTCTTACCTAGGCTAAAGAAAAACAGAACTGGTCTGTTGCTCAGTGATCCAAAGTCCTCTTTTCTGATGTGAGCAATTTTTGCATCTCATTTGGAAACCAAGGACCCAAAGTCTGGAGGAAGAATGGAGAGGCACGCACTGCAAGATGCTTGAAGTCCAGTGAAGTTTCCACAGTCTGTGTTGAGCCATGTCATCTGCTGGTGTTGGTCCACTGTGCTTCTTTAAGTCCAGGGTCAATGCAGCCATCTACCAGGAGATTTTGGAGCACTTCATGCTTCCTTCCACAGACGAGCTTTATGGGGACGCTGACTTAATTTTCCAGCAGGACTTGGCACCTGCCCACACTGCCAAAAGCATCAAACCCTGGTTCAGTGACCGTGGGATTACTGTGCTTGATTGGCCAGCAAACTCGCCTGACCTGAACCCTATAGAGAATCTGTGGGGCATTGCCAAGAGAAAGATGAGAGACATGAGACTGAACATTGCAGAAGAGCTGAAGTCCACTATTGAAGGATCCTGGTCTTCCATAACACCTCAGCAGTGCTACAGGTTGATAGCTTCCATGCCACACCGCATTGAGGCAGTAATTGCTGCAAAAGAGGCCCAAACCAAATACTGAGTGCATATGCGTGCTTATACTTTTCAGAGGTCCGATATTGTTCTATGTACAATCCTTGTTTTATTGATTGCATGTAATATTCTAATTTTCTGAGATTGTGGATTTGGGGTTTTCATGAGTTGTAAGTCATAATCATCGCAATTATGACAAATCATGGCTTGAACTATCTTGCTTTGCATGTAATGAGTCTATCTCATATATTAGTTTCACCTTTTAAGTTGCATTACTGAAATAAATGAACTTTTGCATGATACTCTAATTTTTTGAGTTTTACCTGTACATGGGGTGCTAGTTTTCACACAGAATCTTATGCTTTCTGAAGAAATGATGGGAGACAAATAAAGTCATGAAACCTGTGATAAATATGACCATGCACTTTTGGCTGCTTGCTTTAAAATTCAAAGTAAGCTTAAAATGCATCCTTTGTATACTAGCATAACAAATAACTGTGAAGATGAACATCTTCTGCGGCATCATACTAGGATCAATCAATAACATCATATAAAAATATCTACGGTGTGTAGGCAGAAGAAAAGATGTAAAACACAGGCTTTATGCTCATTTCTATTCTTAAGAATGTATGTGACAATGAAGACTACCCAACATTAGGAAATACATAATTGGAAGAAAGAAATCCAATCTCTTTTGAATTAAGAGAGAAGTTAAAAACAAGTTGCTGAAATAAAATTCAATAGATTGCATCCAGTGGTGCCATTTTATTAGCACAAAGCTCTTCCCACTGCCAGATATACTGTTTTCATCCTTGTACATGCCTAAAATCCAATACTTGATTCTATTTGTAAAAGCTGTTCCACAAGCCATTGCACAAACAGCTTCTTGTACAAACAGCGTCTTGCACAGCCTTTTGTACAAGTTATTGTAGCAGCTGTTTCACAAGTCATTCCACACAGTGTTTCAGAACTTACTATGACTTAATTAGACTGAGTGTGGCTTGTGTTTGTTGTTCTAGCACAGAGCTTGTGCCCCAGTGATTATTACCTTTTTTGATAATCCTTAATCATTAGTTAAGTTGAGTATAGTTTATAGAGGGCCAATTTGGTCTGGTGGGTAAGATGCTGTCCCCAAACCCAGGGGATATCAGTTCTACTCATGCCTTAGGCAGAAAAGTGGGTTGGTTGACCTTGGACCAATCTCTCTCTTTCAACCCAACTTGCCTGTTGTTGTCAGGAAAATAGGGTGAGTATTAGGTATGTTCACTTACTTGAGTTATTTATAAAAATAACAAAGGTGGGAAATAAATAGGTAATATGTTTCTAATACCGAAAGAAAAACACCACTATACTAGTGGTTGTGTTGTTATTAATGGAATACTTTTTACACAAACAAACATTGCGCATAATGTGAAAGTGATAATCAGATTGCAGCCGGAGAAGAAAGCCACTGATTAGGACTGAAATCTTCATAGATTCAATCTGGATGAATCTTAACCCAATGAATCTTTTCCCCATGTTTGTTTTATAAGTATCTCTATGCATCCACCATCTTTTACCAAAGCAAGAAAAAAAGCCTGTAAGTTTTAAGGAGTGTTTTAAATACAAGTTCTGAATCCAAAGACTACTTAGGTGGAATAAATAAGTTTTACTTATTTTGACCACTTTGAGGCAGAAAGGGAAATTTAGAATTACAGATTTCTTTGCCTGTTGATTATTATACAGACATATGAACACCCATGGCAACATCAAGAATACTGGTATTCTTTGTTCATACTGTTTGCTCTAGGATTGGAATAAATTCATTAATGCCCACTACAGAATAGGCCTTTTAAAATAATTAGGTATAAGGATAATAGATGAGATATTACTTTGCCTTTTAATTTGTAACACTATCTGGTACCCCACAGAGATGTGAGATAATGCAAATGGACCAAACCACCAAATCAGGATTCAACAGTGAAAATCAGCATCCTGTAAGTTCAAATAAGCCAGCTAATTTCTAGTCCAACAAGGTAATTTCCAGCAAGATTCTTCTGATGTTTTTCTCTGTTTGTAATTTGCATAATTAAATAGCTTGGTGTTTCAAAGCAGCCACAGTAGTAAGGTCATCGGGTTATATGTTAAATAGCAACAACCTCATTTTTTAAAGAAGAAGCAGAGAGCAGCTGATCTGCTGTCATATAATTTTGTCTTGCTCTTCTTCCCCTCCCTTTTGGGGTGAAGGATCACAGACATATTACTTTGACATAGGAAAAAATAGGTCTTTGTGCATCTCCAAGCAACAGAGGATCACAGATGTCCTTGAATATTGAAAAATCTCTTTAATGATTTCTTTCTGCCTCCCTCGCCAAACAGCAGGTCAAATTTTTTTTCTAACATGATCATCTCTTTATAAGATATCACCTCCATAAAGAATGAAAAAACTAAAAGGTCATATGTTAAAGTTTTGAGCTAAACTTAAATATTAAGAAATAATATTCCTGTCCTTTCAAAAATCACTTTCATTTGACTGGTTCATAAAGGTAAACAGATTATAAACATTTCTTCTGTTATTTTTCTTCAACTGGAGCTCAGTCATAGCATATGACATAAAAAAAGGATTACATGGATTGATATCTGGTTGCTTTGCTTCAAAAATTGAACAAGTTCCTTTCTTGGATGGAGGATTACATTAGCAAGAATGCTTATTCCATATTTTTTGAAAATTTTTGGATATAGCCTTTTTGTTGCTTTATTTAGGATCAATATGTTTACATGAATTACTAGCTTAAACACCACTGGATTTATTAGTCTGTTCATTAATCCCTTATTATTTCAGTTTTCAAGTTCTAATACAAACTTCTGATATGCCACAAATTTCCCATTCCTTAATATCTTTCCACTTCATCTCGGAATACTTTCTAAAAGGAACACAGAGAAAACTTCTAATGATATATCACTACTAAATCTGTATCTGAGGTGGGTTTCTTTAGCATTCAGTATTATGTAAATTGATGCAACACATGTGAAGAGCATCAGGCAGTGGAAAGCCGCTGAAAGGGTTATGAAGCCTTCATGAACTATTCAACAGTGTGCTTTTTCTTGGCATATCCAGAACATTGGAACAAGCAGTAGTCAGCTTAAGGTGTCTTTCAACAATTAGTTCTGTGTACAAGTTTATATATTTAGGGCCATTTTATTGCCATTGGGGTGTGATGTTTCAGCAGTGCTTTATCATTTCAGCATTCAGCAAGATTGTTATGTATTTGGGGAAAGCAAATGAAGCCAAGTGAGGTTTGCTAGTCAATTTATGTTTGTTTATTTAAAATATTTCTATTACTGCCTATTTCAGTGGATAACTTGGGGAAGTGAGCAATTTAAAACACAAATAACACAAGCAACAAACAATGCTGTACTTATGCTATGCAAAGTCATGCACTGAGCGCTCAAAACATATAAGCCATCATTCAAACTAAGTTCCCCAAACATCCTGGCCCAAGAATTCGGGAAAAAGTATTTCAGACATAATGGAAAACCAACAGACTTGGAAACACTCAGATCTTCGCAGTAGTTCCATGCTTCAGCTTTATTGTATTACAACATCACAGGAAAATATAGCAAACATCCTCATACTTTCTAGATAACTAGGAATTTTTTTTTTTTTAAGATAGTAAGTAATAACAACTGCCTTACAAGTCATGAAAAACTGTCTGGCTTCAAATGTGCATTCCAGGCTGCATCAAAACACCAGGCCTGTATAGGGTTTTCTGCAAAAGATGCAAACTTACAACAAAATGAGTATTTAGGAAGTGCAATTTAGATAATATCAACTCTTCAATTTTGTGGATTCCATGATCAGTTTTATTTTATGTTTTTGTTTGGAATTCAAGAGGCTGCAACAGTCTTTCTTTGAGCATTCATTTGGGAACAGACATATGTTTTCTCTTAGGTGAATTGGCAAGTGTTAGCATGTGGCAATCCTCTTAGGGGGTGTATACTGTGCTTATATTAAATATATAACTCCTACTGTGTGAAAGATGTTTCTCCAGCTGAATACAGTCTGAAGATTTTCCTTCTCTTATCTTCACTCCAACCAACCAGTCATATTGAGCAGTATCTGCTGAATAGCACTTTTCTACCTACTGCTTTTGGCCCCTAAGATAATTTGATTATTTCAAGGAGTGTTTGCTGACGTACACTTTGATCATAACTCTGCTTGAAGCCATCTTTAAATTTCACTGTCTCTTCCCAGCATAGGATCCAGCTTACCTCCATCACACAGCTACAATCTTCAGACCACCCAGCAGGGTTCTCTTAGATAGGGAGAATTGCTTTGGTTTCAAATTCTGCTTCAACTAATAACCAACCATCTCCCACTGACCTCTTTCTATTCAATTTTTTAAACCATTAACTTGAATAAGTTTATCTCCCATAGTAACCGTAGCTAAGGTAGCAGGATCTGAATTTAAACCATCATATAGTAACAAAGAAGGCTTCTGTTCCTTTTGGTTACATTATACTAACCTCATACAGGGGATACTCACATTACATAAACACTACAAAATAAAAGCAAACAAAAAGCAACCATATTCTTCTTTCCACAATGGGCATTTTCCTGGAAGATTTATAACAGAGTCCACCGATTAAACTTTTAGCAAGTTAGAACAGAATGATAAGCAAGATTATTGTAGTACAACCAGTGGTGGGATTCAAAAATTTTACTACCAGTTCTGTGGATGTGGCTTGGTAGGTGTGGCTAGGTGGGCATGGCCATGTGACTGGGTGGGCATGGCTTCTTCTTCTTCTTCTTCTTCTTCTTCTTCTTCTCTTCTTCTCTTCTTCTTCTTCTTCTTCTTCTTCTTCTTCTTCTTCTTCTTCTCTCCTCTCTCTCCTCCTCCTCCTCCTCCTCCTTCTCCTACTTCTCTCTTCTTCTTCTTCTTCTTCTTCTTCTTCTTCTTCTTCTTCTTCTTCTTCTTCTTCTTCTTCTTCTTCTTCTTCTTCTTCTTCTTCTTCTTCTTCTTCTTCTTCTTCTTCATTTACTTTTTGCAGCCACCCCTCCCCACCCATTTTTTTGACCTTCTGGGCCTCAGGCAAGCCTCCTGGGGGCATTTTTCTCCCAGAAGGCTCCCTGGGACTCAGGAAGAAAAAAAATGGAGGCAACACCCCCCTTGCTCCATTTTGGGGCCTTCTGAGCCTCAGGGGAGCATCCTGGAGGGCCGTTTTGCTTCCAGAAGTCTCCTCTGAAGCTTAGGAAGGCAAAAAATGGAGAGGGGAGGGCTGCACCCCTCCCTCCATTTTTTGCCTTCCTGGGCCTCAGGGAATCCTCCCAGGCAAAGCAGTAAGACAACTAGGGGAATCCTGACACAGCTGATTGTATGAACAGCTGATGGTCAGGAGGAAAAAAAAAAAGAAATACCTTAAGGGCTGAGCATCATGCGGGCAGGGTGAGGGAACATCGGGCAGGCAGGGCAAGCGACTCAGCAGCAACCAGGTGACTGGTCAAGGGCATGGCCAGCCAGAACTTACTATGATTCAGTGACCCATGCCAAATCATTGCTACCGGTTTGCTTGAACTGGTGCGAACCAGCTGAATACCACCACTGAGTACAATTTTAAACGGTTCAGCTGGAATAAGTTCTTTGAAAAAATAACTTTCCAGGTTACCAAGGAACAAGTGGCTTTTGTAGATACTTTGAGAGAGAGGCATGTATGACAAGGGCCAGATGTTCATATGCACATAGAGTTATCCCAAGTGAAAATCCCTATCTCAGCTAATGAGTTGAGGACATATAATCTGCTTGAACCAAGTTTATTGGACTTTGCAGGAAACAGAACACAACAGGGGGAAGGGCAAAAGCTTACATAGAGCTTGTTTATATGAAGATTTTTTCTTTTCCAATATAGTCCCTGATTTTGCCGTTTCAAACCCTTAGCAATCTTGTATTTTTAAGCATTTTTTTTGCTAAACGTGCCATATCCATTTTGTTAGACCAAGCCATTTTGAAGTAATGTTCTCCTTCATAAGCAACACTAAAGTGGGCCATTGTCTCAATACAATTCCATTGATCAATCTGCCCATTAAAAAGAGAAAAGATCAATCACAGTTATAGCAAGCAGAGCTATAGGGTTGGTAAAAGGAGTAACCCAGTTCTCAATAGTGTGGTTCACAAGAGGACTATGCAGGGGTGGGCTTCAAAATTTTTAGCAAAGGGTTCTCTGCCCGGCTTCTGGATGGGCATGGCCTTGGTGAGTGTGACCTTGTCGGCTTCCTTCCAGGGTGGGGGGACATTTTTGCCCTCCCCAGGCTCCTGAGGCTTTCTGTGAGCCTCCAGGAGGGTGAAAATGGCCTCCTTGGGCTCAGAAGGCTCTCTGGAAGCTGGAAATGGGCCCATTTCCAACCTTCCCGAACTTCCGGGAAGTCCATTTTTCTCCCTCCCTGAGCAGGGTGGGTGGGGCCAGCCAAGAGTGGGATTTGGGGATTCTCCAAATTACACAAACTGCATCTTAGCTGCGGCTCTCCCAAACCCCTACAAACCCCCGGCAGCCCACCCCTGGGACTATGGTTCCCCAATACATGTAATGGTGTATTGTACTTAGAGGAGTGGTGGCCTTCACTGCTCTGTCTTCAGACTTATATGATAGATATGTTGCCATATACTAAGAAAATTAGAGTCCAAATCAATCAATATAATATGCCTTCTCTCTCTCAATTTTAATCTTATACAGAAAGAAGTCTGCTATTTTTTTTCTTTGTCAGTGTCATGAATGGCAGTTTGCTTTAAAATTATTTCAGTCTTTATGTGAATACCCTGTCTTTTGCTGTCATCTCTCCTGTAACATGCAGCTTCCCTGGCTTCTCACACTCTGGATTGTCAAAGGTCAAGAAATCATTCCCTTAGGCTATTTGAAACAAAGAATTGTCAGTAACTGTTGGAAGGTATATAAAGAAAGCACAATGGCAGCAGGTACATCCTCCAACACTTCTAATGCTCAAGAAACTCACCAAATAAAATCTATATGCAGTCAAAAATAAGAATTAAAATGAAAGTTCTTACCAGGAAACATATATGTTAGCGAACTGATTAATACAAGCATTTTTAAGTGTAATTAAAGTATTCCCTAAAGAGGCTGTTTAAGATATTTTCCCTTGACAAGTTTCCCTGCACAAGGTTTTCAGAGAATTAGAAATAGAAGGAGGTTTTGCGTAGCAGGAAGCAGCAATACATCCAACCAGGGCTTTCAGTACACATTTCAGCTTGATGACCTCTGAAAAGACTCCCAGAAGCCTAGTATTGATCATAATACTCTCTCCAAAAAACTACAGCAAGGTCTTTTTTGGAAGGAGCAAAAGAAAATCTTACATTGGATTCTCTACCCCATCTCCCTACCAACTACTTTTATTTTTTCTGATATACCTCAAAGCTGAAGAAACCTAAATGCTTATAGCAACACCATGTGCTATAAGTAATTGCTATAAGTAATTGGCAGAAGTTTTTAATGAAAAAAAAAAAGCAAAAATATTCTTCTATATCTCTAGCCTGTCATTGAGGACATCAGCTGGGACAAGAGGTACCAAAAAGTAAAGATAGTGGTCATGACAGAGCAATCAAGGTGATGTCCCTTTTTAACATGCATATAATGCATGGAAAATAGAAGCATGCTTTCAACCGTATGACTAGGACTACCATCTTGATTTTTTTCACACAGACACACATATTGGGGGGGGGAGAGAGAGAGGGAGAGAGACAGACCGACAGACAAAGAAAAAGAGAGAGAGAGAGAAAGAGTGTCTACCCTGTTTTGGGCACCGGTGTAATCAGAACTGAACAGAATAATTGCTCTCCTGAGAACCATTAAGAGCTAGATTTTATACTTTATATCCCACTTTCTTCATATCAGCAACCTTTGAATAGGTAATAAGAACAGATTAAAACAATGTTTATACCTGATATGGCCAAATTTTTAATATCTGTACTGTATTCTTCTATGGAGATTATTACCAAGCGCAAGCAAAAAGCTTGAATATCATGCATTTCTTTATTTACTTTCTTCTTTAGGAACTTTAAATATATCAGCTTTCAGCTCTCTTAAGGTTTCTTCTGCTATTCTCAGTTGTGAACTAGTTATCAAAATTCCATTATTTTAATTTAGTAAGACATAGTGCTCTTCAAAACTGGCTTTCCAACAAATACAAATACTGAGATAGACAATCACATTTTAATCTTGAACACTGGAATATATTTACAAAACGCTGAAGAGGAAATTAAAGAAAAAGTAAAAAAGTAAAATATTATTGGAGCACCAGTTTAGAATGGCTATGCTGTTAGTCCTGGAAAGTGCAAAGATACATGTATCTACATGAACTAAAAGGTAATGCAATGAATATTTAGACCTATGTCCATGAATAAAATATAAATGCCATATTCTGGGTGCAATTCTGCACATTGGTGCTTATCTGGAGAAAATTACAGTTCCAACTGCCCTGCAATTTCCCTTAATCTGCTATATCATTTAATAACCATAGAAAAAAGATTCTTAAATTAATTTTATACATGTTTTCTTTCTACATTTCTGCTTTACAGTGCCATCCTCTGAAGCAATGGAATGGAAAACAATTTTATGTCTCCATTTATCGAACAACAAATGACGTTTATTTATTTTTTCTTGCACAGTTCTACGACCTGGCTTTGAAGGTTTAAACAAGGAGGATGAAACATGGGTATATATTATGTGTTACAGCATATTTCAGTGTAAACCAATCCCTCCTCAGAGATCTGCCACATCCAGAACATTGAAGAAAATAAAATTTGTTGCTCAGATACTCCACCACTAGAGTTATAAAAAATAACTCTAGTGACATGACATATTTAATTAATATTATATTCTCTTTTTATAAGTCATCAAACATTTGAGATTAGCTCTAAATTTTGCAGGTAAATGGTATCCAGCGTACCTCCGAAGCAATTCCATTTATACTAGGTTTCATAAAAGTCAGGCCACTAGTAGTGAGTCATTGTGGTTCACTACTGTTGTGTTTTGAGAGTCTTAGTTTCTAGGTTTTGTATTGGTGTGTTTTAAAATGATCTGTTTTGAAATTTTGCAAGCAAAGGCAAGGTCAGAGAGCTTTACATCTAGGCAATAATTAGATGCAACCAAAGGCAGAATTTACAAGCAAAACTAGCATTAAATATATTGTTGATTTGTTTCTGATTCTGTTTATCTGGTTGTCTACTAAAAAAATATTCCTGCTTTTCACACATTTAATTCTACAATATAATTCAACCGTATGGCTTGAATGAGCAATTTTGGGACTGCTATCTGTCTGACAACCCATAATTTTATTGCAGGAGAATGTGTGTGTGCATGTTTATTCACACACGTGTAATGTACGTGTGTTTGTGTGTATAATCAGATTATCAGATTACCATTGGCAAATGTCCCAAACTCTGGCTTAAGTGCAGTGCTTGTGGTTTCTCAGCAGCTTATGCTAAGCCTGCACCATGGAAATAATCTTTTAAAACCCAGGAAACAAATCAACCGCAATAAGGATATAAGTCACTGTCATTAAGGAATGATTAGGCTAAACATTTTTATATACTCTCTAGCTCAGTTTCATGCTGTAGATGATTTTAGATGTTGGGGGCAGGGGGAGAGGCACTATTACTTTTTTCTTTTCTTTTGTAATTGCTTAACTCTATGATATCAAATAGAAATATTGAGCAGTGCACAATTCAATTAGGCTATTTTATTAATTTGAGAATAATATTTATACACATACATATAATGTTAACTGGGCATAATGGTAATAATAACAACTGTGTTTTTGTTGTAGTTATAATAAATATCCACAATACATTGTTTTGGCTAGAGATTCATGTTCTGTACCAGGAAACCAAATAAATTCATATTGATTTATTATCATAAGATTTATGTGCCTAGTGTTATTTAGGAATTACTTGTGGTTTATACGCAAGTCCTTATATATTCAGCATTTGGTGCATTATTATTTTTCCAGTGACAATATATTAATGAAAAGAGTAATTTTCCCTATTTGTTAATATTTCTGAATGAAATGGAAAATAGCAATATTTAATGCAAGGGCCTAACCTCATGATAGGGCAGATGAGCTAGACATGCAGATGTACACATGTCTTTGAAGTGGGGAAAAATCAGTAGCAATAAATGATGGGACAGCACGAGTTTTGTCTCCCAGATTGACTCAGTATACAGATATGTGCTTAAATGATTCCAAGCTCTTAAGCTTAGGTTTATACCTTCTGTAGCTGGAGAATTTTTAATTTATGAAATTTGTTGTTAAGCCTTGGCTTACTAGAAGCTTCTTGACAGCCTTCTCCTCCTCCGACGTTTAGAAAACTAATATTTATTAAATGCTCCATCCTTGGATATTTCTAAAGCATTTGATATTGGTGAAAAACATGTTCCAAGCCAGCACTGACCTCAAGCGCAAAAGAGAGAAAGCTGGATCACAAGATCTAGCTAGAGTAAGTCATAGAAAAAGTACTAGAGAAGCATTACTGCTATTATGTGGCATAATTCTTGCTACCTGCACATAAAATGCTCTTCTGTCTAAGCATATGTTTTTGCTCTCTTTCTATTCCTCTCCCACCTCCCAAGCTCATTAATAATTCAGAGGTTGATAAATATGCAATTTTTAAAAGTGCAAGCATCACAGCACATTAAAAAAAAAACTTTTCACATACACAACCTGATCTGTGCTTCAAGATGATGATTTTCCAAAATTGTCCAATTTTTTAAAAAAGGACCTACCTAATTTCATTTCTTTGTACCTATACAAATATTTATATATGCCACTGCCTTTTCAGTAGTATACACACATACAGAAATGTGTTGTGTTTCTTTTCATTTTTTTCATAAGAATATAAGGCAAAATACTTTTAAACCAGAGTTTAAGTTTATTGTAGATAAATATATCTTTGCTACAACCAGTTTGTAAGTCATTCAGTAAGCAAAATACTATGTGGTCTTATTTTATTGAGCTTCTTTTAATAACTACTCTTAATTTAATGTCCTTGAATTTTCTGCCAGAATCTGCAAGTCTGTGACTTTGCCTTTGGACTCTACAAATTACCCATAAGAGCAGTGTCAGAGAGAGAAAAAAGATAGAGAGCTTCCATCTTGTACACTAATTGCTTGATTGCAATCCTGAAACAAAATGGTGGTGCTTAGAAGAAATATAGAAGAATTAAATATTTAAAGAATATTGATATAAAACCAGCATAAATCTGATGCAATTTAGAGAACAATCAGTGTGAATATCAATGCTCTGAACAGTCAGAAATATCATACTGCTCTTTTAGCTTGGAACAGCTAAACATAAAAAATATTTCCATCTGTGAAGGGTAATCTTTTGGCTAAATCCTTCAATTGGAAACACCCTGGGTAAGAAATAGACCACAGCATTTAATTTGGATTGGCTAGTTGGATGCCTATATATTTTCTTTAATAATTTCAAATTTAATTAAATCATACTGCTGATGCCAGTTATCCCAACACCATAAAGCATGAGTAATTGCATGCTTCAGATAAAAAACCGCCTTTACAAAGTACTACCAATGCAGGATTCTGAGCAAAGCAGCCTCTAATAGATTATAAACAAGAGCCTACTTGTATCTCATGTAACTATTGAAACAGGGGGTCCTACGGGTCCTTCACCAAAATTAAATGCTCTGATGCAAGGCAATTTTAAGCAATTTTTGCTTTTTATCAGGCATCTCCAGATTTGACTTTGTCTCTTGCAAAAGAACATTTTATTATTTGCATGGTGATCAGATGGAATGGCTTACCCTGATATACAAACAAGATCAGACACATTATAAAACTGGGAGTGTCCTGTCACAGTAAAGCAGCTGGATTCTTATACATCCTTCTTGGCTTTCATTGTATTTCAATTCAGATCAGCTGCAGGACAAAGGGTTTGACATACCTAACCATGGATTGTCACCTTGATTTGTCCAGACTAACAGAGATGCAGAAATGAATTATATGAATTGCAGAGGAGCAAATAAGCTTAAACATAACATTTTCTAAAATTATGTTGAAAAGCAATGAGAAGCTACCAAAGAATTTGATGGGGCAGCTTCACAAAATAATCTAAACTGACACATCATATGTGATTTGTATTATAATAACAACCACCTATACTGTACTTAGTTTTCAGGTTGATTTCTTCTAGAATGTATTTAACTGCAACTATTTTTTCCAGGTGTCAACTCTTTAGGCACAGAGAACTCTGAGCATGAGGACTTACACCTATTTGCAAATGAGCAGATGCACAAAGGCTTATGCCTTGGCCTGGGGATATACTAAATGATATGTCTGCATTATCTGTTTTCTGGATTAGTTTTTTCTCTGTAAACTGTAGATTTGTACAGATTGCACACCCACATGTAAACTCAGAACATGTGATTCAAATATGAAAACCTATTTCTACACAGAAATAGTAACTTATGGATTTTAGTGCATGTCCCCTCCTGTGCATGAAAAGCCTAGGTAAGCTGCCAAGAATCTTTCTGTCTACAGTGGGATAGAAATATGTTTAACAAATAAATAATAAAAATAAAAATCAGCTTGTTTCCATAGCATGTGATAAAGCACATAAGGATCCTTGAGCTAAATATGTGGTTGGTATTATCGACTTTGGATTATTCAGTGGGTTATTCACTGGCAATGAAAACAAAAGTGATGCCTAGAATGAATTCCCTTCCTTTGTGTCCCAACCAGCTATTAGAAGCAACCGTGCTAAGCAGCTGTTCACTGGTGCATATTCAGCTTAGGGGCATTGTTTGTGCAATTCCTAGTACTAGACATGGGCCGGAGGGAAAGGAGGGGAGGCAAAACAGATATTGTTGCTACTGCTGCTGCCCCGCTGTTGATCCAGAGGAATTATAATTGATCTAGAGGAACAATTTGTGTAGCAAAACCAGTATCTTTCACAAAATTCATTTATTACTTCTGGGCCCTGAGATTTTGCAAAACATACAGTACTTGCAAGCAACCCCCAATTCATAGGTAAAGTGATATCCCACCCTTTCAAATAGTGTTATTCACATTATATTGTATCAATATATATTCCAAGCATATTTAAAATATTAACCACTGCTGGGTTTTCTTTTTGTAAAGATGTTAAGTACAGTGCATAATATACAACATTTCCAAAGAACATTAAAAAAAAAGAAAATGAAACAAAATATTCAAAACCTGTTCTATCCATTCAACATTCTCTACAAAAGGAAATATAACAATTCCAGAGTAGCAGATATTTTAAAGTGATTGTCAATTTTCTATTTTTGTGAACAACATTCTTTTAAGACATATTTGAATTATGTAAGGTTTGGAATTATCTGCATATGCTGCATTTTCTCCTACAGTAAGTACTTGGTGTCTTTTATGAATTGTTTTCTTTTATGAAAGAATAGCTCAAAGACTATTTAGAAACTCCTTTCGTGAGCATTTACACTAGTCTAGGCCACTTTTTAAAAATGGGATTGCACAAGAGTAATTATTCAATGGCCACATGGATTGTACAAAATCTTACTACCTTTCAGCTAAGACAAATTCTTGCGGCAAGTATAAGAAATTAAATCAAGAATATACTTTGTACATGTATGCACATACTGTGTATGAGTGCAGGTATGAGTGAGTGAAATACTATCTTATAAATGCCTAATTTTGAATGGGAAATAGGGTTTCATGAACCCAATTGTCTGTTCACTATATAAAATATAGCATATGTTCCCCCATTTAAAATAGAGCTTTGCCCTTTAATATAGAAATAATCTCTTCTAAAGAAAACACTTTCAGAAATAGTCTACTTATACTATAAGTCTTTATTTACAAGGAAAAGTTAGTAGAAGAGGCACTGCTACATGCTACCGTAATGCATTCATTTCCAAGCATGCAGGTTTTTCAACAGCTATGGAAGATTAAGTATGTGTAACATTTGTAGGAACTGAGAATTGAATTGTAATTAAATTGTAGAAGCTTATATATACATTTAGTTCACTGATGCCATGTACACTTAATTCTGTTTACTGTCATTTAACCTATACCAAAATGCTATGTGCTTTCCTTAGGTTTCTAAAACATGCAAAATAGCACAAGAAAGAGAAATCAAAGCTTACCCAGAATATATGGTACGGCTAACGTGCATCCATCAAAGAGCTACATATTCATGGTGAAGGCTTCAGCCCAAACAAAAGCCGCCTCCCCCGACTACATTTGTTGCTTAACGTTTTGTTTTTCTGTTTTATTTTTAATGCAAGAAACATCTGTGTTATTTTTACAACAAAAATTGATACAAAAAGAACCTAAAAAGATCAGAAAAATAATTCCTTGTCCACAGAGGAACATTATACAAATTTCTCTTTCCTGAGATTTCTAGGCAGCCAACCATAATAACTCTTTGACAGTTCACCTGACTGCAGCAGAAATGGGGGATGTGATGTGATGTGATGGTTATGGTGGATGACAGAAAGGGGCCATTCGAAATGCCACTATGCTGTTTATATGGGAAGATTTCAGCAGGTTTCAGCTTTTCCTAGTTAGACCATCTCCATTTGGGGAGGATTTCTCTAATTGCACATGTCTTGCAAATAATAAACAAAGCAGAAAAATTGCATTATTTTGTCAGATTGCAACACTTGGGGTTCAATGAAAGGAATTTCTAATTGACTTTGACAGTCTCATCTCATTACAAGTCAAACAAAAGGCTTGCCTGTGGTCCTCATTACAGAACTTGGAGGTTGTATTTCTTTCTGTGTTATGATTTTTTTCAGACATTTCTGTAACTTTAAGGCTGAATTCAATCCATTCCTTCCACTGAATTATAGTACGTGAACCATGTACAAGGTTCTGATGAAAATAGCATAGCATAAGACAATTTCACCTAAACACAAAAATAGATACATTTAAATTCCACAAGACAACATCTAAACTTGGCTCATTTTCTTTATCCTAATTGGTTTGGATAAAGCCTGTGGGACTCTGGATAAATGGAATAACTTCTCAACTGATCGAGGATTTGCAGGACCAGATATTTGTCCATTAATAGACTAAATGACCTTAGCTTACCTTTGGGGACGCTAATTCCTTTTCAGCTCTGGACAGAATATTTAAAATGGTATGCCTATATGCTATTAACATTGTTTTTTTGAAAAATAATGTTAAAAATAACAATAAAATGTGAGTAAACAAGTGAGAGAATATTAATGGTAGGAAAGAAAATTATATTTCACATTATTTTACAAAGGACAAAAGTACTGATTTTGATATGCTGTCAAATCCTATGGCTCTGGATATACATATATTCTATATACTATATAGATGTAAATAGATCCATGATCCATTCCTTCATTAAACCATTCACTAGCCTGGGTAAAGAAAGAGAAAATAGGAGACTCAAGGTACATAAAAATGAACCCTTAGCATTAAACGTGACAATTCATTTTTTTACAGGAAGCATTTTTGCATAAAGCAGAAGGGCAAGGTGTTTGAATATGATGGAATCTCATCACAATAGTGGCATAAAACTTGCTGTATTCTGAAAATAACAATCACATAACTGTATGTGACACATTCACACAAACATCATTCCTTCAGGACCATGGCTATACCTCCTAGTTGAAGGGATGCAGACAACAGCTGTGGACTGGAGCTCCTAAAACATTTTAGGATAAAAATATTATCCAAAGCATCTCTATTCAATAGAGATGCTATTGGATAAAATTGGACTTTGGTTGCTTTCTGGCCATAATATGCCATGAATTATTGGTGGTGCCCTTACCAAGAGCAAGGAATGCTGCCTTTGTTTGTTTATTTGTTTTTAACAAATTTATATATAACTGTGTGGTAAATGTAACACGTGGCACCCTTTAACCCAGGGGTCTCAAACACAATTTACCTGGGGGCCGCTGGAGGCAGAGTCTGGGTGAGGCTGGGCCGCATAATATTATACTTTATATTATACTTTATATTTATATTATACACTAATATTATACTTTCATATCATGGTGGGGGCCACAGGATATCGTCCTGCGGGCCGCAATTGGCCCGCGGGCTGCGAGAATGAGACCTCTGCTTTAACCAGATCAGTAGGTAAGATTCCATTTGTTAACCATGGCATGTGGAAGATTGAAAGATAGGGTTGTAAGATAAATAAATGCTAAAAAGTATAAATGAGCAAATGAAAAAGAAAAAAGAAAAATAACTACATTGTGTACCTATGAAACTAAGAGAAAGGGGAAATGTTTAATAGATCTGAGAGTGGAACAATGACTGATGATCTCCTTTTACCAGTCCACAATAGAAAGTGTCCTCACATATTGCATTATGGTGTGGTATGCTGGCTTGACAGCCGCGGATAGAAAGACATTACAAAGGGTGGTGAGCACAGCACAAAACATTGTGGGCTGTTCCCTGATACCACTAGATGACATTGCTAGGGCTCGCTGCCCTAGAAGAGTGAGGAAAATTCTCAAGGACGACTCACATCCCGGTCAGCACTTCTTCACTCTCCTACCATCAGGTAGGAGATATAGAAGCATAGCCAGCTGCACCAACAGGCTGAAGAACAGTTTCTACCTGTGGGCTGTCAGATTTCTGAACAGAAACTAACTTCATGTCAACATAGTATGACAGATTTACGGGGCTCACGCATTGTGCAACAAGGTCACATATAGTGTAATAAGATTGGGTCTAAGTTAGGGACTCTTGTCCTCACTGTGATTTGTGTTGGGGGGGTGCACAAAGGGAGGCTCAGCCAATCTTATTGTACACATGTTGTACTCTGACAATAAAGGTAATAATAATGAAGCTGGCCTGGTCTTCGGGGTAAAGCTTTTGAATATTGGCAGGGAACTAAAGATGAAACATAATTTTTAATAAAACTGTTAAAATGTATATCAGAAGTATGGATTGGTGTATATATTCTTCTGGGTGTATATGAAAACAGGAATTTATAGGCTATTATACTTGTATGTTGAACTCCAGTGAGGGTAATAATGGAAGAACTTGGGGGGGGGGGGGAGGATAGGAATATTATGCAACATTCTGTATGAATGGGATTTAGAAGGTAAGGTGAGGGGGTGTAGAATTATTTTGATTGATTAGGTGCCATCAGGTCATTTTTTTTATTCCTAGTGATCCCAGAGATAGATTTTTCTTCCTAATGATCTGTCTCTAATCTGGTTCTTCAGGTCTTCCAATGAAGTACTCATTTCCATTGTAACTGAGTTCATCCACCTTGCTGGGAGATGTCCTCTTCTCTTTGCTTCCACCTTTTCCAACACTAGAGCCTTCTTCAGAGAGCTGGATCTTTGCATAATAGTACACACAATTTAAAGAGTTTGAAAGAGAAGAAAAGAGTATAAACAGTTGTTTGGTCCACTCAGAGATTCAAGATTAATAAGAATCATGACTTCATTGGAAGTATCGGTTTACATGTGAAATCTGTTTGTTTTCAATATGTGATTTAAATGTATGTCTATTCATACATATATTTTGCAAGGGTATACAGGAAGTCCCTACAATCACCACAATAGAGTCCAGCAATTTATTCACTAATTGGAAAATCACATGACCTTACTTCCCCTTTTGGTTGTTAAGTGAAATGATGCAATTACTAAGTGAAAAATCCAATGACCATGACTTAAGAATTTTAATTTCCCCTTCTATATTGTATAGTGTAACTCTACTTATTGTAAATGAAAATTCACTGGTTGCAAAATACACAAATGGTGATCAAATGACTGAAAAACATGGCAACAGAAGCAATGCTTCTTAGTCATTTGATGTATATGGGTTGGTTGTAAAGCACACAAAAAACAACCACATGATTGTGGGATGCTGCAATGGTTGTAAATGCAAGGATTGTTAGTGAAGTTCTTTTTTTAGCACCATTGTGATTCAGTCAGGCCCTGCATGAAGAAGACAGTAATTGAGGATTGCTTTTAAATGAAAATTCAAACCCATGATTGATTGCTTATGACAAGAGTTAGTAAGGGGTATAAGGGTGTTTTTCCAGAAAAAGAGAATGTTACAAACAAAAGTAGGTAACATTGAAGGAGGCAGATGGCAATATATTGAAACTAGGCTAAACAAGGATTTCCTACAGAGTAAATAATAATGAAACTGAAATTAGAAGATGTTAGAAGTATTTCAGAGATTTGCATGGATATGATAATGATAGGCTGAAGAGTGGTAATGAAACAAACACTATACGAGGTCAAAGAAAAGGTGCAGGTTCTGTTTTCATGGCCCATGTGAAACACAGAAAGGGTGCAGCAAAGCTGAGGGCTATTGATTTTGCTGAAAGACATGGCTACATCAAGGGCATTGTAAAGGACATCATTCATGATCCTGGCCGAGGAGCTCCTCTTGCCAAAGTTGTTTTCCGTGATCCATATAGGTTTAAAAAATGAACAGAACTGTTCATTGCAGGTGAAGGGATTCATATAGGGCAGTTCGTTTATTGTGGCAAGAAAGCTCAGCTCAACATTGGCAATGTCCTGCCTGTTGGAACAATGCCAGAAGGCACCATTGTCTGCTGTCTTGAAGAGAAACCTGGAGATTGTGGAAAACTAGCTCGGGCTTCTGGAAACTATGCCACTGTTATTTTCCACAATCCTGAAACAAAGAAGACCAGGATGAAGCTGCCTTCTGGATCTAAGAAGGTGATCTCTTCTGCAAATTGAACAGTTGTTGGTATTGTTGCTGGTGGTGGTCATATTGATAAATCCATGTTGAAGGCTGGGCGGGCCTACCACAAATACAAAGCAAAGAGAAATTGCTGGCCACGAGTCCATAGTGTGGCTATGAACCCTGTGGAACATCCCTTCGGTGGTGGTAACCACCAGCACATCGGTAAGCCTTCGACTATTAGGAGGGATGCTCCTGCTAGTCGCAAAGTTGGTCTTATTGCAGCCCGACATACTGGTAGACTGCGTGGGACAAAAACTGTGCAAGAAAAGGAGAATTAAATTCTTTCCTTTACTATATCCATAAATAAATGCCGTCTGATTAAAAAAAAAATGCTGGGAGAATGTTGAAAAATAGTAAGGCTTCATATGTAGATGATATAACTGGAGAAGCATTAATTTATAGATATGGTTTGTTCTGGAAGTAACTTTTAATTCATTTAGTACATGTGTGAAGAATACATTGAATTATACATTGTTATACATTGAATTATAAAACAAATATTAGAAAGAAGAGTGAATGGGTTGAGAGGAAGGAGAAGACCAAGAAAGTCTGGATAGCTTTTATCACTGGTTGTGTAAAACTTCAAAAAGGGAGTGGTATGAAATTTAAAGAATAAAAAGTAATATATAAAATAATATTGACATGGTGAAATGAAGTATCACTTACAAGGAAAGAAATGTATGGAAAGTTATACTGAATGATATTGGTGTATTACATTAGTTCTGTTTATTTTTCTTTTTTCTTATCTGAAGCCTTTACTTTTGAGGTTCACTTTTTCTTCTAAGCTCTACATAATGTTTTTTTACCCCAAAAGGGAAGAGTTTGATGGATATGTATGTATGTACAGTATGTCACTCCTTGAACTTATTTCCATTTGAAAAATAGTCTTGTACGCTGAAATGTGACTTTACTGGATCAAGGACTCAAAATGCACAGCAAAGAATTCCGAAAAGCTAATGTGAAAGTGATGCAACACTATAAACTTTAAAAGATAGTCTTTTCAAAATAACACCTTAAACAAGATAAACAAGGTACCTTCATTCCAGAAATAAAATGCTATAATAGTCTAGTTTCTACCAATAAGAGATAATATGTAACTCTGGAATATTACATATTATTTAAAGCAAATCTTCAGTATAAATTGTGCCCAAAATTGCCCATGCAGAAGTTTATATATTTAGCTTCTCAGTTTGCAATATTACAAGACTGGTTTTTAAGGATGATCTTTTCATTCCTTTTCATATTTATCAAACACAGGCTTGTTTATGCCGTTAAATTAAGAGAATATGTTTGGAATCAGTTTTTCCTTGAACAAATTTCATTTCTCCACAAATATTTGCAATTGTTTTCAAATGATATTATTTTTCAGTTTAGCACTTTTAGAAAGTTAAGCTCTTTACGCATTTTGAGAAATAATTAATTGCTTACTGTGGAACATATCCATAAGGTGATACAGAGATTTATTAAGCTATTGTTAGTTTCTAAAGGCAAGCCAGTTTGATGTAGTGGTTACATACAGTAAGTCAAAACCAGGACTTTGTGAGGCTTTGGCCATGAATCCAGTTGATGAATTTGGGCCACTCTCCACGCTAGGAACAATATAATGGAAAACCACCTCCAAAAATGCAATTCAGGCAATCAAATGAAATGAATGGAAAACAAAAAGACAAAAAATATCCTAAAGAAAATATTACAAACTTACAAACTAAGAGTAATATATTTTGAGAATTTCATCTTCTGAAATATTTTAGATAGTTCCAAGCTATTCATAATCATGATTAATCATGATTTCTAGAAGGAGAAGACAATATGGAGGATGAAAAATTTACAGAAATTACCTCCTTTCATCTTTTAAAGGTTGTATGTCCCATTAATTGATAACTATCCAAAAATATCTGGATCCACATTTTTAAAAATCAGTTCTTTCAACTGAAAGTAATATTAATAAAACTAATTAGTTAAAGCTAATTTGATTTATTTCCATTTTAAAAGTACAATTAAATTTATCTAAATTTTAGTTTTAAATTCTAATTCTTATCATTCTCAATTACAAACAAAATTAGTTAAGAATATTACTTTCAGCAGTGTTCACAGGATATATTGAGGAATTCTAATAACAAAAACAAACTCCAATATTGAAAAGTATGTCACAATTTCATTGTCAACCGTCATCCTAATAATTAGACTAGAAGCAAATAAACTGCAGTCAAAGGCACAGGAATTTCTGAATCAATTAAAGCTAATGTGAGAAAATTCAAGGGACTGCTCCATGCCATTGCAATACCAATTTAAAGTGAATTCATGCATCAAATTCATGCATGTCCGTATCCTGTGTCTGTGACATAAATAGTTTTTTTATAATAAAAAAAAAACAGATCAAGATAATGTTGGAAGAGGACATGTCAAAGAGATTGATGTTAACTCTAGTCTACTGTGTATTTTGTTACAATATGCTGGACTCTGTTTGCTCCCCTGTTCTTACAAATATATGGCATATGTGTACTTTCATCTCCTTCTCTATCACAATAATCATGGTTTATATTTAAGACTACTTAGTTCAAAGTCCTTACAGATCCACATAGGCATTTTCAACTGCTTGATTTGGATGTCAGAAATAATCCCATCTTTGAAAGAATAAGTGTGATCCTTGTATAAAACTTCCAATGGACCAATTATGGTGTTCTAGGAAATTTAAGACTTAATAGTTTATGGCATCTCCTGATATAGATATTTGTCCACACACACACACATACACACACTCCATGTTTTCAAATATTAACAGGATGAACAACAACAATAATAAAAGACATAATTAAAGGTTCAAATCCCTCTGTTAACAAAATATTGTTATAACCAACTTGGGGAAAATTTACCACAGCATTTTATCTATCCCAAATCATCCCAAAATTTAAGAGTAATTTGTCATGGATCAAATATCTCTTATCAGTTGTTGCCTAATTAAATATAATAAATTCAGTCTACATAGTCTTCCCAACAAAGTCCAAATAGAAATGGTTTCAAGTTAAATGAAATAAATCCATTCTCCAATCTCCCTCAGTCCTCCTAGAAAAAACAACAACTAATCACTTCTCCATTCAATCATGCTTCTAATGTTGTAAAATAATATAAGCTTGAACTTCAAAGAGACTTATACAATCAGGTCAATTAGTTCTCCATCTGTGAGGTTTCTTTGGTCTGCAACTTTCATATCAAAATTCTTTTGTGAATCTAACTTATCCAAACTTATATGCCTCTGCATATTGTCCACGGCCATTATTATTCATCAAACTTATTTTTTTTTTAAAAAAAACTTTCAACTAAAAATTTTCATGTTACCAAAAAGTCTTTTCTCAAATTTCAGCCACTTTTGCTTGTCTGTAATCTGATACATTGTTGCTCAGTGTAACTTAATAGTTTGCCTGCCAGAACTGTGTTTCTTAAGCAGGGTATAAAGAATGCCAAAGCAGAAGGAAATATATTTTCTGGATATTTAAATCTAAGATTAAAAGAAAAATTAAAAAGATATAAACCCCAATTTTTTTGAAAAATACACAAAATACAAAAACCCTGTGGTGAGAGTCTAATATTAATATACATCAAATGAAAGCACTTCACCATTCACTTCACCTTGTTTCCTTACAGAGAAAACTAAAGTTATTCAAAGCAACAACATAAATCAAAGGGGAAAAGAAAAAACAACAACTAGAATCCAGCAAGGGGTTAAAGCAAATCAGCATTCAATCAGTCAACTTTTAAAGATAAAAAGTGGAACAGAAAAATCAAAAAGTGAAGACATACTTAGAAAGCGACCTGCCAAGAGGAAGATCATTTGGTTCAATGACATTCTGACTGTTCCCAAAGGAGTCTTGGAATCTTTCAGACTTCCCTTCCCACATGGGTCCACAATGGTCCAAATGCCATCTTGGTTTATTTCTAAGTGCTCCCATTCAAATCCAGGGAGCAGCACTAACAGAGAATCTGTTTCGGCAGCAAAATTAGGAGATCATCAGCAAAAGGGAAAAAAGACTCTTAGTGTTTAGCTGTCATCTTGGGGAGCAATAATGGCAGTTGCTTTTGATCTAGAAAGTCTGACTTTTGGAAAGAAGACTCCCTTCCTATTGGTTCCATTAATTTAAACAATTAGCCACTTCGCTTTTGTTGCTATCTACAAATGTGTATTGACTGTTGTATTTGATTGTTGATTTACCTCTGTTAGTTGGTGTATTATGACTGAAGTTGCCTAGTCTTCAAGTCTAAAGGTGAGTCTCACTTTGTCCATCCATGAATAAGAACATGGACTGTAGACTGAAAGTAGACTTCTCAGTGAAGGCGAGCCAGCTATGTTTTAAGAAACATTTATTTGCTTATAGTTGCATATATAACCACATTTCAGTAGCACACAAATAAAGTCTCTTCTTGGTTATCCTCTCAGCTCCAATTCACAGGCTTTCATGCTCAGTTAAAAAGAGCACATTACATTTTGCATTATTGTGCTATTCTAGTTACACACTGCTTGACATGGCTGTGTCTGCAAATTATTGTGTTTACTAGTTAGAAGTCCAAAAGGTGTTCACATAATATGAACCCATGGAATATGTGAGACTAGGTGGGGGCTGATATGCATCAGTTTAAATTTGGCAATAGAATTAGGAAAACATTTAAAAATCATAACTGTAGAAATAAGCAAAAACTATTATTTTTCAACCCAGTGTAAAAATATTTTCCAAATAGCAGAAGGTTCTACTGGTGCAATTAATTGTCATCCATTATTTACTCAAAACCAGACCTAAGTATAGAAATTGTTTGCATAGGCTAAGTCCTTACCTATTTCCTCTGACACTGAGATCTCCTTTTCAGAAAACAAGTCATCTTCAAGCACAAGGGAAAACCACAGAAAACCTCAAATATATAATGAAACATTTAAACCCTACGCTAGATTTCACTACAGGAAAATCTTAGTTGTTTTCTCTTTTATCCATCTCCATAGTGACTGTTGTTGGTCTTTTTGTCCTGCCTGGATTTCTATTCATTTTAACCCAAAGCAGAACTGAGGACCTTGAAAAATGACACAACTCATGCAGCCATATCTTCCATATAGGATTTCACAAATCATCAGTTCTCTTAAAACAAAGATTGGAGCAAACTTTTTAAATTTAGAAGATAATTAAAATTACTTTTATAGTACCAGATCATTTACATATATAGAGAAAAACCATTTTAAGAAATAGCAAAATTATAAGAAAAACTTTATTTTATAAAGAAATTATTGATTCCGTTAAACAATTGCTGAGGCTTAGAAACATTGCCGTTTAATACTTTAATACTCTTACTTTTTTCATTGTTAAAAATATTGATCTTTTGAAAATTAGGCTCTTATATTTCCTAAATTGTAATTTAAATTGGTTATATAAAAATAAAGGTAAGTTTAACACACACACACATACACACACTCATACATTAATATGTACAACACAGTAAAATTGCAGCCGTGTCTTGTAGAACTAACACTTTCTTCTCAATCTCTTTCCATTTTGTTGAGATATTTTTAGTTTATGCCTATCAATCAATACAATCAATTTTCATCTCATATTTGTGGTCCTTTCTGTTCTTCATGCCTCATTAAACACATCAACATGTTTGTTTTTAATTCACTAATTTAGACCCAGAGTCTCTTGCAAATAAATTAGATGTTGAAAGGGTGAGATTGGAATGATATATTTCAGCATTTCTAGCAAGACAAATTAAAAACACCTGGCATGTTCTTATTATCAATGACAGGGATTTCTTTGGATCTTTAGGCTCTTTTAAGATCATTGTCTTCTTATATTTAGATTACACTATTTTAATGAAAAAGTTATCTACTAAAGAAGATAATCTTGTATAATGTTCATCTCAGACATTCAATGAATATTTTAAGGACAGAACATGTAAGACTAAAGACTTTCCTGGTGAAAAAAAGTAAGTACCACACCTTTAGGGAAGCTAAAATGAAAGTATATATGCAATTTTAGTTTCATTTTCATTAGCAATGGGATTTTCCCATGGGTTTATATGTGGTATAATGTAAACCTATAATTGTCTTCTTTCTTAGAGAACTTCTAAGGAATAGATCCCCGACATTGATTTTCAGCCCTGACTCCAAGCAGACCTAACCCTAACAGAAAAACTAGTTCCATTTTCAATTTACAATGAGATTTTCCTGTGTATTTTTACTGTAGTCCACAAAGAAATCCAACCAAAACCTGTCACCAGGTTCTCTTTCCTTAGAGACCTTACTTGAATCTGTCCCTGACATCAGTTTTTGGAAGTAATGGTGAAAGCTTTCTTTGTAGACCATAGTAAAAACCTTGGGAAAATCCCATTGCCAATGAAAATTAAACTAGGATTAATTAATTAGGGTTATGGTTAGTTCTCTTTAGAATCAGGGCTGAAAACTTATGTCAGGAATAGATTCTTGGAGATCGTCTAAGGAAAATGGCAGTTATAGCAATTAGTTCAGAATTTTTTATGGACCACACTCCCCTTGGTGTCAGGGCCAAAACTTATATGAGTAATATATTTTTCAGGTTCTCTAATGAAAGACAATTTAACAGATTTTCTTTCAGATTTATGTGTGGGCCACAGTAAAACCTTACTCTTATCCTAACCCTATCCTAACCCTAGTGTCTTTTTCATTGGTAATGTGATTTTTTTCATATATTTTATTCTGGTCCATAAACAGATCTGAATGTGAAACTGTCACGTTCACTTTTTTTAAAGAGAGCCTTTAGGAATCTATCCATTTAGTTTTCATCCATGAATCTGATGGATCCTAACAAAGTAGTTTGAAAGAAAAGCTTTCACTGTCACTTTCCTTTGCTAACCTCTAGGAATCTGTACCTGTTGTCAGTTTTTGGACTATAATCTAAGAAGACCTAACCTAACTCTAACCCTAACCCAGTTTCCTTTTCACTCACAGTGGGATTTTCCATGTATTTTACTGTGGTAAAGTCTGAATGAAAACCTGTCACTTTGGCTTTTGTTACAGAAACATTTATTTATTTATTTATTTATTTATTCATTCATTTATTTATTTATTTATTTATTTATTTATTTATTTATTTATTTGCCAATTGTTTACAAGATAATAAGTATAAGTGTATACATAGTTGTGAATACATGAAATGGGTACATATAAGAAAAATAAAAGAAGAATAAGAGAAACAATAGGACAGGGACGGTAGGCACGTTGGTGCGCTTATGCACGCCCCCTACAGACCTCTTAGGAAAGGGGTGAGGTCAATAGTAGACAGTCTAAGGTTAAAGTTTTTGGGGTTTGGGGAAGAAACTACAGAGTCGGGTAGAGTATTCCAGGCATTGACCACTCTATTGCTGAAGTCGTATTTCCTGCAATCAAGTTTGGTGCAGTTAACTTTGAGTTTGTATCTATTGTGTGCTCTTGTGTTGTTATGGTTGAAGCTGAAGTATTCATTGACAGGTAGGACATTGCAATGTATGATTTTATATACCATGCTTAAATCAGACCGAAGACGGCGTAATTCAAGGTTTTCTAGTTCTAGAATTTCAAGTCTGGTGGCATAAGGTATTCTACAACGAGTAGAGGAGTGGAGGACTCTTCTTGTGAAATATTTCTGGACTTTCTCAATTGTGCTAATATCAGATACGTAATGTGGGTTCCAGACTGATGAACTGTATTCGAGTATTGGTCTAGCAAATGTTTTGTATGCTCTGGTTAGTAGTGTGATATTACCAGAGAAAAAGCTACGTAGGATTAGGTTAACAACTCTTAATGCCTTTTTGGCTATGTAGTTGCAGTGGGCTCTAGCACTTAGATCATTAGAGGTGAGTATTCCAAGGTCCTTTACAGAGCTTGGGTCATCAACAAGATCTTGACTATTCAGCTTGTATTTTATTTTCTGATTTTTTTGCCAATATGTAGGACAGAGCATTTATTTGTTGAGATTTGAAGTTGCCATTTGTTTGACCATTCTGATACATAGTCAAGATCTTTTTGTAGGGTAGCAGTATTGTCTGTGGTATTGAACAGCTTTAAATCATCAGCGAAAAGAACGCATAATTGCTCTTAATATGATCACAGAGGTCATTTATGTAGAGTATGAAGAGAGTTGGTCCTAGAACACTGCCTTGGGGACACCACTATTGACAAGGTACAGAATTTGATAGGACACTCCCAATTTTGACCATTTGTTGTCTGTTTGCCAGGAATGCTTCTATCCAGTTATTCAGTTGTCCAGAGATACCATAGGATTTTATTTTTAGGAGTAGTTTGTCGTGTACCACTGAATCAAAGGCTTTACAGAAGTCTATGTAGATTGCGTCTATTGCTTTGCCCTGGTCGAGTTGTGTCGTCCATATGTTTTTGCAGTGTAAGAGTTGCAGATTACAGGATAGGTTTTTCTGAAACCAAATTGTTTATTGGAGAGTAGGTTGTTTGTCTCTAAGTGGAGGATGATGGATTGGTTAATAATTGATTCCATGACTTTATAGGTGACGCAGCATAAGGAGATTGGTCTGTAATTTTCAACTAGGCTTGGGTCTCCTTTTTGAAGATGGGGATGACTGTGGCTTGTGACCATAGGTTAGGCAAGGAGCTGGTCCTGAAAGATTTTTCAAAGATTATGCTTAGAGGTTTGGCTATGGCAGTGGATAGCTTTTTAAGAAGTAGGCACATATTCCATCCGGTCCAATAGATAGAGATGGTTTTAGGTTGCGTAGTGCTTTTCCAACATTGTCTTCTGTAAAATCGATATGTATTAGATCATTGTTTTTATCTGTGGTACGGCTAGGAAATACTGGGCATGATCCATTGCTGTTTACAAATACTGAGCTGAAGAATGTGTTTAAGATGTTGGCTTTAGTGGTGTCGTCGTTGCAGTCTTTACCATCAGGTCCTATCAAGGGTGGGATGGACCTTGAGTCTTTTAGTTTGTTGTTTACAAAATTGTAAAAAGCACGGTGGAATTGGTGCTTAGAAGGTTTTCCTCTTGTTTAATGTGATAATTGATGCATTCGGTCTTTATCTGGTGGCATAAATTTTTGTATCGGCTTTTGAAATTGGCAACGTGACCAGATTTGTTTTTCCGCCAGAGTGATCTCTTTTGGATTGAAGTTTCCTTATTGTTATGGGTAATCTGCTTTTTGTTTTGTTTTGGGAGTTGTTGTTGGTACATATAGTTTGATGACTCTTTTGACTTCAAGTAAAAATATGTTGTAATGGTCTTCAACAGTATTGCATCCAGTGAATAGAGATTGCCAATCAAGGGATGAGAGATCGTTGTCTATAAGATCATAGTTGCCTTTTTGAAGTTACAATTGGGGATTACATCATTGTGGTGATTTTTGTGTGGGCGTATGTTGAGACAAAAGTCAATCATATTGTGGTCACTGCTGGAAAAGGGTTCTTTAGTTTGTATTCCGTAAATTAAATTCAAACTATTGCAGAAGATGAGATCGAGGCAGTTGTTTAGTCTAGTGTTGTTGGTTACTAGTTGTTCCATTCCCAGATTTGTAATAGCATTGTAGAAGGTTGTGTGTATGATTTCAGTTGTACATTCATTTAGGGTCCAGTCAATATGAGGTAGATTGAAATCACCAAGAAAGATAAAAGATAAAACATATATAAGAATATATCCCTGACTTTAGTTTTCAGCCCTGACTCCAAGATCTAACCATAATTTCATTTTCATTGGCAAAGTAAAATACATGGGAAAAACCACTGCCAATAGAAATCAAACTAGAGTTAGGGTTAGGTCTACTTGGAGTCAGGGCTGAAAAAAAATTGATGTCAGGGATAGATTCTTAGAGGTTCTCCAAGGAAAGCGAAAGTGACAGCCTTTTGTTTGGTCATCTTTGCGGACAACAGTAAAAAAATACATGGGAATGTTTTTTAAAATTTATTTTACTATTGTATTGGGGGCTGCAGTGGCTTATGTGGTAAGATGCTGGGCTTGTGCATTGCTGAAGTTGGCAACTCGGCAGTTCAATTCCCGTGAGCAAACAAACCACACAGGGACAAGAAGGGAGCCTCCCCCAAATTCCTATAGGCATTCAGGCATCCCATGGGTAAAGATAATACTGCCCCCCAAAAAATTCCTTTCACAGAGGCAGCCAACCGCCTCAGTGATCCCTGGCTAACATGTGCCATATGCTAAATGAATGAATGAATGAATGAATGAATGAATGATTGAATGAGCCAGGATTCCAGCACTTAACCCCATTTAAATCATGAGTCTCGAGCTAAACTTCCAAAACTTCAAAAGGATTTATTGATTAAAAGGTCCGGCATTGCCTGGGTATAGCCAACTCTAGTTTCCCCCCACCCCCGGGTGTATCATAATTGATTTTCTCCAATGGGAGAAACTATAGCCAAGAGTCATCAATCATGCTCTCCAGTTAGAATTTTGCACGGCATAAACTTCAGTCACCTAGTTACTATTTTTGAAAACATTTATGGAATGCAGCTGCTGTACTGCTTCCCCCTCCCTTTCTGTTGGCAACTCTAAAAGACCATAGAAACATTTTATGAGTTGGCAGAATGAATAAATAAATGAATAAATAAATACTGTTGTCCTTAAAGAAGTCTAAATGGAATTCTGTCACCATCACTTTTCTTTAAAAAGTAAATTAAAAATAATATTGACCATGTAAACTTGTCTAGTTTCTGCTTCAAAGTAGACAGGTTTATAAAAAGAATGGGTTAATAAAGTACATTAATCTCACCCTCTTCATAAGGTGACCTTAGAAAAATAGGTTATGATGAATCTGAGTATACTGTATGACAATGTTTAGAGAGCTTTATTCTGATTATGGCAGCTTTGCTTCGAAACAGCAAATTGAACACAAAAAAGTGAAAGGTCAGAATAAAATAAATACTAAGTGATCAAATTAAATGCTAATTCAGGTCAATGTTTTCTTTGTGAAAATATACACACAACAACAACCAGTTCTTATTTTTACACAAATCTACTTATGAAAGAGGTCATCAATGGTAAATGTATGGGAGAACAGATCCTGGTACTATTGTATGCAGTGATGTCCATAATATATGATACAGGTATAGAAGCAGCATGTGATGTAAAGAAAAATTACACTGATGACTTTTCATATAAGATACTTTTTAATTTGAACCACATTCTATTACAGTATTGAATTAAGTACAATATAATGGGGTTCCAATCCACTGCTGGAACGCATATTTTTGAATGCCTAAAGTTTTAGGAACTTATCCTACATTTACAAGACCCAATTTGTGACTCGATTTGTAATTTTTAATATTGCAATTGCAAGGCAAGTTAATAGAGGATAAATTATGTCCATTAATATTATTACTTCAGTGGATTATGTTACATTATCACAGCTACTGTATTTGTGTATAATCTTAGGTATCAGATTTTATAGCTGATTCAATTGACTTGAAAGAAATACAATATAGATGGCTTAGATGTAAATGTTCTTTCCAACTGATTAACAAACAAGTTAAATAAAGATTAAAAATATTTGGTTCATCCTATTCTGTAGCTTGCATGACACATTCCTTAAGAGATTTTACTTCTTGAAGTATTTAAACTTTAGCTATCCTTATATTAGGGGTGAGGAATGTGTGACTCTCTGCATGTTGCTGAAATACAATTTCTAGAAGTCCTAGCTAAAATAGGAGGCAGTCTAAGAAATAAAGAGATTCATCTTTTATTTAGGGATTTTTTTTAGTATGTTCACTACTGAAAACTTTTAATTCCAGATAAAAATTTATTGTAAGAGAGAAAGAATTCATGTTTAGTTTAGGCACCATGTGAATTTTAGGGGCCTTTCCAAAGTGTATTATATCAACAAATATAGATATTCACTTTCTGAAATGGAATAGTAGGTCCAGGGAATTAGTTGCTTTATAATTTGACTCCAAGACAATTTATGGAAATGAGAGTCAGGGCAAATTTTAAAATAAACCTCAACTATCATTTGTCCAAGATTGAACATAGACTGAATTATTTGAATTTTCTGGAACCCTGGAACATCTCTGAACCCATAATCATTTGTCTGGGAATATATATCTTGCTGGTGAGTATCTGTGTTTTTGTTTAGATCCATGACCAAAGCATGCCAAGTAGTTTCCTGGATATTTATTTTATTTATTTATTTGATTTGCCAATTGTTTACAAGATAATAAGTATAAATGTATACATAGTTGTGAATACATGAAATGGGTACATATAAGAAAAATAAAAGAATAAGAGAAACAATAGGACAGGGACGGTAGGCACGTTGGTGCGCTTATGCACGCCCCCTACAGGCCTCTTAGGAAAGGGGTGAGGTCAATAGTAGACAGTCTAAGGTTAAAGTTTTTGGGGTTTGGGGAAGAAACTACAGAGTCGGGTAGAGTATTCCAGACATTGACCACTCTATTGCTGAAGTCGTATTTCCTGCAATCAAGTTTGGTGCGGTTTACTTTGAGTTTGTATCTATTGTGTGCTCTTGTGTTGTTATGGTTGAAGCTGAAGTATTCATTGACAGGTAGGACATTGCAATGTATGATTTTATATACCATGCTTAAGTCAGACCGAAGACGGCGTAATTCAAGGTTTTCAAGTTCTAGAATTTCAAGTCTGGTGGCATAAGGTATTCTACAACGAGTAGAGGAGTGGAGAACTCTTCTTGTGAAATATTTCTGGACTTTCTCAATTGTGCTAATATCAGATACGTAGTGTGGGTTCCAGACTGATGAACTGTATTCAAGTATTGGTCTAGCAAATGTTTTGTATGCTCTGGTTAGTAGTGTGATATTACCAGAGAAAAAGCTACGTAGGATTAGGTTAACAACTCTTAATGCCTTTTTGGCTATGTAGTTGCAGTGGGCTCTAGCACTTAGATCATTAGAGGTGAGTATTCCAAGGTCCTTTACAGAGCTTGAGTCATCAACAAGATCTTGACTATTCAGCTTGTATTTTATTTTCTGATTTTTTTGCCAATATGTAAGACAGAGCATTTATTTGTTGAGATTTGAAGTTGCCATTTGTTTGACCACTCTGATACATAGTCAAGATCTTTTTGTAGGGTAGCAGTATTGTCTGTGGTATTGAACAGCTTTACATCATCAGCGAAGAGAACGCAATTGCTCTTAATATGATCACAGAGGTCGTTTATGTAGAGTATGAAGAGAGTTGGTCCTAGAACACTGCCTTGGGGAACACCACTATTGACAGGTACTGGATTTGATAGTACGCTCCCGATTTTGACCATTTGTTGTCTGTTTGACAGGAATGCTTCTATCCAGTTATTCAGTTGTCCAGAGATACCATAGGATTTTATTTTTAGGAGTAGTTTGTCGTGTACCACTGAATCAAAGGCTTTACAGAAGTCTATGTAGATTGCGTCTATTGCTTTGCCCTGGTCGAGTTGTGTCGTCCATATGTTTTTGCAGTGTAAGAGTTGCAGATTACAGGATAGTTTTTTTCTGAAACCAAATTGTTTATTGGAGAGTAGGTTATTTGTCTCTAAGTGAAGGATGATGGATTGGTTAATAATTGATTCCATGACTTTACAGGTGACGCAGCATAAGGAGATTGGCCTGTAATTTTCAACTAGGCTTGGGTCTCCCTTTTTGAAGATGGGGATGACTGTGGCTTGTGACCATAGGTTAGGCAAGGAGCTGGTTCTGAAAGATTTTTCAAAGATTATGCTTAGAGGTTTGGCTATGGCAGTGGATAGCTTTCTTAAGAAGTAGGCACATATTCCATCCGGTCCAATAGATAGAGATGGTTTTAGGTTGCGTAGTGCTTTTTCAACATTGTCTTCTGTGAAATCGATATGTATTAGATCATTGTTGTTATCTGTGGTACGGCTAGGAAATACTGGGCATGATCCATTGCTGTTTACAAATACTGAGCCGAAGAATGTGTTAAAGATGTTGGCTTTAATGGTGTCGTCGTTGCAGTCTTTACCATCAGGTCCTATCAAGGGAGGGATGGACCTTGAGTCTTTTAGTTTGTTGTTTACAAAATTGTAAAAAGCACGGGTGGAATTGGTGCTTAGAAGGTTTTCCTCTTGTTTAATGTGATAATTGGTGCATTCGGTCTTTATCTGGTGGCATAAATTTTTGTATCGGTTTTTGAAATTGGCAACGTGACCAGATTTTTTTTTCCGCCAGAGTGATCTCTTTTTGGATTGAAGTTTCCTTATTGATATGGGTAATCTGCTTTTTTGTTTTGTTTTGGGAGTTGTTGTTGGTACATATAGTTTGATGACTCTTTTGACTTCAAGTAAAAATATGTTGTAATGGTCTTCAACAGTATTGCATCCAGTGAATAGAGATTGCCAATCAAGGGATGAGAGATCGTTGTCTATAAGATCATAGTTGCCTTTTTGAAGTTACAATTGGGAATTACATCATTGTGGTGATTTTTGTGTGGACGTATGTTGAGACAAAAGTCAATCATATTATGGTCACTACTGGAAAAGGGTTCTTTAGTTTGTATTCCGTAAATTAAATTCAAACTATTGCAGAAGATGAGATCGAGGCAGTTGTTTAGTCTAGTGTTGTTGGTTACTAGTTGTTCCAGTCCCAGATTTGTAATAGCATTGTAGAAGGTTGTGTGTATGATTTCAGTTGTACAATCATTTAGGGTCCAGTCAATATGAGGTAGATTGAAATCACCAAGAAAGATAAAAGGGTATGGGCAGGATGCAGCCCATGTTAGTAATGTATTTAGCTTGTTTACATGTTCGATGTCATAATCAGGTGCTCTGTAACATAGTAAGAATCGAATTGTGATATTTAAGGATAGTTCACAGATGATGGTCTCAGGAAGAGCAAGCTCCTGGGTAACTTGGATATTTTTAGATGTAAGGATTTTTATAGAAGATAGCAACACCACCTCCTCGACGATTTTCACGATCTGATCGGTAAACATGATAGTCTCTTACTGTGGTAATGGAGTCGGGAGAGATGCATTGAGCCATGTTTCGCAGACAAATATAATGTCAAAGTTAGCCATATTTAGGAGGATGAGAAATTCAGGTATTTTATTCACGAGGCTTCTTGCATTGAGTAGTTTGCATTTAAGGCCGGCAGTAGTTGGAATTGAGGTAGTTGGGGCGTGCGTGCCTAGTCTTGGGTGATGGTGGATCGGTTGAGGTAGGGTTGTGGTTGAGGGTAAAAGCTGAGTATTGGGTTGCGTGGCTTACTTTTGATACAGTCAGCATGGTAGTCAATGTACAGGTCCTTCTCTCCATTGTCTAGACGGTTTTTGAGTTCAGTGCAGAGTACACGGGAGCGGACACGTTGCTGTATGGTTAGGTCAGGGCGGCAACGGAGGTTCTTATGGTTGGTGTTGGTTTTGGCGAGTGAGTTTATAGTATAAATGAATTTACGTTTGCTTGTTTCATTTTTGCAAATGACTCTGCACAGGCGTGGGGCTACAGAGCCGTCACTGTTATTGAGCTCTCGGCCAATGTGTGAAATGTCAAGTATTTCATCAGCGGAGATGGTTGATGCTTGATAATCCCTGATGATGTTTCGGACAGTTGTGATGTCATCATTGTTATTGGTGACCTCTAGACCAAATAAGATGGCGTTTGGACGTTTCCGTTCACGCTCAACAGCTTCTCTGATGAGGATTGGGATATCAATATTTGTCTGGGTTGTGTTTATTTGTGGATTGGGTTTTGGATTGGGTTGTGGTTGTTGGGTAGAGATGTGGTTTGTAGCTATTGGAAGTTCAGGTTTTTGCGTTGTTTATGTAAAACAATTCAGTGAACAAGCCATATTTAGCTTCAGAAGGATCCCATGCTTAGCATTAAATCTAGATCAGTGAGTTCCACTGCATACAAATATTCAAATTTTACCAGTAACTATGTGTATTCTCCTCCAAAAAGAAAAAGTAAAGAGGATGGAATGCAGACTTCATTAATAAGATTTAACTACTGGAGAACATTTACTTCAATTATGAAGAAGATGCTGCATTAGATAATCATCAGAAATGGTTCCTCTCAGCTGCCCCTCCTACTCTCTGCAAGGAGGAAGATAGGAAGGCAGGGTGGGAGAGAGAGAGAGGGAGAGAGAGGGAAGGGAGGGGGAGGGGGAAAGGATGGGAAGGAAAAAGAAGTGGAGTGGACCAGAAGGGAAGGGAAAGGAAGGAAGGGAGGAGGGGAGGGAAGAGAGGGAGAAGGGAAGGGGGGGAAAGGGTGGGGAGGGAAAAGGGGTGGAGTGGAGTGGAAGGGAAGGGGAAGCAAGGAAACCTTTCCTGATTAAATACTGTTGAATTTCTTATATTTGTATTTTAATTTATCCAGTCACTCTTTGTTTCACAGAATAGGATATATTGTATCAGAGATTCCCTTTAACAGATTCTAATATGCTGAAAATCAGGTACACATGATTTAGTTTCACCAGATTTAAAAAGACAGAGATAACCCTAATCTGTATTAAAACATCACAGGTTTTCATTTTAAAATTTGGTGATGCTTTCCTATAAATCAAATGCTTATCTGAAGCCCGGTTTATATAAAAACATCACTAAATCTTCAAACTAAAACTAACAGTTTTGATATGGCATCAGATTATTTCCAATAATTACAAAGCAAGATTACACATGGTGTCACCTTTTCAAATCATCAATTCAAAAAGCTTTAATTAATCCAAGTGAATGGCTGTTATCATTTTATTCTTTTCTATTGTATTAATGCAAGTAACTATAAAGAGTACAATGGCTCTAGTGGTTAGGATGCTGGGCTGGAGGTTAGCAAGCCCTCATTCAGGATCTGAGAGCTGCCATGGGATGGAGTAAGCTGTCATCCTTAGCATCAGCTCCTGCAAGGGATATGAAAGGACCTCCAAACTGGTGTCCCCAGTTTGTTTTTAAATCAGGGGTTAAAACATCGGTTTTAAAACATTATTGAAACAGCAATATAAAAGAGAAAGCATGAAGCAAATATAATGCATAATACTCACAGATCTGGCATGATAACTATAACAAGACAATTATAACATTCAGAATATATTATATGGGAAATCACTGCACATCCCAGGACTTGCTGGAAGTACCAACTTTTCACAACTATATGAAAGCCCAACAGGTTTAGCACCATATGAACCTTGGGAAGGTGCAGTTCCACAGGGCAGGAAAAGGTGAACCTTTAAAGCTCCAGAAAATGACAATGCTTTACAACCAGGATTGTAGCATGCCAACTCTTCTGGATCTTACTGATCATTCAGAAAAAAAGAGGAGGACAGTCCCATGGGAAATCAGTTTAGAAGACTATCCCACCAGTAATGATATCAACATTATTTTCATTTACAGTGCAGAGACAGTTAACAATAGCTTTCTCATCCCAATCCCAACAAACCATCTTAAATTTGGGGAAGCTTCTTTAGATTTTTCTCTCTTTTGCAGATGCACCCAATTTAAACTAGGACTCTGAAGCTAGCAAAAAACATTACAATTTAGTGTAACCACCCTTAGAAAGTGTGTTTAGCCTTGACAATGGTTGATTAAAAGGAAGATCTGATAGCATTCCAAATACTTGAAGATATCTCCTACAAAGAGAAACACTTATTCTCTATTTCTCAGAGTGCAGAACGTGGAGTGATGGTCTCAATTATAGGGCGACAATCAATGGTTAAATCTTTTTTTTTTTTTTAAAAATCTTGATAGTTTTGACAGTGAAACCAGTTTCCTAGGAAAGTATGGGTTTCTCTCTACTGGATGACTAGATGCACATTGAAAAAGTTAAATTTAGTTTTCTGCACTGAGCAGAGATTATATAAATAGTTTCTCTATAGTTTTACAATTCTAAGAATACCCAAAGGGAAATTCATGATTGTTATCTCCTATACTTTAAAAAAATAAAAATGTGAGCACTCTGATTTGTTGCAGTATTTATAGTGGAGAAAAGGTTTTATTACTTACTTCTTCTGAACCATTTTCTTGAGCTTAATGTTTTCCCCTCCTCTTCTCTCCCCATTTTTTTTTTTTTTTTTTGGCTTATTCTGATGTATAGCTATCTGAAAAAAAACTTTTGTGTTTAGCAGGAGGGTGCTCACCATAGAATAATCCAAAAAGGTACATTTAGAATAAAGGTAAGCAAAATCTCTTATGTATTTTTACAGTACAGAGGTGGTTTTCAGCATATTCTAACCAGTTCTGTAGAACCGGTAGCAGAAAATTTGAGTAGTTCGGAGAACCGGTAGCGGAAATTTTGAGTAGTTCAGAGAACCGGCAAATATCACCTCTGACTGGTCCTGCCCCATCTATTCTCTGCCTCCCGAGTTCCAGTTGATTGGCTGGGTCTTCTTTTGTTGCCCTGCCCAGGAGAACAGAGCTGGAAATCAGGTCAGTGGGGTGGGAATGGGATTTTGCAGTATTCTTCCCCGGCCATGGCCACCAAGCTACACCATGCCTACCAAGCCACACCACGCCTACCAAGCCACACCCATAGAACCGGTAGTAATTTTTTTTGAATCCCACCACTGGTGTGGGACATACTGATAATTGTCAGAGAGCATCATTTATTGTCCTTGATGAACTTGTTCCATCTTTATACAACTCACATTACTAAATTTAAGCTCTGGGCACTTTAACTATTATTACTAGAATTATGTAAATTGAGTTCAAAAGCTCAGTTGTATTTTTAATTTAATATGCACTGTTTAGTCTTTCATCAATTATTATATGTAAACAATGTAAAAGTAAAATTAAAGGCACAATAGTTGTTCTGAATAGTCTGTGATTATTTCCTGATAATAACAGTTTTTTGTTGTTTCTATTTGTGATCTTTGAACATTTGTTACATTTACCTGTAGCAAGGTGCTATCATATTTGTATTGTTACTATTGTATTGATGGTTCTGCAGGTTAAAAATTATTTAGGATTTTGAATCTCTCCTCCACTTTCTCATTAGTTGCTTACTCAGATCCAAGGCCAAAGGTTTTGTTTTTTTTACTCTTAATTCAGTGGTTCAGTGTTGGTTGAACCACTAAATGGTTCAGTGTTTCTCAACACCGGCAACTTTAAAATCTGTGAACTTCAACTCCCAGAATTCTCCAGCAAGATATGGGTTTGAGTTGCAATTCACACATGTTAAAGGTGCCAAGTCTGAGAAATAATCTGATGCTTAGTTTGTTCCTATACTTTTCTGAGTTATATTCAGGATAACTTCTGGATGTCCCCATAATGTGAGATGCTAAGGATGGTACCCTGATTCTGAAGTCCCATTTCTTAGAATGAAGTGATTTTTTTATAATTTTTGGGGGTAGACTTTCTATCAATGGTCAATCTATTAAATTTTACATTATATCAGATGCATTGTTTTAATATTCTGGCATTGCAGATAATATATCCACAACTTCTTCCCTCTGATACTACTTCAAGTATAGGAAAATAAATATCATCTCCCCTTAGCCTTCTCTTTTTTAGACTAAACATATCCAGTTCTATTAACTGTTCTTCATAAGTTTTAGACTCTCTCATAGCTCTTTTACAGCAATAGCACCTAGACTTATATACCACTCCATAGTACTTTACTGCACTCACTGAGTGGTTTACAATGTCAGCATGTTGTCCCCAACAATCTGGGTCTTTATTTTACTGACATGAGTAAAATAAAGGGATGGAAAGCTGAATAACTTTGAGCCTATCAGGTTTGGACTCCTGACTGTGGGCAGAGTTAGCCTGCGATACTACACTCTGACTGCTGTGCCACCAGGCACTTTTTATGTGCTCCTTTTATGCACTCTTGTTAGTCCTTATTAGTAATCTAGGTATGCAGTATGACTGGGGTACTATAGAATTGAATTACACCTGATGTGGTTTTTTGATGCAGCACTGGCTTTTGTTTGTTTTGTTTTGTTTTTGGCAGCTGCAGTACATTGCTGGCTCGTACTTAATACCTACCAGGACACCCAGGTTATCTTCACAAGTACTACTGCTGAGTAAGGTACCATTTATCTCATACATATGCATCTGGTTTAACTTAGCTAAACCAGATGCAGAGGTGGCGGTAGGTGATGGTGATCCCTGCAGACTGGAACCGCTGATTGTCGTTATTCTGGGAGGCCGATCCAACCAACAATCAGTTGCTCATGCTAAATCAGGTTGTGCTGAAGCTAACCAGGCTGTTTGCTTTTTGCTGCAAGGAGGCAAATTGCTGGGAGGCAGAGGCTGAAGGGTGGGGGGGGGGGGGGGGAGGCAGGGCTTCAGTGACATTCACTGTATAAGATACACAGACGTTTCCACCCTCTTTTGGGGGGAGAAGTCTATACACCGAAACATACGGTATATCTCTTACAACTGAATATTTTGTATGCTGTGCTAAACCAGCAAAATGTTTATTACATTTGCAAGTAAACAATCAGGAACAAAGCCCAATAACTGTAGCTTGTAGAAAATGGTTTTGCACTGAGGTTAAAGGAAGAATGAGAATGAATATTTGGTAGGAGGTGCTAGAAATATGTGACATCTATGTTTGATTGGGATGCAAGCAGCAAGGCTTTTCGTAAAATATCTTTAAATTCTGCATTGAATCTAACTACCAAGAGTAGTCAATAGCTCCTTCTAAAAAAGGAAAAAAGTATAAAAGGTATCATATTCTGACTCAATATATTTAAAAACAGAATATGTGTTCTTTGATCCTGACTGCTGAATTGAAGCTAGATTTCAGTTTCCATACTGGTGGAAGAGAAAATTGTTTGATTTGAATCTTAAATGAACTTCAAGTTTGCACTTTTGAAAATCTATGCATGACCTGACAGATAGTTACCTTTTTAAGTGGGAGCCTTCCAGTTTTCCCTCATCTTTGTGTTGTAAAAATATCTACTGACATACTTAAATTTTGTAGAAACCTAAACAGATAAGTTTCAATCTATAAGTTGATCTGACTGGTATGTACTTCAGACTGTTTTGTGCAGCAGTTTGCAAATACCAGGTTCCTCGGGCATACATACATTGGTGCTAGAGTAAATCTCTCTCTCCTTTGCATATACAGTAATTATGGGCAAATAAGACATAGTAAACAAATACCAAATATACCTGTCTGGCAATAAGGATATGATGCAGAGTTAACGTATCTTTGTTATATTTGGAAGGTCTGTCCAGGCCTTTTGTCAATGCAGAGGAGCTGATCTTTCTCAGGGGTACCAGATTATGGACTGAGAGTGGGAAATACTGCCCTTGGCTCCTACTACCCATACGTGATATGCTGCAGGGTTCAGTGCTCTCTCCACTCCTGTTTGGCATCTGCATGACACTGCTGGGAGAGTGAAGTATCAGTATGTTGATGATACTCAACTTGTGATCACAAATGAGCCCAAAAGTTCTTCCATTAAGTGAGTTTTGCTTCATTTTACAACCTTTCTTGACAGTTGATCAAAAATGTATTGGTCAGAATGGAAACAACAGGCTTCAACTGAATCCTACAAAACTGGGTGGCTTTGTGTTTTAGGGCTTTTTGGATTTGGGGCTTTATCATCTTTGGTATTGGATGGGGTGATACATCCAGAGGTGGTATTCAGCAGGTTCTGACCAGTTCTGGAGAACCAGTAGTGGAAATTCTGAGTAGTTCAGAGAACTGACAAATACCACCTCTGACTGACTCCACCCCATCTATTCTCTGCCTCCTGAGTTCCAGCTGATCGGATGGGTCTTCTTTTGTTGCCCTACACAGGAGAATAGAGCTGGAAAGCAAGTTAGTGGGGTGGGGAGGGAATGGGATTTTGCAGTAACCTTTCCCTGCCATGCCCACAAAGACATGCCCACCAAGCCAAGTCATGCCCACCAAGTCACACCCACAGAACTGGTAGTAAAAAAAAATTGAATCCCACCACTGGATTCTCTGCCTCCTGAGTTCCAGCTGATCGGCTGGGTCTTCTTTTGTTGCCCTACACAGGAGAACAGAGCTGGAAAGCATGAAAGCAGATTGTCATCTTTCCACATAAGCTAAACAAAAAACATGACATGAATAACTAATTCTACTTTATTCTGAGGCTACATTAACAGAATCTTGCAAGTCCAAAAGTACAAATATCTCATCTCTTTTTTACCAACTGATCAGTGGGCCAATTCCTTTCTAAGTTTCTTACTCTGCCTGTTACTCAGTTGTGGGCTTTTATCTGATTGCTTCCTGGGCAGAATCTCATCCTCATGGCTTGCAAGGTCATTCTCAAATTCCATTATATCAACATACCCAAGTTGCACTGTGGCTAGGAAGACCTTTGCATCACTTTTTGTTGTGCACTGATTCCTAGATCATGAGGCTCTACTCATAGTTATTCTCTAGTCATATCCTGTATGTATTACTATAATGCACTCTATGTGGGATTGCTCCTAAGAAGACACATGTTACATCTCTGCTTTGTGGGCTGCATTGGTTATCAGTTTGGTTCTAGATCCAATTTAAAATGCTGGATTTGACCTTTAAAATCCTTCAGGGGATCGGGATAGACTATCGGAGAGATTGCCTCTTCCTAGAAGGAGAGGCATGCTTCAAGTCCTGTTATGAAGGAGTTCTATCTGACAGGAGGTGAGTTAGTCCTCTGGAACATTACCCCTCCTGAGGTGACATTAGTCCCAAATCTCATGGTAGCCCAAAAGCCCTTAAAACATGTTTTTAAAAACAAACAAACAAAAAATCAGGCATGAGGCTCACCTGGTAAATATACCCAGAGTAATTTTGTGTTAGATGACTGGTCAAACAAATTAGATTAAATAAATAAAGAAATAGACATCCCCTGTGAACAGGAAACTAAGCTGTAAACAAATCGTGGTGTTAGTGGTTTCATGAGGTTGTTTCGTTTCTATTTTCTGATACTATAATGTAGTATATGATATATAATACACATATATCATGAAAGAGGTGCATATAAATCAAATCAATCAATTTACAATATTATTACATGGTTTGTTGCAGTCAGATATTCAGACTGGATTTGGCATTTTAATCTACTTATTGAGTCCTTCCCAATGGTGTTAAGGGTTTTTAATCAAATTATACATATTTTTAAACAGTTATTATATTCAGCAGGTGAAATTCTGTTTGAAATATACATAGCAAACATAACTTATGTAATATGGCTAGATAAGCCTCCATCCTTCCTTCCCTTTTCCTATATCTTAACATTTATTTGATTATTTAACTTACAGTAAATACTTTGAATAGTACTTATTTCAGTTGCTCTAGCAGAAGCATATTTTATAATTTAATTTAATAAATACATTTTAGATGTTAAATACTGAATTGTTTCAACTAACAAGTTACCCTTGTTCGCATGTTTTTGTTATGTTTATGGGAAAAATTTTGCAAGCAATTTGTGGGTCTGCTTAGTAACATCCACTGAAAAGATTGCTTTTGCTGGAGAAATGACTGGATACCTCAGACACTGATTTACATAGATTAATCTACAGACATAGCAATAACAAGGCAGCATAATCCATAGTGTATAATCCATAGTGTATAATCTCACCAGTTTCATATAACCTTGAAACTTCTGTACATCTGGAGCTTGCTTAGATTTAAATTAGAATCCATGATTGCAAAGCCTCAGATTTATTTCATTTTTATTTCTTGCCTCTTAAAATGGAGAAAAGAAAATGCATGAAGAGAAGAATGGAGTGCAGAACAAGCCAAGCTTTTATATGAAAAGCACAAATTAAATAATTTTCACTGATGATTATGCTTACCAGAACCAATTATGATGATTAATTACAATGTATATCTGTAAATTGCACTTTTCCTTTTTTAAGCACCATCACTAATATTAAAAAGTGATTGTGCACCATGGTATATTTAGATTTTTTTATCTTCAAATAAAGTAAAACACATTTTCATATCCAGATATGCAATAAAAATTAAATGGGTTTAAACATAGACACAGTAATTGTAAATTCAGCTCAACTCTCTTAAAACTTAAAACTTCATATATTATACTCTTCCTATCATGGCTACATGACCAAAAAAAACGTGACTGTATCCTGTCTTGTTCTCAATTAAGAAAGTATCAATCCACACTGAAGAATGTGTAAGCATCCTAATAATTTAAGATGCATTTTTAAAAGGACATAAAATGACTCCTATTTTTGTCCTCCAAGACTTTACAGTCATTTTAATTAACTCATATAATAAACTTTCTTCTGCCAGACATTTTCTGCTATCTTTCGTTTTGCTTCTGGAACTGTTGTCACTCAGCTCTGACATGCTTAACACAATTGGCAGAGCATGGATAGTGACCCTAATGCCTGACACAAATCATTACCACTAGCACATTTGTTATACGTATTTGTAATTGCTCTAGATACTTTATCTGTGACCACTAATCATAAGTGTATGAAACATCATCTTCTCTTGTAATTGTAGCACACTTGAGGAAATTAAACATTTAAATGTAGAAGTGATAAGCATTATAATTAAAGGTTTCAAATATGAATTGTGCAGTTGCACATGACTGCCTTGCAATGAGTGAAGTCTTCTTACTTCTAGCAAACCTAAGAAACAAAGGCCCATGGAAGAAAGAGCATAATAACATGCAAAAATTGTCAGCTATTCAAACAAAATATGGAGAAAACAGTGAGCACTTAATACCTTGTGGCTTTCAACATTAATATTGTTGCTTACATCACTTCCATGACCATGATATATTTAGATAAGGCAAAGCCTTATGCCAGTCTCTGCTTGGAAAAAATCAATGGATGCATATAATACCTTGGAAGTAAGATAGCATATCAAAAATTAATCTAAAAATAAGAACAAATAAGTTGAGTTTTTCTTCAGTAAAAATGAAAATCTTACATACCCTCTCAGGGAGTGGTTTATTTTAATACTAGAGACTGTGACAAGGAGGTTTAAAGAATACAGAACAATACAAAATCAAAGAAAAACTGACCCAGTTATGTGATTCCTACAAAGCATACTATAGGAAATTAAGAGTTTCACTTATTCTCACCCACCCTGCATTAGAATTGTTCCACAGAAACATTATACTACTCCCTTTTGGGGTAAGCAGTGTTACACTTTGGCATAAGCAATTTCTGTAGAAAAATACTAAGAAATACTAAGCTAAAGAAAGAAAGAAAAGGAAAATATCTAGTGTACACCAACACTATGTACATGCCTATAATATACAGTATATGTCTTTCTATCTGCAAGTGATCTTCCTTCCACTATGTCAATGTTTCATATATCGCCTTTGTTCTTCAAATTTCTCAATTTTCTCTTCCTGGACATCATATCAATTTCATCTAATGATAATTTTCCCTTGACCATTTACTCTTTCTTCATAAATTTATGTCCTTATTTATTGTCTTTGTAGGGACAAGCAACCTTTACAGATATCTTTCAGATCATCATTCACTTTTCTATTCAAACTTTATTCATCCAGTATCTATTCATTTTTAAACCTATCACTTTATATATAATTTTATTATTTTCCCAAAAATTCTCAAGAAATTAAAGATAAACATGAAATAATATACAGTAAGAATAAAGAAGAGAAAATTTTCAGTAAAAAAAATAGAAACAGAGAGAAGGGGGAGAGGGAGGGAGAGAGGGAGGGAAGGAGGGAGAGGACTCCCAATCTTATTTACAGCAGTTAAGAACAATGTTATCCTCATTCCTCTCTCACTAAAATTGCATCCTGATTGTCTCCTTCCCATGTTCCCACCAAGACAAATTCCTTTTGTGGCCAATCACACTTGGCCAATAAAGAATTCTATTCTGTTCTGTTCTATTCTGTTCTTTTCAATCAGCAAATCCATAAATCACCTGTTCCTTGTTTTGCTTGCTGGATAGCTCCTTCTTTTGAATACACTTGCATTTTCTGCACTTCCTCCTTAGACCTTCCAAAAACAGTCTTGAACCTTTTGGACTAAATATAGTCAAAATTTCTGCTGCTTAAAAATTACAATACTTCAAGTTTATCCTAATGAAATGGTATCTTTTTCTTTTTGTCAGTCAAAAAAGTATATTATATTCAGTTATCAAGTATTTTCTTACTTGAGGTTATGAGTTTGGTTTTTCTTCCTCAGCTCTCAGCATTCTATCTGCAAGTTCTCTGCAGTGTCCCTCTGAATCCTATGGGTTTATTTGAGAGGACTTACCTTCTGGGGCTCAGGTGGACAATCTCACAGCTTCTCCTTGTTTAGAAAAGCTTCAGAGGTCTGGTCGTCAAGCTCCACCTCGTCATTATCCTTGATACACAACGGTATGTCTACCATTTCTCTTGTTGAAATTTTTTTGGAATTATCAATACCACAAACATATATTATGTGCCCCATTCCCACTCTATTAAGTGTTGGCATGTTTCTCCTGACATAACCGACTCACTTCTCTATAACAAAGGTGAAAGAATATGCTAATATATATGATCATTTTCACCTCTCTTAAAATTAATTCCTCATCATATTATCCACTAGCTTTCTACCAATCCTTGATATCAAAATTTGTCCAGCACTTTTTCCAAATATAGTTAACTTTCTACCAAGGTACACTAATTTATCTATATGGTCTAGAGAGTATTGCAATCATTCATTCCATTTTCTCTGTCAGACCACCTTATTCTTTGGTTTTAAGATCCAAATGCCTGATCGCATCATGCAATCTACATTCACTGCAAACAACTCAGGTTCTCAGGCAACAAAGCAATATCATCCAAATACTTATGTACACATAAATTTCCATCACTTCAAACACATAATATCACCTCAGGCATTTTTCATCATTTTATCTACAAATATTCTGGGACACTATCGGATATTCCATAGTATTGTCTTAGTATTCTCTGATCAATATGGACATTCTTGCATTCCATCTATTCTCACATGTTTTATTTTCATCAATGTTGCACTTTAGGGAAGATAGCACTTATCTAAAAATCTTCATCTCTGCTTTTTCATAAAATATTCCACAATTCAAACCTATTCACTTTATCGTACACTTTATTGAGTTCAAGAAATGTGATTTCTTTCTCATGTCCCAAAGGTGCTTTTTTTTTCTTCCCAAAACTCTACTGGACTTTCTGGTTTTTCTTTGGAGATGTTTTGCTTTTCATCAAGAAGCTTCTTGGAGAAGTGAAACATCTTCAAAGAAAAATTAGAATGTCCAGTTGCCTTTTGAAGAAAACAAAAAGCACCTTTGAGGCATGACTGAATGACTGAGCATCTCCATATACATATCTTTCTCATATGCATATGTTCCTCAATAGTCTGTTGTAAATCTGATTGGGTACCTGAATGGCATAAAACTATGCTGCATTTCCCACATTTTGCTTCTTGTCACTTTTTCTTCCTCTTAATCAGGTTTCTGCTAAGCATATTCCAGAACACAGTTAAGAATTCAAATAAATAAAAATAACACAGTTAACATTCCAGAACACAGTTAAGTTACTCCATTACCACAGTAAGAGACTATCATGTTTACCAATCAGATCGTGAAATTCGTACAGGAGGTGGTGTTGCTATCTTCTATAAAAAATCCTTACATCTAAAATATATCCAAGTTACCCAGGAGCTTGCTCTTCCTGAGACCATCATCTGTGAACTATCCTTAAATATCACAATTCGATTCTTACTATGTTCCAGAGCACCTGATTATGACATCGAACATGTAAACAAGCTAAATACATTACTAACATGGGCTGCATCCTGCCCATACCCTTTTATCTTTCTTGGTGATTTCAATCTACCTCATATTGACTGGACCCTAAATGATTGTACAACTGAAATCATACACACAACCTTCTACAATGCTATTACAAATCTGGGACTGGAACAACTAGTAACCAACAACACTAGACTAAACAACTGCCTCGATCTCATCTTCTGCAATAGTTTGAATTTAATTTACGGAATACAAACTAAAGAACCCTTTTCCAGCAGTGACCACAATATGATTGACTTTTGTCTCAACATACGCCCACACAAAAATCACCACAATGATGTAATCCCCAATTGTAACTTCAAAAAAGGCAACTATGATCTTATAGACAACGATCTCTCATCCCTTGATTGGCAATCTCTATTCACTGGATGCAATACTGTTGAAGACCATTACAACATATTTTTACTTGAAGTCAAAAGAGTCATCAAACTATATGTACCAACAACAACTCCCAAAACAAAACAAAAAAGCAGATTACCCATAACAATAAGGAAACTTCAATCCAAAAAGAGATCACTCTGGCGGAAAAACAAATCTGGTCACGTTGCCAATTTCAAAAGCCGATACAAAAATTTATGCCACCAGATAAAGACCGAATGCACCAATTATCACATTAAACAAGAGGAAAACCTTCTAAGCACCAATTCCACCCGTGCTTTTTACAATTTTGTAAACAACAAACTAAAAGACTCAAGGTCCATCCCACCCTTGATAGGACCTGGTGGTAAAGACTGCAACGACGACACCATTAAAGCCAACATCTTTAACACATTCTTCGGCTCAGTATTTGTAAACAGCAATGGATCATGCCCAGTATTTCCTAGCCGTACCACAGATAACAACAATGATCTAATACATATCGATTTTACAGAAGACAATGTTGAAAAAGCACTACGCAATCTAAAACCATCTCTATCTATTGGACCGGATGGAATATGTGCCTACTTCTTAAAAAAAGCTATCCACTGCCATAGCCAAACCTCTAAGCATAATCTTTGAAAAATCTTTCAGGACCAGCTCCTTGCCTAACCTATGGTCACAAGCCACAGTCATCCCCATCTTCAAAAAGGGAGACCCAAGCCTAGTTGAAAATTACAGATCAATCTCCTTATGCTGCGTCACCTGTAAAGTCATGGAATCAATTATTAACCAATCCATCATCCTCCACTTAGAGACAAACAACCTACTCTCCAATAAACAATTTGGTTTCAGAAAAAAAACTATCCTGTAATCTGCAACTCTTACACTGCAAAAACATATGGACGACACAACTCGACCAGGGCAAAGCAATAGACGCAATCTACATAGACTTCTGTAAAGCCTTTGATTCAGTGGTACACGACAAACTACTCCTAAAAATAAAATCCTATGGTATCTCTGGACAACTGAATAACTGGATAGAAGCATTCCTGGCAAACAGACAACAAATGGTCAAAATTGGGAGCGTCCTATCAAATTCTGTACCTGTCAATAGTGGTGTCCCCCAAGGCAGTGTTCTAGGACCAACTCTCTTCATACTCTACATAAATGATCTCTGTGATCATATTAAGAGCAATTGCGTTCTCTTCGCTGATGATGTAAAGCTGTTCAATACCACAGACAATACTGCTACCCTACAAAAAGACCTTGACTATGTATCAGAATTGTCAAACAAATGGCAACTTCAAATCTCAACAAATAAATGCTCTGTCTTACATATTGGCAAAAAGAAATCAGAAAATAAAATACAGGCTGAATAGTCAAGCCCTTGTTGATTATCCAAGCTCTGTAAAGGACCTTGGAATACTCACCTCTAATGATCTAAGTGCTAGAGCCCACTGCAACTACATAGCCAAAAAGGCATTAAGAGTTGTTAACCTAATCCTACGTAGCTTTTTCTCTGGTAATATCACACTACTAACCAGAGCATACAAAACATTTGCTAGACCAATACTCGAATACAGTTCATCAGTCTGGAACCTACATTACGTATCTGATATTAGCACAATTGAGAAAGTCCAGAAATATTTCACAAGAAGAGTTCTCCACTCCTCTACTCGTTGTAGAATACCTTATGCCACCAGACTTGAAATTCTAGAACTAGAAAACCTTGAATTACGCCGTCTTCGGTCTGATTTAAGCATGTATATAAAATCATACATTGCAATGTCCTACCTGTCAATGAATACTTCAGCTTCAACCATAACAACACAAGAGCACACAATAGATACAAACTCAAAGTTAACCGCACCAAACTTGATTGCAGGAAATACGACTTCAGCAATAGAGTGGTCAATGTCTGGAATACTCTACCCGACTCTGTAGTTTCTTCCCCAAACCCCAAAAACTTTAACCTTAGACTGTCTACTATTGACCTCACCCCTTTCCTAAGAGGTCTGTAGGGGGCGTGCATAAGCGCACCAACGTGCCTACCGTCCCTGTCCTATTGTTTCTCTTATTCTTCTTTTATTTTTCTTATATGTACCCATTTCATGTATTCACAACTATGTATACACTTATACTTATTATCTTGTAAACAATTGGCAAATCAAATAAATAAAATAATAAATAAATAAAATAAATAAGAAACAAATTCCTTTATATTTTTTGGAATCACTGTTGCCACCTTTCCATATGTGTAGGTCCAACAACAACATTCTTACAATAATTAAATATAGATGCTGTTTTCTTATTAAAGTTAATAGTTAGAGAGCTACTCCAAAAGCAAAATGCTTCCATAGTTTAACATTTAGTGACACTGTCTGCATCTAGCATCTCACCATTTTCAACCTTTTCATGCAATTTTTAAATATTTTTTTCTTCTTTTAATTCAACTTTTCAACATATTATCACTATCATTCTCATTTATTCACTTCTATTTTTAATTCTATTTACTCTACCAGGGGTTATTTATTTAGGCCTCATGACTCACTTCCAGAACAATAACTATTATTATTATTATAGTTGGTCACGTAGTCAGCAGGAGTTTTAGACTGGATTTGGCAGTTTTATTGATCTATTGAGTTATTCCAAAGGACCTAGGGTAATTATTATGATTCTAACTGTTATTTTGAAGATCACAATAGATTTATTAATAATAATTCAGTACATATATTTTGAGGCAAAGCATTTAACAAACATTTATGTTAAAAATATACACTTTCCCCTATCCAAAGTGAATTCAGGAGGCAGGCATAACTGCTTTTGTAAAATTTTGTTTAAACTATTATCTGAGTTATACAACTGAGTTTTACAAGATTTAGCAACAGATCGACCATTTTAGCTACTATAATAATTATTTCTGTCAAAGGCACCCAAACATTTCTGAGTTTGTAACTTGGGTTTAGATAAGATGGTAATGATGGGCCTTCCTCCTTGGATCTTTGTGAAAGTAGGGATCATCTTCTGCAATAGTTTGAATTCAATTTATGGAATACAAATTAAAGAACCCCTTTTCAACAGTGACCACAACATGATTGACTTTTGTCTCAACATACGCCCACACAAAAATCATCACAACAACGGAATCCCCAATCATAACTTCAAAAAAGGCAACTATGATCTTATAAACAACGATCTCTCATCCCTTGATTGGCAATTTCTATTCACTGGATGCAATACTGCAGAAGACCATTACAACATATTTTTACTTGAAGTCAAAAGAGTCATCAAACTATATGTACCAATAACAACTCCCAAAACCAAAAAAAACAGATTACTCATAACTATAAGGAAGCTTCAATCCAAAAAGAAACCACTTTGGTGGAAAAACAAATCTGGTCACGTTGCCAATTTCAAAAGCCGATACAAAAATTTATGCCACCAGATAAAGACTGAATGCACCAATTATCACATTAAACAAGAAGAAAACCTTCTACGCACCAATTCCACCCGCACTTTCTACAATTTTATAAACAACAAACTAAAAGACTCAAGGTCCATCCCACCCTTGAAAGAACCTAATGGTAAAAAATGCAATGATGACACTATTAAAGCCAACCTCTTTAACACATTCTTTGGCTCAGTATTTGTAAACAGCAATGGATCATGCCCAGTATTTCCTAGTGGAACCACAGACAACTACAATGATCTAATACATATCGATTTTACAGAAGACAATGTTGAAAAAGCACTATGCAATCTAAAACTATCTCTATCTATTGGACCGGACGGAATATGTGCCTACTGCTTAAAAAAGCTATCACTGCCATAGCCAAACCTCTAAGCATAATCTTTGAAAAATCGTTCAGGACCAGCTCCTGAAACTATGGTCACAAGCCATGGTAATCCCCATCTTTAAAAAGGGAGATCCCAGCCCAGTTGAAAATTACAAAAAAATTTATGCTGCGTCACCTGTAAAGTCATGGAATCAATTATTAACCAATCCATTATCCTCCACTTAGAAACAAACAACCTACTCTCCAATAAACAATTTGGTTTCAGAAAAAAACTATCCTGTAATCTGCAACTCTTACACTGCAAAAACATATGGACGACACAACTCGACCAGGGCAAAGCAATAGACGCAATCTATATAGACTTCTGTAAAGCCTTTGATTCAGTGGTACACGACAAACTACTCCTAAAACTAAAATCTTACGGTATCTCTGGACACCTGCATAACTGGATAGAAGCATTCCTGTCAAAATTGGTCAAAATTGGGAGCATCCTATCAACTTCTGTACCTGTCAACAGTGGTGTCCCCCAAGGCAGTGTTCTAGGACCAACTCTCTTCATACTCTACACAAATGATCTCTGTGATCATATTAAGAGCAACTGCGTTCTCTTCACTGATGAAGTAAAGCGATTCAACACCACTGACAATACTGCTACCCTTCAAAAAGACCTTGACTATGTATCAGAATGGTCAAACAAATAGCAACTTCAAATCTCAACAAATAAATGCTCTGTCCTACATATTGGCAAAAAGAATCAGAAAATAAAATACAGGCTGAACAGTCAAGACCTTGTTGATGATCCAAACTCTGTCAAGGATCTTGGAGTACTCATCTCTAATGATCTAAATGCTAGAGCCCACTGTAACTACATAGCCAAAAAGGCGTTAAGAGTTGTTAACCTAATCTTACGTAGCTTTTTCTCTGGTAATATTACACTACTAACTAGAGCATACAAAACATTTGCTAGATCAATAGTTGAATACAGATCAACAGTCTGGAACCCACATTACGTATCTGATATTAACACAGTTGAGAAAGTCCAGAAATATTTCACAAGAAGAGTTGTCCACTCCTCTACTCATTGCAGAATACCTTATGCCACCAGACTTGAAATTCTAGACCTAGAAAACCTAGAACTACGCTGCCTTCGGTCCGATCTAAGTATAGTATATAAAACCATACATTGCAATGTCCTACCTGTCAATGAATACTTCAGCTTCAACTATAACAACACAAGAGCAAACAATAGATACCAACTCAAGGTTAATCGCACCAAACTTGTTCGCAGGAAATACGACTTCAGCAACAGAATGGTCAATGTCTGGAATACTCTACCTGACTGTGGTTTCTCCCCAAACCCCCAAAAATTTAACCTTAGACTGTCTACTATTGAGCTCACCCCTTTCCTAAGAGGTCTGTAGGGGGCGTGCATAAGCGCACCAACGTGCCTACCGTCCTTGTCCTATTGTTTCTTTTATTTTTTTATTTTTCTTATATGTATCCATGTATTCATAACTATGTTTTTACTTATACCTATTATCTTGTAAGCAATTAACAAAAATAAATAAAATAAAAAATAAATAAAAATAAAAATAAATAAAAATTTTAAGATTTATATTTGAGCTTTATGGTTTCCACCTTTCCTTTTTCTTAACCTACTATTTCTCAATTTTTGTATATCCACATAATAAATAATATATAACTAGTAAACCTCCAATTTCTGAATCACTAGAAATTTGTAATTTTATATGAAAAATATTAATATATAAAAATAGATGATAGATAGATAGATAGATAGATAGATAGATAGATAGATAGATAGATAGATAGATAGATAGATAGATGATAGATAGATAGATAGATAGATAGATAGATAGATAGATAGATAGATAGATAGATAATGGTAGAATGATATATAATAATGAGGAACTTTTAACTGAAGAGAAGAAAAAATCACAACATGGATAGTTGTTGTTGTCACATTATAAAACATCATCTGTTAAAGTCTTTGGGAATTCAACAACAACAACAACAACATGGTGATGATGATTAAGCCTGAACTAATGTACCCTTGTCTATCTTTAACTTGGCTGACATCAGCTAAAATGGAATAGAACCTCAGATTAGTAACATAGTAAAAAAAGATATTTCAGCTTGGGTGCAATTCACATTCCAGAAGCCATGGGCACAACTTTGACAATAATTCCACAGGACATTATTCTATTCATTTAAATCTTGTGATCATTTTTCAAAGTATAAATAATTCTTTTTTTCATCCAGTAATGGCTGGAAAATAGAAGAAACTTGAATCAGATGGTTTATCCATTGTGCGTCTGCTAATCTAATTTCCATCTTTCTTTCTTTCCTCCCTCCCTCCCTCCCTCCCTCCCTTCCTTCCTTTCCTTCTTTCTTTCTTTCTCTTTTTTTCTGAAAGTCCTTTAGGGTGTCATACTCTATTGCTATTGCCATTGGGTAAAATTGCTCTTAGATTCCAGCTCTCTTATATGTCTCCTTGCATTTACACAAAGATTGCACCATATATTCTTCCTGGGTTATTTTTTTTAGTCAGATATTATTTTTACAAAAGCAAAGATACAAAATTCTAAATTGTAACAAGCATTCTCCTATCTTCAGAATAATTTCAAAAGCTCTCTGCAAGCAGGCAATTTAGACCTCTGGCAAGAATAAAAGCTGCTCCTGTTTTTCTCATTGTGAGGAGGAAAAGAGAAAGAAGACAGAAAGTAATGGGAAAAAACATAGAAAATGGATGACCACCTATTTTTCACCAATATTGGTAGAATCTGCATATTCAGTGAGCTTATTCTTCTTAGCCTTTTAGGGGAATCCTATTATCATACTGTCTATCTAATAGAGATCATAGGCTCCTCTTGGCTTTTTAAAAAATTTCCAGCATGCTGATGAACCTGCACGGACATCTAAATCTTTATGTCCAGGGAAGTGATATCTCCATTACCTGATCCAGCTCTTTCTACCTATCTTGCACAAGCCCTTCCACCATTATACTATATATTCTGTTCCAAAGGTTATTGTCAAGTATACATTGGCTTCAACAGAGGTATATGGAATCAGTTGTGATTTGGAAGGAAAGGTTCTCGGTGCATTGCTCTTCACATCCATTGACAGAATCACAAGGCTAGCTAAAAGTTATGCAGAGACAGCTGGATAAGGTAATGGGGACTTCACTTTCCTAGTTCAATGTATGCATATACCGTATACACTGAACACTTTTGTATCATCTGTTTAGCTTAAACAAGTGTCCAACAAACTTGTTTTCTGTTTAACAGTTCAGTTTAGCTGCCCTTGAAAAGCTTAACAAGTTTTATGCATTCCAACTTTGATTAATAAACATAAAAGTTGAAACTTGAAGGTTGTTATATTTAAAAAAATGGTATCTCAAATATTACAGGTAAAAAAAACCTGCAATAACAACCATGCCATAGTTGCATCCTACATAGTAATAAAGCTTAAGGGCAATAAACATAAAAATTCATGAAGACTTTCTGCAACAATAAGAATGATCAAACAAAAAGACTTCAGCAACCTGGGAGGAAGAGAAGATGAAAGTGCATCCCCGCCACCCTGTAATTACTGAAAATTTATCATCAAAGCTCATTCTTTTTTCTTTCCAAAGAAAAGAATCCAGTGAAGTGGTAATAAAGGCTGACCTGATTATATAAGGAAGTTACAGACAAGATGTGTCCAATTTATCATAAGCATCTGGAGTGCAAAGAAGAAAAGAGCAAGTTTACATGAAATTACTTGACCCCTAATATTTTAGAGGTAATTTTTTCTTCTTCAAGTACTTTATATCACATTTTTCATATAAAGATTATGATGGATGATACTAATAACCAGCACTGGATCAGCATGGGAAATCATGGTCCAAAGTTTCCAATGAAGTGGAAGAGAGATAAAAATGCATAATAGCAATGGCATTTAGACTTATATACCACTACATAGTGCTTTACAGAACTCTCCGAGCAGTTTACAAATGTGAACATATTATTCACAAATCTGGGTCATCATTTTACCAACCTCAGAAAGATGACAGGTTGAGTCAACCTTGAGCTGGTCAGAATCAAACTCCTGGTTATGAACAGTGCTAACCTGCAATTCTGCGTTCTAACCACCATGCCACCAAGGGTCTTCAACCCAATGGAAGGCTACAGTATTCTTTTACTCTGAAGCATTCCCTAAAAGGACCAAAAATAATTTTCCTTCTTGCTACAAGAACTGAGTTTACTTTAGACCTTTTTGTTAAAGAGAGGAATGTCAACATGCTTAGAGGATCCTCGGGGACTGCAGAAGCTTCAGAAATCCAAAACCTCAAGCAAGAGAAAGCAACTCAGAATTGTGCATTGAATATTGATATGCACAGATGCTATGGAATGATAACTGGGGGACTGAAAAGATGGAGGTAAAGGAATCTATTTTTTGACATCCATTTGTTTTTGACTTTGTATTCTTTATGTATGGCAATGATGATGATAATGATGATTGTGATGAAGTTACTTCTTAAAGCTTACTTTTATGATATTTTTAAATTCTCTATATTGCAGTAAACTTCTCACTCTTAGCAGAAAGTTAGGGTATAAGTATTTTAACTAAATAATATTGCAGCAGTATGTTAATAGAATGAAATTATTCATTACACTTGTTTGTCTGTGTGTGTATATGTGTGTGTGTGTGTGTGTGTGTGTGTGTGTGTGTGTGTGTATTCTCTTCATACAATAAAAATACTATTTATGGTTTTGTTAAACTGGTCAAATCTTCTATTAGATAACTTACAACCCCCACCCCTAACACACACATTTTTACATAAAGCTTAAAACAAAGTCTTTTTTTAAGAAGATTAACCGACAACTTAATGGATTGTACCAAAGATTGTTTAATTTGCAAATAATCTAAATGTAATGAAATTTCTAATGCAACATGCAACCTATTTTTGCTTGGTGGCAAAATACCTTTAAGCCAGTGTATTACATGGCCACATTATAGGTCCTGCTACTGACAGTAATGAAATGACAGCAAAATTTTCTTATTAAAATCTTACTGGGAAAAAATTATTTACAATCACCATCCCATAAAACCATGTTCTGGTATATATGAACTACTTGACTTAGAAGATCAAAAGCACAACTTACAATTGCTTAAAGATTTATCTTTTCCCTATGGACAAAAATGCTGTGCCAATACAGAATTACATTTAGAAAATTAATGTTCTGATCCCATTGAGAGTTGTGTTTATTTTCCATTTAAAGCAATGGTGTTAGTTTGTAATGACTCACTAAAGTATTTTTTTTAATTCTTTATTCTTTATTTTCCCTTACAGTAAAATAAATCCTTGCTTCTAGACATATGAAAAATATAAATTATATCTCTTATGTCTTAGTTGTCACACACATCATTCTTCCACAAGAAGAATGATGCTCTCCAGAAACTGCATTCCAGTATTTAAGAGCAATTATTAAAGTTTGGAGAAGGGGTATTCAAAATCCATAGGTGTAGTAATATATCGTATTTGTTAGTAATATATGTGTTATTTGTTGTCAACTGAACTGTGACTTGATTTTAACAGCTGTAATTTCAATACTCATAAATAAGAAATTGGGAAACATTTATTTAGGGAGACCCTGGAGTTCTCTTGGTTGTTTTCTTGCAGATGTTTCATTACCCAACTAGGCAACATCTTCCATGCTAGAAGGGAATGGGCTGTCAATTTTGGTGGGAGTGTTGTTTTCTTCTTGGTAGTTCCTTGTTTAGGCTGTTGCTTACCATTTTATTGTTTGTCTGATTTGGTAATTCCTTGATGGAAGTATTGTTTACTGCTTGATTGTTGGTCTGGTATTAAAGCTGGTGTTAATTCTATAGTTCAACCCTGAGCTATAAGTATTCTCTTCTATTGAAACATTTGTTTGTTTATTCTTCCCAGCAAGCTTGGAAAATTGCTACTATAAAGCTCTTTCTCTGATCAGACCCAATTTGTATGTCTAGAAGCTGTCCATCACTCCATCCAACAATTTAATCTGGTACGCATAATAGCAACAGAAATAAGCCATCTCCTTCCTAATAAAGGATTCTTGAACTCAAAAGCTGGTAATTGTTTGGTAAAACTTCAATTGTCCTAATTAAACTATTGTATGAATTTATTTTGTATATTTAATTAAGGGAAATTAATTTTATGGGAATATACATGAGTTTTTATCCATTCTTCATATTAATTTGGCTTTCTGTCTTTAAAAGCTGTTCACTTCATAGTGAACTAGCCTCAGATAGTAACCCAAGTCTGTACATTTCTATTAAATCTTTTCAATGTATGAAAAAATTATGTAGATCCCTAGGAGCACCTATGATTTTCTGTGGCTTCAATGTCTAAATATCATTTGCATTAACAGAAAAAAGATGTGAGGTGTATTTTTTAGAATTTCTATTGAATTTACAAAATCCAGACAAGAAAATAGAGTGTCACAGCTTGTTTAATAAACTGTAGCAGCTTTTGGTTCATAAGCGATTTCTATTGCCTGAATCCAAAATTTAATAGGGTTAAATGCTCCATATTTGGAAGCATTTGATCTTGCCAATTTTTTTCTTAATGAAAATAAAAATAAAAATAAAAGGTTGCCTAATTTTTCAAAGGCAACACAATAAAGTTGGTTTGAGTCTGCTGATACAACTACATGAATGCGAATATAAGTGAAGAAATACATTCAGACTTTTTTCTTTTAACTCTTTTACATACCTTCAGAACCAAACTCTGCTTTTCAAAGTCTGAAATAGACATTGCATTTTGACAAGCATTATTCTTTCTGCATTGTAAGCACTGATGGATCGATTGTACAGATTTGTTCATATGAAGAATGTATATGAATCATAAAGAAATTGCTTAACTTTTATTCAGTTTTCCAAAATAAAAGAAGCATTTCTCCTTGTACCAAGATATATTTGAAGGTCCCCAGTGATTATAGGGAATGTCTATATAGCCTGACATGTTAAGGTGAAAAATTTTCAAGGACAGCCTCACCATCTGTCATCAGCTTGGTTTCATGACACTGACAGCTGTTCTGAAATGGTCAGTGGACCTTATGCATAACAAAAATCTTGCTCTTCATTACTGTTTATATTTCAGTTGATGCTCTTTCGAAAGTACTGTTGCTGCTATTGTTTGTTGTTGGAAAAAAATTAATTCTGTAAAGCAAAAGGAAGTAGCTTTTTAACTTTAAGATATATAAAAAAATAGTTTGAAGTTCATAAAGAGATGTAACACACTATAAATGAAGAAAAGGTAGTATTTTGCTCTTTTTAAAATATAAGTCAAAGCAGATAAAATTTAAGGTTTGTTTTACTGCAGAATTTTGACATATGCCTGTTGGTTGTTGTGTTAGATGTACTCTGTAGTATTGACAGATTGTTTTCTATAATTATTATCTACAGGATTTTCTTCTGAATAAGAACCCATAGTAAACTTCTAATGCCAAAAAGCTAAATTTACTTCCTCATTAAAATAATTCAGAAAGGGTTTTCAAGCAAAATTTTAAAATATAGGCAATGATCAGTATTATTACTATAAATATTAATAGTTCTACTGACTTTTCAAATGGTCCTACATCACTGATACAGAAGAATGGCATAGTATTTTAGTGTGTTTTGTGTCTGTTTAAATAATGCTAGTAATGGATAATAATGGGGAAATGGACGGAATTTAAATTTTAAACTATTATGTATTGAACTGCTGAATTCTTTGGGCTTTTTTTCCTGTTGCACCATTACAGCAGAACTGTGCTTTTCTTCCTGAATTTCCTAAATATTCAGTTTGTAGGCTTAGAGCAGTTAGAGCCTTTAATAGGGTGTGTGAATGTTGCTGTTGTTTGCCACCTTGTTTTTTTCTCTTTTAATCTGGATTGCATGTATATTGTTGTTGTTTTTCTTCTGTGAGTTGCCCAGAGTCAATTGCAGGCAAGGGGTGTCCAAATCAAATATATAAATAAATTAGTAACAGATGGCCAGCCATTTCACATCTAGTTTTCTGGATTTTTTTTTCAACCCGTAATCCATCATTTTCTTCCTAATAAACAAAGCTGAGAAATGACCTAAAGGTCAATTCTGCCTTCAGTATATACAAATACTCTTGATGAGAGGTGGAAATATATATATAAGGAATGATGAATAAATCCCTTAGGATCCAGCTTTGCTTTCAGCTGTTTTCCCCATCTGAGTAATAAGTCAATCATCTGCATGGCTTTCTCTGACTCAGTGCCTATATTTAATTCCACTGGTATATTTGCCTAAGCATGACACTCAAGCCTAAACTTTGATAATCTGAGTTTTATATATACCATAGAGAGCCTGTAAAATTAGTCCAACAACAGATACTTTTGATTAGACATTGGACAGCAACATATATACTGTAGATGAGACAATGTGATTAATATCCAGTTTGAATATCTGGAGAGATGAAATCCAATTCAAAGCTACCGCTAGCAACTGTGATTATGTATTTAAGCATGGGGGGAAGAGTTCTTCCAGTTTTTATCTCTTAGTAAGCACACTCAAAAGCATGGCTTGTTTTTGCCTCTATAGCAAGGCATAGATATATCTTCGAACAGTGTCTCTCAAACTTGACAACTTTAAGATGTGTGAACTTCAACTCCCTAAATTCCCTAGACAGTATGGTTTAAAGTTATCAAGATCGAGAAATATTGTCTTGGAGAATAAATAAGGCCCATGAAACTAGCCAGTCTTTTAGAACTTTAAAATTTTGCTAATTAATAAACCTGTCAACTGCTAGATGGTTTTTTAAAAAAATTAATTCTATTTAATCCTTTATTATACAGGTTCTTAAATAACAAGAGCTGTCATTTAAACAAAAACCAGAAAAATATCTGATTTAATGTCCTAAAACAGTCTTGCAAAACCTGTATAGGCTACAGTAGGGATTAAGTGAATCCAGACATGGGCAACAAAAATGATGCCGGGTGTGAGGGACACAACATAGCAGAAGAGATTGGAAGAACTGAATATGGAGAGTCTGGAGGACAGAAAGGAAAAGGGGGACATGATTGAAACCTTGAAATATATTAAGGGTGTGAATAAGGTTCTAAAAGGCAGTATTTTCAATATTCAAAGGACAGACTCAGTGGACCATTTGGCCTTTTTCTTTCTGCCATCAATTTGCTGTGTTTATATGTTATCAAACACAGTATCAAAAATGTTGATATCCAATATTCAATTTGCAGAAATCAAACATGGGGACATAATCTCAAGCTATCAGGAGGGAAGTTCAAAAGTAACGTTAGAAAGTACCGTGTTTCTCATATAATAAGGCTAGGTCTTATTTTTTTTTTGAGCCCCGAAAAAAATGGCTAGGCCGTCTTTTCGGGGGTGACTTAATTCCCCCCCCCTTGCATCTTCAGGCGGGCGGCAACGGCTTGGATGTTGACCTTGGTGTTGGTGGGGCACTTCGTATCGGGGTCAACGCAGGCAGCACCATATCCAGGTGTGCAACAAAAGTACTTCCTAACGGCAAGCCCCCCCACCATTCCCCCCATTTCGCATGTTTTAATATAGGCCTTAATTTGGGAGGGAGGGGGGTTAATTTCATTTCATGCCTATAAAACATGCTGGGACTTCCTATTGGGGAAGGCCGTATTGTTGGAGAAACAGGGTATTACTTCACAGAAAGAGTAAACTTCTTGGAACCAACTTCCAGCAGAAGTAGTGTGTCAATTTTCAGTAACTGAGTAAACATGCTTGGGATGAGCACATCTATTGTCCAACAATAAATACATAAATAATAAAGTATTGCTGAGCACAACCAAGCCCCCACCTGAACAGAACACACCTCCAGCCAATCAGAACACGGCCAACCCCCCAACCAATCAGAACACAGCCAAACCCCCAACCAATGAGAACACACCCCCACCCAATCAGAACAAAGCCAAGCCCCCACCCAATCAAGTCACACCCCCACTAGCAGTTAAAAGGAAGAAGCAGCTGCAAGCTCACATCACTCTGAGAAGCACAGAGCTGAAGACACAAGCCTGAAGATGATGAATGAGACTTCATCGAAACGTTGCCTAGATACTTCCAATCTTACGCGGGAAAACCCGAATAACCAAAGATATATATATATATATATATATATATATATATATATATATATATATATATATATATATATATATATATATAATTTGTTTTCTTAAGTTTTCGGGTACTTACATGTATGGTGTTCACTTGGTTCGGGTATTTTCCTACGTCATTGTAGTTGTTCTTTTAAAGTTGTAGCAACGTTTCAGCAGAATCTCATCTGCCATCATCAGGCTTCTGTATATATATATATATATATATATACACACACACACACACACACACACACACACACACACACACACACACATACATACATACATACACATACATTTAAAATGCAGCATGGGCAAGATAAATTTTCAATCTTTCTCCTTCTATTCTTTATCTGAAGCATATTTCTCTGAAGCATATTTCTGAATATGAAGCATATTTATCTGAAGCATATTTCTCCCTATATTATTTCCTCCTAATTGGCAGTATATAGCCATCAGTGGTCTACAGTATCTTTTCTGCATGTTCACAGCTTCAGGCAGTCTTACTCATTTTCTTCTATTCCCACCTGATCATCCATCAAGTAGATGGTAGAAAAATATTATTGTTACAGTGCTGTTGTCAGGAACAATGGTACCCTTTCAGAGAGCTTATGTCTTCATCCAGGCCTACGCCATCATGGTATAACACTCATCAAAACCTTTCTGACATTTATATCACTATGTTCCATATGTTTCTATAGAAGAGGAATTCTTAGATGTTTGTTTAATATGATATCCATCCATAATTGTCCTTGTTTCTTCCACAGCGGTCAATCAGTAATAATCCTTGTAACCTGTCCTAAGATTGGTTTGGCATGATCTGTTTTAACAAACACATGCTGGCTGCTAGTTATTGCTTTACTTGTTTCTAGATGTTGGCAGATCTGTTTTTTTATTATCTTTTCCAGTATCTTCCTGGGTATTGGTGTTAGGCTGATTGGTCTGTAGTTTCCTGGGTCTGTTTTTTTCACCTTTTTTGAAGATGGGAACCACATCAGCTCTTTTCCAGTCCTCTGGTAGTTCCCTGGTGCTTCAGGATTTTTGAAAGATGTGGTGCAGTGGTTCCAAAATTATCTCTGCCAGCTCCTTTAAAACTCTGGGATGTAATCTGTCAGGCCATGGTGATTTGTGTTCATCAAGATCATCAAGTTCAGACGAGATCAGATTTTGCTTATTTTAACTTTAATTTTGGTCTGTCTATTACAGTTATGTTTTTGGTGGGTTGTTTTTGCGTGAGTCATTCTCTCTCAGCACCATCTACCACACAGGATTGTTGTCATGGGGAAAGGTGGCAAAAGGAGCATTAAATATATTTGCTGCATTACTTATAAAGTAATAAGGCAGGCCAAAAATCTAATAAATAAATAAAACAACCAAGATTCAGTATCAAAGATAAAAAAAGGTGTCTAGTCAGCTGAATATTAGAGAAGTAAAGTCTGGAAAGATTCGATGCATCTCTTTGGTTCAACAATCTGTTTTTGAGAAAATGAGCAAATTCATTCATCTCAATAAGGATGTTTATACATATTACCCAGTACAAGGTAAGTTGTCATAGCTAGCTAGAATGTATAAGTAAGAGACGTGGTGGTCAGTGGCTTAATGACATTGAAGAAGATATCTGCTCTCCAGTAGTTTGAGCCCTAGCATTGAGTGGCAGAGCGAGGGCCCATCACTTCCCTCAGTTTCTGCCAACTTAGCAGTTTGAAAGCATGTTACATGCAAATAGATCAATAGGTATCATTTTGGTAGGAAAATAATAGCATTCCATTGCAATAGAGTGAATCCAGTTGGTGCCAGACCTTTTCCAATGTGATGCCCAAGTGTGCAATGGCATCGGTGGAGGAATGTCACTGCAGAACACTGTTGAACTTTTCAGAATATGGAGGTAGTTTGTCCCCTGTGGTGCACCCTGGATAGCACATAAGCATGAGCTGAATGGTCTAGCAATTCATTGGCAGCCAAATAATTACTTTCTTCTCACACTGAAATCAATGTAATGTAACATTGCCATACACTAAATAAATAAATGAATAAGGTTGTATAAGTGTCTGTATTAAGATGGGTAAAGTTATTCAAACCACGTTGAAGTAATAACCTTGTAGTAGTTTAAAAACTTTATATTTGATTTCATTAGGGAAGGGTGTGGTTTACAATTTTGGCTCATCTTCCTTTTGGGTAAGTACTTTTGTAAAGATAAACTATCATACAATCCACTTAATCAGATCTATGGAGCATTATTCTAGATGAGACAAACTGCTTATACACAGGAGCTCCTTCTGCTACTAGGATTGCTTTTAGGTCAGTCACACTATTGAAAGCTCCCACATCAGAGGTGATATTCAGCAGGTTCTGACCAGCTCTGGAGAACCAATAGTGGGAATTTTGTGTCATATCCCTATTGGAGTCTGAATCTGAGGAGGAAGACCAACACCTGACAGGGAGTGTGGGTCCATTGGCTGTGGAGGAAACTGGCGAAGAGCAAAGTCAGGCTGGGCAGAGCAGGGAAGAAATAGAACAAGGGAGAGGGAATTCAGAGGAAGACTCAGGCCCACCCCCTCTTCATCCTAGGGCATGCAGGGAGGAATTGTGAAGAGAGCAACGTGGGTTGCGTGCAGGGGTGGGATTCTACCAGTTCTGACCGGTTCTATAGAACCCCTTGTTAACTTTCTAAGCAGTTCGGAGAATCGGTAGTTAGAAGAAATCTCCTTTTGTTTTTTTCCACCCTTATTACATTCTTGGCAGTATGCCTAGACTTACTGTCTCCGAAGGATTTTTTTAAAACTTTTTTTAAAGGGGAAGGGTTATTTTAAACTTTTTACACTGCTGTTGGGAGGAGTTACTCCCCAGGATATACTTCCAGCCACATGCAACAATCAGCACTTTGAAGAAATAATTGAATAACCAGAAAGGAGATTTTAATGACAAGGTACCAAGATGAGTGACATTCAGCAAGGCTTCTTGGATAGCTAGAAAGATTGACATTCAAACGTGAGTTTACAAACCCTTTCTGAGTTTTGGTCTAAAACTGGTTTTTGGTGAAGTTTAATTCTGTCCTTGGTGACATTTAATCCTGTGTTTATTAATGGGATAATTTTCCCTATTCAGCTTTGTTTGGGAGGAAAAAGGTTGATCTCTGTTCCTGAAAATGAACTGGGTTGAGAAATCTGGCGAGTTCCTATGTCTATTTGTTCTGGTAACTGGTTTAACAAGCAACAGCTACTATTTATATTGTGTTTGAATTTTTTCCTGCCTCATTGTTTCTTTTTCTATCTGGGGAGGGGGTCTTCTTCATTGCTTTAGTACTATCTGGCACTGTCCTTTTGGGGTGTACTTCCAAGAGGCAGGATGCAAGCTTGGCACTGATTTTTTTTTTACTGCCTTTCTCGGGGGCATGTGACTTTTCCTTAAATCTGGATGATTTCCTTAGGATATCTTGTGAGGTGAGTGAGACCAGCTGGTATCTTTAAGTGGTGCAAATAGTTCTAAGGATTACTTTTCCTGGAAGTGCTTTTTCTGCAGTGCTTAAGTGACCTCTCTGCTAAAAGGTTTCACTTTATGAAGAAGAGTTGGCTGCTGATAGTTATCATTGCATTTTAACTATTTTAATTCCTCAAGGTGCTCTGGCACCCTGCCTGATTTGTAACTCCAGCTTGCAGGTATTTTTAATCTAATGATTGGTATTTAGGGCAGATTTTTGCAAGCAAAGATCCTTTTTGTATATTTGTACAGTAATCCTTGACTTACAACAGTTCATTTAGTGACTGTACAAAGCTACAATAGCATTGAAAAAAGTGACTTATGACCGTTTTTCACACGACCGTTGTAGCATGCCCACAGTCACGAGAAGCCAGGTGAGGAGAAATGCCCTTGATGTGAGTGACATCAAGTTGGCCACGCCTACACAGTCACATGACCACTAAGCCACATCCACCAACTAAGCCATTCACACAGCACTGGTTCTTAATTCCACCGCTGGTTGTGAGGAAAGAGCCCAGATTTCCTTCATTAGCCACAGTTGGGAAGAAAGTTTATGAGAAATGCAGGTTGCGTGCCACAGCTGCTGGGAGCAAACATGACTTTATCTTGTGTTGACTTTGCTTATCTGTGTTCCTGGCATCTTCCCAACCATGTGAGTTTTGCTGTGCATTCAAGTCTGGAATTCTTGCTCCTGCCCTGACAAACTAATTATCTCAGTTTGGCTTGATTGGAGTTTAAGTTACAGTTTTTGTTGAACACATTTTGGACTTAATTTTCTGCAGTTAAAAGCTGTTCCTGGGAGAGTTTTTCTCCAACCAGAAAGTCATCTGGACATTGGGGGCAAAGTTAGAGCCATTAAATTGATTATCTGACTGTGTTGCCTTTGTGCCACAGCCCGGGTCATCACATTTTGAGTAGTTTGGAGAACCGGCAAATACCACCTCTGGTTGGCCCGCCCCCATCTATTCACTGCCTCCCAAGTCTTTGCTGATCAGCTGGGTCTTCTTTTGTTACCCTGCACAGGAAAATGGAGCTGGAAAGCAGGTTAGTGGGGTGGAGAGGGAATGGGATTTTGCAGTATCCTTCCCCTGGAGTGGGGTGGGAATGGAGATTTTACAGTATCCTTCCCCTATCATGCCCACCAAGCCATGCCCACAGAACCGGTAGTAAAAAATTTTGAATCCCACCACTGTCCCACATGTCATCCCTAGCATATTTCTTTAAGACAATAGATAGTTAGAATCACATTTTGTCTTCTAAACATATCAGAGAATCATATATGGTAAACTATTCAGATAAGCCATTGAACCTGATGTATAAACCAAAGTAGCTAGCTCCCAGTGAAAAGAGTGAGAATATACATGACATAGTGCTCGGTGTATTGTACCACTATCTCTGTATTCTCTATAAATGTTATAATCATAAACTATGCGGAGCAGATTTGCAGGGAGCCCATCGTGCTTTAAAGACAGAAAATGGTAACTTGAAGGAAGATGGGGGGAAATGTCGTCTTTTAGCTATAGGGTTTGTTATGTTCCGAACAGTGGTTGCTTATTTTCAAAGGAAGCGTGTACATCTTCCCTGCTTAGGTCAAACAAGGAAAATCTGTTGCAAATACCAACACGGTATAATTTTGTGCCTTTCCTACTGTCCTTGTGGTGCTCTGTGATCTGCTGAAATTGTCACCTTAATAGCTTCCTTCTTATAAGAAGCAGCACTTTGTCTGAATTTCCCCCCCGTATATTAGCCTAATGAATATTAATGAGAGCTTTTCCACAGCACAACTATAAACAAGGAAGAATCCTTTGAAACCACAAGACTTGGATAATACTATAAAATAAGCATCTATTTTTGCATGTGCAGTCATCACACAAAATGACATATTATTTACATTGGGGCGGGAAATTGGTTCTTTTTTATTCTCACAATGAACAATCATGTTACATACTTAAAAGTACTTTTTAAAACTGCTGCTACCATTATTTAATATCATAATTTGAGCTCCTGTACCAAGATGGGAAAACCTGTTTCCATGAAATGGTTAGGATAACCACTCTTATATCTGACTACCTGGTGCTTCTGGGGAACCATTTTTCCCATCTCTGTTTTAAATTATTCAGAGAGAAAAGTTAATAAACTAGAGAAATCCTAAAAATAAAAAACATAAAAAATAATTAAATTGTCAGTGCCAAAGTATAAAAAGTTGATGCAAAAAGAGAGTATTGGAACTATTATTTTCTATGTGTCAAGATTTAAATTACATCTTGCAAAACATGAATCTTCCTAGTGCCAGAGTGCAATATCGTATCTTCCATTATGACTTCAAAAGACTGATTTTTCACACATTAAAGAAGTAACAGGATTGATTCAGCTCGTTATTCTCTCTTTAAAAGCAAGATTTCCTATGCCAAAATATCACTTGCAGCTCTCTCTTCTTCAAACATTTTGAAAGCCAAGCCAAGGTTAATGTTGGGGTCTGGTTACTACAAAATTGCCTTTGGAAATAAAAAGAGAAAAGAATCTGTTGCATTTGAAGTAGCCACCTCACCTCACATCATATCTCATGGATTTCAAAGGTCAGTGGAAGCCTACTCACACTGTATGATACATCCCATGAGTATTAATATTGTTAATATAATATAGTATACTAAGGTTTATAAATGTATTATTTTAAGTAGAGACTATTCCATTCAGTGTTAAATCCAAATTCAGAATAGAATCAGGTGAACTGATGTGGTCTTTAATTCATTTAAGATAACACAGTATTTCTAAATGGCCCTACCTCTAATAAAGAGTCAGTTTGGTTAGTGGTTAAGGCACCAGGCTAGAAACTGGAAGATCCTAAATTCTAATCCTGCCTTAGACACAAAGCCAATTGAGTAACCTTGGGCCAGAGAGTCTCTTTCAGCCCTATGAAAAAAGCAATAACAGAATAACGGAAGGGACCTTGGAGGTCTTCTAGGCCAACCTTCTTCTCAGGCAAAACATTTCTGAAAAACTGTGCCAAGGAAACAGTGAGGGCCAAGGCAGTGTCCAGGAGTCAGAAACTAAGTTGAAAGAACTCACAATTAAAATCTTAGTTTGGTGTAGTGGTTAAGACAACAAATTAGAAACTGAGAGTTCTAGTCTCACCTTAAGCTCAAAGCCAAGTGGGTGACGTTGGATTAGTTACTTTCTTCCAGCCTTAGGAAGCAAGCAACTGGGGTACAACTAAAGGTAACCTTCTGATAAAATCAAATCCCTAATATATATTTACTGTTAAAACAATCCCATATCATTGTCACTCAGGCATTATTTTTTAATAATTATGTGGCTATGACAGCCATTGCACACTTTTGGGTAGAGCACCAGTTGCACCCATTCCTCAGCCATGAAACCCATGCCCTTGTAACCTCCCATTTAGATTACTGTAACACACTTTACATGGGACTGTCCTTGAAGACCATTTGGAAATTTCAACTGGGGCAAAATGTGTCTGCATGGGTAATAAATCATGTCACCTACATGGCACATGTAACACCACTTCTCTGTGAGCTACACTGGCTGCTGGTGTGCTTCTACATTGCTTGGGACTGGGTTACCTGAAGGACTGTCTTTTTCTAAGATTTTCTACCCATACAATCTGATCCAACTGATTGGGCATATGGCAGATCCCTTCAGCCAAAGAGAGGATTGACTGGTGGGAACTAGACTGGCTTTTTCTGCTGTAGCCCCTGCCTTATGGAATATTCTCCCCTTGGAGATTAGAATAGCCTCAATCCTATTGGCTTTTCACAAAGTTTTAAGAATGTGGCTATGTACCAGGGGCAAGGGCTTGGAAAATGTTAAGGACCCTTTTATTTGGCCTTACTATCAGTTGATTAGCCATCATGGATACTATTTATACTTATTTATTTTGTTTTATTGCTTTAATATTAATTTAATATTAATTTAATGTCTCCTGAAGATATCACTGAAATAACCAGAGATGGCCCTGAGTTCAAATACAATGATGGCTCAGTGGCCCCAAGATTTTGTAGAGTTGTATGCAAAAATGAGTCCAGCCAAGGCATATTCATTCATAAACGCCATTGCAAAAACCAATCCCAACCACAAAAAACTTCGCTCAAGACCAGACTTATCTATACGGCAAAGAATCCGCTCCCGTGAACTCCGCAATGAACTCAAAAGATGTCTAGACAATGGAGAGAAGGATCTGTACATTGACTACCGCACTGATTGTATCAAAAGTAAGTCACACAACCCACAACTCCACATCCAACCCTACCTCATCCAACCCACCATCACTCAAAACTAGGTATGCATGCCCCTAACTACCTCAATTCCAACCGCAACTGGCCTTAAATGCAAGCTACTCAATGCAAGAATCCTTGTGAATAAAATACCTGAATTTCTCCCCTTACTAAATATGGCTAAAATTCGACATCATATTTGTCTGTGAAACATGGCTCAGTACATCTCTCCCTGACTCTATTACTACAGTAAGAGACTATCATGTTTACCGATCAGATCATGAAATCCGTGTTGCTATCTTCCATAAAAAGTCCTTACATCTAAAAAATATCCAAGTTACCCAAGAGCTTGCTCTTCCTGAGACCATCGTCTGTGAATTGTCCTTAAATATCACATTTCGATTCTGATTATGTTACAGAGCCCCTGATTATGACATTGAACATGTAAACAAGCTAAATTCACTACTAACATGGACAACATCCTGCCCACACACTTTTATCTTTCTTGATGACTTCAATGTACCTCACATTAACTGGACCCTAAACAAATGTAAAACTGAACCCATACATGCAACCTTCTACAATGCTGTAACAAACCTGGGACTGGAACAACTAGCAACCAACAATACGAGACTTAACAACTGCCTCGATTTCATCTTCTGCAATAGTTTGAATTCAATTTACAGAATACAAATCAAAGAACCCTTTTCCAACAGTGACCACAGCATGATTGACTTTTGTCTCAACATACATTCACACAAAAATCATCACAATGATGAGATCCCCAATTATAACTTCAAAAAAGGCAACTATGATCTTATAGACAACGATTTCTCATCCCTTGATGGGCAATTTCTATTCACTGGATGCAATACTGTTGAAGACCATTACAACATATTTTTACTTGAAGTCAAAAGAGTCATCAAACTATATGTACCAATAACAACTCCCCCCCCCCAAAAAAAAACCAGATTACTCATAACTATAAGGAAGCTTCAATCCAAAAAGAAATCACTTTGGCGGAAAAACAAATCTGGTCACATTGCCAACTTCAAAAGCCGATACAAAAATTTATGCCACCAGATAAAGAATGAATGCACCAATTACCACATTAAACAAGAGGAAAACTTTCTATGCACCAAATTCCACCCGCGCTTTCTACAATTTTGAAAACAACAAACTAAAAGACTCAAGGTCCATCCCACCCCTGAAAGGACCTAATGGTAAAAACTGCAATGATGACACCATTAAAGCCAACCTCTTTAACACATACTTTGGCTCAGTATTTGTAAACAGCAATGGATCATGCCCAGTATTTCCTAGTCAAACCACAGACAACTACAATGATCTAATACATATCGATTTTACTGAAGACAATGTTGAAAAAGCACTACACAATCTAAAACCATCTCTATCTACTGGACCAGACAGAATATGTGCCTACTTCTTAAAAAAGCTATCACTGTCATAGCCGAACCTCTAAGCATAGTCTTTGAAAAATCTTTCAGGACCAGCTCCTTACCAAAACTATGGTCACAAGCCATGGTCATCCCCATCTTCAAAAAGCCTAGTTGAAAATTACAGACCAATCGCTTTATGCTGCAGCACCTGTAAAGTCATGGAATCAATTATTAACCAATCCATTATGCTCCACTTAGAGACAAGCAACCTACTCTCTAGTAAACAATTTGGTTCCAGGAAAAAACTATCCTGTAATCTGCAACTCTTACACTGCAAAAACATATGGACTACACAACTCGATCAGGGCAAAGCAATAGACGCAATCTACATAGACTTCTGTAAAGCCTTTGATTCAGTGGTACATGACAAACTACTCCTAAAACTAAAATCTTACGGTATCTCTGGACACCTGCATAACTGGATAGAAGCATTCCTGTCAAACAGACAACAAATGGTCAAAATTGGGAGCATCCTATCAAATTCTGTACCTGTCAACAGTGGTGTCCCCCAAGGCAGTGTTCTAGGACCAACTCTCTTCATACTCTACATAAATGACCTCTGTAATCATATTAAGACCAACTGATTCTCTTCGCTGATGATGTAAAGCTATTCAATGCCACATACAATACTGCTATACTTCAAAAAGACCTTGACTATGTATCAGAATGGTCAAACAAATGGCAACTTCAAATCTCAACAAATAAATGCTCTGTCTTACATATTGGCAAAAAGAAATCAGAAAATAAAATACAGGCTGAATAGTCAAGCCCTTGTTGATGATCCAAACTCTGTCAAGGATCTTGGAGTACTCATCTCTAATGATCTAAGTGCTAGAGCCCACTGTAACTACATAGCCAACAAGGTGTTAAGAGTTGTTAACCTAATCTTATGTAGCTTTTTCTCTGGTAATATTACACTACTAACTAGAGCATACAAAACATTTGCTAGACCAATACTCGAATACAGCTCATCATTCTGGAACCCACATTACGTATCTGATATTAACACAGTTGAGAAAGTCCAGAAATATTTCACAAGAAGAGTTCTCCACTCTACTCATTGTAGAATACTTTATGCCACCAGACTTGAAATTCTAGACCTAGAAAACCTAGAACTATGCCGCCTTCGGTCCGATCTAAGTATAGTATATAAAACCATACATTGCAATGTCCTACCTGTCAATGAATACTTCAGCTTCAATCATAACAATACAAGAGCAAACAATAGATGCAAACTCAAGGTTAATCGCACCAAACTTGTTTGCAGGAAATACGATTTCAGCAACAGAGTGGTCAATGTCTGGAATACTCTACCTGACTCTGTGGTTTCTTCCCCAAACCCCAAAAACTTTAACCTTAGACTTTCTACTATTGACCTCACCCCTTTCCTAAGAGGTCTGTAGGGGGCATGCATAAGCGCACCAATGTGCCTACCATCCCTGTCCTATTGTTTCTTTTATTTTTCTTATATGTATCCATGTACTCATAACTATGTTTTTACTTATACCTATTATCTTGTAAGCAATTGACAAACCAAATAAAATAATAAATAAATCAATAAAATAATAAATAAATAAATAATTTTAGAATTGTAAGCCCAGAGTCAATTGGTTGAATTGGACCGCTAGAGAAAATGAATGAATGAATGAATGAATGAATGAATGAATGAATGAGAAGAGATAGAATCAATGATACTAACAATTTCTTTTCCATTTAATTTTTAAGAGTAAGATTGTGGAAGAAAGAAAGCTTCAATTTGATGCTTTTAACAGGAAAATGTTCCCAAAATGAAGAATGGAAAAGAGTCATAGAAGAAACATTTTCATATGTTTCAATGTTCAAGGAATGGAAATGCTCACCTCTAACTCATGACTAAAATAAAGTTAAAGTAAACCAGACTGCATTTTCAGACCTTTGCCATAATGAATCAGCAGGATGTTCTAGCTTATGTAATTACAAAATTCTACCATTTCTGCCCTGTCTGGCAAAATTTATTGCATGCTAATGATTAAAATTTTCTATAAATTGAGGAGGAGGAGCAATAGAGCAAATGGATCGATCTTTTTCCTCCTTTTGTTATATGCATGCATTTGGAACAGTGGATGAAGATTCCCAGTGGTGGACGTCAGTTGATTCTAGGTGTCAAATTAGAAGAGGCAGAATTCCCCCTAAAAGAACAAATGTACTTGAAAGTAGAAAGGCTAATGGAGAGTAGGAAGTTCCCAAATAGATATTTGATTTCTCTAGCCCAGTTCTGTTGATATAGTGTAGTTTTGGCTTTATATGATACAGGACTCCAGCCAGCTGAGGCTTTTTGTTTTATTACTTTATTTTGTTTTGTTTTGTTTGTCTATTTATTGTATTTATATGACTGTCCTCTCATTCTCAGTGGCTCAATAGGCAGCAGGAAAAAAAACCCAGATTTAACCCCATGTTATTCATACATTGGAGAAAGCAGACTGTCATCTCATTTAGGTTATCATTAGTGCAATAAAGAAAAGTTACATATTCAAGTTGGATTCTAGTTATAGGGAAGTGCATCAGGTTCCAGGGAGAATCAAAACAGGTGTCCAAGGCAACCTTGACAGGTGAGGAAAGAATAATAATTTGATAGACCTAATATGCTACAAATAAGGCAATTTTACAATTTTTTTTTTCTGAAGTGGAACTTTCTGCATGCAACACATCCTTTTCTCTACCACTGAATTAGGAACTGTCTGTGTGCAGAATGATACCTTTTAAGGAGTACTATCACTGGAGCACCTACAGGAATTCTGGATCTTCATCAAAGGCAATTAATGAAACTCCCATGTGCCCCATGTGTTTTATCTTGATATGACATGATTAAATTTTTTAAACAAAATAATGTGACATCTTCTCTTCTTCTCCTTCCATATCTATTTAATTTTATCCAATACAGTGAAAGAGCCAAATGTCTTAAGGATACTAATGCCTCTGGAGAGAGATTATACTCTATTAAAACAACAAGATGAATGGAATTAAGGAAATCAGGGACAGATCAAATAATGAAGAAAAGTCAGACCGTATGGTAAACAAGCTTCCCTGTAAAATTTAAAAATGTGAAACAAGGATACAACAATCGCCTTGTCTATTACCAAAAAGTCCTTCTCTTACCAAATAAGCAATTTTAAAGCACTCAGCCCTGCTGATACTGGTTAAAAAGAAGTAAAAGAAATTAGCATTGAGGTTTAGAAAGAGTGCTTTGGTGGCTATCAAAGAATATAAAAGATGCTAGTGCATGACCATCTGTGAAAACACGGTGTGCCCCCTACAGTTTTAATCTCAAACCTGCTTACAGCTGTGCAAGATTCTTTTGGAACAGATGCTTATTGTGCAATGTGGGATAAGTGACATCTGAAGAGTGATTCCAGGCAAAGAACATATTCGCTGCATGCAGCTAAATTCTGTATTGTATGTGTACTGCCTAGTCCACACTTAACCTTTTCCCTCTTTTTGTCACCCCATAAAATATCAAATGTACCAGTGGCTCAGCTGTAGCCAAGTATCTTAAGTGACAGCCCAGCAGGCAAAGCAGCCTTTATTTGTCAATGAAAGTTAATGGCATAAATAGAAGCTCTTCTCTCTCACCACTTTCTTCCGCAAAGAGAGGCCTAGAAGTCACTGATTAATAAGCAGCCTTATTAATTCCAGAGGGAGAGGTGACTGAGTGGAGAAAATTAATGACCTCCTGTCTAGGCTGTAGACCAGCCTAAAACATGGAGAGAGAAAAAAAATCTTTGAAAGGAAACTGAATTATTCCATCTTTTGCAGTGCTCTTGGACATGAAGCATTTCTCAAGATATTAACAACTTTGTTCAAATTTAATTTTTGTTCTTCTCATTTAATTTGACTTCATTGCTAGCTGGTATTGCCCCAAGTATTGGTGGTTTGGTTGCATGGCTAATCATCAAGGCTCTGTAAGTCATTGGTCTGAAGGCAGCATTTGGCTGTGGAGTGAGACTGCAGCTAGGAGCCACAAGCCCAAGTTAGCAGAGCCATAGTAAAAGACCTTATAAGACCCTATGACTTTCTTTCCAAGATTCATGTGTGTGCCCCTGGGAGACCCGGTCACTAACTGCGGAAGAATTATTTCTCCAGACCTGCCTTAGAAACCTGGTACCTTCTATCAATTACTCTGAGAACCCTAACTATCACAGCTATTTTTTCTACCGGTTGGGAATGGGTATTGTACTTCATCCCATTGAAGGAAACTTCCTATTGGAAGATATTTTTAATCAACATTTTCTATAAGGAAAAGGCGGATCTAATACAATTTAAGAGAAAAAATAAATGTAAATTACAGATCATTGATTGGTATACAAGAGAATACCGGTGATTGTAATCATTTCTCCGGTAATATTGTACTACTAACTAGAGCATACAAAACATTTGCTAGGCCATTTCTTGAATACAGATCATCTGTCTGGAATCCGCACTGCATATCGGACATTAATACAATCAAGAGAGTCCAGAAATAGTTCATGAGAAGAGTCGTCCACTTCTCTACTTGCAACAGAATACCTTATGCTTCCAGACTTGAAATTTTAGACTTAGATAACTTAGAACTATGCCGCCTTCTGTCCGATCTAAGTGTACTACATAAAATTATCTATTGCAATGTCCTACCTGTCAATAACTACTTCAGCTTCAACCTCAACAATACACAAGCACACAATAGATACAAACTCAGGGTAAACAGCACAAAACTCGACTGCAGGAAATACGACTTCAGCAACAGAGTGGTCAATGCCTGGAACTCACTACCTGACTCTGTGGTTTCTTCCACTAACCCCAAACACTTTAACCTCAGACTGTCTACTGTTGACCTCACCCCGTTCCTAAGAAGTCTGTAAGAGATGTGCACAAGCACACCAACGTGTCTACCGTCCCTGTCTTAATATTCTCTTTTATTCATATCTATTTCATGTATTAATAATCATGTTTATACTTATATATATTATCAAATGCGTGCTTGACTAAATAAAAAAAGTAAATAAATAAAATACTTCAGATAACGTAAGAATTGAAGTGGGTTAAAATGAGGCAATCCTTGCCCCTGGATTGCCACTGTATAGTCTCCCAAAGTAATTTCCAACCTTACTGACAGTTGCCTACTGCAAAGTCTCAAAATAATGTTTAAATGCCTTTGAACTTAAAAACCTATTTCTGAAGCTGGCCCAGGAGCTACAAATAGATCCTAGCTCCCCCTCTCTGTCTTCCCCACCACCACCCCAATCTAAAACGGCCATAGGCTTAATTTAGCACAACCTACCCTTTCCATCCAACAGTGTTAATTTTTAATGTTTTATTTTCTCCTCATGGTTATGAGTATGATTTCAGCAGGAGGCAATTCTGTTCTTCATCTCACTCTTTTGCCAATGCCGTGTAATTATATACATGTTAATTTTGGCATTGTAAAGTTCATAACATCAGTTATTTACTAAACATTAGATATGTCCCACAATTTACCAAAAATGCTGATTGATAGCAGACCATATGGTGTGAGAGCAGTTTAAGAAAGTGAGGTTGTTTCTATTGTTATTTGTTACCCTGTGATGCTTTGTTTATTTAATTATTGTTTTTCTTCTGTAGAAATCTAGTATTTTTACTTTTCTTTTAAAACAAATGTGTCAGTGTTATTCTATGTAATAGCTGTATTCAGCCATAAAAGGCCATCAGCATTAGAAAATTCATACATATTTGCTTAATAATGCCTTTTAAGTAATCTATCCCTTTGTTAATGCTTTTTCCCCAACTACCAAGCCATATACTAGAAATCAAAATTAGCATCTAAATGAGGATGTTTTAAACACATGCCTAGGGGTTGCAGTTTTCACCTTTTTATAGTTTGCTGTGTTAAATTATGTAAAATAGAAATGGTATTTTAGTATTAATAAGGTAATGTAACCCTATCAACCCTCTTTTCTCTGTTATGAAAAAAAATGAAAATGGTTTCAGATATATAAAGTAGAAATAAAACTAATAATAATAACAAAGCAAAATTATATTGCATTTTCTATTAACATGTGAAATTTTATAAAACACTTGCAAAATACTTAATTGAAGTTTTAGTTAAAATAGAAATTATTTTACTAGCGATTATTACCTGCAATATACTGAAAGCAGCCTTTTTAAATTTCAGAACAAGATTCACTACTAGTGTACTTGATTTTACTCCATTTAATTATGAAAAAATATTAACAAGATATGATGTATATATAGCAAAATTTAAGTACAAAAAGGCTACAAAAATATCAGTGATATAAAAAGTAAAGGATTGTGTCATAATTTAAATTCCATTTGAATAAGAGATGTTTATATTATATAATAATAACCAGAACAAGCAAGAATTAATTAATAGTAACTTTACTTGAAAACAGTGAGATTGGTTTTCCATTTTATTTGTATAAAAGATATATTTAAATATCAGGTGATTTTTTTAGCTGTTTATGAATCTCATTCTTTATTCATAAAACTCTTTCATAAGATACATTACATCAGATTCTATCACCTAGACTGAAGGGTATGTATTCATATTAGTCATTTGTAACTAAAGCAACAAAAAATATATCAAATATATTGGACTACAATTTGTAAAATAAAGTTTTCATGCTGTTTTTCTCAGGCTGCCTTTATGCAAGTGAAATGAAATTATTTTAGTCAATGACTGGATCATTTTTTAAAAAAAAACTGTATTTTACATTTATCTGAAATATATTACAGTACATAGTGACTTTTTAAAAACAATATGGTATACAATTACTGTTGATATACTTAATATATGATAAGTGATACAGGAAATATTTTCTTAGTTCGTGAAAACTATTGCAGGATTCATCCTATATTTAATAAAAGTTCTTTTAAGTCTTATTATCAACAATTGAAAACATTAAAATAGTATCATGACTCTAAACCAGGGGTGTCAAACTCATGGCCCATGGGCTGGACATGTCACCCACTGGCCATGCCCATACCCAGTTTAGCAATGGGGGGGGGAGTCATGATACATCACGTGACATTACAACGCATTATCAATTTTATATTTATATGTTTCATTGGAATCAATTATATTTAGTTATTTAATTGATGCAGAGCTTATTTTTTATCTCCTATTGTTATTTTTGCATTGTTTTAATGATAATCTGTCCCATAAAGAAACAGCCTCACGTAGGCTCTTGGTAAGATTCTGCTGTTATTATAGGCAAGTTTTAAGAATGTTTTAAGAACAATATAGGCAAGTTTGCAAAAGAATGTTTCAAAATCATTTTTAAATATATAAAGCATGAGAGAAAACTTATTGGTGTAACTTTTCTGCCTCCGGAAGAAATGTGTAACTTTGTCAATAACGACATTTTAAACTTTGCCACAATTATTATGCATAGTCTCCTTAGCTTCCTTGCAAACAGACCATTTTTGCATTATCCTAATCTTGGTCATCTGGTAATTTGTTCTGAAATATACTGTTTCTAAGAATAAGAGTAAAGTATGAAAACAACCAATCATTGCCTTCTCCAAAACATGAGTGTTCAATTTGTTCAATGATAAGGAGAAAACATGCGCACTTCCTGATAAAACAGGAAAGTTGTGGTGTACTTGTTAATATTGAACTGCTTATAATATTTTCACTGACAATGCATTGTAAAAATATACAATTTTATGCAAACACAACAAACCATTTTTCTGGAACTGAAGAATCCATCCAAAATAACTGAATTTACTGAGGATATTGTCATGAAAAGGGTTAAAAAGACCATTTCATGCTGAACAGCTAGGCGCCAGTGAGATAAGAATTTAACAAACTTTCCTGGATTTATATCAGCAGAAAAGTCCAAAAGAGTCTAGCTTTTTTGCTCCACTTTATTGCTGGAAAACAGAAACACAAGTTTCTAATCAGGACTATATTTGTACAAAGACAATTCGGACAAAACAAAATATAGTTTGTTTTTTGTGGTCGTCTTTCTTTTTATTATAGTAGGCTTAAATTTCTATATATCTTATTTCTCTAATCATTGTTTACTAGATTAATATATTGTAACTTAATAAATCAATATTTCATTTCAACCCAGATAAGTTAATGGCATATATCATGTCAGTATAAAAATATGAATATTTTTATGGTATGGTTGATGCATTTTATAGTGATAGAATAGAATATTCTGTTTATCCATGCTTCACTCAGTCTAATTTTTTATATTTGCACCATGGCTTGGGCCATCAAATAATCTTTCACAAAACACGTAAGGTGATGGCATACATTAAAAAGGAGAGAGCTTTAATTGCACGATCATCATCTTGACTTTTTGATCCACTATGCAGATGACCCTGACATTAGGTTAAATAAAACATGATTAGGTAGTTTATGATGCAGTGTCAGGGAAGTCTATCTTGAGAGAAAACCCATTTCCACACTTTAAATACCCATTCCCATATATTTCTAAGAGTGCTGTAGCATGCATTAAAGAAACCATATGACAAACTGCTTTGCTAGCTGAATAAGATCTTAGCAACTAGACCTTATATTAATAGACTGAATTGTAGTGCTAATGATACTCAATGTACTATTATTCATTAAGGTGACCAAGAACATTTTAAATATATCAATAGCAATTTTCACTAATATATTGGCATAAATATAATATTGTTTAGTTGAATCATGTTCAATCATGTTACTTTCACCAAAGGAGAGGGAGTGCATTATTCCAAAAGACAATAAGATAGATTTGCAGTTGCTAATTCCAGAAATAATTGCTAAAAACACACTAGCAATGCACCTTTCTGTAGAAGGCCATGATATGATGACCTATTCATTTGTTCAGGTGCTGTAATAGGCAATATCAAGGCAGCTGAGTTTTCATCCTAGAATGTTATCCTTACATTGGGTAATCCTGTAAATAGAAATCATTTTTAAATAAAAGCCCATCCTCTTTTTAAAATTATATTCTCTGATGTAGAATCCATGACCACGCTAATCCATGTTGATAAGATTTCATAATGCAGAAATATTTTCTTCCCACCACCTAGAGTGGGTAGCTTCTTTATCTTTCTTTAGGATTATTCTGTTTACTGTGCTACTAAAACACTGGGGGTGGCATTTACTGGTGGTGATTTTCTTTGACAATTCACCTTGCAAACAAAACCAGGTAAAGGGGGATGTCATATTAGTGTCACATCAAAAGTGCTCTGATGTAAACAATACTTACCGGTTTTCAAATTAGATTGTATAGGATGTGATAAGCGACATTTCCATGTGGTGGCCATTCTATCCAGTCTTTGATAAACTAAGAATCTATTTAATCTCCACTACGCCTAATGAAACTGAACACTATCACAAGAAGAGTTTTAAAAGATCGAATGAATAACTTCCATATAAAGCAAGTTACCCCTAAGGACAAAGCAGCTTATGGACTTTCCAACCACTAGGTAAAAGTAGAGGTTCCCATCGCACATACGTGCTAGTCGTTTCTGACTCTAGGGAGTGGTGCTCATCTCTGTTACAAAGCCAAAGAACCAGCACTGTCTGAAGACTGTCCATGGTCATGTGACCAGCATGACTAAATGCCAAAGGCACACAGAACGCTGTTACCTTCCCACCAAAATGGTCCCTATTTTTCTAGTTGCAATTTTACATGCTTTTACATGCTTTTTTACATGCTGCTGGGTTAGCAGAAGCTGGGACAAGTAACGGGAGCTCACTCTGTTACATGGTGCTAGGGATTCAAACTGCCAAACTGCCAACCTTTCTGATTGACAAGGTCAGCGTCTTAGCCATTGAGACACTGTGTCCCTTCCAACAACTAGCTGGATGTTATTTGTTCTTCAAGGAAAAGCATGTTCAATGTTATTTATAATATTGTTTACATGAGTAACATGTTTGTTGAAACATAGTTTTTTGTGGACTTAAGCCATTTTATCACAAATGTATGACATACTGTACTGTTAACTCTGGAAGACAGTGGAAAGACAGGATGAATTGGTGTGCTATGGTCCATGAGATCATGAAGTCAAACATGATTAAGCAATTGAACAACTGTATTATTATGGCGCTTTTTGCAAGTGACACCCAAAATTTTGCCATAGTATCTTCCACCTATCAGAAAACTTATTTTCTAACCATAGGAATATATAAGAGAATATATCTTTGAAATTGAGAGCATGTCTATCAGATAGGTGCCATATGCTTTTTTATCAAAAGAAGGATTTTAAAAAATGCTTAAACTATCCTCTATAAATAGCACGCCAGTAGTGACATTCATTTATTATTTTGGATCTAAATTCTGCCTGCCCCCACCATGTCTTAGTCTTTTTAGCCTCTTTAATTATAATGACAAAAACTACAATGTAAATACACACAGTGATAACATGGTGAAGACAGGTGCTGCGAACAATGAGTTGTACTCCATCAAGATCACCAGAGGGTTTCAATCAGTACTGAATTCACCTAATAATGTAAGTTACTGCACTGCAGTCAGATTGATTAACGGATAGGTGATATGCAGTTCAAGGTGTGTGTGCCTAAGGCCATTCCTTGTTAGGAAAGGGAAAGAAAGCCAGTTAATGACAATGTCAGCAGGGCACAATCTCATGGAAGAGACTTGACTTTGAATTTCATATCCAACTCTGCAAGTCTGCCATCCTGCCAGTCCCATTAATTCCAGTAAGTAACAAGAGTGAATTTATCATGGGTTTTCATATCTTATTGTCCAAGTATTTAATATTGTGGTTTCTCTTAGGAAATGTTCTATTTTTTATCTAAAGGGAAGGCTCGGGAATTTCAATGGTCCTGACAGTAAGGTCAATAAGCATAAGTTCTGTGTAGTGTTACTCTTGTGGATAATGTTAAAAGAAATGGGATGAAACTGAAAGGAATCTATAATGAAAGTGGGGCTGTGTAGATGTTAAAAAAAAAAAAGCCAATTCAGCTAAGAGAAAAAGAAAGTGTGGGAAAAGTTTTATATCCAAATATATTTTATTCTTTATACTGTTTCCATTTTCTCTTAAAATATTAGCAGACTCAACAATAGTCTGAGAATCTTAATCAAATTAGCAAACTTCCTCAAACCCTGAAATAAGTTATCCAGACCTAATCCACATATCAAAAGGATAAGGTCTGCAAACACAGAGTTAATTAAATTGTGTCTCCCAAAGTAACTGCATGTACACAAGAATAAACATACCTACAGACACATACACAAACATGTCCCTCAAGTGTCATTCTAGAATCAGCATGTGACACCCAGACAAGCTCCCCTATAAAAATCTGCTTTTTTGTTGTTAGTTGCAAAGTCATGTTCAACCCACCACGACCCCATGGACAACATTACTCCAGGCCTTCCTGTCCTCTGCCATCCTCCAGATTCCATTTAAACAAAAAAAAATCTGCTAATGTATCCCATTTTTCTGCCCCTAAAAGCAAACTGTTTTGCTTTTAGGAATAAATAGTCCTTCTTTCCTCATAGCTGTCTGCATCTCATTTTTATTTATTCTTGTGCAATCCTGGCTCGAGTTGGAACCCCAAATTATTCTTCTGACAAGAGAAAGAATGAAACACAGAAGAAAAAATCAGTTTGTATTGTTCCAATACATCTACTTGCACTTTGATGCAACATTTAATTTAATTAGACTTGCAGGTCAGAAAGCAATCCTCTAGTTATGGAGAACTTCATCAATTTTTCATGAGTAGAAACTAGAGCTGATTTGGCCAATTCAAAGACACAAAGAGGTTTGGTTGCTGATGGAACCAGTATTGAAATAGGTCCCCTGCCCCCCAAAGGATATATCCAACTGGAACATAGTATATGAGAAGTGTAAATCAAGGACAATTTAAATTTTAGGACATCTATTTTATGGAATGGAACAGATACTTTAAAAGGACTTTGCTAAGTATGTGTGCTGAGCTATAGCTCAACAAATAGCAAGATCATTCTTGTTTCATGTCCTGCACATCAGCATATTTGTTTCATGTCCTGCATATTAACTTCTACAAGTTAATGCTTCTGTACAGATACAGTGATGAACAATGATGAAGAATTTTAGGGAAAATACAAGAAAAGCTGAGTTTAACATCTAGAAAATGAAATAGCATTATTGGAATAAAAACACTGAAAAAATGAATTGAGACAGATTTGGTTTGCATATATTTGCAGTAACTGCTTTAAGCCAAATACAAACTTTATACCTAGACATTGGATTAACAATAAGAGAATCAAACTGATTACATAACAAGAAACAAATGGAAAGGTGAAATCCATTCAACCAGGTACTTTCAGATTCAGACCAGGTATTGTAAACAAAACAAAACAAAAGGTTACATGTAGAAAATTTAATGTTTATTGAAAAAAGATGATAAACAATTAAAATGTAAGATCCATGTAAAGAATAGACTCCATAGATTTAACCTATGTAAAAGAGAAACTGAGAAACTAAGAGAAAAGATAATATACATTCTGAGAACCAACATATTCTAAAAAAAAATTTTTTTAAAAAAATCTAAATATCATTTAAGACTAGTATCCTGATTGCAAGATAAAGTTGAAGGATTAAAGTCTCAGGTGACAAATAGACCTTACAATGACAGAATACAGATTTTCAACATCAAAGAAAAAGAACCATCAAAAATTGGCAACTATGGAAGAAATAGCAAGAAAAATAAAATAGATATTTTCAAGAAAATAAATAATAAAGACATTTTACACATATTAAGACTAATCTGGAATCCTTTACAATGAGAATTACACTACAACAAAAATATTTTATGTGGAACATATTCAGCTCTTTTAGAAAGGGAGGTAAGATTTGCAATAGACTAGCAAGCCAATAAAAAAGCTCCAGAAACAAATAAAATACTTACTTAATTATTTAAAGCTGCAGGAAAGGATGAAGTTAATGTGCTAAGAACAAATATAGAACAAGACTGTATGCTCTAGAGATTGGAAAAGATCAGTGAATGTATATTACATAAAGGGTGATGTAAGACAACATGCAAAAAAATTGTACCATTCATTAATTTATTTTGCAAGCAAAGTTTTCCTTACAGTCTTATAAAGAATAGAGGTATATAAAGAGAGCAAAAATACCAAATGAACAGGAATGTTTAAAAAAAATATAGCGTGATCCAGAATAAGAAATGTAGTGAGGCAAGGAAGCATAGTGTTCCTGTATCTGTGTAACTTTTAACAAATATATTGTATGAATGTCAACACTGATTGGAGAAGATTACAGGACAGCTAGTATAAAAACTGGAGACCAAAACATTATGAAATGAAATAAAGGTAGTACTCAAATTATGACCACAACTGAGCTATTTTTCATCACTAAGCAAAACAGTTAAGTGAGTTTTGCCCCATTGTAAGACCTTTCTTGCCACAGTTGTTAAGTGAATCACTGCAGTTGTTAAGTTAAAAACATGGTTGTTAAGTGAATCTGGCTTTCTCGTTGAACATACTTGTCGGAAAATCACAAAAGGTGATCACATGATCCTGGGACACTGCAACCATCAAAAATACATGACAATTGTATGGCATCTTCAAATTTTGATCACATGACCATAGAGATGCTGCAATGACTGGTCATAAGCAGCGGTGGGATTCTACCAGTTCTGTCTGGTTCTATAGAACCAGATGTTAGAGCTCCTGGTAGTTCGGATAACTGGTAAAATGGCCCCCTGGCTGGCCCTGCCCCTCTCCGCCGGCTTCTCCGCTCCCTGCCCAGTCAGTCCCTATTGCACATGCGCAACATCGTGCGCATGCACGACATGCCTGCAGCCTGCTTTTGCCTGCCAGGCCAGCCATTGCTGCCTGCCTTTCACTCCTGGGCAGCAGAAAACTAGCCCGGTTGAATCCCCTTTCTCTCTGCTGCCCAGGAGTCGTTTCCCAAAGGGAGGGGCCATGTAAGCTTTTTGCTGTGCCAGGAGAAGCTCTCCCAGCAAGAGCAGGTGAAAGAAGCAGCCCAGAGCCGATCTGCCCGCTCACAGGTAAGTCTGCCCTTCCCCCACTGTCCCCGGGACTCCCCAGACCTTGCCCAGCCTACCTAGCTGCCCTCTCCAACATCCACAGGCTCGGGTGGCCGGCTAAGCCACCACACAGTGCTCTCCCAGCTCTCCTTACCTCGTGGCAGGTGGCGGACCCAGCTGCCAGCCTTAAGCAGCCCCATGAAATGGGAAACAGCCATGTCCGCCTCCTCTGCCGCCTGCAGAGGTGCTTTGGGAAGGCTGGGGCAGGGGTGTGTATGTGTGTGTGTGTGTGTGTGTGTGTGTGTGCTCATGGCTCTGCTTTAAGCATGTGGAGATGCTTAAAGCAGCAGGGCCAGAAGCACCTGCTGCCCCAGCCGTTGCTGCACATGGAGCGGAGGTGGTTTGGGAGGGCTGGGCTGGGGTGTGTGTATGTCTGATCATGGCCTTGCTTTAAGCATGCGGAGGTACTTAAAGCAGCAGGGCCAGGAGCATCCGCTGCCCCAGCCATCGCTGCAGGCAGAGCAGAGGTGCTTTGGGAGGTCTGGGGTGGGGTGGGGTGTGTGTGATCATGGCCCTGCTTTAAGCACATGGGGTGCTTAAAGCAGCAGGGCCAGGAACACTCGCTGCCCAGCTGTCAAATGGGAGGCAGCCAGGTCTGCCACCTCTGCCACCCGTGGAAGTCCTTTGGGAAGGCTGGTGTGTGTGTGTGTGTGTGTGTGTGTGTATGTTGTGTGTGCGTGCTTTTATATGTGAAATTCTTAGCCTTCGCCTTAGTCTTCCCCGCCAACCCACTCAGAGCGATGGTTTTTGCTGATGCTAGAGATGGTCAGGAAAACGACCTGACCATCGCTCCGAGTGGGTCACCGGAGAAGACCAAGGCAAAGGCTAAGAATTCCACGTAGGTGGAGCATTGCATCCCGGAAGCACCAATAGAGCAGGGGAATGAGGACGTGTGCGGTTGGAGCCGGCTTGCAGGAGAAGAGTTTGTTTTGGTGGGATGCTGGTGCTCGAAGCGGCCTGCTGACCCCTCTCCTCCACTGTAGTCTGGCGCTCCGTGCGGGCATAGAGAGCTGTCCTTGCCCTCCCTCTTCCCACGCTCCCTTCCCTATTTCACCTTCCCACTCTCCCTCGCATCCTTTCTTTCCCCCACCCCCTGGAGATGGCTTCTTCAGCGCCTCCGGGTTCCAACTGAGGCCTGATCATGAACATTGTGAACAGCATCATTGGGGTTAGCGTGCTGGTGATGCCCTTCTGTTTCCGACAGGCATTAATGATTATTATATAAAATATATAGGTTGAATATTCACCTTAGGAGCAGTAACATGGCTTACCTGTTATATTGCTCAAGGTTTACGTTTCATTTTTTTATTCTTATTTCATATTCTTTTTAAATTAAGTTATACTGTCTGTTCTTAGAACATCTATCCTGCATTATTGATATAAAAGAGGATAGCATATGTAAGAGTTCTCTTGATACAGGAATTCCAAGGTTTATTATTTCTTTAATGCTTTCTCTCTCTTATATTGTCTGGCCATGTTTGTTATAACCTGGTCCTTAGACACTTGTTCATCTGTGTAACTTGTCTGACAGGCACAAAAATATAGAATTTGGGATTAAACTTTGTTTTATAAATTGAGAAATTGCAAACTATTTCTGTTCATCATTAAAGTAATCTTATATCTATATGAGAGTCATATATATCTTGTTTCTTTTTTTCTATTTTTCCTTCCCCCCCTCACCATTGCCATGGATGTTGAGAGGCTTTCAGATTCTGGAATCCAATGTAAAGTAGATTTTAGAAACATATTCCCCAGGTTGTTTCATATTAAGAAATTATCTGTGTGTTTAAGCTCCAGATACATTCCTTAGGAGCCATTTTGGTGTAGTGGTTAAGGCATCAGGCTTGAAACAAGGAGGCTGAATTGTAGTCCCACCTTACCCTAGTGCCTAGTCCCATCTTAGGCCCAAAGCCAGCTGGGTGACCTTGGGCCACTCACTGTTTCACTAGCCCTAGGAAGAAGGTAGTGGCAAATCCTTTCTGAAATCTTGCCAAGAAAACTGCAGGGATGTTTCCAGGAAGATGTCAGGATTGACTTGAAGGCACACACAAAAGATAAAGTTTGCATTACATGGCTTTACAGAATAAAGAGCCCTGGAATATGTTTTTTGCAGTAATTAAGAAAAAAGTGAAGTGAAATTGCCTGTCCAATGAATAATATAATATTATAATAAATGAATATGCAGCTTCCTGAAATTCCCAGTCATTGCAACTATTGTTTAAAAGTTGCTCATTTTTAATTAAAAAAATCAATATTTACATAAATATTTATAATATTTACATACAAGCCATGCGCAGCCAGTCACGTGACCACCAAGCCACCCCCAGTCAGCAAGCCATGCCCACCCAGTCACATGACCACCAAGCCACACCCACAAATTAGGCCACACCCACAGAACCGGTTGTTAAGAAATTTGAATCCCACCCCTGGCCGTAAGTCACTTTTTTCAGTGCTATTGTATCTTTGAACAGTCACTAAACAAATGGTTGCAAGTCAAAGATTACCCATATGCTAATGATGTCACATTGTTAGCCAAATGTTAGGGGGTGGGGGGGGGGGGGGGGGGGGGGGGGGGGGGGGGGGAGGGGGAGGGGGGGGGGGGGGGGGGAGGAGGGGGGGGTTTGGTGGGGGGTGGGGGGGGGGGGGGGGGGGGGGGGGGGGGGGGGGGGCGGGGGGGGGGGGGGGGGGGGGGGGGGGGAGAAGGGTTTTTTTTTTGGGGGGGGGGGGGGGGGGGGGGGGGGGGGGGGGGGGGTGGGGGGGGGGGGGGGGGGGGGGGGGGGGGGGGGGGGGGCGCTCTTCCTTCCTTTTTTTTTTTTTTTTTTTTTTTTTTTTTTTTAGAACAGGCTTATACTGAGTCAATAAGTTTTCCCAGTTTTTTTGTGTAAAATTAGGTGCCTCGGCTTATATTCAGGTCGACTTATACTCGAGTATATACGGTAATAATTATGAAACTAAAAAATGGAAAAAAATGGACTAGGGCAGAGGTGGCTAACCTTTTTCGGCTCTCGTGCTGATAATTGCAAGTGCTCTCGCTTGCTCATGTGCCAGCACCCAGAAGGCAATGTGTGCTGGGACCCCATCTGCCCCCTGCACGTGTGCGCCAGATACCCAACAATCAGCTGTCAGGCAGTGGCGCGCAAGCGCATGTGCAGTGGGGCTCTTCCGGGCAACCTCTCTCATGCCGGGGGAAATGGCTCTGTGTGCCACTTCTGGCACACGTGGCATAGGTTCGCCAATATAGTACTAGGGAAAAACAGGTTTGGCAAGATAGAAAAAGCAGAAGCACAAGTTACTGGATAAAGTGAAAGAATGTGACCAAATAGATCATTGGAATATCCTTTGAAGACATAGGCCAAGATAGGTGTTACCATGGTTGCCCATATACAATAGTCACCAAGGTTTGGGAATGACTCAATTACATATAATTAATTTTGTGTTCTTAATATTTCAATAGCTATATAGCCAATTTGGTCTAGTGGCTGAGGCACTAGGCTCGAAATCAGGATATGGTGAATTCTAATACCGCATGAAAGCCAGCTGGGTGGCTTTCGACCAGATACTCTCTCTTAGCCCTATTCACCTCACAGGGTTGTTGTGGTGGTAGGGAAAACAGGGGGAAGAAGGAATATTAGAATTGTTTGCCACCTTGAGTTATCTGCAAATGTAATACAAGTGGGATTTTAGAAAATATCTAAAATAAATAAATATTGTCCTAAGTTCCATAACTTATTCAAACTGATTTGTCATCAGCATACAGTTCCTCAAGAAAATGTTGTTTTTTAACACTAGGCCAGCCTCACTGATGATAAGATAATACAATAAAAAGAGAGAGGTGTCAGCTACTATTCCTGCCCAAAATGAGTGGCTCTCATCATGTGACATCACACAGGTGGGAGAAAGACTTGTTAAATTCAAATGGCACCCTTGATTGTTACCTAAGAGACTTTTATCCAAGACTGACAATGTTTCAAGGATCGTGAGACATAGCAGTAAAAATTTGTGCATGCTACAGAGATTTAGTGGAAGAAAGTGACACCTGAACTATTTCACGTGTATATAATCATTTTGAAAATCTAAGATGTCCCCAAATATAATATTTGTTACCAAGAATGATTAACCAGCCACCCTTTAATGAATAGAGAAAAATGGAGTGAAAGCATATTAAAAATTGATGTCCAAAATCCCCAGTACATTTTTTTATATTTGCCCTAAATTTTCAATGAAATAGTAAACATTTTAACACATTAATAACTTAAAAACACAATAATGGAAATCTGGTAAGTATTCCATACTATAGAGTTGACAATAACCATTCATAATAATTTTTTCTGCTTCAAGTATACATAACAAAAAGCCTTAGGGGCAGACCAGAGCTACCAGATCTAGCCTGCTAAAATCCACATGATTCCTGTATATTGTTGGTGGCCATGCAGTATGTGTCTGGCTTTCATGCAAGCAAGACCTCATGGCTACAGGGCAAATCCTAGGAAATGATTAAATATGTAGGAAATAATTAATCTAATTTTCAGCATATTTAATTTCATCCTAGCTACTCCTCTTCTTTGTCCTAACTCTGTTTTGGAATAGCCACATGCCAAAATGGACCAGGAAGCCTTCATCAAGACTAGGTTTACAAACTAATGTTCTGTTTCAAAGACTAGCACTTAACAATCTGTCATTCAGTAGTAACATAGTGTGCTTGTTGTGTTCCTATGCAATGAGCAGCAACCTATTTCATATAATTAGTAATGTTACTTTACCCATACTGGTTCTAGATATAATCTAAAACAGTATTTCTCAACCTTAGCAGTTTTAAGATGTATTTCAACACCTAATGTTTTTAACCAGCATGCTGGTGAAGAATTCTGGGAGTTGAAGTCCAAGTATCTTCAAGCTGACATGATTGAGACACACTGGTATATAATGACCATAGCAATTTAGTCACCAAAAAGTGGAAATTAGTACCTATAAATGTTTTTTTTTTTTTAAAAAAACATGTTAAGAAATTTACTTGTGTTTGACTGGGAGCCTAAATTACACTTTTCTTACAGTCTACTCAAACTCATTTGGCAACTTTGCTAGACCTGAAAATAGAAGCTAGTCCAAGTACGTATTTCCAGACATTAGTAAATTAGTATTCACTAAAGTTTCTAGGAGTCTTGAGTCTCTAATCTTGATGAGATATCGTATAATCCCTCATTTGAAGATTATGGTATTTAATGGTAAAGCCATCATTTCCCTTATCACTCTTTTACACCTTGATTTATCTCAAAACTACCTTATTATTCACAGTGGCTTTTAAAATCCATTGTACTGATATAAGAGCAATCAATCAGTAATTAAAAGAAAGCACACTGAATTTTTAGCCATGCTGTGTCTATACAGTATCTCAACCAGCTATCCCACAGTATGATCCAGACAACAAATATTTATAACTAAATAAAGTAGGAATATGGTGAGATTTTCCAGCCTGAATATGAAGATATGTAAATGCTTGGTTCACTAACAGATACAATTAAAAACCTCTGACACATACAACTAATACAAACAACTATAGAAATTCAGATTATACTGGGGATATGATGTACCTGGTTAGAGATCTTTTACATGCCTGTAAACGTGTACTTGGTTTCTGAAGCTCCTGGAAGATAGTGATTTCATTATGAAGGCTTCATAAATAATTCATAAACAATCCCTAGTTAAAATAAGTTTGAATCTGAAGAGTTGGCATCATAAAATTGGTAGAATCCTGTAGGGCAGCAGAATGCCAATGCCAATAACTGTTTTAGAATCAACTGTACTGCCATGAATCTTTTGTAAAGGACATGAAGTACTTAAGTAGATTCCATCTATTTGGCTAGAATGAATAGGTTCTCTGAACTCAAAAGTTAAGGCATATGAGCTCTTCCTGACTAGGTATTCATCTTTCAGGCATCACCCAGCATCATTTAGGTAATAGAAACCCTGATGTCAGTGTTATTATATTAGTACCATGATGACTGGATGACTCAAGAAGGCATTATAAATAATTGATGAAGAAATCATAGATAGTCACTTCCCTATGTCTCATTAGATGCTCTTAACTAGGTGTCGTCTTTGCTAGATGGGCCACTAATCCTAGTAGGAAAGTTAGCTTTAGTTTCATTTTAGGGAAATCTGCGACCAACATCCAGTGAAATGAGCAAGGCATAGGAGGAGGGGGAAGAAGGGAATGAATATCTCCATATGGCAGTCAGCAAACTATTATTTTGACAGCAAGTAAACCAGCCATAACATTGAAAATCATAATATTGAAAAGAGCTTCAACTTCACTCCTGATGGGTAAAACCTCTTCAGTTAAAGGATCTAATCCCATTTAATAGTCATTGGCCTGGATTATAAGAAGGCTTTCTGAGCTGGAATTATAAATATATAGGATGTGGATATTAGTTATACACTGACACATTTCTCAGGCAAGATACCAAGATGGCTGACTTCACAGGATACTAGAGACATCACACAGGCTAGTTCTGAGAACACTTCCCTCTTTTTTGCAAACAGTTTTAAAAATATCAACCAATGAAGGTCACAAGCATGACAGAGGACACAATGCCATCATTCAGATACCTGGACAGCCTGTTTTTTGTATGCTTTGGGAGCAGAGAAGTTAAAATGTGTCTTTCTGTTCCCTCAAAACATGAAAAAATACACTGCCATGAATGAATGATTTTACTACCAAACTGCAGTCTTGAAATCTGGGCCTGCTATAGGAGTCACAGAAATTGACAGGGTATGGGGTGTAGCTGATTGGTTCTGCTCCTTACCTTTAACACTCTTTTTCCTCATATAAAGATATAGGAGATATTTAGTCTAATGAGATGTAGCTTCAAGGGTCTCAGAAAGAAGGATTTCTTAAACAAAAATAGTGTGGGGTTCTTCTAAAATCTATGGCACAGTGGCAAAGATCTAAAATGAAAAATTGAAAAAAAGGCATATTATTAAAGTGAGTCTGACAGCTTAATGCAATTTCTATATAATTGTGCTCATTGAACAAACTCCACCCTTTTGTAAAGCTTTTTATTAAACATATTTTCTAAGACATTTTAAGCTTTAAAAAATGGTATGCAGCTGTAACCGAGCGTGTGTATGTAGTGAAACCAACGATAGCTTTGGCCATTTCAGGAGCAGATTAAATTCATATTGTTACAGCAAGATCCAGTTCCAACAGAGTCTAATCACAGCAGGGTGCTGATTTGCAGCTCTAATTTCATTTTGATAAGCAATTAGTTCTGCAGAGAGAGAAAGGGACACAGTGTCAGTCCTTAGGGCAGTAAGAGGTCATACTGGCAGGATACCAAGTATTAAATAACTCTATTCTACTCCATAGGGTATTTTGAATATTCCAACTTAAATGCCTTGAAATTGGAACAAAACAAGCCATTTTTGAATTATGCTGCATATTTTTTATCCCTTGCCCCCAGCCTCTCAAGTGAAATGGTTAGAAATTCATAGCACACTTTCTTGACTAGGTTAGCAAAATTTGCCAACAAGTATAGCACTCTGCTTCCCTAAAGGTAAAAATCAGCCCATCAGTTTCTTCCTGAGTTACTGCTTGGCCATTTACTGGAAATCTGTTTGGTGGCTAATTCGTTGTCATTGTGCTCCAACAAAAAGCATTTTTTATTGGCAGGTGCAGGCAAAGTTTGTGAAAACTAGAAATGTGTGCAAGAAGACTCCATAAAAAAGAAAGATGGCATTGCTGAGATGGCTGTTCTCTGTGATTTTTAGTAATAGACTTCAGTTTGCCATGAAATTAAATTTATAGTATACCTGCTAGACATGAAGGGACTGATTTATCCTCTGTATAATTCCATTGAACTCACTGGACTTATACCAGAATTTGGAACAGAGGCTTCAGCTAAGCTTTACTATTCCTTGATTTAACATTAAAGGCACCAATTTCATGGGAGGCGTATCAAGGAAACAAAAAGGATATGTGGATGATTTACAGAATGCCTTTTTATGAAAAAGGAAAATGATGAATATGCAATCCATATAAATGAAAACACACACACAACTTCAATACAATATTTTCACTTTGAAGTGAAAGACACATAACATCAAATACCCATACAGTCTCTATGGGTATGATACAATTCATTAATCTGAATGGAGTTCTCATTTGTTTTAAAGTAATATGTTTTTGAAGAAACTTTGAGAAAGTACAGTTTTGTAGTCTTATTGCTGCATTGGGCTAATTTATTTTAAGTGATAACCACAACATTAGAAATAGATACATTATAACCCAATAATGAGCCACTAAGCAAACACAAAAATATAGGTAAATAAAAAAGTTTGATACTGATAAAACAGGTAGGGTTCTAGAAGGAGGATTTTGGTTGAAGGAGCTTCATACTTGTGTCATTGCTGAAAACCTAACAATGTAACATTCCAGCAAAATATGTCTAGAATTATCTTTGGGACCATCCTGATTAATGTGGGAAGATTAGAGGATGTGCTGGCAAAGATGGGATTACAGACATACCTCTAGGTTTACTAAATGTTTGTTGTCCTCAGGGTGTGTGTGTGTGTGTGTGTGTTTATGTATGTGCCTTTGATTCAGTCTTGACTCCTGATCACTATCTGGACAAATATTGAACCCTATATAGTAGAACCTCTGATCACGAATGCTTCTGACCGTGACTAAATTGGGTTCCAACCAAAAAATTAACAAAATTTATGAATCTGGTCACAAATACATACTTGGGTGGTGATCAAACACGACCCCTGACCCAGATATTCCTGAAGATGAAACATTAGAAGATGAAGAAAGCGTCAAAGTTGTGGAATGAATTATAGTCATGACCAAGGGTTCTACTGTAGTTGTAATACAAAATAAAAAAATCTTTGCTTTTCATTAGATCACATTTATCATAATTCTTTATTGGAAAGCCCAATGGTTAAATGAGGCTTAACTTGTTGATTTTTTTAAAGTTTATTTTTTTGGCAAGGATATGTCCATTGAATTAATAAATATATTTTCCCTGCAAAATAAAATTGGGAAAGTATTTCTAAAAGAAAGCAAAGAACATCCCCCAACTCCTTTCAGTTTTATTGGAATTCTGGTTCTTGTTATCTTATTTCTTTATCTTTGTGATTCATTATGCTTTCTCATCACTGATCATTGTTTTGTTTTCTCGCTCTTTGTTTTTTCACTGTGTAATCATTATCTATATTTTCCCTTTGCTGTGTAATTTTTTGCATTTCAATATTAAATATAAACAAGCTAAGCAACACATAAGGAATGGATGTATGCACATATTCAGATATAGATCCTCCTTTTATTGAAAGCTTGCTGTTTAACTGGCAAAACAAGAATAAATAAAAGTCACAGATATACAATAACTCATTACTCCCTTTATCAATTTCTCCTATGTCATGTAATTCCCAAATTGGTGTCTACTGAAAGAATAACATTCTGGCCCCATTACCTCAACTAGTTTAACCTAGTCAAGCCACTTAAATATCAAATCTCATCAAAAGTGGTTCTACCAACATGTACTCGCACTATGTGAAAAGTTGGAAATAGTTTTCCAGGATGTATATCGTATCTCATGAGTCCTTACACCAGAAAAGTACTTGGAAAATTTCATGAAAATTCTAGGTCCTACCCTATTGGCCAAGGAGACAGCAGTAATCATGAATTGACCACTGCAGTCAATCATTGTTTAGAAACTGTGTTCTGTGCTGCTAGACCAAGAGAGAGAATTCTATTTTAGCTTCTTTTTTTAAAAAAACACCTATATTTTCCAGCATTTTTTTCCAGGAAAACTAAACAGCTAAAATAGGGTATTATTTGGGTTTGTATGTTTCCGTAATATAGATTTGTTCAGGGCTAAATTGAAACACCTAGAAATTTCATGAATGGCATAACTGACCTTGTTCCCTATGTTCCCACAATATACTACTTTCACAATGATCCAGATGATCACATTGAACAAACAATACTGTTGTTTTTCAGTTATGGAGGTCAGCAGCTTAGGAAGACAATTTCACAGTAACCTATATTTCTTTTTTCAAAGAGGAGAACAAATAGCACACACACACACACACACACACACACACACACACACACACACCCATATTGTGGGGATATGAACTGCAGAATGATACATTTACAGAGAGACAGATTGGGGAAGGCATGTTGATGAGAGTGTATATTTGAATGTACACTTCTGAAAACAGTTAAATGAACTCAGGGCATTGGGGAGCAATGCCATATGAGCAGACTGCACACTGATGTCATCACATTAGATTTATGCCTACAATGCCTGTTCCAGCAACTTGTGCAGAGGGAGAGAAAGAGAAGCTGCTGATGGAGCCTTTTTTATTATTATTTGAATCGGCAATTCCATTAACATGCCATGAAAAGAAGTTTCATTAAAACTGTGATCAAATATATTTCACTACATTGCAAACATTATAGTAAATGAAAAAACGTATATTTAAAGAAAATTTAGAGAAGAGGAACAAAAACAAGTTATAGTATCAGAAAATATATTGTGCACAGTCCAATTGAGGAAAGAAGCTTTTTTTCAAAAAGGGAAAAAAAACCTTGTTCCCAGTAATAGATTTTCCGCCTTGTACTCAGTTCTCTGTATGAATAGCAAGAATGGCAGACATTTTCTCCCAGCTCAACATCAAAACGCCTTTCATCTGCTGTCTAAATGCAAACAAAGCAAACCTTCCACCAGGCCTTTCTTTCCAGATAAATTAAAACTCTCATGTCCTGGGGCCTAAATCAAGCCTACAGGCCTTCCCTAGATAAATCCTTTCTCAACCTGAAATCTTCTTGCTACACGTGCTCCTTGTAAGATAATTTTGCAGGAGTTAATCAATAATGCAACAGTAAATTGCATTTAAATAAACATTAGCAGTCCTCTTAATGAATAAAATCTCATCTGCAATTTGTCAAAGTCAGGAATGCTGGACTCTTTTGATATTCATTAGAATCCTGAAAATTAGAGCTTTGACAGGCTTTATATCCCCCTCTATTTATGAATTTTCCCCCCCACAAAGCACATGAATGTCCTTTATTTTCACAACAAGTATTGAATAAAAATAGTGGTATGCGTGTAGTTGGAAAGAGATATAAATATATATGTATCACAGATTACAATTGCATGTATTTTGTACATTCTTGAACAATGGGCAATGTTTAATGAAAAACCCCTCACTTAGAAATAATTTTAATTAGTTTGTTGCAGAGTTCAAAATTAGATCTCCCCTTTATCAATATGGGATTTCACAAGCTTATTAAACCAAAATTGTGAAATTATGTTATCTTATATGTACATGCAGCATATTTATTTTAAAATATTGAATCACATTAAAATAACTATTCTTCTTTTTTATTATAGCTTTAAATACTCCCAATGCCCTGATGGCTTTAAAAATGGTAAAGACATCCTTACTTGAATAACATTATAAAAATGGATCAGGCAAACCATAAAACACATGTACAACTATAATAGCAATGCAGGTATACCAAACCTAAACTGAAATTCCAATCTGGTCTCCAGTGAGAGAAGTTGAATTATTTCTTGAACTTCTGAGATCTTACTAAGCAAGAACACTGACATTTTAAAGCATGGTGTTGCATGGACAAATGGCTTTGTTTAATAAGAAATGGTATCATTTCTTTCTAAATGTATCTGACTATAAATAATCATAGTTTAAAATCTTGCTGCCTCTTCTCAAGACTATTGAACCTAAATGTTTTTGCCCTGAATTAAATATTAAAATGCTGAACCACTGAATTGCAGGATAATTTCAAGGCAGTAGTTAGAAGCCCTTCTTCTAACTTAAATTGAGCTGGATGGTCCAATTCAGATAACATAGCAATACCATGATAGACAAATGTCAATAAATAGATAGAAAATATCCATCTTCGGTTTCTATATCAGATAGGCTATCAAATATTCATTTTGCATATTAGGTGCTTTTTCAGTATAATTTTATCCGGATGGGAATTTTGTGAAATAATGCCTTCTTTATTATTTTTTGACATTACAGCTGGTTAGGGTAAGAACATACCATGGTTTACCTGTCCGCCTCGGGACCAAATTGGTGCCATATTTGATATTAGCCTCTACTAAGAAATAGAAATGCCATATTTAACATGGCTGTAAGCTTTTAGGGTGAAAGATGTGAAATAACCAACCCCATTGTTATTGCTTCTGCGTGGTTCTAAATGCGGTTTCCAAATGCTGCAACCTATGTCAAATTATAGATAATAACAAATACTATTGCATTATTTCTTTTGGTTGTTCTTGACATAAACCTATGCTATTGAAATATTTTAAAAACACAGGCAATTTAAATATGGATTCTGCCCTCCCACATCACTGCAGCTTTGCACATAGTCATTATGAGGACGTTGCTATGTTATGCTCTGAGATGCAGAACAAAGCATGGAAAGCTCTAAAGGTCAAAACACACCACCAAGTGAGCATAATGAAGAACAGGATTTGTTGCTCTACCAGGGCTTCACATTCAACCCAAATTTGGCTTTGCCATTGTTCAGACAACCTTTTATAGTGGCAGAATAGATTGCCAAATGATTCTATCTAAAAGAGAACTAGAGGAAAACAAATTAGAAAATACCCTGGAGATTAGCTCGCAACTCAGATTTATTCACTGGCTTGAGAAATGAGCTGGGTTTGGTACTGTACAGTTTTATGTTGACAGTGAAGCATTAGGCCAGCCATTTTCAGGTACCAAACATTCCAACAACTAAAATAAGCCTGGATTTTGCTCTTGTTATTTCAACTTACTCAAAACCACCACAATTCTTCTCTGTTTTTCTGCCAACAACATGTTTAATTATAAAAAAAAGAAACTCTCAAATTTTTTAACACTACAAGTAAAATCAAAAGACAGAGAGTAATAATTCTACTGTTCTTTGCCATTTCTAAAGTGAAATAATTAAGTCAATCAAATGTTTGACTAAGATATTTTGTCTTGATCAAACATGAGTTTAGAGTTTAAATCTAACATGAGTTAGATTTTTTTTTTGCTTTTTATTTAAACTCTACATTGGAAACTAGATGGAAATAAAATAGAGGGTGGAGCCATGGAGGATAAATTGAGATCCCAAAGAAGATTAGGTCGTTAAGATAGAATCACAAATTATTTTCATAACCACAACAGTTACTTATACCAAAGGCAAACACTTTTTGGGTGGTTAAGAGACTGAATTTTCCAAAGGTACTTTTTAAAAGGCAATTGGACTTCCTTTGTTTTTCCCTGGAATAAGGTTCTCTTCTCACCAGTTCTTCAATTCTGAAAAAGCCTCTTGATGAGAAGTGAAGCATCTCCAAAGTAAAACAAAGTCCGGTTGCCTTTTGAAAAGCAGCTTATCGGAACATAGCAAGTAGGCAACTCATATGGATATTGGTAAGTCTTTATATTTTCTTTGATTTGTAATCTGTCTTGGTTTTGGTTTACTCCAAATTGTCAGACCTAAATCATGCGCTCAGAATATATTGCCTGTAAGAATCAGATGGTTGAATTTGCATATGTTTATTTTATGATTGTTACTAGTTTGCAATTATATTTAAATAAAATTATTCAGATCTATGGACTAGTTTAACCTAATTAGCCACTAATCCAATCACCACTGAATTTGGCAGTACACAATGAGCCCTGTTTCAGGGAATACTGAGTCCCTGTCTCAATTTATCCAATCCTGTTTAATATTCCAGGAGATTACCAGCAAGGCTTTGTTGCATCAAGACCTCATTGGCTAGTTGGGGAACATGAGTGTATTTTGAGTCCTGCAGTGTTTGAGAGGCATGCTGGCATATTTTCTATCTGCCAACCCTTTTTCAATCTTTCTGCAATTCCATTTCTTTTCTTAGAATTACAGACTGGACAGAACTAGGACAGCTAACTTGCATATGAATTCACACAACCAGGAGAAGATGGTTCTGACTTACTATTGCTCCACCATTACTTTAATATCACCTTTCTCCTGTCCCAGTCATACTATGTTTAGAGAACTCACTGTCTTCATCTTTAATTGATTTAAGCTAATTTATTTGCTGATGGCATTGAATGGAAATAATAAATAAGGGCATGGCAGATCTTTCCAAGACAAGCACTCCATTGAAGCTGATTAACCCATGCTGCTTCATGTCATCCCTGGCAGCACTTACCATCTCTTAGTGAAGAATGTGGTGCTCATCCTCCCCTGAACCACTTGCCAAAGACTGTAGGGAGGGAGTACTCTACTGTCCTTATTCAGACTGCTTGACAAAGTGAGAGCTGCAGAAGATATACTATTTGTCATCTCTGGCATGGTTGCCCCAAAGCTTTGGCAAACTGTTCAAAAGAAGTTTCCTCTACCAGCATGCCTTTGCACAATTCTGTCCGGACAGTGCTTGAGCAGAAGCCTCTTCTGGTTATAGCAAGCAACAAGGAAAGAGACACAACATTCTCATAAAAGAAAAGTGAGATGCCCAAACAAGTCATCCTGCAGAGGAGATAGACTTAAGACCAGATTAAGAAACAGACGTACAAATTGGACTGGAACTGTTCTTTATTGATAAGTTACAACGAAAGAACCTTGAAAGTATATTGTGTTTTCACTTCTTACCTCAAAGAATTAGGGTGAAGCGATCTAAAAAAAATTTTTCCTAACACTTTTTCTGTTTCCTGGTCTTAAAGCATGTTTTGTAACTGTTTCTGCATAGTTTCTCCAGGCTTATATCTGTGGCTGTCTATGGTATTCCATAACATGGGAGGTATCACCATAGAAAGAATCCTTGTGGCTCTATGCCATCTTGTAGGGTCTCTTTTAGCATCATCTCCTTGCATGCATTAACTTGGAAAAGACAGTACTTTTGGAATGTTGGCCCAAACTAGATAAGGTTTTATTGGTCATAAACCACTCGGAACTGAATTTGAAAACTTATCTACAAACAATGAGAAAACCAGAAAAAAGGTGCAGTACTTAGATAGCCATTCTTATTTGCTTGTAAGAACCATCATTATTTGTACCAGGTATGATTCTTGAACTGTTTTCAAAGGCAGCCCCATGTAGCCCCATGCAGTAATCTAGATGGGTCGTAATAACATGAAACACTGTTGCCAAGGCATCCTTATATGAGCAGAACAACAACTGGTGCACCAATCAGCAGGATTTTAGAGTCTAAGAGGGGCAACTGCTTTAGAGGGAAAGTGACCTCTAAGAGCACAAATTGTGGAATATTAATGCAATCACAGTATTTCTGGACAAATGATAACTCTTCCCTTGCTTGTATTTAGATCAAGTTTGTTTCTAGCTACCCAGTTTCTCAGAGACTGTAGGCACAGGTTTGGACTTTCACAGTACCTCTAGGCTTCCACAATACTTCTAGGCTTCACCAATACCTGGAATGGCAATATAAAATTAAATATCATCAGGAAATTTATGGACCTAGATCACTTGCAATAGTATTTACACTATAGAGAACTATTTCCGTTTCCTCAGTTTCAAAAAAACAAAGCCTGAATAGTTGCACCAGATATTATCCAACTCATTGCACATTTTATCCTTGAAGAATCCAGCCCTCATTGGCCATTTCTTATGCCATACCTGTTAAGAAGTAGGTTACCCTTACCCTCAAGTAATAAATGAGTAAGCATGCTTCACTGCACTTATTGCAATATTACAGAGCTGAACATGAGTCTTCTACTATTGATTGATCATGGTCATTTCTTATTTTTCTTATTTTTCACAATAAACACTCTAGAAATATCTTCACCAGTTCCATTTCATGGAGCTTCTCGGTTACTTAGGGGCATCCTGGGATCTGCAACTGAAGACAGGCTTATCTGTAAAAGTCAAATGGCCAAGTTTGGGTTGATTTCCCCACCCCCTCTCAGCCCTAGGAAGAAGGCGAGGGCAAATCATTTCTGAACAGGATGCATAGAAAACTGTACAGCCTTGCCTAGGTAGCTGCCAGGAGTCAATCCCATTTTGCAGGCAAAAAGAAAGCTTATTTGCATTAGATTTGAATCTGACATTGATTTTCACCAGCAGATTTTTAAAAGAATGCACACTTTCTTTTACCACATTTACAAATCCAGTCAAGATTAAGTTTATGAGCGAAGCTTGGCCAGTAATAACCTCACTACTTCCCTTGTCTCACATCTTAATTAATTAATTCTGAGAAAAAATCAATTCATTACAAACTTTCCAAAAGTTCACCTTTGGGCTAAAATCCAGAAAAGGAAATGTCAATCTAAAGTGAGGTTCCTATTTCTATTTAAAATAAGAAACTAGCAAATTATTCTTGTAATAATTTATTACTCTTAACTGGAGAAATACATATAATGAAAGGCCACCATAAAAAGTGCTATTTCCAGGAAAAAGGACATTGTTGTTTACTAATACCTACCGACAGATCAATCAATACCACTAATGCATCCTAAAGGTTGTTGCTTTTCCTGCAGTCGCTGCAAGACAATTAATGGACTACAGTGGAGATATCTTTTGCTGGGAATGCAACAGTGATAGATTACAGAGACTATTTTATGTTAAATGTGATTTAGACATAACTGTATCAGCTAGCAAAATTAGTAATATGGCTTTCTGAAAGTGCCAACCCCAGCCAAATGCTCTTTAGATGTGTCCTTCCTGAATCCAGGGTTAGTATGAAAGGATATGCAGCCTGACACCTGTGCAGGATCCAAATGGAGGAAGCTACCTTAATATCTGCATTGCAGTCCATTTGATCTGCTTCTTAAAACCTCTAGTCCTTCTTCTCTCAAAGGCATGATGCATCAGCAAGAGAGCTTATGGAAACACACACTGATTTATTCAGTATAGGAATTCCCCTTTTATTTGTATCCTCTTCTCTTTCCTTCCCTCCTGCTATCACTGCCATTAGTCAGGCAGACTTTTAGCATTGCGATCTAAAACAGTTTGATTGGGAAAAAAGAAGTTTTGAAATCAAAGCAGCAAAACTTGGATATAGAGCACATTTGCAAAGGAATGAGAATGGGAGGAAGGAGATGTATCCATTCCAGTGATGGGATTCAAAAATTTTTACTACTGGTTCTGTGGGCCTGGCTTGATGGGCGTGGTGCAGCGTGGCGTGGCGTGGCATGCGTGGCAGGGGAAGGATACTGTAAAATCTCTATTCCCTCCCCTCCCCACCCCACCCCACTAACCTGCTTTCCAGCTCTGTTCTCCTGTGCAGGGCAACAAAAGAAGTCCCAGCCAATCAGCCTGGACTTGGGAAGCAAAGAATAGATGGGGGTGGGGCCAGTCAGAGGTGGTATTTGCCGGTTCTCTGAACTACTCAAAATTTCCACTACCGGTTCTCCAGAACTGGTCAGAACCTGCTGAATACCACCTCTGATCCATTCCCACTTCCACTAAGTCCTGGGTAGTTAATATTGACCATGAGCAAGCAAAAAGTATGTTATCTACCTTTTAGGTTAATTGGAACTTTTCTTTTTAATTTATAAAATGTCAAAACATAAGGAAAGAGAGCAGAAAGTTGATACGAACATATAGAGAAGTAAACGGATACATATAAGCTTACACATAAATGTCAATTTATAGCACCAAGGTTAATGGGTCTATGAAATTAAAACAGCTGGGTGACCTTAGATCTGTCACTCTCAGCCCAACTCACCTCATGAGATTGTTGTGGTGTGGAAAATAAGAGGAGGAAATTGTGTTAGATGTGTTCAACCCCTTGAATTATTTGTAAAATAATAAAGACAGGACACAAATAAATAAATAAATAAAATTCTTTTATTTAGACTAAAGATCTAGAACTGAAATGATCCCCAAATATTATAGTCAAATGAATTATCTTTTGCTTTAAAAATTTAAAGATTAACTGACTATAACATTGCATGTTGTCTCCCCTGTTTTATAGAATAGATCTTTCCTTTAAGATCAAGTTAGCAAATCTTTCGATGACTTTCCAAAAGTTGGAGGAAACTTAACTCTTCTAGAGATGCTTAGAAGATGATGTCTTATAGAGGGCATTTGTTGTGATGTCTCTTAATTTTTGTCAGTGAGTTTTGAAGGTATTTTATGCATTATTAAGTATATTTGGTTTGATTTTATTATAAGCTGCTGAATGTCAGTTTATATGTGTTAGGATGTAGTGAGATACAATAGCTAAATAGAAAGACAGACAGAAGATCTTAAATCTGGACAAATGGGAAATCATATTTTTTCATGGTCATGCTTACTTAAATCACTGCTCCATTCTCTGTATTTCATAAAAAAAATCTATCTAATCTTTCTCTATAGGATGACAAAGAATAACTGGTGCTTCTCTGTGATATTTTTTTCTTTCCCAATCCCCCAGTTGGTAAAATATTTCAATAATGTTTTTCTGCCATATATACTTTTTCTCCAGAGTTATCATTCTGAATATTCTTAGCAATGTTCATGATTATGCCTGTACACATCATCACCATCCAGAAGACGATTGCACATGCCAAGCGTAATACCTTATGATAAGCTGCATACATGTATAGGACTCGGCCCCTGTATGGAGGCATATCCAGAAATCTTCTTGAAGGATGTGCTTTGTGTTTATCTTTAACCATTGTGAAGACATGTCTTCATTCAGCTGCATGTGTTTGTACACAAGAACTTAATCTTTGTATGCAAGAATTTAAAGCTGTTTTGTTCTAGCTTTTTTCCTTCAGAAAGTCTCAAACAGATATATTGCTATGTTTAGCTTGCCTTTACTAGGTGGGTAGGTGCATGTCATCAATAAACTTTTGGAAAATGATATTTATAACTTTAATAAAAGGCAAAAAATGAGCAAGCTATAGCTTTAAAAATATTTTATCCTGCATTTAAGATGCTGATTTTAAAAACTGAACAAATAGAAAACATGAGGACATTCTTTATTGCAAAATTGTTCAAAATATTGGTTTTCAATATAGTCCTTTCTTAGGGTTACCAGAGGTCATTGCAATCAAGACTATATTATTCATTAACTTTAGACAAGCTAAAGTTTATGGCAAGCAGCCTTTTTTGATGGGATTAGGTAACAGGTTCTATACAGTTTGTGCCATCATGATATATGAATCACTCAGGATTTTTTGTTTACTCTGATAACATAATAATTAAAAGTATTGATAATTTACTATTAGAATATAATATACAATATTACTATTTCAATTTATTACACCTGATATATATTACATTGTTTACCTAGAATATATATTAAGCCATCTAATGTTTCTTTCATCTCCTCAGATCATCTGTTATTATATTGGGCCTTTTTTCAGACCTTAAATTGAAAAACTAATTTTAGAGGAAAATTACCTCTTTTAGTAAAAGATAACCAATTTCACATTAAATCCACGTTTATTTGTTCAAAGAGGCACGTCTCATTTCTTATCACTATTATTTATTCAGTTCTTCAAACACCCTTTATAGAAAGTATGTATGTATACATTTATTTATTTCATTAAATTTGTTATGGCCACCCACTCCAGTAGATTGTGGGCAGCCATAGTAAATTTAATGAAATAAGTAAAGATTAATCAAGGCATTAGCCAGTTTGTGCAAGTAGAAAAGACTGCAATTTTGGGATCAAAATATTTTATTGCATAGTAAATAAATACATACGTACATATATACATACCAGTACATACTTAATCTCAATGTAAGTGGCAATACTTAGTGACAGGATCCTATCATATTTTGTTGAATTGTATCCTGTATGGCCCAAAGAGATTTTTCCGAAGCACTCATGCACAGACTTGCAGCCACAGGATCACTGCTAAAATGCTTTAATCCTACAACTCAGTACCCAGAATATCCTGTGTGATGCTCCATTCATCATTCAGCATAGTACATTACTTATTTACCATGGGGAAGAGAAAGAGGAGAGAAAAAAATTTGATTTGTCTCTATTGCATTTTAGTTTATGGTCCATATCTTAAAAATGCATGAAGTTGTAATATTGGTATATATGTAGTAGATTGAAGGATGATGGTGGCAAAAAGTATTGCCAAGGAATACTAACTGAAATACTCTTGAACATTAATTTTACTACATGGTTCTCTGAGTGTTTCATTGCTGATCAGAAGTTCTATCCAAAAATTTCTTCTATTGATTTTTAATGACCTGTGTCTTACATATAACTCATTGCTATATAAATGTTAACAGTATTTATGAGTTGCTTATCTTACTAGAGGTTTTAGACAGGTTTTTCCATTGAATATTTATTAGTAAATATTATCCAGTAGAGAAGGATTAAATAATATCTGCATGAAAGCATTATGTTTTTAATTTTCATTTCAAGATTGTTCTCTAGATTTCTGACTTAAACCTCTAAGGACAACATAGAAACAGGCCATTTTCCAGATTCCCCACTCCCCACCCCAAGATATCATATCAGTATTTTCTACAGCAGGATTCAGCAACATTTTCAAGCAGTGTACAGATTTTAAAACAATGTTTTAAAGCTCATTCATCTAAGACCACTGAAACCTTGCAAAACTGCAGAGCTTTTTAAGGGATTATTAAAATACTTTTCATTTTGGTGATATTTTTCAATGCTATATTTTATTTTTATTTAGTGAATACCATTGAGAGCATTGTGGGTATTATACAAGCACTAGACTACAAAGTAATATACCTATGATCAGCCCACCTCAATGCTCCTTGAATGCCAAAAATGTCTGCTAGTTCTCAAAGAATATTCCCCTGACCAGTACTCATATGTGGCAACAGCATCTCACAACCTCTGGCAGAGACTTTTCTTCCATCACTTGGTACTTCCTCTTTCTTAATAAACTGGAATTACAGAGATTGGAATTAGATTGCTGTGTACATTAAGCAACTATGCTCCCTGTGTTAGCTACCATCCTTTTCTGACCCCTTATGGGCTGTCAGAATTTTCATAATTCATACTCTTTCCCTACCTGAACAAGGCAAATGGAGCAGAGATTTTCCAGGACTGGTTTAGTTGAGTGATCAGATTTTCTTCTGCTCATTCTGGTACTCTATTAAGAAGATTTTTCCCAGGATTTTGTCACAGATATCACCTTTTCCAATAAATGCAGTAAAAATCATTGCTTAATATATGTACAAAATCTAACATAATGTTTTAAAAAGGAAATCTATTCTCTTTGTAAATATAGGTTCTGCATATGTTTGTAGAAGGGATTTTATAGAAAGAATATCATAACAGATACAAGATAACATAACAGATACAAGAAACAAGATACACGAAAAATAAAATGTAAAGGTTATTTAAACAGTTTTAATTTGTTGTCCAAAACAATTAGAGGAAATCCTAATAATCAGCATGAAATCAATAGGATGTATTCACCAAAAGTTACTAGGTTTTGGGCCCATTTGAAATTGTGATTCAGATTTAGCTTTAGTAAAGACCATATTTTATTTTAAAACATAGCTGTGTTATTGACTGCCACGTAAGGATAGTTGTCAATAGAAGGACTGCCCTGACTGGGAAAAATCTACAACCTATTTCAAACTTTAGTAATAAAAGATGTTCTGAAAATTGAATTTTGGAAAATGATAACCGAAGAAGCAACTGGCTGACATTGAGAACATTTCTCAATGTTTTTAAACTCTTGACTCCCATTCACTAGGCAAGTAGGATAAAGAGGGCTGAAATTAAACATTTGATTTTGACTTTTCAGAAAATTTCTTAAGACTGAGTAGGTTGGATCTCACACTAAACAAGTATCACTTTCCGGGTTTAACCAGGAATAATTAATTGATCCATTTTACTGTGTATTTTAGAAGGAAACAGTACTGGTCATCTTACCCTAGTATTTCTTGGAGTCAGATATTCAAATTGGTAGGTTAATCCTTTTCTATACATTTCTTTCATTAAAAAAAACCAAAACAAAACAAAATACATCCATATCATTTCCCTGACTTTGAACTAAACAAATGACTCTGCTGTAGCATTTTTCATTAACTTGCAGAATAAACATAATGTCATTGAAACCAATGGCAATACATTGAATGATAAGAAGACCCTAATCTCATGGTAGCTACTATCTACTTTCCCTTAACATCTTCCTAGCAGCCTTCTTTATCTTTATTGGCATGCTTTCCCTTGGCATCAATATCAAAATCTGCCTATTCTTTCTGAAAAACATTTATTTCTCAGTAGATTACTTATCAAGACAAAATTCAAGTCCTTAAAAAGAAAGAAGGCACTTCATCTCTGTGGTGTGAAAAAAATATATACTGGAATGGATCTAAATAGGCCATTTTATAAATGGAGGCTACTTCTATGTGAAGAAGGCACACTGATCCAATCAACCTGCCACAGAAAGGACATGGATTTCTGATTCCCTTTGCTACCTTCTATTCCATTTCTCACACCTGTAGGATTTTTCCTTCTTGACAAACAGAATGTCACATTCAAACAATGCACTATTGTGGAGTAAGTCCAGTGGCAGGATTTGGATACTGAGCATTTTGGCTTCTGTGATAAAGAATTTTCTCCCACACTATGAAAATCCATAATCTATAAAGATAGGCTATGTTGATCTTTTCTGGTTCATGGGACATCCCAGCAATGTGTCCATCAGGCAAAAGGATGCCCTATTTTTTTCTTCTGCTTTTTTATCTTTGCAGTTCCCTCAGCCACAGCAGTTGCTGCATATTAGAAGTAAACACAACTCTAACAGCATGTTCTCCTTGATTGGAATGGATAATTGTTCCAGAATGTGGAAACCATAGCAATGAAATAAAAGTAATATTAACTGAACTCCCAAGTCAAACCAAATAAAAGCTTTCATTTAAGAACAGGTCTTACCATGTCAAGAACTGATAGGTTTACATGCGTATCTCAGAGAATGCATGTATGTCTGGAATACATGTAATTCAAATAAACTAGATTTCAAAATTTCTTGAGGTCCAGTAACACTTTGACAATTATTTCATTGTGGAAATGTAAAATCTGCAATGAATGTCTATATTGATCCTTCTACTTTTGCAATAACATATTTCTTTTAAATAGAGTCTTTTTGTTTAGATTTTTTTAAAAAAATATTTGCATGCGTTTTAAGTACAGCTATGCATATGCACAATTAAATAAATTACTAATTTTTCAAACTTATAACTTTTTTATTTTGTGAAAAGGCATCAAACAGTATTCTAATGTAAAAGCTGTCATTCACTCTTATTAGAGTCTAAAGAAATGTGTTAGCAGAACAATAAAAATGGGTGAAGCTATATTATCTACTTTCTACCCTGCTAAATGAACCAAAGAGGGCTTTGATACAGCAATTGTTCTTAAAATTTGTTATATTACTATTGACTTTTTTGCTATATTACTGAGCTACTACTTATGTAAAGCAATAGAACAGAAAAGATTAAAATAAATTTGAATTTTTTTAAAATGTTATTCTATCTATTTTGTCTATCTCTGGACTGTGACATTCCCTCCCACAACAAGAGAGCAGTGTGATGTGATGCTCTGAGTAATAGCATCTAATAAATAAAAATAAGTAAGTTCCAGGAGACCCCAATTTAACTGCTGAATGCTTACTCAGTTCTTTTCTTTTTGCCAAACTGTCAGATGCCTTTTAAAGAATAGGAATCAGTTGTAATATATAGTAATGAATTGGCAGTCCATAAGCTTTAATGAACAGGAGTCAAATAAGCTTTTTAATGGCCAAGGGGGAAAAAGTTGTATAACTTATCAGTTCTGCATTCTTCTTTAGCTAGAATTTCAGCTCTGGATAAGCCAAATGCATAAAGGAAAAAAATAAGGAGGCAAGCAATTAGTAAAAGACTATCAACATTCATTGGGTTACATAGAGAAAGAAACATGATTCATTCAGTTAGTAAACCGTGTTTTCCCTGAGCAACTCAAGGGCAATACACTTGAGTATTTCTCCTGCTTAGAGCCAAATAAGACATTATTTTAATTGAATTGAGTAACCACACCCACATTTTTGAAAATGAACTGATCCAGATATATATTGTTAATCACATTATTTAAAGAAGTATCTGATCCTAGTGGCCAGCATCTCTGATTTTGATAAGAAGTTGACTGTACAGACTATTTCCTGTAGCTAGTCATCAGAATAAATACAGCTGAACTACAAAGATAAACAGCATATATTCAACTGTTATGCTAAACCAGGGGTGTCAAACTCACATTGTCAAAGCAGCATTACATGACATATTGGGACTTTTTCCCCCTTTGCTAAACCAGGTGTGGGAGTGGCCAGCACGTGATGCATCCGGCCCACGGACCGGGAATTTGACAGCCCTGTGCTAAACCATATGGATCCCATCATGAAGACTTGGTTCATACATATAAGCTCCAGCATAAATGAAATTATGAAATGAATGTCTGTCTTTACACATTGCCTTACACCAGTGGTAGTCAACCTGGTCCCTACCGCCCACTAGTGGGCGTTCCAGCTTTCATGGCGGGCAGTAGGGGTTTTGTCCCCTACTTTATAAATCACCATTACTGTGCAATGGGTGGGCGGTTAGAAAATTTTACTACTAACAGAAATACAAAAGTGGGCGGTAGGTATAAAAAGATTGATTACCCCTGTCTTACACCATATTGTGGTTTAGTGGTATCTGCAAGATCTTGTGCCTTTCAACATTGCATTACAAACTTTGGGATACAGCTTTGGGACACATGTAAAAAAAGGCTCATGGCTTCCATTCAGTTATGAAATCCTGTTTTCATTTGGTCTTTTCTTGTCATTCCTGGAAAGTCCCATTGATGGGGTATAGTTTAGACTGGAACAATATACTGTACAAATCCAGATACAATGGCCTGAATTGAGCCCCTTTTCAATAAACCCCAGTGACATCAGGAACTTTATTGTATCATTGGACAAATGATGCAAATTATGTCATTTGCATAATAACATGATAACATGCAGAACATCACTTGTACCCCTTGCTCACTGCTAATGCTTAACTTTGTTAGATTCATATTCCAAAGACATGTTTTCATTGCATATATGTTCAGGTGCACGAAGTAACATTAATCTTCATGGTAGACCACAGAAGTGACTCTGCTGTTTGTATTAATTTGACCTTTGGCCATAATCTAATAACTCAAATTCTTTGAGTATATAGCTGTTTTTAAGGCAGTAAAATTATCCCCATTATAAATATTTTAAATTGTAAAAATAACTGGAGATGTGGTTCAATTTTCCTTGTTGGTGACTAGATCAACAGGTATTTCAAATGGTAATAGAACAGGATTTGCAGTGGAAACACAATTCCTGAGGGCAAGTGCTATATCTATGGAATGACAGAGGAAAATCACAGTATGTAACTTTGTTAAAGACCGCCTCACATATTAGTACAAAATTCCAAGTGCAGAAAAAGCAATATGTGAGAGTAAAGGATCATGACCACTCATGTGTGTGTGTGTCTGTGTCTGTGTTTGTGTTTCTATCCACATCTCCAATATCAAAAATCTATTTTACCTTGTTTTACATTTTTATTACTTTTTTCCTTCTTGAATAAAGATATGCACAAAGAAGAGCTTTAAAATTTACTTCTTGCTCCAAATAGTTTTATGTACTGAATACTACTATCATACTGCAACTTTTCGATGGGCAAAAATGCTTTCAAAATCCTGATTAAACTCACTTAGTACATGATACTTTCTATTTCAGCCATATAGGACAATGAGAACTGAGAGGGGCAGTAGAAGAAGAGAAGTGTGTGGCACTTTACATGCTTCGAGAGAAGGCATTTATCACATGATCAACATGATGATCAATCACATTACCACTGTTCTTGTCAAGGGCTCTGCAGGATTTTGCTGTCTCTGCTTCACTGCTGTGCCTCAGAGGATGCCAGTGTCTGCAGTTAATCTCCAGCCTGATATTTGATATTGATATTCACATGAATCTTGGAACAGGAGTGGAGTATCTCATCAAGAGGAGAAATAATAACAATATCCTGCCCTTCCAGCAATATGCTCCAAGCCAAATATCAATCATACCCATCTCTTCCTCCCACACTCATGTTTTGTGGTGATGCTGAGTAGGAAAGGAAAATGAATAAAATTATGATGATGAATACCTACATTCCAATTTTTCCAAGAATTTATCCAATCCTCTTTTAAAGCCATCCAGTTTAATGAGCATAATTACTATATGTCTTGTAGTAATGAATTCCTCGCTAATCTTAGCCATAAAGGGAAGAGTTGGGACATCTATCACCAATATTCATAGCCAAATCCTATAGCAAACAGGATACCATGCACCCCAAACTCACTATTGCAAAAAAACAAAAAAAAAACCATTTAGTTTTTCATTGACAGGAGGGGGTAAGGCATTCTTTTTTTTTATGAGGACAGTTTTTCTTGAAGCAAATGAAGTCACTGAGAAAAAGATGGCTGAACACCATGCAACAACTAGTAAAAATGGAACATTTCCCGCACACCAGGCCTATCTTCAGGAAAGGCCCTAATCCCCAAGAGGGAAGAGAATTTAGCTGAACAATCAGAAAACTGGCGCGCTTTGTGATGTTTATGCTGCTGCTTGTTAATGGATCCCCCTAAAGAAAGCAAAAGGGCTCTTACACAATTGAGTAGGCTATCATGGGAGTCTTCTGAGTGTGCCTTTTTCATTTGCTGCAGTCAGGTTAATGAGCTCACCAGCCCACTTGATGTTGAGGACTTTGGAACAAAGCAATCTCTCATTAAATGCTGCTTGGCACCACTCTCTTGAAGCAGAGGGACATTTGGATTATTGAATGCCTTTGTATTCTTCCTTCCTACCAGGCTATGGAGTCCAGCAGTGGCATCAAGCCCACACACTTCCTGGCAGGCATCCAGTCCTCCGCCTTCAAGCTGTATGGGCATTTGCCAATCTCAACTGCACTGGTAGGCAAACAAGCATGGCACACGACTGCTTTGGCTGGTGGCCAAGTTTGTGCAGAACAATTGCCCTTGCTTTTCCTGTACAGGGAGACACATTCTTTGCCTATTCTGCTCCATTCATCTGATTTACATGTCAAAGTTTTGTTATAATACAAAGGAATGTGCATTTATCTACATTTTCTTTCTTCTTTTACACCTTTTCTTAATCTCAGCTGCTCAGGTCATGAATTCATCAGTGGCTTTATTTAAATATCCTCTGCCTGTCAGTTTCTTCAGGGAAATGACCCTAGAATGTTATCAGTTACCTAGCAGGTGGGTCTGGTTATTCAGAATCTCACTGGCAACAGTATATCCTGAGTGAGGTGCAATCCATGCATGATACAGCCCTCCCTGACATTACTCAGGAGATTTCCAATGGTTTGACTATCAAGGCAGTTCTTGCTGTATTCTATCCAGCATTGTTCTGCAGAAAGAAGTTGAGTTTTAGTAGAGAAAAATCAGCTTTAACCTTGGTAGCCATAAAATGAAATAAAGTAGGTGTTTTATACATACTTGGTTTTTTTTAATTAATGGCTCATCAATCAAAGGAAAAAATGTAACATAAATAAAGAAGGAAGCCTCACATTTGCAGCTAGATATGGAGTATGGTTTGGTTAATCAGTCTGCTCTCACTAAGAATATGTCTATCATCTGGACTTTATTTATTCCTCAATAATGCATATTATTCTTTAGAATTGATCCACAATTTTAACCTAAAGTTGAAGAGTTAGGAAACTGAGCTAGGTTTTAAGATACAGTATCTTCTCATGCTCACAAACGCTTCTCGTAACCCCTTCATCAATCCATTTTCAGGTAATTTAGTATATATAAACAGAACTAGATCTACAGAACTAGATGTTCTGTACCCCCAATATCCAAAAGTAATTGCCACCTATTATATAATGAAGATATATACATCCACTAGCTTTGTATATCTTATGTAACTTAAAGACTAAAACATTATTTGTTTAAAAGCTAATCAATCACCTATCCTTGTTTCCCCTTTGTCCATATATAATAATCATTTTAACATAGTAAATGGTAGTACAACAGCAGAATTGGAAATGAAATAAACAACTCCTTGGAATATGTCACTCCTGAAAATGCTCAAAATAAAAGGCTGAAACAAGCTCTGAGAATAAAAGGTCTAAAGATGGCTGACTCCTCCTTCTTGTCTACATTATCCACGCTTTTCTTCTCCACAGATTGTGTCAAAAGTATAGATGTGCTCATAAATATGTGTCACAAAAGGCTGGCTCAATATTTTCAATATATGGTGTGAACTCAATATTTCTATTAAAGACAGACTTGTTTCCTCTTTATGCCCTTGATTAGGTAGCTGTCATCTGCAAAAGGACATATCAAAGGCCTTTTACAAAATTCCATGGTATTTTTCTAATAATTCAACAACAACAAAAATTCTTTTTCATAATTATTCAGCAGATTAAAGTGCTATGGAGTATGTTTGATTTGCTTTGGTTTTATGTTTGGTTTGTGTTTTTGCATGTTATTCTGGTTCTATTATTGAAGGAAAGAGTTTACATGAAAATAATGCTTCGCCCAATTTTGGCCATCTTGAGAATTTTAATTTTTAATTTTGGTAAGCACATTAAAATTATGTATATATGAACATATATGCTTCAGTGTACGGTATGTATATTCACAGATACAAGGGGATATCTGTGCATATATTGTGAAACTAATTGTTTATATGAAGTTTTTAGCAAACAACTCTTTGGCTAAAGCAGTATTTATCAACCTTGGCAACTTTAAGATGTGTGAACTTCAGCTCTTAAAATTACCCCGCCTGAAAGGCTGGCTGGAGAATTCTGGGAGTTGAAGTCCACACATCTTAAAGTTACCATGGTAGAAAAACACTGGACTAAAAGGATGCTGCCTTCTGGTAGAGAGGCAGGAATCCAAGCTATGCCTAGCAATACAGCCTTGAGCAAAGAGAAGGTGTGAACATGGGCAATTTTTTTTCCATACTACCAATCAATATTACATTAATGACTCTCACATGACCTTTAACCCAAGAAGAATACCAATAGTACAATGCTGGAATGGGCCGTCTGCAAGGACTGGCTAATGTAAGCTACCAATTTTATAATCGATCAAGATTCATCTTTGTGAAGAAAGCTTGCAACCCCAAAAAGAGCAGGCAAGTTTGGAATAGTTGTGATGAAGGTAATATTTATGTGACCTCTGCTTTCAAATGAACACGATGCTTACTGAGTGTGTATATATAGAGAGAGGGGGGGGGAATATATATATATATATATATATATATATATATATATATATATATATATATATATATATATATATATATATATATATATATATATATATATATATATTATTTCTCATCCCTCCTCCCCAACATATTTTTAGTAAGCCTTTGGGCATTTTCACTATCCCTAAAAGAATATGGTTGCATGGCAACCTCTATGGTTGCTATGGTGACTCCATGTGTAAGCAGCTGCTGCAATCAGAATTAACTCTGAGCTGCAGGTTTGTCATTCCAATGCACAGAAAGGAGAAGACAAATAGACAGCACACGGCTGTAAAGGGAAACTCACCTAGATAATGTCGCTCAGAAACATATGTTCAACAATTATTTTTTCTCCTATGTTTTATTGCCACAATTACAGCTAAACTAAAATTGCAAAATTATGTGGTTGGAATTTGCTATTATCGACTATGCTTTAAGTCCATTCAGAGTAACCCCATAGCTCATTTTTGAACCAAAACAAAGCAAAAAAATAAATCATCTGCCTGGACCCTACAGAGGGTGAAAATAAGAAGACTAGTTGGAAGCATCATATGACAGAACACAATGTCCAAAATAAAATTATGGCTTTCTATGCAAAACTACCTCTGAAATCTCAGCTGTATTTAAATATATTTTTCCTTCACAGAATTTCATGAAAGTATCTCTTAATGCTGACTACAAAGCTGAAAGAGCAAGTCACACTTGTCTAAATGTGTTCAAATTTCATTTCCACCTCTTTCCATCATGTGCCAAGATTGAGAATATTAGGACTACTGTACTATGTCTGGATTGCAGAAACCAGGATGATCAGTTGAAGGCAACAAAAAATGCAAGCAATTTATTGCTGCCAATCCAAATTTTTGTGATTCAGTTATGGTTATCCAGGGGTTGCAACATCAACGGTATGTACATGAACACTTAGAAATAATCACTTAAAAACAATCAGACATAGAAGAAATTGATCTCAAAAATCAGTTAGGATCTATGAATACATGCTTTTCTCAATACATTTTTCACCATTAACATAAGTATACCTTAACACAAGGTTCAGTTGTACTATGTCAAAAGGTATATCACATGCCTTTAATATTTTTCATTTAATACCTGACTAATTTATATCATTTCTCTAAATTGTGACTCAGGTTTAGCTTTGTTTTTCTCTGGAACTTCATTAAATATCTAATATGAAAAGGTAGTTTATTCCCTAAAAGTCTTGACTGATAGCGATTAATATAATTCCAGTATGATGAATTTCATATTTCTTATTTGCTTTCCATCCTGCTACCTTATTTTTTATATGCTATATAATGCTAGATTTCAATAGTATTGTCTGTGTAAATGTGTTGGTGGTTTTTGCCAACTCCCTAAAAGTAAAATTGAATATATTCAATGATATAGAAGAAACCTATAGATTATATAAAAATGGATGGGACCATTTCATTCTGTGTGCTAGATTCTATTATATCTGTGGATCAGGATCATTTGAAAAGATAAATGATAAAGATCATAAAACAACCTGCAAATCACATTTCAGTTATAAATAACCAAGTGACAAATTAAACAGAAATCCCCTGCATGTTTATTGAAAGGCAATTATCAGTGGCACCTACACCTGCATAGGTCTGCCATATTTGTATCATCCTGAACACACTTCAACTAATAGAAGTATCCTCATTGCATACAACTGAACACTTTCTACGTAGACATGCATAGACTGTGCTGCACATATAACTCATTAGGTGGGATTTCACAGACTTATAACTGGGACACACAACAGCAGTCTGTGCCATGATTAAAATAAATCAGCTAGAATACGTGAACATATGGCTTGCTATTTTGGAAAGGAGAAAAACAAAACAAATACAGTTGAGTAAATAGAAATTCATTTGGTTGGTACGATGTATTACTTATGCTAATATTTATGTACCTCATTAAGCAGTCCATTATTTTTAAATATATAGAGCTCCCTGACTCATATGCAGCTTCTAATATAAAGGTGATGCATTAATGTAGATTACCATAATTACAATGTGAACAGACAATAACCAATTTTAATAAGCTGTCCAGATTCTTACTAAAACTTATATTGAAATATAAATATATGCAGCATATTGGCTTTTAAACATAATAGAAACTATTATCTATATTCAAAACAACTAGACATAATGTTTATATGTTTCTTCCTGCCTTGCTAAAATAGTGAATATTTCTACTTCAGGACTGTGGGTTGGAAATTGTAGGATATAAGCTCTTTCCTTCTAGAAATCCATGCAAAATTATGCAGTAGAAAGATGAACGGTGTGCTACATATTACTTCAGATAATATTTGAGTTCTCTAGACACATTATAGTCTATAAAGCTCTAAAGACAGGGGTTAATAATAGGAGTAGAGATAGACCTTTATCTATAGTAATGCTGGCAGGTGCTGCTATATGAAACAAATGCACATAGCATACAGTGACCTATTTTCTAATCAGGGCAAAGAAAATAACACAGAGAAATTGAATTCTTCACCATCACCCCCAACCTTTAGGAGTATCTCATAATGCAATCTTCAGATCAGCAAAAATGACCATATGAAAGCAACTGTTTATTGCCTCTCACCTCAGCAAGCACCAGTGATTCCTTCAGTGTTAAATAAATTTAAACTGCAAGCATTATGCAAAACGGGCTGAAGGAAATCCATGGCAATATACAACATCAGAGGGGGATCCCCTTTCCTAGGGATAATGCAGCATTTTCCTGCCCTCCCCACAATTCCTCTACCTGCTATGTTGAAATGTCTTGGAGAAAGGCCTCTATAACTAACATTGCAACATTAAGCTGTCCTACAATAAACTCTGTATTGGGGGAACCAAGCTGCAAAAAGGATTGAAGATAACAGTATTCCGACTGGTGCCTCATTTGATTACAACCTTAAAGTGATGTTCACCTGTCTTTGAGTCTCCAGTAGATTTGTGCTGTTGGCAGTTCTGGCTTAAAGACATTTTGACTTCAATAGGATTCAATTATTCATATTTGCAAAACATCTTAGGAAGCAAGGATGAAAAGGACCTTAAAACTACAAACTGCCCAAGTCAAAGTGCTTTTAAAGCAACTAAAATGTTATTGGATAGGAATTGGACCATTATCCCAAACTAGACTCGTCTAGGCTATAGTTAATGTTGGCATCAGTGTAGATTAGCGAGAGAGATGCAAATCCTTTCCATAAAGCTAAAAAAAGCAAGGACAGTTCTAGCATTGCCATGAGTGTTGTGCTGAAGCTGAATGTTTAATATGTAGTTTTAGATATGTGGGGGGAAATGTAGTCAATCCTTTTCAAAGGTTTTCATTTCATATTGCTTTGTATTTAGGGAACACATTATTTCTATTTTACTCATATGAAGATTGTGATGAAACAACATGTAGCAATATTTTCAGACACTTTCTAAAAAGAAAGAAGCATGAAAGCAAATGTGTTATTGGGTTTAGCAATTTATGACATTTTAAATGTACAAAAAATCCTTTTACAATATATGCAAACATAACTTATACTTAGACAATGATGACACCAAGCTACACACACACACACACACACACACACACACACGTGTGTGTGTGTGTGTGTGTGTGTGTGTTTTGAAATGGTTATAAAAAGATAAAAGCAGAAGAAATTGTATTGAAAAAAAAATTCCCATTTTTTTTTGTATTCAAATTCTGTACAAGTTTAAATCAATTGTTTCTCAGCAGTTAATTGTTACTAATCCCATCATAATTTTGATATATTTTGCTATTTCTTGGGGATATTTTTTCATTCTTTTCAAAATCTAGCAACAACATAATAGATGCAATGTTATACTGTAATGTTCAGTTTTTAAACATCTGTAAACATTTTAAACATTTATTGTTTTTATTTCTTGGGTACATTTTATCTTGGTGGCACACTTTATAGAAAAACAGTATAGAAATGTTGATATATAAATAAATAGTTTGAGGGGCAATTAAGAGTATGAAATCAACTTTTCAACTCAGTCAATAATGTTTTAAAATTGTGATCTCAGCCTTAATCAGTTTTTCTTACGCATTTTGAATAGTTTTGAGTTACCCTTACTACATACAGAAATATAGTATTCATTTTGATTCATTCACCAAAGGATATGAAAATGTGTATAAAGACACACATTTGCATGTGCGCACACATGCACGTGCATGCACATACACACAGAGATGTTTTAAATGATATGTATAGTTTTCTTCCTTCTTTCAGCCTTATCAGCACACAATATACAAGTAGGCAGATAAGTCAGACATATGAGTTCGTGGATATCAATTCCCTTGAATGTTCAATGTAGCATAAGCTCTGCATTTACTGAGGCTGTCCATTCGTCCCTTTTGAGCTTATTCACTTTTCTAGGCATCATAGAGCAAGCTCCTCACCAATATAAAGCAATAGTGCAAGATGTGGATTCCTTGCATCCTGTTGTCAGTTCATCACATTTTGTCATAAAATCAGCAGTGATGCTCCTTCTTTTTCTACAAGCCAATGTTTCTCTACTAAGCCAAGGATACTAAGTAGTTAATAGGCACAGCCTATGTGAGTTGACCTACTTACCAGAAGTGCACAGGATGTTTTGACAATCCGACCAAAGCACAATGGTGGGATTGCAGCCTGTTTATTGATTTGTAAAAGAATGAAAAAAATAATGTTAATGATCACGTGAAAGATGTATTTAAAAATAATAAGTGAAGCAAACTGGCTTGCACAAACTATGCACAAACATTTTTCTCATGGATAGGTAAATTTATTTGCATGTGCACCTTCACAAAAATGCATTTAATATGAAATACTAAGGTTTATTTTGCATTTATGTCATGCAATAAATATTGTTTATCTGAGATAAATAATCAGGTGTTTAAAAAAAGAAATATTTCTGAAAGAAGTCCACATTCAAGGACTAGTGTTATGTTCATGACTATTAATGACTCCATTATTTTTTTATTATCAAATCAGGTAAACATTTGCTTGTCCAGTGTAATTGAAAATTCAAAGGAAAGTAAACAGAACAAAAAAGATGAAAATAAATTGTTTGAATATAGTGAATTATATCTTTTTTTTAAGATATAGAACTTTTTTAAGATATTGAACTATCTCTTACATAGATAGGACCTATATAGAGAAAAAGAGAAAAAAGAGAAAAAAATAAAAGCACACAACCAAACAAAATCAAAATATCATACTGGCCAAGACAGTATCCTCTTTGTAACCTGAAATCTTGTCATTATTCAGTGAAAATTTTGTTTTTACAAGACCAAGTTTAAATTGGAAAAATATAAACCTATGCCTTCTTAAGACTTAAACATGTTCCATTGTGCAAACTTGAGATTCTTCATATCTAAGTTAAACTATAGTCACTACAAACATTTACTGTTTCTTTGCCAGAATATTAGCCTTATCCATGCACCAAATTAGTTATAGAATTAAAAGACTTCTCAGACATAAGTCTCATTTATATATGTGTGTGTGTGTGTGTGTGTGTGTGTGTGTGTGTGTGATAGATAGATAGATAGATAGATAGATAGATAGATAGATAGAGATATCCAATTAACCAGATACTTCTTTTCATCTACAGTTAGCAAATAATTTCACAGTAAAAACACTAGGAGGGAGAATTATTGCAAAACTATTAGTATTTGATTTTACTAATCTAATATTAGAAAATGTAATGATTTGGAACAAGCCAGCTGCAGCAATATTTTATGTACTAAACTGATGTTTTAAGTTTGAAAAGAATTCCAAAAATGTGGCAAGTCCTTAATGAAGGTCTACATATAAAGTATTTTAATGCTGTTGAATGAAACAAATTAGATTTCATAGTAATATATAATTTTATTTTAAAATAAAAGCTGGGTCTCACTTTTGCATTTTTAAAAAAACTTTCTGAACTCAGAAAAAATAAAATAAAATCACCTATAAAAATGCCAAGGCTTATTTTTTAAGAAATTTCATTATTTATATAAAAAGAAAGAGAAAACATTAACACAACTATTAATATTCTTCTTGAATAGCATAAAGTGATTTTCAAAGCTGAAAAAAAATTATAAGAGCAGTACAAATTGGATGCAGCTAAATAAATTATAATTAATATAATTTCTAGAGGATAGATGTAGCTTATTAGAAGGAAAATTTTAGTATTAGAAGATTGGCAAAATTATTCTTTCTTAATTAGTGAATATAATACAGAAGAAAATGTACTTTTTTCCAAAACATGCAGAATGTTAAATTGTGAAATTTGGGCTAATCCTATAATAAAGAGTGTTCTGTAGTCATAACAATTGTATTGTATTAATGTTGCAATTCATTATTATTTATATGAAGATAAATATACATGAAAGTCCTATTGAACATAATAAGATTTATCTTGGCATGTGTCAATATAAAATTGTGTTTTGAAAGTACTTATTTGAAAGGAATGGTACAGTATTACTAGATCATTTTCTTCCTCCATCCTTTTTATCAAGTTTAATTTAGACTCATAGAATTTCTTGATAAATTGTTTGGGAGTTTATTTCTCCTTTTCTTATGTTTTCTATGGTTCCCCATTCCCCCCCCCCCCCAAAAAAAAAGAAAAAGAACCAGGAGAAGGGAATTAACATACAACTCACACTATAGATTATCCTGTCCCCATCTATTTATGTATGGATATATAGATTTATCCAAACCATGCACATTTCTCACTTTAGAGGAAAGTCTGTAACTTAGTGCCTAAGGATGACTTAGCATGTAAAGAATGCAAGATTTATTCCCCAGCAAGCAGGACTAGGAGAAAATCATTCTCGGAAGTTCAGAACAGGTTCTTGACAATCAATGTACTACAGATGTCCTAGTTATGATTCTGTACTAAGGTATCCTCTTATGTTATCCATTTCATAACTGTACATAAGAACATATGTCATTTGGGGCAAGAAGAGACAACATCTGCTTCAGTCCCTATCACCTCCATTATTGAAAAGACACAGGTCTTCTTTCAGTTGTCTTATGATTGGAACTTACTCAGGGTTACTCAGGGTTCTCTCCCAGTTGCTGGGTGGGTGTGGTCATGGTGGATGGGGCCTAGTCGGCCTCCTGTACCATGGCGGGGGGTATTTTGCCTTTCCTGAGCTCTGGAGGCTTTCCTTGAACTTCCAGGAGGGCAAAAATGGCCTCCCTGGGCTCCGGAGGCTCTCTGGAAGCCAGAAATTGACCCATTTCTGGCCTCCTCAAATTTCCAGGAGACCCATTTTTCACCCTCTCTGAGCCTCTGTGAATGCTCTACACTTACCTGCATCCTGGGTCGGGCAGGGTTGGGTGGCCAGGGCCAGCCAGAAGTGGGATTTGAGGGTTGTCCAAACTATTCAGAATCTTAGCTAGAGGATCTCCCAAATTCCTGCGAACCCCCAAGCAGGCCACTCCAGAACTTACTCCAAACTGAACCTTAGAAGAATTGGCTCACACACAAGAATTGGCATAACAACCTAAGAGCAATATCAAGTACAAACAAAAACATTTAACATATTGCAGATAGAAGCAATTGTCTCATGTGGAAAATATAGGCCCTATTTCACTTAAATGATACATAAGATATACAGGATTTTGTTTAACAACAGTGAGCTTATAGGCTTTTTTTGTTAAATTATTGTGCTTATTTTGAAATTATTTGGTGATACAATTTTGTGGAATATATGAAATGTTAACATTTTTTCCTATTCAAGCAGCACAGAAAGAGGAATATATGAAGCAAAATATATTTCAAGTGTAATATGATAAAGCTTCCATTTAACTAACTGATTTGAATAGCTTAAAATACCTATGTAAGGTATGGTTTTTATTAAATGATATCAATAAAAATCATTATTTATGCTATGTTTTAAGAACTTGCCAGCAGTTCTCCTTCTGGTCTGCCGCCCGCGCGGGAGCACCGATCACTCCCATTGGCTGATGCCGTTTGACAGCCAGCTATAAAAGGGAGCTGTCAAACGGCATCAGCTGTCGCCGCCAGCTGGCTGTCAGATTGCCTCTGAAGCCGCGGCGACCCTTTATTCGCATGAATAAAGATTGTTAGCTTAACCTGGCTCCGTCTCCCTCTGTAACCGCCGCTCTACAACACTGGTGACGAGGGCGGGATACAGCAAAGACGTCCAGGCGAAACAATTGAGCCAAAGTCACACTAAGAAAGAGCTGAAGCCGCTAAGGGCTGATTGAAGTCACCGCCGCCGGCGCTCTCCAAAAGAGCGCGAACTTTAAAGCTCCGCAGCTGAGGAGCCGAATGCCGCTGACAGGCACTACCAGAAACACTTTTCTAAAAGCGACCTCTAATTTTCCTCACTCAGGAGACCGACTCTGCCACTCCAATGGCCTCAACTCCAACATTCCCGCATTTCCAGCCGGGAGCAGAGACTTGGGAATCTTACATGAGCAGATTTGAATGTTTTTTAAATGCCATGGATTTGTCTGAAGCTACAGACCTGAGAAAAAGGTCTTATTTTTTAAGCTTCTGTGGGGCTACCGTTTTTGACACAGCCTCTGCGCTAGTGTCCCCACGATCCATTAAGGCTATCCCCTGGGATGAGTTGAGGGAAATTTTGTCAAACCACTATTCCCCCAGGCCCTCTCAGATAGCTAGGAGGCTATCTTTTAGGAGAAGGATTCAAGCTGAAGGGGAAACTGTGAGTCAGTACATGGCAGCACTAAGATCAGCTGCCATACACTGAGGGTTCAGGGATTACCTTGAGGACATGCTGCTAGACCAAATTGTGGGAGGAGTTAGGGATTTGAAGCTTCAGAGGAGGTTATTGGCAAAGAAAGATCTGACCTTATCCCTAGCCATTGAGGAAGCCCAGGCTGCTGAGTTATCAGAAGTATCTGCAGCTGAGATTCAGGGAAGCACCACAAAACAAGGGCAGGCTACAATTCACTATGATGAGGTCTCCCAGGAAGAAATAGAAGAACCATTAGAGGTAAACCGCCTCACATTTCCCAGAACACCTTTGGGTCCACCAAGGAAAAACAGCAGCCAGTCCACCAAACAGCAACCCCATTGTATGAGCTGCGGGGGTAACCACCTTAGATCCACTTGCAGGTTCAGAAACGTTATCTGTCTGAACTGCCAGAAGAGAGGGCACATAGCCAGAGTTTGCCAAGTCGAGCAGGCCCCTTCTCAAAGATCTCAAGTTTCTGCCTCCTCCCAAAGGCAAGTAAAAAGCTGCTACACTTGTTATCACGCGGGCAGCTTCGCCCATAACCCTAACAAAATAAGCATTTCTCTCCTTATAGAAGGTAAGCCCTGCCAAATGGAGGTGGACACCGGGTCAACCCTCTCCATCATCGCTTGGACCACATTGAAGAAAATTCTGCCTTCGCTCTCAAGGAGGAAGCTGATCAACTGCCACCTGAATCTTCGGGACTACCAGAGAAAGACCATCCCAGTCCTGGGTAAGGGAAGATTCCTTATTCAATTCCAAAACTTTAGAGGTTACTTGCCACTGGTAGTTGTTGATGGTGCCCTACCTAGCTTGCTAGGACTAGATTGGTTCCCTGCCCTAGGTCTTAACATTACAGGGATTCACTCTGTGATAAACTCTGAAGTTGATGCCCTTTTTAATGACTACTCTGACATTTTCAGCAGTGAACTTGGTTGTTATTCAGGCACCCCCATATCTTTCAATGTGGGTCCACAAGCCACCCCAATCCGTTTGAAACCTCGAAGGGTTCCTTTCGCCATTAGGCCTAAATTGGACGCTGAATTGGACAAACTCATTGGACAAGGAGTTTTGAAACAGGTAGATTTTGCCAAGTGGGAAACACCCATAGTCACCCCCTTAAAAAAGGATGGCAGCGTGAGAATTTGCGCTGACTATAAGACGTCCCTCAACCGTTTCCTCCAAATTAGCGCAAACCCAGTACCTGTAATCCAACACCTGCTTCACTCATTTGAAACAGGCATAATTTTTGCAAAATTAGACATGTCCCAGGCATACCAACAATTTCCTGTGGACCAGCACACTGCTGACCTACAAACCATAGTAACACACAGGGGCGCTTTCAGATGTAAACGCTTACAGTTTGGAGTCAGCGTAGCCCCTGGCATTTTTCAATCACTCATGGAAAGAATCCTCCAGGGCCTACCCGGGGTGGTTCCATACTTCGATGACATTTTAGTATCAGCCTCCAACAAGGCACAACTACTACTCAGAGTAAGGTCTGTCCTTGACAGATTTAGACTAAACGGGCTCAAATTGAAAAAAGACAAATGCACCATAGCTACCAATCAAGTAGACTTCCTTGGTTATCGAATTGATGCCTCTGGGATTCACCCCATTGAAAGTAAAGTTAGAGCCATTCACGAGGCACCCACTCCCTCTAACAAAACTGAATTACAGGCCTTTTTAGGGCTCCTAAATTTTTATGCATCTTTCCTACCCCACAAGGCCTCTGTAGCTGAACCCCTACATAGGCTCCTAGATAAGAAGGCCCCCTGGCACTGGGGACAGAAAGAAGCCAACGCTTTCCAGGCAGTAAAGTCTCTTTTAACTTCAAATGCTGTGTTAGTTCAATTTAACAAGGACTTGCCCCTAGTATTGGCCTCTGATGCCTCACCTTTTGGTATAGGAGCAGTATTAAGCCATAGACTTTCAAATGGATCTGAGGCACCCATTGCCTACTTTTCAAGGACATTCTCTGCTGCAGAGAGAAATTATAGTCAGATCGATAAGGAGGCCTTGGCAGCTGTGGCTGCTGTAAAAAAATTCCACAAGTTTCTCTATGGCCATTTTTTTGAACTGGTAACAGATCATAAACCTCTCTTGGGACTGTTAGCTGGTGACAAGCAAACCCCACAGGTGCTTTCCCCAAGAATGACCAGATGGACTCTATTTCTGACCGCTTATTCATATACTTTGATTCATCGCCCCGGAATAAACCTGAGCCATGCAGATGCCCTCAGCAGGTGCCCCCTGCCAACACCAGTCGAGGACCCAGCTCCCATCCACGCAATCTTCGACTGCAATGAACTTGACCTACCAGTTTCAGCTGGGGATATTGCTGCACACTCCAAAAAAGATCCTGTGATTTCCCAGGTCCTAGACTGGGTGGGAAGGGGGTGGCCTGATATTCAATTTGCCCCTGAATTCATGCCTTTTAAGGCCCGCAAGCAGGAGTTGTCTTCACTACAGGGCTGTCTGTTATGGGGGACTAGGGTGGTCATTCCGGCCACCTTGCAAGAACCAGTTTTAAAGGCACTGCACGAGGGACATCCGGGCATTGTAAGGATGAAGGCCTTGGCCCGCAGGTACGTCTGGTGGCCAGGACTAGATGCCCAAATTGCCAGCTGGGTCAATGCATGCCAAGCCTGCCAGGCAACAAGGGCAGCCCCACCCACAGCTGCACCCACCAGATGGGAGGATGCGGGGGCACCCTGGGCCAGGCTGCATATTGACCTAGCTGGTCCCATGCTGGGAAGGACATTCTTGGTGGTTGTAGACTCATTTTCCAAATGGACTGAAGTGGCCTTGCTGCCTTCCACCACAACTCAAGCTATCACAAGGGTTTTGACCAGACTGTTTGCTACACATGGACTGCCTGACACCCTGGTATCAGATAATGGGCCCCAATTCAGTTCTAACAAATTTGCCATCTTCACGGCCAACCTGGGCATCAGACACGCCCTCACAGCCCCCTTTCACCCCGCTAGTAACGGGATGGCAGAGAGGGCTGTTAGATCAGTCAAGGAAGTTTTGGCCAAGCTGGGCCAGGCAGATTGGCACTCTAAGCTGTCCACTTACCTACTCACGCAACATACCACTCCATGCCCCACAACCAACAAGTCACCTGATGAACTTTTGATGGGCAGACGACTCAGGACCACCCTGGACAGGCTGCACCCCCACTACGCCCCCAGCACACCCCTGGCATCTGACAGCCATGCCAGGGAATTCGCCCTGCAAGACCTGGTTTATGCCAGGAACTATGCAGGGCACCCGCTATGGCTGCCAGGGCAGATAGTTTCTGTTACAGGACCCAGGTCTTACAGAGTCCTCCTGGAAGATGGGCGAATCTGAAGAAGGCACATAGATCAACTCAGGAGACGCTGGACCATGCCTGCCACCAAAAGCACAGTCAACCAGCTGCCGAACGACCCGGTCTACCCGCCGCCTGCCGCAGCCGACCTGCTGAAGGACCCGGTCTACCAGCCGCCCGACTACCCAGCCAACCGACCACCGTGAGAAGACTCACCCGAGCAGCAGCCAGATAGCAGGTCCAGGATGGCCAACGACCCTCCGCGGACGCCTGGCACCGCCCGGGAAGAAAAGGACTGTGCAGCAGCTGACAAGCCCCCAGAGCCGCGAAGATCAGGCCGCGAGCAGAAGCCGCCATCATGGCTGCGAGACTATGCATGCTCGCAGCCAGGGGGAAGGAGTGCTATGTTTTAAGAACTTGCCAGCACTTCTCCTTCTGGTCCGCCGCCCGCGCGGGAGCGCCGATCGCTCCCATTGGCTGATGCCGTTTGACAGCCGGCTATAAAAGGGAGCTGTCAAACGGCATCAGCTGTCACCGCCAGCTGGCTGTCAGATTGCCTCTGAAGCCGCAGCGACCCTTTATTCGCATGAATAAAGATTGTTAGCTTAACCTGGCTCCATCTCCCTCTGTAACCGCCGCTCTACAACAATTTATATCAATACAAAATTATTCTTATGAAAATCAGTGATCTTGAACTCATGATCATTCTAACCAAGTAGAACTTTGAAAGCCTAATGCGAAGGCATAACTCTTTGCTGTTTCATGTCAAACTGTGAACTGATGGCAATGATGAAAATAAGTTTATTTTCAGAAAGTAGGGCAATGCATACAGGCAAGCAATGGCTAAAAATGGTATGTTAATGAGCCCCAGGATTTATGTGCTATTTCTGGTTACGATCACAATAACTCTTTATTTGATATCTTCTGGGAAATCAGCGGTAAACTGAATTCGCACCAAGCACACTTGGCCAATAAAGAATTCTATTCTATTCTATTCTATTCTATTCTATTCTATTCTATGGGTCTGCAAGAGTGAAGCTATTGACCATGGTGAAGAAAGGAGCCAGTATATGAATCAGCTTCCTAAATTCCTCTTTGGATTAAAGAGGGGACCTGGGATCACCCACAGTGTTCCTTAGAGATGCTCCCTGTGACGAACCATAAACCAGCAGTCCTCATCAGGTTTCAAAGTTCAGGGAGCCTGGAGAATCAATTTTGCTCAAGCTGTAGTTCAGAGTCTTTCCCCCCACTCCTTTCTTAATCTCTTTCACTGGAAATGGCTTGTAATTTGCATATGTATGTATGTAGGGTGTGTGTGTTTGTGTGTGTGTGTGTGTGTGTGTGTGTGTGTGTGTGTGTGTGTAAAACCTTCAGGAGGAGAGATTTTAGAACCTTCAGGAGGACAGATTTTATTAAACCAGGCGATTTTCCTTCAATTCTCAGCAAAAGAAATTTCGTTTTGGTTTAAAACTGGAAGAAAAAGTTTTTTTATTTGTTTTTTTTAATAAGCAGCAGTTAACTACAAATTGAATATAAAGTAACTTAACTTCCAAGCAAATCTTCATAGGATTGGACTGTACACACTACTCTAAAAGAAATAATGTCTTCATTTTTATACTTTCTTGTCTGCTCTAATTTCTAGAAAATCATATTACTGTGTGTTCAGTCACACCAAATTATAATGGTTATTGATGTTGCTTTTGTTTTATCCTCCTAAAGTACTTTATCACTAGAATACAGTGATATTATAGAAATCTAAGAAAGCTCTGTTGTTAATTACAATTAATTACAATTCTCACATATGTTAATTTTGTCTCTAAATATTCCAGTTTAGTTTACCCTTGCCAGAAATCTTTAAATCATACTGAAAAGGTAATATAAGGTTAAAGTATTTATGTTGGAAATACTTTTTTTTAAAGAAAGAAACAAACAGAAATGACAAGTTTTTGGTGGTACCTGATGGCATCTGTATTTGTGTATCTGAATATGTGGACTACAGTCTCCAAAAGCTTACGCCATTATAAATGGGTTTGCCTTTCATGTTCTATAAGACTCTGGGATTTAGAATAAATACAGAGCAATACCTCTGCATCCTTTCATTTAAAAAAAAAAATCCTGGGCTACAAATCACAAATCCTCTTAGTTGAAAGTTTGCAGATTTTGTTTTAGAAATTTGAACATAATGAAAAATAAAAATGAATTTGCATGCATTCCATGCATTTTTTTCATTAAAAAAAATAAAAGAACATCCTACTTGTCTTTATAACTCATGCGAATATGCATACATACTAGTCACCACATTAGATAAGTTTCTCCCTGGTGGAGCCAGAAAAACCACCCTCATATTCTTCTCCCAATAATTCCCCATACCTAAAAAACAAGGACCAAGGTGAAGGAGCTATCTCTTTACAGATTCAAAGCATTTTATGTTATCATACAGTAAGAACTGTAAGCGCTGTTTGGAATAATTATCAGATCAGTTAATATAAGTATCTAGGTCAATAATTATTATTTCTAATCTCTTTTGATTTTATAGGCTGGAGTCTGATGTAAGATAGACTATTAAAAAATGTTGGTCTTTATATTAATCAGTCCTATATGAAAATATGAAATCAATGTTTCATTTTTTCAGGTTTCCAATATATCTGCCAAATGCTTTATCGATGGACTCCTTGACAAAAATCTTCTTTTTTACTAAATTGCATGAAAGTCAAATTCAGAAAAGCTCCTCAACATTATCTATAATACCATTGGAAATAATAGTCCTGGTTATTTGATAGTTTGGTGCCATCTCTTTAAGATGTTGGAGATAGTCTTAAACCCATTCAGAATTTTCCTTTCCGTCTATTTTAGGAAAATTCCAGAATTATTTTTGCAAGTAATACGGGCAGCACACACGGATTGCACAGACTGCAGTCCTACAGTTGTTTTTATGACCTTAATCACTTTCTGTTTAAGAAACTTATCTGTAGTCGGTTTTGCATAACATGTTGAACCGCAGACTAGCCAGCCATATCTTAATCTTACATGTTATATGTTGCTAATTTATGATTAATGTGCTGAAACCAGATATTTAAATGGTAGTTTATTGTGATTTTATTTCAGTGACTTGAGGTGTGTCTAAGTAGGTGCATGATTGTTGTTCAGTTGTTCTGATCTGGACTGCCATGGGATTTCTGATGCACATTGTCTGTAACTAAATCTGTTCCATCAGCTGAAATGAAGAGAAAAGCAGGTGAGCAATTAAAAGTGGGAAACACTTGTTTTTGTTTCACAAGCAGTCTGGTGATGCTACTTTTTGTTTTATTTTGATTGTGTAATGGATTTCTCAGATACTGTAACATTGCTAAGATTTACTTAGTATTTTCTGAGAAGATTTCTGTTATCAAACTCAAACTTTAGTCTGCAAACATACTGAAGAGTTGGAGTAATGTTTAGTAACAAGCTGAACTTATACATAATTCTGTTTTTGAAAACATTTAAGCCATTGGATTCTAAATGCAAAAAATTCTCCTAGCCTATATTCTCCTATATAGATATCACATTGTTAACCATCTTCCAAACACCAGTTAATAGCAAGATAGGCACAATGCTATTTTGTTTCCATATGAGAGCTGCCATAAGTTCTCTTACCAACTGAAACTTGTTCAAGCTGAGCTGAGAACTTGGTGACATGGTCTTATAAGTTTTTTGTGCATTACTGACATGGTTTTTTTATTGCTTCTTCCAGCTGGGCAAGTACAGTCAAGCAAAATGGCCTGCCTGCCAACTTCAATTCAACTATGAAAAAATACTATATATATTTGTGTGTCATCCTTTTGCAGGGGCCATGCTAATTTTCTCTGTATGGTTCCAATTTTAGGATACATGCTGCTGAACCAAGCACAAAAGAAAATACTATAAAATGGCAAAATTATGGGTCATATTCACAGGGATTTCTTCCTCCATGTTGTTGTTGCTTTTTATAATTCTACAAAGGGAAGTAATAAAGGCTAAATATTGTACTACTAGTTTGCACTTTCTGTCTAACATTCAATTTTTAGCTATAGGTGTCAGTTTCCAGCCACAATGACCAAAAAAATGATAAAGCATGGACGTTGACAATACAGACTACATCTCTGGTAGTTTCTGTTGTGACATTGCATGCCTGTACTTAAGATATGAAGTTTGCATTGTGGTATCATGTTACATATTTGTTATTTGCCTTCCTTTACACTCTTTAATGGACATATCTGTTTCTAACCAAGGCCAGCTTCATAATTTCCCTCAAAAATTCTACAACTGTAGAATTTTTAGAAGAAGCATTATTTTTAGCACCATTGGAAATAAAGGTCCACAACTAAAATAATTTCAAAGTACAGTATTGCAATTCAGAATAAAATAAAATACATCTTCTAAAAAAATCTCCAGAATAATAGATGGATAGATGGGAATAAAAGTATATTAAATATGATATAAATGTACTTGATAAGAAGAAAGTAGATTTTATGAATTGGTGATGTAAGATTCAGAGGGAATGACTCAAATCAAGGTTTCAATTTAAGAACAAACTAATGTTATTTGAGACATTTTAAAATTTAAGATTTCACTTAAAGAAAAGGTCATTCATTAATCATAGTGGGAAAACATCAAAATGTCTAAAGCAGTTTCATTTAGGGCAAAATTGCATAAAATCTGAAAGGATGATAGATCCTTTGGAGGATATTAACTATATAACGTTTTAGCCGGATTCTTCAAGAATTTCACCACAATAATTTTCAAATTATTGCTCCTGAATCTTTTGTAAACACACAGATTACATAGATGGAGAAGGGATATCAGGGACAACAAGGACCCTAAATACTGCTGAACCAGTGATGAAAATGTCCTACCCCAACTTAAAAATAAAAACAGTTTAAAAAGTAATCTCCTACTTCTTCATTCACTTTCTAGGCTTCTCATGATACTGAATATAACCATTGATTTGTTCTTGTAGGACAGTATATTTTACTACTTCTAAACCTAAACTTTCTGAGATAATAAGGGAATAAACATGGCCAATTAACAAATCTGACCATCCTGAGAAGAACTTCTACACCATTGGAAAAAATTCATGCTATCAAATTTGCAGCTAGTTGGCATACCTATGCTAATTAATGGACTTGCAATGGAAGCAGAAGCAGGTTGACACAATGAAATTCAATGCCACAGAGATTGGTAAACTATAAAACACAAGGTTGGCAGAGGAAAAAGTAACATGCATCCCTGTGTTTAAAAAAATAGTAAATGTTTCAGCCAGCCACTATAATATTATCCTGACACTCACTCACTCACTCATTATTTATTTATTTTATTTATTTGTCAAGCAAGTATTAGATAACAGGTATAAGTATAATAGGTATAAAACAATAGGACAGGGACGGTAGGCACATTGGTGCACTTATGTACAGACCTCTTAGGAAAGGGGTGAGGTCAATAGTAGACAGTCTAAGGTTAAAGTTTTTGGGGTTTGGGGAAGAAACCACAGAGTCAGGTAGAGTATTCCAGACATTGACCACTCTGTTGCTAAAGTCGTATTTCTTGCAATCAAGTTTGGTGCAGTTTACCTTGAGTTTGTATCTATTCTGTGCTCTTGTATTGTTGTGGTTGAAGCTGAAGTATTCATTGCAGTAGATAATTTTATGTACTATACTTAGATTGGACCGAAGGCAGCATAGTTCTAGGTTGTCTAGGTCTAAAATTTCAAGTCTGGTGGCATAAGGTATTCTGCTACGAGTAGAGGAGAAGGAGGAGAAGTGGAGAACTCTTCTCATGAAATATTTCTGGACTTTCTCAACTGTATTAATATCCGTTATGTAATGTGGATTCCAGCCTGATGAGCTGTATTCAAGTACTGGTCTAGCAAATATTTTGCATGCCCTAGTTAGTAGTATGATATTACTGGAGAAAAAGTTACGCAGGATTAGGTTAACAACTCTTAATGCCTTTTTGGCTAAGTAGTTACAGTGGGCTCTAGCACTTAGATCATTAGAGATGAGTATTCCAAGGTCCTTGACATAGTTGGGGTCATCAACAAGGTCTTGATTATTCAGCTTGTATTTTATTTTCTGATTTTTTTTGCCAATATGTAAGACAGAGCATTTATTTGTTGAGATTTGAAGTTGCCATTTGTTTGACCATTCTGACACATAGTTGAGGTCTTTTTGAAGGGTAGCAGTATTGTCAGTGTGGTGTTGAATAGCTTTACATCTTCAGCAAACAAAACGCAGTTGCTCTTAATATGATCACAGAGGTCATTTATGTAAAGTATAAAGAGAGTTGGTCCTAGAACACTGCCTTGGGGGACACCACTGTTGACAGGTACAGGATTTGATAGGGTGTTCCCTATTTTGACCATTTGTTGTCTGTATGACAGGAATGCATCTATCCAGTTATGCAAGTGTCTGGAGATGCCATAAGATTTTAGTTTTAGGAGTAGTTTGTTGTGTACCACTGAATCAAAGGCTTTATAGAAGTCTCTGTAAATAGTGTCAATCGCTTTGCCTTGATCAAGTTGTGTAGTCCATATGTTTTTGCAGTGTAGGAGTTGCAGATTACAGGATAATTTTTTTCTGAAATCAAATTGTTTGTTAGAGGGTAGGTTGTTTGTCTCTAAGTGGAGGATAATGGATTGGTTAATAATTGATTCCATGACTTTACAGGTGACGCAACATAAAGAGATTGGTCTGTAATTTTCAATTAGGCTGGGCTCTCCCTTTTTGAAGATGGGGATGACCGTGGCTAGTGACCATAGGTCTGGCAAGGAGCTGGTCCTGAAAGATTTTTCAAAGATTATGCTTATATATTGCTCCAATCACACAAAATTTATCCCAAGGTATGTATTGGTTAGATGCAACAAATCTGTAATAGACATCTAAGTCTATATAGAGAAAACTGGAGGTCTCTGTTTTCTTCTCTCAGGAGTTCCCTGAATTTTCATACCTCCTGCCTTGGGCTAGTGTCTCAGTAGTTTCTACTGCTACCACCTATCTCCCAGGAGACATGTGCTTCTTGGCCTTGGAGTGTGATATAGAACTCTCACACTTTGTGGTCCCTTTCTGGAAATTAAAAAGTCAAAAAATAAGAAGAATTATTATCTGTATATATAACACAATGTGGTCTGTGCTATGTAAGGTTATATAGCATAGACCATATTGGGTAGAAATTTTAGCCTTTTCACTTCTCCTTGTTTTAAACTATACATTTAAAATACCATCTTTCAATGTTAAATGAGATAAATTTCAGAGGAGTTTATTCATAGGAAAACATCTGATATCTTACTTACCAAAAGAAAACTGCAAAATTAAAAACAATGCACTGAGCACATCTCCAGATCATGCTGGTCTATACAAATAGCCACTGACTGCCCTAGGTTTTCCATAAGAAGGAGTTGGAATAGAGAGTTCCACATTAGTATTATAGATTAAACAAATTTTCTAGAGAGAAAAAATATTTTCTGGAAGGCATTTTGTAGCTTTTATTTAGAAATATATATACAGCAAGCAGGAATCAGATGTCAGGAATCATACCTGGAACAAATTTATTCCTAAGTATTTTATCTATTTCCACACAATTATCCATTTTCTGAAGTTCTTCTCCCTTACCTGGGCTTTCTCTAACTTTTTGGAAATCCAATGTTAATCAGAATCTATGAATGGCTATATTACCCTAATACTTTTCCCAGTTTCAGTACATAGTCTTCAGTGAATACTCCTACAATTTGTTCTTTACTTTAAAATGACCAAAATGACCATTTCTACTCCTTATGGCAGAGTATTTGATCCTATAAGAGACCCAAAACATATAACTATTTCTTGTGAGTATCTCTACTAGCATTCTGGCATAAGAAGCTGGTAGGCAGGCTACATTCACAAAAAGTACACATCTGACTTAAACCCATGTTCAGAGTGCAAATAGCTGAATTGAACTTCAAGTTGTGTAATAATATTCTGTTACCAGAAGAAACAGCAAAGTTAAGGCTTATAGTTGGTCAAAGAAGTTGGAAACTGAGGAAATAAATTAAGACTAAGGAACGGTTAGGTCTGCCACCCTAAAAGATCGTGTATAAGAGGAGAATGTAATAACGTTATACAATCTACCCAATTATTCAAGTCAATGTTACAAATCAGTATATGCAACATCAGCATTCTACACATATGAAAGTGAAGTTATATTATTTACTGAAATGGCAAAAAAGCCATTTATTCTGCAAAGTATTTTAAAAGCTGTGGAAAAAAGCCACTTGATTGGAAATGAGTCTACATCATGATTTATGAATCTTTGTTGATTAAAGGTTCAAGTTGAAGCTTCCATATTTTGAATCACTCCTTACACAACCCTAATGTGTTATAGAATGTTCGAGAGGCAGAATGTGGATTGAATAGTCAGAACTGCATGGTGGTATTCCCATTATTTTATTGGAATTAATATCTATTGACTCATCGAGGGATCCCTAGTGCATGAACTTAGCTTTCAAGAACATCTATCACCCATCTTTTTGGCATTTCCTTACAGACAAATAAAAGAAATATGCAAGCTTCTGGCTAATTTCATGGACTACTCAACCTAATTTTCATTTTTGTTCTTGTTGTTGAAGACATCATCCTTTTTAAGCACTGCCTATTTCTTCTCTGTAGTGTGCTGCTTGGGAGACAGAAAAGAGCATGTCAGAAAAAAATGGGGTGGAGGTATTGGAAGGGAAAGTGTTCCCATTCTAGAAGGAGGAAGAGAAGGTATACTTCAAAGAAATCATCCACTTATTATTCTGCTCACAATTTTAGCAGAGGATTTTGAAAGAACATTAGGGCAATCTTTATTCAAGAATATTTGTTAAGGTCACCTATCTCAATGCATTTTCAACTGTGAATGAAACTTCTTTGGCAGAAGGCCTGTAAACTACATTCTGTGTGTGACTCTGTCTCTCGCATTTTGCCTCTGATCATGTTTCACTACATCTTCATGATGATTTATGGAGGGGGAAACAGGGGGTACAGTTCGCTTGAGGAAATTGCTTTTCTCCTTAAGGATTAAAGAATGAAGAAAACAATTAGAAAAGCAGAAGCCATCTTTCAGAAAGTAAAAATGCACCAAAATTGTTAACACTTGAATGATGTGAATTCTGGTAAATGCCAGCCTACAATATGGTAAAAATGAATCAATCCGTTCAGCTTAGTTCAGCGTCTGCAATGGCCATCTGGCGGAAAAGCAACCAAATGGATCCCTACATATTCATCTTCATTTTCACAAATACTCAGGAGAATGTCAATCTTGGGCAAAATAAAATTAAATCACTATAATTTTTAAGACCTCTTTTTATTTCATCTTCTCTGAAGACATGCATATCTATGCAAAAAAAAGGAAGGGAAAAAAAACAGAAAATGTGGGTGGGTGATTCCTCTATTGAAGAAGTCTTTCATCATTTCAAAACAAAGAACTGATTTTACACATGGTAGAATATTACTCCTTTTACGCTTTCCCACAGTTGCTTAAAAATAAACATAGTTGCATGAATCTGGTATTTATAAGCTGAGCAACTTTGAAAGACCCAATCTGCATCATCTTTCTCAAACTTGGAATTATAGCCTTCTATCAACTAAAACTGATGATGCTAGAAAGAGTGACCTGAAAATAGTTGAATAATTGAAATATAATTGAATAATTGTATAATTGAATATTAATTATAATTGAATATGTCACTGATTTATTGCAACTTCTCAGCTTTTCATAAACTATATATTCAGTCATTCATTTGTTCAAATCATTCATTCAATTCAGATATCAAATATTTTGATCTGAATTATCAATTCAGTTTGAATTTCTGGATTTTCAGAATTATCCAGTATATTCTGGAAAGTCAATCCTATTAATAAGAAATTATCTTTCTGCATATTGATCCCTTGAAAAAATGTTTTAGCAGATAATAAAGCAGTTTATTTGTAAGCACTTTTAAGATAATACTGATGAGTCAATATGATTTTTTTTCCAAAAATAGATCATGTGAGGTAAATCTTCTCCCCTCCTTTGACAGGGTAACTTTTTTAGTAACAAGGCAAATATTTTGAAGATAATTTACCTGATTTCAATTTTTACTAAGATTTCATATTAGTCTCATTAGCGAACTGTAAAGTATGGTTTGGATAGTTGAATTTATAACTGACTTTCTTATCATACTCAAAGAGTTAATATTAACAACTATACATCAAATCATAGAGCAGTAATCATTGGAGGGATCTGTTTGGGAGCCAGCATTATTCAATATTTTGAGGGTAAAACTGATGGACTGTTTATCAAATCTATAGATGACAAAAACTGGAAGTCTGGACAATACCTAGGATATTGAAAGAAAATTGCAATCTAATCTTGACAGGATGGGAAATGGCTGTAAGAGGAACAAGAGGACTTTTAATAAGAAAAATGGTAAGGTTCTAAACATAGTGAGAAAAACTATATAGGCACATTCGAGATGGAGAATTCATGGCTACTGTTGTCATTGACAACAAATTTAATGTGAGTCTACAACATGACAAGTTGCTGAAAGGGTGTCTGGGCTGTATATCAAAGAAATGTGAATTTATTATTTGTCTCCACCCTTCACTAAAACACATTGGAAATACTATGAGCATTCTGGAACACCACATTTCCAAAAATATTGACAATTTTTGCAGATTTTAAAAGGGCTAATTAAAGATGATGTGTGGACTTAAGGATATAATCCATGAAGATAACTAAAAGAACTTGAGATGTTCAGTCTGGAGAAAAATTGAGAGGAAACTTATGAGGAAAATTAACCAGTGGAATTAACCAGTGGAAAAGTTGCCTTCAGACGTGGGTGCTTCATCACTGGAGTTTTTTAAGAAGAGACTGGATAGTCACTTGTCTGAAATGATATATGAAATTCTATTTGAGCAGGGAGCTGGACTAGAAGATCACAAAGCTCCCTTCCAGCTCTATTCTGATTCTGATATGTGCTTAGATACTATATAGGGAAGCTATGTGGAAGATACTTAAAATTGTTTTCCACAGCTATGAAAACAAAGTCTAGTTATTGCATGTAAAAATTGCAGCTATCTAAATATTATTTACATATAAAGAAACACTTCCTGATAGTAAGATTCTTTAGAGGTTGTATCAGTCTTCTTATAAAAATTTTGGCTTCTCCATCTCTGGCAGTTTTAAGAAGACACTGGACAGCCGAAACTTCCGGTTTGAAGGGCTTCGGCGACAGACAGAAATCCGTGATCGTGCGCAGTTTCAGTCTGGGCTCGCCGCTGGAGCACCCCGAGCCGGCTGGTTTCGGGGCTAAGCCACCCTGAAGAGGTGGTGAAGAGGGGGGAGACCACCAGCAGGGTCAAGGAGAGCCGCATCTCTCCTCCTCAGCTGGCCATTACTCCCTTTCCCGAAGGCGGTTGCAGTGGTGGTCAGAAATGGCCACCTCAAAGAAGAACTCGACCGGAAAAGAATGTGCAGGAGGAATATAAGAAGTGAAAGTTTTGGCTGACCGGGTTAAATTGTAAAAGCAACAACTAAGGTACCCTGGAATTTAAACTTACAAAAAATAACATCGCTCCCAAAGAAGAGTCTGAAGCAGCGAAGGAAAGTGAAAAGGGAAAGGTTTGGCTTTTTCTTCTTCTTTCTCCTTCCCTATACTGACAACTAAGAGACTTAAATAAGAAATTGGAAAAATCTGCTTTGACATCAATAGGCAATCAAGCTGAAAATAAAACACAATGCCAAAGGGATAATAAAGATTTCTGGACATTAAAAACTTTCTTTTTCATAAGCAGGAAGGGAGAGAAAAAGAATAAGAGCAAGATCTGGAAGAGGGAGGTGACTGCCTGGAATTAAAAAGAATCTACAGTAAAACTTCAACAAGACTTCTAAAAGATACATTTTAACTGAAACTTTGCAACTAAATAGTAACCCCAGGAAGAGAAAGTGGGAAAAAAAGAGCAAAAACGAAACAGCTTGCGTGTATTTGGATTATTTGGTGATCTTTGGATTCTTGGTTATTATATTTGAATGACTAAAATCAATCGGGTGGTTGTTTAAAAATTTATACAATGGCATCACTTCTGGATGAATTGAAAATGGAACTTAAAAAGTACAAAGAAGATGCACAAGAAGGGAAGGGTTCTTTTGGCTTCGTTTTTCAATTCTTAGAAATGGAGATTTGGAACTATGAGAAACAACAAGAAATGACTGCAAAACAAGAAGACTGGGACAAAGAAGAAGCCATCTTTAATGAACAAGCAATTTTATGTGGGGAAGAAAAAGGAAAGGGGGGAAAGAGAATGGAGAATTTAAGACTTAAAAAAACAACCAAAGAAAAGAAAAATAAGTATAATACTGGAAAGCAACAGAAGAGGGGAATACAGAAGAGAGAAATAGAGGTAGAGAGACAAGCAGGTAAGAACTACCTGTATTTACAAAATGGTTGCCCCAGTGTGCTTTTCCAATTACAAAAACATTAGACAGCACATTTACAAAGGTAGCACAGGCAGCATATCCCATTTTTATTTCCTAACTGTGGCATCCATGTAGAATCTAAGAGTGCATTTTGAAAAGAAACATGATTCCAAAGATTTGGATGTCCTGTTTGCTTTATCATTTTGTTTGACATTATAAAGAAGGTATCTGTAGGCAAATTAATTATCACAATGCCATGCAGGTTTCCCTGAAGTAGCCCATCATGGTCTGATAGAGTTGAATCTCCTCTGCCAGCATCTCTTTTGGGTCAATGCACAGGCAGAAATCCAACAACCCACATAAAGGTCAGTGATTTGTTCTCCGTTGTGGTTAATCTACAGAAAAAGTCATTTTTTGTGTAGATGTCTAGTGCTGCTTTTGGATGGTTTGCAGCCCCAAAGGACAACCTAGGGTGGTGAGATGCTGTTCCCATTTCTAATGCAGTCACCGTGCAGAAGATTTTTTTTAAAAAAATGTTGATATGCATTGCTTCATCAAAGCAATCTTGAGACAAAGCTCCTTTTTAATGTTATCGAAAGGTAAACAAATCAAGTGATGGAGAAACCTTGACCAATTCATCTCTTTGCAGGGGTAAACACAAGGGACTGTATGGTATCCACCATCTTGAATTTTCTACCATATCATATAGACCAGAGGTATCAAACTGGCAGCCTGAGGGGCAGATGCATCACATGCAGCCCATGCCCACCCCAGCTCCGCGAAGGGGAAAAACTTCATGAAACATCACGTGATGGCAACATGACACCATGAATTTGACACCTGGGCTATTGACCCTTCTGGTCTGTATTTGGTATTATTGGTGCACTAATGTCCTAGAACTATCCCACCTGGTTCAGTAGAGAATATATAAAAACAAGAACTGAGATTTGCTCTAAAAGGATAATGCGGATTTGAAATTAAAGTCTAACGAAGATGTAATAATAATATAACATGACATGGAAAGTTGATTAATATAATTTGAATGTAAATTTAAATCTAAGAGGAAAAGAACATAGATATTGGTTTATGTTTATGTTTATGTTTGGTGTGTGTGTTTGTGTGTGTGTGTGTATGTGTATATATATATATATATATATATATATATATATATATATATATATATATATATATATATATATATATATAAAAAACTTTGTCTCGTTTAGATAAACATAATGCACAAATGTTAAGGCAAGGGGCTTAATATGTATCTCTTCACCTGCTATTCACCCTATACAAAGACACAAATTTCATTTCAACAGTTCACTTTCAAGCTTGGTGACATTCTCCGAATCTCCTAGGAGTGTACCAAGTAACACTGTTCTCTTGTTTATCTATTCACTTGTTTAAAATTTAAAAGTGCCTCTTTGGTACAGATTCTGAAAAGTTACTGATGTATTTTTAAAGTGTGCAGGGCGACATGCTTGCTTTTCAAGAATAATGTTTTCAGGTTTAGTCAGTTCCATCTGCATATTCTTTATTGTATATTGTTAAATATTTATTTGACCACCTTTTTAGTGTGCTTGCCTGTGTGGAATCAATGAGTGCTTTTAATTTCACAACAATCCTGTTAAGCAGGTTAGATTGAGAGGCAAACTACAGTGATCACGGGCATTTTACTTCTGTATGTGGATTTGCCTTTGGTTATTCTAGGTTTAAGACCAGCAAGGTGTTCATATATCCCACTAGCTTTCTATGGCAGCATATCTCTCCTGCTTTCTGATGATATTATTTTAGCGGCCATAACTTATATCTTAAAAATATTCATTTTTGCATCCTTTTTAAATGGTTCTTTTCATTCCAAATTCCATTGCTAATTTATTTCCTAAATCTCAAACAAGGAAATGGAAAAGTGTTTGATTATTTCAAAGCTCTCTTCTTTGCAGAGGACAACTTGGTCAAGGGACTTAGTAAAGTGCTCTCTCTTATGCAGCTAGCAAAGCTTTCCAGCTATAGAAAGTGTGACTTTCAAAAACCAATAATAATACATCAGCAAACTTGTCTCAACATTCATAAAATGAATGTTACAATCTTTTATTATTTGATGGAATTTTGTTCTCACAAAAAAATAATTGGACAAAAACCAGGAGATTGGAACTACTATTTTAGTAGAATTCCATACTAGCTTCATTAATATTTAAATGCACGGGAGGACATATAGCATATTATGAGAGATATGAACTGTGCAGGCATGAATTCTACTGACATAGTTATTTGTAGTTTGTTAGTTGCCCAATAGCCTATTTTTCCCAGAATGTTGCACCTCGAACTTCTTAGAATGCTTAAAACAACATACAGTATGTAAAATGAAATCAAAATATAACAAAAAGGAGGTAATCTGGAAGCCAGAAGTAGAACAGAAGCAATACAAATGCCTGCCGCAGTCATAAAACCTGATTCCCAAAAAATAAATAGCCTAATGGTAAAATGAAAACATTCAACAACAGCATTTGCATCTTTCTAGTATTTAAATGAGATTAATATGTAGCAAAGATTAAGGTGAGATTTAGCAGTAGATGTTAAAAACCAGGTTAAGGAAAACAGAAAATCTTGATCTGGTGCTAAACATTTCCCTCAAATCTAAGTGAAAATCACAGTCTTATTTTATTCTTCTGAGTATATTACATTTTCCAATATTTAGTTGAATAAATTGTAAGAGATGGTACAAAATGAACCTGTACAATTGAAAGATTTTCAAATATAGGATAGACTTACTCCCTGATTTGGAGCTGGAATTGCTTTGAAAATGATATGTCCCATTGCTCAGCATGGACATAAAAGTGCTTGCTGTTTGTGTTTCATTCTGAAGAGGAAGAGCAGCCTTGAAGAGGAGGAAATGGCTTACTTTCCCTTCCTAATGTCCATGTGTGTGTGTGTGTGTGTGTGTGTGTGTGTGTGTAGCCATGTGTATGACAATGGCTTCCATCATAGATCCCCTCTAGGAAAAGCAACAATAAGTATTAAAAAAAATAGGTTCAAGGCTTAGAGAATTATGACTACAGAAAAATAAGTTTCTCTTAATACCTCTTCAATTGGCACCCAGAAATTGCAGCAGGACTAGTGTAGGTGAAGCAGGAATATTTGCAGAGTGGGATAAAAAAAAAGGCACGATAGTATGCCTGATTTCTTTATGTGTGACTCTCTTTTTTAAAAAAGCCAGACCATCATGTCCAACATTTTGACTTATTTGACCATACACTTTAGACAGTCCTGTTGTGAGAGGTGAGAACAGAGGTATCAGCCAAGGCCAGAGAATTTGAATATCTAGCATTTTCTAGGATTTGAATGTCTAGCATTTTCCAGGTAAAAACTTTAGCACTAATCCCTCACAAGATCTTTTCATCAGACCCCATTTTTCAGTTTCTGTGAGACTAAATAGGCAAAGAGTATTCTATTGTGAGGATACAATAATCCAAAACAGTCTTTTTCAACAACAACAAAAAAGTTCTGCAACTGGAAAGTCACCATAAATTTCTGGTTAAAATCCCACACAGTTAATCACAAAATTGTAGTCTCTCTTCTTGTCTGCTCATCCTACTTGAAAAGGGGGTGGAGGTAGGTCTTTATGTGAAGAGTTTGAAAGAAAAAAATATCAAACATTGGTCTCAGTAGACAAACTGCTAGTAATAGCTTTACAAGAGCTTCACTTTGCTTCTGGTGTCTCCTGCAATAAATCTTTCCAAATAATCTTTCTAATGGTGGATTCAAGGTCCAAACAAATCCAATGCTCCGATTTTGAATGCTGATGGATTTATGCCATGTTTCCTTATCCTTTCTCAGCCTCCTCTGTGGTCCTTAAACTCATGATAGTCCTAAAGTTGTTCTTTGAACTTACGGTTCAAATAGCCATAAATTGTGTTAGACAGGAAATAATTTTTGGGAGTGATCACGAGAACAATGCAGAAATGCATCCAAGTACTTGTATGAGAAGAATATCAGTATTTATTGAGAGAAATAAAAGTGAATATATGATTGAAAATTAATTTGTTAGTTTATACTTTATTCTAATTACATGTAAATTAGATTTATTTTTATCCTGGTCCAACTCACTACTTTTGGAAGTATGGTCACTGCTCTTGGCCTGGGAAGCAATGCATCCCTGCCTTAGTCTCTTTGTGAACTGAACTTTTATTTATTTTTATTTGATTTACACTTACAATATAATAGAAATAAGAATAAACTTAAGTATAAATGCATGAAATAGGTATGAATAATTGGGGACAATAGGACAGAGACAGAAGGCACGATTGTGTGCTTATGCACACCCATTACAGACTTCTTAAGAATGGGGTGAGGTCAATAGAGGTTAGTTTCAAGGTAAATGAGTGGGGGTTTGAGCATGTGACAACAGAGTCAGGTAGTGAGTTCCAGACATTGACCACTCTGTTGCTGAAATTGTACTTCCTACAATCAAGTTTGGAGTGGTTTACATTAAGTTTTATATCTGTTGTGTGCTCTTGTGTTGTTGTAGTTAAAGCTGAAATATTCATTAACTGGTAAGACATTGTAACAGATAATTTTATGTACTATACTTAAGTCCAATCTTAGCCAGTGTAGTTCAAGGTTGTCTAAGTCTAGAATCTCAAATCTGGTGGTGTACACTATTCTGTTGCAAACAGAAGAGTGTAGTACTCTTCTTCTAAAATACTTCTGGACTCGTTCAATTGTATTAATGTCTGATATACAGTGCAGATTACAGACAGTGGAGCTGTATTCAAGTGTTGGTCTAGTAAAGGTTGTGTATGCCTTAGTTTGCAAATCAGTATTACTGAAGGAAAAGCTTCATAAGATTAGATTTACAAGTCTTAAAGCCTTTTTGGCAATGCTGTTGCAGTGAACTCTGGTGCTTAGGTCATTTGATATGAGTACTCCAAGGTCCTTAACAGAGTGAGGGTCGTCAATGAGGTCATGTCCGCCTAGCGTGTATTTGGTGTATTGATTTTTTTTTACCAATGTGTAAGACAGAACAATTGTTGGTTGAGATTTGGAGTTGCCAACTGTTTGACCATTCAGACACATAATCAAGATCCATGAGGAAAATCCATCTCTTCTCCAGGTTCATACAAACTATTCAGGCCTCAAGACGACCCTCCACGAACTGCATCTACGATGCCACCTGGGGGGCTTTTTGTGACTGGTCCTCTGGGTTTAGGGCTGACCCCTTGTCAGCTAAAAAAACTTCCTCAGATGTTTCCTATCCTTCAGGGATGATTGGCTATTGTTGTTTAGCTTAATGCTGTTTTGAATTCTAATTCTAATTCCTGTGCTTTGAGCTTCAGTTGAGAAACAATTCATTAAAGGGGGAAAAATAAGTATTATGGTTTATTTTATGAATGATCTGATGATCTGATACATGATACTTTTACCAACAATATTTTCTGCTCTGGATGCCAATAAATCTCAAAGACCTCACTATGATATCTTGTGGGAACTAAACTTAGTCTAAGATCAATAGACTTTGGAGTCTATAACTTGGATCAATAGCTCAGTAGGAAGGTACATGCTTTGCATGCGGAAGATCCTTAGTTCAATCATTGGCATCTCTTGGTGAAAAGAAACAAGGCTGAGGTATTGTTGATTGAGAAGAAAATGCTCTGATATAGAAAAAGATATGCTTGTTGTCCCATCACAATGTAGCAGAGAAAGAAACTGGGCAGAAGACCTTTGCATTGTTTTTGGATAAGAGGCATCTTATTTCTCTACTCCCTGAATTATTTTAATTAAAACAGTTTTTAGGAATGAATGTATAATGATTGAGAATTTACTTTGTGCTTTCTTCCCTATACCCTCCCTTTTTCTTTTTCTTTCCATATCATATTTTTCTTTCCATATTGTAAATCTACAAAGAATGTATTTTTTAATTTATATCAATGGGAAGTTGAACTTCTTAAATAAATAATAGTAATTTATCTATTCACTGTACATGGTATCATGATTTGGTTTGTCATAACCTGCAGCATACTGTAAAAATGTAGGAATGTGTCTTATTTTGCATTGGAGTATTATAATTCTGAGTTGAGTTATAGGGGCTTTCAACATCTTCAGGTAGTCCTGTCCAGAGATGCCCAGAAATAGCTTTTTAGTAGAAAGCATTTCTTAATAAGTGAACCATAGTTCATCTCCCATATCTATACTCCTAATAATAGAAAACAACTTTAATATATGTATATGTTGCCTTTTCTCTGTGAAATGCAAATTAAGCATATAACATATAAAAACAATGTGTGGTGTGTTTCATTGAAAAAGTGTGACTGTCCAATGGAGTGTATGGTTGCATAGAAATTTAAATCTGTATTTTCCAAGACAATACAATTGAATGAAAAATGATGGAAATACAAAGTTCCTGTAATGCAAAGACAAGGACAAACTCAAGGATTTATCAGGATACATTTTAGCCTGTCTTTTTAATAGAAAGTTAGAGCTAGAGCTGTACCAATTTTCAATGGTGTCTATCACAGTTTTGCTACTACAACAATAGACAAAACAATTTCTTTCTCCCCATATGTGTATGTGTATGTCTGTATGTTTATGTTTGTTCGTTTATGCACCAAGAAGGAGCTACAACAACTGCTCTAAAAGCCTGATTGTCCCAGATAATATTTGATTCTAGACTAAACCAGTAGTATCAGTGGGTGGAACTACAAATAAGGAAAGTGATGGAAGCTACAGTATTACCTACCAGTGGAAAATACTTGCACAAATTTCTTCTTCCAAGTTACTGATAAAAAAGTCCATTTTAATGTTTTTAAAAAAAATTCTTGGGAAATGTTGGCCAATCTTAGGGCAAAAGATATCAAAAAAGATGTTTTCTTGGCAAAGTTATTCAGAAACAATTTGCTATTCCTCCTTTCTTAAGGCTGAAAGAAAGTGACTGGCCTAAGATAACCCAGCTAGCTTTTTCCCTAAGATACATCAAACTGACTCTCAGACAACATATACCTAATACCTGTTAAATATAAAAATTGTGACCAGAAGCATTTTTATCATCTGTAGACTGTCATAATTGTATTATCCCAAATTACAATATTGATTGATTGACTGATTATATGCTATCAAGTCAGTGAGAATTCTTAGGAACTGCACAGGTTTAGAGAGAATAATTCTCTCTAAGTAATTCTCTTAGTCATGGGGTAGATCACAGGTGTCAAACTCACGTCATGTTGTCATCATGTGATGTATTGCAATGTTTTTCCCCTTTGCAGAGCGGGGATGGGCGTGGCCTGTGAATGATGCATCTAGCCTATGGGCCGCCAGTTTGATACCTCTGGGGTAGAGTTTAGTGTACTTTATTAACAGCATTACTATATTTTCATAATTGAAAAATATTCTTAGAATAATCCCAGCATCCCATTTCCTTAGTCGCAAATGAACATGTATTGTGCTAAACAACTTGCTGATGTATTTTGTGTGTGTGTATATTCTCTGCCTTTCACACCTCATAGTCCTGCACATGTACTTGATTTCACATGTTTCTAAACTGAAGACAGACAGAACTGAAATTGTCATTTTTGCTTGACTTCAGTATCTAAAACTAGAGCAAGGTAAGTAGTCTGCATATTAATTGAGGGTCAGGCTAAATAAACAAATGGTATACATATGCGATTGGCCTCTAATTCTCATGTACACAGAAGATGCATGACAATTTTTGCTGTTTTGACATGAGACTCATCACTTCAGGCCTTTTCATTCTGACCTTGATTCCCCCGCTGTTCTCTTGGCTTTTTTTCCTGAGCTGGCCCCAGAGGCAGCTCTATAAAGTCTTAATACAGCGATTGGAAACATTTGAAGCATTTCTCTGCTCACAGGTGGGGTGTGTACAGAAAACATTTCGCTACTGTAAAAAGACTAGGAATGCTCAGATAAATGAAATCTGGCATGGAAATAGAGCACTATCTGTTTTTACAAAAGACTAATGTTGCAACATTATCTGCCTATCTATCTTCTATCTCATATACATATACACACACATTCATATATACATATATGCATATATATTATATATGCTCTTTCTAGCTACCTGTGCAGCTATCTTTATATCTGTCTGTCTCTCTGTATCCATCCATCCATCCATCCCTTTCAAGTGAGTTTTAGTTTATAGTACTGTTTATTATGGGAATTCTGAATATTCTCCACACTTTTTCCACTTGCTCTCTCTCTCTCTCTCTCTCTCTCGGTCTCCCCCAGCATTCAGTTCAGCAGCTAAAAAGAGATCTTTGACTGCACATGCACACACAGGCATATACCCATATAACCTGACTTACCAAAATAATCTGAGGTCAAAAGCAAAGCTGGATCAGTGTTAAAGCATATGCAAAACACCGAGGACTTTATTTCATGCCTCCCTTCCTCTTCCCAGGTAAGAAATGATTTTCCCAGTTGAGAGAAGAGAAAGCTGAACAATGCAAAGGGAGAAAAAAACTCTGTGAATGAAAAGATAGAATACAAATGAAAGAAACGTGACTTCTGGAAAAAAATAGGAATAAATTAAAGAGAAGCAAGTGACTCCATGTAAATAAGATTTGCTAGTATAATTTATTGATGAGAATATTTCTGTTTTCTAATTGTAAATTAGAAAGACAATATCCAACAGGATCTGCTTTTCATGTTTCTTCAGCGAAACCAGAGCTTCTAGGTTTGAAATAACTCACTAGTTTGGAATTTCAAAACAGAATTAGAATATTAGGAACCATTTCAATACACCTGAAACCTCTGAAGAACATATCTGAGCATCTGTAGACTACATTTCATTTAATGCTGGCTACTGCAACCTATTGACTTGCTTTTGGAATTGGTAGTGAAGGTTTTGAAGTGTTGAAGGATGACCATCATCTGAATTTAGTGATGGAAAAAATTTACAGGCAATATTGATGTCAGACATAGTATCCAGGTTCCAATCCAGAGACTTTGCCAAGTGCCAGTATCAAATATTATGACAGCTTTTAGCCACAAATATTAGGTAATCACTCATTTTAAAAAATCAATGATCCAGACTGCTGAGTTCACAAGACTGGGCTCACTGCTTCTCTTGTTTTAATTACATGCATACATTCAAACAGAAAAATGCACTGGTGATGTGGCATCATGGTGGAATTCTGATGGAGGTCCTGGTAATCCAGCTAATATCAAAGGAGAAAACAAAAGAAATGAAAGGAGGACTCTGATTTAACATTACTGGTTCAAGGGCTTTCTGGGGTTGCAGATGACCCCTGCTGGTGCCAATCCGACATATAGCCCTTCTGCTCCTCTTTCTGCTAACACTAAATGTCCTGTGGTCACAATTTCCTATTGTTTGTTTGAGGTTCACTCTCTAGCACTCTTTTGGAATAAGTGGGATTCCTACTTTATTTCTAAATGTATCGTTCTAAGCATTGGTATTCCAGGCCCAATGCTGCTATAACTTTCTTTTTTAATTTCCACCTCTTTTAAATAAATGCTGGAACCAATATGCCCTTTTCTGCTTCCAGTAAACTGTCCTGCAGAACACATCAATGATTGGGGAGAGGGGCATTATTTTTAAACTTAGATAATTCAAAATAAAATGTTGGATGCAAAAAGCTAGTGAGAATGTTATACAAGAGCATTAATAACATACGTATCTCCAAAATGGCTCCCACTGAAATTTCAAGTCCTGGTGGGTGTTTAAAGGAAAATAATAAACCTACTTAGAAATTTTAACTGGTTAATCAAATAAGTTTTGCTGCACACCCGTCTGTATTGAACTAAAAGGATTTACATTTAAGTAAGCCTACATAGGACAGTTCTTTTGGTTAATTAATAGACTGATTGGCTTAATTTACATATGAATAAAATAGTTTTGAAGAAGAAAAGGCATGCTGTGTTTTATACAATGAAAAAAGTGGATCACAGCAGGAAACATCTTAAGAAGAAAATATGACCACCTATATGATAAAGAAGGAGAAATCTACTTTAAGTTAATATCTTTCCCATCCTGGTTTTGCTAGGAAAAGAACTGTAGTTCAGTGCAAGGACATGAGTTCAGTCCTTGGTATCTGTAGCTGAAAGGATCGGATAAATAAGGGATGGGAAGACCTTTTGTCAGAGTCTCTAAAAAGCCCCTGTCAATCAGAATAGACAACACTGAGCTAAGATGGATAAATACTCTAAATATATCCAGGAATCATATGTACCTCAAGGTGAAATGTAATAATGAAGGGAGTTTGTAAGGAGGTAGCATATATGGTGAACTTACTACATTTACCTGAAAAGCAAAAAAATACTAAACGTAAGATGATTCTTCCCTCCCCTTCCCTTCCTTCCCTCACATTCTCCAAAAGGAAGATTAGGAAGGGGGAAAAATCCTCACCCACCATCATGCTCTCAGTAGATCAAAGACAATGCTCCTATTTTAAAGGGGAATTATCAGGTGGGGGCAGCCTTGTCTTTCAGATAAATATTGGCAGAATTGAGAAGGGATGAGTCTTCAATGGGCAGGGTAATGTGAAAAGTGGATGAGGCTATGTTGCACGCATATAGGCTAGCTGTGATTTTCTTTCACCCTGCCCCTATTGATGGAAATGTTCAGAATATTTTCTTTCCATTTTAGCTATGCAGGTGTTTTTTGTGCATTTCCAGCAGAAATGACGGAAATCTATGCTTCTGATTTATAGGAATTGTGCATTAGAATTCCACATTAGTGCTGGAAAGTAAATGGAGAGAACACTTTATTTGTGTGTGTCTGTGCATCTGTGTAGGATATATTGATTTTCACGAATATATCCTATATAATACATCCGCTCAGAGTTTCCTGAAAATATGTTCTTGAGTGATATGGAATCATCTAGAAACACACGGGTTACCATACACAGGGAATGGAAGTAATAAGATGGTTTCCACTGACTAAATTACTTTCCATTACCAAAAAAACTACTATTGTATTCCATGCAACATTTTACAAATCTATTGCCTGGTAACCTGAGGGATCCATCAAAGGATTTTAAATGTCTGATTTAACCAACAAATTTATCAAATGTTACAGTGCTATCACCAGAAAATCCTTCCACCAAAATGCATAAGAAAGAAAGACAGAAGGAAAAAAGAGCAGATATTTTCAAAGAACCCATATCTAAATTCAGCATTTTGAACATTTTCAGTACAATCTACTTAGGACTTTATGCACATCTTCATTTCAATATTACTTGATTAATGACATCTTTCATGAATAAGAAATTGGTAATTTATGACACTAGAGAATTGTGAAGGGTATTGTAATATATGAAAAATCTTTCTTCCTTCATTCTACAAAAGTCCTACTGTGCATCCCTATGGAACAAGTATAGTCATTCCTTCCAGCATCAAGAATCTGTTCTTTGAGTTGATGAGGCCACTAATAGAAAATGGTACTTAGAGCATGAGAAAATGCAGTAGAATCTGACCTTATAAAATGGCATATTAATACAAGTAAAAAAAGAATGATCTTACTAATTTAGAATAATATATGAATGTTATTCAAATATAACATTCTGCAAAACCTAACCTTGACATTTCCCTTTTCTCTGTTAGCAAACCTGGGGAAAGTTGCCCATTATCTAAGATAATATTAGCTCTAAATGATATGTCAAAGAGATTCTCATTCTACTACTATGGATTAAATTCACACCAGGATGCACTCCATTTGAATACATTGCAATCTGTTCTCTTACTACAACACTTCAAAATGAATAGCAAATCAGGTAGAGTACAATTCATTGATAAGGTAACATGTTTTTGCTAAAGGAAAGTCCCAGTTAAATAAACACATATTCAGATCACAAACCAAAGCCATATGCTGATATAAAGAGTGACATTTATCAACATTAACTGAGAAGGTTAAATGTTGTGATTAACTGTCAGAGTTATTCCATGGTATGTATGAGAAAAAAGTCAGTGGGAGTTGGGAAGACAAGGGAAACAGGTTGAAAGCTTTCAAATGCAGAGCTTAACACTGAAAATATGAAGATTTACTGAATTAATGTCCATTCCGCATAGCAAACCAAACAGGGTTTCAAAAGAACAAGTTTGCAATATTTTTAACAAATACCCATGAAAGCAACTAATCTTCTAACAGAATGTCATTACAGGTGCCACAATGGCATGTATAACAGATTTGGGTTGTATTTTGAATGGTTTTATTAATTCCTTTGGAGCATAATTTACAAAAGAATTATTCATCCTCCCAATGCATGAATTCCAGGAACAATTCACAGTACATCTGAAAAATATTTTCTAAGAGTACACTAAGGGGGAAGACTACAACAAAGTTGTTCCTCCAGACTACATTTGAAAGCTTGTCAGCATGCAGCATTAAGGGCTTTAATCCCATGCTCTAAATAATTTAGATAACATTTGATTACTTCTTTGCTAAAATGTCACCTTCTGTAAAATCTGAGGAACAGGGTCTTGAGAAGAGAAGAAAGAAGGGGGGGGAGAGAGAGAGAAAAGGGGGAGAATACCAAGAAAGCATTTGCCCACTGCAATCACTGAAAGAAATGGTTTTTAAATGGTATGAATCTTGAGCTTCCAATGGGAACTGTGGAAATCCTACAGGAGTGTCACTGGGATTATTATTCTCTTCATCAGCAAGACCTGATAAATAGGGTTTCTACCATTCAGAAAATTTTAACCTAAATATCCAAAGGGATCATATGGAGGAAGGGAAAGACTCTTTCCAGTCTTGTTTGTTTCTATACTTGACTTATATAGTTGTCCATCTTATGTAATATAACCCTGGGAAGGTAGCAAACAGCCATATAAACATTAACAATCAAAACAATCAGAGAGGCTTCCAATGCCTCCCACCACCACCCAAAAAAAAAAACATCACCATCTCCTATATCAATAAACCGGGCTCCAAATCCACTACTTAAAACAAAAATACATAAAGACAATTTCCCTCTCTATACTTTTGGGGGTTACTGTTGATGTTAATATCTGTGGGGGATGGAGGGAAAGAGAGAAAAACAGAATAATAACCAAGAATTCAGTATTTGCAATGATAAACAAATTCATTACTTCATGGACACTTTATGCCTTTGCACTTTCAGCATGAGCTGTACCTTTTGAAGCTAATTCTCAATTAATACATAAGCAAAGCCAACTAACCAACAATAAGAAGCTTGTTCCTAGTCAAATGAAATAGGCAGTGGCATTCTATGTATGTTTATTTGGATGTAAGTTACTCTGAGCTTTATATCTGAGAATGTGGCCATTCAACCCCTTCTTATATATATTTGCTCAGAAGTAAATTGCATTTTATTTAATGGAATTTACACCCAAGTAAACACATGGTGACTCAGATTTACTCACTTCTTTTAAACCAAATTTAGTAAAAATTGCTTATAGGGAACTGCATTTAGAAAAGAAAAGCAATACTGCATTTGTAATCTTTTAAAGGGGAAATACAGTTTCTCAGGAGTGTATATCCAGGAATATCAACAGATTGTTTCATATAAACAGCTCCAGTAATACAAAGCCATAATAGACTAATGTATTCCTAACTCTTTGGGAAAATCAGTAGCTTTTTTACCCTAAATTAGATCTGAAATCAAGAAAACCACACATCAAAACAACCACTTATTTAGCTCTAAAGCTTCACCCTAATCATTTGCTTATAATGCCACCATATTTCTCCCAATGTAAATAATCTTTTTCACCCTTCAACCTAAGGTGGTTGGTAGCAGGTACACTAGTTAAAACTTTGTCAAGAAACTTCAACTTCTTCCAGTTAATATATTCAACAACCTTCCATTCTACTTGAAAAGGGAGGGAAAAAAATCCTCAGATAATTTCAGGAGTGATATCTCATCCATCAACTGAAAAGCCCACAGCTCCAAGTCTGAATTTCCTTCTACTCCCAGGACAGTAGGGGCCCTGAAGCCTCTCCTAAGTTCAGAATCAGAAGCCAGTATGTGCTTCCAATACCCATTTTAGTTTCCCGCCAGGCTCAGCATTTGGAACAAAAGCGGTCCTTACTTTCAAGAAAGTTTCCATCATCTTCAGAGCCAAGGAAAGGAGAGAAGGCCTGAGACAGGGGGAGCAGAGTCCAGTTGTCCTGTGGTCTGATTTGGAAGTTTTGGAGGGATAAATAGGGGGAGGGCAATGGGAAACTTGGGTCCAAAGTGCCAATGGCTGAGCTTGCTTTCAAGAAGTCTTGTTCAGGGTTCTCTCTCTCTCTCTCTCTCTCTTTCTCTCATTCTCTGTATGAATATGTGCCCCGCTTCTTTTCTTTTCTCATTTCCAAAGGGGGCCTCTGGTCAGTGCTGATTAATAAGCATCCCCCCCCTCCACCTTGTGAGATGCTGAATAATAGAAGATGGCCAGTGACCCAGCAAAGCCTTAAACCCCATGGTACTTTATTGTGGCAAGCTGAGAAATAGGGCTTTAGGACAGAGACCCCAAGCACTGACCCACAGGCATCCTGCAGATTGCCTATTCATTCCTTCAGCTTCCCAGTCGCCCATTGTTTGCCAAACAACAACAGAGATTTCACACAGAATAGGAAAAGCCCCCTTTCATGGCCCAGCCTGCAAAAGGAACTTTGGCCACAGCAATCTTTAATGTGGTTCCTCCCCACCCCCACCCCCGCCAACTCCTTTCCCCCTTTCCTTAATGGCTGTTAGCCTGGATTTTCTAGAAATGCATTCAAATTTAGAAAATCCCCATCCATTGGCATCTCTCAGACTTTCTGAATTAAACCAAAGCGCACCGCACCGTATTGTTGTGCCTTTCCAGATCAAAAACGTGTTGCTGCTTCTGCTGATACCCTCACAAAAGAATTTGAAGGCCAGGATCTACACACAACATCTTCAGTTCTTCTCTCCAATCTGTTTTTTTTAAAAAAATGCTAAAAATGTTTGATTTTATACCTTTTCTGCTTTAGCTAAATTTGGTTTTTTTCCTTTCCTATAAATGGATAGGGTAGGGTAGGGTAGGGTAGGGTAGGGTAAGAACATAGCTACATATCAAGCTACTATCATTTACTTTAAGTTATACTAATTTCAACATTATTTATTGAAAAATAAATCAGAGCTAGGACTTAGTAATGTTCATTTATTCTATGGATCTGAATTTCATTTTTTAAAAAAACAGGAGTGTCTATGATGGTGCTGGCCTTGATACTATTAAGCCTAAGAAGGACAGTGTTAAGCTCCAGTGTTTAATCACTGTAACACATTTTTCATTGAGATGGGATGAAGATTTACAGCTTACTTGAGTCTAAAGTTATCCCTTTTCAGTTGTGGGTCTTCCTAATGGGTTGGCCTACCGCTCCTAGCCAGTATAGCCAATATTCTAGGATGGTAGTACAGTACATCAGAATAAGAGGGAGATGCTTCCCATAATTATTCAGAAACTAGGAATGAATCCAAAAGAAGTCAATAAACTTGTTTTGCCAGAAGCCATGCACCACTGCAGGCTTTTCCAACCTAGCATTCTTGGAATGTATTAGTCTACAAGTCTCCTCTTCTACTTAAGAGCACTGAGCTCAAATTAACATGGAAGTCACCAATTAAGGTAATCAGTAACTCCTACTAATATAAACATGTGTACTATAAGCATTGGCTGGCCTTCTTCACATTAGACTACCGTGATTATATTTTATTCTGTTCATTCTGATGCATACTTGAGTAACTTGAGGCTCATCTGAACACAGACCGAATTGATGATGTAAGACAGGGTAGTATGGTATACAATATAATTTGAAGTACATTTTTTCCATGAAAATTTCTTCTGATGAGCAATTCTTCCTTTTCCCAGCACAGCTTTTAAAATTTCACTTCAATTATTTATATAAAATCCTTTTGGCACATATCTGAAGTCATGACACACAGCTGAAAAAGTGGCATTGGAAAGAGGACCAGGTGATTCAGATGATTGGTTTGGGAAGAGAATGGGGAGTGTGAGCCATCCACTTGAGAATGCAAAAAAGGAATCCTGTGAAAATAAAATACCAGCAGTAGAAACTGTGTTGGGCTCATTGGGGATGCAAACTGGGAATTGTAAAGCCCAGAAGATTGGCAGAAATGTTCATGGCAATCATAATTTTCTTGATGATGTTGAGCACTGGTTTTCTTAGAAAACCCTGCGTTTTGGCCCCTGCATATGTTGCTACCATAATCAATATTATTACTGCTACTATTGCTCCTTGTCATTGGATTAGAAGAAGGCAGTCTCAAATTAATTTATTTTAGGGATGATTCCTAGACTTTGTTTTACTGTCTCCATTATCAGGGCATCTTCCAAGCAAATGCGGTACCTCAATGATATTTCTATGTTTCAGATACAGGGAACCAAGTTATTTTGAATAAGTCAAGTCTCTGACCACAAAGTTGCTCTGGGGACAACCAGATACAGCACTGGACAATAGGTAGGTTCTGGCGAAATTTGTAAGTAGAGTTAAGTGGACCCGAGGGACAAAAGAATGGAGCTCAAGCCTCCTTTCTATCATGACATTCCGGTCTAGTCTGGCAACTGGATGGAAGCGAATGGCTGGAGAGACCCTGCACAAAGCCAAGAACTCTCTCCGAAGATTTTCTATGAGGAGCGCTACATTGTCTTCAAATGAAAGAAGGGAGAGGAGGGGGGTAGGGAAAGAAGTCCAGTGCTGTTGTTCCCTTCCTCGCTTGATATGCTAATGTCCCTTGTGACGACACAACAAAGAACACCTTGGGCTCCTTTCCCACCCTCTCTTAATCATTTCTTTCTGACCAGCAAAAATACAGCCTTGGGTAATCACTGCCATAGGCTGGGTTACGTTTTCAACACTGCCTGCGTTGAAACCCGCGATCAGGCTGGATCAGAGTTTCAAAACGAGTGAGAACTACATCAGGTCAAGCCTATTTCTTGGTCCATCCCCAAAATGAGCCGGCCAGCATTCTTGCCTGAGTTATGAGGTTATGAGGCAGTGGCGGGGAGGCTTGGCAGATTTCTTGCCTACGGGTTGGTCCCTTTTAGCAGTCCCAATGCAGTTCCAATTTATGAAAACAGACCCAGGGCAGGGATCTCGAGAATCCACTAAAAACCGCACCTCATTTTTCTAGTCTCACTGACTCGGTCGGGTGTCGTGGCTTAACATCTGTGGAAGTGGATGAATAAAAAAGGAGAGACACTAGAACCAGACACTAGAAGTTGTGTTACTGGACTCAAAACGACGATGCTAAAAGGGCTTCAAGAGTTTTACCATTACATGGTAACCTTGCCCTGTCTTAAAGCAAGACCGCTGGCATTATGCCGCCTCTGGAGGCCTGCCTCTATTTGAGTGAAAGAAAGGCGGCGAGGGTAGCCCTTGCAATTAAATGACATTGGCCAGCGCTGGGTGTAGATAGGCAATAGTCTGGGAGTGGAAGAAGGACAACCTCATCCGTTCCTGCCTCAGGAAGCTGCCGGTGACCCCTACTTAGAAGGGTTGGCAGAAAGTGCGGATATTCCTCCAACTGAAACAAAAAAGACTTCAATACGCCAGTGAAGTTTGGTGGAATAGTAGATTGGATGCCACTTCTCAACTCTACTGTTCCGTATCTGAGACAATCCCCAGTTGGTCCGAACAATATTGTCCACTGGGGATAATAGGAGATGTACTCCAGAGTATCTGAGGGTCTAATATGCGGGGCCGGGGGCGCAACCGCTAGTTCACATGGCTGGGAAATGCGGGCGCCTCGCTTGCTTCGGATCTCCAGGGGGAAACCGCCTTCAAGATTCCCCGCAGTTCTCTCATCCCCTGCCAGGTATTGGGCAATGGTGAATTCGGATTTCTCTTTTCCTAGGGGAAGGGGAAGGATCCTGAGGCGACTTCTCCTTTGTTAGCCCCTGACGCCGTTCTCTTTCGGGAGCTCGCGTTGGCTGGCGCTGGCGAGGGGGTTTCATTCCGGTGTTCTTCCCTCTTTGGTGGGGCCTTGTAGGGATCTCGGGTCACTTCAAAAATAATAATAATAATTCAAAAGATAACGTGAGAAAGGCTATAACTGGACAATGCGTGCCGGAGGGAGGAGGCGAGAACGAGGAGGATTAGATACCTTTTTCTTTCCTTTGGGGTAATCCTGACTGCAACTATGTTGGTCTCTTTAATCTCCTTCAGAGTCGGATTAGAACCCATTTAAACCCAATCCCGCCGGACTCGGGAAGAGGATGGGGGCACCAAAGAAGCCCAAAGGGGAAACTTAAGGTAACCGGGACTTTTGAATCATTCCTGTTCCGGGGGATGGGGGAACCTCTCTGCTTCCCTTACAGAGGTCTGCAAAGAGCCCGCGGCGTTCCTGAATCCTCGGGAAAGACGCTGAAGGCACCTCTCAGAGATTAGGCGTACGTAGGGGAGGCGTAACGGAGGAGTTTTGAGTATGAAAACAAGGGGCGCTAACGCGGCTAGTCCCTCTCCGCGCCGTCCCCCCGGCAGGCACCGAGTTAGGAGGGCTTCCCAGCCCCAGAGACCGCAACCTGGCACGAAGCAAGGCGGGCGGGCGAGATTAGGGCGGCGGGTGGCGAGGTGGGGGGGAGGGCGGGAAGGAATGGGGAAGGGATGGGGGGACTCAACCCAGCTCGCCATCCCTCCTCTGGCCCGGGGGAAGAGCCGCGCAGTTCTGAAAGGCGGGCGGGCGGGAGGGAAACGAGCTGTGCAGCCAGGCGTTGGGAACTTTGCCTTTCTCTGGGTCGCGAGGGTTCGTGTGCGTGTGCAACTGGAGGGGGGGCGGTGGTGGTGGTGGGCGCGCGCGCGCTCCTGTGCCTCCTTGCAACTCGTTCCTTCGGGCGCCGTTTGCCAGGCACCTGACTTTTCCCTAAACTCCTGCGGTTTGTGATGAATAGCAAAGACAAACGCGAAGAACGGTATAGCTGCCTGCTTTTCTCATGCAGTCTAAAATACTTTTCTTTTTTTAAAAAAAAAATCATTGATTTTTCATTTGTATCCTTCCTTGAATACAGTAAAACATATTTGGAAGTGGGTTTTTTTTAAGAAAGAAAAGAAAAGAAAACGCAAAGCAAAACAGGACTTCCGCGGTTAAAATATAACAAGCCGGCGCAGGTTGGATTATGACCCGGTGGGTTCTCATAAATATAACATTCCTTAAGTTCCCGCATTTGGTTGAACCTTGTTCGCAAACACACACGGCCTAAAATTTCGATTCTCAAAAGTTTGCAAACCCTGGAGAGCGACGCCGTTGCTTTTCGGACAGAGGCGGGAGGATAATCGCGGATTTTTCTCTGGGGTGACCTTTGTGGGACCCGGAGGGGCCAGCGGAGGAGACGGAACCGAGCGCGGGCAGGAGGGGCAGGAGGGCTGCCGGCGCGCGCTTCCTCCACCTCCTCCTCACAGCGAATATATATATATATTTTTCCCCCAACGCTGAAACTTGACGTGATACTTAAAGGGGGCAGGGAGTTCACCTGCCAAATACATAAATAAATAAATATCCTTTTAAAAATCAAGACGTTGCCCCTCCCGCATTAAGGACAGATCACCACCATGCAAATTGTTGGGAGGCAAACAAGGCAGGGGGAGAGAGAAAGAGAAGGTGAGAGTGGGGTGGAGGGGAAGAGGGAGGGAGAGGGGGGGAGAGAGAGAGAGAGAGAGATGCTCTTTTGTGCTGCGGCCGGGGGCTTGCAAAGAGGTACCCAGATGCCTACGGAAAGGGACGGAATGTTTCGCTCTGATTAGGATGCAGGCGGCGACCTGCCCCCTATTGGAAGAGAAGAGCAATGAGGGACGCCGAGCCGACGCGCGGGAGTGGAGGAAGGGAATGAGCAAACGGGAGGAGGAGGAGGAGGAGGAGGAGGCAGAAGTGCAGCTGCTGCTACAGCGCTCCCGGAGCAGGCGGGCAGGCTCGCACCGCCGCTTTTCGGCTGGATGTCAAGCAGCAAATCCCTGGGAGGGTTCTCCGCCTGCGCCAGCAGTCCGGCCGAGGCAAATCTTCAGCACCGCCTGTAAGTACCACCGCGGTCGCCTCCCAACTTGCTAGCGCTGGCAAAGAAGGAAGGAAGGAAGGAAGGAAGGAAGGAAGGAAGGAAGGAAGGAAGGAAGGAGCCACCTGGTGCTCCGAGCTTAGCCCAAGGGGCGGATACAAGGCGAGCAAGAGAGTCCCAAGCAGGGCTCGCCCTGATGGGCAGGTCAAGGTGCCTTGAAGGCTGAGGATCTGGCGGCGCAGGAGAGGGCGGGACGAAGCTGGAAGCGGTCTCTGGGCGGTTTCCGAGCGAGGCTTTTCCTGGGCCGGGTTCAAGGCGGCGGCCAGGGAGGCGATCTGGGCGAGGGGCAGCGGGAGGCGCGCCGCTTAAAGGAATGCAGCCCGGCGAGTTGCGGGGAGGATGCCGGCGACTGCCTCTGCCTTGGGGGGCTGGGATTCTCTCACTCTCCGCTCCCGATTCTGCCGCGATTGAGCTGCGCCCAAGGGGCCCCTCGCTTCTGTACGCGGTGCCGGACCAGCCTCTCCTTCCCAGGGGAGGCAAAGGCCAGCCAAAGGCTGTTTGGCCGGGAAAGGGCGCCTCGGAGCATTCCGACGGGCTTCTCTTTGTTGTGGTGCTGAAGCTATGCGGCGCGGCGGCGGCGCTGCTTTGGTTCCTGCCAGGCCGGGGGAAAATGGCGAGGGGCTTTGTGGCGAGGCCGGAGAGAGGAGGCAGGGAAGGCCGCCTCAAGCCCAGGGAGCCTTTGAGAGGAGCCTCCTCCAGCCCTGGCCCTGCCTAGCCGAGACCGAGGCGTCCTCACCCCTCTACCGAGTTGGCCGGCTCCGCAGTGGCCAGCCCGCCTTCCCCAACGAGCTACTTCGGGTCTTCAAAGGGGAGAAAGGCAGATGGCAAGGAGGGTCCTGGTCCCGTTGGGCTCGGCGTGCCCCACCGCTGCTAGCGCTCCACCAACGCACCGTCCCCTTATCTCCAAACGGAACCTCGCAGCCGCAGGAAAGAATGGAAGACGTTTGTCCCTGCAGTGGAAACATCCTTCTCTGATAGGGAGAGAAGAGAAGGCCGACAGGGAAAGGAAAGGCGAGCACGAGAAAGAAAGAGAGAAAGGGTCTCCTTTTAAAACACCCCGGCGTCGATCTGCTATTCTTTACGAGAAGGAAGAGATTTGACCAAGCGCTCTCAGATGAAAATGGACCACTGTGTATTTTTAACCTCCAAACAAGACTCAAACGTTAGCGCAAGCTACGGGATTCCTTAGACAAAAGGCAAAAGAGGAGATTACCGATACCGCCTGCGATCGCGAGTTGGGTCACAGATTCTAAAGATGTTGCCCAAAAAGAGAATTTCCCAGCTGGGTAGAAATAATGTCTATCCGTTAAATTATCCCTCTGCACGTATAAAGTTTTCAAAATCATGGCAGAACTCAGTGTTTTGCTCACCATTTAAAAAGCATTTGTTGTATAATTCAAAACAGTCTTTGAAAGGCTTCAAACGGAATAATGCAGTAACGGTTTTTCTTCTAAGTATCAAGTTTTTCCTCCAACATACCATGCCGCATTTATTTCTCTTTATAGTCATGTTGAAATGGTGACTATCAAATGTGAAATAGTAACATTATGTTTCAACTACTCCTCCATTATTGTACACACATCATTATATATACTCCTTACTTCTTTCTGAAAACTACTTTGTGATTTACAGTCTGTTTTGCATAACAACAATCTATTCTAGCTTTTTTTTATAATGTTCTCATATTTTCTAAAAGAGGTGTGTGTGTGTGTGTGTGTGTGTGTGTCTATGAGAACTTCCCAAGATAAATATCAAATTTAATATGAAATTACTTCTACATTTTTACAACCCATTAAACCAAATAATCAAAATGGTGAAAAGGAGAGCAGTTCTTTTCTCCCTCCGACTATCTTGGGATCTATCAAAACCATGGACAGCGAACGGATATTAAACTTGGATTATCTCTCTAGAATAATAATATCACTATTATTGTTGCAGATTCTGTCAATTCCACACCACAGGAGAATCCATAAATGCTTGGTGGGAGCTGCTTGTTTTGAAAGTAAATTTTACAAGGACAGGCACAAATAGTCCATATAGAGCTATCATCGGTCAAAGCATGCATACCCTTTGCAATTTCCCCCTATAAACTAAGCCTAGTATGCTAGGTTTACAGGACATCAGCAGTTATAATACCGCACACATTTTGTCACCTGTCAAAGAAAAATGTGAGCATTTGTGCATGTGTGCGTGTTCAGAAAGACAAAAGAAACGCTACAGTTCAGTTCTTCCATTAGCTGAGTGACACCAGTATAAATTAAATAGATGCTATCAGTGTCCCACTTCCCAAATGGAAAAAATGAAATGCCAGGCTGACAGACAAAGATAATACACAGCCGATCTCAATAAGGCATGCAGGCCAGGCATATCACTCGCCCCTCTGTATTGGCGATCTATTCTTCTCTTGACAAGGGATGCCAGGATCTAGGCTTCCCTAGTGGTTGGAGCTGAATTATGACACTATTGTTTAGTTCGAAGAAACCAGGCTGATGAGTCATCTGTTTCAGAGCCAAGCAAAGCAACATCCTGCCTTTAAAGCAACATTTGTCCCTTTAGATATTTTTTTCTTATCACACTTTGAATCTTGGTTCACCCTTCCTGAAGACCTTGATGTCATTACCAAGCTTTTTGAATCCATCCCAAAGTTTTAATTCTCCTCCCTGTTCCTAGCTATGTCTTACAGATATTAGAAGGATATAAGGGCCTCTTTTTATGGAGGCAGCAAAGAAGACCTGCCATTCTGATCTCTTCGCAGCAGAGAGAGAAGAGGGGAATTTGCTCCAGTTGGCACTTCCAAAAGCATGCACGGAAGACTAAGAGATGCAGGAACTCTATCAGAGAGACTTGGCTTCTTGTTTGCTTGATGGAGCCAGCGGTTTAATGTTTCTTTCTGACTTTTCTGGACTAAATCATCTGAAGACACTGCTGATACTGCAGATGTTACCTGAAACCTTGTTGGTACTAAAGTACATCACCCTTCTTTTGTGGACAATTGCAGACAACTATTGCCAACTACTCATGAACTACCTGAAGGTTTGTGGCTGCCATACCAACACCAACTCATACCAGAAGCATTTGATACCAGGATACTTCAGTATCTCGTGCTGTTTTATCTTACAGTTTATCACATCTGATTCAGATGTGAAGGTAAGGTCTTCAGGCATACCTTGCCTCAGGATTACTGTGTTGAGTGATTGTGCTTCCTACTCATCAGAGCAAATGCAATGACATTACCTCTCCCTTCTGTCTCTCTCATTGCCTGTTTGTCCCACCAGTTTGGAAAGATGCAACCCTTGGAGAAAGAAGGCTACTAATTCTTTCACAGTAATGCAGCATCTACAGCTGTTGTATTAATTGCTGTACAAACTCTTCTGTCTCTCTGCTGCCCTCCATTGTGATGCGAAAGGACTCTGCATTTTATATAATGCAAGCTTAGCTGTGAATCTGTGATCAACCCTGCCTCCTCTTCCACCTCCCTGCCTTCTTTTCTCCCCCACCTCCCCCCCACCCTTCCGCACCAGGAGTATTTAAAGCAAATCTGTTCTCATTTCATGGAAGGGGTGGGGGCAAGATGCTGGAGGAGCAGCCGCCTTCTGTTGCTGGTAAATGAGGCCACTCGAATGGCAAGGGGAGGGGATATTGTGCTGGGCTTGCAGAAAGCCTTCTTCAGGTAGAGGCCAGATGAAGAAATCCAGCCTCTTGGCTGGGCAAGGTATGGCCACCAGTACCAGTCTCACTGACGAGATAGGTAAATCTAGGCTGATCATGCTGGACTTTTGGGGAAATCTGTCATCAGAAGCTCTGACCTTGAAAAATCTGAAATCCCGGATGAGGCGTATTTTACATGGAGGCTTTTTCATGGCTTTGAGGCATGATAGTCCTCCATGGAAGGGAGCAGATCTCCTGCTCCAACTGGGGCTTAGACCTGCTTCCGGGCGGGTGAGAGCGGCTTTCAAGGACACTGGGAGGCAAGCAGGACTTTGGAGCAAACATCTGCCTGCCCGATGACGTCAGCAGCCCCCGTATAATCCTCTTGTACTGGAGGCAGATGCCTTATTTGTTTGGCTGGAGAGCCATTAATCCTAATGCTGAAGCAGCGAACAAGGGCGAACACACAGCAAGTCGGACAGCTCCGGACCTTTTCTCCCACAGCCCAACCTCCGACCCAGGAGAAAGATTGACGGCTACCTTCCCAATTCAGAAAGATGGTTGACTTTGCTCAAGGTCTGGAGGGAATCCTGGATTTTCCTCCCCTTTTCCATGGGGTAGGGGTTGCTTGTATCTGGGAGAGTGAAAGGGGTGGGGGGCTTCATATTCTCCTTTGCCTTTTTGCCTGCCTTTGAATGCATTGCTTTTGTTTTCAATGGTCTTTTGCTTGGCCTCTGCACCTCTCTGAGAAACTAAGAGGCTGCTTCAGTTTGGGGTCAGAAAGAACCCAACAAGCTTTGTGGTGGTTGTGATGTAACTCCTGGGCCAGTTTTGGATTCTGATCCATGTGGAAACAGCTTTTGAGGCAAATGGGCCAGAAGGGCACCCTTGATCAGAGAAAAGTGCAGCTCCTTCTTCTCAAGTGGGACAGCTGGGGGGGGGGGACTAAGCTTCCCCCACCTTTTGTGTTAGGTTTTCCCCTCCAATTTATTTCAATCCTCTTCTCTCTTCCCTTCTCCACTCCTACCCCTCTTCATCCCACCTTCTGCTGCCTTTGTCACCTGCAGTCATTGAGCATGTTCATGCCGGTCCAGGCAGCAGGCTCCTTTTCTCTCACAATCTCTTTTGCTTTTCTTTCTTAGGAGACCAAAGTATCACCCAGAAGGCCTGCGATGTATGATTTGCCCTCTACTTCCTCTGGATAGCTCGAGCTCTGGTGCTGCTGCTATTGCTGGGGTCTTTGGACAACTGGGTTCTTTGGCCATTTGTTGTTGTGGATTGGAACAGTGTGCCAGTGCAGTGGAGAAGCAGAAGCCAGATGCCACTATCCAGCTGCTGCAGGAGTCAAGTCATTGATAACCAGACTCCAGTCCTGGTAAAGCAGTCCTCTTGCCACAGGATCCACTCAGGAGTTGATTCTGATTTAATTACTGCCAAGTTTAACATGTGGTGGTGTTTCTGTTCTTACCCCATTCTTCCATCTCCTTCTCCTCCTTCCCCCACCTCCTCCTCCCACAAAGACACTGTCACCAAACTAAATGGGCTGTTCGAACCTCTTGGGAACGGGCAGCTGCTATTGCATTAATGTTTTTCGCTTTACCGAGCAAGTCAACATGCATTCTGCCTCTTTCATTTGTGCAGACTTCCCAGTCTGAGAAATATAAGCGTGTGGCTATTGCAGACTCTTCCTTTACGCAGAAGAGTTGGAGATGCTTAAATGTCTTTCCCTGCAGTATCCAAATGGCTATGGACAGCTTTGAAGAGGAGGGGGGGTAGAGCTGGTTGGCAAAACAAATCCGGAGTCTTCAAGAGCAATCAGGGCAAAGCCATATCATTCTGTAGTCTTAAGGAATGAGAGAGGAGAGGAAAGAGAGAGAGAGAGAGAGCACCACATTAGAGCAGCTTAAGGAAGCAGCTTTAAATAGGCTCCTGCACAGTAGATTTGACAGATGGGCTAGCAAGCAGCCTCAGCTTCAAATTGGGCCTGGGAGATAAAGGGCGGGGGGTGAGTTTTCTCTTTAAAAGGTTGCTTGCTATTTTGGTTTGTGGAAGGAGCAAGTGAGCAAGAGAGAACAGTACAGTCTCCGTCTCTCCGTGTTCACAGCGGACCTTGATTTAATGTCATACAATTAAGGCACGCGGTGAATGCCAAGAGCGAGGCTTGAAGACATCCTGAACAGCTGGTTGAATAATCTGCCAAAGAAGAAGATTTGAACCAAATGCATAGCTTTCTATAAATGTCCAAAACAATGTAATTCCAACAGCTGAGCATACATGCAGTCATGAAGTGATACCAGATGCTGATGTTCATCTAACCTAGTAGCCTTATCAATTCAGGCCATTCAGGACATCGTACAAGAACAGGTAGGTTTCATTTGATATTTACAGAGTTTGTTATCTAAACTGTGTAAAGACAATGGAAGGGAAATAAATACATTAAATAACATGGTGGCATCCTTATGTTTATTGTTTATATATTCGTCTCCTGAAATCTAGCCCAAACAACTGGCCCAGAAATAGAAAAGATATTGTACATTGTCAATTATACATTGTTTTGTTAACATAGTCCATACTAGGAATTGCATAAGTTGAGGTTAAAATATTGTGATTGCATTAATAAAAGTAGCATAAATCTGTAGGGTGTTGATAGCAGTGCAAATAGAAGTGGGAAGGCTGGGAGAGTCCTTAAATTATCCTTCATTATACAAGGATGTCTTTGTTAGCCTAGGCCTAAAATTGCACAAGAACAAAGGGGAGAGAGCAGAAACCATCTCTGACTGGAATCAGCCAAAACCCTGGGTGCTGTCCACGGTGCTGAAGCCAAGGTTCCCAGTGAGGCCTCCTAGAGAAAATATTATGAAATCAAGTTGGGCTATATTTATATACGCCTGGATGTAGAAAATATTTTCATACTGTAGCATTTTTTAAGAAAAGTGTGGGCTGCAAATCATGGTATATTTTCCCTACATTTTTATGGGTGTGTGAGAGAGATGGGTGTATTATTCCTAATACTGCTGTATCTTGAATATTTTCAAGCATTATATTTTTCTAGAGAAATGTAATTGTTGAATGCACACTATGAAAAATGTGTGACCTATGAAAGGTTTAAACATATGTAAAGGTTAACATATGTAAACATAATATCATAAAATTACTTAAATACACATAATCTGGGAAGGACGTTTCATAAAATAAAATTTACTTATAACCCTACTTATGAACAGACCTATGGGTGTGAGCAATCAGGCCCACCTAAGTGTTGGTAAATATAAACATAATTAATGTGGTATAATCCTTGAAACGCGGCTGATCTGTATTATGTGGCCTATTACCTATCATTTAGTCTGTAAAGCTAAATGGTTTTAATAAACAGATTTTTCGCCATTCGGCAAAGCGATACAGATGGTGGCTTACTGTTTACCATCTTGTTAGAAACCTATCCATATATGATTATATATGGATAGTTTCTAGCAAGATGGTAAACAGTTACCTTGTTCTGTTTTTCTGTTGAGATTGGGAGCAGGTACTTCAGGATCAAAGCTGCCATTTTCAACCTTGTCATAAAGTTGGGCCTAAGTGATACACCTAACAACAAATAACAATGCAGCATTCGTTTGGTAGTGGCAAGCCAGATATCCTAGGAATTGCTTTTCTTTAATCTGGATTTAAATTCAGGTAAACAGATTATTATCTTGGCACCTGAACTGAAACACCATTGGATACTAATTCAGTGAGGGCAATTCAGGGTTTCTTGATGTAGAACAAGAGGAAAATGCCACAGAAGAAAAATCCATTTCAACCAGACATCTTTTGCATTCCCATGAAACTCTTTACAAATCAACTGCTAGGCTACAGCATAGTTTACAGCAGTTAGATGCTGTAGCCTTGCAGTTAATTTTCTACTCATTTTCTTGAGAGAAAGCCCAAATGGCATTAAAGACCCTTATGCCCTAAAGATGTGTGACGGGCTTCTGCTTTAAAGTGTTAAATTTCCATTTCTCAGACTAAGTTCAGAGACATAAATGTGGTTTAAATTCCTAGCATCATCCATAGTTCATTTACTCCAAGTTAGATCAGTCTTACATAAAATGTAGTTGGAATTCAGAGGCCTATGGATCGTAGTTACAACAATGCCTTTACCACTAATAAAAAAGAATGTTCTGTTTTTCAATAGCTGACTAATTTGAATTAGTACTTCCACCTTGCTCATTAGATCAGATCAGACATTGTTGTTTTATCATATTTATGCAGGACCATTTATTTGTCTTCCAATGATTTCTCCTAAGATAGACAAAGCTTTCCTGATCTACAATAATCTGGTGGAGGAAAATAAAATTAATTGCACTATTTAAATCTTTTTAAATCTTCCCATCGTATTGGATGCTTCTTTCAAGGTTTCACTGGATTTCAGTCCCTTGAACTACAGATTTTAACATCTATTCTTCCCCTTCTGCTCTTCATACATCCTATTTTTCTGAATCACAATTTAAAATGGTGCAAAATGCCTGCACAGATGAGGAGTAAATTGCCAAGAGACGATGGCAACATAGAAATTAGATACTAGGGGGTTATGCCATCTGCAGGGATGCATCAGTTATACTAGAAAGTTAATACAAAACACAACATAATACCAAAACAAACCTCCTAATAATTGTCAAGATAGTGACAAGATTTCAGATATTCTTGATTAGCTAATTTATTAAACGTGTGACAATATATCATGTGAATTCATGCATGGGCAATTTGAACACCTAGTAGGAGCCAACTGATGGGACATTCATTTCTTTTGCATATTATATAATGGACTGAAAATTCTTTTTGAAGGGAACTTAAAGCAATAACCACTTTGACATATATTTATATTCCATAATATTTCTGAGTGGAAAACATTGGCATCTTTTCTGATGTTATTCACCGGAAGAATAACTCTGTGAGGCAGCCTGACTAAGAAGGACAAAATGTCCCATTTTCATAGTTGCCCAATAAGCTTCCAGATGAACTTGAGTCTCCCCATCCAAACTCCACACCTTAACCATGCTGTCATGCTGGCTCTTTAATCTCAATCTTCAACAAGGAAAAATCATAATTTCTTCTTAACAATTTCATCGCTGATAATGAAACCTGCTTAAGTAACTTCATCTGGACATCAGACCAAGAAATGTATTTTTAAAAGCTGGAGGGAGGGAAATGGACTCCCCCTCTCCTTATTTTGCTGCTCTCTAAATTAGAAGACCCCTCCCTTTGCAGGGTTGTTTTCAACATTCAGGTCCTCCTCTCTAGGGCTCCCAACCTAAGATCAAAGGGTATTTTTCACACACACACACACACACACAGAGAGAGAGAGAGAGAGAGAGTGAGAGAGAGACCTCCTCCTCCGAAGCATAATTTATTCTCTCATCTCAATCAAGGCTTCCCACTGGGAAGCAAGGAGGGAGATTTGCCTGCAAGGCCTTAGTAGCATTGCCACAAGCATTGCGAGTGTGACTTTCATAATGAAAAAAAAGAAAGAAAAGAAAAGAAAAGAAAAGAAAAGCCTCTTGGAATTGCTGAGGAGACAATCTTGCCCTTCAGCTGCTAAACCAAGCCCTTCAGTGTTGGAGAAGAAAAAGTGGGGGAGCGAGCGATTCTTTTTTGTTCGTTTGTTTTGCTTTCTACTTTCCATTTCCAATTCCGGAGAAGTCGGATCAACAGAGCGCAAACGAAGTACGAGGGGATGGCGCACTCTGCTGCCTTAGAAGGAGCACTTTTTTTTTTTTTTTTTAACTCCACGTCGCGTAAATTTGGTATCTGGATGGCAACGAGGAACCGCCATGCAAGGGAAAGCAGCACAATAAAGAAGCAGAGCTTTCCGCATAACGGCGGGCCGCTTGAACCCGAAGACTCCGCCGGGATGCGGCGTTCGGCTGCCTCGTTCTGGCTTGGCCCGCCAGAGTGAGATTGTGACGTCACAAAATGTTGCCGCATTCTAGAGAGTCGGGGCCGCAGTGGCGCAGGGCAGAACTGAAACGGGAGAGGTGGTTCTGCGCGCAACTCAGCTGAGGCAGCAATGTGGCAATTAACAAGGAACTGCGTGGAATACCTGCATAGCTATACACGTACATTTATTATTTGACTTACTAAGCCCGAGCAGAAGAAAAGTGTTGTTGTTGTTGTTTAGCAAGTTCCCTGTTCAAAGTAATTAGTGAATTATTTTTCCATGGGGTTTTTCTTTTAAAACAGGGTGTCCAACCTTGGCAACTTTAAGACTTGTGGACTTCAACTCCCAGAATTCCTCAGCCAGCTTAGCTGGCTGAGGAATTCTGGGAGTTGAAGTCCACAAGTCTTAAAGTTGCCAAGGTTGGACACCCCTGTTTTAAAATATCTATCAGTGCATAGCAATATTGATGTCTACCAACAAATGATGTCATAGCGTTGAGAGGAGAGGATAAATAAAGGTCAAGCTACTCCAAACACATGGTGTAAGTAAGGGATTGATTGAAAGGGGTAGCCAAATAGAAATAGGAAAAGAATGAGATTTTCCCTCTCCTTATATAACATTCAGATATAATTTATATATGATAGCCCAATTGAACGATGAAGAATACTTACATTTAAGGGGGAAATTAAAAAAAAAAATTCTGTCTCTTTTGTTCAAAAATTAGATGGAAGTCCCATTGTTTTCCATTTATGAATGGATCATAGGATCAGTGTTTTTCAAACTTGGGGACTTTAACAGGTGTAGACTTCGACTCCCAGAATTCTCCAGCCTCTTATACCAAAGATGAACATGTCTGAATTCCTTTCAAAGCCATCTATGATAGGAGACATCACTTAATTCCATCAATGAAATCAGAAGTTTAAGAATGTAATATATAATTATCACAAAGATATATATTTATAGTTATATTGTATCCTTTTGCTTTACTGCTTTACAAATAGAAAGTAATAAGACTAGAGCATAATCACAATGCTCATTATGAATGGTCACTGCTATGTAGTGTGTGTAGATGTATAGATATGAATGAGGAACTATTGTCATTTTTTTTAGCAGTGTGGCATGGATTGCTATTTGTTGTGTGTGGTCAATAACCTTTAAATGGTATGTTTTCATCAAGAGGGATAAAAACATCTCCCATCTCCAGACATTTAAGGAAGGATTTTTTTCCCTAGTAGAAAGCTAGAGGGGAGGTAGGTTATAAGCATATGGAAGAACTACAACACTTAACAACTTCAAACTCACTATGATCCTAATTTTTCTAAGAATATGTGCTGTAAAAGAAGATAGATTAATTAAAAATAACAATTCTATTTGTTTCATTTTTAGCAAAAAAGCAAATTCATGAGCCCAATACTTGTACATTCATTAGTTGTGAGAAAATCATCATGTTCGATAATACATAGGAAATCTATGGCTTCTGTTCAATGCTGTATAAATAACCTTTGTGTTTAAAGTTTTGTATTTGAAAACTAGTGATATTATATGAAATCTATTATGTATATAAAAAGTGAAGTCTTCAAATCAATCTAGCCTTTTTTATGAGTTCAGTAGATGTTACTGTATATTGTTTTTGGTTGGTTTTGTTTTAAAAGCAACAATACAGAAATAGTTTGCATTGTTTTCTGAATTTTTTTTTTTAGACTTCTTACTCTAATCTGCACTCTTGGTATTTCTTAACCAGGTGCGACCCCAAAATCAGCCGGAATTGTTAGGCACTGTTAAACAACTGGGTGTTTAGTGAAGACTAATCTAATAATTCATTTTGTGCAGTTCCTCCATCCAAACCATCATGAACTGAAATCTTTGCAGTGTTAATATCTGCTTACTTCCAACATCTGGATGTTGGATTTTATGGACATGTCATAGTTTCCTTCTATAGTTCTTCTTTGGGATTTCCATTTTTGAATAATAGATTCTGTCCTGTGCTATATCATGAACTGCACTAAGCCCAAAAAAATGCATAAAAATACCAATCTTGTTTCAGTAGCTATAGGAGAAAGCAACTTTCAAGAAAAACCTTCCTAAAGATATTTTGCCTCACAACATTACAGGTTATAATGGTGAATCATTACAGCATTGTCATTGAAGTAAACAAGTCAATTGTGCTATTGCTCTACATTGATCTTAGAATTAAAGTTCTTGTCCTACTAGGCATCCATTTTATTTTATCTTTTTTTCTCTGATTCAGCCAGATCCATGTTTGTTGAAAAGGAAGATCTATAGAGCTAATTCTTAAATTAAGGTTCATAATATTGCACTCTTCATTACAAATTTCTTTATCATGGCCTATGGCTTCGGCAGTATTTAATATTTCTGTAGTGGGTATCTATCAGAATTATGGAGAAATAAGTCAAATACTGCCACTTGCTGGTTCCTACATTGTGCTAAATCAGACATAATTTGCTTATCCAATAACACAGCACTAGCTCATAAGATGGAATAATTTTTACTAAGAAACATTGATCTTTAAAAATGAAAGAGAACCTTTTAAAAGCAATGGAGGCTGAATCCATATAGGCATATATCATTAGAGTTTTCCACCAAATTTGGGGACAGAGAAATTAGATGTAGAATTAGGGAAAAAATAACCTTTCCATCAATTTATCAAGTGGAGCATTCTTATTTAGTGATAACAATAGCACTTCTACTGCAAAATCAGATAAGAATTTATTTAAGAAACATGAAAAATGAGAGATGGTACAGTCATCATTACCTTCACATTCATCCATAGTCTAGTTCATAATTAAATAATTGCAAGAATATTCTACTTCGTCCATGACCATTCCTTATAAATTCTTTTTTGTAAAGAGCATTCTAAAGCACATTCTCATTTATAAAATTAAATAGGAAGCAAAATAAATAGAAGAAGAATTTTGCTTTCTTGATATAGCTGCTCCTTGCAAAAAAAAGGTACTGAAAGAAAAACTTAAAAACAATAGTCTCTCACATTATTTTAATTAATTACATGGAATGTACTAAAGGATTCTAATGATATTATTTTAGATTTAGAACACTTCCACAAATCATTTATGCATCTGTTATGACATTTGGTCCATTAATTCACAGATCTTGCACTGCTTTTTACTAATAGTTGTAGATCAAAATCAGAATTGCTCACTATTAGGAGGAAAGGGTGAATGAAAATAAGTAAGTGAGTGAAAGTAAGTGAGTGAAAATCAGTAAAAATGTAGAAAAGTTTAGAGTCATTTTAACTTCTGCTAGTGCCTCTGAATTTTTGCTCCCAGAGAGCTGTACAACAAATTTTAAAAAAAACAAAACAGAAGGCTCTGTTTTAAGTGCTATTTCTGGACATTGAGCTAAACTAATTTTCTTTCATTTTAAAATATGTAATGCTTCTAAAACAAAAGCATTTAAGACAGCCTTATTTTACCATTTCTCCAACTCCTGTCAATTATGTCATTTCTTTTTTATTCTGCTTAATGTTTTGTTATTTTGAATATTTTAAGGAAATAAGCACTTAAAACATAAACATTCAAAATGTGTGGGTATATGTATGTACATAAGGTAATGTAACGTAACATAACATCTGTAACATAAATCAACACTAAACAACCCAACTGTATATACCTCAGCTCTAAACTTCAAGGCACTTTTTTTTCAAATATTCATTCCCCAAATTGATATCTTGAATATTCATTAATGGTTCTGTTTTTGATTGGCAGGAACACAGGATACATTCCAGAAGTGAATGTGACACAAGTATAAAAGAGGTGTTGAGGTTTTCTAACTCTCTTTCGTGTCTTGGGATATGGGCTCAGGAAAATATGAAGAGACTATCCATTCCAATACTCACACTGATTTCTTTTAAAATAAAAGGCAATAGAAATGCTCTTATCTACAAAAGAACTATTGGGGACTGTAGGCAGCCTAGACGGCTGAAGGTTGCCATCTCAAAGGTAATATTTGTAATAATTAATTGTATTCACCATCATTCCTTCTGGTGGCCAAAACAGATTCCCCTATTTAAAAGAGAAAAACAGTTTTTTTCCTTGCACAGCTATTTAAGATTAATTTTATTGTGTCTATAACACACTTTTTAAATATGGCATGAATATCTTTTAGGGAATTGTGCTCCACTCATATATTTTCTGAAAATAATTTACCATTTGTAACATAAGGGAAGTGGGCTGAAGAACAGATGATGTCAGAGAGACTTGGGTGATGAGGAACCTTTGGAATATATCTTGCAGAGATTCAGTTAAAATTCCTCAGAAGGGAATACAACGCTTCTCTTGCTACCAGAACAGAAGACCAACTGCTGGCTCTGACATTCAAACGCAAATAAGATAAAAGAACATCATGAATGCCAATAATATTTATAACAACGAAACAATTACAGGAAGTGGCAATACTTAGGGGGAGGTTGCACACACACACACACACACACACGCACATGTGCATCTTTGAAGCAATATTGACTTCTGGCAACTGCCTGGATTAGCCTCTGCAGTTTCCTCAGCGACATTTCAGAAATGGGTTACCAATTGTCTGTTTTCAAGGGTTGAGAAAGAGGGTTTTGCTAAAAGTCCTTCAGCAGGCTTTGTGACTAGGTGGAAGTAGAATTCATGTCTTTCAGTTTCTGGATGCCTTAACTGCTACACCAAACAGGCATTCTAATACGAAGATAATTGAAGGTAACAGTAAGTTGTCTTCAGAGCTGAAATGATAGCATAAGCTGAGGAATGAATGGCGCACATAGTTTCAACCTATTAGGGGTATATATTGGTGATGTGAAATCTCAGAACTAAGAATGGGGGGGACATAATTTATTAATGACATGCCTTTCCCAATGAAATTTTTATGTTATTTAAAGTGCTTTTTTTTTTTAAGGCAAAACAGGAGGTTAGAAAAGAAACCTTTCTTCCTTGCTCCCATTCCTTCGCAAGACAAGAGCGGTTAAGAGTCTTTCCTGCTTTGGAACTATTAAATGTGTTTTAGAAATTAAATCCAACACATTATTTACAGAATTATTTTATTTTTTTAGCTAGATGATTTGTAATCCCAAGAAGCCCTCTAGCCACACTCTGCAAAAATTTCCTCTGCTTATAAGAAGAATTAAAAACTAGGTAGTGGAAATAAGTTGCAACTTCTGAAAAAGCATATACTTAACGTCCCCATTGAAAATTAGGTATTTTATTTTCAGCAGAAAGTGACTGAATTTCCTGAATGAAAGAGCAAACCTTGTGCTTAATACTGGTTGAAATCAATCTCCTCTGATGCTAAGAAGATAAATATGTAGAATGATTGGGAGATGTCTTACACATTTTATAAATATAACGAAGTTAGGAATAAGGACACATCTACAAGAGGATTCTGTACCAGCTTAAAGAGGTTCTGAACCATTCTGTTGCCACATCAGCGGTACTGTAGAGGTGAACTGCTTTATTTCAGCTGTAGTGCAATTGACACTACTGCAAGGGACATTTTGCTTTTCTTTTTAAAATTTGAGTAAGATGAAATGGGGACATTTTCCTACTGAATTGCTATCTCATTTTTCCTCTTCTTAGTTCCTGAGATTTAGTAATGAAAGAGGCATGAACTGTACAGTTCTTTGCAGTCAAATTGAACAGTGTAGCACTGACATTTTTTAAAAATCAATATCCAATGCTTTGCAGCACCCCAGGAATTTTCTATAAAAGGCAAGATTTCTAGTTTTTAAATTTTATTTCTCTTTTGGATAGAGTGTGGCCATTCAGGGTAGGACAGATATTTTTGTTTGTTCCTTTTCTTATTTACTTCATAAAAGTCAAGAAAGTCATATGCAAAGTTCAAACTACTTTTGACAGGTTAGAGAGTGAAAATAATTGTACTGTGGAATTACCCAAAGGGAAATATTCCTGCAGAATAAAAGAACAATAGTGGTGCCCTCCTGTAATTTTATTCTAAGCAATTAACTTGGAAAGCATCCTTAAATCACATAATTTAGGAACAGTGCTAATACCTTTTTATATGCTCAATAGTCCATAATTTATTAAATGAACATAGCGTTTTTTTTTCTTCAGCAGGAACTGGGTCATCTGAAGTATGGATTGTAGGGGTTTTTTTTTCCTCCCCACAAAAATGTCCCAGTCAGGTGGAAATTTTATTATTCTACTAATTGTAATAATACATCAAGTCTAGGCATGTTCTCTAATCAACTGGAAGTTTCAGAACTCAACACTGGTTATATTTAGGTTATGGGACCATGAATTATGTAATGTAACTTTTGGAGTGAATATACTTGTTCAGCTATTTAATTTCTGAAGTTAATTTCTGCGTTGCTAAATATGATAAGAATAGTTGGTACTTTCAGTAACAAGCTCATATAGTGTAGCAAAGAGATAATCTCAGCCAATCCTGTCAGCCCAATGGACAACTCTATGAAACTGAGGGTCGAGTTCTAGGCTACCTGGGACAATAGCCTACAGCATCATGAATAATTGAGAAACAAATCCAGAGTAATAATGAAGCAATCACCATAGTGGTCTGGTGGCAATGAGCAAAAATAAAATATTTTAGTCATTCATCAATACTGAATTAGAGGAGTCTCCAGCTTAGCTGAATCTCAAATCTCCTAGATAGACTGCCAAAATGGATGAAAAAAAATCACATAAATCCTGAATTAATACAATGATTTACCACAAACTGTGTGTATTGGGAGTTTTTAATTAAAAAAAATAAAGATTCTTCTTCCTGGGACAAAATCGATCTTGCTGGAAATTGAATCCCACTGTTCGTTGAATATGGAATATATGCCCCTTCTGTCTCTACCATTTCTCTCTGGCTGCATGTCTATAAATGCCATGGAGTAAGTCCTATCAAAAGCAATTCAACTAAATTTAGGAACATGAGAATGATATGGTAATATTTGTCTCATCGTTGATCCTTTTAGTTCAGTATTATCTGTACTAACAGATAATCTCCAGGGATTTATACAAGAGCCTTTCCTATCTCTCTTTGGACATGACTGATATTAAGAGAAGGATTTCTGCAAGAAGACAGGAACTATTGTATTCAAGGCATATAAATCTAAGCTCCGACCCCTAAGTAAAAATGCTCCAAGAATCAATTGCCTTAAAATTCAGTGGTGATGATAAAATGTATGATGTGCAGTCAATATTTCTTATGTTCACACTTTTATTTACACACATTACATATGCACACATGAACATTACTTTTAGAAGTTGTTTTTGATTCACAGCATATTTTGAGATCCGATACAATATCTAGAGAGGAGGAAAAGGAGGAAATCCATATAACAAAATGTATGAATGAAATATTAGCACCATGAAAGGAAAAGATTACTTCTATGCTGCTTTCTAGTTGAGTTTGATTTGAACATGTTGTGCTACTTCATTCGTCAGTCTGATACAAGTTTGCATGGGGAATGCAAAATGAATTCAGAATGGAAGAAAGAGGGGAAATTGGGTGTATATTACTTTTAATCAAAATTCATAAAGATTATAATTTAAAATAACTCACTAAAATGCTCATCACAAAATCAGTCTAGTCTGATGCTTTGGGAAAGGAACCGTTGAAGGCTAATGAACATCACCATTAATATTAAAATGAATATCTCAACAAATATCTAAATGAGTGAGTGCTAAGAAATAAAACATTTAGAGATGGATGTTTTCGATTTGGATTTTTTTTCCCTGAAGTGGATTATAATCATTCAAAGAGAAGCTGATAATCCAAGAACCACAGGAAATAAATCTATCACCTATGTAGCATGTTAAAGACTACCTGATACATGCACCTGGGAGGGATAGGGGAGAATAGAATTCTCATCAAGGTAGAGGCATCTTCCATAGAGCTGGTCATTGACTTCACACTGATTCATTTCACAACTCTTTGAAGTTACATTGGCATTGAAAAAAAAGTGACTTGCCCTCTTTTGCAACTTTTGTAGCAGCTCCATGGTCATGTGATTCAAGTGTGGCACACATGACATTTGCAGCATCCTGGAGTCATGTGATTGCCATTTGTGATCTTTCTAGTCAGCTTACAACAAGCAAAGTCAATGGGGGAAGCTAGATGAATTAATCAATTAATGACCACATGGTTCACTAACAACTGCAGTGATTCACTTAATCATCATGGCAAAAAAAAAGTTTCTAAAATCAGGAACAACTTGTTTAAATAGCAACTTTGTTTAGCAATGGAAATTCTGGTCCCAATTCAGATCGTAAATCAAGGACTACCTCTATTTAGCTACAACATCAATTTGATCTTATTTTCGTCAGGGAGCCCTCTGTTATTTTGTAATCTGCTCAATTAATCCCCAGCATTATGAACTTTGCTCTAAGAACTTCTCATGAATAAACATAAAAATATTTAGGTTGGGCTGCAATGTACATTCATCAGTCTGGTTAACCAGCCTCAGAAGCTTTCCTAGAAGAAGCTAACGCTGGGAAAAGTATTCAAACCCTGCAAGGGGAGATGTGAAAAATGCCTTCCATAAAACCATTTTTTAAATAAGTAGCTATTTCACAATATATGGCAAAAGTTATTTATGATTCTTGATGTCACAAATGCCACTAGAAAAAGTCTTTCCCCCGAGTAATATTAAGCATTTTTGTTACCTTTTACATAGTTACCAAAGGGATACACTGACTCAGTAATTCCTATCAAAAAAGCTAGCACTAGTTGACGATTACAGGGTATACTGGTAGTAACAAGTAAACAAACAAGAACTATTACACAAAAATACATGCAACATTTATCTGGCATATTATATGAATTGATGGTGTGGGGAAAACCTGGCCTTTACAGTGTTGGGTTCTGCTAGGAATTTTCATATTTGCAGAAAATTGGATTTTTTTTTTCTAACCATGAATACATAGAAATCTCTCCAATGGTTTCTTTTGAATAAAAAAATAAAATAAAAAGGATTTGGTGGGATTTGCAGTGACAAATGCTTTGCTTCACTGTTTATTGATCCCTTACATATAGCTCCTTCCTCACAATGGTCAATCAAATCTCATCTTCCATTTTAGGCAGAGATATTGCCCCTATAATAATGTTCAGACCTCAATGGAAAGAGGTTTTTTTTTCATTTTGGGGGTGGGTGTATCTGTAAATATTTCCCCCCAAGCTGGCTGGTATCATTCTCTTTTTAAAAAGAGGATGTTGTTTAGATTGCATAAGTATCTGCATTCATCTTTGAATTAATAGCAACAAATATACATTTTGGATTGTTAAAAGCGGTTTGATAAATGAAAGATTATTTATTTAGATAAAATGTATTATTAGTATTATTACATCCTTGATGTGGTGGCTCAGTGGCCAAGATGCTGAGCTTGTTGATGAGAAGGTCGGCAATTCAGCGGTTCAAATCCCTAGCACTGCCTAACAGAGTGAGCTCCTGTTACTTGTCCCAGCTTCTGCCAACCTAGCAGTTCGAAAGCATGTAAAAATGCAAGTAGAAAAATAGGGACCACTTTAATGGGAAGGTACAAGTGTTCCGTGCACCTTCAGCATTTAGTCAAGTTGGCCACAAGACCATGGAGACATCTTCAGACAGTGCTGGCTCTTTGGCTTTGTAACGGAGATGAGCAGTGCCCTCTAGAGCTGGAAACAACTAGCACGTATGTGTGACAGGAACCTTTACCTTTTATTCTTGATGTGGATTTCTTCATCATTATTAGTACAGTAAATTAGCAACAAAAAAATCAATTTCAACTAGAAGCTTGTTGAATTAGAGACCCAAGAGACACAGCTGGTATATGTATGTAAGTTTTGAGGTGTGGAGGAGGGGAGAGAAAATATTGTATAGGAGTTTCTACAATTAAAAAACACACAAACTTTTAACACACTGTAATTTCTACTCTTACCAATTATTTACAAAGGATTTATTTACATTGGGATAAGCATATGTAAAGGGAGGCAATGAAAGTCCTGTTCCCCCGCTGAGAACTTGAATGAGCATTTGCTTTCTTCCATCTACTCCTTGAATGGATGAATTTTAGATTGGAATCTCCTTCAAGCAGGACTCAGTTGACTTTTGGAAGCTGAGAGTTGTATCTAACCTTTAATGGTGTGCCGGGGGCTGAAAGAAAGGCCAAATATTTATTTTATGTATTTATTTATTTCGTCAAGCATGTATGAGAAAAAAAGTATAAGTATGAACATAACATATAAACATATGTATAAACTAGTATGAGTATATACATAATAAATGAGTATGAATAAATGGGAACAGTAGGACAGAGACGGTAGGCACACTGGTGCGCTTATGCACACCCCCTTACAGACCTCTTAGGAATGGATTGAGGTACACAGTAGACAGTTTAAGGTTAAAGTTTTGGGGGGCTGGGCTGAGGATGTAACAACAGAGTCAGGTAGTGAGTTCCGGGTATTGACCACTCTGTTGCTGAAGTCATATTTTCTGCAACTGAGTTTACTTTGAGTTTGTATCTATTGTTTGCCTGTATGTTATTGCCTACCATCCCTGTCCTACTATTCCTATTTATGCATACTCATTTATTATGTATATACTTATAGCCGTTTATACTTATATGTTTATATGTTATGTTCATACTTATATTCATTTTCTCATACATGCTTGACAAACTAAACTAACTAAACATAAATAAAATAAATAAATATGACCATTCTCTTGTATTTAATCATTTTCCCCTTCTGTTTTTCCAAACATGTGAGTTTAAAAAAATGTCAGCCTTGTGATGTAGTCCAGATGAGAAATACATCCAAAAGTACTAGATTTACTTTATTACAAATTATGTGAACAGAATCTTGCAAGTCTAAAAATACACCTATTCCTCCTTCTTCATCTTTGCAGTTCAAGAAAGTAGGAAAATTCCTTTCTGAGATTTTGCCACACGCTCCACTGCTTCTGTAGGCTAAGCTACCTATCATCCAACCATTGCCCTGAGTGGTTAACAGGTGTATTATTATTATTGCAATTATTATTATTATTATTGCAATTTACAATTCAAGCTGAGGATTTTGACTCCGAAAGCCTGAAGCATCTGGGACTATGAAACTGCCTAGACATCTAGATCAGCAGGCAAGGCCCCAGAGGCAGTATTCAGCAGGTTCTGACCAGTTCTGGAGAACTGGTAGCGGAAATTTTGAGTAGTTTGGAGAACTGGCAAATACCACCTCCGACTGGCCCCACCCCCATCTATTCTCTGACTCCCGAGTCCCAGCTGATCGGCTGGGTCTTCTTTTGTTGCCCTGCACAGGAGAACGGAGCTGGAAAGCAGGTTAGTGGGGTGGGGAGGGAATGGGATTTTGCAGTAACCTTCCCCCAGGAGTGAGGAGGGAATGGAGATTTTACGGTGTCCTTCCCCTGCCACACCCACCAAGCCACGCCATGTCCACCAAGCCACGCCCACAGAACCGGTTGTAAAAAAAATTGAATCCCACCACCACAAGGCCCCATTGAAGATGCCCTTACTTTCCAGATTCTGCTGGTCATACTATCTATGTTACCCCTTCTGCTTTTAGGAAAGGAATCACAACCATGTTTTAAAAATCATGTATTTTCAATTTGAGCTAGGTTAATAACAACGGAAACTTTTATGAGGATTTTGTTTTTTAAAGTTGTTAGGCCTTCTGAATGCCCAGTAGGCAGAAAGGCAGCATAGAAGCTGTAACATAAAATTGGAAACAGTACATTTTGTTCTTGGACGAGAAGAGAATGTTCATCAGCTTTTCAGTGGGCTGCAAAAAAACTGATTTGAAAACCTAATGGTGGCTTTAAAAATTTAAAAAGATGAACTAAATAGCATGTAAATGAATAAATGATAGCCAACCTAAATCTCAAATGCTCTGTCCTTCAAAGAAGGCTAACCTTGAAAAAACATAAAGCTGCCTTGATAACTTCCCATTTATAGCCAAAAAAAATTAGAAGCATGAGAGCATTGGACAAAAATGCCAGAGGACAGCTGTACATTTTCTGCGTCATGCCACCACGCAAGAAGTCCTCAAACGAACTTGCTTTGTCAGGGAAGGATTTTTGGGTGATTTGCACTTTTTTTTGGTCAAAACAAATAATGTGTAGTTTATTTATAAAGCCGGTCACTGGTCTGCTAATCCGGCTGAATGCTGCCATCTAGTGATCAAGTTTTTAAAACAAAATAAGAGGGAAAAATCTGCTAAATTTAAACCAAGATTATAAACCTTCATTGCTTGGCTAATTCAAGGCAAGCCATTAAAAGTAAACAAAACAAAGACAAGTTGTTTGATTGAACCTGATTCAGCTTGATGAAGCTGTATGCTTGATGGCCCTTTTAATTCAGAGAGTTTCTACCACCAACTTCTAACTTCATTAGAATAGAGTAGAGTAGAGTAGAGTAGAGTAGAGTAGAGTAGAGTAGGGTAGGGTAGGGTAGGGTAGGGTAGGGTAGGGTAGGGTAGAATAGAATAGAATAGAATAGAATAGAATAGAATAGAATTCTTTATTGGCTAAGTGTGATTGGACACACAAGGAATTTATCTTGGTGTAAATGCTCTCAGTACACATAAAAGAAAAGATACATTCATCAAGAGTCAAGAATCATAAGGTACAACACTTAATAATAATCTTAGGGTACAATAAGCAATCAAATAATTCTAGGAAACAGTCAATATAAATCATAAGGGTACAAGCGACAAAGTTACAGTCATACAGTCACAAGTGGGAAGGGATGGGTGATAAGGAGTGATGAGAAGATTAACAGTAACAGTAGTGCAGACTTTGTAAATAGTTGGACAGTGTTGAGGGAATTATTTGTTTAGCAGAGTGATGGCTTTCAGGAAAAAACTGTCCTCGTGTCTAGTTGTTCTGGTGTGCAATGCTCTATAGCGTCGTTTTGAGAGAAGGAGTTGAAACAGTTTATGTCTGGGATGTGAGGGGTCTGTAAATATTTTCACAATCTTCTTTTTGACTTGTGCAGTATACAGGTCCTCGATTGAAGGCAGGTTGGTAGTAATTGTTTTTTCTGCAGTCCTAATTATCCTCCGAAGTCTGTTTCTGTCCTGCTGGGTTGCAGAACCAAACCATTAAATTCTAATGAACCGCAGTAATCAAAAGTGTGAAAGAAAAGGCTGTATGGTAATATCGCTTCCAGCACAATATTACTGTTATGAAGGAATCAGGGGTTCCAGGGCTATAAGTTACTTCACTTAACAGAATTGTAGAACTACAACAATAGAATTTGTATAGGTTGCTGACATCATAATACTGTAAAATAAACACTATAAATCCTATACGTTCTGACTAGCCATTTATTTGTTTGAACCACCTTTCTATCCATGGTAAAAGGTCATCCATTCTTCTCCTCACGTGCACACAATACTTAATAGGATCTGAAAAGTAGCTGAGCCTAAACCACAGATGGTAAGGTCTTCAGTCTCTAAGGCTGATATTGCATATCATTCTAAGCCATGGTATGTTTAACCATAGCTAGTTCAATAATGGAATAAGTTTATATAACATGTGCTATACAATTGCTTTGTAAATAACAAGAGTTATATTTATACCATCTACTGAGCAAAGGCAGACTAATTCTCCTGCATTTTTCTCTCCAAAATCAGGCAAAGCAGGCAGGCAGATTGAATTGCTCACAGAATCACAGATTCATTCAGAGATCTATCTTTCTGCAATCTGCTACCTGAGTCTGCACTGAAAAATAGAAGCTTCAGTCATAAGGAAAGCTCAGCTCTGATTTTAGATTAGCTAGCAAGCAAGAAATCCAACGATTTCCTGCTTTCTAGCTAATCTAAATCTCCTGGCACAGCAGAACAACTGATAGTCAGGGAGAAAAAAAGGAAAAATAGCAACTTAGCAGGCAAGTTTGCCAGGTAAGGAGTGAATTGGCAGGGAGGGGAGAGATGGGGCCAGCCAGTGGCGTGATTTGCTGGTTCTCCGAACTGCACAGAATCATAACAACCGGTTCTATAGAACTGGTTCGACCAGATAGAATCCCACCCCTGAGTAAAACATAATAAAAGTTCACAAAACATTCTAAAAGAGGAGTCTCCAACCTTGGCCACTTTAAGCCTGGAGGACTTCAACTCCCAGAATTCCCCAGCCAGCAAAGCTTTGTTCTGAAAGGAACAAAAGTTTCATTTTGTTTTCTTCATGCTCCATGTATTATTACTTTACTTATTTATATCCTGCCTTTATTATTTGTATAAATAATAGATAATAAAGACAGGAAACATACTGATTAATCTCTTCTCATATTTTCCCCACAAATACAACCCTGTGAGGTGTTTTGGCCTGAGAGAGAATGATTGGCCCAAAGTCACTCAACTCGTTTTCATGCCTAAGGCAGAACTAGAATTTACAGTCTCCTGGCTTTTAACCTGGCACTTTAACCACGAGACCAAATTGGCTCTGTACCTGTAAATATGTATGCTTTCCCTTATTCTACTGTACTGTGTATCCTTTTCCTGTTCTTGTGCTTGTAACATGTTCCTGCAACTGTTTCCCTGCTTCATGTAGATGTCACATTGCATATATAAATATCTGATCACACAGGAACCTTGTCTGTACATTTTTATTATTTTCCTAAGCTGGGCAGACAGCATACAAATAAGACAGCCAATCTTCAGTCATCATCTCAGAATAATAACAAGGACTTCATATAAGCCTTAAATTATTTAAGAATCAATATACTTAAATAAACTCTTCTTTTGTCATGGTTTGTATGATTAGCAGTTTCTATTTCTACTAATCATTACTCTTTCTCAGAGCAAACACAAATAGCAATTATGGAAATAATTGAAGCCAAAATAGGCTATAGAAAAAGATGAGGCAAATCCCAATATTTCCAGGAAGTGAAGGTTTGCAGAAAGATGAGAACACATTTAAAGATGATCCCTCACCCTGAAAATCAACCCAACAGAGACCATTCATATCTTGTAATCATAGAATATTGTACACTGGAAAAAAATTCAACATACAGAATAAAAGATTAGAAGATAGTTGAGGGTGAAGATCAGTGTTTTAATCAAAAAAGCGAAGAAGGATTATGATTTTGTTTTGCTTACTCTTAAGGGCCCTAATTGGGTCCAACAATTCTGTTGCTAAGTGAAGCTGTTGCTAAGTGGGCAATCATGTGAGTGTGATTGTGCTTTCCTACTGTATAGAGACAACTCTACTCAGTTTCACACCTTTTGTTTGTCTCCTAACCATTCCCCCATCTCTTGGAATGCTCAAATGCCTGCTTAGTGTCTAGGACACATCGAAAGCCATAGATCATGCACAGCCTGGGGCTGGGAGCTATGGGTGTGCTACTCAAACAGCTTATAGTATTCTCTTGAAATCCCTTTCTCTCCAATCTTCCATTCTGTGAGATGGAATGGGGGGGAAACAAGTTATTTCTCCCCTTTGCCTGACTCTTACTTACTGCTGGCACTACTGTATTGGTTTTAATGTATAAAAGAGCAAACAGCTTATTCTCCTGAAGTTTCTTTCTCTTCAATCTCTCCATGTGAGGGTGGGAGACGGATATCTGTCCTGATTCTCTGTGAAAGGAGTAAACCAGGATTAAATCACCACAAGACACAAGACTATTCATCATTGATTGGCTTACTCCTAGTTTCAAGTTTTATTCCAAATGGGGAATACATTATTCCCAAAAGAAAAAAATCTGTGATTTAGGGGGTCATCTGGAAGTATGACTGGGGAAGAGGGTTTGCCTAGTTTTGGTTGAAGTGCCAGATGCAGATCTTTTTGAAATAGCCCATGATAAAAATTACTGATAAACTTGTCATTTTGCAGATGGATTACTGCAGTGTGCTCTAGCTGAAGTAACTTTGGAAGGTGATTTTGGAACTTCAGCTCGTCTAAAATGCACCAACCTGCTTGTTAACGGGGAGACAGAAGATTTAGCAATGTTAAACCTAAGGTTAAATTTCCTGGTTTACCTGTCTCTGCAATTTTTAAAAGTTGTTGGAAATGTTGGAAATGCAATCAGATACCAGGGTCATACTACCATATGTGGTGGACATGCCCCAGAGCCAAAATATACTGGAAGAATATACATTCTGGAAAATATGATAAGACAACAAATGGATCTGAAATCTGAGACATTTTTGTTGGGAATGCTTTCAGGAAATTACAATAAGGGTAATGCATATTTGGTTCTATGTATCCTAACAGCACCTAGGATGTTACTTTTTTCTGCTCATTTCCCCTTAGTGTTTTCATTGATCTTATATGTCATGGTGCTTGATGCCCCCAAGCCCAAAGACCACATAGTGAAATCCAGTTGAGTTCAAACCTTTATTTGCTTACACCTAATGAACAGAATCTTGCCAGACTAAACAATAACATTCTAACCTAAGGGAATATATCCTGATAGATTCAAGTTGTAATTACCCTGAATCTCTTCCTCCCTTCCCCATCCAGCTTGGGATGTTGCTTTGGAATGTACTTGTTCCTCTCTGGGAAACCAAGATGCTGCCAAGGTCCCCTTCCCACTCTGCCTTCTCCAGATGCACATTCCATCACACTGCCTTATAGAAACCCATCCCCAAAGATATTTCGGTGGCCCCAATCCTGTTGACCTTCAGGAAAGCAATGAAGACTGGGCTTTTACCCCAGACACTGATACCAGGATGTTGATGGAGCCAGCATTTGTTTGTTTTTAATTCTTATTTGCTTCCCAGAGTTCCTTCTGTGATAGATGGGCAGCCATATCAGTTTGCTTAATTATTCTAGTTCTGCTCAATCCGTCTTTTTTTTTTAAAAAAGAAGTGGTGCTCAGAATTAGACTATTTGAGATATGGCCTCTTCAAAATAGGCTATAGAGCTGATTATTATTTCCTGTATTTTTGAAATGATACTTTTATTGATACAACGTAAAACTGCATCTGTCTCTCTTGCTGCCATACTACATTGCTAACTCATGCTCATTTTATGATTAACCATAATTCCAACAATTTTCATTCTGTTATGTTCAGCTCATTACTCTAATCTCTCAAGATCACTTTGAAGGTTCTTGGGATTTAAGTTTTAAGTCATGTGAAAATTGGCTAAATATTCTCTGTAATTCTTCATCCAAGCATTAATGACATTCAAAATGAAGTGAAATATTCATGCAGATTTGCGAAAACTCAGTTAGAAAAGTGGGACTAGAACATTAGAGACAGTTCAGAATAGAAATAGATCTCAGTGGTACAAATACCAAAATCTGTGGTCAGGAAGCTGCTGCCAATCCATATTAACCAGAACTATACAACCTCTTTTAGACCAAAAGATTATTTCAACAATTTGGTGGGATCAGGACAAAAGTTAAAGACAGGTGAAATTAAATTATAAACTGCTAAATTTATTTTTATGATACACACAATATTTCACAATTTGGAGGGTATCCGCTTTGTAAAAATTTGGCAGTACATATTCTATCACATTCTTTACCTATTTTCAATTTACCTATCCCCAAACTTGGCAACTTTAAGACTTGTGGACTTAAACTCCCAGAATTCTCCAGCCAGTTCTCTAGTCTTAAAGTGGCCAAGTTTAGAGATCTCTGAGTTAGACAGTCGGTCAGGTAGGTTTGGAGATCTCTGAGTTAGATAGTACTAAGCAGTGTTCTGGATGTTAGTGCTCAAACTAACATAGAGTTGTTTAAATGTTTCAAATGATTGGCCAGGAATTAAAGGTCATTTACGATAAACATAGTTAACTAACTGGCTTTTACCAGAGCTTTGCTAAATATTTAGACAGTATATGTGTTTCTTGAAAAATCTTAAACCTCACTGCCAACAGTTGCCAAATTGCAAATATTTGATCAGTGTCCCTATACCAGGTCTAAATCCATCTTCATTTCTCTCTTTCTTTTATCTTTTTCAGATAGTGGTCAGTTGATAAATATTTTTCCATAATTTTATATGCAATACACCTGTGTGCTTGTACAAAAACATTTGTTTTTATTGTATAATGATGTGATAATAGCCATTTTCATTTTTTGGCAAGGTTTCAGTTTCCTATAAATTCCTTAATAAAATTTCAAGACTAGGAACCAGTCTTGTAGTCTTATATATTTCTATTCCCAGATACTCCAATATTAGTGTCTTCCAGTTTCTCAAACATCTTATAGTTTTGGGGATTTCATCCAGTTTTGATCTGTCTTATTGTATGGAGTATATTTATTTTTGTATTTCTCAATTGTAGTTAATAGTGCTATCACATAAAGTCATTGGAGCTGGCTGCTTTAATTCCTTGAAATATTCTAGTTTTTATTTCTTATTCCATTGAAGTATGCCATTTTCATCTGTGATCATATTGTTAACAGGTGCTGTATATTTTCTTGCCAATTCTTTCCTAAGTGGGAATTTCTTTGAAGTCGTCTTTTTCTCTTGCTTGTTCTAATTCTGTAGTATTTTGGTTCCAGTATATTTTCTTATCTCATCTTGCTTGCTTTTTTAATTCAAAGCCTTGAAGTATGTGTCAGTGCTATACCCAAGGTTTAAAACAGCTAAATGCAGCCCTAGGGCCTCAGAAAATATACTCTTGGTGTAAATAATCCTGGATTGTATGCTTTGAATTTATACTGGAAGAAAAGCCTGAGTTTTCAGCAGCATCAACAAAACACTGACTATGTATTGGCATCAATGAATTTTCAAGAATATTTTTTTATTATACAATATTTATTTTACTTTGTTTTGATCACAAGAAAATGAAGAAAATATGTATAGTTTTATGCTAATTAAAAATATTACCAGGATTACAGCATGGTATATCTATTGAAAAGGCTCTCGATTTACTTATTCTACATAGTGAATCAAATAACTGAATATTTTGATAGTCTCTGATGATATAAGAAATTTATGTTGATTTGTAACGTTAGTAACTATTTGTATGACTTTATTTCAGAATCAAATCACCTGAAAAAGAGAAGACAGTTTTACTTGCTTTTTAAAGTTCAAAATGATCTCAGGACAAGAAGACAAAAATAAATCAATAAATTTGCTAAATTTACATAAAACAAGACTTTCACAGATGGGTAGAACATGGTTCCCATAAGTCCAGTGTGAAAATTACTCCATCACTTGTCATTGTATAAAGTCTTTTCACATTTCTGGCAACACGTTATCTTAAACATAACAGGAATTGAGACAAGCAAAGCAGATGGTCTCACCTCCCATCAAAAGGGGAGGGGATGGAGAGTTGCAGAGATGCATTTCTTACAGTCTTAGTAGGACTTCAGAGTAGTTGTTTCGGGATTTAGATCATTTGCCTTGATCCTGATGCAGCTGTGTTTCATAAAACAAGAATAACAATTGATACCTGAAATATAAAGGTAAGGTGCTTTGAAAGTAAAAATAATTCATATTTAGGCTACTTTTTATAGTTCTTCTTTGACTGTAAAGTCACCTCAATTATTTTCCAGTAAGAGATATGAAAAGCATGGAACTGAGCTGAATAGGGGCAATGTAGGATGGGGTGGAAAAAGCAAAGTCCAATCACATATGCAGTATCTACCATATGCAATATCTAAATCAAAAGCATCCTGATAGACTTAGGAGCAAAATGTGTCTTCTAGACCAATGTCAAACACATAAGGTTCTTTTCAGAGAGCATCTGCAGGAAGGAATCTAAAAGTCACGATGGTTTTCATGACACCACAAGCTGCACCTCTTTTTCATGCATGGAAGGGAGTTAGATTTGAGTACGCAGAAATGGATAAATTGACCAAGGAATTAAAAGGAAAAATAGACTCCGAATACTATGCAATGTGGGAGAAATTGTATCATTGGATTGACAACAGAAATAAGAAAAGAAAATGTGTATAATAGATATAAAAGGTATAGTAATAGTTTGTATAGGATAGGATATGTGAATGTATATAAAATGTCACAGCATATAAAATGTCACAGTACTATTTATTAAGTAATTGAGATATGTAAAAAGAAAAACAATAAAGTATTTCTTAAAAAAGAAGAAGAAGGAAGTTAGATATCTCAGCAATAGAATCTACTCAAATGTGCACTGAGAACTGGGGAAATCAAAGGTATCTCAGTACAGGAAAAGAAGTAGTAGTATAAAAATGAAGGTGATAGAAGCAGAACATAGGATTTTAAAAAACATGAATATATCTTTTGAAATACACACACACACACACACACAGAGAGAGAGAGAGAGAGAGAGAGAGAGAGTTTGTGTGTAACTCCCGTTTTAATCCAGTAGCTCATTCTGGCTTTGAGAAGTTGATTTCCCACCATAGTTGTTCTTAATCAGAGGTGTCAAACTCGATTGCATTGAGGCTCGCATCAGGGTTGTGTTTGACCTTGGGTGGCCAGGGTGGGCATGGCCAAGGTGGGCATGGCCAGCTAGACGTCACTTGTGTGATAAAATGCCACTTTTACTAGTTGTTTGTTTTGCTAGCCCTCTGCCAGAGAAAACAGAGCTTGTGAGGGCCACGCATGACCCTCACGGGCTCAGTTTTTACTGGCAGAGGCACTGTGGGCTGGTCCTTCGCTGTTTCCAGGACAGTCCCATGGGCCAGATCTAAGCACCCCGCAGGCCGCACCTGGCCCGCAGGCCTTGAGTTTGACATCCCTGTTCTTAATTGTGACAACTATAAGATGTGTGTACTTCACCTTCCAGAATTATCCAGCCAATAAGAAGTCTGCCCATCTCAAAGCTGCCACTCTCCTAGCAGATGCCCCAAAGAGGCTTCCCTCCAGCTTCAAGCCAGTTTACTTTGAACAAAACTCATTGCCAAACCTTTGACCAGCAGGGAGGCTCTGGGTCATTTTCCTCCCTTTCCCTACAGGTTGATCAAAACTAATTAATCAATTAATCTCAATTATGATCAGAGAAGAATAGCTATAACTATGTTATATTGCCACACAGGTACAAGAATAATTCTTAAAAACAGCTACTGAACTCAGTAGCAACAAATCCCTCTGTCCTAAGATGCTTGCTTGGGGATAGTACCCTCTTTAAAAACACAGTATATATTCAAGCAATCTTACTCTCCCTATTTCCTCAGACATTCACAGCCACAATTATCTGTTCAAAGAAGCTTATGTGGTGTAGCCATTTTTCTCACTGCCTTCTATTTCCCCGATTCTGGCACATCTGAATCCTGCCTGCTCTTCTTCCCCTTGACTATAATCATGCCTTGAAAGGCAGTCACTGGGCACTTCCCACTAGTGAAATTTCCCTGCCTCTTATCCATATTGGCACCTTCCAAGCAGTTCCAAGCAGGGAAGCAAAGCATATCAGCAGGCCCCATGCTTTAAAACTAGCCTTTCTGCTTATCTGGCATTAAAGCGTTGGCTCTTATTCCCTTTACAGTAGTTCCTTAACCTTCTCCTTACTCTATGATATTTCCTTTTCTTTCTCCTCTGCCTTTTAGCCTCTCTCCTCTTCGTTCTCATCTTGTGTGTCCAACTGTATGTCTGATGCTAAAGCTTTTATTCCCTTTTGAGGGCTTTTCCACAGGCTTGACTCCAAAGAGGTCTGTGAGGGAGGCAGGAGGGGGAGGGGGGCAGTGGTGGGATTCAAAAAACATTTACAAGCTGTTCTGTGGACATGGCACAGTTTGGTGGGCGTGGCAGAGGAATGATACTGTTAAGTTTGAGGCATGGGTTAATGAACGGAGACCAGACTGTAAACCTTGAACTTCAGCTCTTTATTCTCAAGCATAACAGAGACAAAAAACCAGCTAGCAGTCACTCTTTTATAGAGTAAGCTGCTATCCGGATAACCAATGGATAGTGTTGTAGCGTTTGAATCTTGGCGCGGCCCGCCAACAGCCAGTCAGCTTGCTTGGAATGAACCAATCATAACTTGCCATTATATGGGCCAATAGGAAGTGCAGGATTACGATCCTGCTAGGCAAATGAATCTTTATTAATTACATTTCTTTAGTTCACAACAGATACTGCAAAATCTCTATTCCTACCCCACTCTTGGGGAGAAGGTTACTGCAAAATCCTATTCCCTCCCCACCCCACTAACCTGATTTCTAACTCCATTCTCCTGTGCAGGGCAACAAAAGAAGACCCAACTGAGCTTCTGGGATTTGGGAGGCAGAGAATAGATGGGGCGGGGCCAGTTAGAGGTGGTATTTGCCGGTTCTCCGAACTACTCAAAATTTCCGCTACCGGTTCTCCAGAACTGGTCAGAACCTGCTGAATGCCACCTCTGGAGAGGGGATAGAACAGAATCTCAAAATCAGTCAGATTCAGCCATTGAGTAGAGAAGCCAGTCTTGCATCTAAACTTGTTTCAGGAAGGCAAAAAATTGACGTACAGGATCTAGAGGTAGACTGACCACTTTGATTAAAGAAAAGAATATAAGTACTTTTTTCCCCACATGGAGACCATTCCTGTACTTTGTGCTTGATGTGGAGAAGAATGAAACTCTGACTTTGGGTTTTACTGATTAGACTGTTAGACCTTTTATAGAAATGGCTTGTTCATATTATTATGAAAAAGCAAAAAGCTGTGATTTTATGTTAATGCCTTATTTTATGTAACAGAGAGTGTCAGAAGTCAATGGTTAAAGTTTCTTTCTATCAACTCCCTCCCGCTTCACGTTCCGGTGCTTCGCTGGGCTGTAGGGCTCCGTTGACCTGCTATTAGTTGTATCAAAGTCAATTCCTCGATACTCCCTCCCCTTGAGTTGGTGAACCGGGAAGTCATGGCCGCTGGGTGGTAATCTCGATCGGAGTTGGTCTATGTGGCGTTTCCACACCCTCCCATCGTCTGTTAGCAGGCGGTAAGATCTAGGCCCGGTGAGGTGGGTAACGTTTGCGGGTATCCATAACGCAGTCGCGGAAAAGTTTTTGGCAAAGATTAAATTGCCTACCTTAAATTCCTGGCATTTGCTGCTGGAGCCGAAAGGTTTTTCGGTGCGAAGCGAGGGTGGAGCCGGTCAAGGTGCGATCGTATTTTCCGCCCCATAAGAAGTTCAGCGGGTGTTTTGTTGGTCACGCTGTGGGCGTGATGTGCTGCAATAAGAGGATTCGATTGATTTTCTCGTCGATGTTGCCAAATTCCATTTTATGCAGGGTCTTTTTCATAAATTGTACTATGCGTTCTGCTCGTTCATTCGCCGCAGGGTGCGCGGGCGAGGTCAGTGCATGGCGGATGCCCCGATCAGCAAGATATTGTTCAAAGGGCAATGCAGTGAACTGTGGGCCGTTGTCCGAGACCAACACGTCCGGAAACCCGTGCGTGGCAAATAGTCTGTTTAATTTATTAATAACTGAGTCAGTTGTAGTTGTGTGCATTCAATGAATCTCGAGCCAGTTAGAATAGGCGTCGACAGTAATCAGGAAAGTGTGACCTTTGGTAGGCCCGCAAAGTCAATATGAATACGGGACCATGGTCCCCTCGGCGTTTCCCATTCGGTTGGGCTTGCTTTGGGTGGGGCGTTGCTGACGTCCTGGCAACGCTGGCACGTAGCGACCCAGGCCTCGATTCTTTTGTCGATTCCCGCCACCAAGCATAGCTGTGTGCGGTGATTTCATCCGCACAATGCCGGATGTCCCTCATGCAATACCGCCAACACAGTCTGTTGCAATTTGCTAGGGATTACGACTCGATCGCCCCACAAGATACAGCCTTTTGGGAAAACAGCTCGGTTTGGTGGGCTTTGAAAGGCGCCCATTCAGGTGCAATTTGGTCCGTCGGCCACCCCGTTCAACCCAGCGTAGTATGTGTTGCAGAACTGGGTCACATTTCGTTTCAAAAGCAATGTCTCTAGCCGTCAAGGGTGGTGCCTGTAGAGTTTCAATCTGTAGTGTTGAGAGGGTTGGGGCTGGATCCACAACAGCGTCTGGGAGCGGTGTTCTGCTCAATGCATCGGCGTGGAGAATCGATTTCCCGGGCGGTGCTGCAAGGTGTACTTGTAGGCCACCAGGAATTAAGACCAACGGGTCATTCTGGGGGACAATATATACGGGATTGGTTTATTACCCGCAATGATCCCGGTAGCGGTTTATGATCAGTGATTATTGTAAACGCACGGCCATAAACATATTCGTGAAATCTTTTAACTGCAGCAACAATAGCTAAAGCTTCTTTGTCCAGCTGACTATAATTTCGTTCAGCTTTAGCTAAGGTTCAGCGAAAAACGCGATGGGGGCTTCCGCTCCGTTTGGTAACACGTGGGCCAGAATTGCCCCAACCCCAAAGGTGATGCATCACATGTGATAGTGAGTGGCAGGGTCTCGTTGTACTGCATAAGTACTGAATCAGAAGTTAGCAATTTCTTTACTTGTTGGAAAGCATGTTGTTCCCGTTGTCCCCAAACCCACGTTGCTTTTTTGTCTAATAGTCTATGCAATGGTTCAGCTACTGTTGCTTTGTGGGGTAAAAACACATTATAGAAATTGATAAGTCCAAGGAACGCCTGTAGGTCTGCCTTGTTCCTTGGAGTGGGTGCCTTTTTAATTGCTCGTAATTTGTCTTCGATTGGGATGAATTCCTTGGCTGTCCAGGAGGTATCCCAAAAAATTCTACTTTTTCGGTACATAACTGGCATTTATCTTTTTTTACTCTGAGGCCTGCATTTTGGAATCTTCGTAAAACCTCTTTGAGTCATTTTTCTAGGATGTCTTTGTTAGGTGCGGCGATGAGTACATCGTCGAAATATGGGACAACGCCTTTTATCCCTTGTAACAACCTTTCCATTAAACTCTGGAAGATTCCAGGGGCGACGCTTACCCGATTGGAGCCGGCTGCATTTAAATGCGCCCCTATGTATTACGATCGTTTGCGCCTCGGCTGTGGTTGGGTCTACAGGCAATTGTTGATACGCCTGGGCTAAATCTAGTTTGGTGAAAACTTTCCCGCCGCCCAGAGAATGGAGTAAATGTTGCACTACTGGTACTGGATAAGCACTTTGCTGCAGTGCGTGGTTTAATGTGGCCGGTAGTCTCCGCAAATTCTTAGGGACCCATCAGGCTTGATAGGCGTCACTATCGGGGTTTCCCAACGGGCGTGGTCGGTGGGTTCCAGTACGCCCTGCGCTATCAGTTTATCGAGTTGTTCGTCGATTTTAGGCTTTAAAGCGACGGCACCCGGCGCGGCTTAAGGCGGATGGGTGCTATTTCAGGGTTCAAGTTAAGCGAGACTGGGGTCCCCTTATACTTGCCTAGTCCGTTCGCGAAACGTCTTGGAATTCTTGCACGAGTGCTTCCTCCCAATTGACGCTTTCGGCCTTGTGGACTCCGGCTACAGTGATTCCGAGTGGCCTGAACCATTGGAGGCCTAGAAGACTAGGCCTGTCTCGATCCACGACAGTCAGTGGTAGTGCGGCGGTGCGGTCCTTGAATGTGACCTGGAATCTGCGGGACCCGGCGACGGGAATTGGTTGCCCTGATAGTCTTTGAGTATAACCCTCTGAGGGTTAAGGTCTTGGCGTTGAATCGTTGGAAGGAGCTGTTGGAGCGTTTTCCACGACACCATCGAGAGGGAAGATCCCGAGTCTACCTCCATCACGCAAGGTTTGTTTTCGATGGCGACCTTTACTCGGATTTTCCCAGCATCAAGGGATGTAGCGTGGCCTATGGTGATTGTTTGGTGGGTCTCTTCCCACCTGGTTTCTTCATGCCTGGTGGAAGTGGTGGACGGCTTGTTTCTGTAGGAGTGGTTCAATTTTTCTCGGTGTGTGCCGAAGAATCCTGAAGACTGGAATTCGGCCTGTCGGGGTTTGGAGTTCTGTTTGCTCCTGCAAACCTTTGCGATGTGACCGCATCTCCCGCAAATGGCGGCAAAGTGCGTCAAGGAATTTGCAGCCCGATCGTGGGTGATTTGCTCCACAGCCGGCACACAGTCGAAATGAGTGTTGTGAGGACTGGTCTCTCTCCGTTCGAAGTCGGTTGACCTCTTCCTCATCGCTGTCGGACGGGGACTCTAGGTCTTCGTGGTGAGTTGATACCGGGTGTCTCTCTGAGCGAGGCGAGGTATCAGTGGCGAGTTTACGTAGCGGTGCGTTGGTGCGGCGCATTTGGGCTGCCGACTTCTTTGTCACCTCTGCTGCCGAGGCTTCTTTAAGGGCATCGGTGAGGCTGATGTCCCCCTTAGCCATAATTTTGCTCTGGATAGCGCCGTCTTCTAGGCCCAGAACCAGGCGGTCCCGGAGGGCTTCTTCTAAGTCGGCGAACCCGCAGAGGCCTCCTAGGTTCCGGAGGTCCGCGATGTAATTGGCAAGGCTTTCGCCCTTCCGTTGGTCCCTCTGGTAATATTCGTGTCTTCTTACTAGGGTTGGTACGGTGGGCGCGTAGTGAGCCCGTAGTAATGGCTCGAGGGCGTCCCAGTCCATTTCTTTTACCTCTGCTGGCTTGGCAAGCAACTTTGCCATTTTAAACACGGTTGGTCCACAATGCGTTAGAAAGATAGCTCTTTTTTTGCCGGTTGTTGCATCTTTCAAATTGTTGGTTTCCAGAAACATCTGGAACCGATCCATGTAGGCCTCCCAGTCTTCGGTCTCTGGATTGAATGGAGCGGGTGGTACGGCACCGCTGGCCATGTTGCCGTTGATGGTGCGTGTTCGGCCACGTGCTCTGTTAGTTGCTCTGTAGATTAGTCAGCTCTTCGGTCTCCGCATCCCACCCTCGTCGCCAGTGTTAAGTATGGAGAATAACGGAGACCAGACATCTGACCAGTGACTTCAACTCTTTAATAAAGTGATAGAACATAACAGAGCAATGCTATGGGCAGCAGTAACCCTTTTATAGGGTTAGCTGCTGCCTTATTAACCAATGAAAATGTGCAACAGGTTCAAACTACTGACCAATAAGGACAGTCCCAAAAGTGGCCAATCAGGGACTGGTTCTGGCCCAATCCCAAGTTGTTGTATAAGGACCAATCAAGTGTGCAGGTTTTCAACCCCTAATTTACATTTAGGTTATTCACTTTGATTGATTCACAACATTTACAACCTGTTCTGTGGACATGGCATGGCTTGGTGGGCGTGGCAGAGGAAGGATACTGCAAAATCCTATTCCCTCCCCACCCCACCAACCTGCTTTCTAGCTCCATTCTCCTGTGCAGGGCAACAAAAGAAGACCCAACTGAGCATCTGGGATTTGGGAGGCAGAGAATAGATGGGGGCGGGGCCAGTCAGAGGCGGTATTTGCCGGTTCTCTGAACTACTCAAAATTTCCGCTACCGGTTCTCCAGAACTGGTCAGAACCTGCTGGATACCACCTCTGGAGAGGGGGATAGAACAGAATCTCAAAATCAGTCAGATTCAGCCATTGAGTAGAGAAGCCAGTCTTGCATCTAAACTTGTTTCAGGAAGGCAAAAAGTTGACATACAGGATCTAGAGATAGACTGACCACTTTGATTAAAGAAAAGAATATAAGTACTTTTTTCCCCACATGGAGACCATTCCTGTACTTTGTGCTTGATGTGGAGAAGAATGAAACTCTGACTTTGGGTTTTACTGATTAGACTGTTAGACCTTTTATAGAAATGGCTTGTTCATATTATTATGAAAAAGCAAAAAGCTGTGATTTTATGTTAATGCCTTATTTTATGTAACAGAGAGTGTCAGAAGTCAATGGTTCTTTTTCTTTCTTATCTTTCCTCGCTTCTCTCCCACCCACCCCCACTGCTTTCCTATTTACTTTGTATTTTATAATACTTTATAACTCAATAAAATGTTAAAGATTTAAAAAGATCTAGAGGTAGAAAAATTCTCAAAGAGCACTAATTTGAGCCAGTATTTTAGGCAGCACATCCTCATACATCTTTTAAGTTATTATGGAGACTCCAACCTAGGTAAAGAAATCCAGAGGAGTAACATGGGCCTTGGAAATTTTGATTAAGCGATTCAAAGGGACCCATTCAGAGGTGGTATTTAGCAGGTTCTGATCAGTTCTGGAGAACCAGTAGCGGAAATTTTGACTAGTTTGGAAAACTGGCAAATTCCACCTCTGATTGGAGATTTTACAGTATCCTTCCCTGCCACACCCACCAAGCCACACCCACAGAATTGGTAGTAAAAAAATATGAATCCAACCACTGGACCCATTGTTCAGTTTTTATACACTTGTGTGTTATAGATCAGGATGTTCTAATCATTTGTCCTCTGTCACTTAATAGCTTCCAGGATATGCTTATTGCCATTACAATTTGCAAAACTCTAAAAGGTATTTATGAGATTTCAACCTTTGCAGACACTGTTTTTAGCTGTTCTTTCCAAGATACAGCAGTGTGGGAAGAGATCCAAAATATTTAAAGTGTTTGACCTGATTGATATTGATACTGCCTACTGTCCATGAATGATGACTTATAACAGGAAATATTTATCAATTTGGATAGATTTTGGTCAGTATGCCCATAATATTCTGTACAAATTAAGATCTCCAATTAAAACTACTTAATAAGCCAACATATTATTGTCCGTATTTTACCAATTAGACGGCACATGTGGTGTTTCAACAATCACTAAGAATGCATAGCATTAATTGTATCAGATAAGACTTCATTTCCCAGAAATAGAAAATGAATAGCTTAAGTCTGTACAGATTCTCAGTCATCCAGCTCATGGTTGTCCCAAAAGTGCTTTTTCGGGAGGTAAATGGACTTTCTTGTTTTTTCTTTGAAGATGTTTAACTTCTCAACAGGGGTGGGATGCTGCCAGTTCTTAACAACCAGTTTGGTGATCACACGCTTTGCACACGCGCCTGACATGCATTGTGCACATGTGAACAGCAATGCAAAAATCCTTACCTGCTATGTTAGTTCGGGGGAGTAACACAGCTGAGGAGCGGCAAACTGCTCTTCCGCACTGATCAGCTGGCAGAGGTGGTATTCAGCAGGTTCTCATCAGTTCTGTTGAACCGGTAGTGGAAATTTTGATACCACCTCTGACTGGAGATTTTACAGTATCCTTCCCCTGCCCCGCCCACCAAGCCACGCCCACAGAACCAGTAGTAAAAAAATTTGAATCCCACCACTGTCAGCTGGGACAATAAAGATCAGTACAGCGCAGGGGCGGGCAGGTTCACTCCCAGCTGATCTTCAGCACTAGAGGTTCACCCGAACTTGTCCGAACTGGCAGAATCCCACCCTGCTTCTCATCCAAGAAAAGCTTCTTCAGCTCTGACAGGTTAGCGGGGAATGGAAGGATTTATATTCCTTGCAGACGGCTCATCATTTGAATCCTTTAGAACAGGGGTCCCCAACCACCGGTGAAGGTTGTTGAAGCACTTGGAGGTTTATCTGTGTCCTCAGGGTCACTTGAGTAGTGCTCCTGGTTCCTGTAGTTCAGGGGTGGGATGCTACCGATTCTGCCCGGCTCTATAGAGCCGGTAGCTCTGAAGATCAGCAAACACAGAACCGGTTCTGTGTTTGCTGCTGTTTGGCACACCCGCCTGCCCGGGTTCTTACTTGACCTTTATTTCCTGCTTTTTCAACCTCAGCTGCTTTGCACGGCACAGCTGAGGTTGAAAAAACAGGAAAAAAGAGGCTTTTCAAATGTTGCGCACCTGCACGCAGCGCTTTTCAGCTTTCTGGGGGGGCACAGTTATAAGTTTTTTTACACGCACATGCAGCACACATCTGGTGTGCATGCACGCAAAGCATGCATGCACATGCAAAATGTTGTCACCAAACCGGTAGTAACACTGGTTAAATCCCACCACTGCTGTAGTCTGCAATTCTTTCTCTGGAAATCCATTCCTACTCCCTCACCATGCAAAGGGTGTTCACCCCAAATTTGGGATGAAATCCTTTGAATGGTGTAGGAGTAGGAATGGATTTCCAGAAAAAATAAATAAAGAAAAAACAAGGAAGTCCAGTTGCTTCCTGAAAAAGCATCTTTGGGAGAATAGCTTATGTATTAACCAAATAAGTATTTATTAAGATAGTAATTGCACAATGAAGAGAGTATCCTTCTATTAGAAACTATATAGCCTTAGTATAATTGTTATATTTTGCGGTCCTGAATATTGGCTGATCCAAAATGAACTCTGACAATAAAACAAAAAAAATACTCTCCTTTGTTAGACTAACACAATGTGAAAGACAACAGCTAATAGCAATTAGAAGACTAGTCAAAGTGTGACATCTTGTGGCAAACATAGCAATACTGCAGTTTTTATATAGCCACATCCATAATCCCAAGTTCTGGGTATATATATATATACATGTGTGAATAAGTATGAGAAAGAGCTACATAGATTTTTTTAAAAATTCAGTGTAAAGCAACCAACAGATTTGCACTAAATATTAATAATAATAAGAAGCAAATTTCCTAAATTAAAACAGTCTTGATTTGTTTAATAAGAAAGTCTCTTCTACCTGTTAGATTTCTATTACACAACAAGAGAACAGATGACTATTAGATTTGGTCTGATTGTTTTTCCTTACAGAATCTGAGTGCAAGCCATAAATCTCAGAGGGGGGAAAAAATCAAGTCTTACAGTAATCTCTCTAAATTATCAGACTCTGTGACATTATCTGAGATAACTGCAAGCACTAGCAAGCCTTCGTCGCTGTTGGCAGTACAGTACTATATTAATATCAATTGACTACACCATAAAAGTGTAGCTAGATTCTCAGGAGCTAAAAGGTTATCTAGGAAAAAAATTGCTTATTATAAAACATGGATATATTTCAGAGAAGACAATCATACATACTTAACTGTAAGTAATTTTCATTTAAATTGTAGCAAAAATTTATTTTTGCAATCTTGCTATAAAATATAATAAAATGAGGGGAGGGAGCAAGTGTCCAATTAAATATAGTTGAGTTTAGGCTGCACATCCTTATTCAAAGGTGAGTGATAAATGTCTCTAATTGCATCGATGCACATAATAATTTAGTCTCCTCGTCCCTATGGAAAAAAGTATATTTATTTTCTTTATTTACCACATTTATATCCTACCACAATTCAATACTCACAGCAGCTTGCATACTGCATCAACAGCTTACAATATGTAAAAAGTTGGATTGTCGTGAATTTTCGAGATTGATACGTCTTTTCCTATTACAGGGATAATGTTGTTCATACTCTGTGCTGTTATTTCATATTCTGAAACTAATTTATATGTAGTGTCCCTATTTATAAAATGGAAATTTTGGTACAGTAATAGATACACAGTGACTCAACCCTATTAAAGGGAACACTCTGTTACACAATGCTTGTGTTTACTTGGAATAAGCCCCATTAAATTTAATGGTCTCATGTAAATTTTATTTTTATTTTTTTAAATTATGTACCTCATTTTTAGAACCACCCATCTCATGAGCAAATGATTATCATTAAAAGATATTAAAAACATTTTTTAAAAAAACTATAAAAACATTTAAACAGGAATAATAGACAGGAGGGTTTTTAATAATAATGAAACTGGCTCACTAGTTCACCCATTCCTAGGAGTCCCCAGATCTGCTGGCATAACCAGGTTTTGAATGACATGATTGAAGGAATATAAGATTGCAAGCTATGCTATTACTCCAACGGCAAACACACTCTGCTTTCTAAAAATTTATTGCTTTCTTTGGGGAAGATATTTTCCTTCCTGTTGGAATACATGTTAGAATGTATTTTGCATTGCAACAACTACAGAATTATTCAGCCAGTAGATGGCAGTTTGCATCTGTAGTTATAATTGACAGTTGAAACCCTTAAGCAGTAAACTCCATAGTGGCTGTACACTTCATTTTGATCTGTAACCATCTTCTGCAACCAATTTGTATGGCTATATAATGATCCTCTGCTGCCATTTCTATATAATAAAACATAATTTTCTAATACTTCCACTCCTCATACCTCTCTTCAGTCCCTCCTGACCAATACTTCTTCCCCAAACAGTACTGCTGTTTGGCTAAGTAAAAGATATTCCATTGATGAGGTAGGGTGGGCTGCAGTAGATGAGATAATTTTTACCTGGCAGGAAAGAGTTACAGATTTGCTACTCTACTTGTTACTATTATTTAATGATCATCTGGTTTTTTTTTCAGAAAAAGGTGATAGATAAAAATAAAACTCCTCAAAGTCACAGTCAACTCTTGATGACTACATACACATCCATACACATTTTAGTGGAAACAACATGTAAGTACTTTAACATTTATCTTCTGATGGTTTGTTTTTTTTCAGTTTTCCATTTTGAATACAACTGTGAAATTTTGTGGTGCTTCTAAACTGGGATTACCCAAGGTCACCAAGAATCAGAGCTTATAACCAAATTTTATATATATATATATATATATATATATATATATATATATATATATATATATATATATATATATATATATATATATTGTGTTGTGTGTGTGTGTGTGTGTGTGTGTGTGTGTGGTTTCTGAGGTTCTCGCGGGTATTTGTATGTGGATCTTTGGTTATTCGGGTTTTCTCCCACGTAAGATTGGAAGTATCTAGGCAACGTTTCGATGAAGTCTCATTCATCATCTTCAGGCTTGTGTCTTCTGCTCTGTGCTTCTCAGAGTAATGTGAGCTTGCAGCTGCTTCTTCCTTTTAACTGCTAGTGGGGTGTGACTTGATTGGGTGTGGGTTTGGCTGTGTTCTATATAATTTACAAGCCTTTAATCTCTTTTTTGGGGGGTGGAGTCAGGGCGACTGAATGGAGCTGAGTGCTTACTGGCTGGATGACCTTCCTGACACCTACACGAAGTTCTCAGAAGATATTTTCTCTTTGTGCCCTGATGGAGAAACATCTGCCACTGTCTAGGATTGAACTCTCAACCTTCCTAGGGGGAGGTGAGTGTCTTCATCTCAGGCCAACACACCACTCAAAAAAAATAACATAAATATAAAGGTATGTTAATTGTGTCAGAACAAGCCCTAAGAAGTGGTATGAACATCACAGTGATTCTCTCAAAAGCCAGATTTGATGCAGAATTAAGCACTAATATTTATGAGCTTCATTGAACGTTGTGTACCGTGTTTCTCATATAATAAGGCCGGGTCTTAGGTTGTTTTTTTTTTGAGCCCCCCAAAAATGGCTAGGCCGTCTTTTCGGGGGTAACTTAATTTTTTCCCCCTTGCATCCTTGGGCGGGCGGGCGGCGACAGCTTGGACGTTGACCTCGGCATTGGTGGGGCACTTCATATCGGGAGACCTTCCGCCACCATTGCTTTCCCTTCTCCCCGTGCTGCTGCAGCATTTGGAGCAATGCTGCGGCATTTGCCGCAGCCACACGGTGTTTGGCTCAGCCATGCGGTGTTTGGCGCAGTCACGCATGGCCAGCCAGGGCTCCTCCCTGCAACCAGAGCCCGGTGGAGACACTCAGCTTCAGGCGCTCCTGTCACCACCTTCCTGGGCATCGTTCGAAGGCAAAGCCCATTCTTTTAAAAACGACGCCCTACTACTGGTATGACAAAGCCTCCCCTGCCCGAGAGGGCAGCTCAACCCCATGTGAGGGAGGCAAATCTCCCGGGGCTGCAGCACAGGGTCAGCCCACCCTGGGAGAAGTGCCCAGCTGCCATCCCTGCCTGGCACCTGGCAGAGTGCGAAGAGCTTCAGCTGGGGTGCCCAGCGCAGCTGACAGGTGGGCCCTCCTACCCGGTGGCAGAGCTCTGGCCAAGTCAGCGAGCACCTCCCTGATGGGCCCTCCACTCATCCCACCAGGGCCGCGCCAGAGCTGGGTGGGCTGGGTAGAGCCGGGAAAGCGAGCCACGGGTGCGCGCCCACCTGCCAAGCAAAAGAGCTGGGACGACCCGAGCTTGGCTTCCCAAGTCCCTCCAGTCCAACCCCAAAGGGGCCACTGGGAGAAGCCATCTGAGGCAGTGATAGCGCCCACCGATCTGTGGACAGGGAGGCAAGGCAACGGCCTGCGCCACATCCTCCTCTGAGCTGAGCCCCACCGAGTGAGCACCTCTGTCCGATGCTCATGCTGCTGCAGCATTTAGAGTTGCTGGCGCGTTTGGAGATGCATGGGGATGGGAACAGGCTGGGCGAGGGGTGGAAAGGATGGGCGGCTTCGGGCTCTCTCCACCGGACTCGCTGGCCAGAGAAGCAGTGCTGCCATTGCCTCGCCTCTCTGTCCGCAGACAGGTGGGTGCTATTAGTGCCTCGGGCAGCCTCTCCCAGTGGCCCCTTCAGGGTCAGGCTGGAGGGACTTGGGAAGCCAAGCTCGGGTCAGCCCAGCTCTTTCGCTTGGCAGATGGGCACAAACCTGTGGCTCACCTTCCTGGCTCTGCCCAGCCCTCCCAGCTCGCTGCCTTGGCCAGAGCTCCACCACCGGGCAGGAGGGCCAGCCTGTCAGCTGCTCTGGGTGCCCCAGGTGAAGTTCTCTGCACTCTGCCCAGTGCCAGGCAGGGATGGAGGCTGGGCGCTTCTCCCGGGGTGGGCCAATCATGCGCTGTGGCCCTGGGAGATTCGCCTCCACACGTGGGGTTGGGTTGCCCTCTCAGGCAGGGGAGGCTTTGTCGTACCGGTAGTAGGGCGTCGTTTTTAAAAGAATGGGCTTTGCCTTCAAATGATGACCGGGAAGGTGGCGACAGGAGCGCCTGAAGCCAAATGTCTCCGCCGGGCTCCGGTTGCAGGGAGGAGCCCTGGCTGGCCACACGTGGCTGCGCCAAATGCCATGGCATTGCTCCAAACGCCGCGGCAGCACGGGGAGAAGGGAAAACAATGGTGGCAGAAGGTCTCCCAATACGAAGTGCCCCACCAACGCCGAGGTCAACGCAGGCAGCACCATATCCGGATGTGCAACAAAAGTACTTTCTAACGGCAAGCCCCCCCCCCCCATTCTCCCATTCCCCCCATTTTGCATATTTAAATATAGGCCTTAATTTGGGGGGAGGGGCTTAATTTCATTTCATGCCTATAAAACATGCTGGGACTTCCTATTGGGGAAGGCTGTATTGTTGGAGAAACACAGTAGCATAAGTCATAATGTCCTTTTCTTTTCTTTTTTTTTCTAAATTTTTATTGGTTTTTAAAATGAACATAGACAAACAAAACATAAAAACATCAAGCCATCTTCCATATATATATATATATACATACAGTGTGCCGGTTGGTTTACAAATTGTTTTGTGCTTCCATTTCGTAGTCTTCAATTACAATTACATTGTATATATTCTCATATTTTTCAATCAAGTATTAAATACATTAATATCATTGTTAATCAATCATTTGACTATACTTTTATTCAATCATGTTTTATGAAATAATCATATTTTACTTAATGTGTTTTATGACAGTTCATATTATCATCTCAAAACTATCCTACAATCATTTTGTAGATATAATAAGAAAATAATACATCTTTATATATTTATTGTTTTCTAAGAATCTACATATTTCATTACCATGTTTTTTTGTCTAACCATTGATAGAATAGATCCCAAATTTTATAAAATTGTTTATCGTCTTGTTCTCTGATTTCAAATGTCAATCTACTCATTTCAGCACATTCTAATATTTTCTTAATGATTTCCTCCTGTGATGGTATTTCCTCATTTTTCCAGTTTTTAGCAAATACAATCCTAGCCACTGTTAATACATTTACAATCAGGTATTTCAATTCTTTACTATATATTTCAGGTAAAATTCCCAATAAAAATATCTCTGGTTTCAAATCTATATGCTTTTTTGTCATTTTTTCCAACCACATGTGGATTTTAGTCCAATATTTTTTAGCATCCGTACATGTCCACCACATATGGTAATATGAGCCAGGTGTCTGATGACATTTCCAACATTTTTCAGATTTATTCCTGAACATTCTTGATATTCTTGTCGGGGGGAAATGCCACTTGTAAAACATCTTATACAAATTTTCTTTATATGCTGTTGACATTGTCATTTTATAATTTTGAGACCACAATTTTTGCCATTTCTCTAGATCAATCCCGTATCCAAAATTCTTCCCCCAAGCAATCATTGTTTCTTTAACTTGTTCTTCTTCTAGTTTAATTTCTAATAAATATCCATACAATTTTTTAATCACCTTTTCATCAGTACCTGTCAAAATCTTATCTAAATCAGTCAGTTTATCATAAAAACCTTCTGTTTTAGAGTCTTTATCATACCTTGAATGTATTTGCCCGTATGAAAACCAATCTTTATACCTTGTTCCTCTAATTTTTGCATAGATTTAAGTTCACCCTTTTCATTCAATATTTCACCATATCTAACTGTTTGTTCCTTTTTATATATTATAGGATAAGAAAATGCTTCAATAGTCGATAGCCAGACTGGAATTTTCAAATAACATTGTCTTTTAGTCTTCTCCCAGTTTAACCACAGAGACTCCCGTATATAATGTCTTCTAAAGTACCCCTGTGTTTTAGTTCCTTTATACCATAGAAAAGCATTCCACCCCAACAACAGATCATGTCCTTCTAATGTCAACAATCTAGTATTTCTTAATGTTATCCATTCCTTAACCCACATCAAATTTGTAGCTTGGTAATACAACTCCCAATTAGGTAAACCAAATCCTCCTCTTATTCTGGCATCTTGCAAATGTTTTAACATTATTCTCGCTTTCTTACCTTGCCATATATATTTCAACACAATTTTATTTAAATCTTCAAAGTAATCTTTTCCAAGCCTAATTGGAATTGTTTGGAACAAATATAAAATTCTGGGTAATATATTCATCTTGATTGTTGATATTCTCCCTATTAATGACAGTTGTAAATTTTCCCATTTTGCCAAATCTAGCACTATCTGCTGCTTAAATTTGATATAATTATTCTCTTTTAGTGTACTGCATCTTGCTGTCAAATGTATCCCCAAGTACTTGATCTTATTCGTGACCTGAATTTTCAATAGATCTGCCATAGTGTCCCTTTCTTTTGTTACCAGGAGCCAGGATTAGAAGGTCATACCTGCAATTTTGATTCTATTTATGCATTTATGTCCTTACATAATGAATATATGTGTCTCCCAATACCACTGGCACTATGAAGGTATCAAAAATAACAATGATCTTCAGTTTGTCAATCAAAAAGGTATGGAGATTCTTTGTTATGCATTCATCAGCTTGTGATTGTGCGATCGCATCACTAGTGGAAGTGGCATAATGTAATGTTTTGTCCTGATTTTTGTTTAACACTTTTTGTTTAACACTTTGTTTGCTAGTTAATTTTACTTGTGTACATTCACTAATGCTATTGGACATTTATCATGTGTGTTCTGCTTCATGTTCAACTGAAAATCAACCCATATAAAACAAGGTACATACAGCTACTGTATGGCATTTTGCTGCTAAATTTCTCTTGAACAATCCAGAAGGGCTGCAGGGTTAGGTTAGGGCTAGGGTTAATCTAGGAACTCCTTCAGTTCAAAGCAGAGGTGGTATTCAGCAGGTTCTGACCAGTTCTGGAGAACCAGTAGCGGAAAATTTTGAGCAGTTTGGAGAACTGGCAAATACCACTCTGACTGGCCCCACCCCCATCTATTCTCTGCCTCCCAAGTCCCAGCTGATCGGCTGGGTCTTCTTTTGTTGCCCTGCATAGGAGAATGGAGCTGGAAAGCAGGTTAGTTGAGGTGGAGAGAGAATGGGATTTTGCAGTAACCTTCCCCCTGGAGTGGGGTGGGAATGGAGATTTTACAGTATCCTTCCCCTGCCATGCCCACCAAGCCACACCCACCAAGCCACACCCACCAAGCCACACCCACATAACCAGTAGTAAAAAGAAATTGAATCCCACCACTGGTCCAAAGCCCACGAATGAGCATGCCTACACTAGTTCAGAGTTTATTAAACATGTTAATAAGTGTCACTTTGTTGTAATGATGAGGCATTCAAGTTGTTTGATCATGAACTGAATCATGATGATCTTTATTGGAGTCTAGTCTTGCATTTATACACATTTTTAGTTATCCTCCATCATTGGTTAACTTTGGTTACTGCTTAACTTTCGTTACTGTTTAGCACAGTAATCCATACAATTAATTATCTCTAGTTAAAGTCTAACATATGTTTACTTCCTCTCTCTAATCCTCCTTTAGATTAGTGAGTTTGTTTACCTGAGTTGTATTTGCTTGGGAAACATTCTTTATCTGAGGTTTGCCATCTGAGATTGGAACATTCCTGCAATTACAACTCTACAGCACTTATCTCCTGGACAAGCTAATATTTCCAGATAAGAATGAATAATAGCAGCACTGCCAGCCCCAAGTCAGAGTTTTTTAGGATCTGAGAAAATTATGGAATTCCCACAAACAATTATATAAAACCAAAATATTACAGAAGTCAATTCTTTTCTCATTGCTATACATTGTACCTCATTATAGCAATCAAATTACATTATCCATAAACAGCACCTAGGAGCAGGGATTAATAATATTTTATATTTTCTCATAATCTTTATTAATTTATTTCTCATCTGCTTTCTGGTTTTGTCCAACTTTTGTTAACTTTCTTAGAGTTGATGAGCTCAGATTTCCCTGGGGTTAAGCCTCGGGAATTATATTTGCTTGTCCAGGACTTATGTGTGAGGGGAGGGAGGACAGCTGGTGTCATTGGTTGCTTGCGGTCATTTTTATCTTCTTTAGAAATTTTAATATAATTACCTTTATTTTTTCCCCTTTTCCTAATCAGATTGACATTAGCTGTCATGTATTAAACTCAGCTGCTTCAGCACACTGCACTTGATTGACAGGTTCTCTGCAGTACATGTGTCACAATGGAATATTAATCCTCCCCAAAACCTGTGCTTCCAGATCAGAGGGCTATTATAAGCATTTCCCTCACCACAGCCACCAATATTCTCCTTAATAGCATTAGGCATGAGTGCAAGCTCAATTAATTATGTACTTGTCCAACCTCATGCAGTAATCACAGCAGAGAGGTTAAATTTGGCACTCAAAATTTTCCTGAATTCGGTAACCAGGAACGATTTCCGAATACAAGTGAGAAACAGCATGATTTACTTTCTGTAACATTTATAGGGGGGGGGGGAAAAACCCAGAACAACAAAAACCTAAGCCCTCAACAGATTATGAAGGAGAAAGATTTTAGCCCAGACTTTCCCCTGATATTGTCAGTTTCATTTTGTATATACCATATTGATCTAAAAACAGATTATACCATAAAAGGAGCCAGTATAAAACTGTAACTTTGATTTTAGTCATCACATTATTATTTAGCAAGTGCTTAGATAAGCGATATTGACAAAATGCTGGATGCCAAACATGTGTTTCGGTTGCTGATTACTTCCTAACTCAACACAACAGTCAACAGCTATAAGAATGGTAGCCTAGAATAAATATGAAGCACCCCTGTTCACCTTGATATCAAAGCATAGTACGATATCTCAAAACAAGGTTAGACTTTGTATGGTTAGACCTTTCAACGTATTACATATCTTGCCTCAGTCAAGTTTGGGCTGTGTTAATCTTGCATGGTAGTCCAGACAAGAAGTACAATCAGGTATACTAGCTCTATCTTTATTGTAAGGTGACATTAACAGAATGTTGCAAGTTGAAATATTTTCCCCCTCTTTTTCTTTTACTGTCTGAAAAACTAGAGGGGGTTCTTTTTTAAATGCTTCCCACACCCTCCATTTTTCTGTGGATTGAGATGTCTTTTACAGGCTGGACTATCCAATCTGCAGCTCTCCTAACCATCTTGTAAGGTTTTTACTACATACCGTTGTAGGCTGGAGCCAATAAATAATTGAAGTAAACTGAGTAAATACTTTCTTAAAGAGCAATGGAAATGGTATCTCTGAAGAAAGTGTTGTCACTTTTTCACTACTACTTTTTAGCATCTTATGTTATTATCCAACCATCCTTAAACTGACATATCAGTAAATAAGACTATCTTTTATAAATAAAATTGGCTGGTTTAGGAGAAAAAAGTGAAGAACAGATAAAAGTTCAGCAAATGCAGTGGTGGTATTCAGCCACCACTGCATCGGGCGAACTGGTAGCAAGAATTTGGTGTGGGCCACCGAACCAGTAGTAGCTGGCCACACCCCTGACCCAGTTGCCCTGCCACCTGATGCTCGCTCACACAGCCTGCCTGACATTCACCTAAGGTATTTCTTTCTTTCTTTTTCCCTCCCAACAATCAGCTGTACATAGATCAGCTGTGCCGGGATTCCCCTTGCTGAGGCCCAAGAAGGCAAAAAATGGTTCAACCCCCCCCCTCCATTTTTTTTCCTTCCTGAGCTTAAGAGGAGCTTAGGGGAGCAAAACTGCCCCACCAGAGGCTCTTCTGAGGCCAGGAAGCTCCCAAAATGGAGCATGGAGGGATGCTGTGTGCTCCTCCCATGCTGTTTTTTTTTTTTAACTTTCTGGGCCTCAGAGGAGCCTTAGGGGAGCAAAAACGTCCCTCCTAGAGGCTCCTCTGAGGCCCAGAAGGCCCAAAAAATGGGGGGGGTTGCAAAAAAGCAAAAAAAAAAAAAAAAAAAAGCCAGCCATGCCCACCATGCTCACAGAACCAGTAGTGAAATTTTTTGAATCCCATCACTGAGCAAATGGTATAATAATCCAATTGTAATCTGTTTCAGGATTATCAGAATCAGAAAGCCAATGCATATCATGTCAGTATAAGGAGAGAAGTGGATTGCAGCAATTGTATCTCAACAGTGATAGAGTACTTAAATTACTTATTTCCTATTGCTAGGTATGACAATGTAATGCTGCCTCCCCAAAATTTTAACATTTCCTTTGAGGAAGGGAAGGGAAGGGAAAGGAAGGGAAAGGAAAGGAAAGGAAGAAGGAATGAAGGGAGGAGGGAGGGAGGGAGGGAAGGAAGGAAGGAAGGGAAGGAAGGGAGGGAGGGAGGGAGGGAGGGAGGAAGGAAGGAAGGAAGGAAGGAAGGAAGGAAGGAAGGAAGGAAGGAAGGAAGGAAGGAAGGAAGGAAGGAAGGAAGGAAGGAAGGAAGGAAGGAAGGAAGGAATACTACTCACCTGCCAAGAAGGGGTAGTGTATTAATTCTGGTTTTCTAATTTCTGTAGTCATAGGACTGACCCTATAGAATAAATTCTTGAAGATTCCAATTGTTTGCTTCCAGATATCATCTAAGTTTTTACACCCTGGTCCATTTTCCTTCCAAGATGCAATTGTTTACTAGAATCTTCTGCCACCATATATCTTCCAGTTGGATGCCTGTACTTGGGAACGTCTTCCTTTTAAATCTAACAGTGATTTACTGTTACTCTTACTGGTAAACACAAAGGAAAACCATAAAATATAATGAAATAAATTCTAGCCTTGCATCATAAGGTATGTGACTAGAGAAATCACCCCCCACATTCTATGGAGAGAGATTAATTGCATAAGCAACTAATAAAATGACTTTACTTTAAAAGAAAACAACAAAGAGAATGGAAAAATGTCTTTAAGTACTGTTAGACACATGCAAAACAGTCAATGACAAAGGAGATTAAAAGAAATTGCCTTGTTTAAAACTTAGTCACTGAAAAGGATCTAACCTAGAAGACTATAAAGGGCAATGTAAGATTCTTGAAAGACATAATATGATGCATCTGCTACTATAACAGAGCAATTTCTGATATTTAAAAAGTGCCAAGTTGCATAAAAGCACTCAATTTACTGACCATGTCCAGAGAATGTAAATAGCAGAGACATTAGAGAAGACAATAAATATACTTAACTGCTCTTATCATAGAAATAAAAATTAATCTTCTAAAATTTAGCTAGCTAAACATTTCTATACATTTATTCTTCTTGAGGTAATTATTGCCTGAAACAGATTTTTTTGTATCTCATTTATTCTTGGATCCCTGCTTTAGATAATCCCTGAGCATTCCAATCAGATCATTCTGAAGCCAACTTTGGTTATCCACTTCTTTTCTTTCAGAAGACAAGACTTTTTCTTGTCTATAGCAGAAAGGCAAGAGGTGGGTAACTCTTTCTGTGTATATGAGACACAGGATGAATAGGTCCATTTGAATTGAACCCAGATGTGTGAACATGAGTTGTGGATGTCTTCTTTTTTGCATGGCATGTGGCCAGAATTCTAGAATATTGAGAAGGCAGATTGGCTTCACAGCAAGTGCTCAACAAATTGTTTAGAAGCTTTTCCCTAATCTTCTCATACCTTCAGTTGGCCCAAGACTTGTTGCAGCAGCATTTGAATAGGCATTTGTCCAATCTCTTCTAAAAATGCCAACAACTATTAGTATCATCAAGTATAAACTAGCCATTGGTTCTGCAAGCAAGTTTTTGTATTAAGGTAGACAGTCTAAGGCCCTATGGCTGACATGATTCCAGAATATCTTGTTTAGTGATTCCTAGAACACTTTCTAGCTGTCAAAAATCAAAGATATGCTAATTTGAGATGAGAAACACAATCAAGTAGGTGTTAAAATTGGTGTACTATAGGATTTTGTGGTTAAGGTTAGGATTAAAAAGATTTATCCTGTCCAATCATGTCCAGTTCTAGGGGTCGGTGCTCATCTCTGTTTCTTAGTTCAGGGAACCAGTGTTGTCCGAAGACACTTCCATAATCATGTGGCCAGCATTACTGTATGCTGAGGCACATGGAACACTGTTGCTTCCCACTAAAGTGGTACCTATTTATCTATTCACATTTTCATGCTTTTGAACAGTTAGGTTTGCAGGAGCTAGGGCAAGTAACAGGAGCCTGGGTCTCAAAGCTGGGCTGTTCAGCTTTCCAGTTGACAAGCTCATCATCTTTATCCGCTGAGCCATCATGCCCCCAAGTTAGGATTAAGTTTAAATAATGTTTTAAATAATAAACACATCCCTTTACACTCTGTTGGTCAAGTTTCTCATGCAAGAAAATGCATAAAATCCTGTTGACACCGCCCATTTTATATCACTACAGCCTTTACTCTTCTCCCAAATGTTTCATAATACACCCAACATCAACAAACTCATTCTTCGTTTAGACCACATGGTTGTTGCCAAGACTTCCACTTTATTCCTCCTACTTCCTAATGCCATGAAGTTTTCAAGGTCAGTGTGTTTTGCTTTGGTTCTGCATTTCTTACTACAGTACCAAGATTTTATAGATTAAATGAGAAGAGATTCCTTTGCTTTTGTCCATTTCTTACTATGTATTACTTGGTTCTTCACTAATTTAAGTTTCCTGAACCTCCTTTTACTCCTAGTTTGTTTTGTAAAAAGAGTGTACATGTTTTGTGATTGAATGACTATCCATGGCTTAAGTGTCATGTAAAAATAGTGGATGGGGCAAAAAATGAGCATTATTTCAATTACATTTTGCTTAATTTTATTGCAGATTACAAATAGATTTCTGAGATTGCTGATATAACAATTTAAATGAGGAAACCACAGTTGATACAGTGACTATGCAATATTTCATGTAATAATTTTCTTTTCCTGGCATATTAAATATTTTGGAGGCCTCTGTGGATCCCCTCCCTCTCAAGTTTTTACCAGCTTCAGGAATCCTTTGAGTCAATGTTGTTCCCTTTTTCCCCAGGAAAAGTTTGTTTTGCATTTTATTTTATTTGAGGGATATCTTCCCCACCAGCAGGAGCTCATCAGTCTGAAGTCTCCCATGTGGGTTGCTGTGATTAAGGGATGTTTGTAACCTGGGTCTCTTCAGTCGTAGTGCAACACTTGAACTCCTTAAACACACATATTTGCATTCTAGCTACAGTTCAACATTATATTAAATACATTATGTTTATACCCATTTAAGCAAATTATTTTTAATAGCTGCAGCCTGTCCAATATCTTGAAGGTGTGTGGTTAGTTTTGTAATGTAATTCTGATTATGTTGTAAATATATCTCAGATATATTCAGAACTCTCTTTGTGTGACTGTGCTTGCGCTTATATTCTTGCCAGGTTTAAAAGACAATTTCATCTAACCGCGCTATACATCATTAAGCTTGGGGGGGAAAAAGTTTGCCCATTACTGCTGTTTTAACATCTTACCCCATCTTGTCTCATTAGCAGGAACTGATTGAGCATGAAGGTGTTCCCTGGCTGTCACTAGATAAAGTAGGTGTTCTTGGCTTTCATCTGTTCTGAGTTCTCCTTGTCTCATTATCTTTGCAAGGTCAGTTTCTTTGACACAGGGATTGCTTGCTTAGCACTCCATTCTGGCAATTATTTGTCTGGCAAGTTAAGTGGATTCTAGGTCTATCTCAGCTGTGAAAACATCTATATGTTTTCTATATGGCCAAAATACATTTGACTAGCACTCTAGTCCTGACTAAACAGTATAGTTCTGTGTTACTTGACATGCATTTGCTATTTTGAATGATAGATTGGGGACTATCACTGTTATTTGTAGAAAAATATCTATCACTCCTGCTGTATAAAATACATACCCTAATTGTTGGGGAAAATGTTTAGTTTTCAAGCCTGTAAATTAATACAGTCTGTATTAGGCATATGCATCAGATTTCCATTCTACCGTGGCATAATGAATGGGTCAGAATCTATTACTTCCTATCTCTCCTTCTGCAAAGGTTTCTGTTCCATCCAATGTATTGTGCAGTGGATTGCAATTCAGTAGCTATAGAAGAAGAAATAGTTCTTATGGTGACATGATAAAGAAAGGAGAGAGAAGTATGGTGACATGATAAAGAAAGGAGAGAGAAGGGTATTGGTTAAGTCATGAGTCATTGAGGCCTGGCCTCAAATCAGTTTTATTTTTTGATGAAATCATATCTTGTGGATGAAAAGATTCACGTACATAGGGAGAGAAAGAGACACAGTTTTACTATTTTACTGTACCATAGTAAGTTTTGCTCAGCTCAATTTCTTCTCTAAGGCTGTATTTTTATGGCCTTTTTAGTATGAATTAATCAGATGCTGTATCTAGCAACTGATGGATTAATCTCTCAGTAAATATAAGTGTCCTTTTATTGCATATTCATAAGCTGGCTCTCATACTTTAACAACCATAGAACACGGCTGTAGTAATCTGGATTTGCCCAGGGTAGCTTTGACAGGTCTAAAATTGTAAACAGGTTAGATTAAACTTTCTGCAAAAGTAACACAGTACAGTATAAAATATCAAATCCTGTCTGATTTAGTGCACTTCAAGTGCTTCTGATTTGTCTAGTTGTATCCAGGAGGAAAGAGTCTATCTTAGGATTCTGTGAAGTAAACAGTATGTAGCCCTTAAGGTCAAACAAGTACAAAGTCTCTGGAAGAAATGATTAATAGAGATATACAGCATGTCAGAGCTGGTTCTTGAGATTTGCTAAAATACAGATAAATTGGAGTCTGACAAAAACAAATTGTGTTTAATAATCCTTAAAAACGTGATCCCTGAGGCATTTTGCAGCCCACCAGTTTCCCCTTGTCCAACTACTTTCATCTTAATTTATAGGAGACGAAGACTAGTAAAACTAATGTTAGAGCTTTAAATAAAAAGTTCACTTATAAAATCACTCCCTTTACCACATATCAAATGCATCTTCTTCTTTTTCTTCCACTAAAACTTTCTGGTTATATTATTCAGCAATCACAATTTATCATCAGCTTAGAACGTATACTATTGAAAGGAGAATAGTGTCATTCCTACTTAGTAGGAAAGTGCAATGTAATCTAAAAAGATATTGGATAAGATTGATAAAAAGTAAGCCCAAGAAATGGTCTCTGAAACGTGGCCTGAAAATTGCATTAAAGTTTATGTCTCTGTGTCAGGAATGCTTTATGAGTTGACACTCTGTTTCCTCATCCACCTTTGAAATAAACCTAGACTCAAAATAAAAATCAGATTAGGACAGCCAGCAGGATGCAATTAATTTAGGAATGCAAAAAGGACTACCCCCCCCCCCCGAAGTACATGTAAACACTAACTTTCTTTTGCAACTCCAAAGCCTTTTAGAGATGTAGAGGAAGGGGGAATTTACTCTGAGTTGATTATTTACATTTATTGGCTGCCCAACTCCAGTGGAAAACTTTGGAATAAAATGGGTATCTTAGATATCAATAATGTTTTACAGAGGTTTTGATTCATGAACTTTAAAAGTTTCTTCTTCAAATGTTAATTTAAGCTACCGTGTTTCTCATAAAACACGACCGGTTCTTATTTTATTTTGACCCCCACAAAAATCAGCTGGGTCTTCTTTTCAAGGGGTATATTAATTTTCCCCCCATGCATCTCGCCTAGCCACTGGGCCGCTTCTTTCGTGGCCGAAAAGAGCAAGCAATGTGACCCACGTGCCTCGTGCATCCTTGCCTACCTGTAACGGTCACTCCAACTACCAGTAGCCGTCCACCTGAAAAAGCCTGCCTTCATCCACTCCAGCAAGCCTGGCCAATGGGCCACTTCTATTGCAGACGAAGAGTGTGTGGGTGAGTGACGCACCCCACACCACCTGAAGTACATAACATTTTTTGAGTGTTTATATTTGTCCTGACCCACGTGGCTCAGCGCAGCAAGGAAGACCTTTTGCAAAAAAAATGTCCCTATTGTAGATGGTTATATGGTAGCCCTGGGTCAAGTGATCCCCTTTTGTGACCTCACTTGACCCAGGGCTACCGTATAACCATCTGCAATAGGGACCTCTTTTTTTTTTTTTGCAAAAGATCTTCCTTGCTATGCTGGTCCACGTGGGTTAGGACAAACATAAACACTCAAAAAAACGCTACATACTTCAGGCGGTGTGTAGCATGTCACTCACCCACACACTCTTCGCCATAGAAGTGTCCCAGTGGTCAGGTTTGCCAGAGTGGATGACGGAAGGCTTTTTTGGGTGGACAGCTACCGGTAGCTAGAGTGACCATTACATGTAGGGTGTGCAAGGTAAGTGGGTTGCTTTTTTCAGCCATGAAAGAAGCAGCTCAGCGGCAGGCCAGGCACGTGGGGCACTTGGAGGAAGTTCCCCCCTCTGCCCTTCCCCCCTCACCTCTGCCCTTCCCCCCCCACCTCTTTACCTTGTATTGTCCACAATGGAAGTGACGTGAGAAACTGGCCATGCATGCGCTTAAATAGGGCCAAATTTGGGGGGCAGGGCTTAACTTTACCACATGCACACAAAGCAGTGCTGGGCCTTCTTTTTGGGGATAGGTCGTGTTTTATGAGAAATGCAGTATATGCATAGTCTAAATAAGTGGCCCCCAACCTTATGGGCACCAGGGACCAGTTCCATGGAGAGGTGTTTTTCCACAGATTGGTGGAGATATGGTTGTTGCACATCCCCTGCATGCATCCCATGGATGGGGCTTCACTTGTTTGCATAACCAGGTTTCTGGCATGCTGCGGACCAGTGCCAGTCCACGGACTGGGGATTGGGGACCCCTGGTTTAAACAGTTGTATAACAACAGCTATCAGCAGTTTTCAGATGATGGGAATTAATGTGTACTTCTATTAAATACCACAAGTGCATCTACCACCACCACCCCAAAAATAGCAGCTATGGAATTGTGCAGAATTATTTCTTTTTCACTTGCCACTAGGGTTAAAATCACATGTTCAAAACATTTTGCCCACTGCAGATAGAATTAATCGGTATGATATCTTTGTTGTGTATATTTGCAGGTTACTATCAATTATTGATAAATAACCTAGCCTTGAGGGGGGGCATAAAAAAAACAAAAGAAGTGAAAATAATTGTTTGGTATATGAATGTTTTAGCAGGCAAAATGCTTTGGCAGGGAGGGAGGAAGGAAGGATAGAAGGAAGGATAGAAGGAAGGATGGATTAGTGTATTTGTGCAAGTGGAAAATGTTATATAGAAAACTCAGCATCTGGGATTATTGTAATGTCCTGCCTTCTGTCTGGCTCTCTTGCTTCTGATGTGGAAAGATGAAAGTTTATAAGACAATGATTCTTCTAATAGTAAATTCAAATCTAAACCACTAAAAGAGTAAAATGGCAATTAAGTATCAAGCACTTGTTTTATTTAATTTAATACAGATAGAATTTACTAATTGAAAGCAAATACGTATAAAAGCAGTAATTCACAGCTTTAGATATCAGCTCCAAATTAAAATAAGCACCATTTGCAGTCAGCAATGTTCATATGCCACATGTATGTATGTACAGCTGGTACAAAATTAAATGTGATCACTGTTTGCATGGTATGCATGCTGCATATAAAGTAGTTTGTCATTGCCCAAAAAAAGAATAAATCCTTAGAAAACTATGGATACAGAAATACAACCTGAAAAAAATAGAAAGATTAATGGTGTGCAATGAGGAAGAAAATAAAAGTGACAGAACAGATATGACCAACATCTCATTAGATGTTGAGTTTTGTCCATTTGAAATAAATTTTATCTAGTATGCCTTGTTTCTGATAACCTGTCACTGAGTTATACATAACAATGGTTTTAAAGTTCTTGCTTATTATTATTATTTTATTAAAATTATTGTTATAATTTTTTACATCTGTTTGTGCTAAATTAACTGCTTACTCCCACAGATTTTGTACTCTACAAATGGTACCTTCTGCTTAATCCTGCAATAAGTCTTTTATATAAAGCAAACAGCACTGGAAGACTTTAGCAGCCTTCTGGAAGTTGAGTCATGGCAACTGGATTTCTTTTCTTGTTGGTTTAGAACATTTCATTACTTATCCAAGTAGCCTCTTCAGCCTGAGGAAGTTGCTTAGGAGGGCCCCATGTAAGTCATCCATAGAAGTTTCTTTTCTCACCTAATCTGGATAGGGTCATCAGATGAATAAGCAGAGAGTTGTTGGGAAGTAAATTTCCCAACACCTAAGTCCTTTACCCTTGGTGGGTCCATAAATATAGTCTCTCTCATGAACACATGAAGTGATCTTAATCTTCCTGGGGACTGATGAAAGAGCAACATAAACAATGATGGAGAGAGGCCTCCATCTTTTATGAGGGAAGGATTTTCCACTTTGGAATAAGATATTAGATAGTCCCTGACTCAGTTGCCTTTTTCTAATGTGTAAAGAGACCTGTCTCCCCATTTGTGTGCATGATTGTTGTGGTCTTCTTGCTGCTGTGCATTTTAATTTTTGTGTTTGTATCTTTTTTTATTTGTTACACTCTTTGACAACCAGAATCATTTGTGGAGATGAGTAGCTATATAAATTGATTAAATAATAAATGTTCTGATTAATCCATACTAGCACCCAGAGCTACATAAGAACATTGTCTCTTTTATTGGAAACAATTCTCTGATTCTGGGTCCAAATTTCCATTGTTCTCAGTACTCAGGCCTTTGATTCTGATGGAAGTTTCTGGTCCCCAAAACTGGCCTGATCCACAACAAGCAATGTTTGTACCTCTGCCTCTGCATTTCTCCTGCTAATGCCTCATATATCAAGATGTGTCATAGGGCTTTTTGGCTAATTATTCCCAGTTACTCTCAGAAAATTTATACTGTAATACAACAACAAAGTCAACTTCCTTTTGCCTGACTTATTTACTTACTTACTTGCCTAACGTACTTACTTACTCTTTCTTTCTTTCTTTCTTTCTTTCTTTCTTTCTTTCTTTCTTTCTTTCTTTCTTTCTTTCTTTCTTTCTTTCTTTCTTTCCTTCCTTCCTTCTTTCCTTCTTTCTTTTTTTGTATCATTGTTCCAGAATAATGATAAGCTAATGCTGGACCAAAATGTCTGAGAAAGGAGACCTTTTTATTACACAGGAGCTGTGGTGGTGCTGTGACTACAATGCAGTATTGCAGACTGACTCTACTCACTATTAGGAGTGCAATCCTGACCAGCTCAAGGTTGACTCAGACTGGCACCCTTCTGAGGTCATAAAATGAGTGTTCAGCTTATTGGGGGAAATATGCTGAGTTTGTAAACCACTTAGACACTGCTGTAAAGCACTGTGAAGTGGTATATAAGTCTAAGAGTTGTTGCTATTGCATTCTCTAAGTAGTTGAATTTTTCTTTCAGATTTCTCCTGTTGGTATTTTTGAGTTTCCCGACAAGATAACTGGCATTGTTTTCTGATAGCCATCTGCCTCCCTGGTTACCTACTCTTTCTCATATGAAAAAGACAAATATTATAATAGGATTTAACCAAAAGTTAAGACATCAAGCAAGTTTCAGATCATTGAAAAGATAATTATATAATTACCTGTAGCTTTAGCCATCCTATGAATAAATAAGGCAAGAACACCATATTTAGAGTGTAAGAATTTTTAAAAATATTTTCTTTCAAATAATTTTCAGAAACACAAGACCTGGTAAGAAAGACTAGAGAAATGAGCATCATAGCAGAATAGAGTTTGGGGGGCAATCATTTGGGGAGGGCCAAAGTGGTTGAAGCCTTGATACAAAATCTGCTCGGCTGAATAATGAGAACACATTCTGGTTTTGTTTTTGTTTCATTTTTTGTAGATGTGCTGAAGTTGATGGTGGTTTATTTTCAGTTAATTTCAGTATTTACCCTATAGCTTTTGCGTACAAGTAGTCCTCCACTTACAACCATAGGTTGTGCTGGAAGTCATGCTGGTGACTGCACCAAATCTTACAACCTTTTCATAGTGGTTGTTAAATAGATGCAACTCTGATTTTTACAACTGAGCAGCTCTCTGCTCCACTGAAACCTGGCTAAATGAGCCAGTTGATGATAGCAGCTTGCATATCCGAGGATTTCAGATGCAAAGAGCAGACAGAATTGCAGAAACATCAGGTTAAAAGAATGGAGGAGGCTTATGTTTATATATTAACAGCCGCTGGTCCCAAAATGCTAAAGAAATTCTGTGATGTGGACTTGAGAGACATTAATTATCAATTGCAAACCATTTTATTCTCAATGAGAGTTCTCCTCATTTCTTCTAATTGCTGTGTATGTTTCTCCACAAGCCTGTGTAAACAATGCATTATGAACTTTATCTGACCAGATTATGTGGGTTGAAGTTAAATACCCAGATTCACTTCCCATTGTGTTAGGAGATTTTAACAAAGCTGACATAAGGAAAGAGCTACCAAAATATTTTCAGCACGTCAACTGTCTCATTAGAGGCAAGAATAGTTTAGACCATAGCTACACAACATTAAAAGATGTTTATCGGTCTTTATCACAAGCAGCTGTGGGACACTCTGATCATTGCATGATTCACCTTGTACCTGCTTACAGACAAACACTTAAAACTATGAAACCAACAATTAAATCAGTGAGGACTTGGACCGAGGAGGCAAAGCTACAGTCTTGCCTTGATTGCACTGATTGGAATGTTTTCAAAGATACCTCCGTAGACTTGGATGAACTCACAGATACTGTAACATCATATGTCAGTTTTTGTGAAGACCTATGTGTGCCGACCAGAAACCTGCAAATATACAGTAACAATAAACCTTGGTTCACAGCTAAATCTAAGCACCTACGTCATAGCAAAGTGGAAACCTACAGAAAAAGTGATAGAATGCTGTATAATCACGGCAGAAACGTATTAACAAAGGAGATCAGAGCAGCAAAAAGAAGCTACTACGAAAAGCTAAAGAATCAGTTCTCAACAAATGAATCAGCAAACATGTGAAAACTCTTAAAATATAACCAATTACAGCAAATTTCCTTCCCATGCTGAAGAAAATCAACAACTGGCAGATGACCTGAATGTGTTTTACTGTAGGTTTGAGAGAAAACTACTGCCACTTATCTCCACAATCCACATCTCAGACACACCAACAACAGCCAAGCCTCCTACAACTGACCCCAACCCATTGGGCCCACCACCTCTGGTGATTACAGAAAATGAGGTGCAAGGTCTACTTCACAGACAAAAGCCAGGAAAAGCACCAGGCCCAGACAAGATAACTCCTTCTTGCTTAAAAGCTTGTGCTGACCAACTGGCCCCCATCTTCACCCACATCTTAATAAATCACTAGAGATATGCTATGTTCCTTCTTGCTTCAAACATTCCACTATCATCCCAGTGCTGAAGAAACCCTCCATCAAGGAACTGATGACTGAATAACATCTGTAGCTATGAAAACTTTTGAAAGGCTAGTGCTGGCCCACCTGAAAACCATCACAGACCCACTGTTAGACCCCTTGCAATTTGTCTACTGAGCAAATAGATTGACATATGATGCTGTTAATATGACTCTGCACTACATCCTACATCTTGAATCTTCAAAGACATATGCAAGGGTCCTCTTTGTAGACTTCAGCTCAGCATTCAATATCATCATTCTAGATATTCTTCTAACTAAACTAAATCAGCTAGCTGTACCTGACCACATCGATCTCTCATCCCTTGATTGGCAATCTCTATTCACTGGATGCAATACTGTTGAAGACCATTACAACATATTTTTACTTGAAGTCAAAAGAGTCATCAAACTATATGTACCAACAACAACTCCCAAAACAAAACAAAAAAGCAGATTACCCATATCAATAAGGAAACTTCAATCCAAAAGAGATCACTCTGGCGGAAAAACAAATCTGGTCACGTTGCCAATTTCAAAAACCGATACAAAAATTTATGCCACCAGATAAAGACCGAATGCACCAATTATCACATTAAACAAGAGGAAAACCTTCTAAGCACCAATTCCACCCGTGCTTTTTACAATTTTGTAAACAACAAACTAAAAGACTCAAGGTCCATCCCTCCCTTGATAGGACCTGATGGTAAAGACTGCAACGACGACACCATTAAAGCCAACATCTTTAACACATTCTTCGGCTCAGTATTTGTAAACAGCAATGGATCATGCCCAGTATTTCCTAGCCGTGTACACCACAGATAACAACAATGATCTAATACATATCGATTTCACAGAAGACAATGTTGAAAAAGCACTATGCAACCTAAAACCATCTCTATCTATTGGACCGGATGGAATATGTGCCTACTTCTTAAGAAAGCTATCCACTGCCATAGCCAAACCTCTAAGCATAATCTTTGAAAAATCTTTCAGAACCAGCTCCTTGCCTAACCTATGGTCACAAGCCACAGTCATCCCCATCTTCAAAAAGGGAGACCCAAGCCTAGTTGAAAATTACAGGTCAATCTCCTTATGCTGCGTCACCTGTAAAGTCATGGAATCAATTATTAACCAATCCATCATCCTTCACTTAGAGACAAATAACCTACTCTCCAATAAACAATTTGGTTTCAGAAAAAAACTATCCTGTAATCTGCAACTCTTACACTGCAAAAACATATGGACGACACAACTCGACCAGGGCAAAGCAATAGACGCAATCTACATAGACTTCTGTAAAGCCTTTGATTCAGTGGTACACGACAAACTACTCCTAAAAATAAAATCCTATGGTATCTCTGGACAACTGAATAACTGGATAGAAGCATTCCTGTCAAACAGACAACAAATGGTCAAAATCGGAGCGTACTATCAAATCCAGTACCTGTCAATAGTGGTGTTCCCCAAGGCAGTGTTCTAGGACCAACTCTCTTCATACTCTACATAAACGACCTCTGTGATCATATTAAGAGCAATTGCGTTCTCTTCGCTGATGATGTAAAGCTGTTCAATACCACAGACAATACTGCTACCCTACAAAAAGATCTTGACTATGTATCAGAGTGGTCAAACAAATGGCAACTTCAAATCTCAACAAATAAATGCTCTGTCTTACATATTGGCAAAAAAATCAGAAAATAAAATACAAGCTGAATAGTCAAGATCTTGTTGATGACTCAAGCTTTGTAAAGGACCTTGGAATACTCACCTCTAATGATCTAAGTGCTAGAGCCCACTGCAACTACATAGCCAAAAAGGCATTAAGAGTTGTTAACCTAATCCTACGTAGCTTTTTCTCTGGTAATATCACACTACTAACCAGAGCATACAAAACATTGCTAGACCAATACTCGAATACAGTTCATCAGTCTGGAACCCACACTACGTATCTGATATTAGCACAATTGAGAAAGTCCAGAAATATTTCACAAGAAGAGTTCTCCACTCCTCTACTCATTGTAGAATACCTTATGCCACCAGACTTGAAATTCTAGAACTTGAAAACCTTGAATTACGCCGTCTTCAGTCTGACTTAAGCATGGTATATAAAATCATACATTGCAATGTCCTACCTGTCAATGAATACTTCAGCTTCAACCATAACAACACAAGAGCACACAATAGATACAAACTCAAAGTAAACCGCACCAAACTTAATTGCAGGAAATACGACTTCAGCAATAGAGTGGTCAATGTCTGGAATACTCTACCCGACTCTGTAGTTTCTTCCCCAAACCCCAAAAACTTTAACCTTAGACTGTCTACTATTGACCTCACCCCTTTCCTAAGAGGTCTGTAGGGGCGTGCATAAGCGCACCAACGTGCCTACCGTCCCTGTCCTATTGTTTCTCTTATTCTTTTATTTTTCTTATATGTACCCATTTCATGTATTCACAACTATGTATACATTTATACTTATTATCTTGTAAACAATTGGCAAATCAAATAAATAAATAAATAAATAAATAAAAATAAACATTTGTAAATGGATCATAAGCTTCAGGAAGCAGCAAGTGAAGCTGAGCAAAACCACATCAGATACCTGTACAATTAGCTCAGGAGCCTCCCAGGGCTGTGTGCTCTCTACACCACTCTTCTCTCTATAACCAATGACTGCATCTCAAAAGATCCCTCTGCTAAAGTACTGAAATTTGCAGATGATACAACAGTGATTGGTCTCATTCAAGATGACGAATCTGCATACAGATGGAAGGTTGAAGAACTAGCCTTGAACTACACACACTCAAAACCATAGAAATGGTGGTAGCTTTTAGGAGAAACCCTCCTATACTACCACCTCTTGCAATACAGTATCAACAGTAGAGACCTTCAAGTTTCTAGGTTCTATCATATCTCAAGACTTAAAATGGACACCTAACATCAAAAACATCATCAAAAAAGCACAACAAAGAATGTTCTTTCTGTGCCAACTCAGAAAGTTCAAACTGCCCAAGGAGCTGCTGATTCAATTCTATGGATGAATTATTGAGTCTGTCATCTGTACCTCCATAACTGGCTCTGCAACCAAACAAGACAGACACAGACTTCAATGGATAATTAGAACTGCAGAAAAAACAATTTCTACCAACCTGCCTTCCACTGAGGATCTATCTACTGCACGAGTCAAAAAGAGGGCTGTGAAAATATCTACAGACCCCTCACATCCTGGACATAAATTGTTTCAACTTCTACCCTCAAAACAACACTATAGGGCACTGCACACCAGAACAACTAGACACAAGGACAGTTTTTTCTCAGATGCCATCACTGCTAAACAACTAATTCCCACACCACTGTCAAACTATTTACTAAGACTGTATTACTATTATTCTTCTCATCCTTCCTATTACCTATCTCTTCCCACATACCATGTTGCTTGTATCTTTATGATTTATATTGTTTTATTTGTTTCCTCGTATGATTTGATTGTTTATTAGTAACCTATGACTATCACTAAGTGTTGTATCTTATGATTCTTGATGAATATTTTTTTCTTTTTATGTACACTGAGAGTTTATGCACCAAAGACAAATTCCTTGTGCGTCCAATCACATTTGGCCAATAAAGAATTCTATTCTATTCTATTTCTATTTCTATTATTATTTCTATTTCTATTTCTATTTCTATTTCTATTTTTATTTCTATTTCTATTTCTATTCTGTGAGTGTGGCAATTGTGAAGTGAACGCCACATTAATTAAGAAAATCCATTGTCTGTAACTGACTTTTTTTCTCCAGAAACTGAAAGTAAATGCTAGTTTCCAGAAAAAAAAACATAGTAAATCACATCCATGTCACACACACACACACACACACAGGATACTACAAACAGCTGTAAAACTAGGTTGGTTGGTCAGCACCCAAAATACAATCATGTGATTGTGTGGGTGGCTGTTGGAACTTTAAATCCAAGTCATAAATACCTCTGAGGTAGTGTGTTGTAACTTTGAACGGTCACTATGCAGCCAGTCATAAATCAAGCACTATCTGTAATTTCCCACATTACAAAAACTGGCAAATCTTGCTGCTGATTTTCAACCTTGGTACCTTTGAAATTCAGTATCTGCCTTGACATTATGGACTGGATTTATTCTGTTACTGTTAACATGAAATATTATGCATTTAAACAACAGCCATTTCCACTGGAGAAAAAGTTTGCTTTGAAATTAGAGAAACAGAATGATAAATTGGCGGGAGAAATCTGAACAATTTTTGTGTAAGATGTCATTTTCAGAATTTATTTCAGAAGGGTGTCCAAGCAGACGGGCTTCCAGATGGATATAATGACCTCTCCATTTTTTCTGCCTTTAATTTCTAAGATCTGAGTACACCTTATGGTCTGCTGTGTAAATAAGATTTAAGTATCCGTGCATGAAAAATGTCCCTTTATTTTCAGAGAGTTTTTCACTTTGCCTCCCCTTGTTTTCAGATATTTGTGGAATGTCTTAAATATCTTATTTTTTCCCCAAACAAGTTTATATATACAGTACAAAGGAGTTTGAAAAAAAAACAGAGACTTATTCAGATGCATACACAATATAGCAATAGATATGTTGTCTAATCATGGTAATTATACACTGAAATGTTTATCTCATTCACACTAATGGAAGCATTCCTATGATCATAGGCATTCCCATGTTTATATGGCTTTTACTTTTCTCTGCTTTGTGAAATTGTGCAAGAGTTTGTGCCTCTAATGCCCAGAAGTTTTTACTATAGACATTGTATTAGACTGAGTTGTTCCCAGTAATACGATAGGTTCCATGATAAAAAACCCATTTTGTAAGGGACCATAGAACTCCAATACATTTCTCTCTGTGTACAAATATGCATGCACTACTTCCCAAACTCATCAGTACAGGTAGTCCTCAACTTACAACAGTTCATTTAGTGACCAAAGTTACAACTGCACTGAAAAAAGTGATTTATGACCATTTTCACATGTATGACCATTCCAGCATCCCAATGGCCACGTGACCAAACTCTAGCCACTTGGCAACTGACTCATATTTATGATGGTTATAGAAGGTCATGTGATCTCTTTTTGATCTGCTTTTCTGACAAGCAAAGTCAATGGAAAGCCAGTAACCATGTTATTAATTTAACAACTGCAGTGATTGCCTTAACAACTGTGTCAAAAAAGGTTGTAAAATGAGGTAAAATTCACTTAACAAATGTCTCAGTTGGCAAAATAAATTTTTGACTCAATTGTGGACATAGGACTATCTGTACATATCTTAATTATATTTATCTTATTTAACCAAAAATTACTCTATTCCTTGTAACAGTATGTATGCTGTTAGATGAATGTCATCAAATAAAGCTGTCCCATCACAAATCTGTCCTGCTTTTTCTCCTACTGTCTTTTTTGTTGTAAAAATGTTAGTCTACAGCAAGTTCTCCAACCTACTGCTCTCTGGATATGTTGGACTTCAATCCTCAATTCCAAAATAGCATATTAATTCAGAATTGTATAAAGCAAAATACCACACATTCAAAGGATCAACACTTGAACAAATTTGCTCTTGATGTTTTAATTTTTTTATCAAATCTAAACACAGATATACATTTCAAATGGCACACAGTTATTTTCAGTTTAATTCTAGGTAAGGATTTCAATTAAGCTTCCGAGTATGTGTGACTAGCCAGATGCCCCAACAGCTGTCCAGAAGTCAAGTGCAGATTTTTTTACAAAATTAATTTAGTTTCATTTGCTGAAATTCTTACTAATTGTTATGAACTATACAGTAAGATTATTTGTAAGAAAGACAATTAACCATCTGATTAGCTTACTTGAGTCTATTTGGCTCTGGAAAGAATGAAGAAAAGAGCAACAAAGATTATTAGGGGACTGAAGGCTAAAACATATGAAGAACAATTGCAGGAATTGGGTTTGTCTAGTCTAGTGAAAAGAAGAACTAGCAGTGTTCCAATATCTAAGGAGCTGCCATAAAGAAGTGGGGATCAATCTATTTTCCAAAGCATCAGAAGGCAAGACAAGAAATAATGTAATCAAAGAGAGAAGCAAATTAGAACTAAGGAGAAATTTCATTATAGTGAGAACAATTAACCAGTGGAACAGCTTGCCTCCAGTGCCCCAACACTGGAGGTTTTTAAGAAGAGACTACACATCCACTTGTCTGGAATGATATAGAGTCTCCTGCTTGTGCAGAGGGCTAGACTAGACTCAAGGACCTCCAAGTTCCTTCCAACTCTATTATTCTGTTATTCTGTTACTCTGAAGATGCCAACCACTGCATCAGGACATAGACATACACAAAAAAGTAGAACTACAGCCCTCCAGCCCAAACATTCATCACTATTGCTTCTTTTCTTATTTGTTGTATTCTCTGAATTTTCTGTTTTAAACAATAATGGGAAGATATATTCTATCTTTATGTCTTTTGTTTTTATTGAACCTGATTGATAATTGAATCATGGGAAGCTAGAGAGATTGCAGACAAACTGGAGAAGCAGTCATCAGATAAAAAGTAGAATATCTATGTAACGCTCCATATGCATCTTTGCCTACATGCAACACATAAACAGTTTGCCAATACTCTCTTATTCTAACAAAAACAATTTTAAAATAGATTTCCTTTTTTGTGAAATTGAATGAGGATGACTTGAAAATGCAGGAAAACATTATTGCTGTCAACCAAATATGATATGATATATGTTAGGATGGAACTTTTTAACTTTGATTATGCTGGCCAGACATTATGTGAGTCAAGGAAGCATACCTGGAAAGAGTGAAGTTGGGGAAGTTTGCTGTAAAACTAAGAATTTTTTTCTCTGATGCTCACTTGCTTATGTCCTTCAGAGAAAAATATTCTCCTGCTTTCTAAGTAGGTGCTATAAACTGCAAAATCTAATTCTGGAAAAAGGAAGGAGACAGCGTTCACCACAGTTCATTGCCATAAGTGGAAGCACATACATTTAAATCAAAAGTTAGTTGAGTCAGACAAGGTTTAAGATTTTCAATAAATTATTTTTCCAAGTTACATTGGACCCAGAGCTGAACTAGACAGAAACATTTTACATTTCCTGAATTGCTCATAACACTTCTTGAAATGTAAAGCTGACAATCGGATGTCTGGCAAAATATATATATTTGATATACTAAAATATTCTAATACATATTTAGTGAAATAATCAGAGATTCTACACATTTATTTGCATTAGTTAATAAATCACTAGGAGGTGACATGAGAAAAAATATAGCTAATTTTATTTCTTAAAAATAGTAACATTTCCAAGAAAATTCTATTTACGTTTTGTAGATATTGAACAGTGATTCGGAGACAACTCTGTTTCTTTTATCACATTTTAAATTGAATGTTGGCAGCAAATTATTAAACATGTAACATGATTTTATAGAGTTTATAATGATTCTAACTTGAAAGCCTAAGAATCTCTCTGATATTTGGAAGCATGGATGCATTTGACATGGTTGTATATTTTATTCCCAAAGTCAAAAGTAAATTCTGATCCCTGGGTAAATAAAAAGCACCATACACAAGTACACATACACACACATATGGGTTTGGAGAAGTTTAAAAGGCATAATTTCAAAACAAAACATCAAAAGATAATATATCACAACAAATAGCTTGTTCACCAGTCATGGAATGCTGATTACCTAGGTTTGAGATACTATAACATTTTGTTGCTGGTTCTTCTTCAGCAGGACTTTTTAAAATGCGATTATTTCTAAATGTATACGTTTACACGATTACAGTATACTGTAATATTATTCCTGATTACATAGTTCATTCTCATTCGGATATGTCCCTGAGCTGATTGCTGGAACTAAATATGTCAACAATAACTCTGTGACCCTCTGTCTTTTACTTGAGATTCATTCATGACATTTGCATCTTCTGGACCCATGGAAATGAATCTCTATTAGCACTACAAGGTAAGCTTCCATCTAAAACAAACCATCAAATCTATCTTCTACTGTTTTGACCCAATTGACAGAGATGTAAATTGACAGAATTAAACCATTTAGGAAACTGAACTACCAATCTAACAAGATCAATCAACTAATTAGTATAATTACATCGGTTCCCAGGGAGGAACTATTAAAAGAATAAACCACTGCAACAAAATAACGTTAACACCAATAGTTGTAACATAAAGTTTACACCACTCTAAGCCATTATTAATAATCTACACAAGATACTGGGCAAAGACATTATATTTTTTCAGGCTTAGGGTGTTGGATCCATATCTGCATACAAGCAGCCACGCAACGTGAAATAGACTCTCACAAGAAATAACAGGACGATGGGACTAACAAGGGAAACAAGCCTCCATAACAAACCCAGATGTTATTTTGCCCCAATGTGTCCTGGTTTGTTTTTCATTCCTAACTAGAACACCTTCCAGAGATATGATCTTCAACTTCCAGAATTGTCAGGTTTCATAGCCATAAGCTGAGAATGTTGGGTATTGACATCTGTTGCAGAAGGCTCTTTTTAGGGGAATCAGGAGGTACAGCCTTGATGGATGTACTATTGTGGTGAAGTGCCATCCAAACATCCTTGAAATTGCAGAAAATCATATCCAACTGGTATGAGAGTTGGTGTTCCTACTGCCAGTCTCTAACCAAGCCTCTGTCTTCTATTGATAATAACTGCCAGCCAGCTGACTTCCCTCCAAAGTGATGGGTGGCAAAGCTTAATAGGTTGTAGTCAACTTTTAGTTGTCTTTGGTCACTGTTGAAATAAATGGCATTTGCATAACTCAGGACAACTTAAGGTCTTTTCTTAATTGTTTCTGTATACATTAAAAAAATACAAACTCAGAAATAAAAATTAAAAAAAAGAAACAAGAACATATTATAAAAGGTATTTTTAAGAAGCTCGGGTTTTTATCACAGCATTAATCTTTGACCATAAGGAATTTATACTGGTCGATCTTTCTATTACAATGATAATAGCCAATTCATAAGTAAAATAAGAGTGCATCATCAATTCAAAACTGCAAATCTAGACTGATGCTATCTTTCTATTATAAACTTTTAAATTTAAAAATAAAATAAACATAAAATAAAAAGTATTGTTTTTAATTGCTCATTTTAAAAAATGTACATTTGGAAATATTGGAAAAATACTTCAATACTGATAGCAGTTCAGGAGTTTCAGATACTGCCTTCACAAACCAAATTGTGAAGACAAATGATGTCACAGTTGCATATTATGCTTTCTTACAATGATAAACAAATGATATGATTTAGGACTGTCTCAATAATATCTCATTCATAGGTTGTAGATGAGCTGCAAGCAAGATTGCAGGGAAAGTTACCAGTGTATGTTTGGTGCAAGTGGGGAAAGTCTCTTTGAGTTAAATAATACAACATTCTCTATAGTCAGAATAATGTGTTTTAAAATGTGAAACAAAATGAAACTTGGTTAAAAAAAAAAGATCAGTAAATGAACTTTAGTAGAGATGTCTTATAATATATTGTCTCCTTTAAATGAAACTATTCTCTCATTTTTCCAGGAGATGGAGCTGTGGATTTTAAATTGTAGGCTGGAACTTATAAGAAGAGACTCTAGGCACATCCTACACCCAAGTTTCTTTCTCACAGACATTTTAAAAAGAAAAATGCTACTGTGCAATTTTAATATGAACTGAAAGGTGCCCATTTCTGCACTTAACAGTAGGGATAGTAGACTAAAAATAAGCAGATAATCTCTAAATATTTTAAAACAAAAATGCAACAGCATGTTATTTCCATTGTGTGTTATCTTCAGGCTGTTTGTGGGTCTATGTGTGAATGAACTTGTGTGTCCTCTTGGAGAGGGTGGGGGAGGGGGAGAGAAAGAGGGAGGGAGAGGGAGATAATAGTTCAGTGTCTTCCTATAGAAATGCCTGTCATTGACTCAAGACCTTCCTTTATGTTTACCAACACATGGACAATGCATACCTTTCTCTGTATATACTACAGAGAAGATGAAGGTGATTAGCTGTAGGAGAGAGATTAAAAAAGGAAGCACTTTGTGACCCATCCCATTTATAAGCCCTGGGCAAACGTAGCCATCTGGGGGCTTTATCTATTGTGATTTTCTACTTGAACTAATGTATTTTTGTATATGAGTGATCTGCAGAATGTCCTTAAACTTGATTCTTTTATTCATCGTTGCTTTAAAGGAGGGGCAAAAATTGTAGATAAATGACCTCTGACAATAGTGAGAGGGAGACTTTTCGACCTGTCTGTCGGTTCTTACTTTCCCGACCTCTGTCAGGTTGCCTCCATCGCTTTCTTCCGGTCATTCCCACACAAAGGGAGTCGCGAGAATTTTCAACAGATCTAGAAGCCAAGCGGAGTCTCACTGCGTCCGACTGGGACATCAACGCAGTAAACTTTTCAGCGGATCTTGTTTCTGGATGACTTTATAGGCTCGCTTGTCTTTCTGGTGTGGATTTGTGCTCCCTGGGGGCAGGAAATGCGAATTAGCATAAAACCAGGGAGTTCTTTTTGAGTTCTTGGTGGATTGACTGCTGAAATGCTTTTACAAAAAAAAAAAAAAAATCGTGTCTGGCTTCCAAAGTTTTATTTCTCTATCTACTTGAAAATTGCTCTGCCGTGATTTTGAAGTTTGGATAAGGGGACGTTAATTTTAACTGCGGGATCAGATCTACAGGATCATATAGACGCAGTCCATTTAGAGGGGCAGATAAAAAGGAAACCCCTTAGAGCCACGCAACTTTTGGCCTCGCCCTTTCCTGCGGTGACTTTCCTGTGACCCTCTGCAACTTTTCTTCTGTGTCTCAAAGACGTCGATGAGCAAAGGCCATTGCTTTGTATTCTATTTGAAACGTACCTGAAAGTGACGGGAGGAAAGTGCGCTCGAACGTTTATTTGGCGCTTTCTGTCATTTTCTCACCGCCAGCTTTTGTCCGTCAGCTTTCGCCCCAGGTAACATTTGGCTGTGGACTCTAGTGAAGACAAAGTTGATGGGGATAGGTCCCAAAGGGTCCCAATGATGGGGATGGGTTCCTTGAAGGTTTCTCTTTTCTCTCTGCTACCCTCTCTCTATCTCTGTAAGCAGGCAAAAGGACCGTTGTTTCTGGCCCCAATCCAATCCTACACCTTACTGGCCGGAAATCAATTACTCTTGTGTCAATGCACTTGTTTCTTTGGCTTCTAGGAAAGGTGGATCCAGATCCTAAGCCTGCTGATTCAGATGTGCAAAATGAAATCTTCCCAAGAAAATGGATAGAAGAGCTCAGTATTAATCCCAACTGACTTTGGGTCAGGTCAAAAAGTGTCAGCTTTTGATTCCCCAAGATACTGTAGTTAGTATAATCTGCAGGAAGAAGGAGATTAAGTTGCATCTGAATGAAAACTGAAATTAAATCTCAGTGTTTTATTTAAAGCCCATCTCAGTAAACTCACAGATTTAGATATCAAACACTCTAACCTTAACTGCACTTGGGAATAAGACTGGCTACTTTTAGATATGCTAATTTTCTTCATATATCAGTGGTGCTTCTGCAAATAAACGTGATAAAACTAGGAATGCCACATTTCATTTAAGCTGTTGAAAAAGGAATCGAGATTATTAGGTCAGATAATGACCAGATGAAATAAAATTCTCTTAGAAAAAGAAGATAACAGACTGAATCTATTATTTATTTTGTTACTTGTGGATGTGTCAAAGAAATTATGAGTGTTTTCCAAATTATGTAGAGATTTTGGAATAGACCCTGTTGCTCTGAAGCTCTTTAATTTTTATAAAATATGCTGTGCTCTTGTACTATACACTCGTGGGAGATTGTATAGATGGGAAGGATGACTTCCAGACTATTGGTAATATGTGGTAATGTTTTGGTTTTTTGTTATTTTAAAATACTCAACTATCTGATATTATAGTGAAACTGCAAAAGGAGTATTGTGATCTTAGTCTGAACCTGCAGACAGTTCAATAATCTATAAACTGCAGATAGTTCAATAATCTATTGAACTGTTATGAGGTGTTTCTTGACTATCATTTAACCTGCAGTAAATCTGGAGATCATGAGTTCTAGTCCCCTTAAGGCATGAGGCCAAGTGGGTGACCTTGGGCCAGTCACTCTCTCTCAGCCCTATAAACAGAAAATGGCAAGCCACTATCTGAAAATCTTGCCAAGAAAACTACAGAAACTAGTGTAAGCACCAGAAGTTAAGATTGGCTCAAAGGTTCCAAAATAAATAATATCTCTTGATTTCAAAAAGACACTTCCTTCCTTCCTTCCTTCCTTCCTTCCTTACTTCCTTCCTTCCTTCCTTACTTAGAATTAATTCAGCATATTAGCTGAATTCACTGGAGTAACCTACAGGAGTCTGATATACATATTGACAAATGTTATGCGTTGATATCTCATTGTTCTGTACACTTGTGGGAAAAGGGGGAAATCTTATTCTTTGGCTGATATGTTATTGGAGGGGATTTGGAACCCTTACTGTGGATGCAATGACATACTGATGACCTTTTTCATAAGCAGAAGTAATTTTACCTTTATAAAGATACAAACACACAATTCTGAATTAGGTGATATGGGACACAAAGTTTCTAGAATAAACACAGAAAAGATACTAAGAACATAAAAATAGTCTGAAGTAGATGGCAAGAGACCTATTTTAAACACCAGTTGGGCTTCCCGTCTTTCACTAATCAGGTGCTCTTTTAGTGACATGCCATATTGTTAATATTGAAAGGATGGAAAGGATTGGAGCCTAAACGCTGCCTTTAAATCTGTAAAGGTCAACCTCCCCACCCGTCCCACGCCCAGCCCGAGTGGCCTCCTTTTAGCCAAGCCAAACGTCAGGGCAGACCAGAGCCTGCCTAGGAGATACTTTGCAAGCCTTGACTTGAAGTTCCTGCTTTTGTAACGCTACATAATTCTCCCAGCCTCGCCTGCCGGCCACATTTGCAAATTGAAGTACCGCCCCGCAGTCTAGGAAAGTTCACCGGCAGTTTACGTTTCTTCGACATAATGATCAAGTTGCTTGATTTGTTAGAGGCTTCCCTTGTTCGCCCTAAAGACTCGGTGGCTCGCAGTCGAGGTAATGAAAAAGTGGGCATTTGATTTCGGCAACGGCACGGGGCTGAGTTACATTAAGTCAGGTAACGAGACGTTGGGCAGATGTGTTTTCATTGCACCATAAGTGAAACGCAGTTTTAAAAGCCTGACAACTTCCCAGACGCAATCAGCAAAAGTTTATGACTGCATAAACCACAAAGACCCTTCCTCGGGTATTTTTTATAAATCCCGCATTTAAACCATCTATAAATTCTACCGACTTTCAAGCTAAACTTGGGGGCGACTATTAAACAGCTCTCATTCTTCGGAGACTGCAAAAACACTGCAGCCGTGGAAACGACATCTCTTAGGGGAAAAAAAAAAGATTGAATTGAGGACCATAACCCTGTTTCTAGGGATGGGTTGAACAGAGAAGTTTCGCGAAAACTTGAACGTTTGATGGGAGGCAAGACGAGCGGGTATTGCCAAACGGAGAGGCGGTTGTCGGGGTTGGGAAGGCAGAGTCGGACAGGTAATTGAGGGAGTGGAAGGTAGGAAGGGGGGAATTCCGTGTGTTTGAGGAGGAAGTCAATGACCACCTTAGGGAATGGACCAACAAGGAGAAACCTGGGAGACACCTCTTCCCGCAAATCTCATTTAAGGCATGCCCTTGCCTTCTCCATTTGGACAGATCCACCTGCCCAAAGAGTGAATCAGCGTCAATCACTCAGCAGCCATTACTACAAGGAAATCCTCTACTGAAATTGATGAAGCTCCCCCACTTTTCAGAGGTGATTCCCCAGCAAAGTGCCTCTCTACCCAAAATCAAGTCGCAGAAGCAAATCATGATCCTGCATGCACGTTGGGGGTAATATAGGATGCAGGGAACAAAACCTCAGTTTTAGGATCCTAGTGAAAATGGAGTGGTTTTCTAAGAAAACCCAATGGACGGGGACAGCCGAATAGGATTCAGGGCCAGTGCCTTAATGTGAGTGGGTTCAGCGCTACAAGAGAAGCAGAAGGCTTTTTGATAAGTTTATCTTGTTCCTTATTCAGGATATGGCTTCAATAGCGACTCCCATGTTCACGGAGTCCGAACTAGAGGGAAAGCTCTGCCCTCGGTTGTTGCAAGCTAGCGAGGTTTTATTGGTGCGTGGCTTCTCCTCCTCTTCCAGGTGAAAAACCCAGACAGAGTCGGCTGTCGCCTCCTTTGCTAAAACAAGGCACCCAACTGTTCTCATGCTGCCATTCAAAAGCAAGGTTCTGTGGCAAACCTCATTTGTGAATCTATTACAGAGATTAATAGATTATTTCTTCTTTTTCAACTAATTCTCAGTGGGGAAATTTAACCATATGGTAAGAGAAAATTAGAATTTCATCACATTAGAGCAAAATGTAATGAAAAGAGTCCAGCACCTGGGGCCAACTGAGAAAGACACAATTAAAGGATATTTTTTTTAATGAAACCAGAGAAACTGAACATCTCATAACCTTTGGTTATTCTATCACATAAGATCTGATGAAAGCATTAGAAATATTCTTCGATGATGTCATAAAAAGTGAGAAAAAGGAGAGAAAATCCTCCCTTAAAGAAAGAGCATGAAATAAAAACAAAAGTGGTTTGTGTTCCATGGTGGGGATCAGATGGGTTACACACTAGATATAGGATTTGGCTCCAAGACTTTATTGTTCCACACCAGCCACTCAGAAAGAGTGCAGAGTCACAGAATAAAGATATAAATCTTAAATAAAGTAAACATTTCATTTCACACTCAGGGTTCCAAAGAGCACTGAGATACAACTTTCTTCTAAAATGAAATAAATCCTGTCCTTCAAAAATAATACCTATGTAGAAAGTCACACTAATAAAACACCTGTAACTTCAGAGCTAGGTGACAGAATTGGTCTCACAATTCTGAGAGACGGGGTGTCTACTAAATTAGGAGTTTAGAATAAATTTGGCTGGCCTCCAAGTTCTCGTTGGTTAGAAGTGATTTGAAAGTTGTGAGCGGGAGGAGCTGGAGGGGATCAACTCCCCCATTAATTAATTAAAAGCTTAACTGTTAATTGTACATCCGCTCCATATAGAAAACGGAGAGACTGCGATGACTCTGGGAGAGGGGGGAAATGTGTGTGGGGGGGGGGGGAGTGGAAGAGTTTTGAGGAAAAGATGGAAACGTCTTGCCCAAAAGAGGGAGCGAAAGAAACGCGCTTGAAGTGAACCCCAGCGAGATAAATGGGTTGAGGCCAAGGTGAAGTCAGATGACAAGCAAGCAGGTCCACCTCCTCCTTCGCAGAGAGAGGAGCGGGGCGTGAAGAAGGTTGGCGCGGCCGAACGTCAGTCTGGCGACGGCGCAAAGTTCGCTGAAGTCCGCTGGCAGCCAGTCTTCGTGGGTGGGTGGGTGGAGGGGTGGAGGGGCGAAGTGTGCAAGCAAGATCGTCAACCCCCACCCCCACCCCCACCCCCAGCCATCGCCGCCCCGTAATTTGCTGAAGGAGGGAAAGAGCATCCTCCTTCGCCCCAGCCCGGGCTTTTAAATGTGCTCATTGAGGAGTGAAAGTCGCCACACCTGTCAGACTGTAAAGGCAGTTGTTGGCTTCCTAATAGGACCCAACGCCTTGCAAACATATGGGTTAAGCTGCGCCCACAGATGGCAGGGAGAATAATGGAGCAGGAGCCTTTTATAAAGCGTGAGCTACCGCCTGTCTCCTCCTCCTCCTCCTCCTCCTCCAGACCGGTGTGAAATGCAAACTCTTCAGACTCAGGGCCAAGCCTAGCGCCTGGGCTCGTTTGTTACCGTTTTAATCCTATTAATTAAAACGTTAACCTGATTGGGTAGAAAGCTCGGTCCCAACAGGCGAGGCTTCTTCATAATAACCTTCTCCGCGAGATAATGAGGTAAAAGACTTCCCCCGTCTGTGGTGGCGGCAGTTAGCAGCGGCGGCGGTGGCGGCAGCAACAGCAACAGCAACAGCGGGAGTACTAGCAGCCGCCGCCGCTGCCGCCGCCGCCGCCGCCGCCTTCAGCGAGCGAGCGAGCGAGTAGAGAGCGCTCCGGCTCGCTTTCTTCTTTGCCTCTTTTCTCTCTCACTTGATGGGTCCGGGGAATCTCCCGAAGGTGAATCCGAGCAAGAGAAAAGGTGCCGAGTGGCCGCTGGCAGCTCACAATGCCTTTAGCCCTGCGCGGGCTGGTGGTAGGAGAGAAGCGCTGAGAGCAAGCGAGGCGACGAGCGAGACAGACGCGCACTGAGGGGAAGAGAGAAAGAACGCGCGCCAAAGCGGCCTGCCTCCGAGACACTGGAACAGCGGGGAGAAGAAGGTGACAGGGGCAGAACGAGGAGCCGCGCTCTCGGGGAGAGGACCTCGACCCAGGCAAGCCCCCGACCCGGGGCGTTGAAGGACCAGAGCGGGGAGGGGGCGCGGGAGAGGGAGGAGTTGGAGGAGGGGAACCCGCCGGTCGGAACTATGGAGAGGGCGCTAAACCTGCCTACAGACGAAGACTTATTCCACAAGAGCTACAGCGCCTCGGCCAAGAGAATGGAGTCTGCCTTTCGTTCACCCCCGGGGCTCGACCTGGCCGCCCACCAGCAACAGCAGCGCGAGTCGCGGCAAGCGCCGTCGCCTCTGAGCTGCTACGAGCCGGCTGACTCCGAGGTGCTGCTGAGGGAAAGCGCGGCCGGGGCACTGGTGGCCGGGGACCCGCTGGGCGGCTCGGTCTGCGTCAAGTACGGGCAGAGCACGACCAGCCGCAGCTCGGTAGCCGAGAGCAGCGGCGGCGAGCAAAGCCCGGACGACGACAGCGACGGGCGCTGCGAGTTACTGCTACGGGGCCCCGGCGGAGGCAGCGGCTCCGGAGTCGTCGTCAGCTCTGGGGGCGCCCTACTCAAGGCGCCGGAGGGCGGCGCCTGCTCCAATAGCCACCACGGCGGCGGCGGCGGCGGGGGCAAGAAGTCCAAGGAGCAGAAGGCGCTGCGGCTCAACATCAACGCCCGCGAGCGGAGGCGCATGCACGACCTGAACGACGCGCTGGACGAGCTGAGGGCCGTCATCCCTTACGCCCACAGCCCCTCGGTGCGGAAGCTCTCCAAGATCGCCACGCTTCTCCTGGCCAAGAACTATATCCTGATGCAGGCGCAGGCCCTCGACGAGATGCGCCGCCTTGTCGCTTATCTCAACCAGGGCCAGGCGATTTCGGCGGCCTCGCTGCCCTCTTCGGCGGCGGCCGCGGCGGCTGCAGCGGCTGCTTTGCACCCGGCTCTCGGGGCCTATGAGCAGGCGGCGGCAAGCTACCCTTTCAGTGCCGGCTTGCCGCCCGCCACCTCTTGCCCGGAAAAATGTGCCATTTTCAACAGCGTCTCGTCCAGTCTCTGCAAACAGTGCACGGAGAAGCCTTAAAAGAGAGACGAACTTCTGTCCGATCCCTTCGTCGTCCGTTAAAGTGCTTCATTGGCCGGACTTTGCTGCAGCCACCCTGAGGGGGATGGTGGTCAATAGGGGGTTGGTGTGGGAAGTTACGTGCAACCGAGACCTCAGCGAAGTTTAACACAACGGTCGCATTTTTTTTCTCGAGAAGGTGTGGGGGCGGGGGCGGGGGGTGAAATGAAATGTGACCAGGGAGAACTCGGAGATTGGGAGAAAATCTGTATGCCACATTGTTTCTTTAGGACTTCAAACTTCGGAGAACTTTTGCTATGGGCAACCAAGGTTTGGAAGATTGCTCGGTTGGGTTTCAGCAAGGGAAACAGGTGGCAGAGAGCAGACTGGATTGTAAACTCAGACAAATCAAGAAGGGCACTTAAAAGGGATTTTTTAAAAATGTTATTTTATTTCATTGCTTCTGAGCCAGAGAACATGCAAACTTGAAATGTAGACTTCCTGAAATTAGATATGTGCAAAAATTGCTCTGATATTCCTTGTGTTTTTATTTGTTCTGAACTTTTGAGCCTGTGAAAATGAGCAAAGTTTTGGCAGAGAGTGTTTACTTAAGAAGATGTAAAAATTGTTCACATGGCTGGAGTATTACAAGTTGACTATTATTTTTAAAGATGTGCACCTTGTTTCTTTTCACTTTGCAATGCTATGTGTACCAGAACACATATTTATTTCAGTGATCTTTTCACGACAATATTCATCCTGTGTTAAAAGTTATGTGTGCTGTTTACTTTTCAAATGCTTAAAAATCTCATTCACTTAAACTTTGTGCCAAGTGTTTAAAACATTTGATTTGCCAAGGATGTTTGAACCAGAAATGTTGATGTATCCAAACTGCTGAGGTTTATGAAAGGTCATCTGGATTTTTAAGTTGCATCATCCCTGTATTTATAAATTGAGCTTTAATAAATTGCTTCAGTCCAAAAATGAGAAGTCTTTTCTTAATTGCTGAATGAACTGGACTGTGGTAACTAAAACTTTTGCAACATGCAAAAAATGTTTTAATTACTATCACCATAAGGCACCAGGCAATAGTTCTTGTCAAGAATATGCCAAAGAAAGCTTTTCCACATTGGCAGTGTTTGGTTTTTCCAGAATAAAGCTAGGGTTTTTTTAAAAAATGTAGACGTTATTTTAGGTGAAAGTAGACATTTCAGTGTTTGTAAGGATGGTTACATATATTTTAAGTTCAGATTGATAGAAATTGGAAAAGTAAAGGCGTGTTTACCTCAAAAATATATTTGAATTACTACTGTAGATTTGTTTTCTCATACAATTCAAACCAATTGAAGCTGAAGTGCATGAATTTTAAACTGATTCAGTTAAATGAAACCCAGTGTTCCTTTTAATCCTATCCACGTCTGTAGGTGCTCCATTGATTCTAGTATTTCCCCCCCACCCTTTGGTTAAGCATGCTTTGGGGTTGTAAGATGAAAAATAACTTTGTATCAACCAAACAGACTGATCAGTAACTAGGGTTTTATTTAAGCAATTTTGTTTCCAACTGTAAAAGTAATTCCAATGAATTAAACCTAATGAAACGTTTAATTTAGAACTGGGCCTAAATCTAACTCTCTCTCTGCTTACATTTACCGTATATGGTTTGTGGCTAGGACAAATAGTGGGATTTGAACTGTTGTTGGACAGAACTGGTTCATAGATGCAGCTCTTAATAAGAACAGTTCCTGAAAACCTTTATCTTCTCTGCTTCAGCCCTGGAATCTTTGAGACTTGGTATTTCCAACTACTTCCTATAATCCAGATTTGGTCTGTCAGCTTTGAATAGGCAAAACGAATGCTGTGAAAGCTCCTTGGCAGGTCATGGACGTATAAAGAGTGATCTACATTCTACATGAAAATAGGTCAGTAAGAGGACGTCAGTGGTGTATGGTCGGTTGTATGTATATATCTGTGTCGGAAAAATAAGTTTTTATTAAAATATTTTGAACAAGTCTTCATCCCACTTTTATTTGTAAGAGGAGTGGGGGGAAAAAATCAAGCACCCCCGAAATTCTTCTCCTTTGCTTTGTTCAGATACCGGCAAAAAGTCCATAGAGTCGTTCAGAAGAGCAAAGCGCCAACCTACCTTTACTCTGCATCTCTACTGTACTCAGAAGGCTGCGTGCAGGTGAGCCTTCACCCTGGCTTCCTGGAAGAGAAAAGGTTGGGCTCTAACAAGGACCGCTGAGGGAAACCTTCGTTTTGTCCATAGGATTGTGCTCCGGTTTCGTACGGAAAAGTTCCGGATTCTCGCGCTAAGGTGGACATACCTGGCAAAACTTTGGAAAGTGCTGCAGGCGTGTGGGTTTCTGCGTCCTATCGAATCCCTGGATCAGATCAGAGCCACATTTCCCCCAGGGAAGCGTGCCAGCCCATTCGACTAGGAGGGGTGAACGTTTCCCACGTGCCCACGCGCCTGCGGTCCCGAGATGTTCCGGGGAAGTGGGCTCAGTGTCTACCTCGACTGGGTCAGCATTCGTACCTCCCTACCGCCTTCTTCTTGCGAATGCCCTCAAAGGCTCCAGGGAATGAAGGGGGGTGGTGGTGATGAAGAGGAAGGAAGACCGGATAAAGATTTTCTGCTCCACTTCACTTTAAAAATAAAAAGATTAATTAATCAGAACCTGTAACTTTTCAGGAATAATAACTGTATAGTGAAGTGAAGGTAGCCAGACCAGGGTGAGCAACTCACCCTTGGGCGTCAGGAGAAACTGTCTGTCAATATTTACCAGACAAAGCTTGGGTGCGCCTGATTATGATTATTAAAACAATTTCCATGACGGTGTCTAATATTATGTTAATTTGAAAACAACTGTGTATGAAAACTGTCGACTATAATACTTAAATTCATGTAATGAAACACGTCGTTAAGGCAATTAGACCTCCTGGATGTGATTAAGGAACATAATTACGACACTGTTCTGCGCCGTAATTGGGTGTCTTTAATCAAGGGGTAAAGTGATCAGCAGAACAGCCATTAGTTTGTATTGTTCTGTTCCTGCTGTCCATCATCCTGATTAGGAATCAAACGCAGCCGAAAGCCTGCCTGTACCTTCCACCACCAGACATCCCCACACATGACAGGCGTAGGCAGATTTAAATCTTCTGGATTCCCCCCTGTAGGAAAAGCTTGGGGGGGTGCGGGTGGAGAGAAAATGGAGCGAAAGGCTAAAAGAAAGGGGAAAATTGGGAAGGGGGCAAGAAACGTTTAGCGAATAGCATCTTGTTCAAACCAAAAGATTCCGGGAAAGCTGCTTTTGCAGTTTCTCGTTACAGTCTTTTCTCTTTCTGAAGGTTAGAAACGGGTGGCGTTATCAGTTTTAGGAAGCAACTTTCTCCTCTCACAATACGCGAGAACAAAAGTAACTGTGGCAGGATCGGATCGCGAGCTTTTCTTAGCTTACGGCTCCGCTGAGTTTAGATTGTGAGGACCAGGAGAGTCCCTTAGGGCTTGAGCCTTTTCTTTTTCCGGGATGCTGTCAACAGAGCCGTAATTTTTGGGATAGACCACATTTGCATTTCCCCCTTCGTTTCCCTTTCTCTCAGTCCTTTCGGTTCAGGTCGGTTTTTTGCAGCAGCAGGAAGTAAAAGTTCCAGAACTGGAACAAGAGAAGCTGGTTTTTCATCAGCTCAGCGAGGAGTTTCTCGCTCCCTTTGCCTTTCTTTTCTTCTCTCCTTTCCACTAAGTACTCAATGGACTTGTCTTCTAGTTGTTTTTGCGACGGCAGAGCTCAGGGTGGTGACAATTGTCAGCTGAGATAATAAATGTACCACCAACTTTCGGTCGAAAGTTTCAGATGTGCCGGGAGAGGGGAGACAAGATTGTTCCTTTTCCACTTTCACTTCCTCTTCTTGACAGTTAGGTGGGAGGGGTTAAAAAACCGGGAAGAAGAAAGTTTCTGATCTCTTTCCCAAAGCCTCGTTCGACGCACTTTCCCTTTTGCCTCTCCTGGAATTCCTGGCGCGTTAACTCCCTGCGTAGAAATGCGAGACAAGTGATAGCGACTTGGGTGTTTTAAACCCACCGCTCCTAACCAAGCCTAACCATCAAGGACCCACCCGCAATCCCTGAGCCGGGCTCCAAAACGTGAGAGGACCAGTTGATCTTGTTCCACCCCCCACCCCCTTCCTTGCCCGCCGCCCTGCGTGCCACCCCTCCCCCTTCCCTGCCTTATTTGACGGATCACTTCATCAGAAATGAAGATTCCCCTTCAAGAGCCTCGCTTTTACTGAAGCCAACCCGCCAAACTAGGGACGCCCATCCCATCCCGACATACCCCTCCTTTCTTTTTCACCTTGGCTGCCAAGGCGAACTCCCTCCCTCCCTCCCTCCCTCCCTTTCTTCTCTCCTCCCCTCTCTCTCCCCCTCGCCCCAGTTCTAATCCCGCGGTTGTCCCAGCGTGAGTGACATTGACTTTCCCAATGTAATGACTTATGAAAGATATAATCATGTGTTAAATTGAATCCTCCGTTTAACTGTTAATGGTGTGCTCTGGGCACATTTACGTATTAGATGCTATGGTAACTAATTACCAGTAGAAAAAAGGATAATACACTTTGCAGACTTTGACAAATAATTATGAGTGTTCACATCCCTGCTAGCAGTCAGTTGCGGCGGATCTGCTGGAATGAGTAAGTGAATAAATGAAAGGATGGGTAAGTGAACTTGTGTGCACGGGAGGGATGAGATAATGACTAGCGATCAAGTGGTTTTTCTTATTAAAAATCTTTAATGAAAAAGTGATTTAGGATTGGGAGGGGAGGAGAAACAGAAGAGGAGAGAACGTGTAGAAAACGGCCTCTACGCGTCATTACAAGAGAGCAAGTAAAGGCCAAACCGTATTTATTCTCATTTAAAAAAAATGTTTAAAGGAATTAGGCGCGTGCTAAAAAGTTTGCAGAATTAGCATAGTCGATTCTACCACAGGAAAAGCGAGACGTGTAGGAGATGGGAGATGTAATACCCGAAGACCAAGATATTCGCGCTTCTTTAAATAAAAAAAAAAGTGTTCTTTTGCAATTGGGCCATTTCTATGGGCATTACTTTACTTTAAATGACCTTCTAACCAAACAGCCGAGACTCGGCGACTTTTCTGTAAATAAATGCCTTAAGAGTTCAAATTTATTGTATGGTTCAACATAAGAGCGAACGGTTGGAGGCTCTGAGGTGATTTTTTTTTTTTTAATTAATATAATCGCTTCCCACATTTGCGAGTGGGCCACATCCTCATGGTTTTGCGCTCTCTTTTGGGACGCGGTTAAGCGACGGACTCCCTCCCCGCCGTCTCCAGCGCCGCCGGCGCTGCTAATTGCCCCGGAGATTCGAAGGGTCCCTTCAGTCTCGCCTCGCCTCGCCTCGCCTTTCAAGCTCCTCCAATGAGGCCGCCGGAAAAGCGTCTCTTTCCCGCCCCTTGGAACGCGAGCGGAGCCACCCCTTCGGTCCTGCGCTCGGGAGAGTCTTCTGGTATCCAGGCGCCGGGACCCCGCCCCTTCTTCCCGCCAGGGTTAAGCAAAGGGCGGCAGCCCAGGAAAACCCGCTCGGAGGAGCCGAGTTGCTCCGCTTCGCCAAACTTCTTTCCCGCTTCAGCGTTGCTTCCGAGACCGGGCAGCTTCTTTTCCCGCGATCAAGGCGTCCTCTTACTTTCGGGATGAGTGTAGGGAAGTCCGTCCGTTTCCCCCACCCCCGGTTCCGATAGGTTTACCGCGGAGAAAGGCCTCTCCCCGCGGGCGCTTGCTACAGGCAGGAGGCACGGCTGATTTCAAAGAGAAGGACGTTCTAAAGCCAACGGAACCGAGGCCGCCCTCTTTCGGCATCCGATCCAAACGTTCCTCGCCCGGTTCGACAGGGATGGGCAGCCAGCCGTCTCTGATTCTGTGTAGGCTCCGGTTGAAAACTTCCTTCTCCCAAAGCTTCTCGCATCTTTTCAACCAAGCGCTTCTGGACCCCGGAGTCAAAAGCCGCGTCCCACTTGGCGTCGTATCCTAAGGGGTTAATTAGTTCCCGGGTTTGGGCCAAAATGGGTCGCGTTTTCACGGTTAGTGCCCGTTTCCTGGTCAAGCGCAACTGAGGCAGATTGATAGCTTTTGCTAATGTATTTGAAAGCATTTCCTGGGGACTGGGGGGTGGGAAAGAAGGAAAGCCCCCCCCCTTTCTTCCCTTGCAGTCTGCTGGTAAGAGAAAGCGTTCCCTATTGGGCTGAGCGTTCATTTAGGAACGCCTTGACTCGAAAGGGGTTAAAATCTCCCAGCAGAGAGATTTGACAATCGCCCTTGCCTGTTCAGCAGGACACAAGAGATGTGCAAAAAAAAAAAAAAAAAAAGGCATTTGAAGTTGTGTGTTCAGAGCATTTTTATTCCTGCATTTTAAAATGCGGGGTGTGTGTGTGTGGAGACATAGGAACTTAGCAGGGTGAATAATTTGAAATGGTAGTTGGGAAAAAAAAAAGTGTATCTAAAAGTGCTTTATGTAACTAATGAACATTTTTTTTAAAAAAATGCTTCTTTTTACATTCATTTCAGTGTTCATGTATTTGGGAATGGGACTCCTTGAGGCTAACTTAATTTTTTTTGGGGGGATGTCGATGCAAGAAATTTAAGATTATCTTTAAATTTTGTATTCAAATAATTTAACAAGAAGGCGTTACTGTTTGCATTGCTTTCAGCAAACATTTCCTATTTTTACTGCCTTTCATTCCCCCACTTTTCATTGATATGTTTATGCATACTCATTAAGTGACAGCATTTTGGCAGGCAGCGTTAGTTTTTCTACATTGCTGTATAAAAATGTCCTGCATCTAAAAATGACTGATCTATGGCCTTATCACTACAGTCTAGCTTGGCATGAAGATCATAGGATTACTTGAAAGTCAAATCTTAAATATGTGTATGAACTGTACTTTGAGATGTGCTATCACATAATACAATTTCATTATAGTCTTAATAATCAGCTAAAAGAAAATTATAAATTATAAGCAAGTTGTCTTTCATATGAATCAGTTCATCTATAAGAGGACCTGAAATCCTAAGAAACATTTTTGTAGGATATTACAAAAAACAGCCAGCTGACTTTAGTTCTACTTATTTATATAAATTACTTTGAGAAATTGGTTTGAACATGGGTAATGTTGAATAAGTGTTAGAGTAGTCACAAGGCAAGAAATAACAGAAATATTGACTTCCTGCCTCCTCCAGATTAATACAATAAGGGCAAGTGGTGAACACATTCTTCAGTGATAGTCATTTATTTACTAATCCATAACAGATAACCTGCATTTTTACAAAGCATTTCAACAAGACAAGTATATCTTATTTATAAAGCAAATACAATGAAATTTATTTATTAATATAGATACATGGATTTCAAATTATAATTCAAGTATATTATTCTTATTATACAAAATTATACAGGTACAAATAGATCAAGATTTAGAACACTGCATTAATATCTAAACATGATTTCATTACTTTGATATAATTTAAAAATACGGGTACCTAATTATGACATTTTCATTTTTTAAAATCTCTATTTTCACAAATTAATGAGTACCTTACCAAAAGTTTACAAAGAGAAATACAAATGCTTTGCGCACTATGATATATTTGATAAATAATCCGTGAAACCTCATGATTACAGGGAAAATCTTTAACCAGGATATTTACTATTTCCAGTATGAATATTGTATACATGTTATTTTTTTTGCAGACATTGAGATGTTTGAAATATGTAGGCACATGATTATCTTTAAATGAAAATTAAGTTAAATGATCTTTACTTCCATGTCATATATTATACAGATATGTATTGTTTCAGGAAAATATTAATTTTTCCTATTATTAGCTATTACTATGAGGATTTCTAGTATATATGGTTTAAGAGCAAACAAAACAGTTATTAAGAATTCATCAGCAGTTGACATCTTAATGCAATATTAATGTTTGAGCTTAATAAAATAGTCAACATTCACTGGCTTTCAAAATATTAGTCAATGTTCCAATTGTTATAAAGTTATGCAGTTAGGTTTGCATTGTCCTTTGTTATTATTTAGCATACATCAGTTATAATAATATGGCTACATGACTTCATACTGCTATGAAGAACAGTTTATTAGATTTGTACCTTTTCTTCGTGGACCTTTAGGTGATAGGTTTAATTATTCCTGCCAAAATGATTCCTTGATATAACTTAGGCTGAGAGACAATGCCTGGTACAAAGGCACCAGGCCTAGAAAAAGCTGTTAATCAGCTGATCATGACTAGATTCCTAATGGGCCACTTTTATTTCAGTCATTGATTTTGTAATCCAAGGACTCCAGAGTGGATTAGCTTGGGGACAACATCATCATCACCAATATGTTAGTTGGAATTGTAAGTTATTGTTGCTTAGTTGGAACTGTAGGTTGTTGGTTAATTTTGTAATTTCTTAAATTACTAACAGTATATCAGAAAATCTTAGATAATAAGAACAATAGTTGTCCAATATGTGACCACTGTGAAACACCATACAAGAGGCAAAGTAGGCAATCTATCTGGTAGATGTTTAATCTCATGTATGGTGTTTTCCCCAGCAATCAATAGTTTTTGAATACATGTTTATAAGCAAATATTTCCAAGGTGGTTTAGAATGATCAGTTAGCATTTTTATATGGGTGCATGCCATAAATCCACACACACATTTAAAAGCCATAAAATTGGAGAAGCAGAATAAAACAAAGAGGATAAAATGTGTCAAAAAGTACAGTATATAAAGACAAAAATGTCAATTTTTTTAAAAAGAAAAGCCCCAGCAACAAGTTGAACAAGTTGTTAAAAAGAATAAAATAAGGAGATATTTACAAATGGATGACATAGCCCCAAAGTTGTGTATTTCTTTTAACTCCTAAACATAAATATTCTTTATACAGAACCATTTTTCCCTTGCATTCAATAATGTCTGATCCTTGGAGACTACCTGGACAAGCCCTTGTAGTTTTCTAAGGTTTTTCAAAAGTAGTTTGCAATGGCCTCTTTCCTAGGACTGAAAAAAAGTAACTGCCCCAAGGTTACCCAGGTGACTTTGTACCTAAGGTCGGACAGAATTCATGGTCTGTTTCTAGTCTGATGCCATAACCTCTACACCAAACTGTCTTGACCTCTCTCTCTCTCTGTATGTAAGTATGTACATATGTACGTGTATATATAAGAAAAACATGCAAAGCCTCAAAAGAAACATAACGAGCTACAAAATAGTCCTCCAGAATCATGTTGTCGGAAGAAATGTATCATTGTATTCAATTCTCATTTTAGCCTGTGCAGAATAACATGACTAATAAGATTAAAAAGAACAAGTCACAAGTCCTTCCTTCTCTTCATAACTAGTCATTGTGACCAGGACAGTGATACACTTATCAATTTAAGATTATAGGTAGAATGGAACCTTAGGGAGAGGATCAATCTGCAGTTTTCACTGTGCTCACCAAGCAGGTTTTTTTCACCATTCATTTTGTTTTAAAATTTCTGATATCTTTCTGAAATTGTATACATTATTATTGTTATACAAACTAGACAACTAGTAGCAGTTAGAAGCAGCAGGATAATTAATTGGAATTAAGATATATTAGTGTCTCACAAAAAAACCCTATTAGATTTGTAAATATATTTTAGAAAAAATATTAAATTGTACTATTTTGTCATGATGCAATGAAAAAAAATCAAACACCACTTTAAAAACTAGAATAGGTATAAGTCAGGCATCTAATGCACAAAAGGTAAAAGATCATTAATGCAAAACTAGTAAATTAAAAAACAATTGCATTATTTGACCATTACAAATATATGATCCACTTATGTTAATCCATTAAAAATATCCCACTGCCCCTGGTTTGGGTAAAAAAAGGTAAAATGAGAGGGCACAATCTAGCTAATGTAAAGCATAACAGGTCAGCTGTACATCAATTAAAAATCAATGTAATTCTAATATATATGAATCTCACTGTTTCTTGAATTTTAAAAGGTTGTTTAACTTTCTGGAAACAATCCTGGAAACTTTCAAAGAAAATCAGTCCTGTTGAAATTGATCAAAATTATTTCCTTTCCATTGCCAAAGGAAATAGAACCTATTGAAAATGAATTGAATCTATTCCTTAGCAGATGGCTACTTCTTTTAATATTACCAATAAGTCTGGAACCATTAGCTAGTCCTATTTCATGAAGGACAACAGTTTCCAAGATCGGAACAAATATATAAAACTTTTATAATTGTGTCTTGGACTATTCAATTTGCATGCTTCTTCAAGAGATGTTCATTTGATTTCATTTTTGTGGAATACTGACCAGTACCCTTGAGAAAATATGAAAATCTTTTCCCATTACTAAATGGAAGTACTTTCTCTCTGTGCTTGAGGTGGCATAAAACAATGCTGGCATAACACTTATTCTCCTCGCTGTCATTTCCTGCCCTTCCAAGAGATTGCCAAACAGTCTTGTAATGGTTTCTGAGTGTACGTTGTTCAGTGAGAAACTGATTTGTCTCAAGACATCCTAGTCCTGAAGGAAAAAGCATACATAAATCAGGGCACTGCAGCAAAAGGAACAGGCCTGGGATTTCAGATCTCTGCCCGTTTTCTCTAAGCTGGTTTGTCTGTCCTCTCCTACATTTCTACATCTTCCAAGTTTTAAAAATGCGAAATAAAGAAATGTATGGAGGATGCCAGAGAGAAGGCAAGCAGGTCCTATGATTGGGCAACTTGCTAGGTCCCACAAAGCAGTGTTTTTAAACTCTATTTGGCAGAGCCCTAGGATTCTGTGAGTACTTGCTAAGTCCCATTATAGATTAAGGGCAAAAAAAGTTCCCTTGAAAGAGGCAATTTTTCTGTTTCTGGAGTTTTTCTCTTGATCAGCCTCCCCCTTGAACAGAATTTGGTTTTAACTAATAGGTTGTGTCTTTTAAATATTTGAATCCTGCTATAAACCCAGGTGAATGAAACTAACTGGTTGCTACTAGGTTTCTTATTTCCACTTATGGAATACCTAGTTCCATCTCACTCATTATTCTCTGGACACTACAATCAGGAAAAGCAGGATTGTGGCAAACTAAAATAAAGTTCCATTTCAGAATACTGTTAGAACAGTTAAGGGGGGGGGGACATGTCCTCTTCTGATTAAAAAATAGTTGGGGTCTGCTCTCCTTGTTTCCTTTTAGGAAGCCTGGAGAGAAGCTGATATCCAGAACAGAAAAGAAGAATGTGGATGGGCATGAAAGAAATGGAGGAAGCCAAGTGCTAATGGTGAGAACAATCAACTAAGGCAGAAGTAGGCTAACAATCAGCAGGAAGAGAAGCTGGCTAACAACCAGTGGGATGATCGTGCACCAACACTTCTCAACATACCCAAAGCACACATCTGATACACAATACTTCAACTGGCCACACTTCCCTGATTCTCATTTTTTATTTTATTCAAAATATTAAAATACAAACTCAAAAAACCAAAAAACAAACAAAACCAAAGCTAAACAGATTATGCAAAGAAGTGCATAAAAGGGGAAAAAACCCATACCTAAATTGTCTCCCCTGGTTCACACTGATATCTTTCAAAAATAATAACTGTTCCTGCCTTGCAAAGGAGGCACACAATCTATAAATTTCTACAACACTGTTTACCTAACCCACTTAGCCTGTCATCTATCTACTATGAAAACATAGTTAAAAGGTAAAACTAACAGCTAAATTAAACTTCAAAACCTTCTGTTAACAATCCATTTATTGTATTTCACTTGCAGAAAGTCAACAATGGCTTCTGATCTACTATAATTCACCACAGTCACTGTCTCTGATTTATCCAGGATCAAATATCCTCAACTGATTTTTAATAATAAGGTTTTCCTTTAAGATATTAATTTCTAGCAGTTGGATTTTATTCCCCAAAGTCAGAAGTCTCTGTTGTGTGTATTTGTTGTACAAAACAGTCTCCTGTAAATTGTATCATAACACCTCTTAACATTTGTTTTCCGATTGGGTATAATAAATATGTTCCCCAATCTTCCTCAAAAAGTTGAGTTTATCATTGATCAATTCTATCAATTTTGAGTCTTTAGTATATATACCTTTGTTGGAGTCCTCTAACCAACTTGCATTTTCCAAGTCCACCTCATCTTTCAGATCTGCCAGCATTAAATTACATTCTAATCCATCTAATTGTAAATCTTGTTTTAGCACTGTCATTTGCATCTGGTTACAGATTTTTTAAAGCCATTGTTACTTTATCAAGCTTCTTATCCAAATTTTCAAGTTGAACTTGTAAGTTGAAAAGTATTATTTCTGCCCAGCTTACCCAATAAATTTTGTCTTGATATATTGCTTGCATTTTGACTATTTTGATATAGTCCAAAATACTTAGCAGTTAAATTTTTACGGCTGAAACTTTTACAGCTAGTCATAAACAGCTCCTCTCAAAGACAGGGAAAGCACCATAACAAATTAGCCTCAAAAAGCATTGAGAACTTTTAGCAAGAGAGATTTCTGTCAGAATTTTTAAAAAATTAAGACATGTTTTTTTTAAAGTATAAAATACAAAATCCCTGCAGTGAAAGTTTGATACTAATGTAAATCTAATCATTTTTATCACTATCCAAAGCTTGCTGAATCTTCCATATGGAAAAGGCAGAAGTGATGTACAACAGCTAATAAAACAATAAAAAGAACATAAATAAAACTAAGATTCAGTAGGGGGTTAAATTAAATCAGCATTCAACCAGCTGATTAATAGTTGAAAGTAAAAATCAAAAGGAAAAGAAAATCAAAATGTGCTGTTAAAACCCAGGTATTCTTAAAACAGCAGGAAGCTGGAAAGGAAAAGATGGAGACTCTACCCTCCGACTTCTCTCACTGAGAATTGCTACCTTCTAGCTCCTCTTCTCAAGTAGGTCCATAGTTACCCAATGGTCATCTTGACTCATTCCTAGTAGCTCCTGTTCAAAGCGTACTGCCAAAGAGCCAGTTAAAAAAACACAACCTGCTGAGGATGCCATCTTAAGGAGATCCCAGCTGACCACAGTTCCAAGATAATGTATAATAAAGCATTATAAATTTTATACACATTGAAGCTACGATGGAAGAATGCCACCTTAAAAAGGAAAATACTAGTTTTATTCCATCTAAGTATCTTGTATCTAAGTCTCTCTTGGTTCCTGGGCATAGAATAAGGGCAATTTCACAATGATATTGTCATGATATGGTTGCGTTGTGGTTAAGGGTGAGTGGGGTTAGGGTTTAAAACTAGGAAGAAGAGTCCCCTTAATCTTTTTCATTAATAATATTTTGTACTATTTTATCCTGTCAATTCTAGAAGAATGATGCTACTTGGTCATGAATAGCTTTGCTGGGCAAAACCCAAACCAGAGAATTATTTTAGAGAAGTGGAGAAGGGGAGATGGGCTGCAAGAATTTCCACCAATTTATTAGTTCCAGTTGAAAAAAACAACAACTGTTCCTCCCGAACACGACTTTGTTATAAACTTTGCAGAAAAATATGTTTGAAGATCCATCAAGTCTATAATGTAGTGCAGGGTTTGGACATAGCCTCTCAGTTGCCTTTTTTCTCCCTATATCCAGTGAAAGTTGAGCATTTTCCCCGTTCATAGGTCTCAATTGTACATTTATAAGTGTTGTCTGCTCTTGGTTCCCAGAGAGACACATCAGCTATAGAGCAGTGATTATTCTGGGGTTATGTGTTGCTGTCCTATTTAACAAGGCACCATTACATTTTTATCATTCAACACACAATATTTACAATTTCAAAATGTAAAATCACAACTTGAATCAAAATGCAACCCATGTTTTAATCAAATAACCTGCTTTTAATTCACCCCACAGTTGATATCAAAAGATTGCCAAAGGAGGAATCCTCACAACTGTAGGGTATGTTTCAGCTCACATTTCTGCAAGCATGTCTGTACGACATTGTAATAATATTACTTTTGCTTATCATTCTGTAAAAAAATATCTAGATTTTGAGCTTCAACTGACTATGCAATGCATTTGCCCACAGTGTGCACCATCACCACCTAAAATAAATCTGACAGATTAATTTAAAAAAAAAGTTTATTTCCTCCCATATATGAGTATCAACAGCACAGACAGGTAGCTTATCTAATTCATCAATGCTTCATAAATTATGTTACATTGCAGATCATCTACTAGAGTTGTATAATGTTTTGGACAAAACATTTCGGTGAAGTTGCTTTGTAAAGTCACTTATCCCTGTTTCTAGGAAAGAGAAGTTGTGCATGTATTGGGACAGTTTGGTGTAATGGTTAAGGCATCAGGCTGGAAATAAGGAGACTGGGAGTTCTAACCCAGCCTGGGCACAAAACCAGCTGGATGACCTTCAGTCAGTCACTGCCTCTAGCCCTCGGAAGAAAGCGATGGCAAATTTTTCTGAAAAAACTTTGCCAAGTAAACTGCAGGGACTTGTCCAGGGAGTCTCTGAGAATTTGGCAGGATTGAAGAGGGAAAAAAACCCAGCACAATATGTGCAGAACCAATTCTGGTTATGGAACTGATGGTCAAAGTGTTGAAGCATCATAAAGTGCATCAGAGAGAATTGTGTTCCTTCTTTCCGTGATGAGCAGAAACTCTTCATCTCTGCAAAATGAAGTGCCTTGCTGAGATGAAGAGGTCATATTACTGTTTTGGTCATATTTTTCAAGCCACTTTACTTTATTGCAGTATCCATATAAGGATATCCATATAAATTTGCAGATGATACAACAGTGGTGGGACTTATCTCCGGGGTGGGGATGAGTCTGCCTACCAAGATGAGATGGACTGGTTGCTTTCGTGGTGTAGAGACAATAACTTGGTCCTCAACACCAATAAGACCAAGGAGCTTATAGTCAACTATAGAAGGAACAGATCAGACATCCAGCCCTTACTTATCAATGGAGACCAAGTGGAGCAAGTGGTCAGTTTTAAGTTTCTGGGTGTTACCATAAAAAAGGACCTGACCTGGGATGCTCACATTGCAACACTGGTCAAAAGGGCCCAGCAGAGATTATACTATCTGAGACTTCTCAGAAAACAACAACTGAATGAAAAACTGCTGGTGATCATCTACCGCTGCACCATAGAGAATATCTTAACTTACTGCACCTCTGTATGGTTTGCCAATCGCACAGTGGCAGATAGGAAAGCACTCTAGAGGATTAAATTTGCCAAAAAATCATTGGTTGCCCTCTCCCCTCTTTGGAAGAGCTTTATAGCTCTCGCTGCCTCAAGAAAGTTCAAACCATTCTCAACTATCCATTTTATCCTGGGCACCCTTTTTTTGAACTATTACCATCTGGCAGACAGTACAGAATAATAAAAACAAGGACAAATAGGCTGAAAAACAGCTTCTATCCCAGGGCAGTAGCTCTGTTGAATTCTGCTATATAATGCAGTGTTGGTGCGGTGTCGGGGGTTTTCAATTCAATGTGTGAAGTGTGAAGGATGTGTGTTTGTGTTTATTTTCATGGTCATGATGTGCACTGAAGACGGTGTTTGATTTCGTTATACGAGGTGCAATGACAATAAAGTAAACTAAACTAAACTAGCAGAGTTTTTTGAGTATTTCCTATCTTCTTCATACCAAAGTAGTTATAGACAATATATAAAGAGGATGGTGAAGGGGTTTGTCAGAGTTTATATTTTTAGCAAGTTTCCCAACTTTTGCAAAATGCTGCAGCCTAGTGGAAGACCCCCCAGTAGAAGGAAACTGTTGGCACAGAAAAGCATTTAGCTTTTTTGACATTTTGTTTTCTGTGTGAATGTAGGAATGAAAGATAAATCCTTGTTATCATGCCTCAGGCTGGCAATAGAAGGATACAAGTAAAAGCAATACTTATTATTGGGACTTTTCCAGAATCAACAGAAAAAGTGACCCTTATTTATGTTTACTCTGAATTATGTGTCACCAGGATGAGTAGATTTTACCTTTCCCAAAAGATGTTTAGGATTTTACTTTTAGTATCAAATTCTCTTTAGAAGACCAATGAATCCCTGGATTACTTGTGGGACCCCAGATCCTAGAACTCAAGTATCATAAAAAGAATTTACATGGATTTATCTACCTCTCATTCATTTTTGCACAGAAAAGCACAGTCTATGATAATATTTAAAACACTTAACAATGAAAGTACAGTAAACCTGTAAATATACCCAGAAATACAAATGCTACATTACATTTAGTGAAAGACAGAACTAATTTGAGTAATATAAATAAGCAATAGAGGTTCTGTACTAAGACCGAAGCTTATAACGAAAAAGAATGTCAGAATCTGGCAGTAAAATACCCAAGCCTATTCTATCCTTGTCCTGTCCAAGTTGTTTGTCCTCCATTATATCCATATCAAAATAAACCGATGCTAAAACCACAAAGAGTTTAATTTCACTCATTGCAAAGAATCTGCCAGGACACATGTTGACTCCAGAGCCAAATGGCATTAGAAAATATTTCAGCTTCTTTCCCTGTTTGAAGAAGGTTGTTTTCTTCTTGCCGTTCTCCACGTAGCGGTCAAATTTATATGTCTGGAAGAAAAATGAAAACTAAGTGGTTACACAGATGCTACATGGCTATAAGAAGCAGGAAAAACTTCTTTGTTCCTAGTACTTCTGGAAGGCAAGTAAGACCACACTTGTGCTTAAAATGTGGTCTTCTTGTCTCAAATCAGGCCCTACAGCTCTGTATCCTACTTTATGAACCAGTTTCCTATGTTTTACACCTTTGGATACCTTTCCTTTTGGGTTTCATTTCCTTTTGGGTTTCATTTAAAACACATTGGATTATCTGCTATTCATCTGCTTACTGATTTTGAATTCCATGTGGATATACTGTATAGGTGATGATACAGAAACACAAAGATCGTATATTGAGACAAACTACAAGAAACATACCGTAATAAAAGAAACACTATATATTGGCATTTGCTTCTTCTAACTAAAATAAGGGGAGGTAAAATTACTCACTTCCCTCAGGTTAGTGTGACTTCCTTTCTTCACTTTTGTTGTTCAGGGCTGCACGGCACCTCCCTTTCTCTAAATCTGAGCAATATATTTCTTAAGCACCACCATATCATTTTCCTCTGCTCCATTTCCTAGTTTCAGTTTCAATTCCCTGCTTATTAAATTTGACATAACACTCAGAAGCCAGGCCATGCTGAAGGTACTGCTCATGGTGTGACCTTGGTGTTTTAGGGAGAATGTGCAACAGCAAAATAAACACGACAACCTCACTAATTACCACCATTAACACAAACCACAACAATAATGATCATTCTAAATAATTCCTTAAATTATTAAGAATTATTCCAGAACCAGGAATTCCTTCCTGGAAAGCCTTCTAACTTGTGAAGGCAAGTCTAAATGCATTAACATGCACTACTGAGGAAACCTTGCAATATGTTCATACAAAAAAATCTGGGATGATTGGAATCAAAACTAGAAGGGCACACTGTCCTTGTTTATAGTTTTAGTAATTGATAAAGGGCCCATCTGTTTAAAGTATGTTGCAACCAGGAAATCATTAAAGAATACAGACTAGGGACTTCAGAGTGAATGCATTAAAGCATAACTTACAGATGGTCCTTCATACACACTTATGTGCACTCTCACCTCATCCCTATTGAAAGCCCATCTTTTAAATTCTGTACACTAGCAGATTCAACTGTGATTCAGCCAGGAAGCCATGTTATGCAAATAAGAGAGCCAAGAATTTGGCTTTCATCTTTTTGTGGGCTGAAGGAGGAGGCAATTGGGAGATTTGTTTTAGATTGTGCAAAGCCTGAATCAGGCTTTCCAACTGTAGTTTTTGTAGGCTTTCTATCTCAAATTGGCAGAAACATGCGCTATCATTTTTTTCCTCCAACTCTGACTGGAAGCAGTTCCTTAGGTAGCAAAAATTCATGTCTACATTAAGTGGAACTGCTGAGCTGGAGCTGCCCTTGAAATGATACAAAAACTTAAGTTAGTATAGAATGAGGCAACAATGAATACGTCCTGCACAGCCAGTAAAAACTGTATCTTGGATGTTTCTGAAGGGTATGTATCAGTGGTGGGTTTCAATTTTTTTTACTACCAGTGCTGTGGGCGTGGCTTGGTGGGCATGTCAGAGGACTGTAAAATCTCCAGTCAGAGGTGGTATTTGTCAGTTCTATGAACTACTCAAAATTTCCGCTACCGGTTCTCCCGAACTGGTCAGAACCTGCTGAATACCACCTCTGGTTTATAGGCCCTATAAACCATAACTGCAACTTATCATACTATCCCTGGACTTCATGGAATTCAGTAAAAAGCAGAATTTTTGTAAAGCTTTGCGACTTGCAATTCTGCCTCTACAGCATCTCCAAGCCAGCTGCAAAATATTTCAGTAAAAACTGAGGGAACAGCCCTCCAGTTTGCATGCAGGTAATGAACTTCTGGAGCTGCATTAAGCTGAACTAGACAGGATTAATTTGCAGTCTTTGATATTCATTAACTTTAGCCTCAGAAAAGGGAAAATACACGGAGATGACACCCTCAAAGCTTCATTGCAGAGCAACAGCTTTACAATCCTGAGTTCGCAATGCCACACTAATTGACTACAAAAAGACCAATCCCTATAAAGAGAGGTGAAAAACCATATGTCTTAAGAAGACACTGCTATTATTGGGGCTTTAGAGAATCAGTGATGCTTTGGGGGCCACTTAACTAAATAGCCCACATTATTTGCTCTTTAAGCCACCTTCCATTATTCTGCCTTCTTTGGGCATCCAATGATCCACTTCCAAACAAAGCCCACATTTAGCCTCAAGTTTATGGTAGTCAGTGAACAATTGTTAGTTCATCTGAAAGGGAGTAAGCAGTCAGTCTCGTTGTCATTATTTCTCCCTTTAGACCTTGAATCCTTTGACCTGCAGCAGGCATCTTGAAAAGAACTGAAAGTAGGAAGATTTGTTCCACAGTTCCCCCCCCCCCCCCATTCTCCTAAAAAAAAATAATCTGTATTATAAAGAGCCTGGTAGCAGAAATATATATCTGTGATCATATGTGCAATAGAAGTCAACTCTTACTTGAGGATCTTCGTAGATTTCAGGGTCCCTGTGCAGAACCGGAGGAAAAATTGCTAAAAAATCTCCTTTTCTCAAACAGACTTCACGATTTTCTTCAAACTTGAAAATAAAATTTTCTTTGATTTGACGGATATTAATTGATGAGGAACACATTCGCAAGCTCTCATTTATAGCACTTTCTGAATTTAAATAAAGAGAAAAACAGAACAAAACAAGACGTAAATGTTAAAACTACTGAAGATGACGATCTTACAAGTTCCTACAGTAGCCACTGAATTAGTTTATTAGATGTGGTTAGAAAAAAAAAAGGTGGAGAGAAAAATAGGCAGTGGGGGAAAATAGGGTGGTGGGGAAGAACCAAAAATGGAGCACAAATGCAATTAATAATTAACTGATAAGAGTTGATGAATTTAGTTAAGCTCAAGACAATGTAGTAGATTTTGGGTGGAAAACCATTATTTGTACATCTCACTAAAAGCCACCATCAGAGAAAGGAATATTTTTAGGCATTTATATACATTGTGAGAGTTACAATACCAGCTTCAAGATTCAGAGCTCTCCTCCAAAGGCCTTGTGCTAGGCTTCAATCACGCACTACAAAATGAAGCACTCAAATAACTATACAGTGAACTGTGAAGTTAGGATGCTAGGAATTACGGACTCCTTAGCAATATCATCATCACATCGTAATTTCTACTGTTGGCTGAGCAAATTCAAATTATGCGTGGCACTTTGACAAGTTAATGGGGGGAAACCCATATCCCATGTAATGCTTTGACACAAATCCCAAACCTTTTCCAGACGCCCACCATAACCTGGAAAGCTTGGGAAGGCAAATGTCCTTGCCATCCCAGTAGCCTTCACCTTTTGCTCCTAGCATGACAGATTTTATGGCTAATTTCCGGCAATTTATCCTGGCAGTTTGAGGAGAAATTCCTTTGGGAATAATATGCATAATTTGCATAAATCATTCTGATAGCATGCATACCAGCATGTACCTCCTGTCTGGGGCTGCATCTCTCACTTAGTAATCAAAACTGACTATTTCTCCACCAGCATGGCAGGGTCCTGTAGGAGACAGCATGACTCCTTTAAGCTATCGGTGTGAAAACAAGCCTTAGCAATGCAAAAACCAGAGCACCCTCCCCCTCCATAAGATCAAGCATAGAGAGTTGCTTATATGCATTTTGGACTATCCACATTAAAATCCTCTCTTTGCCAGGTCAACTTTGGCGATTCTCTAGAATCTAAAGGCTAATTTACAAGAAAGTGCAGCAAACCTAGCCTAGACATATTTGAAAAAGACCATTACAAATGGTTGTTTTGTTTTGTTTTTTTTAACAAAAATTAAAAACAGTGCATGGCAAATAAAGCTGATTTAGATGCTTTTCTGCAAGAGTTTTTTTTTTTTCCTTAAGCATGTATTTGTCTAAAGAAATGAGGCTGCGGTCAGTTCTGTGTGGCCAACACTGTGATTCAATGTGACGTACAGTGAGGCTGTGCATATTTTTTTTGGACTGCCTTCGTTACTATAATCATGGAGAATCAAATCGGCTTGTTGATGATGAAGCCAGAAAAAAAACCTGTGATTCCAGAATATGGCCTCTCTTGCAGATAGCCACAAGGCACAATAGATGTCAAATGGCTGCATTCTGGCAAGAGAAAACTTCCCCCAATGCAAAAGAAAGATCCAGGCTCCATTTCTTGGCTTTATGCAGCCTAGGCATAATGAAGCTGATTAGAGCATAGTAGGCTGCAGTACAGAAATGGTAACTGACATATGTAGGACCACTGGACACCAACGAAACCAAATCCTGGTTGGGGACAAGTGAGGGGAAGGGAGTAAAGCACAAAACACACAGCAACGATAAGCAAAATCATCAGGCAAGTGTTGCTGCTGCTGCTGAAATAGCAGGTTTCCACTTGAGTAGCACAAGCCACAAAGTCATATCGGATTGGCTGACATTTTGAAAGGAAGCATGGCAGTCTGTTGACCACTGTCATATCCCAAATGACAATCGGGCAACCTTCTCTTATTGAGAATTTAATCACAGTAATGGAGCTCAGAGCACGACTTAGCGGTCAGATCATAAATGACAAATCTATTTTACCTTCCAGTACCAGCTATGTGGGGAAAAAAGAGCCGCGGCTCTTGCTCTGAGCGATCTTGCTGATAATCCTTAGATGACAAAGGTAAAGAGTCACATTATGATCAGCAACGGAGGAGGGAATTTGTATGGGTTTGTGGCGGCCGACCATGAAAATAAACAAACAAAAAATGACACTCTTTCCCAGTCCCTCCTCCCCTCCTCCCCTCCCCAACAGTTCTTATACACTGGATTTAGACACTGAATGACAACTAGATGATAAAACAGCAGCCTGTACAGTACTTGTGGTTGTCATACTTCAGTAGGCATAAGCCAGCACTCCTGTAAGACCAGCTGGATAGCCTGGGAGGCCTCCCATTTTGCACCATGAGGTATGGCAAATGATCCAGCTCTGGAGAACAACATCTGTTTCTGTGCTAGTGCTGAACAAACAAGGCAATTTAAAGCAAAGCAAAAGATAACCAAGCAGCAAATGAACATGACCCTCATGTTTTCCCACTTCCTACACACATGAGATGCTGAAACTTCAACACATGAAGAGAGATTGTCAGTAAAGTTGACATATTTTCTAAGGAGGGAAAGAGAGAAAGGGAGGGCGGAAGAGGGGGCCTTCAGATTTCCCAGAGTATTATTTTTAGAGTCTTCCCACTCCCCTTTTCTCTTATATTCTCTGCTTCCAATTCATCCACAATCTTTTTTTAAAAGTCGAAGCCATTTCAATATACTTATAAATATTCAGTCTTTAAACCTAATTTGCTATACTTAGTTCACATGCCTTCAAGCATTTGTCTTCCAATTTCCACTGAATAAATGCGTACTAATGAGAAATGGAGCAAGCTGCTGAGGCAAAGCTGGCCGACTTGCGCCTGGCCCGCCACCAGCTTGTGATAGGCAGGCAAATTGAGTTAAAATGAAAAGTCTTGTCAGCTGAAATACAACACGGAGCCAAACAGCAAGCTGTCAATCATCCAGCCAAAACAAGGGACTGCAGGTAATAAAAGGTCATTGTGAATCATTAGTACATTTGGCTTTGGTAAGCAAGTTAATTTTAATTAAACATGATTTTGATCTGTTACTGTTTAATAAAAAAAAACCCGCTACAAATAATGGTTTTTTAATTCTATATTAAGCAGGTAATAGGAACCCTGTAAGTGTCAAGGGTATAGGAAAGAAAAATAGTTGTTCAATATGCAAATATTTTGGATACATCTACTCTTTTCAGAGCTCTATGATTATAATTATGAAATGCCACACGCCTGTAGTTTGCAGGAATGAACAGAACCAAATTAATAACAGGATACAAAGATAAAATATCTACTTTCTCCAACTTCCTTCAGTCTTAAAACAGTGATGTTTAATGGTAGTGTGTATCTTTCAAGATAGTTTGTATCCTTGCACTGTTTAATTTTAGTTTTTCTATCTGCTAGTCAACAATATCCCATGCAATGTTGTCTTTAGTGTAAATTACTGATATGCAGGATAGCTTAGCCATTCAAAATAAAACCTTGTCTTGGGCATGATTTTCACCACACAGGCAACAACAATTTCAAAAATCTCTCAGTGCCTCCTTCTGTGCCAGAGACATACAATCTGGGTCCTTTGGAAAAAACAAAGCAGAACTCCAGGACAAAAAAAGCCAGAAGTTTTATAATCAGGCAGGGTAAGAAAAAAAAGAAAGCTAAGAATCTCCTGATTATAGCTAGCAATTCAAGGCAGGAAGGTTTTCTAGAATCTAGATAACAAATTGGCACAGAGGTAGTTTCAAGAGTCACTGACTGAAAAGAAAAGGAAAATGTTAGTGAAGACATTGCCCTGTTTAATTTTTTTTAAGACCACTTTATTGCATCTGGAACTTATTACCTTTCCACAAGCCCAATCCTTGTATGTTTTATGCAGATATCTCTTTATATTTCAGCTGCTTCTCCATTAGTAGAATGGATTACTTTGGAATTTTGGCAGAGCTTGTCACTGTCCTATATATTTTTCTATTAGATGTTTTCAGATATGAATACCTCTATAATTGTATTTCCTTTGTTAATGAAGAATTGTGTGACTAATTAAAGTTAAAAAAGAACTACAATTTCTTTTCCCATTTCCCTTTTAAATAAAAGTTGTTTTTCTTTTGTTTGATCTTTCTTTCTGCCAAAGAGAAAAGCGGCAGATTTCCTTCGACACAAGACTCAATGCTACAGAGACAGGAAGTGGCTTGAAATTTCCTTCCTAAGACAGGAGGATTTAGGATGTAAATACCCAGTATGTACACTATGTGTATGCATTATGTGTATCAATGAATATGCCTACTATTTTACATTTAAGATACTGGAGGAGAGATGAATAGAATCTGTGGTAGATGGAGATCTATGATAGACAGTCCGTATGATATCTCTGGGAATGTGTGCATGTGTATATTCTTAACCCAGCAGCTGATGCTCCTTTCAACCTAGACCAACTTAGTTAAGAAGGGCAACTGATATTTCATTGATATGTAGGGCTATCAGATATATAAGCAGGCAAAAGGAGGACATGGATAATTGGAAAGGGGACAAATGGGAGAGGTGGAAAGGAGAACACACTGTTTTTCTTGCAAGAAAAAATACAATAAAACAGTCCAAAAGAAAAGGCTCACATGTATGTGAAATTACTTTCTTCAGAAATGGAAAAACTGTTTTTTTTCTATCAATTTTTTTCCTAGCGTATCTTTATTTTCAAGAACATATGCTAGCAATGCACTTCTCAAATTTCATCAAAGAAATGTATGACTAGTATTGTGATTTATGGATTTGTAGATTTGACGGGAGGGATCAAAGCTAAATTGCTGGAATCAGGAATTAAATAATGTAAATCTAGGCTGTCAAGTTTGTAAAGAGATAGATAACAAGGAAAGAAAGATGCAAACAATATATGAGAAAGTCTGAATGATTACTATTGTGAAAACAGTCCATAAAAAAAAATCCCCCAAGATACTAAAGATGCTGTTATTGCCCCCTCGCAGTGCCTGGAGGCTGTGGAGGCTGGATGGGGGACAGTAGGCTTTGGCTGAATTTTGGCAAGACCGCATGGCTTTGGGTGCATGGAATTTCAGGATACAGGATTTCAACTTAGTTCTGGATAGGGTTGCACTACCCCTCTCAGGTCTGGTTTGCAACTGGGGTTTCTTCTGCACTCGGGACTTGAAGAGCAGGTTTCAGTCACACCTAGGACAGCCTTTGCACAGTTTCTTGTTGTTGCCAGTTGGGACTTTTCCTGGATCGGGAGTTTCTGAACTCAGTCATTCAAGTTTTGGTCGTTTCATATCTGGACTACTACAATGAACTCTACATGGGGCTGTCCTTGGAGAATATTCAGAAACTTCAGCTGGCATAAAGTGCAATGGCATGGGCAGTTCTTTGGGCCCCCAAACTGATCCATATTACACCACTGCTCCACAAGCTGCACTGGTTGCTGGTTTGTTTCCAGGTATAATTCAAGGTACTGGTTATTACCTTTACAGCCCTGCAGGCCTTGTCCTTGAAGACAAGACAAGGAATAATGGATGGAAACTGATCAAGGAGAGATTCAACCTAGAAATAAGGAGAAATTTTCTGACAGAGCAATCAACCAATGGAACAGCTTGCCTTCGGAAGTTGTGGGTGCTTCATCACTGGAAGCTTTCAAGAAGAGACTGGACTATCATCTGTCAGAAATGGTGTAGGGTCTCCTGCTTGAGCAGATAGTTGGACTAGAATCCAGATAATCTACAAGGTCCCTTCCAACTCTGTTATTTTATTCTATTCTAGTTAAGGAGTCATCGCACTCTAATGGGACTGCCCCACGCCACCTGCACTGGCAGAGGAGGCATGCTGCAGACCTCAACAGTCAAGGAATTCCAGATGGCGCAGTCCTGGAGACCATTTTCTGCATCGCACCTGTTCTTTGGAACATTTTACCCCTGAGGTAGAGCATTTTGTATACACAAGGTTTCAATTTCAGTCCTTGAAACGGAAGAGTTGAAAGAGTAGTTGAAAATGAATGAATGAATGAATTCTTTATTGGCCAATTGTGATTAGACTCACAAGGAATTTGTCTTGGTGCATATGCTCTCAGTGTACATAAAAAGAAAAGATACATTCATCAAGAATCAAAATAAGCAGGTTAGAATATTTTGGGATTTCCAAATACAAATTGATAAGAAGTCTTGGGCATAACAACCCAGATATAAGTGTAGTTGAAAGAAAGAAAGTGTGAATAATTGATGTAGCATTACCAGGAGATAGCAAAATAGAAGGCAAAGAATTAGAAAAGACCACAAAGTAACAAGATCTGAAAATTCAAACTAAAAGATTATGGCATAAACCAGCCATGGTGGTCCCAGTGATTATTGGCACACTGGGTGCCGTACCAAGAAATCTTGGACTGCACTCAGAAAATCTGCACATAGACAACATTTCCCTCTGTCACTTAAAAAAGGCCACACTGCCTGGGTCTGCTCACATACTATGCCTATACACTACTACAACATCCTAAATACCTGAGAAGAATTTGACGCATTGAAAGGCCACTACTAGCTAAAGAACTGGCAGCTATGATTTAATATTGTCGTGATCAGCTAATAATAATTCATTAAATGTATATGCCATCCAACTCCCAGTGACAGTTTATAAGTTGTTCAAAACATTTAAAAACATGAAACAACAGAAGAAACATAAAACAAGGATGGCAGAGAAAAAGATCAGATTGGGAACAAGGAAAAGGTGAAAAGGGATTGACAATCATCAATAATATTGGAGATCCAACTCTGACCAGCATCTACCAGTATATTGACCTGTCACTTGTAGTATAGCAATATTTAGAAAGCTAAAGAATCCCAATCCTCATTGTAACTTAGATTCACTTCTTACTGAGGATTCCTTATCTATGCGTTTTTATGTGGTCTGAGTTTACATATAATGATTTCTACTGTTGGTAAACCACATTGAATAATATTATCTGCCAGGAAAGCATTGTGCCAACTAAAAATTTACTTTTTACTTTTACAATTTACTTTTTCTGAGATGCGGCTAGAGACTTTTGCTTTGAATGAGGGGGATTTGTTGGAGTCCTGACACATTGTCTATCTTTTCTAAAACAAATATTAACTATGTGGACTATTAAATATGTGGACTATGTTATAAATCATATTAGGCATGTCTTTACCCTTCTTGTAGAAGTTATAAAGTTGGCCACCATTGCCCAACCAAACACAAAAAAGGCAAGTGGATATAATAGAAATAAAAGTAACTTTTCTCCCAAAACTACAAACAAGCCCAAAATATCCTGAATCTAGTCTTTCACCATGTTACATCCCCAGCATATAATATACACTTAGTCACCATATCTTTCCAAATCACCCTAAACTCCTGTTATTCTTTTATTTCACACCAAAATCTCTGTATAAAGGTTTTTTACTCATTTTTCCATTCTAATGCCTCCTTAATCTCACCTTTGTTCTCTTTATTCAGTCCAACCAAAGCTTGTCCCTCTTCATATTCCATAATGTTTGGTTACTTCCTTATATGCCATTAAAATCAAATCATTTTCAACAGACATTTCTGGGGACAGCACAGTTCTCCATGTGGAGCTTGTCCCTTCGCTTCACTTTGCTTCCCTTCCCTAGCCAATAGTACTTCACCAAAGCAAGTGCTAGGCTTTGTTGCTTACCATACTTATTAGTCTATGTGGGCCCTCAAATTCTGGTGGTTGGATGTCTATCTATTTAAACTCCATCCATCCACTCCCACATACAATGTACATTAGGAGATGTTCACACACATGTGATATTCATACAATCAAGTTTCCTGCCCTGCATTTGTTATCTTGCTAGGTCAAAGAGAATGTTTATACTTTATGTTTATACTCTGAATAGTCATTGAATGCCATATTGGTGGACAGATTCCAAAAGTAATTGGAATCGAGGGAAATCAATAGGTGAGTCCATGACAAAAAATTATATTATATTGTATTGAAATTATTTTCCAAGAACTTTCTTCTTCTGTCACATTAAAAATTACTATTTATTTTACTATATTATAAGCTTATTATGTTTTTTAATTTATTTTAAAATGTTATTTAGAATGTACTAAGCAGAATCAGAATGGAAATTATGTAGTATTTTAAGTGTTAAATTGGGGGAAAGATAGAAAGGCGTCATACTTCAACCACTGATTACAGGAAAAAATTTGTATTAAAGAGAAAAGATAAATAGACAATTGAAAAAGAACGGACAAAAGATACAAGTATAATGATTTAAATTGAGATGAAGTAAATAAAATAGAATTAAGAGAGTGAAAAGAGGGGAGAAGACATATAGAAAGTATAGAATGTTAAATAAGATTGAAATAGTATATAAGGTGAGCATGAATTTGATCTATGTCTGTACAAAAAGATGTAACCCGGGGTTAAGCCGCTTTCTAAAAAGAAGTTTTACGTTTTCATGTTACGTGTTTTGTTTGTTTATGTTTGCTTATTGAGAATTAAGATTGTTGGATGAGAACATATGAAATTGTAAATAAGATAGATGAAATTATAAGTTTAATGAATAAAATTGAATAGAAGTAAAGGGAAAAATAGTGAGAAATTAGAAAAAGAGTAATAAGATATGAAGCTGAATATATAAGATGCATATTAAATTGTGTTTGTATGGAAATGGGATAATTCGGAACTATGCTGTACTTAAATAAGATGTTTTATTTGCTTTCTTAAAAGATGTTCTATGTTCTTACGTTTTATTGGTTTGTGTATTGTTTTTGAAAATTAATAAAATTTGTTCTAAAAAAAATTACTATTTATTGACATCGTTTTAGAACTATAAATAAGCAAGTTAAGAATAAGGAAGTGAAAGCTGTCCTATTTTATTGTGCCTTTAGCCTGACCTGACTATTAAGGCAGGTCACAAATTTTGCCACATAAATAAATCTCAATTAATGATGAAGCTAGTAAAAATGCATGGAGTAGCATAACACTTCTCGTATACCATTATACTGTATGTTCTATCTATCCCTCCTCTCAACTTCCCGTTGTTCTTTATATAGAAAAGATTTTAAGTGCAATTTTCATGATGAAATTGGTATGTGTAACATAATTCTCATAAGTAATAGTAAAGAGTGTTCTTTTGCATGTAATTAAAATATGTGACTATGTATGATATACTTAGACCAAATATATTTATAATGGTGTTTAAAAGTTTGTGAACTCTCGAGTTTTCAATATTTTTGTATAAAATTAGATCTAAAATTAGATCAAATGAGTGAAAAGCCTTATGTCTGTTCATTTTTTTTGTACTGAAGACAATTATCCAAAACTACATAAGGAAAACAGGTATTATTTTAAATAATATTTATACAGAAATATGAGTTCACAAACTTTTAAGCACCATTGTAAACTGAAGTTAATTTCTGTGTCTGTGAATCCTTACCTATCCTGACTGAAACCAGCATGGCTGCATAAAGAACTCTCTGGCAAATTGGCCAAGTATAAATAGTGGAAAGAGGGGCACATAAGTAAGACAGATTATCAGCAAATAGCCTGAGCCTGCAAAGATGGAGTGAGGAAAGCTAAGGCTTGCAGCAAACAAAGGCTTGTGACAAAAGTAAAAAAATAGCAAAAAAAGCTTCTTCTAATATGTTAAAAACAAGAAAAAAAGTTAAGGAAACAATTGGTTTACTGCTGGGAGAAAGTGGCAAGAAGGTGACAAGCAACAGGGAGAAAGCAGAACTACTTAACTCATCTTTTGCATTTGTCTTTACACAAAGGGAAAAAACAGTCCAACCTGTCAAAAACAGCACCACAAAAAACAGATTAGGAACACAAGTTAAAATAGGGAAGAAAATGGTAAGTGAGCACCTGTCTATGCTAGACGAGTTCAAATCACCAGGACCAGATGGATTATATCCCAAAGTTCTGAAGGAACTGGCAGATGTGATCTCAGAACCACTGAATTATATCTTTCAAAGATCCTAGAGCACTGGGGAACTACCAGAGGACTGGAAAAAAGCTGATGTGGTTCCCATATTCAAAAAAGGAAAGACAATAGATCCACAAAACTACAGACCTATCATCCTGATCTGAATATCAGGGAAGATTTTGGAAAAGATAATCAAGCAACGATTCAGTGAACACCTAGAAGCAAACAAAGTAATAATCAAAATGGGTTTGTCAAAAACAGATCATACCAGACTAATTTTATTGCATTTTTTGACAAAGTGATAAAATTAATGGACCAAAGGAATGCTGTTGATATAATTTACTTGGACTTCAGTAAGGCATTTGACAAAGTAGACCATACCCTACTACTTGATAAAATAGAAAAATGTGGGCTAGACAGCATCACCACCAGATGGATTTGTAACTGGCTCACCAACTACACTCAAGGTGTAGTCCTCAACGAAACTGCATCTACATGGAGGGAGATATGCAGTGGGGCACCCCAGGGCTCTGTTATAGGCCCAGTACTCTTCAACATATTCATCAATTATTTGTTCAAGGGAATAGATGGGAAACTGATCAAATTTACAGACGACACTAAGCTAGCAGGAATATCCTACACTCCGGAAGATAAGCTTAAGATACAGAAGGATCTTGACAGACTTGAACATTGGGCGCTATCTCACAAAATGAATTCAATGGTGAAAAAAGCAAGGTAGATTTGGGCAAGAAAAATAAAATGCACAGGTACAGTATATGTGGTGCCTTGCACAATATTGGTGACTGAGTGAGGGATCTTGGAGTCCTAGTGGACAATCATTTAAATATGAGCCAGCAGTGTGATGCAGCTGCAAAAAAAAACCCAACATAGTTCTAGGCTGCATAAACAGAGGGACAGAATCAAGATCATGTGAAGTGTTAATATCACTTTATAATGCCTTGGTAAGGCCACGCTTGGAATACTGCATCCAATTTTGGTCTCCACAATGTAAAAAAGATGTCGAGACTCTAGAAAGAGTATAGATAAGAACAACAAAGATGATTAGGGGACTGGAGGCTAAAACATAAAGAATGGTTGCTGGAATTGGATATGTCTAGTCTTATGAAAAGAAGGACTAGGGTGACATGATAGCAGTGTTCTGATATCTCAGAGGTTGCCACAAAGAAGAGGTAGTCAAACTATTCCCCAAAGCACCTGAGGGTAGAACAAGAAGCAATGGGTGGAAACTAATCAAATAGAGAAGCAACTAAGGAGAAATTTCCTGACAGTTAGAACAATTAATCAGTGGAACAACTTGCCTCAAGTTGTAAATGCTCCAACACTGGAAGTTTTTAAGAAGAGATTAGATAACCATTTGTCTGAAGTGGTGTAGGGTTTCTGTTTAAGTTGGACTAGAAGACCTCCAAGGTCCCTTCAAACTCTGTTATTCTAAATTCTAAAACCTAGTACCATCATGTCGGTGTTGACTCTTAGCAACCACATAATTAGATTTTCTCCAGCATAGTCCTCTTAGCTTAGCTTTTTCCACAATTCATAACATGCTTTTTCTAGAAAAATAAGGTTGTTGTTTTTTTTAAAAAAGCAATAAGGTAAAGAAGTAACTTTTTTAAAAGAACAATTTTGCACATGAATTTTAAGGTAGTGCAAATTCAAGCAAGATATGTAGGATAGATTGTTGTGGATATGACAATTGATTATCATTTATAAACCAAGTGTTCACCCCTATTATGAAAAGCAATGACTGTTGCTACTGCTTCTACTATCAATACACTACACATAAATTCCACTAAACCTATTTTTACTTGAAAATTGCTTTAAAAGTGGGATGTTTGACAACTATACAACATTCTACGTATATCTCTTCTTCTTTGGAAACAACTGTTTTGATTTTAAAGCATTTGCATCTTTTACTACATCGCTAACAAGCTGCCAATCTGTAGAAAAATGAGAATGTATCCTGTTTTATGTTTTAAAAGGATGCTGTACAGGCCAATGATATTTAGAGAAGTTGATTGTTCCAAATATTTCCTTTCAATTCATGAGAAGGCCCTGCTCTTCCATCTTGTGAGCAATGCCTCTGAAATGTATTCTCCACTTCAGCAGATGTTTAGACTCAGACTTAATATGTGTACACATTGTTTAAATAACTGCAAAGCTTTGGTTCAACCTTTTCCATACTTTGCTAGTTAATTACCTGGGCTTTTATGTTTACATGCAGTTAGTGTATCTCTAGCTATAAAGTACATAATTTATAATTGATGTAAATGATTGTTATTATGTCAATTAAGCAGCTGGGTTCTCCACCTTCTCACTAAACAGAATGAGTGATAAACATTTACATGGAGATGCCTACTTTTCTTCAGAAAGGATAAAATAAATTACCTAGGTAGACCAGGTTGTCCAATTGTTCTCTGCTGAGGTAGATGTTGTATCCTGGTCTCTTCTCTTGACCTGTTGACTGCAGTAAATGGTCAATTTCGTCATGCACCACTGCAAAAGCTTCTGGGTGCCTCAACAGATAATACATCGTCCAGAATATAACAGGAATGGTGTTTCCCACCGAGGCCCACAGAAAGGCGAAATGATGTGCTGGGAGAAAATAAGTGAAAAGGAAGATTAATAGCATTTATTACACTGATTAGATTTGCAGTGTGCTAATTAAAAGATGTTAGGACACAGACCCAGCCAAGGATCAGTGAATGCTAATGAGGACCAATAGGCTTCTGAAAGTCTAATTTTCTGCTTAATGAGAATAGTTTGAAATGTAATTTCAGGGTGGGGGGTGGGGGTGAAATAAAGGGAGGAAATGCAGCTCAGTTATAATCTCGCTCATTATCACCATTAAGTATCTTGTTTTACCACTTCAGCCAAAAAAAGAGAGAGAAAGAAAGAATCAATTATCAGACAGGATTGTTTCAGAGTAAAACATTTTATCATTACCCAATTAGAGAAAAAACATAAAAATTTCAAGGTCACAGTTTTGCCATTTTATTTCAAAGGACTCTAGTAAATTATCTGATTCGACCTAAGCAATCATTCAAAAGTTTGCTACCTGCTTTGTCATAATCGCTAAGCACTTTATAGTTTTCAAGGATATCTTTTCTGTCTTGGACCACTTTAGAAACATCTAACCATTTCTCCATCTTTTTTGGATTTAAAAAGTTTATGAGTTCTCTCCGAATATTCTTGGTTGCTCCCAGCAATGTAATTGGTACATTTAGAGCCAAATAGGAAAAATTGGCATCAAACTTGAGAAATTTTTCTCCAATTTCATCAGTAACATTATAGCCATCATTATGAGGATCCCTTCCAAAGAAAGTTTTAAAACTGGCTTCAAATATTATAGAGAAGCAGAACTTGTGCATTTTTTCCATCTCCCAATCTACCATTTGTGAAATCTTTCTCTTAAATATATTTTGGAGGTTCTTCATCATGTTATCGGAGAGTGTGTCCAATGATTTGCCAAGAATATATTGATAATTCCTGTGTACATGTTCATTTAAGTCAGGGAAATTTCCATTTACAATTGGCGGATGATCAAATGCTTGGCTTGATATTTGATCTGCAAATTCTGTAAATCCCAGATACTTGCTGTTCTTGGTCATAAGAGGATATTGTAGGGGGTTTATTATAAATGTAATATATTTGCCTGAAAGAAAAAGAAAAAAGAATTTGGTCAAGACCCACATGATAATTTATGCCAACATTCTGCAACCTGTTGTCTTAGAGTAGTGCTTCTCTATCTCAGCAACTTTAAGATGTTTGGACTTCAACTCCCACAATTCACCACCTAGCCATGGTTGGCTGGGGAATTTTAGGAGTTGAAGTCCATTGAGAAACAATGCCTTAGAGGGATCATATACAATAGCTCCCCATCATCTCTAACACAAGACATATGGTGGCTGATACTGATCTAGAAAACAATACGTTTGAGAAATCTGATGTAGTCAAAATCATTTTTCTGGTGTTTCTTTCCAAATTATAGTAAAACATGGCAGTCTCAGAATCCTCACAGCACCAGAAGGGAGATCTTTCAAAAATACTGAAGAAAAACAGTCATATATTTGTATATATAAAAATATGGCATACATTTTATATGTACATTACAAAAAAGGAAATTACAACAAACTACTATATTGGGTTTTGAGGTATGAAAAAATAGCAAATAAACCATGGCAGCATTGATAAACCCTGATAGCATTGCTATGCAGAAAAAGTTGCAATACTGTGCCTCAAATTTCTTTCTTTCTCCCAATCACCAGAAATACGTCATAACAGAATTAATGCTTTGCTTTATACAGATAAACAGCATTATTTTTTTATTTTCCCCAATCCTTTTACATTCCTGGCTTTTTATTATATTTCTATTAATATTTGTGGACCACATAAAATAATTTGCTATAATGCTATAATGTTTTGCATTCTGGTTCCAGTAACAAATTATTCATTTTTATTATGGTGTCTCCTGAGGTAATTACCATATTTTTTGCACTATAAGACGCACCTGACCATAAAATGTACATAGGTTTAGAGGAGGAAAAGGGGCAATGACAAAGACAGAAGAGGCGGGGTTCAGCACTGTAAAAAGACCCCGCTGCTGCAGCCTGCGTTTTTCACTCCATAAGATGCACAGACATTTTTTGGGGGAAAAAAGTGTGTCTTATGGAATGAAAAATACGATAGTTTAACAATATAATTTGTGAATGTTTCTAAAATGTTTCCTATGCTTTATTCACTAATATATAAACTAAAAGTTAGTTTAAATATTTCCACAACAAATCCAAAGTTGAGAAAGTCCACATTTTTTGGTACATAATTCATCAACAAGTCCAGGTTTAAAATCTTATTTCATTTCCCAGCATCATAAATTTAACGAAAATGGTACACTTGCTAAAGCTTTAAAAATCACTATTCTTTCACTTCTAAAGACTAAAACCTGCAAAACTTCTTCTGAATTGGCCAATAAACATAACAAAGAATATTTTGTGGAAATATTTTGTTAAAACAAAACATTTCCATTCTTTTCAAGGTACCTTGCAGGTTTTTCATCTCTATCTTCAGCAAAATATAGCTTTGGAAACGTCTGAAATTCATTTGAACAAAACAGTAATTTTAAAACTATAAAGCATTTATAGAGTACCCAAAACACTGTAAAAAAGCAAAAATAAAGAATTTTATTTTTAATATATAAAATAAAAAGTATAATGGGAAAAGCTATGTGGAGTCTAGAAGAGACATTCCCCAAATAATGTACAGTACAAAGGTTCCTCCCCCAACACCAGCTATGAAATTCACCTTCAGCTGAAACGTTGTAAATATACAGTAGTGAATATAAATGAAATGCTACAACCTTTCTTCTTGCGATCCCAACTGAATACAATTGTCAACAGCTTTGAGGCCTGATAATGTATTTATTGTATCTCAGAATAAACAACAGAAACAAAAATAGATAAATAAACCACTGGTGGAATTCAATTTTTTTTACTTCTGGTTCTGTGGGCGTGGCTTGGTGGGTGTGGCAGGGGAAGGATACTGTAAAATCTCCAGTCAGAGGTGGTTTGCCGGTTCTCCGAACTACTCAAATTTCCGCTACCGGTTCTCCAGAATTGGTCAGAACCTGCTGAATACCACCTCTGAAATAAACCTTTCTGACTTAGTTTGCTGCTAGACAAAAGCCACATTATACTCTATAAAGAAAGCTCTTAGGTTTTTTTATCTAAAAATCCAGCTTGCCTTTACTTTGGATTGGAAATATTATCATGAGATAATCATAGATCTAAGAAGTTTAACCCAAAATATTAGTTTAGTGAAAGAAGAAATCTGAACAATATGCAGTTTTAATTTCTAATTCATTACATCTGTACCCAAAAATGCTCATTTAGGAATGTTCCCATAAACAAGACCAAGGAGTGATCTTGCGCAGTATTATAGGGAATTCCAGTAGAGAGAAGTTCCCTGAGAATGGACTCCAGCAATAGTCCGAAAACTTGGAAGACTAAACCTCTGGTTCTGGTGACCAACCCAGGTTGGATCCTACAATGTATATTTGCCTTCATTCAATATAGGGAATACTCAGAAATCATAGGTTATTCCTATATAACAGACTTGAATATGAGTGCTTTCATTATGAAACTCATGCACTTTCAAATGGTTGCTTTTCTCTTGGGAGACAGCAACTATCATTTTCAAGTTTGCCACATCTTATTAAGAGAATCAAGCTACAGTGGAGCATCTATATAGTTTTTAATTACTGAAACTCTTAGTTTTATAGCTCTTTAAATAATGAGGCAGAAAATTAGAAGCAATTCAAAATCAGACACTTTCCCAATGTCTGGAATATCTGACAAGTCAGGAGTTTAAAATCACTCCTTGCAATTCCTCTGAGATAGGAAGATTGTTTAATTACAGTTTTTTTTTTTCTTTCTTCAAAATGATGCCTGGAATGTGGAGGTGATTGCTTTCTCTGGCATTTTGTTTTGGGCCATGATGCATTCACAAGCAGATGTCACTTAAAAAGAAGAAATAAACTTGTCCAATTATGAAAAAGCTTATAAGGCAGCCCAAATTCAGAAACAATCTCCAATGTCAGTAGGAACCAGGGACTGTAGATCCTGCAGTCACCTATTTATTTATTAAATTTTGTACCATCTATTTCCTTTCAAAACTGGAAACTCTAAATTCTATTTGATAATATTCAATATTAGCAAGTCTTTAGCTTGTGTGTTTTAAGGACTGCAACAGAATAATTTTGTGACTTAGGAGACAAGCCCAGAGGGCAGATAAAATTTCTCTGTCAATAAATGTGTATAAATTAATAAATGTGTTATAGGATACATTATTGGTATTATTATTGTTATAAATCAGATTTGATATGTTGAGAAATATATGGGCACAGAAACTCATGGGTGCCATTCATTAATGCTATTAATTCTATTTCATGGATACATATTTGTAGATATTACATACACAGATTTTTTTTAAATCTAAAAATTACATGCTTGAATCTTTCATTACATAAAAATATATTCTCCTACGCACATTTCTCCATATTCATCTTTTTAAAGCCCACAAACATAAGTTATTTTCCAGCTATATAAAAACATAAGAGTTGTTTATTTCTTATTTCCAGAATATAACAGAATAACAGAGTTGGATCTATTTATTTATTTATTTATTTGATTTGCCAATTGTTTACAAGATAATAAGTATAAGTGTATACATAGTTGTGAATACATGAAATGGGTACATATAAGAAAAATAAAAGAAGAATAAGAGAAACAATAGGACAGGGACGGTAGGCACGTTGGTGCGCTTATGCACGCCCCCTAGTCCAACCCTGTGCTCAAGCAGGAAACCCTGTACCATTTCAAACAATCTCTTCTTAAAAACCTCCAGTGTTGGAGCATTTACAACTTCTGGAGACAAGTTGTTCCACAGGAAATTTCTCCTTGCTTCTTCTCCTTGATTAGTTCCCATCTATTGCTTCTTCTCCTGCCTTCATGTGCTTTGGAAAATAGGTTCATCCCCTTAAATATTTGAACACTGCTATCATATCATCCCTAGTCATTTTCATTAAACTAGACATACCCAATTCTGACAACTATTCTGCATATGTTTTGGTCTCCAGTCCCCTAATGATCTTTGTTGCTCTTCTCTGCACTCTTTCTAGAGTCTCAACATCTTTTTTTATATCATGGTGACCAAAACTGGATGCAATATTCCAAGTGTGGTCTTACCAAGGCATTATAAAATGGTATTAACACTTCGTGTGATTTTGATTCTATCCCTCTGTTTATGCAGTCTAGAACTGTGTTGGCTTTTTTGGCAGCTGCAGCACACTGCTGGCTCATATTTAAGTGATTGCACACTAGGACTCCAAGATTCCTCTCACTGTTAGTACTATTGAGCCAGGTATCACCTATTCTATATCTGTGCATTTGGTTTTTCTTGCCTAAATATAGAACTTTACTTTTCTCACCATTGAAACTCATGGAGATGTCTATATTTAGAGATTTTGCTGAGCCCCATGACTTCTAGGTAACATAATTGCATAGAGTTTTACAGTCTAAACTTTTGCCTCTGACCTAAGCCAACAATTTCAGTCTGGCCACCATTTGATGTTCTTGATGCACAGGTAATATCACTGCACTGTGTTTTCTGGATATTAGTTTGACATGGCATTAGAAAGCTTAATTCTAACTCAGCATTGGCCCAATAAAGATCAGTTACCTTGTGAATATTTAAATTTGTACGTACTTAAGGATGCTTAATTACATCAGAACCTCAAGGGCAGGGGTGGGGTTCTCCTGGTTCAGACTGGTTCTATAGAACTGATTACGATTCTGCGCAGTTCGGACAACTGGCAAATTGTGCCCCTGGCTGGCCCCTATTCCCTTTTCTTCCTCCCAAAGACCAGCTGTTCCGACAATCAGCTGTGTTGGGATCCCACTCGCTGTCTTACTGCTTCACCCAGGAGGCTTCCCTGAGACCCAGGAGGCAAAAAGTGGTGCTTGGAGGAGAAATGCTGTGCTCCCCGGTACTCTTTTTTTTTTTTTTTTGCCTTCCTGGGCCTCAGGGAAGCATCCTGGGAGAAAAATTGTCTCCAGGAGGCTTCCCTGAGGCCCAGGAGCCAAAAAAATTGGGGGGAGGGTTGCTGCAAAAGAAACAAAAAACCAGCCATGCCCACCCAGTCACATGACAATGGCCACCTAGCCACACCCACAGAACCAATTGTTTAAAAAATTGAATCCCACCCCTGCTTAAGGGTAACACAGGAAATACAGTAATGTAGCCTGCAAAAATACAAACAAGTTTCATATCTACTCATAAAAACATGCATACTTTGAATATTTAACAAGTGGTACGGAAAGTTCTAATTTGGCAGTGCCTTCTGTTAGTCCACAATCACATCTCAGAGGAACTTAATTTTCCTTTTTTTGGAAGACTTAAAAGTTAAAAGTTCTGGCCAAATTATGGTCACCACAATCTTAATACTGGCTCATCTTCTCTCATTTTCTAACTAAATACTGTTGAGATTCCCACCTCTTTTCAAACAAACATTAGACACAGCTATCAGTTTTGATGTATGTGTGTGTGAGAGAGAGAGAGGGAGGGAGAACTATTAGAACTTGCTTGCAATACTTGTATTTCCTACTTGATAAGCAAGATGGAATCCTTTATCATTGTCCAATATTAAGTAGAACCAGAGGCATCTTGAGATGGGTGGGAGACAGTGTGGTCAGAGTGATCCCAGCAGCACCACAATACATGTTTCTCCCCTTTTCTACATGTGTTGCTGTATCACACATATGTACCAAAGAGCCAGAGCTTGTAGCATGATGCTGCACTTATCATTCAGGTGAAAGGGGCAAATTACTATGGACAACACTGAGTGATATACACATTAGAGAAACTGAATGTGTTTTCATTGTCCAAGGTAGCAATCATGTTTCATCCTTGAAAAGTCAAAGAAGTTGACAAAATTATGCCTAACTGGAAGTTTCTCTTTTGGGTGCATGAACAGTCACTGAAACTATAAAAATAATTTCAGTGGTGTGAAATTTTTGAAACATTGTTCCCAGTTTTATAAATTAAGGCTGAAAACTCATTTTGGAAACATGGGAAATGATTCAATTAGTAGTCCCCCCCCAAATGACAGATGCAGTTATACTGGGACTCTCCTGGCTTGACTTTTACGTACTTAGGAATCAGATTTCTATAGAACTCAAGAAGATTTACTTTTGGAAATATATTGGATTTATAATATTACACCACTGTGGACAATTTTCTAATTGTTGATTATCTTTCAGATAAAAGTTCACAAAGTACCTCCTCTCTCTAGTTTTGAACAGTTTGTAAACAAAGGTAAAAAATAATTACTGTCTTCATAATATAGCCATAAACTGTTCAGAGATTTCAGTATTTTCCCCCCTCTGGCTACAGGCCAATCTATCACAAAGAAATCATCTTGGGAGTCACTTTTTATTATAAGCACCAGTGACCAAAAGACTGGAAATACTACACTCTGCCCTGATATTATTTAACAAGACGATTTTGAATGCTATTAACCTGAAGATGTCAGCTAGCTTTCCAACTCTGAGCATTCAGGGTAAACAATTTAAGATTTCTTTAAAAATTAATTAATATTAATTTAAACCATCTGTCCACCATCTGCTATTTTCAGATGAAAAATATGAGCTGTTTTCTTTGTGATCTTGACTCCAACATTTTGCAAAACAATCCCCAATTCTTATATATTTAATTACCAATATAAAATAAATTATCATTTAAGTATTGGAACAAAGTTCTTCCATTCTCTGAGCTCAATTGTTTGAAACATCATCCTAATACATGCCCATGATCTATGGTCCCTTAGGAATCATTTGGATTTATTTCCAAATAAATTTGTTATGACCTGTACAATTATATAAGCTTATTCTATGTAAGCCCACTGAAGTGTAATGCTACACGCAATATACTTCTGACAAAGTGTCACGAAATCAACACCTCTATTAGTCCAATTAATTTCACTTCATGCCAAAAAGCAACACCCCATTTGCAAAATCACTACTCAAGTAACAAAAGATAAGAAGAAAGGAGGGGGGTGGGGAGAAAACAAAATACCCATAGAATTCAAATCCAGTACAAATTGAATGACATAACATTGACTTACAAAAGCAAGTCATTGAAATAAGATATTTATTAATAAAGTATACTTCAATATATTGAATATTATCAATATTTATATCAATGATCATCATGAATGTCAATATAATATAATGTACTTAATATACTTCCTTGACATCTGAAGTGGTAAAAGAGGAAGTGAAGAAGAAGAGGAAGAAAGTTCAATATAATTAACTACTGCTAAATTTTTATTTTATATGCTGATGTATAACTGAGGAGGGGGGTTAATCCTACAAGATTTTATAAATTCTGTGATTTTTTTTCTGCGTAAGAGTCCAGTTACTATCTGGGCCATGGTAGAAATACACAGTCTCTTGATTATAAAGTACAGTGTTGTTCAATAAAAGTTTTGATCAGAGTTACAATCATACACTCCTTGTATTTGCTTTTCCTCTATCATCCCCTTTATTACATCTCAACATCTGAAAATTCAAGACAAAGGGATGCAGCTCAAGAATTGAGCATTTAAACAATAGCACAAACTTTTGTCCCTGTACATTATCAGGATTGTGGCCTTCCTGTTTAAGGCTGGGCATCAGCTGGTTAAAAACATTTTCATGTGCTATTCATTTGTCATTCATTAGTTTTGGATCTAACTGGAAATCATCTATCCTTATGTCATCTGATCAAGGATACAATCACCAATGAGAAACAGAGCAGAGGGTTCTCAGCAGGGGTGGGCTTCAAAATTTTTAGCAAGGGGTTCTCTGCCCAGTTGCTGGGTGGGAATGGCCATGGTGGGCATGGCCTCCTGCACCATGGCAGGGGGTGGGGGCATTTTTGCCCTCCTTGGGCTCCGGAGGCTTTCCTCGAGCCTCTGGGAGGGCGAAAACAGCCTCCCTGGGCTCCAGAGGCTCTCCTGTTTCCAGCCTTCCTGAATTTTTGGGAGGCCTGTTTTTCGCCCTCCCGGAGCCTCCGCACGCAACCTGCACTTACCTACATCTAAAATGGACTGTGTGAGGACTCCTGGGAGGGGCGGGGTGGGTGGGGCCAGCCAGGTGTGGGATTTGGGGGTTCTCTGAACTGTGCAGATTCTTAGCTAGGGGTTCTCCCGAACCCCTGTGAACCCCCAGCAGCCCAGCCCTGGTTTTCAGTATGTTAATATTCAGCAAGAAACTTTCCATAGTTTATTGCTAGACTATGTATTCATTGAGCAATACAAGTAGTCCTTGACTTATGATCAAAATTGGGACTGGAATTTCTGTCACTAAGGGATGCACCAGTCAGCATGTGATTGGGTGATTTACAATCTTTTTTGCAACAGTTGTTAAGTGAATCACTAGATCATTAAACAAAGCTGGCTTTTCCCATTGACCTTTCTTGTTGAAAGCCAGCTGACAAGGTTGCTAATGGCAATCACATGACTCTGGGCCTGGGGTACTGAACCACTGTAAATACATGCGAGTTGCCAAGGGCCAAATTGCAATTATGTGACTATAAGGACATTGCAACGTAAGTGGTAGGACTGATTTTAAGACACCTTTTTCAATGTTGTTGTAACTTTGAATGGTTCTAAACAAATGGTTGTACATTGTGAAATGCCTGAATTATTAAACTATACATCATAATATAGGTACATGTATACATGAAATATGGCATCTGTTACTGAAACTCTTATGTAATATTTTACATATTCGTGGTACTGCTCCCAAGAACATCCAACATACTTCAGGTCTGCTCACTAAAACATACCACCTTATGAGACCTTAGAGGCATATCTTCTTGTATATATTCCTGACTAATTTTATGTAATTTATCTACATAACTCATCTTCTTGGGTTTGCTTGGGAATTTAAAAACTAAATACTCCTTGCTGCTCAGTAAACAGTTAGCTTCCCCAGTTGCATGAAATTAAACATCCATACAGTATTTACAAATCTTATAATGACAATCTTTTAGAATTGGTTAATTTAACAATATTGCACATATACTATGAAAATTCTAATTTTTGTTTACATATGAACGCTTTGGATGACCATTCACTTCACAATGAATCTTTGTAAAAAAACAGGAATAATATAAAAATCAAGAAGAAAATGTGAAAAATGTAGGATACTCTGATAATCTCAGATTGTTCAAGAAATGTACAGTTTAAAGCAGTTTATTCAATAAAACAAACCAAACTTCCGGTCTGAGTCCCTTCGCTGACAGACCGAAACCGCGATCGTGCACGGTTTTGATCCATGCTCGCTGCCAGAGCGCCCTGAGCCAGCTGGTATCGGAGCTAAGCCACCCTGTAGAGGTGGTGAAGAGGGGGGTGACTGCCAGCAGGGTTGAGGAGAGCCGCATCTCTCCTCCTCAGCTGGCCATTACTCCCTTTCCTGAAGGCGGTTGCAGCGGTGATCATAAATGGCCACCTCAAAGAAGAACTTGACTGGAAAGAATGTGCAGGAGGAAGATAAGAAGAGAAAGTCTTGGTTGACTAGGTCAAACTGCAAAAGCAACAACACATGGTACCCTGGAATTTAAACTATAAAAAAAATAACATTGTTCCCAAAGAAGATTTTGAAGCAGCGAAGGAGAGAAGGAAGGGAAAGGATTTGGTTTGGTTTTCATTTCTCTTCCCTTCCATATACTGACAGCTAAGGGACTTAAGCAAGAAATTGAAAAAAAATCCACTTTGACATCAACAGGCATTTAAGCTGAAAATAAAACGTCAAAGGGATAATAAAGATTTCTGGACACTTAAAAGCTTTTAAAAGCAGGAAAGGAGAGAAAAAGAATAAAAGGGCAGGATCTGGAAAAATGGAGGAGACTGCCTGGAACTAAAACCTCAACAATATTCCTAAAAGATACATTTTAACTGAAACTTGGCAACAAAATAGTAGAACCCCAGGAAGAGAAAGTGGAAAAAAGAAGTAAGAAGAAATAGCTTGGAATTATTTGGATTATTTGGTGATCTCTGGATTTTTGGTTATTTGCATTTAAATGACTAAAATCAATCGGGTGGTTGTTTAAAAGTGTTTAAAATGGCACCACTTTTAGAAGAATTGAAAATGGAACTTAAAAAGTACAAAGAAGATGCACAAGAAGGGAGAGGTTCTTTTGGCTTCGTATTTCAACTCTTAGAAATGGAGAGCTGGAACTATGACAAATAACAAGAAACATTTGCAGAACAAGAAGATTGGGACAAAGAAGAAGCCATCTTTAATGATCAAGTAACTTTATGTGGGGGAAAAAAGAAAAGGGGGAAAAGAGAATGAAAAGTTTAAGATTTGAAATAACAACCCCAAAAAAGAAGAATAGTTTAAAAAATAAGTATAATATTAGAAAGCAACAGAAGAGGGGATTACAGAAGAGAGAATTAGAAGTAGAGAGACAAAGGGGTAAAAAGGGGAGGGAGAAGAAGAGAGGGAAGAAGGAAAGGAAAAGAAGTTATAAAGGACAGAAACAAGATATAGAGAAACAGGGCAAAGGTATAAGAATTCAAAGTATAAGCCTGTTTAGAGATAATGGGTGAAAACTTAATTGTAATAGGGATTCTGCAAAGGTACATAAGATAGTATTGTTATATTACAAATAGAAATACTTTTTGAAAATATGCTTAAAACAATGGATAAAATATTTATTGTAATCTAGTGGAATGTTTGTTAATAAACAAATGAAATAAAGTGAATGAGAGAATTAAATTAGAAAAGGATGGGAATATTTTAATTATTATTAATGATTTATAAAATATAAGTAAAGAGAAATATGGAAAAAAATTAATTATGAAAAGTTTATGTGTTCCCAAGGAAGTATGATATTTAATTGAAAAGAAAGGTTAAAGATGTTAAGATTTTAATAAATATTAATGATAGAATTGAATTGGAATGGAATGAGTGTTATATATATATATATATATGGATCTTTGGTTATTCGGGTTTTCTCCCGCGTAAGATTGGAAGTATCTAGGCAACGTTTCGATGAAGTCTCATTCATCATCTTCAGGCTTCTGTCTTCAGCTCTGTGCTTCTCACTTTTGATTGGAAGTTATGTATTATATTGAATGTTATAATCTTAAAGGTATACATTGAAGCTGAAATAAGAGTTGAATGGATAAAATTAAAAGATATAAAGGTGTCATACTCCAGTTAGTAACGACAGCGGAAAATTTGTTTAATGAGAAAAGATACCGGCCCCCCCGGCCCTTTTTGTGTGGCAGGCCCCGGGGGGGTGCCAAGTTTCGGAGGGGGGGGGGGGGGGGGGGGGGGGGGGGGAAAAAAAGGAACCGTCGGGTGGGAGGCGCTCTTTGTAGTGTCCAACAAAAAGACCTTTTCGGGCGGTTTAAAGACCCCCTTAGGGAGTTATATGAAATTGAAACAGGACAGACAAAAGTATAAATATAATGATTTGAACTGAGATGAGATAATCAAAATAAAGTTGAGAAAATTAAAAGAGGGGAAAAACTATGTAGAAAATGTAAAACAGTAATAAGATATGGAATAGAACACAAAAATGAGCATGAAATTGAGTTTGTGTCTATATGAGGAAGTGTAACCGGGACCATGCTATTTTCAAAAAGAGATGTTTTATTTGTATTATGTTCTTTTTGTGAAAACCCAAATAAAATTTTCAAAAATAAATAAATAAAATAAAACAAACCATATGATTGCGACAGTGAGAATACATATAAAATATTGAAATATACTGTGAAATGCATGGGATATGCAATCCCAAAATGCTGCTATCTATATGATAGTGAAATACAAACTTATTTCTAATCAAGTTGGCCCAATATCAAATTTAATGGAATAAATTCTCCGGGACTGAAAAAAGTGCTTTTCATTCAAATGTTATTTCTTTATTGGCTGATGAAGTATATCTCCATTGCACATTTCTTTATTAGACATGCTTAGAACAGAATATACAGCTGGAAATAGCTGTGACAATGTATTTTAGCTGGGTAGATATGAAAGATCAGATGTTCTGATTATTTTTTTTGTTTTTTGTTTTTGTTAAGTGGTATTAAGAGATTGAAGCCGGGATAAGTCTCCTACTTTCAAAGCCCTTGTGAGGTCAGAGCAGGTCTCCATACAACAATTATTTTCCACAGCAACAATTATTTTAATTTCCTACACTAGCGTCATGTTAGCTCAGATTCACTTTGAATTCTTCATGGGGTGAAGCAATTGCAATTAAGAATAGTGTTGCCTAGAACTGCAGGATGAGAGAGGGAGAGAGAGGCGGGGGGAGGAGGGAGAGAGAATACAACATGTAGAAATAGGTTTTTTGGGACATAAAAGGGAGTGATTGCTGATTCCATTTATGTAACACACTGGTCTTTCTTATTAGAAAGATTTTGCTGAAAAGTTGACAATGATGTACAGTAGTGACTCACTGGAATGACGTTTAGGGAAAATGATTCTGCTGCACCACCACACAAAACCAATTAGAGAACTATTTTCCACGACAGGTCAGGAATTTCCATTGTTTCTTGTGGAGAATAATTTCTTTATTAAGGTGACATCCATGTCCATTATTGCTTTTTGGAATGACAATCATTTGCTTATCATACAGGAAAGTACAATCAGTGAAATCACGTCACCAATCTGAGGCAATGCCAGAAACTCCAAGCATCAGCCTGTGTTTTCCAAATGAACTAATCTGAGAATTAATAAGGAGAACATTATATATTGGCACTATTTTTGACAAGACTTTATAGTGGCACATCAAGAGGAAAAGGTAAAGCTAGTGCAGAGATGCTCTAGATAGTTTGGCATTTCTGAATCCCTCTATTTTGCCAGTTCTGAAAGGCTCCCTGAAATATTAGTACCTGAAGTAATGAGGGTTTGCAATTCTTATGGTATCTCCATGACTGTTAGGAATATGAGTCACCTAACAGCTATTTGGGTTAGAAATATATAAACCAGGATAAACATTTTAAAACTGTATCTTTAAGAAAATGCAAAACTGTAATTAGGTGTGGTTTCTCAAATGGCCATAAGATGGAGCCAGAAACCTGGGTTGTTTAGTCTGAGTCTCAGAAGAGAGCGTGAGTGTATCTCTGTTTCCTTCTGTTGGAAAGTGTTGCCGTTCCTCCATTTTTCCTAATTGACTGCTATTTCTGGATTTAATGTAAGTCTGATACTGAACTGTTTTTTCACACTGGACTTTGATATTTGGATTATCCCTGGATTGAAAAACTGACTGATTTACCTGTGAATGACTTTTGGACTGCTTATCTTGAACTTTGCTTAAACTGTCTGGAAGTAAAAACCTACATTTACTGTACAGTGTATCTGTGTGCTGTATGTGTATTATTCAAACACTACTCTCAAATACGTCTCCCTGTATGCGCTCATTCTCCTAATGGGGAATTATCTCAACAATGACCTTCCAATAATTAATAAGAAATATGGAAAAGGTAAATGAACAAAAACCATAAACTATAATGTGCCTTTTCTTCTGCTGTTTTATAAGTCAAAATACAATATGTTGACCCAGAGATATGTGATCTTTTTTGCCCTCCCCTTGCACTATACAGTGGTGGGATTCATATTTTTTTACTACCAGTTCTGTGGGCATGGCTTGGTGGGCATGGCAGGGAAAGGATACTGTAAAATCTCCAGTCAGAGGTGGTATTTGCCGGTTCTCCGAACTACTCAAAATTTCCACTACCGGTTTTCCAGAACTGGTCAGAACCTGCTGAATACCACCTCTGATCTTGCAGCTGTTTGATGGTTGAAGGCTGTTGATAGGACTTTGTGATAGATTTTGGGGGAGAAGCAAACAAAAAGATCCAACGACTTGGAAAAACAGGCCAGAAAATTTTTGGTAGCCATCAGAATTGTTCACCCTTACTTCCCCACACCATACCAATTCACAGAATGTCAGAAATTTCTGCATTATTGACTACAGATGAGGTGCATCTGTGCTGTGCAACGTAGGATGTCCATTCTGGCTCAGATATTAAAAATTATTAAAAATAATTGGATTCCTTTTTTTCTTGTACAAACTTATATATTAATTGAAATAATTAGATATTATATTTTGGGGAAACATCCAGCAAGGCTTGATGGAGCTATTAAGAGAGGGCTAAGCTTAGAGGCCTTGAATTGCAGGAAGCTGCACAGGAATGATCTTCCTTAGAATCTCTGAAGCCTCCTCTGATTATTCCAAAGGTGACAAGCCTTGCCATCTACCAATTTCTCCAATCTTGCCAACATCATAAACTGTCAATAAAGTAACATTGCAAAGGGGAAAAATTACAGTACACAAGTAAAACAATAAAAAGTAAAAGTAAAACATAAAAGGAAGAAAATGCGATTACAAAAATACACCAAAACAATGTTATTATTGGCTTGATTGAAACAACCACATTAATCATGTCAGTTAAGGGCTGTCAGTATACTCTACCTGATTCCTTCCAGATATGTTAGGACTATAAGTCCCCAAATCCACGGCTAGTTTGGAATTCTTGTGTTGAACTTTCAAGATATTTGAAATGAAAACTTGAAATTTTATTACACAAATATTATAGTTTCCTACAATCTAATCCTCTACAAAAAGTGATAGTGTTTGAACATTTCAGTTGGAAAAGGAAGGGAAGACATAGCAAAAATATTGAAAATCAGTCATGGTATGGAAAATGTAGGGGAAAATGTTACTGTAGAATTGTATTTGTTAAACCTAAATATGGGAGATTGAGGATGAAATAAAGTACCTATATTACTTTAAGTATTCTTACTTATTAAATGCAAACTGCCCAGAATCATCTAGAGTAGGCAGTGTTTAAACTGAATGATGGATGGATGGATGGAAGGATACACACACATATATATAGGCATACATACAATCTATATTCCTTTGTGCTATTATTTTAATCTACTAAAAATACTCTTAATAAGCAAACAAAACAAAATGTTGCTCACCAGCCATGTGTATGGTAAAAATATCTCCATGTTTTTTATTCAAAGTTAATAAAAAATTTGTAGCATTTTTTCTAAAGTCCAGGGCCACTCCCAAGAAAGGAATCCAACCATTTATTAAGGGAGGTTCTCCAGTGTGCCTGAAAAATAAAAAGGAAGCACTGTTACTTGATACATTGCTTAATATGATCAAAGTATATTATATTTGAAAATGTAAAAGCTTGGCAGTTACACCCTGAGATTTTTTTTTTAATTCCTTAGGTGCCAAAGTGTCTACATCCATATATTTTGCCACTTATTTTGACTATATTGTAAAATCAATACAAATTGGTTTAAATGTTCAGTTAGGGAACTGATTCATCGTAAAATGTATCTATAATAGGACACTACCCAAGCATCCAAAGTAAAGCAGTCAAATAGTCAGATTTAGTATTTTTAAAGTCTAAAACATCATCCCAATTCAAATCATAAATAAATAATAATAAAAAACCTAACTAAAAAAAACACAAATATGGGCATCTGCATCTATATGAATTATATATTCTTAAAGACAATTACATTTCAAACCTCTGTATTTAATATTTCTGTCCAAAGGTAACCTTATATACATGAAAGTAATTTAGGAAGGACATAGAGAATATAACTGAACTAATTCTTCTCCAGAAGGTTTTTCAATTGCATTAAGTTTTCAATTGCACATTATTCTGCAATACCATTGATTCAATGAAATATGCATTCTAATATTTCAATCATTTATAACAAATATACCATAGTAGCTAACAACAAGATATCAATCAATTTCATAAGCTAAAATGGACTTTATTTTCATGGTCAGTTTTCAAGGACTTGCTGAAATAAATACTTTTGTGCATGCCATAATCCAATCCAATCCAATTGACTGATTAACTGAAATACACATAGATTTACCATCTCCACTAGAAATTCTAGCTGCCTTGTATTTGAAATCCATTAACTCTATAAGAGTAAATCAAAGCACAAAATATCATTCAAAGCAATCCAACTATGGAGATTCTTAATCAACCAGATCATAATTGTCCCAAAGGTGCTTTTTCAAGAGACAACTGGACTTTCTGTTTTTTGATGTTTCACTTCTCATCCAAGAAGCTTCTTCAGAGCTGAAGAAGCTTCTTGGATGAGAAGTGAAAACGTCTTCAAAGAAAAAACACAAAACCAGTTGCCTCTTGAAAATGCACCTTTGGAACATGCAGAACAATCATTATTCCCTGAGCAGTTTTCTCTGATTAAGTAACAATTTCCATACCCAAAACTTTATTTTATCAAGATTTATCAAGTTCAAATTCTAAATCATCTTTCCAGAATTCTTCAAGAGAATGCTTAGGCATCCATTCCTAATCATGCTGATGAAATGGTGAAATGCTTGTGACATGCCAAGGCTAGTTCCACAGGTTCATATTTGAGTTACAACATCCCATTCAAGTACCTATATATACAAAAGCGAAAGACCACTCATGCAGCATCACAAAATCTCCAGAACCATAAAGCCTACAAACTTGAAATTTGGCACATATGTTCTTCTTGGTTTCTAGGTGCTTGTTAAGAAAGGATTTTTCGAAATGACCATCCGATCATTAGTATTTCTTAATTCAGTAATTAACACACTCTGATGCTAAGGAGTTCTAATCCCCCTCCCCACCTGAAAAGAAATCTGTTCCAACTGCCAGTTGCCTCACATTCCGTTACCTCACCTTCCGTTACCTTAGTAACTCCACAGGCATTTGCACCACTCAGGTAACTCGAGAATACAGACAAACCTCCATGTTGCCTCAATGACTCTCTAAAAGGATGCAAACTACACTTCCAAACAGGAAGCTATTTTGGCATCAAAGGTTGCAGTATTTTTAGTATCCAGTCAGAGCTGAAAAAGCTCCTTGGATGAGAAGCAAAACATCTTCAAAGAAAAACCAGAAAGTCCAGTTGCCTCCTGAAAAAATACACCTTTGGGACAGCAGTTGAAGGATTGCATTTTACAACACTTTTGCTGAATGGATAGATAGATGATAGATAGATAGATAGATAGATAGATAGATAGATAGATAGATAGATAGATAGATAGATAGATTATAAAGGAATGGAAAGGAGAAAGGAGGAAGGAGGAAGGGAAAGAAAAGAAGGAAAGGAAAGGAAGCGAAAGGAAAGGCGGAAAGAAGGAAAGGAGGAAGAGAAAGGAAGGAAGGAAAGAAGGAAAGAAAAGGATGGGAAAAGAGGAAGGGAAAGGAGGAAGTGAAGAAGGAAAGCCCAGGTTCCTGCATAGCCTGATCACACAGTTTCATCACGAAGCACGGGTATCCAGCTAGTAATATATAAGAGGAAAAGCTTTCATCATGATGTACTTTTTATTGTTTGCCTTCCCCATCAACATTAATGAACTATTCAATGCTTATTTAAAGAGTATTAAATATCACTGATATGATTCCTTAGATGCTACCTGAAATACATGAACATCAATTTCTGATAGTTGAGACTTTCATGAAGGAAACCTTGAGCTATCTGAAAGCAAGTTGATCCTTAAGATCACTTTTATAAATCTACTCTGTAAAATCTACCTTCTCTTTCTTGTCTTAAATATATTTATTCTCATGTTAAAAAGAAGATGAGAAGAATGGCAGGAAAGGAAAATATTAGAAACCAAAATTTGTTTTCACCTTTTAAAAACTTATTAGGCATTTGAAATGATAGAATATACAGTATATAATCAGAGGGAATAGTACCGCATCCAAAGCTAACAGAACCTCTATCTGAAATAATTCTATAAAACTATTTTCCTTCCTAATTACATGGATTGTCTTAATTGACAAGCATCAACATTTTAACATGTTTAACATGTTTTACTACTGGTTCTGTGGGCGTGGCTTGGTGGGCGTGGCTTGATGGGCATGGCATGGGAAGATTACTGCAAAAACCCCATTCCCTCCCCACCCCATTAACCTGCTTTCCAGTTCTGTTCTCCTGTGCAGGGAAACAAAAGAAGACCCAGACGATCAGCTGGAACTTGGGAGGCAGAGAATAGATTGGGGCAGGGCCAGTTAGAGGTGGCATTTGCCGGTTCTCTGAACTACTCAAAATTTCCATTACCGGTTCTCCAGAACTGGTCAGAACCTGCTGAATACCACCTCTGCCCATAATGCTTTTGCACATATTATGTATTTTGCCCATTAATTTTTTTATAGTTATATAAAAATGAATTCTAAAAATAAATTTTAAAAATTCTTCCCTTATACCAAATTAAGCAGTACATCATGGAACTGAAAGTGTTTGAAACAAAAATCTAATTTTATGAAGATTTGTCTTTTTAAGTGTGTTTTCCTACCAAACAATGATAATGAAAGATTCTGCCATGACTTATTCCATTTTAATCTTGCATAGAAGATAATCATAATCATATTAGTAAATTGATGCCAACCTTTGTCATTCTTATTTCTAAATACTTATATCTTCCTAGAACAGTGATGGCGAACCTTTTTGTTGTGGTGTGCTGAAAGCGTGCGCGTGTGCCGGCACCCACAATACAATGCGCCCTACCCCCCGTGCATGCACACGCAACACCCCCGCCCCCTTACCTGCAATGCGCATGCGCATGCCTCCCAGCTGATTTGAGGCCCATTTGAGGCCTTTTTCGCCCTCCCAGAGGCTTGAGGGAAGCCTCTGCAGCCTTGGGAGGTCCAAAAATGGGCCTTCCAGAAATATCGGAAGTACCCATTTTCAGCCTCCGGAGGGCCTGTGGAGCCTGAAATGCTGAAAAATTTCACCCTCCCAGGGGCTCAAAGCAAGCCTCTGCAACCTTGGAGGCCAAAAAATGGCCCTGTTTCGGCATTTCCGGTATTTTAGAAATCCTAATATATTATCAACTTTTCAAATGAAAGGGAAGCCTGGGTCTGTGGCATCCCATGCTTAGCCTTCTGCAACTGGTTTCATAAATACCAACAGAAGCAAAATAAATGGCTCTGATGCTTGAGTCCCTCAGGAAAAACATTTATGCAGTACAACCGTGGGTAGGATTCAGTTTTTTTAACAACCGGTTCTGTGGGCGTGGCTTAGTTGGTGGGTCATGTGACTGGGTGGGCATAGCCAACTCGACATCACTCATGTCAAGGGGTGTTTCTCCTCGCCTGGCCTCTCATGACAGTGGGGATGCTGCAACGGTCAGAAGTGTGGAAAATGGTCATAAGTCACTTTTTCGGTGCCACTGTAACTTTGAATGGTCACTAAATGAACTGTTGTAAGTCAAGGATTACCTGTACAAAAATACAAAAAGCTTCTTTGTTTGCAAAAAGCTGCCCTAAATACCAATCATTAGATTAAAAATACCTGCAAGCCAGAGTTACAAATCAGGCAGGATGCCAGAGCACCTTGAGGAAAATAGTTAAAATGTAATGATATACTCATTCTATCTCTGAGGCTTTCTGGAGAAGCTTTCATTTTCATTTTAATGAACTTTCTAAAAATTAGCAATGTGAGATACAATATAAGTTCTGGAGATCATGCTGTTTAACAAGGAAGGTTTGGATTGAGAAGACATGTTCTCCTGGCCCATGAAGATGAGAACTTAGTATTAGGATGAAAACCATTGGGAGAAGGTCCAGGTCTCAATCATTGTCTTTAAAGGACAATCAGAAAATTAATAAATAATGGGAAAACCTCAAATCTCCCAAAGAACTTCTGGATGGTCTTCATGAACCGTTCCATAGAGAATGCATTTGTGTCAATAATTGTTTAGCAAAGGACTAAAAGGTGCCAAATTCATCCCCATTCAATGTTTGATGAAATAACCAAACAGATGAATTTTCTTAAAATATAACATATCATCAATGCAGAACACCTGTAACTGCTTTTCACAAACATAAACCTTCTGTTTTAGAATATCTGTTTACAACCAGAAACAGATATGTAATAATCTCTTGTTTGGGATAAACATTAATCCAAATCTGTTTACAACCCACACACATGCATACACACACATACATACACAGAATTCATTACTTATGATAATCTCTGTTGCAGCCTATTTATTCTTAACCTTTATCCTCTAGTCTCCTGTCCTAAATTTAGCAAATCCACTATCAGCATGTGATGACTAGCATCTTAGCATAATTTTGAATTCTATAGAATACTTAAAAAAGCCCTCCAGTGAAGACACCACTCTGCAATATATCAGTAATTCTCCTGAATAAATTAAAAAAGTCTGAAATGACAACAGATATTTATAGGGGGTCAATCTTTCTTGTTATAAAGCATCATAGTCAAACACATATTAAGAAAATTCCATGCTGGGTAAACAGTCTGGACAGTTTCTGGTTGGAGAAGATGACAGGATTGGGGACACAATAGACAATTCAATAGACCCTCAGTATTTGGAAGGGTAGATTAAATAAAGTAGCAGTCACTAATAACAGGAACACATGGGAAATCGGTAAAGCCACAGACACAAAAGGTATTATTAATTATATGTTAAATCACAGAAATTTGGAATAAATTAGCTGAAATAGCACAATCTTTAATTTTGAAATTCTATGAAAAGAACTCTATGCTTACGTAATATAAGGAACAGAATTCATGACCATAAACATACATGGCTGTGTACCCAATTTCACTAACTGAAATCTTGTGAAAGACATTAACCTCTCTATCTTGTTAACATTTACTGCTGTACAATCTCAAACTTCCCAAGGAGCCAATAATTGGGTACCTTTATTTTTATGAATTTGTCAACAAATCTGAAACTCTCCAAACACAAAATGTAAATATATCGTCCCAAGAACAAAAGCTAATTTTCTGTTAAATAATAAGTCAAAAGACCATAAACAGCAGCTGAAAAGTGAACCTACCTCATGCCCGTAACAACACATGCAAAAAGCCAAGGAATGCATCTTATGGTTCTGCTTAATTGTTTCAATGACGCCTTATGGGATACTAAGTTAGCCTTAAGCCTGAGGCAGGTGCTAAATAATCAGCTCTGGTACCATCATCTATTTTTTCCCAATCAGTGTCAAGTACATGGAACATCTGTTCTATACACTGCAATTTTATTCAAACACATGACCATGGAAATAATTCAATGCCAACTAGAATGACTGGGTAGTGTGCAAGTATGCTCCCAGGGCTGCCTCTGGCTTGCTAGAAACTAGGTAAAGAAGAGGACTAAAGTCCTGCTGGTGGGGTTTCACCTCATTCACTTTTAGACTGGTTTACAGTTACATCCAATTTCACTCAGAGCAATGTAGGCTATTGAAGTTTTCGGTTGAGCTTGATCATCAGGGACCGTTTAAATGCTAATGTTGTGCAGCTTGAGATTTAAGTGATTATGCCTGGATGAAACTAAATTTGAAAACAGGTGGCATGTTTGTTCTAATGCCTATTTGATCACATACTTGTTTGTTAATACACACTACATTGAATTTTATGAACTGCAGAACAGAGTTTAATTGAGTTGACTGTTTTTCCACTGGACTAAAGAAACAAATGAAGCTGTAATACTAATAATATTCAGAAAGCATTTTTAGTCTTTTTAGATCTAAAATTCTAATTTAAATTTAAAACAAAAATAATGTAAATAAAGTACAGGTAGTCCTCAACGTATGACCTCAACTGAGCCCAAAATCTCTGTTGCTAAAATACAATGTTGTTAAGTTGCCCCATTTTATCTTTCTTGCCATAGTTGTTAAAGGAATTACTGCAGTTGTTAGGTTAGTAACATGGTTTTTAAATAAATCTGGCTTTCCCATTGAATATACTTGTCAGAAGGTCACAAAAACGTGATCACATGGCCCTGGGACACTGCAACTATCATAAATGCATGGCAATTGCATGGCAACTCCAAATTTTGATCACGTGACCATAGGGATGCGGCAATGGTTCTAAGTCACTTTTTTCAGGACTATTGTAACTTTAAATAGTCACAGACAAATAGCTGCAAGTTGAGGACCACCTTAACACATTTCCCCATCACAAGCACATTTTTATGTGCCCTAGATTAAAGTAGAGTCTTTCAGTTGTTTAGTGCTAAATCTCAATATCTTTTTTCCTTTAAAAAAAAAAGCATATATCAATGGTAGCTTTTCAAGATAGATCGAACTAGGAAACCAATGCCATGTAGGTCCATACTACTATTATTGTAAAATTATAAGCCTGAATGTGTTTCTTCTCTTCCTCACTTTGATTTCATGTGAAGTACAGAGGGGCTTATCTTATTTATGGCATTACTTTCTTATTCTAAGATCAACCCTTTTTATCTGACTGTTGCATTGGCAGCAGCTCTTCTTCCTGTCCCTCAAAGGCCACTCCCTCTGTCTTTTATATTTGAGTATCCATCACTCTCATACAGAAGTTGCAAAATACTTTCTCATATGCTTTTTGTCACTTAGGGTCAGTGGTGGGATTCAATATTTTTTACTACCGGTTCTTTGGGCATGGCTTGGTGGGCATGGCAGGGGAAGGATACTGTAAAACCTCTAGTCAGAGGTGGTATTTGCCAGTTCTCCAAACTATTCAAAATTTCTGCTACCAGTTCTCCAGAACTGGTCAGAACCTGCTGAATACCCCCTGTGCTTAGGGTATTGTGTAAACTCAGCTAATTTGGTTAGTTTACCTCTCAGTATATTATGGAAACTGAAAAAAAATTATAAATTAAGTAAACAAGTTAAGTATGTTGCTGAGCACAGCCAGTGCATAGGGTGCTTACTTGATTGAAATTCTAGGGAGAAATATATGTGTACGTGGTGTTGTATTTAGCTCTTAACTTATTTTATTTTAAAAAAAACAACAGTGATAAGCCATAATTGGCAACACCTCCTTGTGCTGGCTGATTAGAACTGTAAAGCAAAAATCTCAAAGGGTCTCAAAAGAGACTCATGAATAAGCTCAAGAATATTCAAAATAATTTGCAGCATTACACACACTGTACAATTATGTTTTAATACACTCAATGCTGTCCAATTTGTATTTAAAACAGTTGATGTTCTCAATATTCTTCCTTAACATATCATATTTGTATTTAAAACAGTTGATGTTCTCAATATTTTTCCTTAACATATCAAGGATGATAGAAGCTTCTTTTTGCTGTCAAAGTGATCAAAGAGATAGAGGGAAAAAATCTATAAACAGATGCTACCCAGTGACAAACTTTAAAGAACAAGATTGTGAGGCCAGATGTTTGAATGACCTTCGGACTACAGAACATGTTGGCATGGTGTTGATTTAGATAGCTGTTGGCAGCACTTTTGATCCAGCAGCTGAAGAAAATATCTAAATTATGGAAACCCTCCCCCTCCCCTTTGCTTTCCTGGTCCAGTACAAAATCTAAAACTACTGCTAGCCAGTGGGACTGATGACTGTCAAGGAACTTGAATTCACCACACCACTCTGCCAGTAGTTATCACATCAAAAAAGAGTTAGCTGAACGAGCAGGAACCACTTAAGGCAGTGCCATTTAAATTTTCCCCATAACTTTTAGCAGCTGTTTCTTGAGTGAATACAGACACAACATAAGAACAAAAAAACCCACACTTTTTCAGTACTGAATGAGTACTGCACAAAGGAAAGGATGTGATCTAATGGCAATGTACAATGAAGTAAACCAGTACAAAATAGCACATGAATATCCTTTTCTTGATTATTTGGGTACGCTGAATCAAATCAAAGTGAAGCCATTCAAGGTTCCCTGATTAACAGTTGAGATTGAATTAAATAATTTCCAAAGATTCAGTCTCTCGAAAAACAATTTTGATATCCAATCCAAAACAGTACTAGAAGAAGGATGGAAAACAGTATTTTGATAAGGTATATGTGTCTTTTTATAACAAATAATGCAATTGAAGACAGAAGAGGTTTTCTTACACTTCTGGACATTCTGCCATGTTACCTGGAGAAATATACACTGCTTGTTCTGAGTTGCCTCTGCTGTCCAGCACTTGTCAAAACCACTCTCTGTCAAGCATCTCACAAAGTGTTGCAAAATGACAGTTCAGGATTTCTGAATAGATGGAGCCCCAGGAAAAAAACTGAACAGATAGAAGATTTATGACTCTAAACTACATCAAAGCGACTCCTGCCAACATCATGTCAAAAAAAAAAAAAAAAAACAGAAAAAGAAAAAGAAAAAAGGAGGGTGTGGGGAGAAATGAACTGTTCATTTCAGACAGTTTTTAAAAATATTATATAAAACACTTTTTTTCTAAGTATGAACTAAAGTGTAAAGAAAAAAATTAGCTGCACATACAGTATGATATCCAATATGTGAAAAAAATACATTTATAATATTCTAGGAATAACCAAGTTCTACTATAGATACTGTCTGGCAGTTAAAATCACTGACATCCAAAGGGAGTATATGAAGTATCTATCAGTTTAAAATAGGACAAACCATCTGGCTCTAAAAAAATAATAATACAGAAAATACTCTAGCCTGAGAGTTAGTTTGGATTCTCAGAATTCCTTCCGTATATTTATTGTCAGTGAATCAATTTCCCATGATGGACTCAATGCTTTACCTCAGGAAAAGAGCTGAGCAATCGTCTCATTCAGGCTAGAATATTACATATCTTCTTTAAATCGGAACTTCAGTGCATTAATTTTGTTTCTTTTTAATTATTTCTTTATTATAAAGGTAGTCCTCGACTAACAACAGTTCATTTAAAGTTACAACAAAAAAGTGACCGTTATGACCGTTTTCACAGTTACAACTTTTGCAGCATCCCCATGGTCATGTGATCAAAATTCAGATGCTTGGCAACTGGTTCATATTTATGATCGTTGCTGTGTCCCAAAGTCATGTGACACACACACCCCTTTGCGATCTTCCGACAACCAAAGTTAAAGAGGAAGCCAGGTTCACTTAACAACCGGGTTACTAATTTATCAACTGCCAGTGATTCACTTAACAACTAAGAAAAGAAAAGTTGTAAAATGAGGCAAAATTTGCTTAACAAACATCTCGCTTAACAACAGAAATGTTGGGCTCAATTGTAGTCATAAATCGAGGATTACCTGTATGAATCCTCCTAGCTTGACACTGATCTGTTTCAGTTCAGAAGGATTGGTTTGAGTTTGTTCACATTTTAGAATACTGTGTTAAGGCAGGGATGGGCACAACAGCTCACAACCATCTTTTTGGGGCAACAGAACTTTCTATTTACACTTTGTCAATGGCAAAACATTCAGACATACAGAATTTCCTGACAAATGTTGCCGGACACAAAATAAGTACACAACGGTGTAGCCAAGGGCTTCCTTAAGCCAGCATTTTGTTTAGCACAGTGACCAACCAGATGCCTCACAAAGAGGTAACAACATATAACCCTCTCTAGCCACTTTTTCCCTGCAGCTGATAGTGACATGATTTTCCAACTCTGAGGTAAGAAAAAGCCATTGGTATATCTGTTCTCCATGAATTTATCTAAACTCCTTTACAGCCATCCAAGTTAGGGGCCATCGATACTTTTGCAGCAATGAATTCCAATGTGATAAACAGAAAGGACCACTGTAATAGATTGGAAAAGTACAAACATGTCCCAATCAGATGTTCTGGAGAGAAGCCAAGCTTTTGGAAGTTACAAGTTCTCTGTGCAATACATTTGCAGTGGTTGTAAATGAACCAGTGATGTCTGAATGTTCTCCACCTAATTAGAATCAGAACAGAGCTGTAAGGGACTTTGGAGGTCTTCTAGTCCAGCCCCCTGCTCAAGCAGGAGATTCAATACCATTTCAGACAAGTGACTGTCCAGTCTCTTCTTAAAAACCTGCAGTGATGAAGCACCCACAACTTCTGAACTTCTGAAGCCATTGTCCTACTGATAGGAAGTTTCTCCTTAATTCCAGGTTGCTTCTCTTCTTGATTAGTTTCCATCCATTGTTTCTTGTCTTGCCTTCTGGTGCACTGGGAAATAAATTGACCCCCTCCTCTTTGTGACAGCCTCTCAAATACTGGAATATTAGTGCAGTACTCTACTTGAAGGGAAAAATCATTTAAATCATGTATCTTCTCACAGGCTTATGCAGGGCTAATCTATCACTTAGTTTAACAGTTTATTGCATAAACTCTGTAATATATTGGTTGTGATACTATTTAGACCAGCTGTCCCCAACATTTCCAGCTTGGCAGCCCAGCTCGGCGCAGAGCGAGGGGTATGAGTGGCAGGCGCATGCACACAGCACAAGTTCCGTTTGTGCAAGTGGCTTGCATGTGTGCTGTCCACTCATATCAATGGTGCTATTTAGACAAGCATAAACTTACTGCAGCAACCTGGTATATCAGAAAAAAGAAACAGATCACTTATACAACATCTTCCAACAAAATGGATATCCATGCACCTTCATCAAAAAGTACCTTACCACTCAACCCAACCAACATAAGCTGTAAAAGGAATAGCATACATCAAAAAGATCTCAGAAGTCACCAAAAGACTAATACGACCACATGGCATCAGAGTAGCATACAAACCAATCTCCTAAACATCCTAAGTAAACCAAAAGGCCCAGCAGCTCCAGAAGAAGAAAAAAATAGAAGTTATTCTATAATGTAAAGACTGCAACAACCACTACATGGGACAAACAGGCAGAAGATTAGCAGTACATATCAACGAACATCAACTAGCAATCAGAAAACATGATGAAAACTCTTAATTTCACAGCACATCAACAGACTTATCCATAGTTTCAATTGGCAAACTGACCATCCTAGACCAAGTCAAGAAATGCTAGAGTATTCTTGGAAGCATGACACTATGACAAATTGGCCATCAATAGGCACACAGACATAAACAGAATCTACATATTGTTCAAAAAAGACAATCAACAAGTCAAAAAGGTCGGGGGGGAGACCAAAACACATCCCCATCAGCAATCAACACCCAGATGAGGAGTGATTAACAACAGACCAGCAGTCAAGAAGTAAACAAAACCCAAATTAAGAAACTTCCAGACAAGCTAACAATAAATTGGGCAACCAAAGAATCAGCAAGACCATTCCCACCAATACTGAAAGGCAAGTCACTGTATAGAAACAGAGAGCAAACCCCACTCCTTACCAGCACTGATGATGTTACCTAGTTTGAGTAATGAAACCTCTGCAAGAAAGCAACCAAGGTCAGCAAGCACCAAGGACACCTCACATATTAGTTGATTCTCACTCAATACGCTATGCCAGGGGTATCAAACTGGCAGTCCACGGGCTGGATGTGTAATACACAGGCCACGCCCACCCCAGCTCGGCAAAGGGGAAAAAACCATCACAAAACATCACATGATAGCAATGTGATGCAATGAGTTTGACACCCATGCACTAAGCCATAAACTATGGCTTACAAACAACTATAGCTGGGCCCAAATTAAACAAACCATTTTATTGCTTAGCAAGCTTTGTGAACCAAACCAGATTTTGTTCTGTTCCTAAACTATATTTAAAACATTTAAACATTTAAAACATTGCTTTTTCTTCTCTCTCCTTTCCATTTGCCTACCAATGAGAATATTGATTATTGCAGTTTCAAGTGGAAGCAATTAAACCAAGTAATGAAAGTCTTACTTATTAGAAGGAAGGTAAGAGTTACAATGTAAGAATTCCAGTGAGTACCCTATTTTCGCACACTTATATATAAATAATTTTAGGGTGGTAACACTTTTGCTTACTTCCTCCCACTTTTTCTATGCAGAAAGCTGGATGCTCCTCTCTTTTATGAAGGAGAGACAGTTCCATCTGTTCACTTTCTTGATAGATAATACAGTATGAGATAGATAACCAGTATGAGAAATAACTTTTGCGATCATTATGCATGCATTAAGCAGAAACTAACAGAATCTTTTCTAAATTAAAGATTGAAATGTGGTTAGTGAAAAAAGTTTTAAAATTCAGAATAGAATATGATTTCAAACTTGCTCATAACTCTGATTTCAAATTCTGGTTCTAATGAAAGAATAAGTAGTCAAAATGAAACACTTAGCCCTAAAAAGGAAACTTTGAGAATGGTGACAACTTCTGGTAAGTGCATGGTAAGACTAGCCACAAAGAGCTTAATTAATCCTACCCACTTTTTTCTAGTCTCTAATGGAAGAATAAGATGGAGAGTGCTCTGGAAGCCTCTAGGAAGTATTACCCAATTCTATGTAGACCCATAGAGAAAATTAGTGGCTATAGGCAAAGCCATTAGATAGCCATAGTATCATCTAGTCCAGGGGTGTCCAACCTTGGCAACTTTAAGACTAAGCAAAGCTGGCTGAGGAATTCTGGGAGTTGAAGTCCACAAGTCTTAAAGTTGCCAAGGTTGGACACCCCTGATCTAGTCTGTCATGCTCTCTTCAGCTTTTCAGTCAGGAACGTACAACATGGGAGTCAGGCAACAGCAGAGAAGGCATGTCACCTGAGCCTCACCAAAGAGCCTTCCTTGGCTAATGGGACTTAGAGCATTTCCATCTTGGCAGACTAGATTGGATGAGTAGAAACCGCAGAGATTGCTTAGAACAGGGGTCCCCAACCACGGTCCGCTGGACCGGCACGGTCCGCGGAACAAGTCCTACCGGGCCGCTGGCTTGCTGGGTGCCGCCATCTTTTTTGATGAAAAAGCTTCCGTGAGCTTTTCCGGTAGAAAGCTTTCACCCAGAAAATGGCTTTCACCCGAAAAGCTCACGAAGCGTTGGCGCGCTTATCTTGATGAAAAGTGCTTCCGGTGATGTCACCGAAGCACTTTTCATCAAAAAGATGGCGGCGCTGCTGATGCCGGTGAGCTTTTCCGGTAGAAATGGCTTTCTACCCGAAAGCTCATCGAAAGCGTGAGTGCCGCTTATCTTTTTGATGAAAGTGCTTCGGTGAGCTTTCCGGTAGAAAGCTCACCGGAAGCACTTTTTCATCAAAAAGATGGCGGCACCCAGCAAGCCAGCAGCCCGGTAGGACTTGTTCCGCTGGACCGGGACCGGCGTAAAAAGGTTGGGGATCACTGGCTTAGAACACGAGTGTCAAACTCACGTTGTACGGCTACATCATGTGATGTATTGTGACTTTTTCTCCTTCGTTAAATGTGGCGTGGGTGTGGCCAGCACATGACACATCCAGCCTACGGGCCACGAGTTTGACACCCCTGGCTTAGAGTATCATTTGGGCTCTTGCATATGTTCAGTTCTGCATACCTATACCAAAGTTCTATCAAAAATGTTTTCTGTATCTGAAATACACTCTTTTATGCTTTAAATGTGCCTTTTTAAAATTCAGGACAAAGCTGTTGAAACTGTCCTTGTTTGACTGCCAGCAAAAGATGAACACCACTGAGCATTTTATTTATTTATATAACAACCTATCACTGTCCCTAAATTTAGGTGCCAGTTCTGTCTAGTTGATTCATAGATTTTAGTAATCTTATTTATTTCTTGTGACCCCTCCTATGATTATTCTAGTGTTTTTCTACCCCATTTCCAACCTAGAATCCAAACCTTTTTTAAAAAATCATATTGTTGCCTCACTTGTGAGAAGAAATATACTTGCATTGCATTCAAGATAATTATCTTCTGCATAAAATATAATACATGGCTTCATGAATGCAATGAAGTGATCTGCTGGATCTTTTGTTAATTATTTGGTATGCATCCTTGAAAAACATGATGGCAACATAGGAACCAGTGGCACAGACATATGTCTGAAAAGTAGATCTCTTAATCCTTGACCAGCAAGGTTTTATTGCATTTAAAGCATTGTGTAGTTTATATGGTGCCTTCTATAGAAAACAAAACAAAAAAAAAAGCAGAAAGCTTTTCTGTGCCCTGTTTAATGTGTAATATACAGAGACATTACTAACTATTAATACTGAAGCAGGGCTGAAAGAATCAGTGTTTTACTGTACATAGACCTCAATATATCTTACTTCCTACTTATGAAAAGATGTTTATTACCTGTAACTGTCCAGAGGTGTGTGCTTCACAGCAGCAGAGATTGGTAATAAGCTTCCTTTTCTCATTTACATTGATAGCAAGCATTAGTGAAGATATATGCATTTCATTTCATGGTTCAGAAAGAACAAAGTATATGTATATGTGATAACGGTGGGTGGTTAATGAAATGGTCTGACAAACATAAGCTAATACATAATCATACCAGAATGTGGACAGGAACACCTGTTCTCACTTCCCAGTCTTATGTCTCTTTTAAAAAGTTAGTGTTCGCAAGAAGTGAAAACTGCTACTATTTAGACATCAATATGCTCCAAGGAAATTTTACTGGTTGGATATTTTTTTTTTGCAAACACTAAAGAAATGAAAGAAGGGGGATTTTAATGATATCAAATCTCTTTTCCTTGTGTCCTAAGAGTAATGAAAACTTCACACATGCATGAAGCTCTAGTAATTATTTTAAACTGCCTTCTGTTGTCCCCCTGAGGAACACGGTGGTATTTGTTTGATGCAGTTTAATTAGTGTCAGGGTAATTAATGCTATGCTATCTACATGAGATCAAAACCCTTCCTTTGTAACATTCTAGTAACTAAGAACCAAGGCAGGGCATAGATTACAAAATAGGGAAACTAGAGTATGAGAGATTTAAAAGAACCAGATTGGTATCAAATGTTAAATATCTATAAAAGATGCCCAGTGCCAAGCACTTTGTTGTTGTACAAGTTCCATTCATGTCCAAGGAGTTTCTTCTGGTCATCCACTCAAACCACATTTAAAAAAAAGATTAGGTGTGTTTGTTGACATCCATACCTATTCAGATTATCAAGACTTACTGCTTTCAACAAATGACAAATTATTTTCTATTGCTGTAATCAAATTAATCAATACTTCAATGTACCCTCACAGATCATGAAAGCTTCTGGTATTGAAATGTTATATTTTTTTCCAAACTAAGTCCTCATGCTATACAGAGCATGAGGCGTTACAATATAAAAACTTTTATTGTGATTTCATCTTACTATCTGTATTTCATGGTTGACTTGTATACACACCAACCTCTACCCATATGCTAGCACAATGAATAAAAATATCTATGCTCAGTCCAAAACTGCATACCCAAGCAAAATATGATCTTCATAAATTCTCTAAATCTCTCCTTCTCCTCTTGGTCACCCACCAACTGCAATATAAATCTCACACCATACAAACTCAGGCTGATTACAGACTAAAGGAAATAGCTACAGCTATCTTGACTGGATAAATTATATCCTAAAGGTTGTTTCAGATTTTCTAATAGTTGGGGGAGGAGAATGAGTGAGGGCAAATGCAAAGGGAGGTCTGAAAAATGCTCAAGAATTTCACTCTCTTTTGTAACCATGAAATTACAAGCTTGACATAATGCCTTTGTGATTGCCTTGACGTCAAAAGAAGGTGGGGGGGGAGGTGTGGCATGTTTAAAGGAGAAAACCACTGATGTGGCACAAAATAAGATTATCTATAAGACATAATATACCATCATTAAAACAATGATCATAGATTCTTAGAATATTACATTGATTTTGCAAGTATATAGAAAAGGATGGTTTCTATTAGGGAAATGTACTAAGATGCAGATTGATTCAGATGTTTGAGTATGCACAAATATCCACAACACAATGATGCAATGATTGAAATATCACATTTTCTCACCAACACGAGGATAAAGTTTAACTTTACTAGAAAATCCTCTGAAGTTCCCACTGCAACACCCTGATTATGAAAATCCACTGAAGTATGTCTGAGACAATAGAATATCTCCATTTCTCTGAGGCATTCATTACTTAGTGCTTGCTGAGATCAGCTGAGTAGCAAAATATGCTTTTTCACATCTTTAGTTCTGCTATCTGCAGCCCAGTTGCTTATCAATTAAAGTGATAAATATAAGTGACTTTGATAACACAAGCAACACATTACGGAGCAAAGTAATCCCTGAAAACCTTGGCAGAAGAACTATATGCAAAGTTCAACAACTGTGAAAGAACTATTAAAGAGGACACACAAACAAGTGACCTTGAATGACAAGCGCACTTCATTCCAGCAATAAACAGCGGCAGTGCTGATAAGTGCTCATTGGCGCATAGAGTAATTACCTATCTGTCAGCATTGCTGGTGTATGCGAAATAGTATAAATGAAACATACATAATGTACAGCAATAATATCAGGGCATGCAGAACCTAATGTATTATCATCATTCTCAGGGCCCAGGTTTATGTGGCTGCCACTATAGTACTGAGTAAATGCCTTCAAGCCATGATAATTTCATTCTAATCTCCGTTCCATATTATAATTTTCATAGCTAAAAGATACTGAGGAGCAATACGTTTCAATCAAGGCTTAAATAGAACACAACCTGTAACCAGCTATTTTATATATCTGTATCTTCTTTTTTTTCTTCAGAAAAAAATTAGTTCCTTTATTGAGGAGAGAAAAATAAACTGTAAATATGTGGATGACAGAGAGGCTCAGCAATGTCATCAGGTCCAGAAAGAAGCTCGGGCATGAGCAATGCTATTTATGTTTTCTGGGACATTTAACTCTAACCATAGAAATATGGTTTAATTTGTGGTTATTTTCATATTTTAAAAAAGAGCTTGAAAAATGTGCGTGTTGTATTCCCTGCTAAATGCAACTTCCTTGTTATGTAAGTGTCATAACTGGCCTAACCTCAAATTTGATTGGTCAAGCAAAGTTCCTTTATGACAATCCCCCTCTGTATCTAGGGGACAGACAGTAGCTTACTGATAGCAGTACAGTGCAACATGTGTTTTGTGTACCAAAGAATATCTATTTAATTCCCAACATCTCCAGATGAAATGATCTGATACCAGGGACAAAAAAATTTCTCCCAAGATTCTAGTGATTTATTTCATCTAGAAATGTTTTTCTGGCCAAGGAAATCAACAGCGTAATATACAGCTGGATATGAATGGACTTCTGAAATTGACCACTAAATATGTAGAAAGGGAAATTTGTAAGACATTTTCACTTAATCTATTCAGCATCTGAAAAAAATTCTAAAAAAAAAAAAAAAGCGTATAAGCAAGGCTTCCTCCTAAGCAAGATAAAGTTCCCAACGTGGGACCTGCTAACATGACTTCTTTCTTGAATTATCACTGAAACATGCAAGGCTATAGATCCCTGGAGGTCTTAACTGTCTTGTAATTTTTTGAAAAAAAATCAAAGTCCATTACATTCTACCCATGAGAATTTCTGTGTAATTGCACCTCCTACGAAAGAAATTCTGAAGCAAAAGCCTCCATCAAATTGCATGAGAACTGGTAGAAAAAAAAGAGTAAGAAAATTTCTCTGCCCAGCGATGGCATGATTTAAATATGTATCCTTTCTCAGCTATGTTGTTTGGAAATTGCTTGATTTGAAGGATGCTAATCACTGGACTAGCAAATGCTACCCAGCATTGAGCTAGGCTAGCATCTGCTAAAATCTATAGCTATTTACGTCATCTATATCCATACCTGTATCTAAGCTCAACCTTATGCAAGTTCCATCCTCATACATTTGTTTGCATTCTTAGTAAATTTCCATTCACAAAGAGAAAGGTGTTGGGTACCTATGTAAGAAAATAGCCAACTAAGACTCTTTTCTCCTTTTCTGACCTTTACAGCTCAACAGTAATGTCTCACTTTGAGCTGTCTAGCCACAGGGAGAAAGAACTTGCCACCTAAAAATATGAAGGAATCCATGCCAGCACAACAGTTTAAGGTATACTGAACAGAAGATAAGAGAGATAAGGAAGCAATGAAGTGAGAAAGCAGTGAAGAACAAAATACAAAAATATATCAAGTTTAAATCAGACCGTAGCCCAACTAGATTTATTTTTACTAATTTAAACTTTTCTTCCGCAAGTGATCTTCATTTGTAATTACTTATTCTGCTGCATCTTAATGATCTTAGCATCAGTTCAGCTAAGAAAGAAATGATGGAGAGCAAACGAAGAAGGTGATGGCATATTGACTGATTCTATGCCAATCCATTGAGGTGATATTGATTGGCAGCTATTCTTATACTTAATGGGCAACAGTACACATATGCAGTAGATAGAAGCTTAAAGAGTGACAAGGATGTGATGAAGTTTTGCTCTCAAACTGTCTTGAGTAGCTGAATAGTAATTTTGGTTGAGATTAATTGGACAAACTATTTTATAACCATGGTAGATAAACGAAGAATAGCAGTCCTGACATTGTTATATAAAAATAATTTAATAAATATAAAAGTAGAGGACAAAACAGGTAGCTAGTTATAGCTTTAGGATATTCTTGAATTCATTACAGAACAAGCCTGTAATGTAATAGAGTAGAGATATCTAAACAGTACAAAAAAAATGTTGAATCAATCTTGTCTAAATTTGCAGTCGTTAGATCTGTTGGATTATAATTTCCTTAATCTTCCAGAGAACACAGCCTTTGGTTACATTATCTGATGATGATGAAATTGAATACAGTTTATCTGGAGAAGAAGATTTATTATATTAACATGTATTTTGTAACAATGTATGTTTAGGGACGGAAAAGGGCCATAAACATAATAATGGTCACATTTAAAGAGCAGTTGATTCCACGATAAATGTTCAAGAGGAAATATACCATATAAATTTATCTGAAGAAAAGAACTATCTACTTATTAGAAGACAAGTTATTTTCTATATGAGAATATCGATTTCATTGAGTGAAAATGTTATAGCCTTTGAAGCTAATATTCCACTAGTGATTAGATGATACTAACTACTGAATATGTAAGTGCATAGTAGCCACCATGTCCTTACAAACATGGCATATTTTCTTTCCATTTATCCATTCGCTAATAACTAGTAGAGAAAATTAACTCCAATATCATTTTCTTATGTTCCTACTCATTTATTCAAGTTTTGAACAGAAAAAACTCCAAAATGATCTGATTCTTTTTTTCCAGAAAAATAAATTATTGGATTTATTTTTGTGAACCGTTCATGGCAATGATGGAGCTTTTAATTTTGTCAAGAATTGCTGTTCCATGCCTAGATCAATGAACTATATCCTGAAGATAGTTATTTAATGAAGTATCTCCATATCCTAACCTGATTCTTGGCTTCAAGAAGCTTATAAAAATTTCCTTTCTAGCAAAGTTTTTCTGTATCCAACAACAACCTTGATTAGCATTTCCTTCAAGAAATGCTTAACAAGAGAGAATTTGATATTTGGTAAATTGAAGAGTCTGCCATTGGTATGACCTTCCTATATATAAACATAAACTCTGTTCACTGGAAGCCTCTCTTAATAGCAAAGTAATTTCACAATTGGGAGGAAGAGTTATACTAATAAGATTATGTAATCCTGTTAGATTACACAATTTAACAAAGCAAAACCAGAAAAAAGTGGGGAAATATATAACAAATGGGAAGGAAAATATAGGGGTGAAGTCAGCAGAAATGATCATGTTTTTCTACCTTGTTTTAAGTTTCCACACATCTATGTTGCAGCTACTAATGTTCTGTACATGCAATAATTTTAAATAATCTGTATAAATGTTTATGAGTTTTTTTCCTTAAAGAAAGGGCTCCTAAAAACAGTGGCTAGTTAACTTTCCTGGCAAAATCATGCAGTTCTGAATCAATTTACATTTAGTGTATTATATTATATTCAATACCAGTTATTTGGTTTGCAAGAGAACCATTTATTCTAATGTTTTTGTGTATTAAGATTTCCAAGTGTTTTGTACTTCATAGATCCAACTGTATCAATGCTTTCTGTTTGAGTTCTTGACTCTGCTTCCTATTTTGTCTTGATCATGATGGTCATAGAGTTATTATTATATATTCTGGTTTATCCCAGGCTGCTTCCAGGATATTCAACCCTAGAAAATCTATACAGGTGAATTGAGTTGAATTTCAGACTTTTCACAATGTAAGGTTAACTTTAATAAATGCTTCAGAACTTTCAACTTGACAGAAGAGAACGGTCTGGAAAATTGTACAAGATTCAGGTAAGGATGTCAGTATTTCCTAGTACATAGAATTTCTTTATCTTCTACAGGTAGTACTTGAGTTATGACCACAACTGAGATAGGAGCTTCTATCACTAAGTGATGTGATCATTAAGTGAGTCTGCCTGATTTTATGACCTATGCCATAATCATTAAGCAAATCACTATGGTTATTAAGTGAATCTAACTTCCTCATTGATTTTGTTTGTCAATAGCTCCCTAGGAAAATCACAAATGGTGATCACATGACCCAGGGATATGCAACTGTCATAAATAAACGTCAGTTGCCAAGCTGGTTTGATCACCTTTTTTAAGCACCATCTGAACCTTTGAATAGAAGTTAAACAAATGGTTGTACTGTAAGTCTACTCTATTCATATCCTTATTACTTACTGGGAAACAGTCAAAGTTGTGCTGTGATTTCAGTGAAACATATTATGAAGCAACAGGCTAGCAGTAATTCAAGGATTAATTGTGCTGATCCTTCTTCTATTTAATTCTTTGTATAAAAGAAGATCACTGAGACTACCCACTTCAGCCTTAAAGTTCATCATTAAGTTTTTATTTAGTTAGTTGCAATTTATCACCCTACAAAATCATATTGCTAAATCACATACACATATCTTTGGCTTTTTGGTCATCGAGATTTTTGGGACTTTATGCTTCAGAACATAGCATTATATTTAGCTGGCAGCAGGGAGCCATTCTGGGAGACAAAGTCCACTCCAAATTAAAAGTCCAAATTAAAAGTCCAAATTAAAGAAGCAAACACTGTTTCCATGGAATCCCAAAGTTTGTCAACTGCAGAATGCATATCTCATGAAGACTATTGCAGTGCTGAAACTACAGTTTTTCTTGGTACTAGAAAAATTTAATTCATCATAATTTTTAAACATGTACATATTTTGAAATTCAGTAATTAATAGTTTATATTGATTTTTGATTGCATATTATCATGAAATTATATACAAAACAAATGTTGGCATAAAACTGTTTTAAATAAAATTGAAATATACAACAGTTTCATTAGCTAAATATAACAAAACACTTAACAGCTTTTTCCAACCTGATGTAAGTCCACTCGATGGTTGGTCTACAACTCATAGGACTAGATTTGGTCAATTCTTATTAACTATTGGCTATATGTCAACGATCACCTATCCAAAAAGATATAGATAACATTTTCTAAAAACAAAGTGCAGACTATCAAAGGTACATGAAATCATAGGGATGAGACTTCGGTTTGTAGCCCAAAACTGTTAGGAGATAAATTCTTCTAGACAACCTTTTTCCAGGAAATGGCTGGTTTTCCCTGTTGTTAATTTTCTCCTTCAGTAGGTGGACAAAAAAATCAAGATGATCTGACATTCATAACTTGACTCAAACTAACGGGGAAGACTTTGATGGGGAAATAGCAGAAACACTGAGGAAAACTGACCATCTAAAATTGGAATTCAACATTTTAAGGGAAACTAAAGCTGAACATAATCATTCTGTGAGCTTGACATCAAAAGGGCTTTTTGGCTAATTCAAAAGGAAAAAAAAGAAATTAAAAAAATCATTGCACCAATTAATCGAAGAAGATGACTGAAGAAATGGCAGAGTTGTCTTCTCAAACAACAATAAAACAACAAATAGGTCTTCTTTCATAACAAAAATGTATTCCACCAGAAATTGTGAAGAGCCAGATGTGTTGTGTAATGGAGGTTAAATAGCCCTGTGCCTGGAATAGTTTATCTCTTTGAGCTTGTTTTATTGCAGATATTTCATTATTCAAACTAGGTAACATTATCAGTGCACTGGTGATGTTACCTAGTATGGGTAATAAAATGTCTGCAACAAAACAACCAAGCTCAGAGATCATCAAGGATCCTTCATTTCCCTAAGCTACAAATATCCTTTATCGATAGTTTAACTCTGAACAGATTTCGGCTTCAGGTGTCAAAATTTGTGACATCACATTGTTGTCACATGATGTATCGTGACTTTTTCCCCTTTGCTAAACTGGAGGGAAGCATGGTCAGCACATGACGCATCCGGCACATGGGCAGCAAGTTTGACACCCATGTAAACAATCCCTTCCAACTCAGTGATTCCTTGATTCTGTATCTACAAAAGCATTTATACATCTACATGAAAGTAATTTTGTTTCTCCATTTATTCATATCTGATTCATTAGAATAACTTCTAAATAAATTAATTCTACCTCTTTCCTTATTAATATTCATTTGTACTGGAGAATCTGTACCTTTTATGTCCTGAGTCAGCATAGGATTTTAAGGAATTCTACTACCCCTTCCAGAGAACAGATTCGGCAAATGTTAGAAAAATGTTAACATAGTTCCTATTTTACAGGAAGTTTTAAAAAGGCACACTCCTGATAATGACAACTTCAGAATGCTTAAGTCTTGAATCCAAGTCTAATCCCTAATGGTGACCATCATTCTGCCTCTTCATTACTTCAGTCTTGTTTTTATGCAATTAGCTCACCTCTTAATTAGCTTCTCCCTTGTGTAGATACAAACGCACATACTTTATCAGTTGGCAGAAGAAATAGAGAAATGGGAACAGGACTGAGTTTCTGATACTTCTCTTCAACCCCTGCATTTGCTAAAAGAAAAATCTAACATATCCTAAGGCTCAAAATGATTTTCAAGGGTCATTTTAAAAACTCTATTCTTGCCTCATGTGCATGAATCCTTCAGATTAACAAAATCATATTAGAGACATAAAAATAAGTTTTATTTTTAAAATACCTGATACAAATTTTGCATATTTTCATGAAGAAGAATTTTGTACATTATATATTCTTCTTCCTAATCATCCTACTTTGTGGGTAAGCTTGAGCAAACCATATGGAAACCAAAAAATGCTTGTGCTGGCAATAAATAAAAGTCAAGGGCATTCTAAAGATTAGCTGCAAGCAAGATCAGAGTTGCCAAACAACAGTTTTGTGTCAAAGCAGAAAACAAATTGATACGTAAACATGCTCACTATAACTTTTATATACACACACATATATATACATATACATATACATATACATATACATATACATATACATATACATATACATACACATACATACATACATACATACATACATACATACATACATACATACATACATATTATATATATATATATATATATATATATATATATATATATATATATAGTTGCACAATGTTAAAAATATATATCAATATCCCTTCAAGCAAATTGAATAATCTGAAATATATAAATCCTGAACTATATCAATATTGACCTAAACATTAGAATATGTGGGAAATCCCTACTGTTGGGAAATTTTGATTTTTTTAAAAACCAAATGACTAAACATATTGTTCTGCACACAGAAAAAGAATAAAATAAAAAGACAAAAATGTGAAATTGTTTATATAATTAGTTCTATTATTAGGCCTAGGAATCAGAGCCATTTTTCCCAGTCATCAGAACAAAAAATAAGTAAAACAGGAATCAAAGCACAAACATTGTCCAAATCTTTTGTCCCTGATTCACCACACTAAGAGGCAAACCTTTTAAACAAATCTCAGAGGGCCAAGGATTTGGAGCCACTCGGCAAAGCTTTCAAATGAACTACCAGGCCTTTTCTCTTTGGCAAAGTCTTCGGGGTCTTGTGCATCTGCCAATCTGTAGTTTGCCTCTGGCTAGAAGAACATGATTTGAAGGGATATGGAGAAACTAGAGATCAACTGCTTTGTCTGTTTGCTTATTTGTTTGTTTAATATCAGAATCACTCTACCCCAATAGCAAAAATTCCTTAAAAATTAGACCTTGTCTTAAAATGAGAGGTTGATAACAGATTAGATGAAACATACAAACAAATATTCAAACCTAAAAAGCTAATGACATGAAGATTGACAGTGGCAAATGGATTAACTATAAATCTGATTTCTCTAACCAGATTCCTGCTAGATATCATCAGCAGTCCCAACTAGCATATCAACAGTCTCAATGCATCTAGAAAGCAATATATTGAGTTATAATTCAGAATTAAGTACAGAAAGGTGTGTTTCATTCAAAGCAACAGTGGTTGGATAAAATGGTATGTTAGCAGATGTACTCTGTCATGATCCAGACCTGTTATCACATAGATTTCTCATTTGTTTTTTGTTGGCACTAAAATTTATAAGTAGGTTTCATAGACTCATAGAGCTGATAGGGACTTTGGAGTATAACTCCTGTCCAGGGCAAGAGTGATTATTCCATCCCAGACAAATAGTTGTCCAACCTTTTCTTGAAAACCGTGAATGATAAAGCACCCACAACGTTGGGAGGCAAACTGTTCATTGCTTAACTATTGTCACTGTGAAATTTCTCCTTCGTACCAGTTAGTTAATTTCAATAACTGATAGTGCTTCTGCAAGTTAGAAGAATTTTTGCTGGTTCAGAAGTCATAACATGAATGCAATCTGTGAACTATTCAATATGATAAAATCAGCAGTATAAAAGAAAATATCTAAGAAGGTATATGCTGATTATTTTTAATATTCAAGAAAGATAAGCAGAAGTACCAAAAAAAATCCAAACCCCACATAATATGATAATAAACTGACAAAATCCTATTTAAAGGGTTTCTGATATGATTACCCTTTACACGTAGCTCCACACTTAAACATTGCTCCTAATACATCAGTGAAAAAATGATAACCACATTCATGCAACACTTGTTACAGCTATGTCAATGAAATATCTCCCAATGAAACCATGTGAGGTAAATGCCAAAAATTATTGCTTGTCTGATTCTAATCATTCCAACTGTTAATTGTAAACTACTTTGAAAATTGGTATTGTTCCGATTTATCTCTGGCAGATTCATTCCTAGGTTATTTTTCTTATATTCCCCTTTTTCATATGTTTCACAATGTCATTGATTTACTAGGATGAATTAACAATATGTTTCATTTACTCAGTTAACTCCTCTGACTGAAAATATACAACAGACTACTGTATAAAACATAACATTTTGTAAGTTCTGCATATGACTTTATTAACTATTTTCAAGCTTGTAAGCTTATTTTTAAACCAGGAGTACTTATTTACTATAGGAGATGAGAAACCTATGGTCCAGAGATGGGAGACATCAGGTTCTGGAGAACTGATAGTGGAAATTTTGAGTAGTTCAGAGAACTGGCAAATACTACCTCTGACTGGTCCCGCCCCCATCTATTCTCTGCCTCGCAAGTCCCAGCTGATTGACTGGGTCTTCTTTTGTTGCCCTGCACAGGAAAACGGAGCTAGAAAGCAGGTTAATGGGATGGGGAGGGAATGGAATTTTGCAGTAACCTTCCCCTGCCATGCTCACCAAGCCACACCATGCCCACCAAGCCACAGAAATGGTACTAAATTTTTTTGAATCCCACCACTGCTATATGCCCCTAGCTATCACTGAACTGTCCAACTGAGCAAATACAAATGGTGAAGATTCCTAAGAGTTGGAGTTCAGCAAAATTTCCCTAATCTTTCTCTCCTGACACAAATTGCATATTATCATATTTAACTATTGCTATTGTATTGTTCGTCCTAGGCCTTGCCAGGAAAATTGGAACACAGTGAGAGAAAGCCTTCTGTAGCTTCAAACCCTTTGAAAAAGGTAACAACCTGGACAAAAACCCGGAGCTTAAATATGCACTCTGGGAAAAATGTTTCACGTAGAAATTTAATCTTGCAATAATGCATTTCTACCTAGATAATTATTAAGTCCATTCTATGACACGATGACATTAAGTGGTAAGTGATGTAAGAAGTATGCATTGGAAAGGTTAAATATCAAGCAGGGGCAAATGCAAACAGGCAATTTTCAGTTTTACCTCTTTAAATCAACAAGAGAGAGTTGTAGCTGACACATACAGCTTCTGCTTGCCCTTTATCATGTATGTATTTCACCTCAAAAACTGTCAGTGACTTGTCAGAATCAATCAGAAAATCTTATGCTGTTCTGCAGTGATGTACAAGGTTAGACAGCAGAACACCAAATTTCTGGTAGTATATGTCAAGAACCATATGAAAACAGATGTCCTCATTATTCCAATGCTTGGGCACAAAGGGACATTGACCCTACCTTTCTGACCCATATTTGGCAGCAATAAGAGTTGTATAAATAAATTAAGAAAAAATGATGCATTCATCAAAACAAAAGAAGGTCAATGTCATTATTTTACCTACAAATAAATTATGTTCATCTATCCATGGTGATCTTATCCATTTAGTTTGTCTCTAAATATCCTTGAAAATATTAGTGATTATACTTTGGAAGCAAAAAAAAAAAATCATCATGGAAAATATCATCCTGGTGGATCTAGGAAGAAAAGTGAATGCTTTCTTTTTCTTGTAAAATTACTCATAATTTTACAGTACATTTTTAAAGGATAAATTCTTGGAACATTTGCTTTGAAAAATAGGGGAAAAGACTTTCTTCAAGCTGCTAGTGAAGAGCAAATTGGCTTTTCTATAAAGACTCAGCTATGCCTTCCCATCCTATTCTTTAGTTGAATAGATAAACTATCCATATAATTTTGATGAATGTGGTATATGCTACAGATATATCTGGGAAATGGATCAGATAAATAGTAATGACAGGATGACATGTCCAAAGCAGTAGCCTTTTGGCCAGCAAATTTAATTTATGATAAATGAAAATGGAAAAGTGTATCCAGGTGTTTGGGAACTACACATATAAAGCCAAAGGAGGAGTCTATGAACCTTGTGGAGTAGTCCTGGACAGTATTAGATGTAGGAAGTGTGCCAGCACACACTGTTATACAATATGCCAAGTAATCCATTTGACAAAATGCAGTCTCAACATAGGCCATTTCAACAAAGATATTCTACTTTGATTAGAGATAAGATACAATCCAAAACTACAAAAGTACAGAATCAAGCAGGATTTAGCAAAGAGGTAAATATAAAATGCAACTACCCAAACTAAACATTACAATAATATATTGATTGCCTAGAAAGCTGAATACATCAGAATTAAATTGCAATTCAGAAAGCTCATATAAAATATCTGCAACTGTGAATCAGGAAATAGATTTTTTCCCAAGTTCTGATATGCCTGCTAGAGAAAAGCAAAATTAAAATTAAAAATAACAGGGGAGGAAAAAAGACTTGCAGCTATGGAGCTTTAGAAATACAACCACAATAACTAGTTCTACTTTTAGTATCTTTTATTCTATATTTAAACTGCAAACATTCCAATATCCTCAACTAGAGTCTTAAACAAGCTCATCCATTATCTAATTTTGTTGCTGACTCCATCCCCAGCCATGGAAAATCTCTGAGTAATTTTAGATCAGTCACCGCACCTCAACTCACCCTACCTTACAAGTTTATTACAGTGGAAAAAAACTAGGAAGAGAGATTGTTATGTATATACTTTAATTAATAGAATTTATAAGAATAAAAAGGGGCAAAGAGAAGTTTCTGAGCACTCATTGAGCATCGTGTAAAAAGTATAGTGGACAGCTTTGCAGCATTGTCTCACGCTATGTTCACTTGTATTTTGATCACCTGGGATAACATTAGTTTCATATCTATCTATCCAGCCATCTTTCAACCATTTTAAAATTTGTAAATACAATTCCAAAGAAAAGTACAAGGAAGAAATAACGGTGCAAAATTGAAGCCTGGTGATTTTCACAGTAATTCCCTTTGTATATCCAAACAGGAAATCGTTTTTATTTTTGTTCTGCTTTATAGACAAAGATATCCAAAATCCTTCTTCAACTGATGTCAAAAATTGATCATGAATATAAAAGATATATGAATGAATCAGATGTATGAATGAATCAGAGGTTATATGGCAACAGCCAGTGCCACATAAAGTGCTTCATTTATTTTCAGCAAAGTAATATTCCACTGGCACCTGGGGTCCAGGCAGACACCTCCCTTGGCGCTCATTAGACTCCCATTCTTCACTTAAGGGTTTTTAAAACCCTTTTAATTAAAAATAATTAAATAAATAGGATGTTGAACACTGCAACTTCTACTGATAGTTTCCCCTCACCACCACTCCACACAAAAGATAAAAGAGTAAAATAAGAATTAGTAACCTGGCATGTTTACGCCAGTCAGGAAGTGAACAGAAAGCAGAAATAGTCAAAACAGTACTCAATTTCCCTCCTATTTTCCCTCCGCTGGACTATTGGCAGAGAGCTGCAAAGTCCCAGAGCTTTACAAACCTTCCACCAAGTTCTTTCAGAACCTGAAGTTCAAGCAATGGAAGAAATGGTAAAGCAAGAGTTACCAAAAGAAGGTTAATGGAGACTTTCTAATGTCATCACTCCAAAACATGCCAACTTTTCAATCACAACTATATCACTGTTGAGCTGGAAGCAAATTAATTTGTTTCTATAAAACAGCTGAAGCCATCAGAATACAGAAATCCAGTTCTGTTTTTAAAGTACTGTAGCTCATTTCTCTTGTGGGGAAGACCATTCTGTTTGCCTTCTTATTCTACATAATCGATTCAATCCAAGAGACAAGCAAAGCTGACCAGCAGTAGCAGTGCCAGGACTACCATATCTACCACTGAAACAGTAGGTTGCTCTTCAGGTTTCTTACTAAAATAAGATCAGACTCAGTATCCTAATGGGCCCCTCTCTATGTCACTCTTTTTTTCCCTACTTGCTATGCTCATTGGTACTATCACTAAAGTGCTTAGACGAATTCTGTCTAGAAATAACAGGTTTTGGCAATGATTAAATGGTGCATCCTCATATTTACATCATTAAGCTCTTACCAAAGGCAAAACAATTACACTTCTGTAAAACATCAAAACATATCTTTGAGCAAAATCAATAATCCAACAGCCAGGCATTAGGAAGTTAATAGTCTATCAAGACATTAACAGTGTTGACTCCTGAAGAGAAGTCGAGAATTCTAAAAGACAAAACAATGTTTATCAGATGGGACAGATTGCTGCTTGTCTGACCAACTTAGTTGTGTGACAGAGCTATGAGCTGCCTTTGGGTTCACAAGTCCTTCAAAACCAAAGATTCATGCTAATAGAAAGCTTTTTCAGTGGAAAGCTCCCAACAATCTGAGTTAAAGTTTTATTTATTGGCTTTGACCATCTACTTCTGTTATCAGCCATAAGGGCCCACACACTTCATCAACTCTCAACAATAGCCGCAAGCTTGGACAATCTGTCTTGTGTCTTCATTGGGGTAAAACTTCAATAGAGCAGCATCATTTAAAAAGCAACCCACGCATAAAATGGAAACTCATTAAAACAGACTTTTTCAAAAGGGGATACCCTCAGCTCCAATTGAATTGAACTGTTTTTATTTCAAAGATGAAAGGTCCATTACCCAGCTATACATTCATGTGATCTTAGCTTAAGTACTTTTTATTTGACTTAAAACCTTGGTTCCTTCCCATGTCTTTTTGAGGCTCTGAAAACATAATAGGAATTCAGTCTTTACTGCAGACAGTAAGACCTTTTATGTTTTTCCTTTCAATGACATCTCTTTTATCTGGGTGACTGGAGAATGACGAGGGCTGCTTTCACATGTATTTGTACAGAATTTTTAAAACCTTCTTTCACATTAAACAATTGTCCTCTAAGTAACAGAAGAGGCTGAACATAATACAGGTGTAGTCATTTGCATTATAGATGGAAGAGTGCATAAGGAGTAAACGTCAAGCTATTCTAAAGAGTTATATGCAAACTGACTTGCAACTTACTCACCTTGAACTTATTATGAGGGTAATAATAATATAAAAAAAACACACTGAGTAATCTAAACTGCATGGAAACTATTTTTTAGCACACAGCATGCAAGCTATCGAAAACAATCAAGGTTAATATTATTCTAAATGTATGTTGATGATTGAACAATAAATGAAATGAACTATATTCTCAGTTTCTTATATTTATTGAATGTCAAGAAAAATTTGTTTAATATTGTGCAACTGCATATAAATATTCCTTGACTCAGCTACCCAACATTTTGACAGTAAAGAAAAAAAATATTAAAAATTCAGTATAGCATATCTTTAAGGAGTTACACATGCATAAATATAGGCATTCAAGACCGCAATGGAACAGCAACAGAGTGGTTTATCACATAGAAACAAGTCAGTAATACTGTTTTTAAGTAACTTAGAAACACAAATGATAAATATATTATAATTATTATTGGATTATACTATTGTACATGTAATTACAATATTTAACAACTGTTCTTTTAATAAAAACATACCTAAATCTCATTTGCATATTATTACATTACTCAATTAACAACTTAAAATGAAACTGTCACCAAATACTTACAAAAGGCAAAACATTATGCAATAAATCTCACTTTGGCCAATTACCAAGGCAAAAACATCCACCTTTTATTATCAGATTTTTATCTGTTCTTTACACACACACACACACACACACACACACACACACACACACACACCAGCAACATCCAAGTATCATCAAAGGATAATGGGAAGAACAAGACCATACCATCAACATGTCTGCCTTGTCAGCCATTAGATAACCTGCCAGTGTACTGACCTGGTCAAAGGAGAACACGGAAACTGCCAGAGTGAAGACCCAGAAGCTCCTCACAACGTACAAAGGTTTCCACCCCAGTCCAACAGCCAGAGACCATACTCTAGCTGGAAAGAAGGCAAGTGGAGTTTGGTGAATGTCAAAGCCACTGTCCCGTACAAAATCAGAGCATCCATGAGTACATCATTAAGATGGCACCCAAAGATGAGATGCTGAGAGAATACCACAAGCAGCATAAGACACGAGAAAAAGATGAAGCAGAGGAAGTGCCATGGGTAGACAAGCTCCTGCATGGGATGTACCATTGACAGATTACTGACATGGCTGACACTGAGAATTAGCAATAGCAATAGCACTTCGAGATTTATATATAGCTTCATAGTGCTTTACAGCACTCTCTACATGGTTTACAGAGTCAGCATATTGCCTCCAACTATCTGGGTTGTCATTTTACTGACCTCTGAAGGATGGAATGCTGAGAGAACCTTGTACCAGTGAGGACTGATCTCCTGACAGTTGGCAGAGTTAGTCTCAGAGTGGTATTCAGCAGGTTCTGACCAGTTCTGGAGAACCGGTAGCAGAAATTTTGAGTAGTTCGGAGAACCGGCAAATACCACCTCTGACTGGCCCCGCTCCCATCTATTCTCAGCTGGATCTTCTTTTGTTGCCCTGTACAGGAGAATGGAGCTGGAAAGCAGGTTAGTGGGGTGGGGATGGAATGGGATTTTGCAGTAACCTTCCTCCAGGAGTGGGGAGGGAATGGGGATTTTGCAGTATCCTTCCTCTGCCACGCCCACCAAGCCACGCCCACAGAACTTGTAGTAAAAAAAATTGAATTCCACCACTGGTTAGTCTGAAATACTGCATTCTAACCACTGTGCCACCACAGCTCCTACCGGCATCTGGAAATCGTACCAGTGTCTGGAAAGGGCTGGACATCAAGCAGGAACAGCATACGTGAATGATACAACTGAGTAGCTGCCGTTTGTACAGAAATATCTGCACAATGTATGAGCTAGATCCGCTCAGTTCAGGTGGGATTTCATAGAAGTTGTGGAAAGGAACAGGGACAAGCAGGTATTAGCTAATCAACCGGACATCATGGTATTAGACAGGGATTAGAAAATACTAGTGGTGATAAATGTAGTGGCGCCAATGATAGCAACATCAGGAAGAAAAAGTTGGAGAACCTGGAGAAGTGCCAGGGTATAAAGAAGTGGATGTGGAAAATAAAGGTCAAAGTGAGGTAGAAACATTCAGGACTGTGACTCCTAAGCTGAGAAAGTGGCTCCAATATATCCAAAGAACAACATTAAAACAACATTTCATTCAGAACAGTGTGGTGTTAGGAACAGCTAAGATACTGTAATACCAGAGGATACTACTGTCCTGTGGTAGAGGACCAAGATTGAGGAAGACACACACATTCATAGGGGCAAGAAGGAATTTAATGTACATACCCACATATATTGTCAGCTCAAGGCAGAAAATACACCTTAATATTATTGCCTTCCCACTTATTATAAATCTACTGAGTCCATATGCCCACTAGATCTGTTCAAAGGGTTAGGAAATGTTCCAAAACAGTTTCAATGGGTACTCTGGAGTAAAGGAAGAAATACTGCAGAAATGAAAATCCTTCTTAGGAAACTCCCTCATATTACTCTCAAAACAATATGCAATGTAAAAGGCTCTTTTCCAATTTGGTAAAAGTTCAGGAAATGCCCCTCCATGACTGAAACTCGGTTAATACACAGATCTAGAATTACAGAAGTTTCTACAAGCTTCTTGGCAGAATTTTCTTTTCATACTTTTACCGTTCCAAAATGAAGAAACAAGAGCATGGATACTTCTGCAAAGACTGTTGTGTCTTCTAAGAGAGTTGACCTCATGACGAGCCTAGAAGGCTCTTAATTTCTTCTTTGTATTTTTTTCCTAATTTTTCACCATGAAGCCAATGTTCTAAAATCTGCATCTGAAAAATAGATATGTTGGAAATTTGGAAAAAAAATATCTGTATTTTACAATTGGTTCCTTCTTCCAATTAAGAATGGTAACTTTGGAGCAGTCTTGCAACTTCACTCTTGCCCAAGGAGTTGGGGATGACATGTGATTGTGCATTCTGGGCTTTCTATTCCACTAGTGCTATCTCATACTAGGGATGACAAAGTCCACAATTGGCCTTGAGTGGCATGCTTCGGATTGCATCCAATAATAAGCTTGACGCCTCATGAATAAAGATAACTGGAATGGAGGCAAATGAATTAAAAAAAATGAATAAGGTATATGTAACTGAAATTCAACTTTTACTCAGTTTAATTTATACTGTTAAAATCAGTACAACTCACAATTTCTCCCTTTTGTTACTTTAAGAAAGAATCTAGTGCTTGCAAGAGTTTCAGGGACATCCTTAAGGTTCCTGGAGTTTATATAAAAGCCCTGGGACTTCAGGAGCTGAACCTCTGTCAGTGAACACAAGAAATAATTTTGTGTTTTTTTTCCGTATTCATATATTATATAGGAAAAAACCTAAACTTGTTCTTTGAGTGCTGCTTGCAATTTCCAAATGCATTCCATGTACTGTTTATCAACCACCTGAAAAGTTTTTTAAGCAGAAGGCTAGGATGAGGTGGTGAATCTGGCATCTGTACTGAAGTATGCTTTGGAAAAACAAGTTTTCTGCTGTGAAATGGCACGGCATAGTGCAAGTTATATACACAGTTACTCCTGTTAATTGGTAGCTGTGGTACTGAAAAAGTGTGCTTAGAGACTATTTACAATATAGTAAAAACATTTACTAGCAGTAGCTTAATCAAATTTAAGAACATCAGACAGATAGGATGCTTTTTTAATTGTCTCATTTAGTTTTGAAACATAAGGCCCTGTTCACTTCATTTAAGTCTCACAATGAAGGGAAGCCTGATCAATCTGTCTTGTGTCTTCTTAGGGTGAGACTGCAATTGAGTGGAAGCAACAGATGAACAAAGCCCACATTCAAATCTGTAGCTCATTAAAATATGTTAAAAACAGGGTTAAATCTCAATTGTAAGTGAACAGTACTTGGCTTTTTTCAACAACATACATTGGATTAATAAACCATTCATTCATTAGCTCTCAACCAATGGAATAAATAGCCATGCTGTTTAAACCTTTAACAAGCTTGAAAAATGCTTTGGAAGAAGGTGTGTATGTGTGTGTGTGAATGTGCAAACCATTATGAAGAATGACACCACTGGTAATCAACACATTTTTTTCCTTCTCAGATATCAAGCAACTGATTAAGGGTGATTTTATTCTCCTAAACTAAAAGAATAAAATATTTTCTTCGTTATTATCTCACTTTTCCTCCATGTGTTTAAGGCAGCATATATGTCTGCCTTCAATGTCTACCCCACTCCCAGGTTGGCTTATGTCAGCCCCTTATGGTAGTCCAGAGAAGAAGCACCAACCATGAGTGCTAACACTACCTTTATTGTAAGGTTATAGTATTTAATCTTGCAGGTCTGAAAGTACCACTCCTCTCCCTTGCTTTTACTCTCCCCAAAATGAGAAACAGCCCCTTCTGAGATGCTTTCTTGACCCCCATCCTTCCTATTGACTCACATTTAGTTCATCAGACAGCTGTCAAGACAGCAGCTCTTCTTCCTATCTGCCAAGATGATTACACTTTGGGAAATAGTAATTGGTCTAAAATCTTCTAAGTATACTTCCATGACTAGGACTGAACTTGAATCTGGTCTTCCGAGTCCTAGTTAAATTTAATACTGGGCGATAAGAGGATACATGTCCTTGACGATGTTCTGTGCATACAATATATCCAAAAAGTAAAAAAAAGTGAAAAAATATTTATGAATTGCACAAAATAGAACTATTCCAATCCTTCTTCAGTTCAGGAACTTAATATTGACCAATATTTTGTTTAACAACTTTTAGCTGTGTATCATTTGTAAGAAAATAGTTTTTTGGGGTATTCGCTATAATTACTAAAGAGCACAGAAGGGGAAAAGTATCATTTCCCAAGGCTTTTGGGACAGGTCAAGATACTCATAAAATTAGGTTGAAAGTTCTGTTAACTTGCCACAGTTAAATCAATGACTTAAGATTATTATATCTATTTTGCAAACTTTTACTAATAAAATAAATGTAAAAATAATTTTAAAAATACCCTATCTGAGCTATAAAAATCTGGATACAGTACCTTTTTCCTGCCATTTAATGAATGTCCAGATTTTGGCATCCTAAATCTAATCATTCCAACATAATAACCAGTATTGTTAATGATAAGAATTATATAACATCTCATATATAACTTGGTTACATTAAAAATTATCCTAGATTACAGGAAAGATCTATTCTTTTCATCTGTTCCTTAGATATAGAATTTAAATGGAATAGAATTTACTTTACTTTATAGAATTTACTTTAATTAGCCTATTATCAAAATGAAACATATACCACAGGATTTCTGTTTCATTGAAAAGGGGGGAAATGACATGGCCCTACAAAAAGTGAAGAGAAATACTGATTCATACAGGATTCAACACAGAGGAATTAAAATAGAGATAGTACTTCAGAAACGTGAGATCTTAAGGTGAAAATTGATCTTCAATTAACAGAATTAAGAGCAGGAACAATTTTTGCTACATCACACTTCTAGGGTTTTTCTCTTCTGCTTAATCATGTCCAATTCTCAGAGGTTATTTGGACAGGTTCTTGCAGAAGTTTTTTTGGCAAGGTTTTTCAGAAGTGGTGTGCCATTGCCTCCTTCTTAGGCTTGAGAAAAGGTGACTGGCTCAAGGTCACCCACCTGACTTCATGCCAAAAATGGGACTAGAACTTGCTCTCTCCCACTTTCTAGCTTGATACAGGGGTGGGATTCAAATGTTTTAACAACTGGGTCTGTGGGTGTGGCTAGGTGGGCATGGCCATGTGACTGGGTGGGCATGGCTTCTCTCTTTTTTGCACTCCCCCCCCCCATTTTTTTGGCCTTCTGGGCCTCAGCGGAGCCTCCTGGGGAGTGTTTTTGCTCCCAGGCGGCTTCCCTAGGGCCCAGGAATGAAAAAAAAACAGAGCACGGGGGCTGGGGGCTGAGGGGGTTAGAAGTGGGAGGTGGGAGAGCTGGCCCCCCTCCCTTTTTTGCTTTCCTGGGCCTCAGGGAAGCCTCCTGGGTGAAGCAGTAAGACAGCGAGGTAAATCGCAGCACAGCTGATTGTAGGAACAGCTGTTTTTCAGAAAGGGAAAAAAAGGAATATCTTAAAGGAGTGACTGGGCATGGAAGAACACAGTCAGCAATGTCGGGCATGCGCACGATGTTGCACGTGCACAATAAGGACTGACTGGGCGGGCAGAGAGGGGCAGAGCCAGCCAGGGGCATGATTTTCCGGTTCTCCAAACTGTGCAGAATCATAACAACCGGTTGTATAGAACTGGTCCAAACTGATAGAATCCCACCCCTGGCTTGATGCCTTAACTAAATTAGTTCTCTGCAATTCCTGGTAGTCCTAAACTAATCCTAAAAGTTCTAATTGCCAATTACAAGAGATGCCTGCAGTTATAATTCAGAAACATATGAATGGTCTCTACTTGTGGTATGGATAGTGTTGTAGGTAAGACATATTCATTCTTATCCTGTTTTTAAATTTATTCCTGAATCACACTTCCTATTTATTTACTAATAACTGTTTCATAACAATCCTATGACTGAGCTTTTCTCTGATTCTTTATTACTCTTTAGCAATAGCAATATACTTAGACTTATATACTGTTTCATAGTGCTTTAAAGCACTCTCTAAAGTGGTTTACAGAGTCAGCATATTGCCCCCAGCGATCTGGGTCCTCATTTTACTGACCTGGGAAGGATGGAAGGCTGAGTCAACCTTGAGCCTGGTGAGAATCGAACTGCAGGCAGCCGACAGTCAGCAGAAGTAGCCTGCATTCTAACCACTGCGCCACCATAGCTTATTTTAAAAATCAAGCAAACTATATTGACTTCAAAATTACTTAAAACTTATTTAAAATTCTGAAATAAGTCTAAAAAGTTGGTAAATCACAATTTGCCCTTGCAGAAATTGGCTTTCTTCTGGCAAGCTTTGTTTTCTATCCATTTGAATTTGTTAATATTTTACCAAGCTTCTTATCATTTATTAGAATAGCTTGTAAGTTAGCTAATTCATAATATTATGATCTCCATTCTGAATTTTCTTTTTCAATGCTAGAGTTAAATTGCTAATGTTCTAAATACTAATCTAGGAGGAATCTAGAATAATTTTGGTTCATCTACCCTTTTTAAAAGATTTACTTCACTTTGGATGTAAGATGACCTGCCACCCAAACATTTCTGGCTTTTCTAACATAACCTTCACCTCAAAAATTAAATATGTGCTTATAAAAAGAGAACAATGTCAATATTTAGCGGAATTCTATAAAAGAAATTAATCGAATTTCAAAACTGAGATAGCAGAGGTGCCCCCCCCAAGCTTCACTGTTTCATGAACAGGGCTGCAGGTGCTATGCAACATGGTCAGAATTTGGCAGGGATCCTGCCTGCTAAATAGTCTCCTTTGAAAAAAGCAAGGTGAAGAAAAAAGGACCAGTGGCCAGCATGTTGGCAAACAAGAGAGATCAAAACACCATCTCCGGAAGCCCAAAAAATCCATCTCAAGGCACACAGCTTCTATGGGCCAGGATCCCATTCTAGCAGTGTTAAAACGTACAGATTTCCATCCATATGGAAAAACCATATGGGATTCTTTCTGTTACAAGAAGAAAAGCAGCTGGGGATGAATTTGGCAGAGAAAGGAGTCTTTGGGGAAAAGGTGAAGCCACATCTTTCTCTTATTCTCCTCCTCTGCTCCCTCCCTTTCTGATCAAACAGCATTGAAAAAGACAGCACAAAACAGATGCTGCCAAGATGCATGGAAGAGGAAACAAGGGGAGAAAGAGTGCCTGAAAGAATATGGTTAAACTCTTCATGACCTGGTCTCTATTGACCCAAAATACAAAATGCATTAAGATGTCTAACATTTACTGGAAATAAAATTCCAGTGGAATCTTGGGGAAAACTTTCTAAAACAGGAGCTGTAGAATCAATTCCCCCTAAAGGTGGTGGAATTTCCTTTGGTGCATGTGTTCAAGCAGAGGCTTAATGGCCATCTGTCATAGATGCTTTAATTTGGAAACCTGCACTGAACAGAGGGTAAGGTTTGATGACCCTGGTGCCTCCTCAACTCCATTATTCAACCTTTTTGTCACAGTCAAGGGAAATAAACTTATACCAACACTGTAAATTAAGATCGTGATCTGTACTGCTGACCTAGAAGAATCTGAGACACAAATATATTGTAGAAGCGACTTTTATTTTGATCAGAGAAATAATTTGGGAGGCTTCCGCTGGCTGCCAAACCCCCACTCATTTCTTGGGCAGAATGGACTCTATCATGAAACTGGCTAGAGTGACTTTGTTATGGTCTGAAACCAAATAAAAGTGAGTTGAATATCAAAGAATGAGAGTGTGGTTTATTTATAAGAGATATACATACACTTCTAACTCCTCTGCACAGTAAAGAAAGGACAGAAAAAGTAATCTAAGCATATTTTCTGAAGCAAAACAGCCAGAACTGCCAGATAAGCAATGCCTGTCTCAGAAAAAACCAACTTCAGGCAATGGGTCCCACTGTTAAGGCCCATGTAAATCAGAAACAGTATCTACTAAACCCATACCCTGTGCAGGTTATAAAGTTCTTGTGAATTCAGTGATCCACCACATTCAGAAAGGATTGATAATTCAGGATTATTGTTGTTTCTTTCTGGACCCAAATGTAATACTTTCTGTTCCATAGAAATGTAGTGTAATTCTACAGAACAAGATTTATAGGAGGAAACTTCTCTTCTGGTAGAAAGAAATGTCAACTCCCATCAAGACTCAAGGAAGGAAGTTCACTTTAACTGATACTGGAAAGTCGATTACAATTCATCTGAAAAAATAGTGTCAGGGAAAACAAAGAGCACAGCCTGACCCTACTTGAGAAGACTTCTCAGACTTCCTAAACCTAGTGCTCCGAGTGAACTTGTAACTGCCTCATTGATTAGAAGAAAAAGAAAAAAAAATCTCACTTACCAGGAGCAAAGATGTGACAGAATAATCTTTTAAGAAGTCCTTGGACAGAACCAATGACTAAAGCCACTTTGATAGATTCTACATATATGTATCATTCTGGAGGGCTTTTAAAAATGATATTCCCAAAATGGAAAATGAGAACCAATTTAATTGAGTGATTGAGATGCTGGACAAGCAGTGGGGAAACCTGAGTTGTAGATCTGCTCTAGGTGCAAAAGCCAGCTGGGTGACCTTGGGCCAGGCAATCTTCCTCAACCTTAGGAAGAAGACAATGGACAATTTGTTATTGAAAGGTTACCTTGATAACTGCAGGAACTTGTATATATAGCTGCCAACAGCCAAAACTTACTTTTCCCAAAAACACCAGGCAGAATATGTGAGGTGATATCCCCTACAGTTTGTTAAATATATTAATAACTAGATTGAATTGATTGTGGACGTGGCTAAAAAGCTGGAAGACAATCTTTTGGAAATGTATGGAGAAAAAAATTATCACCAAACCTAGAAAACTATTACTTTGCCAATTAATATTTGATGTAGAATTCCATCCTGATTTAGTTGATACAGCTGTACTAGATACACGTAGAAATCATCACCAACAATTCAATAAAGACATGCAATAAATAAAACTATAAGAGTTGCTTCCCTTGTTAATTATGTTTGCATATTAATTATGTTTGCAAATAATAAATAACAATTCCTTCCATATAAACTACACAGCTTTTTCATAGAAAAAGACATATCATATTAGTAGATTATAAGAAGCATTTATAAAATTATTTTAAATGCCATATTATGTTAACTTTTTATTACTTTCTACCTTTTTTATTACTCACAGCAAGAGTACTTTAAATTTTATTGCTGTATTTATTATGATTAGGTTTCAGTTTTTATTGTAGCCAACCAGACCATGCTGCCTTTTCTTCCTGATGCTCTTCAACATGTCACACATTTATGTACCTGCTTCTCATTTACCAGCCATACCATCACACCAAAAGTTCATATCATACTTTTCTTCGGTGTGTAGATTAGCCTAGACAGATATCAATAGGGCTTCTAAGGAAGATTGTGAGGATACCATATTTATCTAAAAGTTATTCTGTGTGCTGATTTATCAAAGTATGAAAATTTTTAATGGGTACTTCAAAATAAATTGACTTAAATGAGTCCAGAATTTCTGAATAAGTTATTGTTGAATTAGTTGTACTCTTCTCTTGCAGCTTTGAGGCCATGTGTACTGTTAGAGGCAGCCAGCTACAATTTAATTAATAAAACTAAATAGATTCCAGTGTTTTGCTCTTCAAATCTCTGTTTTTAGCATGGTCTGTTGAACAAGCCATAGCAGCCTGCTTGACACATAACCAGGGAGATGCATTTTTCATGCTAAGGGCCACACTTGGCCTTTGGGTAGCGTGCCATGCTGTGTGTGTGTGCGTGTTTGTTTGTTTGCAAAAGTAAGCAAAAGCAAGTTAAAGAAGTGGATGAAGTCAAAACAAAAACTAAATGTGATTTAACACAAATTTAATCAGCATGTTATTTGAATATTTTTCAGGTGTTTATTTTTACTATATGTTTAAAACTACAAGGTGATTATTTGGGAAGATCTCTGAAGGTTGAATTTAAAGTTTTGGGGGACTTCATAGAGTTATTGTTGCATTTAAGACAATGTTTTTTCCAATTTGGCAATTTCAATATTTGTTTCAATATTCAAACTTTAATATTTGGAAATTCTGGCAGTTAAAAGTCCACGACTCCTGAAAATCTTAAAGCTGCCAAATTTGTGAAACACCTATATAAGACTTTTGAGGGAGGTCTTCATGGAGTCTGGTATCATATAAATAATATCTCAACCATTACTTGTCTTTTGAATTGATTTTCATTCAACATAGATAAAAGGTCTGATGGAAAAGAAGTAATAATATAAACCTATTGGAAGAAAATCCAGTGGACACAAGACAGCTTACTATCTTGTAATTGAATATAATGATTTAAGGATATATTCTCATTTAGGGTTAGGACTATACATTAATTAATTTTTATCTGTTTTAAAGTTAATTTGAAAATTATGTTGCTTCCAGCTAAAATTGTTGACCAACATAGTTTAATCTTTTAATTATTGCCATGTGAATTTGAACTGAAAATTTGGCTGATTGTATAAAAACTTATTAAATATAAACACATATGCTTCTGTAGATTTTTACAGAGATTTGTTAATTGCTTAATGAAAGATATCTTCCAGATACTACAGTCTTAATTTAGTTCAACATATTTAATTTTATACTAAACAATATTCATATGTGTGCAATGAAATGATAAAGCCAACTGAAAAAGCTTAAAATGCTAATGGATGAAAGTGCGACTGAGTGCTAAACTAAAATCTATAACATTTATTTCAAGATAAAAGATGGTCTTTTTAGGAGATTATGTATATAAAAAGTCATATTTAATAGAACAATTAACATCACAATAAGTTTTGTTTCACTCATTCAGTGTCTATCCTAAATAAATGGTGAAATCTTTAAATTGTGCATGAAACTAGAATGAATACTTTTTTAATAAGCAATACAAATGTCATCTTTCTATGGTACCATCAAAATAAATAAAATAACCCCCCGCCCCTTTGCTGACATTTAAAATGCATACAAATATATCTAGCAATTATCCTTCTTATGAACAATTCTAGGCTTCATTTAGCGAAACCAATCAGCTTTAATTGATTAATAAGTGGCAACACAGTAGTAATGTCAACCATTTTTGCAAAAGCAAATTGCTAGCAATGCCAAGTAGATCTGTATCTTTATTTTTTGCTTTAAACAAGACCTTAGTCTGGCATGATCTTTTCTTTTTCCCCAGTAGGGAGCATAAGCCCTCTAGCTTCCCCGAATGTTTTCTTCTAAGGCTGGACCTTGGCCAGAATACAGCTGCTCTGAAGCAGTCTTTGTATTGACAATGGGGGTCATCCCACCATCTTCTTTTCAGATCAATATGATTGGTACAAACAATAGTTTGATTTTGATTGCTCTAGAGCACGCTTGGGTAGAATCTCTGAATGCAAGAGAATTGCTCCAAAACAATGGCCCGCTTCATTATCCAAAGTATCCCTTTTTCAGACAGCTGCCTCTGCCACACTCCCCCTGACAAACGTCCAGAAAAACAGATGGTTACAGCATTCACGGGCAGTTTAGTGAAAACCCCAGAGTCGGCTATTCAAGATATCTTATCATCACGCTCATAAAAAGAACTATTTCCTAAAGCTACAAGCTAACAATACCTTTAAAAATTGTTCCAATCAGAGATATCGGAGAATATATGTAGACTTTTTTTAGATGTCAAGGAATACAATTAACATATTTTGAGCACTAAAATGCTGGGTTGTGTTTTTTTAAAACCAAATTGATATGGTTGCATTGTGAAAATTATGGTGCTTGCCTAAAGCATACAACTACCAAACTCAACTACCAAACAGTAACATGAGGCATAAGGATGTCTCAAACATCATATCTGGCTGTTTTTAAACCTTTAAAAACAACAGAAGATCTAACGTCATATTTTATTGTATAGATTTTCATTTAATAGACTGGAGCATAAGTTCCTAGGAAAATGTACTTTGGCACAGTGGGTGCATGTCTTCCAAGCATGAGTTCCACTATCCCAACACTGGAGATTCCTTTGAAATGACAGCAACTGCCTTTTCACTGAGCACACAGGTGTAGGCCCTTCTTTTTCCTAATTTCTCTCAGACAGGCAAAAACTCTTGAGTAGAGTAGAGTAGAATAGGCCTTCGAGTAGAATAGAGTAGAGTAGAGTAGAGTAGAGTAGAATAGGCCTTCTAGTAGAGTAGAGTAGAGTAGAGTAGAGTAGAGTAGAGTAGAGTAGAGTAGAGTAGAGTAGAGTAGAGTAGGCCTTCTAGTCCAGCCCCCTCTGGCAGGAGATCCTAAATCAGGGCTGTCAAAACTCACAGCCCGCCAGCCAGATGCGTCACACACTGGCCAAGCCCTTGTCTGGTTTAGCAAAGGGGAAATATGTCACAATACATTACATGATGACACTAGTTTGACATCCTTCCCTATACCATTTCAGACAAATGGCTGTCCAGTATCTTCTTAAAATCCTCAAAGCTTTCAAAGTTCTGATGGCCACACGATACACACATGGTCATATGATTGCATTTTTAGCTCTTGCAACTGACTTGTATTTATGGCTGCTTGTAGCATTCCATGTTCATGTGACTCTAATAATAATAATTATTATTTTTGCCAATTTCTGGCACTTACTTCCAGTTTCTGGAAAAAAATCCATTGGGTATAATAGAATAACAATGGTGGCATTTGTTTAACAAGCATGGTGTCCACTTAACAACCACACCAGAAAAGATTGTAAAATTGGGCACAGTCACATGGTGACCTGCTTAATGACCACCATGACTTATGACCATAATTCTGAGCTCAATTTCAGTCACAAGTTGAGGACTATCTGTACTGAAAACAAAGGCAGCACTTTTTTTATACATTTAGGAAGCGTTAAGACTGAAATGGGTTAAATCTTATATTAAAAATTACAATCTTAAAAATATTGAGCCATGATTGGGAAAACCACATTTGAATTTCACAAGATTTGGATACAGTCTCCAGATCAAATGGGTCTTTTTCTTGCGATTGGGAACAGTTGCTGAGATCAGCTGAACAATCCCAGAAAAGACACCAACCGTTTCAAGAAATTGTGCTATGTGCCTCCATATACTACTTTTCCCTTTAAATGTAAGGTGCTGTACAGCCCTAATGAATAGTGCAAAATGTATCAACGTAAGACTCATTGAGTTCATTGCATTTGACTCTAAGTAGATGTATTACATTCCTAACAACCCTGACACAAAACATTACTTTGAAATAATGCCTAGTGACATCAGCTTCAGGATCTGACCTTTTCTGGCCTTCTGAAGTAATGCATAATTTGTTGGAACTGAACCCAGAAGACCTATGTTCAAATCCCCATTCCAGCATACATCTTACTGGATAATTTTGGCTTAGTCATTTTACCAATCTTCATATAACTCCTTTGGTAGGAATAAAATCTGTGGGTGAGTCTGTTTTTCCTGTTTTTCCACATGTGTGCGCCTTGATTTCTCAGAGGAAAAAGATAACTATCCCAAAGTGAATCTACAATCTTGCAGGATCTGAGAGAGGTCCCTTCAAGGTGGCATTTCTTCTGCAAGAGCAACATGCCCTCCCTTAGAAGAATGTCTTCCTATTTATTGAGTTTCTGAAAGGGGAAAGTACTTAGAGAATATTTGGAGGACGTTTCATTTTAGGATCTGCCTCTGTTGGTTGGTGCCTTTGTTATTTATGATACTTATTACTTACTCAAAGAAGTTTTTAACCCTTATTGTCTACTTTATGCTGCTTAAAGCTGCTTTGGGATAAAATGCAATAGGAAGACAATAGTTTTATTGAGATCACTCAAACAATAAACACCCCTCATCTTTTCAGCATTTTGAAATTTTCTTTCTTTTATTATATTTTGCTTTGCCATTCTTTTTATCTCCTTTACTTCATCCTATCTTGTGTGCTTGAATCATTCTGTGTCACACACCACTCTTCCTATGGTTTCTAGTTCTGTCATACAACTAGCATGTAAAGCCATACTCAAGCCAACTACTTAGATGTCAATACAAAGGACAGGTATAAGTGCCAATTAATATTGTTAGTCCCTCAAAAATCATTTAAAAATTCTATTTATCTTCATTGTTTATATCAAAGGCATTATTTTTAAAAAATATTTATTTTATTTAAACACATTTCTATCCTACCACAATCAAAATGAGACTCTTGGAAGCTTACAATTTTACATAAAAATCTGATAATAGTTCTGATTTCACAGCAGTTTCAGGCTTTGTAAGCTGTACCACTTCAGAATGCTTTAGCAAGAAATACAAGTAATCCTCAACTTACAACCACAATTGGGATAGGTTATTGTGATCTAAGTCAAGTCAGACTGAATGTTACAATTTTTACAGTGGTAATTATGCAAATCATTGCGTCAATCACACAGTCATTAATGCAATGAAGTCATTACGTGAATCCAACTTCCCCAATGGGGAAGAAATTGGCAAAAAGGTAACAAATCATGATCACATGATCGCATGATGCTGCAACCTGTCATAAATGCAAGCCAATTGCCAAGCACCTGAATTGCCTTCACTGTGATTCATATTGCCCAGACACCCATGACTTTTTCTCTACTACTAAAATCACACAACAGCAAGCTAATATTCAGAAATAATGCTAAATGTAAATATTAATATAAAGATACATAATTCTAGTGAGTACTGCTCTTTGTCATAGTCCATCAAACACGCTAGCAGGAATATAATGCTGGAATATCATCCAACAAGAGTTAGTTATCTTATCACATGTCCTCTTGGTGTTTGTGAGCATATCAGTGTGCAAATCAGATAAGACAGAATGAGGGGAGGATTTGTATGGGTACGGAGGGATGTTAGTCCTGTCCAAATCTAGCATATAATTCAACATACATGTGGCATTTAGGGAGAAAAAGATACCCATCTTATCTTATTGGAGTAAACCGAGAAATAAGAAAACTGCATAGGGAGCCCTATATTTCAGGTTTCAGTCTCCTAGTGAAGTTTTATTATATTGATTCAGCTTTGATATCTACATAAAATATGAATGGTCCACACAATAACATCTAATATTTTGTTACTGTTCCATCTATCTTGTTTATATTTTTGGCTCTTACATCTTAGTATCCACAGATCCACACTCAGCTTTGGTCTTTCAGAGATGTAGATATTTCAGCGCCACTGATGATCTGCAGTTCCTTTCAGAAGTTGCCTTCAGAATTAAGTCTATCTTCTGACCTCTTTCTGTTATTTGGAAGGTTTGAAAACAGATTATTTATTCATTGGTGGGATACCTAAGTGTGAATGCCTTTTGCAGACTTTCCAGACACTAGAGATTCAGATGTACAGATTAGTGTGACATGAGCACATACCTCTGCTCCTCTGTCTTCTGTCTGGCTAGGTTCACACAATCTGTTAAATTGTTTTTCTATTGTCTCTATTATCTTAAAGCACGATAAGTAATATATGTTTAAAAGAGTAAGATATAAATCATACTAAATACTGAAGTATTAACATGCTATGTTAATACTTCTACAAGTATTAACATATACTATTCTCTTTCAAAGTAAACTTATGTAGAGTGCAAAATAGACTAAGCAAAAAAAAAAAGGTTAACATGTTTGTTCTATAAAATTCTCTTTCCTGTCTCTTTTATAGGATCTTATCAATTCTATTCAACACAACTTTCTTACTCTTTCTCTTCTTCTTGCCCATCTGGAAGAAACATTGGTATCATGACTGTTGTGCAAATGATAATTATGTAACTTATATTAGTTGCACCATAACATGAATGACATATAGTATAGGATAACATTTTGTTATGATGTCTTCATACACATAATACCCACTTTTCCCCATATCTTAATGCAGACAATCAGTCTGATGCAATTTACTTCATATATTTGTTTTGCTGAGTACTTCTTCCATAACTTTCAGTTCCTCACTTTCAGTCCCTATTAATTAATTAGACATGTATTTTTACCCTGTTTCTTGTTTTACTCCATCCTCTTTGAATTCAACGTACTTTTATGTTTCTCTTAATATTTCCAACTCTCACTTTCATATAATAAAGTGGGCATATCCTTTTTTGCTCCTTTTGACAAAAAGTCATTCCTTGCAGCCACTAATCTACCTACCACCATTATTTTCATATCTTAGAATACCTCAATTTCTTCATTTGTAGTGATTGGTTTACCATAGTACACAGCTTCATTATTTTGTTCTAGCTGTTTGCCATGTGCATGTGTAAATTACAATTGTTCATTCAATTTTTCTTGTTAAGCACACTTATCTTGGTGTTTTAAGATTTTAATTTTCAGTTCCATATTCCTTGTTTTATTGTACAATCTATCCAACATTCTCTGCAAATCATTCATATTCTCATCCATAGCAGGGCATTAAGAATACACCAACATATTTCCAACCTCACAGGCATTCCTTATATATTTATCCATAAAGTTGATAAACAACCAAGGTGTCAAACCCTGTAGTAACAAATCACACTGGAGGCCTGATTAGTTAGATTTATTACAAAACAAGCTAAGGTGACACCACAAGAATTGCAACCAGTACATCTTCTTTCAAGCATTACTTTATAGTTATGTCACTGTCAGTTCCAGACCATGGAATCAGCTCAGCAGGAAGGCTAAAACTACTTTTATTGAGTTGGCTATAATAACAGTTCTTGCAAGTCTGATTGTGCTGAATCTCCTCCCATCTCTTCATCAACAGCTGGAAGTGGGGATAGGAGGGCATAAAAATAGAAAACCATCTATGGCTGCCTTACAGCATATTTACATCATTTATTACAACTTTTATTAGTTAGAGAATGCATTCTAACACAAAGGAACATTGCACAGGTCTTAGTCTCTATTCCATGTGGAAACATTCAACAAACATTTCATTCATTCTTCCACATACTTTATTTCTAACTCATACTGCTCATGTTGCATTCAAAAGACAACTTTCCATTTCATCTTCAGGCAGAACATTCTAAAATTCAGATCTATGCAGTTTATCATATGCTTCCTCTAAACCAAGAAACTTCATTAATTTTTCACATTTTTTTCTATTATTAATTCTTCATAGGCAAATGTACTATTATGAGAAAGGACATTTAAAGAAGCAATTTGGGGGTTGGGGTTGTGGGGGGGTGTTCTTTGGTACCTTCAAGTTAGTTTTTGACTCCTGAGGACTTCCTGCACTAATCCCCGCAATTTTATTGGCAAGGTTTTTCAAAAATGGATTGCCATTGTCTCCTTCCTAGGGCCGAGAGTGAGTGACTTGGTCAAAGTGATCCTGCTGGCTTTCGGCCTAAAGCATGGCTAGAATTTAGTCTCCTGGTTTCTAGACTGCTGCCTTAACCACTACAAGACAAGAACAGAGATGAGTCTTTAGAACATAAGTAAAACATTTCCCCCCACAAAAGATCACAACTTTCCATATTGCACTGAACATTCTAAGCTAAACCAAACAAACTTCATCATGGTTTAGAGCAGGGGTGTCAAACTTGCGTCATCATGGCATCGTCACGTGACATAACATGACTTTTCCCCCCTTCGCTAAACCAGGCATGGGCGTGGCCAGCGCTTGACGCTTCTGGCCCGCAGGCTGCAAATTTGCCAGCCCTGGTTTAGAGCAATGTACAAATTCAGTCACCAAACCTGTTGGAATAGCTTCTCAAAGGTCAGAATGCTAAAATTAGTAAATTCAGTATCAGTGTCATTCTGAATTCAAATACTTTCTTGTATATTGAAAAGAAATTACTCCTAGAACCATTCATCTGAACCATTCAAAACCTAGGATTATTTTTAGTAATTAAAAATTACTAGATAAAATTGGCAGTGAAAATGCCATTATAAAATCTTGCAGAACTCATGAGTAATTCATTTCTCACATTTATTCATATGACTCAGACTTACCATTGTTAACCAGAAGAAAGTTTGATTTACATAATGATAAAGTAACTCAGTTTAGAAGTAAAAAAATGTGATCATCAATATAAATAATCCAAGATTTTTTTAAAAGTCAGAACTGTCTCTTTTTGATCTTGCATGTATTTCAGGAAGAAGGAAGTGAGGGAAATTAAAAAGAATGTTTCTTTTAATCTTCACCATTTTATCCTACTGAGTTAATCACATGTGACAATGATTCCAGCCTATTTCAGAACCTGTTAAGGATTCTGTCCAGCTGAAATACACTGTTTCAACTATTGCAGGAGGCAGGTATGTCTTAGAGAGATACCAACTTCCTTCATGTGAAAATAAAGTTTCAGCTGTATGTATGTATATGGAAGTGAGTTCTTATAGATAGAGAGAATTGTGATCTTAGAACCCTAAACTGTTTCTCCACTTGAGTTTAAGATTTTTTTAAAAAAATATGGATCTTTGGAGTACACCTCAACTATAACAGTAGTTCACCAAAAAGAGAATGGTTGTCCCATACAGAATTCAACAGATATAATAATCCTTATGTAGAAGTAGCAGTTCAAACAGTCTTTTTTTTTTATGCCATGGGTTTTACAATCTAAACGTAGACATTTAATTCCCACAGTCATATTCTCAAATTGGCCTAAAAGTGACAGTAAGCTCTTTGAAGAGGATGACAATGTCCTTTTCAATTATAACTGGTGATGTGACCACAGAGAATGTTCAATTATTAAGCCTGGGGACAAAATAGACCAGGAGAGAAATTCTGGATTAGTATATGCCCTCTGCTGTTCAACTGAGAAACAACGGCCACTGTAATTTTTCAGGATAGTTACAGCACCAAAAAATTCCACAGCCAGTAGAAAGATGGCAAGCTACATTTAATCATCCTGGTTGCTCTTCTCTGCACTCTTTCTAGAGTCTCAACATCTTTTTTACAGTGTGGTGTCCAGTTTTGGTCATAATTTAGTTGCATAGTTTGGCTTCAACATGTTATATAAACCAGGCCGTCCTTTAATTTATTACTATTTATTAGATTTATATCCCATTTCTCATTTAAGACCTGAAAACAGTAAACAGCAGTCCTTCTTCTTATGAGACACAATTGGGTTGAGAGCAGGGGTGGGATTCTACCAGTTTGCACCTATTTGCTAGAACCTATTGTTAACATTCTAAGCAGTTTGGAGAACCGGTTGTTAGAAGAAATTACTGGCCTAATCCTGTAAGGAAGGCAGGAAGGAAACATCCTGGTGTTGTTTACAGAAACTGCCTCTCTGTTAACCCTTATTACATTCTTGGCAGGACTAGACTTCCTGTCTCAGGAACTTCTCTGGAGTTTTTCCTCCTCCTTTGCAGGTACTTTGCTTGTGTGGAGTGACCATTTAACGTTACAATGGCACTGAAAAAAGTGATCTATGACCATTTTTCACACTTACCACTGTTGCAGCATCCCCACAGTCATGAGAGGCCAGGCGAGGAGATGCGTGCCTCAATGTGAGTGATGTTGAGTTGAGCCCAGCTAATAACATGACCACCAAGCCATGTCCACCACCTAAGCCATGCCCACAGAACCAGTTGTTAAAAAATTTGAATCCCACCCCTGGCTGAGAGTGACTGTTCTAGAGGTACCAGCAAGACTCCATGGCTGAGAGTAGACTTGAACCTCCGTTTCTCTGCTTCTTGTCCAACCTGCACCATACCACTGGCTCCAAGCAGATTAACTAGTGAATTTAGATACCACTATCTTCATTTCCATTTTTTACACTCACTGTCCAGTTGACATTCAGACTTCTTTGGGCAGCCACCTTAATGAGATGATGCAGACATAATAAATATGAGTAACTGTCTTATAATAAATCAAGCTGTCAGCTCTCCAGGATTTCAGAGATGAGATATTACATGTGTGATTAAATGTATGATCTTTTGTACTCATCGTATCTCTTCGCCAAAAAGCTGCAGCCCCACTGATTGGAAAAAGCATTAAGACAATTTAAAAATGGCTATTTCCCTGCTACCACCAAGGCTGTGTTCCCATTCTGTAGGAGGCATCCAGTGACTGAATTGTTAATATTACGTATTGACTATTTTCATCATGTTCATGGGAAAAACAAGAGATTTGGAAATTCCCCTTTAGCTTCAGGCAATTCAATTTTTCTAACAAACTCTATGGCTTGTTCATACTGTTGGATGACTACCCTGTCTATTTCACCATCCTCCTCATTTGTACTGCAGCAAAACTCTTGCGAAATCCTAGAACACTGTATGTTTCCAAAAGTTGAAGTTCTGCCCAGAATGTTAATGTACAATGTCCTTTTGTCTGCACAAGATGGTTTTCTGCAAACACACACACACACACACACACACACACAGAATACTTTTCAAGAGAACAGAAAAGAAGTTTATGTTCAAGATATTCGTTAATGGAGAAACTTTCACATGCAGTACATCTCCCAGGAAAAGGTGCATAGAACAATTTTAATTTTTTCTTGGTAAAAAGTTTTAGCACATTTTTTTTTTTTTGCCTTAAAATGATGTAGGGAATTTGATATAAGTTTTTTAGGAAAAGTTTTCACCAAAATAAAAGAACACTGTTTTTTTTTTAAAGATGTTGTTGCATTTTTCCTCGACTTATGCGCTGTATAATAGGCCACAAATGGTAGTAATAGGCCACAAATGGTAGTAATTTATCTCCCACAGCAAGAGAATACAAACATTTTACTGTACTAGTAAAGCACCATAGTAGTTAAGATACCACAGTATTTCAATTTTCCTTTTGATTTTTACAGTATGTTTTTATACCTCTATCCCACTAAGTCTAACCCAGAGAATACTTTCCCCTGTCTGCCCTTCCATTCTCTTTTCTCACATCCAGAAGCAATATCAAAACCTGGAATTCTGTATTAAAAAAAACATGCATGTAATGAGATGATTTATTTTCTAAAGTTCTCACATTACTTTCAGAATCACTGAGATCTCATACAGCATGTAATAATGAGTAATATTTGAATATAGCTTTTTTACTAGCCTGTAGAAACATTCATTTTCCAGACAATAATTTTAAATAACAGACATTAATAGAAGACGTGCTAATGTCTGTGGCTCTCTAACTGAATTTTCAGATAAAACGAGGCATCTTCTAGGATAAGGATAAGGATAGGATGAAAGAGAATTTAATCCCTTTGAAGACATTATTATTGTTGTTGTTGTTATTGTTGTTGTTATTGTTATTATATTGTTATTTCATGGGTGCTGTAGTTTCTAGAAGCTGTGATCCCATGGTTGTTCCTCTGATTTACTGGTATACTTGTCCAGAGGTGGTATTCAGCAGGTTCTGACCAGTTCTGGAGAACCAGTAGTGGAAATTTTTAGTAGTTCAGAGAACCAGCAAATACCACCTCTGAGTGGAGATTTTACAGTCCCCTGCTATGCCCACCAAACCATGCCCACAGAACTGGTAGTAAAAAAAATTTGAATCCCACCACTGTATTTGTCCATCAAACTGAAAGTAAGCAGTGAAGTAGAAGTGGATGAGGTCCATGATTCTAGGTCTTTTGGTCTTAAATGTATTTGGCTACGTTGGAGGTGTTATGTAGTATTACTGCCATGGATTCTTTACTTCTGGATCTATGAATGTAAAGAATACTGTAACTTCAAATGAAATTATAATTTCCTCTTCTATTTTAGGTCTTTGATTTTCTTGAGGCACTGTCATGGGGAATTGATAAAATAATTGCTCCCTATTGCGAGATAGCCAAGCTTTTTTTTAAAGTTAGCCTAAGGTATACACATATATACATATACATATATGTACACATACATACATACATACATACACACACAGATATATATATATATATAATCCAGAAATTTGATGACCTACAACATCAAAGGCCTTAATATTACATGCCTAGACAAATTGATGGGTAAGGGTGACTAAAACAATGATTGAAATTTTCTGAAATTCAGTATCTGGATCTGATAGAAGAACATGCCATCTGTCTGTCTGTCTGTCTGTCTGTCTGTCTGTCTGTCTGTCTGTCTGTCTGTCTATCTATCTATCTATCTATCTATCTATCTATCAATCAATCTATCTATCTATCTATCTGATAGAAGAACATGCAACTTATTTATTTATTTAATTGATTGATTATTCTCCCTTTATTATTTTTACAAAAACCTCAGAGTGGGGAACATATCCATCATATTTACATATCCTATTTTCCCCACAACAACAACCTTGTGAGGTGGCTTTGGCTGAGAGGGAATGACTAATCCAAGACTGGCTTTCATGGCTAAGATGGGACTTGAATTCACCATCTTTTGGGATAAATTTAAACAATTATTGAACAAGACAATCACTACTGAGGAGTACATGTATAAATATGTGCATGTGTGTGTGCATTTTGAAGTATAATTAATTTTATTTATTTATATCCCACCTTTATTATTTTTATAAATAATTCAAGATAGCAAATATACCTAATACTCCTTCCTTCTCCTATTTTCTCCACAACTGAGAGTGACCTGCTCAAAGTCATCCAGCTCACTTTCATGCCCAAGGCTGGACTAGAACTCATGGTCTATTGTGCTGTCCAGCCAGTGTATGGAAATTGGATAGTTAGATAGCAATTGTGAGCTGTATCCTGGGAAATGTAGTCCATGTCACGTGACCACATCTGTAATCCTGACTGGTCACTAAATTGACCCTCGATGGGTTGGGGGAGGTTTCTTCACTCTTGCCTGAACTCACGGACTCATGGTAGCTGCTCTACCTCTACCGCTACAAGATGGGAGGAAAGGAATAAGGAGATAACCATTTTTTAACCTACAAGACAGATATGCAAAGGATTGGACATTAAGAAAAACTTTGTCACAAATGTGAGATGAGGACACCTGATGAACCAATAATAAAGACTTTGTATGAATTTTTTGTTGAGTTTATCTATCTGCATCTGTACAGAAGACAAAATCTACCACTGTACAGAATACAGAACATCTATTGATTTCAAAAACATTGTTCTTTAATTTTCTGCTGAATTTTTCAGTCCCACCAATAGCTTTCAAAACAATACAACTGTGGTTTGAAGATGGAGTTTCAGTCTTCTGAATCCTAAATACTAACTTCTAATTAGTATCAGACATGATTCTTGTTGGATGTGCAGTAATCACAGGGTTCCCACACACAAACTACTTCTCCCCTAATGAGAGACATCAGGTACTGTATTCTTTCCCATTTCCAAGCAACAGGGTAGAAATTATAGGCCTTTCTGGATTCAATCCAATCCTGAGATAGGTTGCTGGAAGAAATAGCTAGATTCATACAATACATTGAACCAAGTCAAGAACTGGCTAAACATGTTATGTGAACTAAAACAGCCAACAGAGAGGCAGAAGAGAACCCTGTGTTTATTTAAACTAAAGTATCCTCATGTAACCAAGTCAAAAGTGAAGTGAAATTGCCCTAAACTGCCACCTAGTGAGTTCTCCAATAAAGAGTAAGAAAGAGCAAACAGCTCAAAATATAAAGCTCTTTAATGCAGAACTCACTGGAAGATTCCTGCTGCCAGAGAAGATGCCATCTAATGCCAGTTCAGTCACAGCCATGGTAGTTTAGAGTCTAACTCCAATAGAGTGAAGGTTTGTCCATTCACTCCTGGTTCAAAAGTTCATGAGATAATAAGAATGTCCTGTTAAGACTACCAGAAGTGAATATCCAACTTATTTCTGTTTGCTACTTAACAAGGAGCAAGTATATTTAAATTATGACAGAAGACAAATTGTGATAACTGCTGGATTTATATTTTCATTATGGGGAAGCAGTGGGTGAACCATTAGTTGGGTCTGCACTAATCCACAAAGTAGATTAATACAATTTAGTCTAGTTAGTTATATAAACCAAGTCTAATTAATATAATTAAATTTAAGGGTCAATATGTCAAATACTGAAAACAAGAGGGAGAGAAAGAGAGAGAGAGAAAGAGAGAGGGAGGAAGGGAGAGAGGGAGGGGAGAGAGAGACTGAGTTAAATGGTGGTTAATAGTACTTATCTATCCAGGTTGCAAAAATTCAGATGACTACTAGATAGCAGCAAAAAGGATAATTATCTGTATTTCTTTACTGTAGTATAGATTTTAACCTACTGTAGTGTAGATTTTACAGAACTGGTAGCCCTAGTATAAACATATATATTAAGTGTCTGACTGACTTCTCAACAATTAAGGGATAACAAGAAATACACAAATGTACTAGAACAATAATGTTTTTTATTTACTTTCATATGAAGACAATGTTTGTTGCAGGATCATTGTTGCACTGTGTTTGAAGAACATGATGTGTTTGCATAACATAATGAATCACAAACTAGCCAAATATGTTTTATACAGCATGTTATATAAATTCAACCCACATAGTTCAGTGTACTCTGCAAATCTAAGAAAGTGGGTTGAGGAAAAAGATAGTAAAATTAACAGTAAGAGTACTACTGTACAAGCTGTACATGTTAGTGCTTTGGACTACAATTCCCCCAGTCTCTTGGTTTCTAGTCATGCTCATGTTCATTTCTGTCACTTGGCACTGAAGTCTAAGCCATCAGATTCTAGTCTACATGCATTCTGGGTTTCAAATCAAACCATCCTTTATCCATTACTTTTTCTATATAGAATCTGATGACAACTTGTAGAGCAGGAAGCTGGCTCATCACTTTCTGGTGTTCTGATTGGTCATAATAATTGTCCAATTTGGATTATTAATCTAAAGTTTACCAGATACCTGTGCGAACAAATAAGGCTCACGTTCGAGTGGTAATTTTGTGCCACGTTAAAAGCTTGAAATTTGAATTCAGTAAGATTTCAATAATCTGTTTACATGTGTGTACCTGTACAGAAGATAGCTGGGTTCACTCGATTATAAATCCATATATCTTTATTAGGACCAACCGAGGCGTCCTAAACTAGGAAATGCTAGTTTAGAACCTCTCGGTAAGTTGTCATCAGATTGGAGCACAATGGTGAGTTGTTCTACCTATATCCTGTCTTCCTCTCTGGAGACCAGTCTTCATTTATATCGGACGGCACCTCAGAAAAACTTTTTTCTTCTTCTTCCGTAGTTTTCCCTTCGCGATTCCGTAAAAACCATCCGCTACAAGATAGGACAAGCTCCTATATCCCCCCCACCTCCAGCCCGAGCTTCTTCTGTACGATGCTCACTGCGGAACCATGCCTTACTCTCCCGATTAGCTAAAGGCAAGAGCTACGAGACCGCAGGCAAGCGACTCTTCCCTTACCTTTTCCTCCTGCCGAAAGCACACAACGCCCCGAAAGCCAGAGCGGTAGCGAGCGCCAGACCGTACGCGCCACCAGGCAGCCACTCCAGGAGGCCCATGTTGGGGAGAGCCTTTTTCCTCACCAGCTACCGAAAGCGAAGGTCGTTCCTGCGCTCGGCTAAGTTTCTGCGGGGCAGCCGCTCCTTCCTTTCGCCCTCACGGTCGCTTAATCAAATAGCTGCGTGCTGGGAAGTTTGGAGCTCGACGTCAACAAAGCCAAACTCCAGTGAGCAACCGCGCTCCGACTGGAGTACGGGAGTTCCCGGCCCCTCCTCTTGGGATCGGCCGAAAGAGTTGACACAGGAAAAGGGAAAGGGTGAGGCCTGCTCCCCCTCCCTTCCCCGCCCCTTTCCGCGCGAAATGAAAGAACGGATTGTTCTTTTTAGGAAAGGTGGCCAGGTCCGAATCAGTTTCCCAAAGTTGGAAGAAAGTTTCCCGCTGGAAAAGTCACAAGGTCTTAAAACCTTAATCCATCCTTACGCGCTCGAATTTATTTTTATTTATTTGTTTATTTTGATTTGACAAGTTCTTACAAGATAATAGGAATAAGTATAAACACGAGTAAGAATACAAGAAATAGGTACGAATAAATGGGGACCATAGGACAGGGACGGTAGGCACCATTGTGCACTTATGCACACCCCCTTACAGACTTCTTAGGAATGGTCAGTAGTGGATAGTTTGAGGTTAAAAGAGGATGTAACAATAGAGTCAGGTAGTGCATTCCAGGCATTGACCCCTCTCTTGCTGAAGTCCTACTTTCTGCAATCAAGTTTGGAGCAGTTTACATTGGGTTTGTATCTGTTGTGTGCTCTTGTATTGTTGCAGTTGAAGCTGAAGTAGTCATTGACTAGTAGGACACTGTAACAGATAATTTTGTGTGCTATGCTTAAGTCCAACCCCCATAGGCAACGTAGTTCTAAGTTATCCAAGCCCCAAATTTCAAGCCGGTGATTAGGATATTCTGTTGTGTGCAGAGGAGTGGACAACTCTTCTCGTGAAATACTTCTGGACTCGCTCAATTGTATTAATGTCCGATATACAGTGCAGATTCCAGACAGATGAGCTGTATTCGAGTATTGGTCTAGCAAAGGTTTTGTATGCCCTAGTTCGCAATTCAATATTACTAGAGGAGAAGCTTTGTAAGATTAGATTTACAACTCTTAATGCCTTTTTGGCAATGCTGTTTCAGTGAGCTCTGGTGCTTTGATCATTTGATATGAGTACTCCAAGGTCCTTGACAGAGTGAGGGTCCTAAACGAAGTCATTTCGACCTAGCTTGTATTTGGTGTACTGGGTTTTTTTAAACTAATGTGTAGGAGAGAGACATTTTATTTGTTATTTTGAGTTTTGCTAGGGATGGGCTCTGTGGCTTTGCTAGGGATTTGGCCTGGCAGAGTTCCAGTATCCCATAGGAATTTCCCAGAACCTTTCAAAAGATGAGAAAGGTCGACATTGTTCTGCTGATTCACTCCTCTGGAAACCAAGCTTCCCATGGTCGGTTTGTAAATTGCTGTAAGTATTGTTGCTGTAAGTACAGTTGCTGTATGTATTGTTGTCCAACCAGGCTACACAACCAAACAATGCTCACATATACACTCAACACAGGTGATCAGGCTGTGTCAGAGTGGACTGGAAAGCAGACTCAGGGCATCCCCTGCTCTAACGAGAGTTGTCTCACACTTCAGGGGTCTGGATTCATTCCAGTCTTCTCTTTATACCCAGCTTGTTTAGTCAGAATCCATGTGTATGGTGCCCTGGTCTTGCCTGGCACTTCACATTCTTACTCTCTGTTCCATGACTCAATGAAAAGTGCACTGCATTCCTTACGCCCACTAATGTTCCTCCTGGTAGCATCACCTATTCATTCATACACACATCCAGAATTTTTTGTTATCAATGATACACACATTCCAGCAATATGAGTTTCCCTATGGATTCAGGAAAAGACTAAATATGGTTGTGCTGTAGGCTCACCATAGTCATCACCTATTCTAATATATGATACGCTATGTATCATATTGGTAATTCAACTGTCTATCCATAGGATATAACATGTAATACGTAATATAGGCATCTGTTAGCTTGTTTAAATTCCCTCAATTTCATCATTCTCATTCATTTTTTTGATGATGGTATAATATGAGGTTAAATTGCTAAAAAGAAAGATATTGTCCAACAATCAAAACTGTAGTAAGATCAGATAATCCACTTTTAAAATTATAAACTAGAAATGCTAACCTCTGCCTCAGAATTTATATTGCGGTATTTTAGCTGCAGTTTAATTATTATCACTTATTTTTAACAAGTTTTACAAAACTATGTAAACTATAAAAACAAAGCAAGCAAACAAACAAAAAAAGAACAGAAAAAAGGAGAAACTATTGATATATATTATATATTAATTAAATGTCAATCAAATATATAAATCTACCAGGCTGGGGGGATTGATTGCCTAATATTAAAAATATCATAAAATATAGGCCACAGAAAATCATATTGAGTTGTTTTTTATTAGTTGATAAATGTCATTAGCACAATGTAAATATTTGAGTTTGTAATTCATATAGTTTATATTTAGTATCAAGGACTTTCTATTCCTAACAATATTTCTATGTATGGTGAATTAGATATTGTTTAGAGAACATTGCCATAGATATTGATCTGGATCAAAATTTCACTGGGTTGGTGGCATAAAATTAATTTCATTAAAATGAATACTGCTCAAAGGTAATCCATATATTAAGAGTTATGTTAATGCAAAATAATTGTTTCTTTGGATAGATAATTTATTCAAGAAATTTATATGGAAAGTAGACCAATAGAAGTTTATTAGCTAAACTGAGATTATAGACGTATTACATAAAATATGTAAAGATTTCCTAGAAGAGATTTTTTCAACCTTGACATTTTTAGGATGTGTGGATTTCAACTGCTAAAATTCCCCAGCCAGCATTCTGGGATTTGAAGTTTATGCATCTAAAGTTGCCAGTGTTAAGAAACACTGTCTTAGATGTTTTAGTCCTTCAAGTTTATCATTCTGCCATTAAACATTAGCCTTCTCCAGGAAATCCACAATCATGACTTGGAGTGACAACTTTTTTCCCCACTAGTTATGTTGTAATAGCTAGGAGCATTCCATTTCTCGAGATATAAGTTTCATAAGCCATCAGAAATCATAAGGTCAGAAGGATAATGCTCTCTTTTAACCCAAAATGTGTATGCACAACATATCTCCTCAGTAAAGGGTAAAGTGCAGTTGTCACAGTAAGATTTATTATTTATTCATTGTTTGCATTATTTATTCATTGTTTGCATAACCTTGAGATAGTCATTCTGTATAACTAAAAGCTGAAACAGAAGAAGACTTAATCCTCATTCAAATCTGGATGGTTTACCTATTTGGGTGGTGTAAACACCTCATGGACATGATGTGGAGCAGTGCTAACAGTACTAGATCCTTGTGGATCCTTGGGGCACTTCTTTATCTTTAAAGGGAGTTTTTCTGCACATTAGCAGAAGCTCCTTTTGATAAAGCAAGGCTTGCTTTTCCAGAAGGACCAAACAAGCAGAAGATGGTTATTATTTAAGCGTGAAAAACAAGTTTCTCATAGCCCTTCATTCTTATAGCTGCGGGGGGGAAATTGATTTTGTCATTAAAATGTTGGATAGATTATTAACCAAAATATAGCAGACAATGGCCAAATGCAGCTTTTCGGCTCCACTATAGGTATTTTCCATTGTGTTATCAGTGTTTAATTTCTAGGATTTTAGATTTGGGGGAAGTTAACCTTCACTCACAATTCTGTCTTGCCTGGAGCAACATCTAAATGTCTAGCACTGATATTTAATTTTAGTATATGGACAGAAAGCTGCCATAAACTACCATATGTGCTTCAATTTGGCAAGGTGCAAACTGCATTTCTAAAAATATAAGCTATTTGTAATATGAAACATTTTTGTACATTTTCATTACATTCTTAACCAGGCCAATTAAAGACCTAATGGCTGCATTCACATAACATAGTAAATTTGCTTTGTTTTAACCCTAGTTACATTTCTTTGGGTGGTTCAGCATTTTATGCAACCAAGCCTGTTTGATTAATTTATCATTCCATATGTTGTGCAAATAGCTTCAGATAGCTTAATTCATAATCCGAATTAAACAGGTTGCGTGAATCCAATTAATGTTTCATATCTGTGCAGGTAATTCTCGACTTATGACCACTACTGAAATTTGGTTGTAAGTTGTTGTGGTCATTAAGTGATGCATACATGTGGCTGCCTTGCTCAACAACCACCATCCCAACTCTTTGTGCTGCAATCCTTAAGCAACCATGCAGCGGTGCCAGCAGTGGGGGAGGCATTGGGAGGCCCAGTGCCTGCCAGCATGTGGAAACCTGTCACAGACTGAAAAGCCTCTTTCTCTCTCTCCCCCGACCCCAGTTCTCCCAAGAACCTGGCCTTCTTCCTCTTGCCTCACCACTCCCAGAAGTCCTCAGTAGATTAGGCCCAACAGCACATGGTCCTCCTGCCTCTTCCTCTGCACTCAGTGGTGGGATTCAAAACATTTTACTACCCATTCTGTGGGTGTGGCTTGGTGGGCGTAGCTTGTTGGACGTGGCAGGGGAAGGATACTGCAAAATGCCTATTCCTTTTCCACTCCTGGGGGAAGGTTACAAAAAAATCCCATTTCCTCCCCACACCACTAACCTACTTTCCAGCTCCATTCTCCTGTGCAGGGCAACAAAAGAAGACCCAGCCAATCAGCTGGGACTTGTGAGACAGATAATAGAGGTATTTGGCAGTTCTCCAAACTACTCAAAATTTCTGCTACTGGTTCTCCAGAACTGGTCAGAACCTGCTGAATACCACCTCTATCTGCATTCCTAAAAAGCCTGGCTTACTCCTTTCCCACCACCACTGGCCTTCTCCCTCCCCACCACTATTCCTGAAAAGTCTGGCCTTTTCTCTACCTACCATGCCCAGGTGCACTTTCTTTTCCCTTTCCCTGCAATTGGTGACAGGCACTCTCACCAATGCAGAGCTCAGCTAGAAAGCTTAGCAAAGGTAACCAAGCTTTCTGAAGATTAAAGAACCAATTCTTTGTGTGTATGCTGTGATGTTAATGCGATTATACATCTTGGTACAAATGATCTGTCCCAGAAGGATGTACTTTCTGTTCAGAAAGACTTCCAGAGCTTGGGGTATTAACTTAGTAATATGGACTGTAGGCTTATCTTTTCAGAGGTTCTACCAGTATACAAGGAACAAAAAGGGAAAGGGAAGTGTATAGCAGAGTTTAATGTGTGGCTAAAGGAGTGGTGCAAAAGGGAAGGCTTTGGTTTTATTAGTCATGATGTCTGCAGCTGGTCCAATGAAAAACTGTACAAAAGAGATGGTTTGCATCCATCAAAGAAAGGGATTGAGTTACTTGGCACTAAATTCACATATTTCCTGAATAAACATTTAAACTGAACAGTGGGGACAGAGAATTAATGGATTCAGAACATCTCTGTCCCCAGCAACCTAAAACTGATAAGGATACCAGTGCATGCAAAATAGATGTTTGTGCAGGTAAGATTATCAACCTTGATGCCAACCAAAACCAAGCACTTAATAGTGAGTGCCATACCATGTGCACTAATCAAACAGGTGGCAAGAAAGTAGTGGCAGGCAGGCACAACACAGGTTATGTAGACAGGAAACACAGTGTCAGACATAAAGATCTCAAGTGCCTATATACAAATGCACGAAGTCTGGGGAACAAGCAGGGTGAACTCGAACTACGAATACATGAAGGTAAATATGATATAGTTGGAATAACAGAAACTTGGTGGGATGAAACCCATGACTGGAATATACTGGTAGAAGGATATAAATTATTCAGAAAAAACAGACCCCATAAAAGAGGAGGTGGAGTTGCACTCTATGTAAAGGACCACTATATTGCTACAGAAATGCATGAAACCAAAGATGAAAACCTCCTAGAATGCATATGGGTCAATGTAAAAGAAAAAAAGAATGACATGGCCATAGGCGTATATTATAGGCCACCCAATCAAGCAGAAAAAATAGATGTCCTTTTTGCCAGCCAACTAACAAACATATGCAGGAAACACACAACAATAGTAATGGGAGACTTCAATTATCCTGATATCAATTGGAAAACTAATTCTGCACCAAGTGAGAAATCAAATAAGTTCCTTACCAACCTAGCTGACAACTTTGTTGTCCAAAAGGTAGAGGGTGAAACTAGAGGGACAGCCATACTGGACTTAATTCTTACGAACAGAGAAGAAGTGATAGAGGGAGTTGAAATGGCAGGAACCTTGGGTGAGAGTGACCATGTCATACTAGAATTCAACATAACACAAACACACGCAACAGAACATAATGACACCAGAGTCTTGGATTTTAAAAGAGCTGATTTCAATAAACTCAGAGAGAACTTGGGAAAGATTCCATGGATGAAAATCCTAAAGGGGAAAACAACTCAAGAATCTTGGGAAACTCTAAAAAGTATGATCATAGAAGCCCAGACCAGCACAATACCACTGAGAAAGAAAAACAAGAAATCCAAGAAGAAATCAGCATGGCTACACAAAGATCTCTGGCAAATTGAAAGAAAAAAAGGACAAGTACAAAAAATGGAAAGAAGGACATACAACTAAGGCAGAATATCAGCAGATAGCCAGAATCTGCAAAGACAAAGTCAGGATAGCAAAGGCTCAGAACGAACAAAGACTTGCAACAAAAGTCAAAGATAATAAAATTTCTTCCAACATATAAATAACAAGAAAAAAATCAAGGAAACAGTCGGTCCACTAAAGAGAGAAGATTGCAAGGAAGTAATAGGCAACAGAGAGAAAGCATAACTGCTTAACTCATTCTTTGCCTCTGTCTTCACGCAAAAAGAAAATATAGCTCAACCCACAAAAAACATAACTGTAATAGACAGACCAGAAATAAAAGTTAAAATAAGCAAAAAAAATACTCTGTCTGATCTTGATGAAAACAAATCACCGGGGCCTGATGGATTACATCCCAGAGTTTTAAAGGAGCTGGCAGAAGTCATCTCAGAACCACTGCACCATATCTTTCAAAAATCCTGGAGCACCAGGGAACTACCAGAGGACTTGAAAAGAGCTGATGTGGTTCCCATCTTCAAAAAAGGAAGAAAAAAACAGAGCCAGGAAACTATAGACCAATCAGCCTAACATCAATACCCGGGAAGATACTGGAAAAGATAATAAAAAAACAGATCTGTCAACATCTAGAAACAAGTAAAGTAATAACTAGCAGTCAGCACAGGTTTGTTAAGAACAGATCATGCCAAACCAATCTTATTTCATTCTTCAACACAGTCACTAAATTAGTAGACCAGCAAAATACTGTGGACATAATATATTTAGATTTCAGCAAGGCATTCGATAAAGTAGACCACAACCTATTTCTTAGTAAGCTAGAAAAATGTGGAATAGATAGCACCACCACTAGATGGATTCGCAACTGGCTGGCAAACCATATTGAACGAGTAGTCCTTAATGGGTCTAAGTCTACATGGAGGGAGGTAAGCAGTGGGGTGCCACAAGGTTCCGTCTTAGGCCCAGTACTCTTCAATATCTTCATTAACGACTTAGACAGGGGAATAGAAGTTACCAAATTTGCAGATGATACTAAGCTGGCAGGAATAGCTAACACCCAAGAAGAAAGGCTCAAGATCCAGATGGATCTTGACAGACTAGAACACTGGGCTATATCTAATAAAATGAAATTCAATATAGAGAAAAGTAAAGTCCTACACTTAGGCAAGAAAAACCAAAAGTACACATATAGACTGGGTGAAACCAGGCTCAATAGCAGTAACTGTGAGAGGGATCTTGGAGTCTTAGTGGACAACCAGCTAAATATGAGCCAGCAGTGTGCAGCAGCTGCCAAAAAAGCTAATGCAATCCTAAGTTGTGTTAACAGGGATACAGTCAAGATCAAGGGAAATACTAATACCACTCTATAAAGCCTTAGTAAGACCACACCTAGAGTACTGCATCCAATTTTGGTCACCACATTATAAAGATGTTGAGACTCTAGAAAAAGTACAGAGAAGAGCAACCAGGATTATTAGGGGACTGGAGACTAAAACATACAATGAACGGTTGCAGGAACTGGGCTTGGCTAGTAAATAGAAGGACCAGGGGAGACATGATAGCGGTCTTCCAATATTTGAGGGGCTGCCACAGGGAGGAAGGGGTCAAGCTATTTTCTAAAGCTCCTGTCGGCCAGACAAGGAATAATGGATGGAAACTGAACAAGGAGAGATTTAACCTGGAAAAAAGGAGAAACTTTCTGACAGTGAGAACAATCAACAAATGGAACAGCTTGCCCTCGGAAGTTGTGGGCGCGCCACCAGTTGAGACTTTCAAGAAGAGATTGGACTGCCATTTGTCAGAAATGGTGTAGGGTCTCCCGCTTGGGCAGGGGGTTGGACTAGATGACCTACAAGGTCCCTTCCAACTCTGATTATCTGTATCTGTAATTCTTTCCAGCTGCCAGTGGGCCTAGCTGGCAAGGCTTCCTATCCTACAGTGGGGAGGCGGGGTTTCAAATGGTTGTAAGGATGGGTACACTGCCAGGCATTCAAATTTTGATCCCATTAACGAGGCACTGCAATGGTCAGAACGTTGGGCTGGCATTGTGAATCCCTTCACTCAGTGCCATCACAATTTAATACAGTTGCTGAACAAACAGTCGTAAATTGAGGACTAACTGTATAAAATTAAACCTACCTTAGGCACGAAAGCTAGCTGGGCCAGTCATTTTATTTCAGCCCAACTCATCTCCCAGGATTGTCAGGTGGAAAACAGGAGGAAGAAGGTATATTAGGTATTTTCACTACCTTGAGTTATTTATAAGAGATAATAACAAAGGTGGGATTAAAGCATCTAAAATAAAAAGCAGACTTTAAAAATGATATCCAATTCTTAACTCACAGCAGGATGAAAAGAAGGAGAATAAAAATCAGATTTGTAGAAAAGTGCCTTAGCCTCTACTAACTTAAAAGCAATGTTATATATGTTATTACCAACCAGGTAACCCATAAAAGTATTGCTAAATAGTTAAATTAGTGTTCAAGTATTACCACCTTCTTGATAAATTTATTGCACCCATTTTCATTGGATTAAAAGCAGCTAATGTAGTCAACTGACAAAATAATCAAACTGATATTGCTGTGTGTATGGGGGAGGGGGGATCCATAGTTAAAAAACAGATAGTATCAGTGTCAGAACTACCACCTCATGCCTGGACTCTAGGATTGTTTGGCATCAGTCTGCCTTGAACCCTGGGGGCAAGGGAAGTGTTTGGGGGAAAGCGAAAGTCATGAAAGTGAAGGTGTCTTTCCAAGAAAGTGTTTCAAGGTTTCTCTGCTATGAAAAGAATGCAACTGAAGCCAGCCTATGTTCAGAGTGACTGTTTCAAAAACACCTTCTTGGAAATTGATTGTACAATGGGATAGCACCAATGGGAAAAGCCTAAGGAGGGAAAATTTTCACTTGAAGATTTGGTGCATGAATTTCAGTTCTCACTTTGCTTTACTGTATTTCACTTGACCTTTAGTAAACTATACCTTTCTCAACAAATGGAGTCAAGGATCATTTTTGCATAAGAGTTCAAGTTGAGGCAGGACTGACAATCAGAATTTATGGCCCATGTGTCAGGTGAAAGCATCCAGAACTACTCATCAATAGGTTCGAACAGATGTTTTATTGTTGATCGCCTACTGTGTATTACAAAAATCTCACCAGATTCTCTGGCTTCCCTTGTGAAGTGACAAATACAGAGCGAGGACCTTGATCTCAGATGTTTCCTCACCCAAATGCAATATCTCTCTACTCTCTCTGATGGGAGCCACTTCCCTTGAACCAGTGGCTCCATCACACTAGGGAAAAACCAAGTTTTTAAGGCTTTCTTGAAGGACAACAGGTTTGAGGTCATCCAGACCTCACTGGTAATAGAGGAAGCAGGCTTCCTGGTTTATATAAGAGGGCATTGTTTAATATGGGGAAAAGTAGGTCAGACTACGACCATAACTGAGCATGAAATTATGGTCATGCAATTAATGACAGTCATTAAGTTGGGCACCCACATGAACACCTTGCTTAACTACCCAGTTCTACAATCCCAGTTCTTCCTGTTGTGGTCATTAAATGACCTTGCGGGTCATTAAGTGAAGTATGGGGTGCCCCAGGGATGGGAGGTCCTGAAGGGCTTTCATGTGGACTTCCTCAAGCCTCCGCCACCCCATGGGCCACAACTTGTATAGTTTCCCATCCTGCTGGGTCCCTCCTTTTGGGTCTTCATCCCCTCATTATGGTTTGATTCCCCTACTTCTTTTGAAGAAGTAAATTATAAAGTCTATACCTTATAAAGGTAAAAATTCTAAATTATATATGAGCCACGGTGGTGCAGTGGTTAGAGTGCAGTACTTCAGGCTACTTCTGCTGACTCTTGGCTGCCTGCAATTTGGCAGTTCAAATCTCACCAGGCTCAAGGTTGACTCAGCATTCCATCCTTCCAACGTGGGTAAAATGAGGAGCCAAATTGTTGGGGGCAATATGCTGATTCTGTAAACTGCTTAGAGAAGGCTATAAAGCACTGTAAGGTGGTATATAAGTCTAAGTGCTATTGCTATTGCTTAATAAAACCACACCTGGAATACTGCATCCAGTTTTGTTCACCACATTACAAAAAAGATGTTGAGACTTTGTGAAAAAGGACAAAGAAGAGCAACTAAGACAATTAAAGGGTCTGGAGACTAAAACATATGAAGAATGGTTGGAGGATTTGGGTTTGCTGAATATTACTTTTTCATTTTGCAAATTTAGAGTCCTCCAACAGACTATCTTTATGACTTCAGCTATAATGATTATGAAATTATTCCATGCCTCTTTTGGCAGCTACCTGCATCTTCTAAGGCAAACCCATCTCATCACACTTGGAGATCTTGAGCCTCCCAGTCTCTTGCCAAGGTAAATTTGATGAAGAGATTATCCCCAAGTTTGATAATGACTTCGTTTCAGTTCAACTTCAACTCCCCTTTTTAATAAATGTATTACACATATTTGGCACCTCTCTTCTATGCACTGCCTACCCATGCATTAGAACTGCAACTACAGCATGTGAAAGCTGCTGGAAGGAGCAGTTTTTGAAAATTTGCAGCTCATTACAATGTTTGTGGTTTGCTTAATATTTTAACAAGCTACCAATGGTCCTTAGGGAAATAAATGAGAGAAAGTATGACCCATTATCACAGTTATTTAGTTCAAAGTACACTTTATTCTACACAAACCATTTATGCCATAGAAGGAATATTGCTGCATCCTTAAATTCCTTTATACGGGAGCAAAATTTACGAGTTTCAGTTACATTTTGGAATTGATACACATAGAACTTTGTGGTCAGTGATATCAAATGACTTTCAAACTGGATGCAAAATTCATTTCCTAATTTATTTATTTTTAACTATTTTTAAGAAAGACATTATTTATGAGCGACTGACCGTTCCTGTTAGAGGAAAGTGAAGAAGTCTTTTGGAGAACAATACACTTTAATATGAACAGATCATTGAAGGAAACTCCTCTACTTCCTCTTTGTCTAACCTCAGAGGAGTATAACTTACTTGATTAAAATAACCTTAGCATTGTAGCAGAGAAGGCAATTTGAAGTGGCCACCTGTATTCTACAGCTCCCATTCTTTCCACTGGAATTTATTTAGAAGATTATATCCAAAGCCATACAGATCCCAAAATGGTAACATGACAATGAAGAACTGGGAGTAATCAAGCATAATATATGGAATTACAAATTGGTAGACTTCTGCCCCAAATCCTTGTGGGAAGAGAATTGTTGCCTATTCCTAAATCTGCATAAAAGGATAGGAAAAGAAAAAAAAATATACAAAATAGATTTTACTTACCTGATACTTTTCAGAAGCCAGAAAGTTGGAAACACTTTACCTGTAAACCTTTCTTAATACTAAAAGTAAGTCTAATTCTATGTTGTGCATGAATGCAATGACTTGAACACATAGCATAATCATAGGCAGTTTAGTTTTTTCTGTACTTCTTCATTTGAGCTTCACCACTTCCTGACATTTTGTGCCTATTTTTAATTGCAACATGTAAATTGTTTGTGACTTTGAATTACAACCCTCCAAAAACTCTGCATTCTGGCTGTTCTCCTAAAACTACTTGTGCTGCCAAAATCTCATCAACAGCCTTGGAAACCTGCCAAACAAAGAGTTTTTAGGTTAGTAACATTAGATTTGAGAATTAAAGAAGTTGCCTTCTAAAAGTGATCAGTGTTAGTTTGAAGTATTCAGATGAAATTTTGCATGGTGGGAATCAGTAAGTTACAATAGATATCTGTATCCTCCTAGGGTGACTGAATGCATAATGTTTCTCCCTTTATGCTCTTTTGAAAGTTTATCACAAAATTTGCAAAAAAGTGATTTGTGTTTTGAGACACTCATTCATTCTGAGGAACTCTGTTTTTTATCCACTGCTAGAAATGATCTGGAGCCAGTTGTGCCTGAAATGAAACTAAAAACCTCAAGAGCAGATGGCCTAGCAAGTTCAGCAAAAGTGTTGTCTAAAAATGTAATATATTCTTTGCTAATGACTAACCTCAAGGACCAGTCTTTCTGCTTTATCACCAATCTTTGAATTTGCCCCATTCCCTTATTCTCATAGGCTGCAAATGAGAATGAACAAGAGCCAAAAGGATGTGGAAGTCATATTGTATTTTCAATTTTTTTTACTTGCTTCTTGCAAATATGCAATAGATTGAATTCTTAAAATAAACAAGTGATTTATATAAAAGGATATTGTAGGAAGTTAGCACCCACCCCTCTCCTAGAAAATTGAAATATCCTGGGAAATATTAAAAAGGCAGAATATTTCCCTTAAAAAGAGTAGAAACTCAGAAGCAGAAACTCACCTCCACCTTTATTAATCTCACCCCCTTTTGTTAATGCGTGGGCCATTAAGGCCTGGGCCAGAATACTTTACATAACAAGGATCTCCAGGTAAAGCTATATCAATTGCTCAAAAGCCCTTTCAGTGCATCATCCAGCAAGGCTCAACCAAGCCTGGAACTCAGGACAGCCTACAGAGTTGCCCCTGCATGGCCCCATGGGGTCTGACAACCAATCAGAATACAAGCTCAAATTCAAATCCCAACAGACGGTCTCAGCACCTCAGTCCTTTTTTCTTGATCTCTTCCTTCAGCTTGAAGCATGTGATCATCCTTCCTTTTTACTCTGGAGCTCCAGGCCATGTGGTCCTGTCTACCATTAAACCTTCCAAATAGCCTCCATGTTTCCATTGTCTTTTTCCCCACTTGGAACTGAACCCAGAAGGATATTTCTTCCAACAATATAAAGAGATATAAGTTTATAACATTTTCTATATTTATAATAGGGTATCCAAATTAAAGACATCATCTGTATATTTCCTCTTTTCAAAATATAATAATTTTATTAAAATCTACAGATAGAAAAGTAAAAATTAATACAACTAAAGAAAATATAAAAAGCAAATAAAAATAAAAAATCAAAGAGATAGAAAAAAAGAAAATGAAGATACCGTATATAAAAGATTCCTCTTCCCTCCCTTTCCTTAGGGTATAAACAATTTGGATAACTTAACACCTTTTCTAGTACTTTAAAAAAAATGTTCCCATATCTCATCTCTTATTATTAACCAAACTGCAAAAACAATGGAATAGATCAACATAAATCTATTAAAGCTATCAAAAAGATGTTTGTGTGTGTGTACACACATACACACACATATGTATAATAAGTTTTATAATCCGAATGTCTTCCCACTTACAAACAAATCTTTAAAGCCTTGTCATGCAATCCTGCTCAAAAAGAAATCCCATTAAAATCTACTAGAAACCATAACACACACACACATATATATATATCTTAACCCTTTTGATTCACTTTATAAATAATATTTTCATTTTTAAGAAGCTTAATCTTTAGTCTCATCTAGTGTCCCACAAGTTGATTTCTTAGTAGTTTCTCTTTGTTTCCTTGCTGGAACAGCTTGAGTAGTTGTTTGTCTCTTCTCAGAGTAAGTTTCCTTGGTTCCACGCATTGCTTTTGTAAATCTAAAATAAGAGGGCTTTCCAAGCCATTCTTCTGATTTATTATTTGTCTGCCCTCTTTAAATACTAAAACAACTGGTTTCATTTATAAATCCATGTTAACATTGTTTTACATATCATTCCTATATTTTAAGATTTTAAAATCTATTTTCAGGTCCACATCTTTTTTTCATATAACTTGTATAATCTAGCATTTTAAAAACTCCAAATCTAAATTCCGATCAGTCTCAGTCTGTTTTATCAAATAAATAAATAAATTTATGAAATAAAATCTGTTGCTCTTCTATATTCTCTGCTGTAGTATCAAACAATCTTGTAAGTAATTTTTGTGCAGATTGTTCCCAAACAGCCTTAATTTCTTTTATGGTCAAATAGTGTTGCTCCATTACATTAATAGATCTGTTCTCTTTTAAGAGTAATCTTTTATTCTCTCCTTCAGCTCTTCTCCTGTCATCTGCTTATTTTTCAATTAACAAAACTTTCCCATAGGAAGATTTCTTACAATTAATTTCAAAGACTTCATACAATCATTTGTAAACACTGCACAGAAAATATTTTTTCAAATTCATTTAGCTCTTTAGCTTTTCAAAGATCCACACTGTCTTAGATCCACTTTTGCTGTTTTCCAAAAAATAAAGTTTTTCTTTTTCTTTTCTAAATTCTTAGACTTATATTAGAGCTTTTTTTCATCCAGGAGAGAAGGAGGCTTTTCTGGTGACATAATACAGCTTGTCCTTTGGAAGCTTCTTAACTCCAAAGTAATTAGCAATCAGTTCCTAAAGTAAGAGGAACTGATGAAGAGGAAAATATGAAGTAAGGAAACCTAGTGTATCCTTGAAAGGTAGCAAAACATGATAAATATTTGCAAACTTCTCAAATCTGTGGGATAACACTATTTTACTACCTCTTTGCAGGGAGAATCTGTATGGAGGCAAACATGGGCAATCTTTCCTGTCCTTAATCCAGAGAGGAAGTCTAAGAAACTGATCATTCACCAGCTCCTATTTTGGCCAAGTTTGTCAGAGCAGGGGCATATTCAGTCCAATATTGCTACCCCAGTATCACCTGTAGATTTCATTTTTAGTCATGAACAGCATGAATAATTCTACAAAGGGTTTCTATATGTTTAACCATTATCACTGTAAACAGTAAGAGTATCAATAATCTTTGAGAGAAGTTAAGACTTTAATTTTTCTTCCATCACATAAGTATCCCAATAGGTGATTAGCATAATCTATATATGATTAAAAAGTGTTCTTCAGTAAAAAAAAGTAAGCTCCAATTGGATGAAATTGGCTTCAATTATCAATTGATGAAGTAAACAATCTGCTTATTTAATAACACAAGAGCAGTCAAGTTGATAAGCCTAACTTTTCACTGAAGGCTTAGTTCATAACAGAAGAGCTATAAATTTCCACTTTAAGCATATTTTTAAATGCATATCTTCTAGCATATCTATCTAGCAAAGCGAATCAAGATACCTTGAAGCCCCAGGATGTCTGAGAAGTGAGGTGAACATTTTCTATGCCATACATAATATCAGCTAATAAGAATACAATATGTGCCCTTAAACAATGCAACAGAGAAGAATGTTTGACGTCATTTTGTTCCACGTGTTTATTTCATTTGTATTAATGGATTGTCCAATATGGCTGTGTGCAAATTGATAATTATTTGAAAGAAATGTTTTGCGATTCAAATGACTGAAGAACCAGTGTACTCTTCTTAGGTACCTTGAAAAATGCATACATTAAAATGAATGGTATTTTTACAACAACTGCATCATGTTTTCAAGCTCACAGAGAAGACAAAATAATGAATAACACTTTTAGCTAATTCTAACATTTTATTTTAAAGTTTCAGAATCGATTACAGGAAAAAAGATAGGTTAAGCTTATTAAGTAGTAATACACAAAAGGCTTTCGGAAAGCAGAGAGGATCTTAGTATAGCAACAATATTTGCAATGTTTAATCATCTTGACTTGTAACATTTTCATACTAGGGGTATTTGTCCGGATGCAAGCCCTCTTCAGATTTTATAACAGAGTAGGACAAAGAGTGTTTTATGGCATTTTTGCAGAAAACTGGCATTTACTTCTGGAAATCAGCAAAAGCTATAGAGAACATAGACCATGGCCCATAGAGAATAATTGGATATTCTAACCCTGGCATTTGCTTAATGACTATGGCATTCATTTAATGACGTTGTGTTCACTTTATGCCTGCTATATTTGCTTTATGCCTGCTCTGTTTGCTTAATGACTGCCATAAAAAAGATAATAAAATTGGGTTAGCCATGTGATGATCTGCTTTACAACCATCACAACTTAGGACCATAATGAGCAGGTTCCATTGACATTGTAAATCAAGAACTACCCACAGTGTAAACATTCAAAGGGATATCAACAGAAGAGATAGGAGGATCCCTCAAAAGATTATAAATATATAAATCGGTTTAAGTGGCTTTTATATTACCTCTATAGTAAGTTATAGATGCATAGGTGCTCACTGTGGAATACATGCACTGATATCCACAAAATGATGCATAATGCATATATAAAACTTAATTATTTCCTATAAATGTGCAAGAATCCCTTTTTATTCTGTACAGGACTTTCCTTTTTTACTGTTCTCTACACATTTCTTAGTGCTAAACATAACATTCCTGTGCACCAAATTATTTCTTTCATTGTACAGATACAGAAGACAGGAAGGGTCATTTGGTGTCCAACTTTCCAGTTTTGTTCTGCTGCTATTATATACATAAAGGGGTTAAAGCTGGAATAACCAAAAGCCACTCCCTTTTGAATTGTGCATGCTAATTATCCACAATAACAGTTCTGAAAATTCTGTGCCTTTGGAGACAACCATAGATAGATAGATAGATAGATAGATAGATAGATAGATAGATAGATAGATAGATAGATAGATAGATTATTGTTCACATCTCCTTCTTTCTCTGTATTTTGTTATCTTTTGTCTCATTTTTCCCAATTAGCTTTTTTATTATTACTGATGTATAATAAAAATAAACATCAAGCTACATGTTTGATAGCCAAAGTCAACTTTGGTGGGTATGTTTGCTCTAGTCTGGTTTCTGGGATTAATTGAACTAAATTGGAAATTATCTCCAGTAATTTTTGCAATAATATCAAGAACAAAAATCACTGGTCTTGGTCTGATTTAAAATGTAGGTATTTTTAAACAATGTGTAATCCAACAAAATGTAAGGATTGTGTTTCAGTGTTAATGCCTTGATACTCTGTCAATCACGTTTGAATTAAAACAATATACTATTTGTCCAGATGGTCAAGAGAAATAAATCTGTATTGCAACAAGGGAAACAAAGACTTTTTATCTCAGAGTTCTTGTTTCTCATTAAATAATAAGTTGCTTTTGACAGATGTGCTGTAGTTGTATTCATTTTTAATCTCGACCATATGGTGGCACAGTCTAATGATAATTCAGGTATCCTTTCAGTCAACTATTAAAGACTAGTGAGCACAATATCCATGAAAATTGGTATAATGGGTGGAGAGAAGGGTTTTTTTACAAATGAGATTGGAAAAAAAATCAAAACCCCTAATTACTCCAATCCATAAATTAAGCAAGTTGCTGAAGGGCATGGAAAATCTAAAGGGTAGCACTATTTGTCCAAAATATGCAAGGAAAGTAACAATTTTATGGCAGTGCTGCACAACTGGCATACACGGCTTCAAGAACTGGAGTGGCTAATAAGTTGATTATAGAAATATTAGTGGGATGCATACTCCCTAGTAGATGTAAAGTGGATCCAGACCAGGGGTGAAATTCAAAAATGTTTCCCTCCCGGCTCTGTGGGCATGGCTTGGTGGGACTCAGTCTCTAAAAGGAAGAATGCAGGCGGGCATGGGTGGGGCCAACTGATTCAAATCATCTCTAGCACTTCTTTGAATTGATTCAAATCATCAGTGTGAGGTGGTTGAATTTCACCCCTGATCCAGACCCATGTCTGTAACAATCTGCTTGCTTCGAATAGTGACTTGTGGAAGAATAACTATGAAGGAAAGAGCTCTGTGCTTTCAATAATTTTGCTTAAGATCTTGGAGAGACAGGGATGTGTATTTAATTTGAATGTATACAAAGAGAGAGGGAGGGAGGGAGGGACGGAGATTAACTCTGTCTGCAATTAGGAAGCAAATCATTTGCTTATCCTAATCTTAGAATAAGAGGATCTCAGGAATATTTTGCTCCACAAAGGCAAGATTTGTAATGAGATAAGAGAATTTACCACACTCTTTCAACTAGATTTGAGGCAGCCATTCTTTTTTTCTGATTTCATACATGTCAGATTTGCATGGGGTACCAAAAAACAAAAACAAAAAAACACTTTTAGTCAAAGCCTTTCAAGTGGGAAGCCTAATTCATAAAGTCAGTGAGTTACAAAGCTAGGCAAAAAAAGATATTGCTGAGAAAAATGCTTTAGGACACAACAGGAAGGGAACGAGCCTACCCTTGCTCCCATGCCTCATCACGGCATTCACAGCAGTGCAATTGCGCAAGTCCCAACAATTTTAAATCAAAAATTTTCCTGTTTGTTTACTGCATCCAAGAGAGCAGTTTTCTCAGTTGTTTGTTAAATGAAACAGCTGTCTACCAAACAGCTGTTACCACCCCCCACCCCATCCCATTAGCAGCTTGTGCAATAAAGGGTTGGAAGAGCTATTTAAATGTAGACAAAGTTAGCAAGCTGGAATTATTAAAGACAGAAGGTGAAAGACATTTTTTTTTTGTTTATTGAAAACGTTATGTCATAGGATGATTTCAGATACCTGTAGTCAGTGGGAACAGAGTTAGCTAGCATGACTTTTCACTCACACACATGGGCAATCATTCAAACCACCACAAGAACTTCATAAAAATGCATATGTATATCGGTCTTGCGTTCCCGTGTCAGCGTTCTAGCTTATCAAATAATCACATGTGTGCCTGACCAGTATAATCAGTGCCTACTGCTTCTGTTTGTTCATTTTATTTAGCTAATATTAAAACCAGTACTAAACCCTCTTTAACCCTATTAAACCTCCTGCATTTTTTCCCCTTTCAGCTGTAATTCAATTGATGAAAGAGAAATCTTTTTAGTGGAGGAAAGGATGCCAGGAAAATTTCCATGGGTAAAGTATAGTATTCCTGCACTGGTTTTTTTTTTTTTTAATGAAATGGGATCTGCTCAAGAATATACATGAATCTGTTAGGAAGATAAGTCACCTAACAGGTATTTGGGTTAGAAATATATAAGCCAGGATAGACATTTTAGTACTGTGTCTTTAAGAGATTGCAAAAACTGCAATTGGGTGTGTTTTTTCAAACGGCCATAAGATGGAGCCAGAAACCTGGGTTGTTTAGTCTGAGTCTCAGAAGAGAGTGTGAGTGTATCTCTGTTTCCTTCTGTTGGAAAGTATTGCCGTTCCCCCATTCTTCTAATTGACTGATATTACTGGATTTGATGTAAGCCTGATACTGAACTGTTTTTGACACTGGACTTTGTTACTGGATTACTCCTGGATTGAAAACTGACTGATCTTACCTGTGAATGATTTTGGACTGATTATTTTGAACTTTGCCTAAACCTTTATTGAAAGTAAAACCCTACATTTACTGTACAGTGTATCTGTATGCTGTATGTGTATTATTCAAACACTACTCTCTATACGTCTCCCTGTATGTGCTCATTCTCCTAATGGGGAATTACCTCAACAGAATCAGTTCTTGTATCTCTGGATCCATGACTTTTAATCTGTTTCCTTTTTGCACATAGAATAAATGAGGCACGATATCCCTATGATCTCATTCCCAGAGTGCACTCTCCCCAGCCTATGGATAAATTAAACCAAGTAGTCCATTTCCAGCATACTAACAGCCTTTGCAAGGGTATCAGAGGTTAAAGAGACAGTTGTTAATAAAGTTTATTTACAAAATAAGTAAAATTTATGCTTGCTGAACTTGGATTTCTAGACTTTCTCTCTGAATTAAGGTATATTTGTATATGTTCAGGGTTGGGCTTCTGAGGGCTCACAGGGGTTCGGAAGAGCCCCTAGCTGGGGCTCAGAAAGATAAGCAGCAAGGGAAAGCTCTTAATAGGCTTAATTGAATTTCTGGGCATTCAGCCAAGAACATTTCATATCTCATAAAAGTGTTGCAAGCTACATAAACAATCCACTCAGCGCTTGAGAGGGAGAGCCATTGAGAAAATCAGATAACATAGCCACTAGCCTCTGAGGGGTTTAATTCCCAAATAATAAGAATCACGTAATTCACCAGAAACTCCATTAAGACTCCAAGATCCCTCTCACAGTCACTGCTATTAAGCCTGGTTTCATCCAGTCTTTTATTTAAATATTAAATGCATGAAATAATAAACAACTTTTTGGTATATATCATTTTTTAGGTAATTAGGGCAAAGAATTGACGTCGAGTTGGCCTCACCCACCCAATCACATCACCCAGCCATGCCCACCCAGCCAGTCATTAGGGCACAGAGTCCCTTGCTAAAAATTTGAAGCCCAGCCCTGCATATGTTGGTATATGAAGGAGCAGTTTACGAAATATGCCATAATTTATGTAAATATAAGTGGTCAAATTAGTCTACTGATAAATTGCTCATTTTACAGAAAATGAATAGTAGTATTATTCATCAATGTAATATCAGATTTCAGAAAACAAGAAAGACATGTAGTGATTCTTCCAAGCATTCTTTATTGTTCCAGACCTATTGACAAAATCTTGCCAAACTGAAGCAAATTGCTATCTATATGAAATATTTACTCTAGGAATTAATGAGGGGATGGTCTTCTTCTTTCTTTCACACGAATTATCTGAACTGAATTGCCTCTTATTCCTCTGGAATACAGCCCCTCCCTCCTGGGATAGCAGAGTATCTTTCATCAAAATTAATATTGAAATATTTAATCCTGTCATTTTTTGAACATGTAGATATGTCATATGCACAAATTGGGGGTGCAGTGGGAGGCAAGACAGTCAAGGACCAGTTTCATTGGGAATTGGTAATCATAGCTGGGCCATGTATCAAGCTTTTATTTGTGCATTTATGGTTTTGTATTACCTTATTTTGGTTAAGTTTTTAAAGTCATGATTATTTTTTCCTTTTAATAACTTTGGCCCCATGTGCTCTATTCCTTCCTTCAAAAACCTTAATGAAAACAGCAAACTGGAATGGTCTCAATTGTGCAGGGGCACAACTAATATCATATTTATCATGATTTCATCATATACATATTGCAAACTATGTAATTTGCATCATCAAATTAGAGAATGGATACATGCGCATAACATTTCAAATGGTGGAACCAATTAGCATATCCTCACTCTTTAGTCAAAGGAATTTTCAAGTGGTTTGCTGAATCAAGATACTATTTATGTTTACACAAAGGAGAAATGAAGGATGGGGACACAACAAAATATTTATCTGCTTGTGTTTAATTTTTAAAAATTTAGGACAGATCTTTTTGGAACTGTTTCATTTTATTTTATTTTCCACAGTTAAAAGGGTGTGGGGGTGTGGGGTGGGGGGGTAAAGCTAGTTCTTAAAGAACTTTCTCTGCTGTTGCAGTTATATAGTGGGTTCACATTCAGTTTGTTCTTCTATTTTCCTGTTTTCCCTGTGTTACAAGGCTGCCTAACCACGAATGTGAATGCTGTTTAGCTACAAATGCAGTTCTTTTGTAATGGAAAATTTCCTAAAATCCTTACTTCTCAGGGGATTTTCCAGGCACATCAAATGAAAATTCTGCAAACGAACATCTGTTTAGTTTTGTTAACTGTACAGTATCTTCACAGCCATATAAATTTGAAATATATACTTTTGTACTTTCTAGCCATTAATTACAGAGTATATTACAGTCTCATTTTTACTCTGCATTAAACATCTGGTGCTAACAGAAGCAACAAGAAAAAATGCATGATTATATTGTCAGACTCAATAATTTAGAAATATTAATCAGCTATCATAACCATCCGTAATATTTCACATGCAAATAGCTCTTGATATTCATTTCTCACCAATGTTCCGTTTTCATAAAACAATAAAAATATTTAATGAACAACTTTTAAATCACATCAGCCCTTTTTTTAATCAGTATTCATACGTTTTTACCAGAAGTATTTTTATAAGCAAATATGTGGCATATCATCCAAAGCAGGGGTCCCCAACCACCAGGCCGTGGACCGGTACCGGTCCATGGAACATTTCCTACCGGGCCGCTGGTTTGCTGGGTGCCGCCATCTTGTCTGATGAGAAAGTGCTTCCGGGTGAGCTTTTCCGGTTGGAAAGCAGTGTTTGGGTCCTGAAGGAATCCTCGCGCCTTAGTTTCATCGAAGGGGGGGGGCTTCGAACGAAACTAAGGCGCGAGGATTCTTTCAGCACCCAAGGCAAGGCGAGCCGAGCGACCGTCCCGAAGCCGTCCCGAAGCGAAGCCCATCGACAAAGGTACAAAGGAGGAGTTGAAGGTGGCAGGGAGAAGCGGGGAACAGCTGGCTGGCCGGTCGCTCGGCTCGCCTTGCCTTGTCATGCGTGCTGATGCCGGTACCGGGCCGCGGATCATTTTGTGATGCCGGTACCGGGCCACGGCACAAAAAAGGTTGGGGGCCACTGATCCAAAGGACTGGCTCAATTTAGATGCATGTTGTCATTGCATTTTCAGCAAGGCAACAAAAATAAGCTATACGTAGATTTGCCTAGGTAGTATAATTGCAACAATGTCTTAGTGGTTTGTATTATGTCCTTCTGATCATTCTAATCAATCTGTAGGGCTATACTGGATTCTGTTTTCCACTGGATATTACATAAGTTGCTTCTTAGGATGGACCCTGTAACTCCATAATATTTTACACTGTGGAAGCTCAATGTATCTAAGATGGACTCCTACACTTTTTAGAGTTTTTTTTTTAAAAAAAAATAGTGGATGGTAGAACAACTTAATGTAAATGGTCATTAAAAAAAGAATTCTAAAGATTCTAGTCTTCATGAATACATCTCGTTGGTATGATGGCATGGTGATACTTCATCATACAAGTCATGGATTGATAGCTTGAAAATCAAAGAAGCCTCAGTTCAAACCAGTGAAAATAGGGAATGTAACTGTTACTAATCCTGCAGATAAGTCCAGAGCAGAAAAACTTGCTGATGTATGTGTGAGATGCATTTTAGGATCTCCTGGTACCAATAGAATTTCTACTAACATGCAAACAGGGACTTCCAAAAATCAATTGTTCTTGAAATCATTGCAGAATTAGAAAGTGTTAAACTTCCTTCTCTACCCCCTTATGGTCCTGAAGCTTCTCAGATTTCTCAGCTGCTGCTATTAGCATAAAAATTATGTGAAAGTTAATTGCATTCATGAAATTAAAGCACATCAGATTTTGCCCTCAGCAAGCTGGCAACAGATGAATAATCTTGATGAATAATTATATGCGCTTACAACAGTACACTGAGTAAGAATGACCAACAGCATGGAAAGGATGTGTAAAGTTAGTGTCAATTTGCTAGCAAAGATAGCTGATTGACTGGAATTCTGAATGGAAAAGCAGAAACCTGAACTGAAATTTGAGATCTGGTGATATCTAAGGTGTTGAATCAGTTATAAGAATCATATAGTATATTATTCTTGAGTAACTTTTTACTTGTTTTAATGATGTTCTATTAATAAATATATATTACTGTTTTAATTACATCTTGATAGATTTTAAAGTCTATTCAGATCATCACATTGCATTATCAACTGTATAAAAAGGAAAGTCCTATTGTAGGGCCATGCAAACTCACAGGAAGAAGAGTTTTGCAACATGTAAGAATGTTTATAGAGCTCATTTTACAATTTGGAAATAAATACATGCTGCTGTGCAGTTGAAGCATCTGGTCCTATCCTATTGTTCTCTCTGCAAATTAATGTTAATTTAGTGAATATGATAGAATCTTGAACTTCACTAAATCAACTGAAGGTGAACTGTAAGTAAATTATGTCCCCAGGCCACATTCAGCCCCTAGAAAATGCATCTGGCATTTTTGCCCAATGTATTGGGACTCTGTTTGTGTTTAAGATACGTCCAAAAAAATGTTTTGGAAAAGCAGCTTACCCAATGGAAATTATATGCCATAAAAGCATATCAACATGAAAAAAATAAAAGAAAATCTCAAACCAAATTTACATATGTGATGTTTTGCATTTCTTTGTCAAACTTCACTTACCATTCCACAAAGTTAGATAAAGTTTGTTCCAGCCAAAAACTATCCATCCTTATTTACATAATTCTATGTATGGCATAGTGATAAAAAACACAGAATTGTTTATGATTGTCTTTTATCAGGATATAATTTCAATGGCATAAGACAACAAATGTAATCCCAATTTTGAATAATAAGTGAATAATAATAAAGCCATAGAGAGCAAGGGTGACTAATGAAACTTGATGGAAATGTTCAAGAACTATTACATAAATAAAGAGATCTGAAATATTATTTTAGTTCTGGGAAGCAAGGTAGTATCTGGAATTGACCCAGGCAGCCTCCTTTCTGATTTTATAGGGTATATGAAGGAAGAGAAGTAAAACACAATTAAGTTTGCAAAATTCTGTTTCATGCCCCACTTTAATAAACTTTAATATCAGTCTTCCTGTGGAGTTGATTTTCTAATGTGGTCTACCTTGAAGGGCTGATAAGAGGTAATAGTAGCAATACAGTTCAATCTCTGACAATTTTATTTGTGCATCATAATATAGCTACTTACCACAGTTCACTACTTACAACCATAATCATTCAATAGGTAGAGACCTACTGGATTCTGAACTTTGTAAATATCAATGTTATCACATATACTGCAATGTTCTACATTAGGCTATCCTTGAAGAGCATCTGAAAACTACAACCGTGCAGAATATAACGATGTGGGCAGTTCTGGGTATCCCTAGAACTGCATATGTAATACCTCTGCTGCATGAACTGACTGCATTGGGTGTGATTTGCTTCCAGGTCCAATTTGGGATATTGGTTATGACCTTTAAAGCCCTTCATGACATAGGTCCCAGTTACCCAGGTACTGTTTCATCACAATTAAATTGACCCATTCTACTTGGTTAAGCAGAAACGACATGTTACAGACCCTGTTGGTTAAAGCTTTCCAACTGGCATGGTCTAGGAAGAGTATCTTATCTTGCCCTCTGGGTGAGGCTTGCTCTACTCTTCTGGCCTTCTGAAGAACATTAAAACCTGACTCTGTCAACTGGCACAGGCATCCAAGAGTGATACACAGCATTGGGGGTGATTGGTGGCTTGATGCCACTCTCTCTGTCTTTTTAATTTTATCTTTGTAAAAATTTTATTGGGTTTTATGATTTTTTTAAAATTATAAATCACTCAAAGTCACTTAGTGAGATGGGTGGTGCACAGATTTGATAAATAAATATATCTTGCCTGGCTCTGATTTAACCAGAGAAAAGTAAACTATAAAGATGTTGACCACACGGTACTACCCACTTTATTGGAACACAGCATCTGCTTTTCTACATTTGAAATAGCCCAAAGCAATGTTGGTTCCATTCTGCAGAATAAAGCTACCTTAAAATATCTCCGATTATGCTCTTACATTCTGCTGTGCATTCAACATCTGGTATCAACAGGCTAAACAACAAACAAGCATGATTATGCTGTCAGACTTAATAATTCAGAAATATTAACCAGCTCTCATACTATCGATGGTTTTTCATGTGTAATTGGCCCTTGATGTGTATTTTGTACTTAGCAGACTCTGCATACCAGCAAAAGAGAACAAGCATTCGATCTTTCATGTAACTAACAGGGATCATTTCGGTTAAATGAAACCACTTCATCAGCAAATGTTGTTTATTTTTTTAATTCTTGGGAAAAAAAGGAAAAAAAGTTCTTAACCAGCCAAGCATCAGTTAGAAAATAGCAGGGGACAGAATATAATAATGAAACCACTGTAGGCATAATTCTAGATTAGCAAACCCATTTAGTTTTAGGTGAATTTGAAACCTATGTGTAAGGTGACCAAATGACTATTGCTTAGCTAGCTGTAAGACCCTGTCTATGAAATGTATGTATGAATTGTTTCATGAATAAGATTTAAAAAACCAATATATTATGCTCTTGCTGTTTGAGTATATATAATACACTAATCTGAATATTACTAAGCACAAATGAATGGGTTTACACTTGTGCTATGCTACAAATCCTGGTTTAAATATTATACTTATTAAGTTCTACAATACGCCTGCCATTAGAATATTTATTACCTAACAAACAGGAGCCTATAACTTTGATTTAGTCCCCAAACTAAATTAAAATTATTTATTTTTTCATTTAGTTTTTTTTAAATATAAACTATTCAGCCTTAAGGTGTATGCACAGCAACAACAGAATTGAACTAGTGAAAAATAATAAACATATAACAGTATAGAAACTTACAATTATATACCATTATATTTTAATTGATATATGTGATAATTTTTAATTGTTTTCTGTCTTTTTAAAATTTGGATCCACCCAGAGCCATTCTGGAGTTGGGCAGCCTCTAAGTGAAAGTGATCAGTCAAAACAGTCATACACTTCTGACATTACTACTTCTGACACCAACAAAGACTCAAAGGTCTCTGGAACGCTATTTTCTTTAAGCTTCCAGAAGACCTTGATAGTGGAGGTTGCCTATGTCCTGGAAGTCAAAAGTCAACTACCAAACCAGAATAGTAAAAGACAGGCTAGGAATGCAAGTAAAAATAGGCAAGAAAATGATAAGGTGACACCTGTCCACTCTAGACTAGTTCAAATCACAAGGACCAGATGAACCCCAGAGTTCTGAAGGAGCTTGCAGACGTGATTTCAGAACCACTGACCCATATGTTTCAAAGATCCCGGATCATTGAAGAACTATAGAGGACTGGGAAATAGGTTCAAAAAGAAAAAAAATGGATCCAAGAAACTACAGACAAATCAGCCTTACATCAATTTACAACACATCTAGAAGCTAGCAAAGCTATTACTAGAAACCAGCATGGGTTTGTCAAAAACAGATCATGCCAAACAAAATCTTATTGCATACTTGAACACTGGGCCCTATTCAACAAAATGCAGTTCATTGGTGAGAAACGTAAGGTTTTACACTTAGATAAGAAAAACCAAATGTACAGGTATAGAATAGGTGGTATCTGGCTCAAAAGCAGTGTCTGTGAGAGAGATCCAGGACTCCTAATACAGAATAACTTAAGTATAAGCCAGAGGTGTGCTGCAGCTGCCAATCAAAGCCAATGCAGTCCTAGGCTGCATCAATAGAGGAATAGTATCAAGATCATGTGAAACATTAGTACTGATGTATGCTGAGTTGCTAAAACCACACTTGCAATACTGTGTCCAGTTGTAGTCATCATGAAACAGAAAATATGTTGACACTCTAGAAAGAATGCAGAGAAGAGCAACAAAGAGGATTAGGGGACTGGAGGCTAAAACATATGATGAACAGTTTGTATGTCTAGTCCAGGGGTGTCAAACTCATGACCCATGGGCCAAATGCATCACATGCTGGCCCTGTCCCCACTTGGTTTAGCAAAGGGGGGGGGAGTCCCAATACATCACGTGACACCATCATGACAATGTGAGTTTGACACACCTGGTCTAGTCTAACAAAGAGAAGATCTAAGGATGACATGATATCAGTCTTCCAATATTGGAGAGGCTATCACGAAGATGGGGACAACCTAATATCCAAAGTACCTAAAGGCAAAATAAGAAGTAAGCAAGGGGTTGAACTAGAAGCCCTCAAAGGTCCCTCCAACGCTGTTATTCTGCAATTCTGTAAGACAGGTTCAGAATTTTTTTTAAAAAAAATAAATCAGCATTATAGAAAACAAAAACTACAAGGAAATGTTGAAGAACTGGATGTTTATCCCAGGTGAATGCTTGAATAAGAATGGTATCTTTTTCAGCCTCAAAAGCTGTCATATACAAAAGGGAAAAGATCTATTCTCTGCTCTCAAAAAGATTTTTTTTAAATCTAAAGTTCTATATAACAAGGTTGATTTGGGATGATTATAAGGATGGATATAAAGTAACTACAATGGTGGAATTCAAATTTTTTTACTACTGGTTCTGTGGACGTGGCAGGGAAGGATACTGTAAAATCTCCAGTCAGAGGTGGCATTTGCCAATTCTCCGAACTACTCAAAATTTCTGCTACCCGGTCCTCCAGAACTGGTCAGAACCTGCTGAATGCCACCTCTGGGTAACTAAAGCAAGGTATCAGTTACCAGTATCAGTTCTGGCTTCTCCTTAACTGGAAATCTTCAATGCACAGATGTATGCATTCGTACATATATCAAGCAGGCCAGACCATGCCTGAGGAACAAGATGTTCAGACTTGAAATACTTATGCTATATGAATACGTATATGTATATTAAAAGTATGAATAATGCCCATACTTAAGCCTAAACACTTTCCAATTTGCCTCCTTCCTCAAATGTTCACACAATCCCTAATGAGACAATCCATCTGGCTAAAAATGTTCTACAACAAATATTTTAGAATAAAAAACCAAGTCTAGACCCTGAAACACAGACTCTGCTGGTAATAGCATTATAACTAGTGAACAGTAACCGTGATTGCTTCAGGTTCTTGGTTCCAAGGTTTTGGTTGATGAGCATTTAAATCTTAACCAGTGGGATAACTGAACTAAATGATCTACAGCCAACAGTAGAGCCATCTCAAAGATCCAAATTGGCAGTTTTCATGTTATGTTTTTTTTTGTCCCAAGAGCTTACTTATCCCAAACTGCTCCCTCTTTAGAATATATTTTTTATGTAACTAGATTACAGTTATATACTGTAGCTTTCAGAGAATCAGAATAGTTAAAAAACACTGAAAATATAGATTTCCCAATAATGTTTTAAAAAGTGTTAACATAATCTCTGTTGTTCATCATCTCTGTACAACAGAAAATTAAATACTTGTTGCTCAATGTTTAGCCGAAATATTATTTCTGTCTCTGATTCATGGATCGGTTTGTAGCTGGCTATAGCCAGCTATAGGTTTGTAACTGGCTAGACAAGGGAATAGAAGGGGAATTCATCAAATTTGCAGACAACACTAAGCTGGCAGGAATATCCAACATCCCAGAAGACAGACTCAAGATCCAAAAAGATCTTGATAGACTTGAACACAGGGCCCTTTCTAACAAAATTAAATTCAGTGTAGATAAACATAAGGTTAATACTCAGGCAAGAAAAACCAACTGTATAAGAATAGACGAGGTGAAACTTAGCTCAATACTAGTAACTCTGAGATGGATGTTGCAGTCCTAATGGACAATCACTTAAATATGAGAACAGTGTGTGGCAACAGCCAAACAGCCAATGCAATATTAGGCTGCATTAATAGAGGGATAGAATCAAGATCACATGAACTTCTAGTACTGCTTTACAAAGCCTAAGTAAGACCATACTGGGAATGCTGCATCCAAATCTGGTTACCACAATATAAAAAAGATGTTGAGACTTTGGAAAGAGTGCAGAAAAGAGTAATAAAAATGATTAGGGGCTGGAGGCTAAAATATACAATGAACAGTTGCAGGAACTGGGCATGGCTAATCTAGTGAAAAGAAGGACTAGGAGAGACATAACAGATAACAGATAATCAGAGTTGGAAGGGACCTTGTAGGTCATCTAATCCAACCCCTTGTCCAAGCAGGAGACCCTACACCATTTCTGGCAGATGGGAGTCCAATCTTTTCTTGAAAGTCTCAAGTGATGGCGCTCCCACAACTTCTGAGGGCAAGCTATTCCATTGGTTGATTGTTCTCACTGTCAAAAAGTTTCTCCTTATTTCCAGGTTAAATCTCTCCTTGTTCAGTTTCCATCCATTATTCTTTGTCTGGCCTTCGGGTGCTTTAGAAAATAGCTTGACCCCTTCCTCTCTGTGGCATCCCCTCAAATATTTGAACACTGCTATCATGTCTCCCCTGGTCCTTCACTAGACTAGCCATGCCCAGTTCCTGTAACCATTCTTCATATGTTTTAGTCTCCAGCAGAGATGGGATTCAAATTTTTTTACTACTGGTTCTGTGGGTGTGGCTTGGTGGTCATGGCAGGGGAAGGATACTGGTATTTGCCGGTTCTCCAAACTATTCAAAATTTCCACTACCAGTTCTCCAGAACTGGTCAGAACCTGCTGAATGCCACCTCTGTTTTCCAGTCTCCTAATCATCCTGGTTGCCTTCTCTGTACTTTTTCTAGAGTCTCAACATCTTTTTTATAGTATGGTGACCAAAACTGGATGCAATACTCTAGGTCAGCAGTTGTCAACTGGTGAGCCATGGCCCACTGGTAGGCTGCGAGAAAAGTTTGGTGGGCCACGGAGAAATGTCACCCCCAGAGCACCCCCTAAAGCAATTAATCCAGGCTGCGCAGAAACACAAGGCTGCACCGCCCACATGGTCTGCAGGAACCCTCCCACCCACTCACTCCATATCCAGCAAACTTGCCTGCTAAGTTGCTATTTTTCCTTTTTTTTCCAACCATCAGCTGTTCTGCTGTTCTGGAAGATTTAGATTAGATAGGAAGCAGGAAATGGTTGGACTTCTTGTTTTCTAGCTAGTTTTTAGATCTTTGGCTCTGCTTTTAAACACAGCCGAACCTCCCTTAGGACTGAAGGTTCTATTATTCAGTGCAGACTCAGGGCAAGCAAATTTTATGTGACAGACTGAACTAGCCAATAGCAGATAGATAGATCCCTGAATGAATCTGTGATTCTGTGAGCAACTTAATCTGCCTGCCTGCTTTGCCTGATTTTGGATAAAAGTTGCTCTTTTTTAATAAAAAATCAATATTTATATAAATATTTATAATATTTACATATATGCCATGTCCAGCCAGTCACATGACCACCATGTCACACCCACAAATTAGGCCATGCTCACAGAACTGGTTAGTGGTCTCTGGGATTTAAAATTATGAGGTTGGCGGTCCCTAAGGTCCAAAAGGTTGGTGACCCCTGCTCTAGGTATAGACTTTCTAAGGCTTTATAGAGTGGTATTAGTACCTCACTTGAGGAAAAACTTCCTAACAGTGAGAACAATTAACCAGTGGAACAACTTGCCTCCAGAAATTGTGGTAGCTCCAACATAGGACGTTTTTAGGGAGAAATTGAATAACCACTTGTATGAAATGGTATAGGATCTCCTGTTTGAGATGGGGATTGGACTCAAAGACTTCTGAGGACCCTTCCAACTCTATTATTCTATATTCTATGTCCTTATGTCATTTTTGCTGAAGTTAATGAACAAAGAATATCTCTTAATGGTATAAACCAGGGGTCTCCAACCTTGGCCACTTTAAGCCTGGAGGACTCCCAACTCCCAGAATTCCCCAGCCAGCAAAGCAAAGCCAAGGTTGGATACTCCTGGTATAAACTAGTTGAGAAATTTTATCTGATTATACAGTTTATTCAGTCCAGGAACCAGGCATTCTTCATGCCTGTTCATTGCATGGCATTTGTGTGCATTAAAATCTTTAGACTAAAGACAAATATCTGGTAATACTTTTGTGATCACATTTGGAAAGGATAACATTAAGCATTCCATTCCATTCTGTTGCGTGGTTTATTAGATAGTTCCAGTTTTTATTTTGGCAGAAACTGTGGGGAAAAGAAAAACACATAATTATCTTCTTTCTTCCAATTGCTTGCCACAAAATGGAAAAATAGTTTTTGTATTTGAGGATATTGCGCCATATTAATCCTCACATCTGGGCTTCAGCAGGTGGGGGAGGTATGTTTAACCTCCTCCATTTCTGTACTATTATCTTGCAATCATTTTCCATGTCGGCACAGATGTAGCTGTAAAAACTTGGTTCAAATTAGAGCTGTGAGATCTGGGGAAAACCCACCTGGAAACACACAGTTTGGATGTGTGTATATCTATTATATCTATCTATATGTATATGCCCATCCAGAGTTTTCCACTGCAAGTAACTTTTAAGCAAGAAAGATGCCTAAATACATGCAGAGGGGTTCTTTTTCTGTTTTTAAAAAGAAAAAGAAAAATAATTTTTAATATAAAGAAGGACTAGGAGAGACCTGATAGCAGTGTCCCAATATTTGAGGGGCTCCTACAAAGAAAAGTGGGGTCAAACTATTTTCCAAAGTATTAAAAGGCAAGCCAACAAATAACTGTTGGAAACTAACCAAGGAGAGAAGCAACCTAGAACTAAAGAGAAATTTCCTAACGATGAGAGCAATCAGTCAATGGAATAGCTTGCCTTCAGAAATTGTGGGTGCTCCATCACTGGAGGCTTTCAAAAGGAGGCCGAAGATCCATTTGTTTGAAATGGCATGGGGTCTCCTGTTCAAGCAGGGGTTGGACCAGATCCATTCTGAGGTCCCTTCTAACTCTATTATTCTACGTTATACAAAAAAGAAAAGATTACTGAAACCCATGAATATTTATGGGAGGGAGCATGCCAAATGTAAGTCTGCATCCTTTCTGTTTTTGTTTTTAAAATTATTTCCATTTTTTGAGGATAATAAAATAGAACTCTACATTGATACCTGTTGCACACTGCCTGGATGACCTATATTAATACTCTGCTATGCCATCTTCAATCTTCATGCAGAGAAGATTGTATCAGTGAACATCATCCAATGACCTCCGGTTACGTATGGCGCACAGAACTATAGTATCAACCTGAATTTTGGCACCACCACAACCCACAAAACTGGGTTTGTTTATTTTGGCCATAAGATTAGCCCAACAACTGAAGGCCAGAACACAGAAGCAAGATATTCCACAAATAATGTTTGTGGCATAGAGCAACAAACCATAACACAATAAAGTTATAATGGTATTTTTTAGAAGGAATTTGAAATTTTATATGACATTTTGATTTTTAGTACATATCAGCTGTTTATGTTTGTGGGGTATTATTTTATAAACTCCAACCAATGTCAGTCATAATTACAAGACTAAGATGGCTGAGAAGCTGGTAGACAGCTTTTATGACTTATATCCAAGCCTGCTTGCAGAGAACTTTGTACTGAAGAGGTGATATACTTTTGATGAGGTACTTTATCACCTGAAAGTGATGTTTTGCAAGTTATTGAGGCACACAGTTGATCTCATCTGATAGCTCACCACAGTTCCCTTGAGATGCACAGAATCAATCAGTAACAGAAGTATAGCAGGCTGACCTGTAGAAATGGGTGCTTCCACAGTCCTAACTCTGAACAGAACACATTGAGATACAATGTCCCTTTAAGTAATTCTCCAATCACTTGTCTGATGATTAATATTCAATCAACTAAGGAAGAGAATTCTAAATTACAATCTGATCCCAAGAAAGAAATACAAAAAAATCATTTGAAATGTATGTTGACACATCACAACTGCATCTACTCTGTCACAATTTTTTAAAACACTGCTTATGAACGGACTATTAACTTGATAGGTATTATGAATTCTAATATTAGTTGCATTTTAATACAATTCTGTATTAAAATGCAGTCAAAGATTCATATGTGGCCATTTGAAATATCACAGTCAATCCCTCCCCAATTTAAACTGTTTTGCAAACAAACTTTTTCCCCATAAACAATTGATGAGAGAAAACAGCTTGTGGTGTATGTGCTCAGAACTAATTTTGTTCTTTGTGGTTAGTGAGAATGAAGATGTGACCCAAGCCCAGTACCATTTAAATACTTAGTACTTTGTTACCTTGACTGGTGTAAAGTTGGTTCCCAAGGTAAAAACTAAGTGGTCTGCTGGCATATGGTGTAACCTCCATTTGAGTGCTAAAAGCTGGAGACTGTTTTTGTGAAACAGATGTTGTTGAGTGCAGCAATGCACAACTGACTCTATCTAACAGCTGGGAATCCTTGGTGACCCATATAGCTGGAAATAAACATGGCCCTATGTTTGGCAGAAGTATAAAGAGGCAAATTTTCATTTGTTAAAAGGGCTTCACAAAATGAAGAGTAAATGTTTCCCGCTGTAACCTGATTTTTATTCACTAGAGTTAGCTCTCCGGCAGTTTTCAGCAATGGCTTTAGATTATTAGAGCCCAGCTCTGCCAGATGAAGGCTGCAGTTGCACTGACATATAGTGCAGATGGAAAATAAACATCTGCCTCAATCAAGAGAGGAAACCAGCAGACAAGGCTGACGGATATTCTCTGGCAAGGCTCTGTTTTTCAGGAAAGCACATAAATGCTACAGGACCACAACCACTGGCATCGTCTGGTGCTGTCCTTATGTGGTTACTGACCATGAAGAGAGATGATTAGTATGCACTCTCTAAGGAGGAGTGGTACAGATGCTCGGAGTGATATGCTTCCAACTCACTAGGATGGGGTTTGCTGTAGCCATGTATTCTAAGCTGCAGAGCAGCTTGGATTTATTTTTTGCAGTGTTTCAATGACATTTACCACCCATAAATCCTCTCTATCTGGGGGAGAGGAGAGTGGAAGGGGTTTCCGCATCACCAGAAAAAGAATATAGCTGGATAGCAGTAGCAATATACAGAACAAGGGAGGGAGAAAGAGGAAAGAGAGAGAAAGTGGAGTGGAAAGAGGGAAAGCACAGATTATTTTAATATTTTATTATTATTTGGGTCCTTTCAGGAAATCAAGCATGTTGTTTAATGGACATTGGAGAAAGACAAACAAAGAAGAAAACAAACACCAAGGTAATCAAAACCATTTTAATACTAAAAGAATCTTTTTTAAAAAAGGTTGAAATAAATCCAGATAGTTTACACCTCTCCATAGTGACTTAAACCAAACAATCACCATAACCTTTTCTAGGATTTTGCACAAAACATGATTAAATAAGTAATAGAAACCAAGCTCTTCTGGCTCTACCAAGGATTATTTTCTTTAAAAAAAAAAGCTATAATTGCTTCCAAAAGAAAACCCTCTTCCTATATTTCTTCTCTTATTTGTTCTCTTTCCCCAACAGTTATCCATGTTGCCAGCCCACCCTGATATTTTGCTTATGCCTGTCTGGTCTCCCATTCTTTCCTTTTTTTCTTCCTTTCTATATTTTCTATCATTAGATCAAAATGTTTACAATTTGGGTGCTAGATTGCCGTAAAATAGTATCCATGAAGTCACTTCAATAATTTGAATAATTCCTTTCTCATGATTTTCATGTGCTTCATGTGTAAAATAAACTTGTGAAATTTAGTGTCTCCTGAAGACAGTTTTTCATAGCTTGTAAACGTGAATCATAATTAAGCAATGATCCTTTGTTAGTTTCATCACTGGATAACTGCCACCTGTGAATTAAAATTTGGAATATTCCCTGAGCAAGTAAAACTGCACTGCACAATTTAAAAGATCTGAACTTTTAAGAACAGGCTGCATCAGTGTCTCACTATACATCTGACATATGAGTTTCCAAGATGTTGTATGCTTTCTATTAATGTTCTTTTTTATTGTTTCATCTCTTTTATTGAATTAGAGTTGCATTGCATTCAACTTGTAATAACAAGATTTCAGAGAATGAGATAAGTTTAATGTAAACCCTATAAGCAGTTCCTGAGAAAGCCAATATTTACAAGTCACATGAAAGTTATCCTCAAACTATATTAGATTCTAGTTAACGTAATATTTTGTATTTTAAAAGGAAGTAATATATTTCTTCTCACACTACAGCTTATTAATAATATTTATTGAATAACATTTACTCTGCTTGTTTAGAAAAGCAGTATGTCAAAACATTATAATGTAATTAGATTGTAAAATTGTAATAAATCTTCCCAATTAAGTGACCATGCCTTTTCTGAATTCCAAATTCTTATGCATAATCTTTTCTGAGCAAAGTAAAAATAATGTAGGCAACTAAATAAATTTATACACACAGAGACCAATGCATTTGCTTACTTGAAAATGTAATAATCAATATTGTCTATGGAAAAATCATTAGTCATATTACTTCTCTATTCATCATTAACTCTGAATTTTAGAAGATATAAATATATCTTCATGTAAAATATAAAAATATAATTTCTTCCATATATAGAAAACTAGCATACTATAGCCTAAATTCAAGAAATAAATATTTATATTCATAATTTAATTATGAACATAAATATTGATTTCACTTTCCTCCTGGATATATACAAAACCAGCCATCTTGTTTTGAAAAATAGTCTGAAGGTACATATGTAATTCCATTTCTCTCTCTGATACAGGCGTGGGATTCTACCAGTTCGCACCTATTCGCTAGAACCAGTTGTTAACATTCTAAGCAGTTCGGAGAACTCGTTCTTAGAAGAAATTACTGGCCTAATCCTGTAAGGAGGCAGGAAGGAAACATCCTGGTGTTGCTTACAGAAACTGCCTCTCTGTTAACCCTTATTACATTCTTGGCAGGACTAGACTTCCTGTCTCAGGAACTTCTCTGGAGTTTTTTCCCCCTCCTTTGCTGATACTTTGCTTGTGTGGAGTGACCATTTAAAGTTACAATGGCACTGAAAAAGTGACTTACGACTGTTTTTCACACTTACAACTGTTGCAGCATCCCCACAGTCATGAAAGACCAGGCGAGGAGATGCATGCCTCGATGTGAGTGATATTGAGTTGGCCACGCCCAGCCAATAACATGACCACCAAGCCATGCCCACCCAGTCACATGACCACCAAGCCATGCCCACCAACTAAGCCATGCCCACAGAACCAGTTGTTAAAAAATTTGAATCCCACCCCTGTTCTGATCTGCCATATTTAGTCTTCCAAAGTTCTCATTGCCATTAAAAGTGCTTCATATGACTGTTGGTTATTTGTTTTGTTCTGTTGGCTTATTTTGACAATAATTCTGCTTCAGATGAGTTTTCACCAAGGAGCTCATACAAAGATACTCCGGCCTAGTATATTTTATTGTCCCAGTAAAAGGATAAGATGGTACATTGCCAGTTCCTATATTCCAGGTACCCCATAAAGTCAGTGCCACATATTTTTTTTGGATTGAGGAGGGTAGTTAATTACACAAAACTAGGGAATAGGATAAGCTCCTAAAGGAGTTTGCTCAAAAAGATCAGACCAGTTTAAATCAAAATTTCATGTCCAGTGCAGTGGCCTAGAGGTGGAGCTAGATGACCTCCAAAGTCCCTCCCAACTCTGTTATTCTATGTCATACTTTATATGGCTCTGTCCTCTTGCAGAAGGAAATGACTGTTGCACTGGCTTCCAATATCTGCCATCTGATCACTGTGCAAATTAGCAGAACAATCTTGTTGCAATACTACTATCTTAGCCAAGCCCAGCTGATGTCTCTTATCCAACCTCTTATATTTCCAGTGTCCATTAAAACAATACTTTTTCTCAGCAATAGCTTGCAGTCCCACTTTTTTCATTTATTTTATTTTTCACAGGAAGTGGCATGGCATACCTCAGTCCCATTGATTTAACACTGTGCACCATTTGTGTTAGCTCTCTGTACACACACACACACACACACACACACACACACACACACATCGTCTAAAGACTTGAACCGAAAAGAATAGCTACGGTAAGTTTCACACATTATACTACCTATGGCAAAGGTCTGTGTAATAAGTTCTTTCTTGTCTAGAATTGTCTAAAGTACTTTTGGAAATCTCCACTTTATTGTCCAAATGCAACAGAGATCTGCTAAGATCATTATAACCTTTCTTATTCTCTCCCAAATATCTTCAGTTTCAGCTGCATACAGAGTATATTTTCATATTCAGAATGGAAAATTATTCTGTATGGAGAATGACTCTAGAAGGATAAAATCCCTATCTGACAAAACTTGAGAAAATCTGAACTTGATGACGATGATCGCAATAGCAATAACAAAAGCTTTAGAGAGTCACACAAACAATTTTTAAAAAAACTGTTTTGCAAGCTGCTCTGGGAGGCTTTTTGGCTAATGAACAGGGTTAAAATGTTTCATATAAACAAATGTCATAACATTTTTTGCCACAAGGCATTTGTTATTTAAATTTAAAATCAATTTTTACTAGAAATTAACAGAAAATACACACTTTTCCTTTCAGTGTTAATATGCACATTTTAGTAATTGAAAATTTCCACTAGGAAATAGAAAAGTTTATTTCACCACTTTCCCCATGAATTAGGCAATGAAAGTTATGCATGGATGTTGCCCAAGAGGCAATTTCAATGCAAAGCAATGCAAAATGTATAACCTAAAGTAGAAAAGCATTGTCCTCCAACTGGGCCGTAGCTCAAAGTGTTTAAAGTGTATTGAATATTGTTTATTTCTAAAAATGTTCCACATGAGAGGTTTAAAAAACAAACCCACAAACCCAAACAGTATTTGTTTTTCAGCCAGACAATATTTTACCTGGAATGCAAAACCTTTCCACTATTGTAAAATATAAGACTTTGATTTCCACAATGTCCTTATTTGAACAAAGGTTAAAATGATGTTATTTTGTTTGTGAATAATTAACTCAAAGAAAAAAAATGTAACTGATTGCTTTATACAGTGGGCTATTTATTAGGAGGAAATTGGATACTTAGGAAGCTCTATAGTTTCGGTAATATCTAATCAGAGATCTTCAGTCCATAGTATCATTCACCAATAGAGAAGTGTGGACTCTGTTGAGTATCATAATTTATAATCCACTGCCAATAGAACCATATCTGTTTAAATGCTTTAAATAGATATAGTTTTATTGGCAGTGGACTATAAATTATGATACTGCTCTTCTGAGAACCACTACCAAGATTTGAAATAACATTAAAATACTATTCTTCAGGTCTAGCTTTATTCTCCATCCCACCTGATTTTCTTTAATCTAATTTAAAAATAGGCTACTTCTGAGGCACAACAACCATACCTGATCTCTTAGTTAAATGAACAATTGCACTTGTATAATATTCTATGTATTCTGTATTATGCAAGTACAATTGCCCATTTATTAGCCTGCTTGAGTTCTATGATCCAGATGGATGCCAACCATATCCTGTATATGTGGAAAACTGAATAAGATGTCATTAGCTATGGAGAATAATAGGCAGGCATGTGCATGCGTCTGCACACATGTACATGGCTTCCAGGAGAACATGAGGCTTTAGTTTCTTTGTAAAAGGCAAAGATAGAGGTTACTGAAACTGTATTTTTTTAGAGCAATATGTGGAACCAACAAAGCTGGGAAACTATTTTCCATAGGAGTCCCTGGAGCCTGCAACTCTGGCAGGCAATGGCTTAGTACATTAGTATCTCCTGAAATTCTTCCAACTATTGGGAACTGCTTCATTATTATTTAATAATATTTGGCTCAAATTGGCATATCCCACGGCTGTGCAAAACCATGTTTTCTGAAATAGCATGCTTTCTGACTATTGGAAGTGTGTTTGTGTGCATATATGTATATATTTGTGTGTGTGTGTGTGTGTGTGTGTGTGTGTGTGTGTGTGTGCATCTGTTATAAACACAAACACATTCATCTCTTCTATCCGAGCCTTACATTATAAGAAATAAAATAAAAGATGAAGTTAAACTGTGAACTCAAATTAAATAAAACTAATGATGAGGAATAGATGACACTCTGCCATTTTTCACAGCCCTACTCATGAGAGAGAACATACATTTATAATAATAAAAGTTGCCTATTTGGAACAAGGCCAGCCCAGGACATATTGCTGCCTGGGATGCCCAGGATGAAAAGACCAAAATACCTCACCACCAGCAATCAACATCCAGATGAGCATAGATTAACATCAAGATTAACATCAGACCAACAATCAACAAGTAAACAATACCCCAATCAAGAAACTGCCAAACAAGCTAACAATAAACAGTCCAATCAAAGACCCTGCAAGACCACTCCCACCAACACTGATGGGGCAAGCCACTAGAACATAAATTGAGAACAAATTCATCTCCTTATGGAGAACAATCGGTAATAAATATCTGCAAGAAAACAAACAAACTCAGACATCACCATGGGCCCCTCTTACAGTTTTCAATATATGCAATATATGCAATTCAATGCAAATAAGGAAAACAAGAGAATCTTAGATTTGTCAATATATTATTTGTCAATTATTCTATTGAATGAGTAGAATTATGAATCAAAAGGAGTATTTGTGTCAAACAGTGAATCAGGTGGCTTTGAAGCACTTTGTAGCCTTTTGAAATGCATTGTGGATTCAATACCCTTCCTGCAGTGATTTACACAATCTGAAGAGTAGCCAAAGTATTTCATATAGTTTCTGAAGTTGTTACCAATTACATATAAAGTTGCGGGTTATTTTGTGATAGCTGTTTGATATTGCCATGAGTATCTCCCCAATGAGATGTACTGCTTTATTAAACTTTTTTGGGATATCATAGTTAACTGCTCTGGGGCTTCAGATATTTTTTTCAGCTCTCAACTACTTTTCCATGGCCAATTACATGCTATCAACTTGCTCTCTTTTATATATTTGAATATTATACTTCCAAGCTGATTCTGTTATTGCAGTTGGGAATCACTCTCAATGCCAGCGCAAGAACATCCAGATCAGGACTCATTTTTGAGTCAAACCTTGCATTTAAATTATGTATGTCAAGGACATTAAAGTCTCTTGATATCAATGAATGGGTTCTCAACTAGCACAGTACTCGTCTAAATGTTTACTAGGAGGATATATGATGTTGAAAGAAGTTTCCTCTGTATCAATCCTTTTCTCACCAGCTTGCTTAATTCTATAGTGTTATATTTGGGCTAAAACAACTTGAGTATATGGATGATAAATTTCATTGTATCTCCACTGTTTATCATCTGAGTGATGCTGTGGATGGTCTGTCTTAGTAGTTGGAGACTGTAGGGGTCTGGATAGGGACCAGCAGCCTTCAACTTAACCCTAGTAAGGCCAAGTAGTTCTGGGTTTTAGGAACCCCTGGTTCTAGTGACCTCCCCTCTCTCATTCTGGTGTTATGTAGAATGGGCCAGGAAAAGAGCCTTTTTTTTTGTAAAGTTCCTGCCCTCCAGAACCTAGAGATCAGAGTAACCCCTATCCTGCTATCCTTTTAAAAGGCCTTAAAGATCACAGTAGGGGCCCTAGAGGTGTGGGAGCCCCATAGTGTGGTAATATTAATTATTGTGATAAGTTGGTTCTTTCTCAGCTATTTGTTTTGTTATTTATGATATTGTTATATTGTTTTTATTGTTTCTAAGTAATAATCACTGCCCAGAATCATGTGTTCTAAGATAGGTAACAGTACAAATATCAATATAAGGAATAATATCCCACTATATTATCTTTCTTCTATTCTGGTAACTACTTGCTGCCAACAAAGCATAATTTGAGTCCTTCACTGAATAGTAGGCCACCTCTACCAGATGCAAAGTTTGCCAGCTAGCTCTTCCAGTGTTCTTGGCATATTATTGAGTGAATAGACAGTAAGGTACAAGAGCAAATCAACAGTCATTCCTCTGAATGACAATTCCAGAAGAGGCTGGGTTTTGCCAAAGTTCCATGTCTGGATAGGCACTACAACAAAATTAATAAATGGTGGCCCTTCCCAAGAAGTAACAGGCTTAACAATAAGCTACATCAATCTTTCTGGCATCTACAGCAGGAAATCCAAGGATCAGAGGCAATCATGTCGTACCCTATCAGGGAAGGGCAAGGCAACAGTCATTTTTCTGTGTGATACCATTTTTGATTTTCTGAAAAGCAAAAAGAAAAGTAAGATCTGACTTTAAAACAATTTTGTATATCTATAACTTGTGTCAGTGGCTGTGCTGACCTTTTCTATTTCCTCTGCTTTAAAAGAGGCACAGGGGGGACATTTAAAAAAAATTATTGTAGTGAAAGCCAGATGAAGCTTGGCAGGGTAAATTTATTCTAAAAGGCCATCTATCATTCTTGCAGTTTTATACTGATTCGACTAAAAATGGAACAGCTGCAAACATTTCAATTCCTCCCCATTTGGGGAATTATTTATTTTTTAAACTAAATGTTGAAATATCTTGAATTAAATTGGGTTTTCCTTGATTCACAAGTCCAAATTTCCAATCTAATGGACTCAAGGCTGACTTGTGTACTGTATCTTATGAAAGACAAGTAATAATCGGTCTATAGCCAAATAAGTTCAAGAAACATTTCAAAATGAGTCCTTTAACAAATTTTGTGTTATTTTTCCTGGTTTAGGCCATAAATTCATTTTTTTTTTTAAAAAAAAAGGAAACAAATAAGCCTGGAACTTATTTGTTCTTTCCTAATTTTTGTGTAAAGCTCAAGAAAGGTTTTACACTAAAGCTTTCACTTTAATGGGAAGTTGTGCTTGATAAAATGTCCACATATCAGTGTATATTTTCCTGTCACATTTTTTATTTAATAAGGCCCTGGTCTCCAAATGAGTAAACTGCATTCTTTTATGAGATTAAACATGCTGGAATGTATCACAGTTTTGTTTTCTAATTAAAAGACACTATTGGGACACGCAGAACAGCAAGGGGCCTCGGCCGATTGGAGGGAAGAGTGATTTCTCCATTGAAAATAAATGCCCCAGCTGCTCTACAGGCAACAAAATGGCAAGAGGAGGAATAGGAAAGAAGCGTTCTCACAGATGGGACCACACCACATGGTCAGTGGAAGTAGCCCATTTTACCTCACAATAACTAACTCAATTATTTTGCATCAATATTTGAAGCTCTTACGCTACCATGCCCTAGAAATAGTATCTGAGAAGCCAAGCTACTAATACCATAAGGGTAGTATAACATAGTACATGGATTGCATCTACTAGTAGAATCTATCCATGAAAAATATTGCCAGCAATTTGGAATAATAGGTTATTCTTTCTTTTCCTATTTTGTGCTATCTAGAATTAAACATTGTTATAGGCAATTGATACTTTATCAGTATATCTATGCAAATCGGATACAGCAATCTGAAGATTTTTTTCATTTGATCCTTTCTTTCCCTTAATATGTGAATACTGGAAAATAGTGGTTATTTCTTACCAAAACCCAAGATTAGGCACTTATGGGATAGTATTTCCATTAGAAAAATATCTACAAGGCACAGAGACTTGGAGACTTCATTTAACTATGAAACAAGAGCAAAACTCATGAATATAATGAAGCTGCAAGATCAAGAATTGCTGTTTTCTTTTTTCTGCCTTATGACAACATTCTGTGGTATTATGAAAACTACCGTGGTTCTTTACATGCATGGCTTCAAATGTTCTAAACAAGGAGGGGAACAGGAAGCTGAAGTAAACTATGTTCCTTCCTCTCATGCTTGCTTGAAATGTTTAAAGTTAAAAATGTAAGTTTTCGTTTTCAAAGTTGGAGTTCTTCAAATATATTGAATCTACAACTTCCAAAATTCTAGGAATGACCATATACCAGTAAAAATTCTGGACATTGTATTTCTAATATATCTGGAAGGTACCAGTTTGGAGAAGGCTACTCCCCTCTAAGCAGAAATACATAACATTAAAAAAAAGCCCTGTGAAACCAAGTAGCTCTGCTAGAGAATGATATGACTGCATTTCCTTTATGTCCTGGATTGCATCTTCTTTCCTTCCTTCTCTTCATTCTTACTAAAATCTCACTTCTCTGAATTCAATCTGTATGCCACCAAAATTCACACAATTGAGAATTTGTTTGATTCTTTGTAATTTTGAATCAGGCAAAAATTGGAAAGTATAGGGCAATAATTAATAAACAAAGATAGCTCAAATAGATTAACTTGCAGAATGCTGAGACCCAGACTCCTGTGGGAATGAGTGCTTCAGCACCACCATGCCTTCCCTGATTACACTTCCCAGAAACTTATAGGGAAACTTATGACACAAGGGAAGAGAGAAGGGATGTAGCCCCATCTTCTTTCTCACCTCCATCTAAGGTAAAGGTAAATGTTCCCCTCACACATACGTGGTAGTCGTTTCTGGCTCTAGGGGGCAGTGCTCATCTTGTTACAAAGCCAAAGAGCCAGTGCTGTCCAAAGATGTCTCTGTGGTCATGTGGCCAGCATGATTAAATGCCAAAGGCACATTGAATGCCATTACTTTCCCACCAAAGTGGTTCTTATTTTTCTACTTGCATTTTTACATGCTTTCAAACTGCTAGGTTGGCAGAAGCTGGCACAAGTAACAGGAGCTCACTCTGTTACGCAGTGCTAGGGATTTGAACTGCCGAACTGCTGACCTTTCTGATCAACAGGCTCAACATCTTAACCAGTGTGCCACACATCCCATCTAAGGTACCTAAGTCCAAAAAACTAGCAGCAACGCCCAACAGGTGATCTGTGATTGACTGCTATCGAATATTATATCAGTTATGATCTAGATTTTACACTAACTGTAATAACTTGCATTTCTTGCTACAATTCTCCTAACTAGGCAGTTGAATCATATAGTATAAATCCCCCTTTTCTTCACAAGTCTGCCAGACATTCTTCATGATTGCCTAAAATGCCTGCATTCCTGAATTTGGTTCTGGAATTTCCCACTTTTCCATTGAATATTGCACAATGAGCTGTTACAATTTATGCTTTTCCTCCAGTTTGTTTCACATTAAAATAAACAAAGAAACTTATTGGCCTTTTTCAGTATTTCTGTTTTTTACTGTTTCCATAACACGTTTGTAAATAATGAAATGTATAAAGTGTATTTATTTTATTTACCCATAAGATATTAAAGAAGGTAAATGCTATTCTCTATAAGCCAACCATAAAGAAGGCACTGTTCTAATTCACTTTCAAAACCACTTCAAAAGCCACATTTTGAACATTTGTTTTGTCATCTCTGATATCTTATTTTTTTTAAACCAGGTGATAATTTTAGAAAGCTAGTGTACTAATAGGAAATCAACCCTTTAAGCCAGAGGTCTCCAAACTTGGCAACTTTAAGATTTATGGACTTTAACTCCCAGAATTCTCCAGCCAGCTATGCTATGCTATGCAATGCTGGCTGGAGAATTCTGGGAGTTAAAATCCACAAGTCTTAAAGTTGCCAAGTTTAGGGACCCTACTTTAGGCAAAAGAATTTAGTTCAGAAATTGGTGGTCACCTATCTGTAACAATGATAATATTGAGATTTAATTTGCTGTTATTAAATCAAGTTTTTAAAAGATAATTTTTAGCACATGTTGGTTCCAATCAACTTGGCAAGTTTCCCTTCCCATTATGGATGCAAGTATAAAGCTGAAATCTTTTCACAGTTACACTTGATACTCTTTCCATTGCTTTCTTTGTCCTTGTTGGGTCTTCATGATCCAATTATGAATAATATACAGTATAATCAGAGTGGGAATCTCATGTTTGTCCTTTTTATTTTGTGTCTTCTAAGATATATTAAAACACCCCAGTGTGACAAGCTGACTAAAATACAATAGTCTCATATCTAATGCTATATAATGAATAATTCCTGTGCATTAATTTTAATTACTGTAATATTTCTAAAGACGTTCACTAGGAAAATTATCCCCATCTCTGCATTTCTCAATTTACAACACTTGGGAGAACCACTAAATATTTGTTTCAAGACCTAATTTCAAGCATAATTTTGACCACTTATCAAAATTGTGACCCAACAATTCAATCATTTTTATGATATTATTTAGTTGGCTCCTGTTATTGTTTATCTGCGACATCCTCACTGATGCACCTCAGGCTACAGGCGTGAAGAAGCATCACTTAAAAAGTAATTTAGCAAATAAGGATGGTTTCCCATCGGTGCAAATAAAAAGAAAAGTTGTAGTAAATAGATAATGTAAGCAAGAGGTGCCTTGGGGGAACCCAAAGACTGTCTTCTTTCAAACCCACAATAAGGAGGTCCTGAGGCAGCAGGAGCTGACATTGTTTAGAAACGCTCCCTCATGGCGCTCTCATTAATTAACTGCTCTGTTTGTTGATTCTAGGTTGATTCAGTTTGTTCTCAGGAGAGCATTTTTGGAAACTCAGTAATGCCTTGATGCAGAATTTCATCTTCAGGCCCAACATTCTCATGATGTTGCTTTACCAGGGTCACAGAGAAAATGAAATGAAAAGAAAAATTTGTGGGGTAAAAAATGATAATCAAAATATTTTAAAATTCAGATGTAATTTTTGAAGAGTCTCCCCACAGAACTTGAACATTAGCTGAAGCAAAGTTTGACTGACAGACAGGATGTAACAGAGAGCCAGATAAAAGGCATACATAACCAATAGGAAAGTATTTGCTTCTAATGATTTGAGAAAGCATTTAATTAGGTTGTTTGCCAATTAATACTTCACTGTTAATGCTTCATAAATACCTTAAATGGGTTGCGTAAACTTTTACTTCTTATGGAAGCAATTATTATGGACTTTTAAAATCACATGAGATTTTAGATTCCTTTTTACCATTACTACAAACAAATAAATTAACCAATTTACAGTACTACCTTCTTTTAGATATAAAACTAGAGTGGTAATAGTGTAACTGAAAGCTAAAAACAGTGCACAGTGCACAAACCACTATTGTTCAGTTGAGCACTAATTTTAATAATATTTTGCTAATATTCATATATATATATATATATATATATATACACTCCTCATTTACTGACAACTCAGTCAGCTATCATTTATGGTTACAGTAATGTTGAAAAAAGAGATATATGACTGGTTTTGGAGTTGTGGCTATTGCAGCATCCCCATGGTCATGGTCATGTATTTGTGGTTTGAGCACTTGGCAATCAGTACACATTCATGATGGTTGCAGCATTCTATTGTCCCATGGTTCTTCTTTGCAAACTTCACAGCCAATGTGCAATAATCAAAGTTAATGGAAAAGCCAGAAGGAAGTTGCATGTCACAGGCAAATTGACATCATGCTTAATAATCACTGGTGATTGGCTTCACAATTGCAGCCAGAACAGATGCCATAGATCAGTCAGTCATGTAATGTTTCATTTTATGACCACATTGTTCAACAATGGAGTTGCAACTTCCAATTGCAGTCAACAAGTGAGAGCTACCTCTAATATATTCCATTTTTTTTCTATTTAGAGATGCTTTCTAGAATAGAATTTGCTATCTCAAGGAACTGTAATACTTGGACAAGCTTTACTAGCAGGAAATTTGAAAAAAAATTACAAAAAGTTAAAGGGTTAATCAACAATTAACACATTTAGAAAATGTGAGTTAAACTCAAACACCCATGACAGAAAAGGATAATTCCATCATACTGCCTCCAACTTTGAAAAACAAAGGGTGAAAGGTATGACATTAGACAACAAAGATTTTGCCTCCTGAACACTATTAAGTGTATCTTAATCCTGAAAATGATGTGCAATTTAATCTATCACGTACTGTTTTATGGAAGTCTTCTGTTTTTGCAATTTCTTCTTATATATACTTTAAATTTCTTTGCAAAGGTTGACGACCTCATTTTTTGTACTGAGAGTGACAGTTTGTTCACAGTTTGACCCACTAGAACAGGGCTGTCAAACTCTAGGCCCACAGGCTGGATAAGTCATGCACTGGCCATGCCCGGTATAGGGGGGGGGGGGAGTCCTGATACGTCATGTAAGGCTGCCATGATGATGTGAATTTGACACCCCTGCACCCCTGCACTAGAATGAAATCTCTTTATTGATTCATTAGTGTTCAGCCTCAAGGCTCAAGGCCTCAAGGCTGTTGAAAAAGGGCACCATTTGGTACCTGTTGACTATGCTGCACACATGAAAAAAACATACAAAAGCATGGAATTGTTGAATCATAGGGTGTACACCATGTACAACTGAAATACCTGGGGAGATATAAAAGCAGTGGCTCTGTTGCTCGGAATGCTGGTTTGATGTACCAACTACTGTTGTTAAATATGCAAATTGCACAGACATGCAAGAGAGTCACATTACATTAAAAAGAAATGGCCACTCCAAAATAATTTGGTTCCAGGACAGAAAATCTACGTGCAGTCAACGACAAACATAGTGAAACGTTTCACCAGGACACCAGGAAAAATAATATCTGGTCAATATTAATGCTGGCTGACTATTGTCAGACACTGCAGCAAGATCAGGGGTGAAATTCAATTTTTTCCCCCTAACGTTTCTGTGGCCGTGGCTTTGGGCATAGCTTGGTATACTTGGAATAATAGTAATAGCAACCAGGGGTGATTTTTTACCAATTCAAATTGTTCCTGCCACCTCTCCTGAGGTGGGCCAAGATGGTTGAATTTCACCCCTGAGCAAGATGCATAGGATACTGAGTGTTGTGATTCCGGCATCTGCTACAGGTTTTTTGAATGACAGCTCCAGCGAGGAGGACTTATATGAATCAGCAAGTTCTAACGATGAGGAGGAGATGAATGCATTTGATTTGCAAGGTCGGCTTGAACCTTCAAACTCCTCCACCCTTCAATTAGGTGGTCAGCCGGGAACGGGTGATAATGAGGAACAAATGTTATCTTCAGGTGAAGAAGATGATAATTTGGATGATTGCTGGGTAGATGTCAGGACAAGACGTCTCCTGACAAGGAGGAACCAACGAGGATACAGTAGGAGAACAGACCAGCAATTAGACTAATTAGTTACTCTATAAAGGGAGAGATATGACTTTGCACTTTGTCCGGAACAAAGTGTCTATTTGCAAGAGAGAACTGAAGAGCACAGTTTGGAGGATTTTGATCTGAAATATCTTGTTGGGATTTGGATTTAATTCGTTGGAACTTCTACTTATTGGAATTATTTTGTGAAGGATTTTGATCTGAAGAATCTTGTTGAGTCTTGGATTTAGTTCGTTGGAACTTTTACTTATTGGAGCTATCTGTGAAAATTCCTGTTTGCTGCCTTTCTTTACAAGGACTGTTGCTTTCAGCCTTATCTGTTTACTTTAAAAGGTGGGACATAACATTTTCCTGTTTGCTGCCTTTCTTTACAAGGACTGCTGCTTTCAGCCTTAACTGTTTATTTTAGAAGGTGGGACATAACATTTTTGTTCCGGACCTAACAGACCATCTTTGCAACGATGGATTCAACTCAAATGCAACAATTGGTGGAGCAGCAACAGATGCAAATAAATCAATTACTCCAGAGCAACGTATCCCTTCAAAATCAGGTAACACAATTATTATCGTTCGTTGCCAATTCTCAAACTGTTTCAGCTGCAGCTGGAGTTCCCCTGCACCCCCTGTGAGAAAAATTCCGATAGCTATGCCAGATAAATTTTCTGGGCAAACGGACATGTTTTCAACATTTTTGGGTCAGTGCCAATTGTATTTTTCTGTGAGGCCGGAGGATTTTCCAACCGATCGAGTTAAAATTGGCTTTATTATTAGTTTGTTAACCGGGCAGGCTGCCAAATGGGCTACTCCCTTATTAGTACAAGATAGTCCATTACTGGACGATTTCCAGGGGTTTATTCAACAGATGAACGTTATGTTTGAGAATCCAATTAAATCTCAAACTGTGGACAGAAAATTGAGGGATATTATTCAAGGTAAACACTCATTGCAAGAATACGTTGCAGAATTTCGCTTGTTGTGTATGGACTCCACCTGGAATGAACCAGCTCACATGGCAGCATTCCAAGAGGGTTTGTCCGACATTATCAAGGATGAACTAATTCATGCAGAGCGTGCTTCAACTTTGGACACATTGATTACTCAATGCTTACGTATTGAAGCTCGCCTACAACATCGTGGGTGTAAACGGACCGTTGCAGAGCCACCTGTGTTTCCTCGTTCACGCACCCGTCTATGAGGGTTTTCCAATCCAGAATTCCAGCAGAGGAGCCGATGGAGATAGGCGCACTCCGCCCTCGTTTAACAGTTCAGGAGCGATCAAGAAGATTTCAGGAAGGTTTGTGCCTTTATTGCGGGGGTTCGGGACATTTTGCAAATTCCTGCACTCGGAAGGGGACTCGTGGACCTGTATCAAAACCCATTGCTGGTCCGTCGGAAACGGGGTAGGCCCGACCTCAGGGAAACCCTAGGTCGGGCACAGTATTCACTTTCATCTCAAATTGCTGAAGTTAATTCTGGCCCTCCTCGACATTTACTTTTGGACACTCGCATATTCTTGCAATCTCGGAAGGAGGGAATCCCTGCCGTGGCACTGGTGGATTCAGGGGCTACGACTAGCTTTATGGATTATGATTTCGTAAAACATTTCAAAGTTCCTTTAGTGCCTGTGAATCCCCCATGCAGGTGGAAACCGTAGATGGGCGCGAACTCAAGTCGGGACCTATTCGCTTGCCACCCAACCACTGCGTATGCGTATTGGGGATCACGAGGAGGCGATAAGTTTTTATATCACTTGAACCTCCATCTTCCTTTGGTGCTCGGAGTATCCTGGCTGCGTCTACACGATCCGTTGGTGGCTTGGGCGCAGAACGCTGTTTCTTTTCCAAGCCTGCAATGTGTGGACCACCTGAGACATGTCTGCACAGGCCAACATATTGTTGCTTCTGCTGCCTCGATTCCTTCAGAGCTGTCGGATTTCCCGATGTTTTCAGTGAACAGGAGGCAGATCAATTACCACCACATCGTGTTTACGACTGTCCCGTGGATTTGATACCGGACGCTCCATTACCAAAGGGGAGGTTGTATTCTTTGTCTGAGCCTGAACTAGTTGCACTTCGAGAATTTTTGAATAAAAATCTAGCTCGGGATTTATTCGACCTTCGTCATCCCCTCTTTCAGCACCCGTTCTCTTTGTCAAGAAGAAGTCGGGAGAACTTCGTCTTTGTTGTGACTATAGACGCTTAAATGCTATCACTGTGAGAAATAGCTATCCTTTACCGCTCATCTCCGAATTGTTGGAGCGGTTACGGGAAGCTACAATTTTCACGAAACTTGACTTATGTGGAGCTTACAATTTGGTTCGGATGCGTAAGGGAGACGAGTGGAAGACGGCTTTTGGCACCCGTTATGGTCATTTCGAGTACACCGTTATGCCATTTGGTTTGACCAACGCTCCTGCTGTATTTCAACATTTAATGAACGATATCTTTCGAGACATGTTGGATAAGTTTGTTGTCATATATTTGGACGACATTTTGATTTATTCAAAATCTAAAGAGCAACATCTTCAGCAGGTGCGTCAAGTGCTTCAGCGTCTTCGGGAACATAAACTTTATGCTAAATTAGAAAAATGTTTCTTTTTCAGTCGTCTATCGAATTCTTGGGACACATTATTTCTCCTGTGGGCATTGCTATGGACCCCAAAAAGGTTGAGGCGTTGTGTAGTTGGGAAGCTCCTCGTCGGGTTAAAGATGTGCAACGACTTTTAGGATTTGCCAACTATTATCGGACTTTCATTCCAGGTTTTGCGAAGATAATGGATCCCATAACCCAGCTTCTTTGTAAGAAGGTTCCATTTGTGTGGGGGCCTCCACAACAACAGGCTTTTGACACTTTGAAAAAGCATTTATAACTGAACCCATATTGAAGCATCCTGATCCGGATCGCCCATTTGTGGTCGAGACAGATGCTTCTAATGTCGCTATCGGAGCAGTGCTGTTACAAGCTTCGGAGGATGGCGCTCTTTTGTTTCCTTGCGCTTATTATTCTAGGAAGCTTACAGCTTCGGAACGCAACTATACCATTTGGGAAAAAGAGTTGTTAGCTATTAAGGTTGCTTTTGAGACTTGGAGACATCATTTGGAGGGAGCTCGACACAAGGTGGAGGTTCGGACAGATCATAGGAACCTGGAACATTTGACCACGGCTAGGAAATTGAATCAAAGGCAGATTCGTTGGTCGTTATTTTTGCCAGATTTAATTTCTCGGTTACTTACGTTCCAAGTGGTCAGAACCGGAGGGCGGATGCATTATCTCGAAACCGGAGTATACTTATGCCGAAGATCCTCTTCCTTTACGGACAGTGTTACCACCGGAATCTCTAGCCGTACTGCAGGAACCGGTAGATTTACGGGCCCAACTACGAGAGCGCAACGTTTGGATGTGTGGACGCAGCAGAGACGGGAGGACATTGGCCCAACTTCTCCATGGTCTTTTGAAGACGATCTGCTTCGATATCGGGGTTTATTATATGTGCCTACCAGACCGTTGAGGGCTCTCATCATGACACAATGTCATGATAACCCAGCCGCTGGTCATTTTGGATTACACAAGACCTTGCATTTGGTCACTCGGACTTTTGGTGGCCTCGAGTTCGTCATGATGTGTCTTCTTACGTCGCTTCTTGCTTCAATGTAGGCAAGCGAAAGCAGCATCCGGTGCACCTCCTGGACTTTTGCAACCCTTGCCGACTCCAAGTAGACCATGGGGAGCGATCTCTATGGACTTTCTGACACATTTACCATCTTCATCGGGGTTCACAACAGTGCTTGTGGTAGTGGATATGTTGACTAAAATGGCCCATTTCATTCCCTGTCGGAAATTACCATCGTCCCGCACTACGGCTCAGTTATTTTTGCAACATATCTTCCGTCTACATGGACTGCCTGATAGAGTGGTTTCTGATCGTGGGGTCCAGTTTACGGCAGAATTTTGGAAACAGTTAATGGCGGCTTTGCAAGTGAAAGTATGTTTAGCGTCAGCGCACCATCCGAAACTGATGGCGGGACGGAGAAGGTGATTGGGATTCTTACTCAATATTTGAGATGTTTTGTTAATTTGCGACAAAACGATTGGGTGAAATACCTCCCGTTAGCAGAATTCGCTTTAACAACTCGCAGCATACCTCCACCCGTGTCACGCCATTTTTGCAAATATGGGTTATCATCCGTGTTTCTTCCCATTAACTATGATGGATTCCCGGTTCCTGAGACCCGAGAGTTTTTGGAAGAACTACACGCAGTTCGACGTCTACTGATACAACAATTGAACAAGGCAAAAGAAGATTATAAGCGGTTTGCAGATCGGTCCCGTCGAGATACACCTCCGTTAGTTGTGGGTGATAAAGTGTGGCTATCTACAAAACATCTGAAGGTCGATCGCCCTATTAGAAAACTTGATCATCGGTTTATTGGTCCGTTCCCGATTGAGGCAGTTATTAATCCCGTGGCATACCGCCTCACTTTGCCACGATCCATGCGTATTCACCCGTCTTTCATCGATCTCTTTTGATTCCTGATTCTTCTGTTTGTCGATTACGTGATTCTGCTGAACCGGGTCCGTTATCATTGCCTTCTGAGGAGCCTGCTGTTGACGATACGGTGGTCGACGTCCTTGATTCCCGTTGGCTCAAAGGTCGCTTCCAGTATTTGGTCAGGAGGAGGGTAGATGACTCGGAGGTTTGTTCCTGGACGGATGCGTCTACACTTCATGCTTCGGATCTGCTTCGAGACTTTCATGCACGCTTCCCTTCAAACCGCATCCGGATCGCCAGACCCGGGGAAGGGCCCTGCGGTGAGGGATAGTGTTGTGATTCCGGCATCTGCTACAGGTTTTTTGAATGACAGCTCCAGCGAGGAGGACTTATATGAATCAGCAAGTTCTAACGATGAGGAGGAGATGAATGCATTTGATTTGCAAGGTCGGCTTGAACCTTCAAACTCCTCCACCCTTCAATTAGGTGGTCAGCCGGGAACGGGTGATAATGAGGAACAAATGTTATCTTCAGGTGAAGAAGATGATAATTTGGATGATTGCTGGGTAGATGTCAGGACAAGACGTCTCCTGACAAGGAGGAACCAACGAGGATACAGTAGGAGAACAGACCAGCAATTAGACTAATTAGTTACTCTATAAAGGGAGAGATATGACTTTGCACTTTGTCCGGAACAAAGTGTCTATTTGCAAGAGAGAACTGAAGAGCACAGTTTGGAGGATTTTGATCTGAAATATCTTGTTGGGATTTGGATTTAATTCGTTGGAACTTCTACTTATTGGAATTATTTTGTGAAGGATTTTGATCTGAAGAATCTTGTTGAGTCTTGGATTTAGTTCGTTGGAACTTTTACTTATTGGAGCTATCTGTGAAAATTCCTGTTTGCTGCCTTTCTTTACAAGGACTGTTGCTTTCAGCCTTATCTGTTTACTTTAAAAGGTGGGACATAACATTTTCCTGTTTGCTGCCTTTCTTTACAAGGACTGCTGCTTTCAGCCTTAACTGTTTATTTTAGAAGGTGGGACATAACAACTGAGTATACATGAAAATCAGCAGCAAAATACATTTAGCCCTGTTGAATTCATGCAATGTGTTGGAAATATTATCAATTAAATGATATTTGTTAAACAATAATTTCACAGTTCTAAGATTCCAACATAATAGAGTCATCCTGAAATTAGAATAGAATAGAATAGAATAGAATAGAATAGAATAGAATAGAATAGAATAGAATAGAATAGAATAGAATAGAATAGAATAGAATTCTTTATTGGCCAAGTGTGACTGGACACACAAGGAATTTGTCTTGCAAATTTGTCTTGCAAATGCTCTCAGTGTACATAAAAGAAAGATACATTCACCAAGAGTCAAGAATCATAAGGTACAACACTGAATAATAGTCACAGAGTACAATAAGCAATCAAATCATACTAGGACCCAATATAAATCATAAGGATACAAGCGACAAAGTTACAGTCATACAGTCACAAGTGAGAGGGAATGGGTGATAACAAGTGATGAGAAGATTAATAGTAATAGTAGTGCACACTTTATAAATAGTTGGACAGTGTTGAGGGAATTATTTGTTTAGCAGAGTTATGATGTTCGGGAAAAAAACTGTCCTTGTGACTAGTTGCTCTGGTGTGCAGTGTTCTATAGCATCGTTTTGAGGGAAGGAGTTGAAACAGTTTATGTCCGGGATGTGAGGGGTCTGTAAATATGTTCACAGCCCTCTTTTTGACTTGTGCAGTATACAGGTCCTCGATTGAAGGCAGGTTGGTAACAATTGTTTTTTCTGAAGTCCTAATTATCCTCTGAAGTCTGTGTCTGTCCTGTTGGGTTGTAGAACCAAACCAAACAGTTATAGAGGTGCAGATGACAGACTCAATAATTCCTCTGTAGAACTGTATCAGCGACTCCTTGGGCAGTTTGAGCTTTCTGAAAGAATATTCTTTGTTGTTTTTGATAATGTTTTTGATAATGTTTTTGATGCTAGGTGTCCATTTTAGGTCTTGTGATATGATAGAACCTAGAAATTTGAAGTTCTCTACTGTTGATACTGTATTGTCTAGTGTTGTAAGAGGTGGTAGTAGGCAAGGGTTTTTTCTAAAGTCTACCACCATTTCTATGGTTTGAGTGTGTCCAGTTCCAGATTGTTCTGGTTACACCACGAGGCAAGTTGTACAACCTCCTGTCTATGTGCGGATTTGTCGTTGTCTCAAATGAAGCCAAACTCTTTTGTATCATCTGCAAACTTTCATATTTTAACAGATGGATTATTTGAGATGCAGTCATTAGTGTATAGGGAGAAGAGAAGTGGAGAAAGCACACAGCCTTTGGGGGCCCCTGTGCTGATTGTACAGGTATCAAATGTGATTCTGCCTAGCTTCACCTGCCGCTTCCTGTCTGTTAGGAAGCTTATGATCCACTTACAAGTGTGTTCAGGTGCTGCTAGCTGGTTTAGTTCAGTTAAAAGAATGCCTGAAATTATGGTATTGAATGCTGAACTGAAATCTACAAAGAGGACCCTTTCGTAGGTATTTGGAGTTTTAAGGTGTTGTAGGATGTAGTGCAGAGCCATATTAACAGCATCATCTGTTGATCTATTTGCTCGATATGCAAACTGCATGGGATCTAACAGCGTGTTGGTTTTCAGGTGGGACAGCACTAGCTTTTCAAATATTTTCATAACTACAGATGTTAAATTATAATTGTGTTCAACTTGAAGGGATATATCATAATCACCAGAAGATTTTCAGGAAGCAAAGCTTGTGGGGAAAAAATGATAATTGTAATTACACTGTAATCCAATGTAATATTGATAATTGTTTAACAAATGATGTTTAATTTAAATTTTGATAAGGAATTTGCTTATTACAATGAAGACTTTCATTAGTATTTATTACATAGAAAGTCATTGCTTATTTCAGTCTTCCTAATGCACATATTTCAATGGATAACAAGGAGCCATATTTAAGAAAATGACTAGCATTTTTGTACTATTGAAGCTGCAATATTAGTGCCTTTGGGTGCTTTATTCTCTGACCTGCTTTTGAGCTGGGAGAACTACAGAGCGATCTGTTTTTCTTACCCCTGTCAATAACATTTCTGTCAGCAGGCAGACAAGTAGGTTTATGTTAAGCAATGCCTGTTGGAGTTTGGATTATTTCTTAGCATTATCATTCTCTATCCTCTACCCCACTCCACTGATTTTGATAGTAAAAAACAATTCCTGGGTCTATAAACTGCTTGGAGCCTTGAAAACTGTCAGCATACAAATACATATGACAAATAATGTAATCATGAATATTTTTGATGGCAACTGCATTGCATTTCACTTTCAGGGAGAGACAATTCAAAACCAAATTTAAATGTTACCATGAGGCAGCTTGTGTATTACCATGTGGCTGGTGCCAAATTCCTGTAAAGAAGGTGGTATGAGAGTCCATATGGGACAAATGATAAAATATCTGTGATAATATTATCATGGAAATTATCTGACAAGCTTTACCTGACATTACCTGACATACTTAAGATAATTGTGTGGTTTTATGTGCATGCCATCATTTTAACATAATTGTGCTTTGCTGTAAATGCTGTTGGATCGTGATGGGGAGTTTTTCCACAGATAGAAAAAAAAAAAGAAACGTTTCTATATAAATAAATACAATATAAATACAGCTCCATTTATATTTACCTCATAATCTGTCTGTGTATTTATTTTCCCCAACCTAGATTATTTCTAACTTTTGCATTGTTCATAGATAAAAAAAACTCTAGCAATCTAATTCCAAGATAGTTGTGACATCTTCCTAATGCAACTTAAATCTCACTATCTACCCATTTTTTTATATTCAATTGCAATTTATTTTCAACACACAGATCTATTTCCTTCAGGGCAGTTTTTCTTTTCAGGATTTTTTTTTCTATTAAATTCCTTGCCAAAGACAGTATCCTTAATTACATGCAACATTACACACACACACACACACACATTTACTGCACATGCCACATGTTTTTCAGCTTATCTTATCTCACAATGGCATTAACATCACCTTATAAAACAAAAACACCATACAAGGCTTATCACTGTGTATAACCATCTTTAACCACCTGGATTCTTGCAAATTTTGCTACATTTTATAATGAAAAACAGCATGAAATTAAAAGCTTCCTCGATAAAGATATTTGCACAATGGAAACAAGAAAAGCCCTGAGTAGAACATAAATATCCGAAAGTGAAAATATGCAAGTGAAATATATATATTCTTCACTCTCTACTCACATATTGTATATAATATGAGCAAGGAGAATTTGTCCTGGAAATTTCTTTCAAAATAGAAGTTAAAGTTTTGTCAAAGCGATGTTCTTATCTTTTTATATTGTCCTTGACTTCACTGCTTTTTTTCAATCCAAAGAGAAAACCTCATGAACATCTTCCACTGGGCCTTTTCAGATTGGAAAATATGTTCAGATTGGTTGAGTGGAAAAAAATGTCTCAGAGATACCGTGATATCAGTAGTATACTTCAGCCCTGCTAATGACAAAGTACACTGAGAAATGCTGCCTGGATAAAGTTGGAAGAAAGTCTGAAGAGTAAGACAGGAATCCAGAAGCCTTTTTTAAAAAGGCTTTTATTGGAGAAGTTGTAAGAAAGATATTACCAGAGCATTAAAGTGCAAAGAGCTTCCTCTAAATTAGTGAGATCTGGGGCAGTTGTAATTCACCACCTGTATGGTGGAGCCAAAGCATGTGATGTTCAAGGAAAATAAATATACACCCACTTACTCCCAAATGCTATTGGGGAGCAAAAATATATACTGCACATTCACCTGGTCTTAGAGGGTGAAAAGGGGGGTTGAGTAAAGTATGGCCCCTTTGCCATCCTTTGAGCAATGCCTGTCCTAGACATTCTGGAAATGTCTTTATAAGCTTGGTGCCCTGCAACTCAAAGTGCACAGCTGGTGCAGACTCTGAATGGGAAACAGCTGCTCTCAGAGGTATGCTGCCCTTGGGAGCACACATTCTACTCCGAGATATATGTTGCAAAGTTCCTGCTGATTGAACCAGAAATAACTTTCCCTCCACAGCTGCCAGCAAGATCTTCAAGGCACTCCATAGCTGGCTCACACAGAAAGCTTTCCCTTTCTCTTTCTTTTCTTTCCAAAAGGCAGTCCAAAGAGATAGTAGACATATACTTCCCTGAGGAAAGATTGGATTTAAAACTCTTTCCCTGTAGCAGAAAAATCACTGCACAATCAAGGAAATAAGAAGGTCGTTATTTCATACAATTACTGTTTCTTTAAAACAAAGTCAGAGTAAAAACACCAAATGCATATAATTTGTGCTTCACACACAGACACAAAGGCAAATGGAAAATCCAATCTTATTTGGATATACACTAGAACCTCTTGATAATGGTGACGTTTTCATAACTTTCAACACCCGTATGAATGAGGCAGGTAAGGAGAAGGTGAAAGCAGTGATACGAGGAGGTTGAAGATTCAGGAAGGCATGACGAAAGGACAGACTTTCTTAAGATAACAGCTATTCTTAGTTTAATGATTATAGCTACAGTGCATTTCTTAATCAAACAGCCTCTTAAAGGGTGTTGGGTGCCTAAAGATACAGTGCAATCCTTTGCAATTGTGTTTAAATAAGGAGTTAAAAATTGTACCATGATCAGTTTTGGCTAGAATTACCCCTGTTGCATGATGTCTTCTTCTTCCTCAGCTATGGTTCTGGCCCTGTGCACCAACCACTCATCAAAAATGTGACAAACAGAAAGCGATTACAGAAGTGGGCATGCATTTAACAACCATCCAAAGGAGAAGGAATGGGTGGAGACTAGCAGTATAATTGAGCCATCATGCAAAGCTATTATGCAGCTGATGTATTGTTAGGTGTCAGCAAATTGAACTTGATGCAATTTGAACTGGAGATTCAAGAGTTGAAGAGGGTGTTGAGTTTGAGAGTTGGAATTTGAGGGTAAACTGGATTCAAGCTCCTTCAAGATTCACTTTGAACAAAAGATTCATCCATAAAGTAAAATGGGTATGCTTCAAAAGGCAGGCAGCTGCTTCACTTTTTTTTTTTTTTTTTTTGGCAGAATGAGATGATAGACTCTTTATACAATTAGATATTTAACCTGCCAAGTTTTACTTGGAAGTATTCAAGGAGTTCACTGAAGTAATTTTTAAATGCTTGTCTTATGGCAAAGATAGCTTGGATGATGAAAAGTCAGCATAATAACCTCCAAATTGTTCACAAAAGAATCCCAAGCTGTCCTGAGTTAATACTTCAACTTTAAAAGTCCCCCCCCCCATTACTTTAAAAGTAAGTTTCTTCTTTTCCATTTGCTATTCTGGCTATCAGTTTTGGCATGACCTTAAAAATTGATGATGCTTGAATGGGTAGTGTTTTGTTGCCCCTAAGCCATGGTGGCACAATGGTTAGAATGCAGTATTGCAGGCTAATTCTGTCAACTGCCAGCAGTTTGATTCTTACCAGCTCAAGGTTCTCTCAGCCTTCCATCCTTCCGGGGTCAGTAAAATGAGGGGCCCAGATTGTTAGGGGCAATATTCTGACTCTGTAAACCACTAAGAGAGGGCTGTAAAGCACTGTGAAGTAGTATATAAGTCTAAGTGCTATTGTTATTGTTATCACTGAACTGTCTGATAAAATCCTTTGCACATGATTGACTTTCCCATTTATGATGGTGTAGTACTTCTGCCTCTGATCATTATGGGTTGCCAAGAGCATTGACATAGCTGGTTGGAATGGATGCTAAATGAATGGTTGAAAATCAAGGACTACCTGTTCCAATTCAAGGTAAATCCCTTGGTGAATTCATTGATCTGCTTCAAATGAGGTTATTCAGTCAAAACTTCTATGAATTAAAGCACCTTCAAATATATACAATTCCACAAAAGAAGGATGGAATGAAGATGCCAAGTCAACTTAACTTTACAAGTTAAGATAAGATGCAATCCTAAAATACAATCATCCTGTTGTAACCATACATAGAGTAGCATGAGCTGGTGGATAAACTAGGTTTCAAATAAGCTGGCCAAAATGGATTAGCATTATCCTTATTGTTAGTGAATGCAATATGTAGTATGTGGCAAAGGTACAACTCATGCTGATAAGCAAGTATACCATCTTTATTTTTATGTGAAAGCCAAGATGGAGCAAATCTAGTAATGAATGAATAAAATTGAACAAATTAACCCAAGTATATATGTTGCTTGATTATGATCATAGGCATCACTTCCAATCCTCAACAATCCAAAATCCTGAAACAAATGTCATGTTGTAACACTACAACACAAATTCCACCTTTTCCTATGCATGTTGTAACATCACATGCAAGTTTTAAAGGGGTGGAGTCTGCATCACAGTGTCATGACACTTATTTGTTTACTTGTCTCAACCTTCCTTGACTTCTATGATTTGGGAAAATAAGAGAAAAAAGATGTAATACCGCGGAATAAATATATCCAATTTTGCAAAGTTTGTGAAAACTATGTGAATGGAATTAAAGGTATAGGTCAGTGATGGCTAACCTTTTTTTCATCATGTGCCAAAAGTGTGCATGTGCCTGCACCCATAATGGAATGCAGCGTAACTCCCTGTGCTCCTCCAACCCCCTGCACATGCATGCATGACCCTCTGTGCTCCCCCGTGCATGCACACGCATCTCCTGCATGCGCCCCACCCTGCCCCCATGCATGCGCAGCAGACACCTGAAAATCAGCTGGCTGGCGGAAGGCATGCACACATATGCAGTGGAACTGAGCTGGGGCAATGGGCAACACAGAGATGGCTCTCTGTGCCACTTCCAGCATGCGTGCCATAAATTCGCCATCACAGGTATAGGTGTAGTTATGAATGGCACCATTAAAATATCTCCCAAAAGTATATCTAAATGTCATCTATATTGTTGTAGGTGTATTTCAGGGGTCTTCAAACTTGACAGCTTTAAGACTTGTGGACTTCCCAGAATTCCTCCTCCAGTCATGTTAGCTCAAGAATTCTAGGAGTGGGGCTTCTGTTTGAGTTCCTTCGGCGACAGACAGAAATCTGCGATCATGCGCAGTTTCGGTCTGGGCTCGCCGCTAGAGCGCCCCGAGCCGGCTGGTTTCGGGGCTAAGCCACCCCATAGAGGTGGTGAAGAGGGGGGAGACTGCCCACAGGGTTGAGGAGAGCCACATCTCTCCTCCTCAGCTGGCCATTACTCCCTTTCCCGAAGGCAGTTGCAGTGGTGGTCAGAAATGGCCACCTCAAAGAAGAACTTGACCGGAAAAGAATGTGCAGGAGGAAGATAAGAAGTGAAAGTTTTGGCTGACCAGGTTAAATTGCAAAAGCAACAACTAAGGTACCCTGGAATTTAAACTTACAAAAAATAACATCGCTCCCAAAGAAGAGTCAGAAGCAGCAAAGGAAAGTGAAAAGGGAAAGGTTTGGGTTTTTTTTCTTCTCTCCCTTTCCCTATACTGACAACTAAGAGACTTAAATAAGAAATCGGAAAAATCCGCTTTGACATCAACAGGCAATTAAGCTGAAAATAAAACAAAATGTCAAAGGGATAATAAAGATTTCTGGACACTAAATTTTTTTTCATAAGCAGGAAAGGAGAGAAAATAAAATAAAAGGGCAGGATCTGGAAAGAGGGAGTAGACTGCCTGGAATTAAAAGGAATCTACAGTAAAACTTCAACAAGACTTCTAAAAGATACATTTTAACTGAAACTTTGTAACTAGACAGTAGAACCCCAGGAAGAGACAGTGAAAAAAAAGAGCAAAAAGAAACAGCTTGCGTGTATTTGGATTACTTGGTGATCTTTGGATTCTTGGTTATTGCATTTGAATAACTAAAATTAATTGGGTGGTTGTTTAAAAATTTATACAATGGCACCACTTCTGGATGAGTTGAAAATGGAACTTAAAAAGTACAAAGAAGATGCACAAGAAGGGAGGGGTTCTTTTGGCTTCGTTTTTCAATTCTTAGAAATGGAGACTTGGAACTATGAGAAACAACAAGAAACGTCTGCAAAACAAGAAGACTGGGACAAAGAAGAAGCCATCTTTAATGAACAAGTAATTCTATGTGGGGAAGAAAAAGGAAAGGAGGGGGGAGAGAATGGAGAATTTAAGACTTAAAAAAACAACCAAAGAAAAGAAAAATAATTCGAAAAATAAGTATAATACTGGAAAGCAACAGAAGAGGGGAATACAGAAGAGAGAAATAGAGGTATAGAGACAAGGGGGTAAAAAGGGGAGAGAGAAGAAGAGAGGGAAGAAGGAAAGAAAAAGAAGTTACAAAGGACCGAAAGAAGATATAGAGAAACAGGGCCTATTTGGAGATAATGGGTGAAAATTTAACTGAAAAAGGGATTCTGTAAAGGTACATAAGATTGTATTGTTATATTAGTAATAGAAATAACTTTAGAAAATTAGAAACAATGCATGATTAAAATGAAGGATAAAATAGTTAGTGTAATTTAGTGAAATGTTTGTTAATAAAATAAGTGAAATGAAATAAATGAGAAAATTGAATTAGGAAGGGACGGGAACATTTTAATTAGTTAATGTTTTATAAAATATAAGTGAAGGGGGGGATTAATTATGGAAAGCTTATAACTGTTCCCATAGAAGTATGATATTTAATTGAAAAGTAATGTTAAAGAAGTTAAGATTTTAATGAATGTTAACATTAATGATAGAATTGAATTGGAATGGAATGTGTTGTTTTAATTACATATATTTATATTTTTTTCTTTTTTTAAGAATATAGTGTGTATTTTAAGAATGTACCAAGCAGAATCCGAATGGAAGTTATGTATTATATTGAATGTTATAACTTTAAGGTATATATTGAAGCCTAAATAAGAGTTAAATGGATAAACTTAAAAGATATAAAGGTGTCATACTCCAATCAGCAACTACAGGAGAAACTTTGTTTAATGAGAAAAGATAATAGATAATTGAAACAGGACAGACAAAAAGTATAAATATAATGATTTGAACTGAGATGAGATAATTAAAATAAAATTGAGAAAATTAAAAGAGGGGAGAAGCTATGTAGAAAATGTAAAACAGTAATAAGATATGGAATAGAACATAAAAATGAGCATGAAATTGAATTTGTGTCTGTACGAAGAAATGTAACCCGGGATTACGCTACTTTCAAAAAAGATGTTTTATTTGTATTTTTTTGTGTGAAAACTCAAATAAAATTTACAACTACAAAAAAAAAAAAAAAGAATTCTGGGAGTTGAAGTCCACAAGTCTTAAACTTGTCAAGTTTGAAGATCCTTGGTGTATATGAAAATAGGAATCTGAATGTTTGTGGTAATTTCATGTTAGGTGCCGGTAGAACCTGCAATGAGTGTTTAGAAAGATTATATATCATTCTGAATCACTATAATCCAATAGGGGAAAACCTCCTGGGTGGCATAAGTGGATTTTGGCAATAAGACAAGAGAGAACTGAAAAAGCAATGGGACCCCAAAATGAATGACAATGGGTTAGGGTTGATGTTGAGGAAAAGTGTAACATCTAGTTGTGGTACAGTTTGTGGTCAAGCAGTAAGACTTTCCAGCTACCCCTACATTCAAAAAGCACCAACAAGCTTAGAGTTATGCCCATAATTTTAAAAAAAGCAATAAAAACAAGTCATGTCATTTCCATACACACTGTAGAATGTAAAAGAGAATATGGAAATTAACTCTGGGCCCATCTTTTGTTCTGATCTGTAATGCTCTGTATTAAGATTGTCCTCTTTTAATGGGTTTCGAAAGAATTTCTTGCATAATGACACTTTAGTCATTATGTTAACGTCAACAAACAAGGCAGATTAATGTTTCAAATCCGGAGCTGTCTCACAGACGGCTTATTAGAATTACAGGCAGATCTTCATTAGAATGAATGGCATTTGATTTTCCCAGCTCGCCACAACAGGGGCACCCTCTTGCCTGAGTGTCACCCTGCCGATGACAACATTGGCCATTGTGAATGACACTCCACAATTCGTTACTTCCTGCCTCAAATTGTAGTTAATCTTTCATCCAAACTGTACACATGTGCAGCTTTAAGTGGGCTATTGCAGCAAGTACCCAGTAATGCTGCAAACACATGGAGACTGACAGAAGGTAAATTGCTTGTCAGGAGGTCTGTATTTCAATTCGCAGCATATTCCAAACACGTCGCAGCAAAAGCTCTCCACAACAGCTGCTTTCATTGCTAACTATTTTTGATGTAAATGTCAATAAAGCTCCAGGCTCTTTCATATTTGGGGCCAAGACTGTCCATCTTTCCCTATGCGGGCTGGCAGGTTGAGTTCCATTTATCTACTCTTAGGAGCATGTCTTGTAATAATGATTGTCTCCAGGGACTGTTTAGGGTGATTGAAAGCAGTGATTGGGACAATAGGCTGCTGGATTTCATTGCTGGAGTAGGCTGACAGGTGACTGCTTTTATATCCTTTCATCTGGTGGAGAAGGACTTTTTTTAAGTAGAAAAGTGCCACATGTTTATAGCTGATCAACAGACAAATACAGATTGCTACCCTTAGGGCATCTGTCCTACAGTTCTCTTTACAATTATTTGAAATTCACATATATTGCCACAGCAAAGTCCAGAGGTTTTGGGTTTTTTTTGTTTTTTTTAAAAGGAGTAGTACTTTTTCAAGATCATTAGAAAATGGAAATCAAAGAATATCCACATTACAATATATGGCATTATGGTACTTAGTCATTGTAAACTACAAAGCTTGTACATCAGTGGTGGGATTCAATTTTTTTTTACTACTGGTTCTGAGGGCATGGCTTGGTGGGAGTGGCAGGGGAAGGATACTGTAAAATCTCCAGTCAGAGGTGGCATTTCTGGTTCTCCAAACTACTCAACATTTCCGCTACCATTTCAGTCAGAACCCCTGTTGCACATGTCTCAATAATCTTTTTTTTTTTTTTTTTGCATTAATACTCCTATTACAGTCCTCCTCTTGTGACAATTAAGGAAGTCTATACACTAACAATCCATAACTGCAATTGAAAAGCCATTAGAGCAACATCAAACATTGTCCCTTGTATTACGTTTATTTATCTCATTTACGGCCCATCCTTCAAAGTCTCCATTTCAAGAGGAGTCTCTTTTTGTCTTGTTGAGGTCTACATTTCCTACTGAGAAAATTATTGTCCCTCCAAATCCTACCAGTGGTGAGAATGAGTGAGACAGATAAAAAGTGGAGCTAACTTTTTTCTTCTACCTTCTGTCTTTCTGACATTTTCTTCTTTCTTTCTGTGAGCAGCAGGTTGGCCAGGGAGATGATAGATATAACAGGCAGAAGGAATAATATTGAAAAAGAAGAGCATGTGGCACTACCAAGACAACAGGCAGATAAAAGAAATTTGAGTGTGGGCTAGAAATGCTACTTTAAAAAAAGTCTCAGAAAAGATTCTCCCCAATTCTTGGGAAAGTAGAAGGAGAAAGCAAGCACAATCAAACCAGATTCTGTTACCATAGCCATATCATAAAAATAGTATTGGCATATGTGACTTTGGTTTCTTAGTGTATTTTGTAGGGTTGACAATAGCTAATTAGCTTCTGAAAGTAGGATAAGGGTCTGTATTGAACAATGGATTAAAATTGCCAAGAACGGCTGTTGTGAGTTGGACTCTAAACTAACAAGCAACCTCTAGGTCATATAGCATGCAATGAATTTACATTTAAATAACAAAAAAGAAACTCAAACATGGACTTAATCTGCCTTTTATAAGGCAGCTTTTTGCAGCTGGGAGCCCTATGATGATAACAACTGTTATTCTCAGGTGCCATGGTCAACAACCATGCAGGCTAAGAACTTAAGCTTGGCTTGGAGATACCAGTAGAGGGAAATGTAGCTATCATATACTTTTGATACTAGTAGGGAAGTGTAGCTATCAGCCTCATCCTGTGGCTCTCCATTCACAGGATAGATAAGCTTTGCGTACTATACATGTAGTCTCGGCTTTATATGAGGTTATGAAGTAGTTTAGTTTTCTGCTTGTAAATAAATCTTCTGATTTCAGTGGTATGTAAAAAGGTTTGCAGTTTTAAATTGATTTTAGAAGAAGAAAAAGTTCCAAAATTATGATGACCCTTTGCTTACTACCATATAGGAAGCTTATGCTGAGAAGGCTACGAATTAGAATTCTAGAAACAATATGGCAAATGGTAAGAAATTATTCACTCTGAACCAGCATCTGGCTCATTGGCAGACCCCAAAGGCAGTTGTGTTGGCACCTTTGAAATTCCCAATGAGTCTGTGCAGTTGCCTATGGTAACACTGCAGATGGGATCTGTCCTTTTTTCCCCTTCCTTTTTCTCTTCCCTTGCTTACTACGTTCCCCTCCATTCATTTTCATTTCTCCACAAGGCTTAGGCACATTCAGTCAGTATTCCCACTTTACATAATGTAGAATCTTCCAATATAAAAAAGAAAGGCAATTTTTAGAAGTCTCTCCAACTGTTCTTCATAGGTAAGAAAAAGGAAAATGTTCTAAAAGTATCGTTTATATTTTAGGCAGACATTTCACACACAGAGAGACATTTCTTTGTTTCTGCATTGTTGATGTTATCACCTTAGCTTTTAGAAAAAAATGTTCTTAAATCACTATCACCTAGACTTTTAAGCATACCCTTTTTCTCCTAATGGATTTTTCTAGCACCTATGCTTTTCCAGCAAAGTATGTCCCCTTAAGTAAGCCATCAAACAGAAAAATATATCTAATCCATTTATATTTAATTTTTTGTAAAAAAAAAAAAAAATCCAGTGTAGCTTTAAATATTCTTATCAAGTATATGAAGAACTAAAAGCAAATGAATATACTACAAATCAAAACACCACAACCACCCACAAACCTTGTATTCTCATTTTAGCTTCAAATATCTCATTGGAATATAGCATTATCTATTTGGGTAGATGTGCTGTTTTTTTCTATCCCAGAGTAGTAAAAAGATGTATTTGCTGCTACTGTTTTTCCACTCTTAATTTTTAAAATATTTTCTTGGAACTAGGGATACTCAAACATTTGATTTTCCCCTTTTAAAAAAAGTATGTTTTTTCTTCATCTTGGACTGTGGTGGTACATTCAGAAAACTGCTGCATTTCACAGTTTTTGAAATTCTGTGATACAGCTCAAATTCTTATTTTTAAAACCACCTACACAAGTCCATGCTTAGTATAAAATATTGCTAAAATGCCTCCTATTAAATCTATTAAACATAGTTTTAATACAAATTTTTATATGAATTTGTCAGCTTACAAGAAAATTGGTATAGTACAGATGTATGAATAAATGGATTAAAAATAGATACAAGCTAGAAATAGAGTGATCCAGCCTTAACTACAAAGAAATATTCAATTTCTCTGCAAAGATGGCTGGATAGGACCCAACAGATCAAATAAAACAAATGGATTTGGTAGACAGAACTTATTCCATTTTACTTCCCACTATGTTGAAAGACTTACAACAGTATAGTACAGTATAAAATGAATCTGACAATATGTCTTTCTTGTGAAGTTTAGCTTCAAGTCATTAAACATTCACACATACTGGGCATCTTCACACATTACTATTTTTCCTACAAGGAGAATATTTTTCAAAATGGAATGGGTGAAGCAGCCTGTACTATGTCGACTAGGATTCAAACAGATGGCTTGAGTAAGTCCATCTGTCCTCTCCAGGATTCCTATGAGTAGCTATAGGTTATCTCATTTCATAGAAATCAGACACCTTAGAATACTGTACACAACTTCCTTCTTGGGTTTACTGTTATTGTTACAAATACAGTTCAGTAGCAGTTCACTGCAGTCTGAAAATGGGGCTCTTTAGTCGTGTCAAAGAAGATAGGAACATCATCTTAGCCACATTCTGAAAAAAGGTACTTAAAAATTCAGTGCAGAAAACAACTACTTTATGAAGGATGACTATTATTCAGAAACATGGTGATAGAGATGAAATAAAATTATACATAAGCCAATTCCATGGAGAATAATTGGAAAATAAAGTTTGTTTGTTTCTTTGTTTAATATGTCATGTTTAAAAACCACCCATCTCCCTCACAGAGAGACTCTGGATGGTGTACAAATAGACATAAAACATATAAATCAGGACTGTCAAACTCAATTTCATTGAGGGTCGCATCAGGGTTATGTTTTACCTCAGGCAGATGGTGATGGTCAGGATGGGCATGGCCAGCTTGACATCACTCATGTTGGGGGACCCTGTGGTGGCCAAGTGCTAAGGCAGGACTTCACTCAGACCCCCCTCACTCTCATTATAATCTCCTTCCTTCCTCCCTTTCCTCTTCCTTCTCCTTCTTCCTTCCCCCCGTTCCTTATTTTCCTTCCTTTCTCTCTTCCCATCTTTTCTTTTCTTTCTTTCTTTCTTTCTTTCTTTCTTTCTTTCTTTCTTTCTTTCTTTCTTTCTTTCTTTCTTTCTTTCTTTCTTTCTTTCTCTTTCCTCTTTATTCTTTCCCTTTCTCCTTTCCTGTCCCTTCTTGCATGCTGATGCAAAAGGAGAAACGTTTCTTCTTTCAGTTTGTTTTGATAGCCCTCTGCCAGCAAAAATGGAGCTGGAGGGGCATGTGCAGCCCTCTCAAGCTCCATTTTCACTGGCAGAGGTATCATGGGCCAGTCCTTTGCTGTTTCCAGGGTAGCCCCATGGGCCATATCTAAGCACCCCATGGGTTGGATCCATCCTGTACGCCTTGAGTTTGACATTCCTGATGTAAATGGTAACCTATTATATGAATTATCAATGTGTGATGTGTAAAAATTCAGGCAAATAAAGTTAGAAATAAATTAATTTTAAATTGTTGTAATTTACCTTTTAGTTCTAATACTTTTTGAGGTTATCCAACTACTTCAAAGTTTATTATAACTTTCATCTTTAGCTCAATGAATGAAATAAAATTATATATGTAATCTGCAGCAGAAATTTGAGGTTCTGAAAATCCAGACAAATGTAAGTATGGGGCATTTAAAAAATTTCCAGAAAAAAATAGATGGTAAAATGAAAGAAAGGAAGGAAATTATTTAAAAAGTAAGATAATTAAGGTAAAATTAAGACAATGAAGCCACTAACTTTACCAAAGGGAAAATGAAATGTAATGGACAGGAAAAAATATCAAATTGGGTTCTTTCTGCTATCACCAAGGCTAGAAGGGGAATGGGAAAGAATTTTTGTCAATTTCACATTAAAAAAAGAAATGTTCCATTTGTTTAAAAAAACTAAACTTTTTTAAAAAATAAACCCTGCTTTTTACTTTTCTACATATGAAGTCGTAAAAAATACGATGATACAAATGGATCTGGCCAATGGACAGGATTGCTTTCTGCCTGTCCATCTTCCACATTTATTATCTGCAAGCTGTAATGCATCAAAGGCACAGCTGAATTTCCTCCCTCTCCCATCCCAGCTAGTGATTTGATTTAGCAATCATATTCTAATAGACAGAACACTTCTAGAATAAAACACTTCCTTACTCAAAAGCTATTTAACAGGCGAAATCAAGTTGGCACATGTAAGGACTTAAGCTCCAGCTTCAGACGTCTTCTGCCATTCCTACTTCAGGAACATAGCTGGGATTTGGTGATATAAACCCTCATTTCTTCAGAAAGATATTGAAACTTAGCTAATATTAGGGGTGGGCTGCTACCAGTTCTCCCTGGTTTGGGCAAACCCATAGCTAATTTTATGGCCGGTTCAGTGAACAGGCAAATCCCACCCCTGGCTGGCCCCACCCACTCACCCCTCCCCTCCCAGGAGTCTCCATGCGGCCTGTTTTGGATCCCAGGTAAGTACAAGGCCCAAGCGGAGGCTTGGGGAGGGAGAAAAAGGGCCTTCCAGAGGCTCTGGAAGGCTGGAAATGGGCCAGAGGGCCTCCAGAGCCTGGGGAACCCATTTTCACCCTCCCAGAGGCTCGAGGAAAGCCTCCAGAGCCCGGGGAGGGTGAAAAGCCCCCCATTGTGGTGCAGGAGACCAACTAGGCCATGCCCACCATGGCCACACCCACCCAGCAACTGGGCAGAGAACTGGTTGCTAAAAATTTTGAAGCCCACCTCTGAGATCACCCAGGCTCAAGTTCACTCTTGGCCATGAAAGGTCATTGGGTGACCTTAGCTTTTTCTTGGCCCAGCTGTGAGAAACAGACTCACCTGTCAGAAATTTGACAGTCATAAAGTGAAGCAGCAAGCAGTTTATTGCATGTAAAATATGTTCTTGTAAGAATGTAACAGGTAGGAACACTAAGGAATACATTTCTTCAACTTTTTATTTCCTCCACCCAAACCACAAATCCCTCCCTGCAGCCCCTTTGACAAAGACCACAGGATTGCAATCTTCCCGGAATGCCTGTTTCTCCATGATTTTCCACATGCTTAATCTGGTTCCCCACCTTTTGCCCAGCTCCCCTTTTTCCATATTACCTTTTGTCCCTTTTTTATTTCTTAACCTATATTTCTTGTTTCCTTAAATTCCTTGCAGCATAAGCATAATAAATTGAGGCAAAGTGTTAATTAATTTATCCACTGCATTACTAGACTGTGTGGTTAAAACTGTTAACTGCTTGACCATGCTGACTCACTTACTCAGAATAACAGCCTCTTCCTGTTTTCTAGTCTTGAACTTTTTACCTTTAATGTCCCAATGTTCTACGGAACTTTTAAACCCACATCTCTCAAAAATTGCTTTCTTTGCAAAAACAACCCTATCTTCATTAGTTTCTTACATAGCCAGCATCAAAGCACTGTTGATACATGTCACCTTGAATTCCTGAATGAAAAGTCAGGATATTAATCCAACAAATAAATGATTGCATAATGATGAATTGGAAAGATGCTTAACTGTGGCCCTGTAATCAAGATAGGTGACTTAGCAGGTGGTTATATATCCAAGAACAAAGATTCCTCATCTCTGATTCAGAGCTTTCATGATTATAATTTCCCACTAATTTCCCATCGTTTTTGCCCAATTAACTTAGTGTATTGCTGAATTATGGGTTACTTGAAATATCTAACCATCTTCAAAGTATATCTGTCTAGAATATGTTTTTCCAGATTCCATTTGCACTATTCTATCTGCTTGAATGCCAATATCTGTAAAGTCATAATTTATAATATTACACTGGCAGTGTTAATGGTGTTCCCCTCTCAGAAGGTATTTGCTGATGCATGAAGTGTTAGGACAAGCCTGTTTAATGACACAGATATATAAATAATAAAAGATTTCAGAAATTGATAGGAACTAATATATAAGCAAAATTGAGGCAGGAGAAAAGAAAGGGCCATTTTCATTCTGCTTCATTGCCAAAAGAACTGCTGACTTTCACAAGGAAAGTACAAAGGAAATAGATATGAGACAAAGAAGCCATTTTTTCACTTTTATAAGACATAAATAGAAATCCATGCATAACTTTAGTAAATGTATTGCGAACACAGCAAATGGGGTGTAAAATACAGAAGGGCTACCTTGTAATAATATTCATTAATACTTCAGTTAAATCAACAGACTATGAAGGAAGGAGAAAGCAGGGGAAATATAAAATGTAAGTATTTGGGAATATTTAAAAAAATTCCCATATTTATTAGCACCAGCATTTGATTTTTCCACAGTTATGAGTCAGGCATAAGGAGAACTACATCATGTTAACAGCTGAGCTAGAAAGGACCACGGGGTGCACCCTTTCTTTTTCAAGTGACAGCAGAACTATCATTCTTGCTTTGTGTCTTCTGCTGTTTTAAGAGCCCCAGTGAACATAGTGTTTGCATCCACCCCCTCAGAGCACTTAATTTTCACAGGTTCTTTTGCTCTCTCACCAACTTTCACTTCTTTACTAAAAACAAAAATAATATGAAGCTTAAGGCATGCATCTAGATCAGGGGTGTCCAACCTTGGCAACTTTAAGACTTGTGGACTTCAACTCCCAGAATTCCTCAGCCAGCAAAGCTGGCTGAGGAATTCTGGGAGTTGAAGTCCACAAGTCTTAAAGTTGCCAAGGTTGACACCCTGATCTAGATCTTTATGTCTGGTCCAAGAGTTGGAACAAATATTCTTTTCTTTCTCCTTATCCTTCTTGTAATTAATTTCACCAAGAGAATGTGTATATCCTCTATTTCACTACCTGTGTCCTGATATCTCATTGGTTGCATTAGCTTCCCAGATTTCAGGAGTTTCAGGTGATTATTTAAATTCCAGTATATCATCTACATAATTTGAAGGCCAGGACAACTGATATCTTCCGCATATGCTGAGTTCAGAAGTGGAAAGTTCACACTATCAATAGAGTCAGATAATCATGCTATAACAGCTGTTTACAAACTCATCAGATTTCCATGTGATCACAGTTGTCTTCCCAAGAAGCCAGTATGTGTCAGCAGCCAGTCAGGAACATGGAGTTGTGATAGTAAAATATGTTATTTAGCTCTTGGCCAGATTCTATTAAAAGCAGATGGCAAACTGATATCATCATAGAACTCAAGGTCACCCAATGGAACTGATTGGCAGTTCAGAACACACAGAATAAAACACTTCCTCACCCACAGCATAGCCATGGCCATGAGATCTAGCAATAACAATTTCCAGACAGTTTTAAAATGGATTTCTCCAGAGCACGTTGGGTAGGACTATGAATAGTTGCTAGATAGACTGATTAAACAGAGCCTCCATGATCTAAATATTAGTTGCTGGAGGGATAATGGCAGGGTGGTGTTTATGCCTGACTTGTGGACTTCTAGAGGTTTATTATGAAGAACAAGATATTGGAGCAGATGGGACCTGAGTGTAATGAAATACAGTACTTCATTATAGGGAGCCAGGCTTTAAAGACTACACTGATTTGCCAGATGGTGGACCACTACGTACACATGTGCATATATGCATCTATACACAACGGCTTTGCCATCATGCTCCCTGACAAGTTTTAAATCCAATTCTCCAAATTGATAAAGATGCCTACTAGCAGTCTTGCTACCAGAGGCAAGAATAGACTGAAATAAACTGCACAGATCCAGGTGTTATAGCCACACATTTCATCTAATTAAAATGATGCAAAGATCTAATGGTTTCAGTTAAAGGGAGAGGAACTTTGATTCATTCTGCTGGCCACCTCTTTGTGATTCTAGCTTGAGAGAGATAACCATATTTTAATGGAGTGGAACGGCTGTAGCCAAAACCAGCAAGCACCAATGTTATCCAGATGTAATGCAATTGATAAGAAGGGGGATAGGTGGAAGCGAATGCATGGAAACTTCACTCCATTTCATACATAACTAAAATTAGTTGCCTGCCATGTACTGTTAATATGGGTAGATTGGATATTGTTCTTTTCACTCATCTTTTTTCAAGGATTTTGGGAATAAGGAGTGAAATTGATGCTTGAAGCACCCTTTTTCATTTTGATTTTACCCAAATTGGCTGCTTTTCCCATGGAGAAGGGGAACTATGGGAAAATCAAAAGTGTAAGCCTATGCAAAGTGTAAGGCATGCATTTCCCATTGTTCCTCCCAAATCTTCCCAAACACAAGAGAGAATAGTAAACTCCCAAGATTTATAACATATACCTGAATCCTCCATAAAGTAAATTTACACAGTAAAGGATCATTTATCCAAGATACGGGAAAGTGATAAAACTGGTAGAAAATCAACAAGAGAGAAGGGATTGAGAATTCATGTTTATCTATTCCTTTTTTCTCAGATGATACCAGAAGTGAAGAAGTTATTCCAAAATGAGCTGTGCCGATTCTAATTTTTCAAATCGTTGCACTGAATATTCAGTATTAATAATTGTGCTTTATTTGCCATTACATTTTCAAGTTAGTTTTTGCCAGATGAGCTAATGTGAAATGTTTCCTACAACCTCCACTACTTTTTGGCTGATAGCTGATTATGTTTCAAATATAAAAATATGAAAAATATTAGTATGAAAAATATTTCTGGGATATATGGTTTATTAAGCTTTGTGAACCTTCTGAATAAATGTGGGGCAGTCCTGCATATCTTCCGTATTCTAGATTCAGGATTGTCCACAGTTAATGGTTAAAAAAAATCAAGATAATGACCACAATAGTACATTCAAAATTCTTCCTGGTTTAAGTTGCAATGGATAAATAAAAAATCAGAGGGAACTTCAATTGCATCATCACGAGTTCCATCTTGACTTTTTTAATCACTTGGGTTTAAAATGGCTGTTTTTCTATTTTGTCACATACACCATAATATTGTACAGTTCAGTAGCAGTTCACTCTAGTCTGAAAAAGGGCTCTTTAGTCGTGTCAAAGAAGATAGGAACATCATCTTAGCCACATTCTGAAAAAAGGTACTTAAAAATTCAGTGCAGAAAACAACTACTTTATGAAGGATGACTATTATTCAGAAACATGGTGATAGAGATGAAATAAAATTATACATAAGCCAATTCCATGGAGAATAATTGGAAAATAAAGTTTGTTTGTTTCTTTGTTTAATATGTCATTAAACTCTGGATGGTGTACAAATAGACATAAAACATATAAATCAGGACTGTCAAACTCAATTTCATTGAGGGTCGCATCAGGGTTATGTTTTACCTCAGGCAGATGGTGATGGTCAGGATGGGCATGGCCAGCTTGACATCACTCATGTTGGGGGACCCTGTGGTGGCCAAGTGCTAAGGCAGGACTTCACTCAGACCCCCTCACTCTCATTATAATCTCCTTCCTTCCTCCCTTTCCTCTTCCTTCTCCTTCTTCCTTCCCCCGTTCCTTATTTTCCTTCCTTTCTCTCTTCCCATCTTTTCTTTTCTTTCTTTCTTTCTTTCTTTCTTTCTTTCTTTCTTTTTCTTTCTTTCTTTCTTTCTTTCTTTCTTTCTTTCTTTCTCTTTCCTCTTTATTCTTTCCCTTTCTCCTTTCCTGTCCCTTCTTGCATGCTGATGCAAAAGGAGAAACGTTTCTTCTTTCAGTTTGTTTTGATAGCCCTCTGCCAGCAAAAATGGAGCTGGAGGGGCATGTGCAGCCCTCTCAAGCTCCATTTTCACTGGCAGAGGTATCATGGGCCAGTCCTTTGCTGTTTCCAGGGTAGCCCCATGGGCCAGATCTAAGCACCCCATGGGCTGGATCCATCCTGTACGCCTTGAGTTTGACATTCCTGATGTAAATGGTAACCTATTATATGAATTATCAATGTGTGATGTGTAAAAATTCAGGCAAATAAAGTTAGAAATAAATTAATTTTAAATTGTTGTAATTTACCTTTTAGTTCTAATACTTTTTGAGGTTATCCAACTACTTCAAAGTTTATTATAACTTTCATCTTTAGCTCAATGAATGAAATAAAATTATATATGTAATCTGCAGCAGAAATTTGAGGTTCTGAAAATCCAGACAAATGTAAGTATGGGGCATTTAAAAAATTTCCAGAAAAAAAATAGATGGTAAAATGAAAGAAAGGAAGGAAATTATTTAAAAAGTAAGATAATTAAGGTAAAATTAAGACAATGAAGCCACTAACTTTACCAAAGGGAAAATGAAATGTAATGGACAGGAAAAAATATCAAATTGGGTTCTTTCTGCTATCACCAAGGCTAGAAGGGGAATGGGAAAGAATTTTTGTCAATTTCACATTAAAAAAGAAATGTTCCATTTGTTTAAAAAAACTAAACTTTTTTAAAAATAAACCCTGCTTTTACTTTTCTACATATGAAGTCGTAAAAATACGATGATACAAATGGATCTGGCCAATGGACAGGATTGCTTTCTGCCTGTCCATCTTCCACATTTATTATCTGCAAGCTGTAATGCATCAAAGGCACAGCTGAATTTCCTCCCTCTCCCATCCCAGCTAGTGATTTGATTTAGCAATCATATTCTAATAGACAGAACACTTCTAGAATAAAACACTTCCTTACTCAAAAGCTATTTAACAGGCGAAATCAAGTTGGCACATGTAAGGACTTAAGCTCCAGCTTCAGACGTCTTCTGCCATTCCTACTTCAGGAACATAGCTGGGATTTGGTGATATAAACCCTCATTTCTTCAGAAAGATATTGAAACTTAGCTAATATTAGGGGTGGGCTGCTACCAGTTCTCCCTGGTTTGGGCAAACCCATAGCTAATTTTATGGCCGGTTCAGTGAACAGGCAAATCCCACCCCTGGCTGGCCCCACCCACTCACCCCTCCCCTCCCAGGAGTCTCCATGCGGCCTGTTTTGGATCCCAGGTAAGTACAGGGCCCAAGCGGAGGCTTGGGGAGGGAGAAAAAAGGGCCTTCCAGAGGCTCTGGAAGGCTGGAAATGGGCCAGAGGGCCTCCAGAGCCTGGGGAACCCATTTTCACCCTCCCAGAGGCTCGAGGAAAGCCTCCAGAGCCCAGGGAGGGTGAAAAAGCCCCCCCCCATTGTGGTGCAGGAGACCAACTAGGCCATGCCCACCATGGCCACACCCACCCAGCAACTGGGCAGAGAACTGGTTGCTAAAAAATTTTGAAGCCCACCTCTGAGATCACCCAGGCTCAAGTTCACTCTTGGCCATGAAAGGTCATTGGGTGACCTTAGCTTTTTCTTGGCCCAGCTGTGAGAAACAGACTCACCTGTCAGAAATTTGACAGTCATAAAGTGAAGCAGCAAGCAGTTTATTGCATGTAAAATATGTTCTTGTAAGAATGTAACAGGTAGGAACACTAAGGAATACATTTCTTCAACTTTTTATTTCCTCCACCCAAACCACAAATCCCTCCCTGCAGCCCCTTTGACAAAGACCACAGGATTGCAATCTTCCCGGAATGCCTGTTTCTCCATGATTTTCCACATGCTTAATCTGGTTCCCCACCTTTTGCCCAGCTCCCCTTTTTCCATATTACCTTTTGTCCCTTTTTTATTTCTTAACCTATATTTCTTGTTTCCTTAAATTCCTTGCAGCATAAGCATAATAAATTGAGGCAAAGTGTTAATTAATTTCTCCACTGCATTACTAGACTGTGTGGTTAAAACTGTTAACTGCTTGACCATGCTGACTCACTTACTCAGAATAACAGCCTCTTCCTGTTTTCTAGTCTTGAACTTTTACCTTTAATGTCCCAATGTCCTACGGAACTTTTAAACCCACATCTCTCAAAAATTGCTTTCTTTGCAAAAACAACCCTATCTTCATTAGTTTCTTACATAGCCAGCATCAAAGCACTGTTGATACATGTCACCTTGAATTCCTGAATGAAAAGTCAGGATATTAATCCAACAAATAAATGATTGCATAATGATGAATTGGAAAGATGCTTAACTGTGGCCCTGTAATCAAGATAGGTGACTTAGCAGGTGGTTATATATCCAAGAACAAAGATTCCTCATCTCTGATTCAGAGCTTTCATGATTATAATTTCCCACTAATTTCCCATCGTTTTTGCCCAATTAACTTAGTGTATTGCTGAATTATGGGTTACTTGAAATATCTAACCATCTTCAAAGTATATCTGTCTAGAATATGTTTTTCCAGATTCCATTTGCACTATTCTATCTGCTTGAATGCCAATATCTGTAAAGTCATAATTTATAATATTACACTGGCAGTGTTAATGGTGTTCCCCTCTCAGAAGGTATTTGCTGATGCATGAAGTGTTAGGACAAGCCTGTTTAATGACACAGATATATAAATAATAAAAGATTTCAGAAATTGATAGGAACTAATATATAAGCAAAATTGAGGCAGGAGAAAAGAAAGGGCCATTTTCATTCTGCTTCATTGCCAAAAGAACTGCTGACTTTCACAAGGAAAGTACAAAGGAAATAGATATGAGACAAAGAAGCCATTTTTTCACTTTTATAAGACATAAATAGAAATCCATGCATAACTTTAGTAAATGTATTGCGAACACAGCAAATGGGGTGTAAAATACAGAAGGGCTACCTTGTAATAATATTCATTAATACTTCAGTTAAATCAACAGACTATGAAGGAAGGAGAAAGCAGAGAAAATATAAAATGTAAGTATTTGGGAATATTTAAAAAATTCCCATATTTATTAGCACCAGCATTTGATTTTTCCACAGTTATGAGTCAGGCATAAGGAGAACTACATCATGTTAACAGCTGAGCTAGAAAGGACCACGGGTGCACCCTTTCTTTTTCAAGTGACAGCAGAACTATCATTCTTGCTTTGTGTCTTCTGCTGTTTTAAGAGCCCCAGTGAACATAGTGTTTGCATCCACCCCCTCAGAGCACTTAATTTTCACAGGTTCTTTTGCTCTCTCACCAACTTTCACTTCTTTACTAAAAACAAAAATAATATGAAGCTTAAGGCATGCATCTAGATCAGGGTGTCCAACCTTGGCAACTTTAAGACTTGTGGACTTCAACTCCCAGAATTCCTCAGCCAGCAAAGCTGGCTGAGGAATTCTGGGAGTTGAAGTCCACAAGTCTTAAAGTTGCCAAGGTTGGACACCCCTGATCTAGATCTTTATGTCTGGTCCAAGAGTTGGAACAAATATTCTTTTCTTTCTCCTTATCCTTCTTGTAATTAATTTCACCAAGAGAATGTGTATATCCTCTATTTCACTACCTGTGTCCTGATATCTCATTGGTTGCATTAGCTTCCCAGATTTCAGGAGTTTCAGGTGATTATTTAAATTCCAGTATATCATCTACATAATTTGAAGGCCAGGACAACTGATATCTTCTGCATATGCTGAGTTCAGAAGTGGAAAGTTCACACTATCAATAGAGTCAGATAATCATGCTATAACAGCTGTTTACAAACTCATCAGATTTCCATGTGATCACAGTTGTCTTCCCAAGAAGCCAGTATGTGTCAGCAGCCAGTCAGGAACATGGAGTTGTGATAGTAAAATATGTTATTTAGCTCTTGGCCAGATTCTATTAAAAGCAGATGGCAAACTGATATCATCATAGAACTCAAGGTCACCCAATGGAACTGATTGGCAGTTCAGAACACACAGAATAAAACACTTCCTCACCCACAGCATAGCCATGGCCATGAGATCTAGCAATAACAATTTCCAGACAGTTTTAAAATGGATTTCTCCAGAGCACGTTGGGTAGGACTATGAATAGTTGTTAGATAGACTGATTAAACAGAGCCTCCATGATCTAAATATTAGTTGCTGGAGGGATAATGGCAGGGTGGTGTTTATGCCTGACTTGTGGACTTCTAGAGGTTTATTATGAAGAACAAGATATTGGAGCAGATGGGACCTGAGTGTAATGAAATACAGTACTTCATTATAGGGAGCCAGGCTTTAAAGACTACACTGATTTGCCAGATGGTGGACCACTATGTACACATGTGCATATATGCATCTATACACAACGGCTTTGCCATCATGCTCCCTGACAAATTTTAAATCCAATTCTCCAAATTGATAAAGATGCCTACTAGCAGTCTTGCTACCAGAGGCAAGAATAGACTGAAATAAACTGCACAGATCCAGGTGTTATAGCCACACATTTCATCTAATTAAAATGATGCAAAGATCTAATGGTTTCAGTTAAAGGGAGAGGAACTTTGATTCATTCTGCTGGCCATCTCTTTGTGATTCTAGCTTGAGAGAGATAACCATATTTTAATGGAGTGGAACGGCTGTAGCCAAAACCAGCAAGCACCAATGTTATCCAGATGTAATGCAATTGATAAGAAGGGGGATAGGTGGAAGCGAATGCATGGAAACTTCACTCCATTTCATACATAACTAAAATTAGTTGCCTGCCATGTACTGTTAATATGGGTAGATTGGATATTGTTCTTTTCACTCATCTTTTTTCAAGGATTTTGGGAATAAGGAGTGAAATTGATGGTTGAAGCACCCTTTTTCATTTTGATTTTACCCAAATTGGCTGCTTTTCCCATGGAGAAGGGAAACTATGGGAAAATCAAAAGTGTAAGCCTATGCAAAGTGTAAGGCATGCATTTCCCATTGTTCCTCCCAAATCTTCCCAAACACCAGAGAGAATAGTAAACTCCCAAGATTTATAACAGATACCTGAATCCTCCATAAAGTAAATTTACACAGTAAAGGATCATTTATCCAAGATACGGGAAAGTGATAAAACTGGTAGAAAATCAACAAGAGAGAAGGGATTGAGAATTCATGTTTATCTATTCCTTTTTTCTCAGATGATACCAGAAGTGAAGAAGTTATTCCAAAATGAGCTGTTCTGATTCTAATTTTTCAAATCGTTGCACTGAATATTCAGTATTAATAATTGTGCTTTATTTGCCATTACATTTTCGAGTTAGTTTTTGCCAGATGAGCTAATGTGAAATGTTTCCTACAACCTCCACTACTTTTTGGCTGATAGCTGATTATGTTTCAAGTATAAAAATATGAAAAATATTAGTATGAAAAATATTTCTGGGATATATGGTTTATTAAGCTTTGTGGACCTTCTGAATAAATGTGGGGCAGTCCTGCATATCTTCCGTATTCTAGATTCAGGATTGTCCACAGTTAATTGTTAAAAAAAATCAAGATAATGACCACAATAGTACATTCAAAATTCTTCCTGGTTTAAGTTGCAATGGATAAATAAAAAATCAGAGGGAACTTCAATTGCATCATCACGAGTTCCATCTTGACTTTTTTTAATCACTTGCAGGTACAGACAATGAAAATAAAATGGCAACTGGGTACTTTTCTATGTTTGTCACATACACCATAATATTGTACAGAGTTGCATCAGCAGCCACCTCTATCTTGACAAAAATGGCATTTAGAGGTGGAAAAACCAAATGATAAGTTCATTCTTTGCCTGTGGGTAAAGAATTTCACATTGTGAAATGTCTCTGAAATTCTGTATACAATATTTTGTTTTGCATCACAAGTTTACCTAATCCTAGTCTTTTCATTGATAAGTGAAGATATATGGCAATACTCTGATAGAAAGTGGGGAAAAAACTGCTTAAAATTTCCACCACTTTTTCAAAGCTGAAGGGCATCCTTTACCTTTGATTGGTTTAGACCACCAAAACGAAATATTCAGCTAAGGCAAAAACTAAATTTGATTTGATTTCATGTACATTTAATTATAATTCAGTATAGTTAATATAATTATTTTAGTCATATATTTAATTTTTGTCCACTCCTATCTCATTAAAATTATAATTTGGTATTAACAGGTCTTTGAGAGCAGTACTTATTTTATTTTTTTAATTCAAAAAATTTATATAACCATCTATCTTACTGTATATTGATCTGAATAGCCAAGGCTCTTAGAGACCACAAGACTTACTGGAAATTAATTTAAATATCTTAGAATTATGGGATATATTCTATTTTGGCTTCTTTTAATAGCTTCTACTTCTGCAGGAATGTGCCCATAATTTTTATCAATCTCTTCTGTTTTAGAAATTTAATAGCCAATATTCCACACTATTCTGTAATTTCTTCCAACTTTCCTGATTAAATATATAGAGGTGGGGCAGGAATGCTGTAGTCAGTTCACGACTGTAAGCAGGGAAAATCAATGCCTGTGTTGCATGCCTGCAAAACCACTACTGGATATAACTCAGTCTGCTTCTGAGATTTGTTTAACATAATGTTAACACTTTTCCTGTATCTAACATTTTCCCATCCCACCACTTTACATTTTCATTCAAATACTTGGATCACAAATATAAGACAGTCAGATTGTATGGCTATGAAAGAGACGGATGTTTAAAAACCTTCTGAAGTGGCTCTCTTCTACAGCACCAATAAGAGTTCCTTGCCAGAACTCAGCAGCAGGTTCAGTGTACAACTGAGAATATTCAAGCAAACATTCACTTCTTTCAGGGCCTCCTTTGATGCTGGATCAATTCCTCTCTTGGACTTCAAGATCCTAGCACCTCTTCTGCTATCAGCTCCAACTGATGATGAGTTACATCTGGCCTGTGAAATGAAAACAGCAAAACCTTTGATTCCATCCAAGTGAAGTAGATCTTCAGCATCTGCTCAGTCAACATTTGCCAAGATGGATGATACCCTGTCAAAACTTTGATCATTTCAGAAGTGGAATTCCATTTTTTAAAGAACATCCATCTACCACTCTACATAAAGAATCTCCTAGCTTCTTTGTTTGTATATTCTTAAGCTTAACAAATGTAAAGGAGAAAGAGTATTAATTATTTAATTGAAAAATCTGCAGAAATCATTATTTGTTTGTAAGAATTGCCCTCTATAATCTCCTCTTGTCTTCTTTGACTTATCTTCCATAAGTGTTCAGCTTTATCCTTTTGTCATCTCTCTTGTGCCTGTAGCCCAGGGGTGTCAAACTCACAGTATCACGGCATGGTCACATGACATATCGGGACTGTTTTCCCCTTCGCTAAACAGGGGCTGGGCATGACCAGCATGTGACGCATCCAGTCCATGGGCCAGGAGTTTGACAGCCCTGCTGTAGTCTCTCCTTCTGCAACCCCACTTTTCTGCCCAGCCTAACTTTCTGTCCTCCATGACCCAATGCATTCTGAATACTCAGCATCTTTCAATGCATCTGCTGCTTGTCTCTCTTTTTCATTCACCCATCCACTGTATATTCTTAATCTCTGCCTGTTCCACTCAAACCAAATACTACATGCCTCTAAAAACAACTATTACATTGGCCTCTCCCACCAAACTTCTTGCACAAATTATTATTATAATAGTTGCTCGCAGACTCAGCCAGATGTTTAGATTGGATTTGGCCTCCCCCCCCCAATTTTATCCTATTGAATCCTTCCCAAGGACGTGTTTGATATTATTAAAGGTGTAAGTTGTTTTAAGTAAAATTGCCTTCTGCAATTGACTAATGTTGATTTTGTCGATGCTGATGATATTCTAGTGGTATTCCAGATGTTTGGGATTGTACCCAAGGCATCTACTACCGTTGTATTATTTTTGCTTTCTTTTGCCACAGTCATTCCACTTCTATTATTATAATTATCACTGTGGTTAGTTGCATAATCATCCAGAAGTTTAAACTTCTTATTTATTTAAATGCATATGCCACCAATTCCTAGCACTCTGGGCTACATCATGCAATATATGGTGCTGGACTAGAAGTTGAAAGATCAGCAATGCACTAGAGCTGGCCTATACCACTTGCAAGAGCCAATTATTATATTTTCTGGAATTTTGAAAAGCCTGTGTGCAACAGAGGTGAGCCTCTGTACCTGGTGCACCAATCAGTTAATCCATATCTAATGGCGTAGTAGCAGCAGTAGGAATCAGCAGGAATCCATTCTTAAACATTTACTGGTACCAACATTGGCAGAGGCCCAGATTCTAGTCCTCCCTTAGGCATAGAAACTAACTGGGTTATTTTGAACAGTTACTTTCTTTTAGGCCTAAACTAGAAAATAAAAAGATCTTTATCTACCAAACCCTTCAGAAGCAGTTTGTAGATTACAGTCCAAAACTTTCAGTAAAGGGACCTTCATCTAGCAATGGCTTGATATGTACATACCCTCATAAGCACACATACATTGAAAAACAAATCAGGAATGGAATGGAGTGGAGTGGCATGGAATGGAATAGTTTAGTTTACTTTATTGTCTTGCACCTTATACAATGAAATCAAACACTATCTTCAGTGCACATCATGGCCATGAAAATAAACACAAACAGACGTCCTTCACACACCACACATTGAATTGAAAACCCCCGACACCGCACCAACACTGCACTATACAGTAGAATTCAAAAGAGCTACTGTCCTGGGATAGAAGCTGTTTTTCAGCCTTTTTGTGCTTGTTTTTAATATTCTGTACCGTCTGCCAGATGGTAATAATAGTATGGAATGGAATAGCAAAGAATGGAATAGCGTGGGATAGATCAGCACTGGATATAAGATCCTAACTGGATTTCTATATTATTATTCAAATATTTAGTGTTTAATTTTGAATTTGTTGGTATTATTTCTGATTTGCATTATGTTTACCAGAAGTCAGAGTCTGGTTGGCTGGAGGTTACAATCTCTATGCATCTCCTCTGAGTTGTCCTTCCAATTCAGGACTGAGGTCATTGGCAGAGTAATCTGAGAAAGGGAGCATCTGTTTCAAAAATACCTGGCCTGTGGATTGATTCAATAACACGCTTTTGGTTGCTGCCAATCTCACAACCTTCATAGGCACAAACGCAAACCAAATCAGATAAGAAATCAAACATGGACAAAGGTTTGGTTTAAAAGAAACATGCAGTTCAGCTCTGGCTCCTGCCAAATGAGATTCAGGCCAAGAAAAGATAAAGGAAAGACTGTCCATTTATGCTGAAAACATACAATGACACCCAAGGGCAGCAGCTCTATAGAAGTACGTTTCCCTTTTAATTGTAGTGAAGACAAAGTACAGCTTTTCCATTATTTTGGCCTCTTTCCTAAATAAAGATATTTTATTTCCATTTACACTTCTATGAGATTTCTAAACACCATGGAACAGACAATTAGTTGTATTACTCTCTTCAAAATACTACCCTGGAATTGTGTTCCATATATTATTACACTACTAACAAGAGCATACAAAACATTTGCTAGACCAATACTCGAATACAGCTCATCAGTCTGGAACCCACATTACGTATCTGATATTAACACAGTTGAGAAAGTCCAAAAATATTTCACAAGAAGAATTCTCCACTCCTCTACTCATTGCAGAATACCTTATGCCACCAGACTCAAAGTTCTAGACCTAGAAAACCTAGAACTACGCCGCCTTCAGTCTGATCTAAGTATAGTATATAAAATCATACATTGCAATGTCCTACCTGTCAATGAATACTTCAGCTTCAACCATAACAACACTAGAGCAAACAATAAATACAAACTCAAGGTTAATCGCACTTGATTGCAGGAAATACGACTTCAGCAACAGAGTGGTCAATGTCTGGAATACTCTACCTGACTCTGTGTTTTTTTCCCCAAACCCCAAAAACTTTAACCTTAGACTGTCTACTATTGACCTCACCCCTTTCCTAAGAGGTCAGTAGGGGGCATGCATAAGCGCACCAACGTGCCTACCGTCCCTGTCCTATTGTTTCTTTCTTTTTTTTAAATTTTTCTTATATGTATCCATGTATTCATAACTATGTTTTTACTTATACCTATTATCTTGTAAGCAATTGACAAATAAAAATAAATTTAAAAAAATAAAATATTCTACCACCCATACAGAAGTTTTGTCTATATAAGTTCAATATACAACTTTCCATGCCTGGGAAGCTGCTGTCCCTTGCTAGCAAATGACTATCCCAAAAGTCTGCAAGGCTCTGGAGAGGCTGCTTCTCATGGGCTACCTGCTTTGGCTTGCCTAAACAACATTGATAGCCATATGTCAAGCTGCAAGAAAACAGATGCTGTTTTTTCATTTGTGAAATCAAGTTGTTGGAAACTAGTCAGATTTCCGATGTATGAATGACTCATCTAATCAACCTACATGGAGATAGTGTGAGTTTTTCCCCAGAAATATTTGACAACATTACCTACTTGTGGCAAGTAGGACAATATACAAAATGGTAGCATAGTGATAGAGAGGTGGTTGGTAACTATTTTATTCCAACCATCACATTAAAAAAAAAACAGCTTGGTTTCTCATTGCCAATATTGCTTCAGGTAATAATCTCTACAAGTGCTTTAAATTTAATGAAAACATCTTTATTGTTAGATAATAGCCTCTCCTATTACATTTCTCTTAATTCCTTGGCACAATATGTTGATTAAAATACACACACACAATTAGACAAAAGAAGATGTATTTTTTCTTGTCTTAAATTTTTAATGTATTTAAATATATATATAGCTTGTTGAAAAAATATGTTTATGCATGTTTGAATGGGAATCTGTTTTTAGATTAAGACAGAGAAAACCATAATGAATAATAATCAATTTTGCTATATCTTTACCCACCACTTAAGTCCATGAAACCATTAAATTAATATTTTCCTTTACTTAAACTGCAGATACATACAGTAGCATTTATTTCTGTAAAACACTTTTATGGCTTCCATCTGATACACAATAATACTGGATGGCTCACAACAATATCAGTAAAACAAAAAAAGATAAGAGCAATACACAACATGAAAAACACATTACATTCCCTCAATAACAATGCTTTCACCAACAATTATATTCTATGTTTGCTGGATTCCATGCACACCTTAACCCAGTGCCTGGAGGAAGAGCCAATTTTTTGTGTTGTTACAGAAGACCTCAGGATGGAGACCTTCTCAATCTTAGCCAGGAGGCTTTCCACAGGACACGGACAAGTACAGAGAAGGCACACCTCTTTAGTCCCACCAAATAGCAACATTTAAAGGGAAAAAAACAGAAGTGAACCCATCCCACCAGGTCTGCTGGGAAGGGCAGACACCCCAATGAAGAAATAGTTCTGCAATTAATCTGACTTTGTGCCAGTGGTGGGATTCAATTTTTTTTACTACCAGTTCTGTGGGCGTGGCTTGGTGGACGTGGCTGTAAAATCTGTAAAATCTCCAGTCAGAGATAGTATTTGCCGGTTCTCCAAACTACTCAAAATTTCCTCTACCGGTTCTCCAGAACTGGTCAGAACCTGCTGAATGCCAGCTCTGCTCTGTGCCATGTAGGGTTCAAACATCATAATCAGCAACTTGAATTGTACCTGGGACCTAGGGCAGCTCACACAGCAGCTGTAATCTGGACAAGCAATAGGGTACCCAGAACTGTGCACATTAGTACATTCTGGACCAGCATCTGGATGGTCTCCCAGGACAACTTCTGTACAATGCATTACAGTAATCTAACCAGAAAGTGAACAGACAGTGATCAACTATGAGTAAGACCTCTTGATCCAGGAATAGGTAATCGGCACACAAGATGAATTTGTACAAAGACACCACTAGCACAGTACCATCTGATCTTTGAGCAAGAGCTGTAAGTCCAGGAGGTAAGTCATGTAGCTTCAAATTACATGCTATCTTTGCTTGAGAAAGTGCTACTCCATCAAAAGTCAAAGATAATATTTTTCCAGATATAGGAGTGCCAAAACCACAAAGCCACTCCTTGATAGGATTGAGTTAGAATTGATTTCTCCCTCATTGCCTCTAGGTACTGGGTAAGCACCTAAATGACATTGCCTGACCAGCCAGGGGTGATTATATGTAGCTGGGTATCATTAGCTTTTCATGGAGATGTTAAAGAGAAGTGGAGAATGACTAAAGTCCTGAGGTATAGCCCATATAAACAGCCTAGGGCTAGATTTCTCTCTCACCCCAAACACCAGCTGGAACGAGCCACGGAGGGGGGAAAAGCACTGCTTCAAAGCAGTGCCCTCCATTCCCAAGGCCTGAAACCCAGAAAGATACTATGATCAATGGCATTAAAAGCCACTGAAAGCTTAATTAGAGGCTTGCATGTGAGAGGTTAAAATTGGCCAAAATTTCCACAAGAGCCCATTCACTTATTTTTCAATATCATACCGAAAACAAATGATCTTTTAAGTATTGCACTTTGCAGTCATGTTGGATGAATGCTTCATGTTTACCTAAATGCCGAACATATACTTAATTTATAAACTTAATGATATCATAATATTAGTATGGCAAGCAGTCACTGTCAGCATTCACATATCCCATTAAGATATAATGTGCTGTGTGTGTTTTAAACCCAGCCATTCTCATTTTTAAACCATAATTAATGGATTAAAATTGTATATGAACTTTTGCCAATTGTGTTTATTCATCAAACCATACATTAATGCTTGTGTATACCCAGACACTATTAATATTTTAGTATTCTTTACATTATTCAATGTCATAGCACAGAATTAAGATTACTTAGTTGCTCATTTAGGTGATTTTTAAGTATTACCTAAGTCAGTATTAAGGATTTTGTCATGAATCCTTATAGCTTTAGCCTAGTTGTAGCAATATGGTTCAAGCTTCCATTAATATTTATGAGATCTGAAGATCTGCATAGAAATCATACAATATAATATAGATGGACAATGCACCTTTACAAAACATTTGCATAGATGGCTGAGTGAACACAATGAACATGTAATCAAAATGTAATCATATTATTAGACTGAAGAAAGTGTATGAACCCAACACTACAAGGCTAAGCATTGGAAATTATATGATTACAATACTTATTCAACCATGAGTATTTCCATATGGCACCATTTTCTTACCCCAATGACCACCCTCCCTCCAGAATTTTGTAGTTGACTATGTAATCTTTCTTCCAGCCAACTTTGTAAATCTGAGAACAGGCAAGGAACATGATAAACTAACCTGAGCAACCTTTAACCAAGCAATACAAGACTGCAAAAACCTTTATTTGGTCAAAATCACATGCCATGAGCTACGGCAATCCTTGGAATAGCAAAAAGCCCCCCATTCTAACTCCCACACACAAACATTTTCATACATTCTGTCTCATTAGTTTACAAAACAAGACAAAAAGGATGAACTATTGATATAAAGAGAAAACTGCATGACCATCAAGACATCTTTTTCCCCCCTGCAGATAAAACCCTACAGAAAGTTGAGCTGATGGCATGACACTTTCAGAAAGTGCAAGACCCTGAATCAAGCTTACAACATACAGCATTCAAGTTTGTGGGAGAGCAGAAGGTGAGATAATAATGATGCACTTAAGCTTAAAAGCTGAGAGAAAGACTGAGAGAAGAGTCAAGGCACAGAGCTTACTTAAGCAGTGGAAATCATGGAGTGTATGGGGTGTTCAGGGAGGAGGAGCAGCTCTGGTGTAGAGGCATGTCATGTCCTTTTAGGGCAGCTCATCCACTTTTGGTCCCCACCTGTCACTCAGCTCTCACCTGTGGCTCCTAGTAGCTGCAGCATGCACAGTGGCCACACCCTGGGCAACAGCTTCAACAGGCTGGCTAAACCAGGTTGAGAGTAGCCATTAGGTCATTGACCTTCAGCAACCTGAGCATGTGAAGACAGATTCCAGCAGATTGAGTGGATGAAACCTACCAGAATAGAACAATGGTCATAAAGGCATCCGCACAAGTCCACCACATATGGTAATATGAGCCAGGTGTCTGATGACATTTCCAACATTTTTGGGATTTATTCTTGAACATTCTTGCTATTCTTGTCAGGGAAAATGCCACCTGTAAAACATCATATACAAATTTTCTTTATATGCTGTTGACATTGTCATTTTATAATTTTGAGACCACAATTTTTGCCATTTCTCTAAATTGATCCCATATCCAAAATTCTTCCCCCAAGCAATCATAGTTTCTTTCACTTGTTCTTCTTCTAATTTAATTTCCAATAAATATCCATACAGTTTTTTGATCACCTTTTCATCAGTACCTGTCAAAATCTTATCTAAATCAGTCAATTTATCATAGAAACTTTCCATTTTAGAATCTTTATCATACCTTGAATGTATTTGCGCATATGAAAACCAATTCATCTTTATACCTTGTTCCTCTAGTTTTTGTATAGATTTGAGTTCACCCTTTTCATTCAATATTTCACCATATCATGTTATTTCAATGTTATTCCAGTCTGGTTATCGACTATTGAAGCATTTTCATATCCTATAATATACAAAAAGGGCTAAATCAGTATGTTATATATAATAAAATCAGGACTTCTTATAAAATGCAATTGTAATTTCAATTAAATAAGCAACATAATTGACCAAAATACTTTTGCAGTCATGAAAAAGACTTCAGGTGACTTTTTCAAAAAAAAAAAAAAAAAGTGGGGGGGGATAACTTACTGCTGACATAAAAGTAATGAGAAAACAAGATAGATTTGGCTTTTATTGTTACTGAAAGCTTCTGGGGTAGAATAATTTGCTAATTATTTTATGAAAGTCCAGTTGCCTCTTGAAAAAGTACCTTTGGGACAACTGTGACCTGGATGATTGAGAAACTCCATAGACAATTCTTCTATGAGTTTGAGGAATAAAATGTAGTTTCTGTTTCCCCAGTTTGCATCATTAAAGGTAGGAAGTATATCCACCAAAAAAGAGAACATAGATCTACAAATAATATGCATATAGTAACCATTAAATTGGTATTTAAAATTTAATGGCATATATAAAATATACCATTACATTAGTATTTACTTCTGGCATCTCATTTCAATGATTAGATGTATATTGCAAATGACCAGACTCCTTTTTTAATATTATAGTTTATATTATAAAATACAAACTCCTGAGCAGACTTTATCTGGTGTTCTCCCAAATAGCGGACCCAAACTTATTTTTGTAGGCCCATTTTATTTATTTTTATTGGATTTGTTTTCCACTCATTTCACTTCGAATTGAGTTGAAGGATGGCTTACAACATTAAAAACAATTGAATTACAATCCAAGTGAAGTTGCACTTAGCAGATGGGGAAGAAGGCAGCAGGATATTGAGTCCTGGCAACTGGACATCAATCACCTCCAGTGCGATGCTCCCCTATTGGGGCCCCACACATCTGGTAGAGTCAGGTCTTTGGCCCTTACAGACGATCAAAATGGTGGGAGCCAATCCCACCTCAGGAGGATAAGATGTTCCAAAAGGCCGGATCCATGGCAGAAAAGGCTTTTCTCCTGGACCCTGGCAACTAACATTTCCTGACAAGGCCTGAAGCATTCCCCCTCTGCTGGTGTGAGTGGGAGAGGCCAGTCCCGTTGAGTGAGATGTTTCCGTTCAGCTATGCCACTAGAAAACTGCAATGTGATTTTTCTAATCAAACAGCAAAATATTTTAGCTCCCATCTTCCAGGAATGCAGTATGGCCATAAATGGTTTACTATGCATTTCACACTGATTAGGTAATTTAACTTTTATATGCTAAACTTTTCATTTTACGGACATTACATTAGATTACAGCGCATATAAAAGAATTTCATATCAAACAGGAATTAGGATCCCCCAAGTGCTTTGTGTTGACTTTTTTTTTTACCTGTAGCTTGAATACCCAAAACAAAATCAGTCAATTAATTGTGGTTGCTGCTGTTATAATTACTACTACTACTACTACTACACCACAATGATTTGGTAATGCCAACATTCTGCATCCATTTTGTGTTTAGGAGTATATTGTTTATCAAACAGCAATCCTGTTTTTAAATAGACAGATATAGATGTACAGTCTCTCTCTAAGATGTAAAATATGGCATCATTTTTATTTTGATTGGGGGGAGGAAAGCTAATGAATTTGAGTGTTGTCTCCTGTGGAGGGTCATTGGTTAATTAAAAGTCTGATGTATATATACAGCTGATACTTCTCACCCTAATGAAGAACATTAATTCTAGAACATGTGTGGCTACAATCACATTGATACAAATTACTACAGTCTTTCCTTTATCTATTTCCAAGAAAGCCTCCCCTGGTTAGTTAAAAAGAAAAAAAAAGGGGGGGGGAGAGAAAAAGGGGGAAATATCAGCCCTTAGCTCTAAGCAGCATAAATTACATGTATCAATCAGAACAAGCTTAAATTAAAATACACATTTGGCAAACAGATATGAATATGTTGATCTCATCTGTGAATCAAAATGATTTAATGCCAGGACTGACCCCCCACACACACTGATCAACATGAAGGTCACTGGAAATTGATTGATTTTCATTGAGAAATGTTGTTCTGTCTGTTAAAGGTGCAGTTTTATAATGTGTAGCTAACCAGTCATTCTAATGTTTGGCACTCTGATTTATTTTTACAAAAGAAAATGGGATTCATTGCTTTATTTATGTAATGCAAAACAGATAGCTAAATTAAAAAGTAGGAGGGAAAAAAAGGAAATGGTTTATGGTTCCCAGCTGAGGGCTTTCCCATGTGTTCATAATATTTTCCAATCCACAAAACTACTATTTGATAAATAGAACGTTACACCTTTCAGGTATGGAAGGACCATAAATCAGTCTCTCCTTATCATCCCCTACATGCTTCCTGAAGATGAGAATAACTGCACGAGCATCATACATTATGAGACAATCCCCTCTAGTCTTTGTATCATGATAACTTATTCTGGAAGATTTCTAGCAGTTAGATGGGCAAGACCAAGATTCTACTAAAATTAACCTGAGGTTTTGAGTTATATCATTTGTGTGTCCTATCACCAAAGTATTTGGTTTGGTTTGTTTAATATACAGATACAGACTCAACCAAGTACAGATCAGCCATGTATTCTTATGCAAAAGTGTTTAAACAATACAAATATATTTATACATTGTGCAAATATGTGTATGTTAAAAAAATAAATCAAAATTAAAATCATTATCTTAATACAATACAATTAAGCCATAACATATGCTGCCTAAAACATTATTTTGTTTTGTTCTCAAAGTATTATCATAAGCATCAATGAAGATTCTCAGTCATCCAGGTAGAGGTATCTGGAAATTGAGTCATGGCAAGTAGATTTTTTTGTTGGTTCAAATGTTTTGCTGCTTATCCAAGGAGCTTCTTCAATCTGAGCAAGATGGTTAGGGATCATAAGCATATTTTCAGCATGTAAAGCTATTCACTATCTTAAAATTTTGCATTATATAATTCACATTTATTACACGCACACACACACATTGTTACTTTTTAATTCCACCCCTTAAGGACAGTTTAGAAGCCTTCAATGCACCTTCTCCTCTCCCTAACCCTATGAGTCCCATATTTATTTCACCATTCAACACTATTGTGATTTAGAAATTGTATTATATCTGATCAAGGAAGCAATTCAAGATCTCAATAGCTTTCAGGCTTCCTTCTGTGGCATGCTGAATAACATAACCATTTATAAGCTCACAAAGTTTTCCAATCAAATCTATCTAATTGATGTTTGAACCAAGATCTCAGAGGAGCACCACAGGAAAAAGTCAGTTGACTTACTGCAGTCTTCTCAACTGGGTATAACAAACAGTGAACATCTGACAATAATACTTTGCTCTGATGCCTGGATTTATTTCTGATTTTTTTTGCTTTTTTGCTTTTTTATTTCTATGTTTCTTTTCTTTTGTGATGTAACTATTTAAGCTGAGTTTGAAGGGGTGTCAAACTCACATCTCCATGGTGGCATCACATGACACATCAGAACTGTTTTCCCCTTCGCTAAATCAGGTGTGGGTGTGGCCAGTGTGTGATGCATATGGCTCTCAGACTGGGAATTTGACAGCCCTGGACTGGTTGAACCTTATTGCAAGACTCACTCTGAAATTTAAAGGAAAAGGCAAATATGATTATCTTTGCCTTAGTCCACTAATGTACTTAACCCACCATCAGTTAAGCATGTCCAAGATCAGCCTTTGAATGATTCCTCTATGTTTGTATTTTAACACCCCATATTTTACTATGAAAGAGATGTGAACCACTCCAAAAAGCCTCACACCATGAAAGAGAATTATATGCTTAACTCTCACCTATTTTATTGCAGGTTATAAATGTATTATGACTCATAATCACTCCTGAAAGGTAGATGACAAGTGTGAATAATGCATAAATGGCCATTTTTCAATAACATGCTTAATCCGTTAATCAGTAATTGAGTGGATCAAGTTAAGTTTACTTATCAATGTTTCTGCTAGCAATGGACAACTAGGTCAAGAGACATTACTTCGAGAGTGCAAAGGTCATGCACTTATTGTCCAGAAAATTTCTAGTATCTGGGAGAATATTAGGAATTGCACCAGGGGGATGTTGGCCAAGTTGCATGGTATTGCCAGGCCTATGATCAGCCACCCAGCAGTTAGCATGAAAGGTAAAGACAGAAGACAAAAAAGAATATTGATGAAAGATTGACATGTAAACTCCAATTCCCATTTTATTTATCTTCCCTGCTGTCTTCTCTTCTAGCAAAGCCTTTCTTCAAAGCCTTCTTCACACATCTCCTTATGATCATGATTTATTACTTTCCATTCCCCAATATGGCCATGAGGACCAAAACCAAGCTTCTGGCAGTGGGGATATCTTGACATAAAAAGGAGACTTGACAGATGCCATGTCTATACTCTATGGAGTAAGCATAAGTGGTCTTGTGGTGATACTAATATTTTGAAAATCAGCAAAGATATAAACAACTGCAAGTCTGCTTAAAACTGCTTTTAAAGAATTGGGGAATGGAAATAGAATGTTTTAACACTGAAGAGGTAACATCACACAAAATTCATTATAATGCAGTGAAACATATTTAAGAGAGTGAGAAACACTTCAATGGACAGGGAGTTCATATGCTTTGGAGAGAATTCTGTTATTATCATAAGCATACAAAAAGCTTTTAACAGATTCAATTTTTGCAGCTTTTTTTCTCCCATATGTACTGTTCAATACATCTGTCAAAAGTACAGGTGTATAGTACTTCACAGCCAATCATCTCTGAGATAGGACTTCAAATATCAAAATGAATCTGAATTATATAATATTTGAAGAAGGAAGTGTTGGAAGAAATATCCTTCTGGGTTCAGTTCCAAGTGGGGAAGAAAGACACTGGAAACATAGTGACTGCTTGGAAAAATGGTTTAATGGTGGACAGGTCCACATGGCTTGGAGCTTCAAAGTGAAAGGGAGATCACATGATTCAAGATATTGGGTGAAGGAAAAGAAAGGCTGATATATTGAGAGTGCAATTGTTTTGTACCCTCTGTTGGGCCCCACCTTAGTGTTTCCTGTTCCTGTGTAAGAAATGTATCCCATTGGCTATCAGACTCCTAGGGGCCATGCAGGGGCAACTCTGTAGGCTGTCCTGAGTCCCAGGCTTGGTTGAGCCTTGCTGGATGATGATGTAATGAAAGAGCTTTGGGCAATTCCTAATTGGCTCTACCTGAAGAAGGTAGATCTTTTGTTATGTAGAATAGACTGGCCCAGGCCTTACTGGCCCCATCAACAAAGATGGGGGTGAGTTTAGGGGAAATATTCTGCCTTTTTAATATATTCTAAAGTATTTCATTTTTCTAGGAGGGTAGGTGGGTTATAACTTCCAATGGAAGGAAGGAAGGAAGGAAGGAAGGAAGGAAGGAAGGAAGGAAGGAAGGAAGGAAGGAAGGAAGGAAGGAAGGAAGGAAGTCATTCTTTCTTTTCACCTATGTTCCTCTGAAATGTAGAAATATCCAGGAAAATAAAAAGGGGGCTTTCTCTCAGGACTTCCCATGGCAAATCTAAACAAAGGCCACAGTCCAGCAGAAACTTAAGGATGTTTAAACTCACAAATCAATTACGATTTAATAGATCTAATTCTGTGCTGGATTATAACAGTAGCTCTCCTCCTCCTACCCATTCTCCTCAAAATCTCAGTAAGGTCGACAAAAGAATTATCTTTCATCCCTCCAATTCTATTCATGCAGTGGGCAGTGCAGAATGTCCCCTGCTGTGTCAGCTGCAGCAAGTTTGGTCAAAAATATCTGGGCACAGATGGTAGGTAGGAAGACACACTTTGTCACTTGGAAAGGAAAATAATTGTGAGTGTGAAAATGTGTATTCAGGTTATCAACAACTTAAAAAAGGCAAATGTGGTGTAAATACTTCATTCAGGCAGTCAATCCAGTATTGGAAAGTTATTTCTTGATTTTTCTTAAGCAGATTGTAAAATGTTTCCAAAACTAAAGGACAGATGCTATGTAATGCTAGCATGTTATAAATTTAGCACAAGTGTCACAATGGCAGGACAAAGTTCAGATAATAGGAAAGATCATAGGCTTTAATGGTTCAAATGTACTAGCCCAATAACAGTATAAGTTACATAATCTAATAACAACATACAAGCACATAAATGCCAGTCATGCCTCTCCTAATGTTTGAATAAGAGTTGTTATGGTCCTGTTTGACTTGTTTTTCCAGGAGGAGGAGGTAATCCATAGACATGAAGGGATAATAGATCTGGAAAGGGGTGAGTCTAGTAGTGATTAAACAAATTACTCCCCTCTGACTAAGGCAAATCAGCAGCCCCAGGGCTCTCTGCTTATACCCACTGACAGCCTCTCAGACTCTGAAGTCCAGCCATTCAGTCCCAAACAGACCCATGTTTTAAAGATCCAATAACAGAAGTCTGAACTTCATAGGTGAGATAGACTGGCCAAGAAACTGGACAGCAGGAGAATAAAACCTAATAAGTAAGATGCTTCAGCTGTGCATTTAGGAGGTGACTCAATCTAATTTATTTATTGGCCTTATTTCGTGAGGGAAAATGGGAAGAACAATTTATCAAGTTGATATTATGAACTATGAATTCCATTTCATGTAGCTCATTTTTTTGCCTAAGATTTGTTGTTTGTTTATTGGATTTCTGGTCTTGACCTATGTGAAGCTTTTGGCCACATTACAGTTGCTGTCCTTATTTGTAAGTAAAAAGATTATTTATTTCTAGAAGTTCTGCCTGAGTTTAGCTATCTCTCAGCTGTGGCAGGCTTGCTGCCTTGTTGGCATGCAGTGAATAATTCCAGCACAGAACACCTCCCAAAAGGCAAACAGGGCTAAAAGTGACTGGGTCATAAGGGGGATGCTAAATAAAATGAACAGATCCTTTATAGTTGATCTTAAAATCTGGAAATGTTGATGGTTGATGGCCATCAAGTAAGTTGGGAACATATTGTATAAGGAAGGACTGATAATGGAACAAGTACTTTAAAATGGAATCAGAAATATTCCAGAATTCCAGTGCAATCAATGTACTATCAATACACAAAATCCAACTACTCATTCAATACACAAAATCCAACTAGCCTCATTCTACTTTAAATTTAAATTTCTGGAATTTCTTCAGAGGCAGTTCCACACAGAGTTTATGGTCGGACTTTTACTAATGTAGGGATAAGTAAGACAGGGGCCATCTTCTCCAAGGATCACATCAAAAACCAGTTGAAAATGTATGCATTTGTCTTCCTTACCAAGACAGGTGATCCTTGTTTAAAAACCACTGTTCTGGGACTGTTCAAACTTATGATGATACTGAACAAGTTCTAGTGCTAGTTATGGCTTCAGAATTCTGGCTGTTGCATGTTCCTACAATCATGTGATTTGCTTCCCTGCTACCTTCCAATAAGCAAAGTCACACAAGGAAGCCAGTATACAGTAGCAAGTTGTGATCGCATTAGATCCTCACTTAATGAGTGCATGCTCTTCTTCATCAAGGACAGCTGGAACTACGGGAACTACTGTTACTAAGTGGGTGTTGCTTAACAATGGACTTTCAAACCCCAATTAGTGACATTAATTAATTAGTGACTACAATAACACTTCAAAGACTAACTGATTGAGACTGCAAATATCTAGTTGGCCACTAGAGGGCAACAAAGAGATAGAAGTCTATGCCTCTCCATATTGGTGTTTGTCTTGAATTTTACTCCTATTCATTTTGTCCAGTTTAGTTTCCTTTTATTAACCTTCATGGTGGTATTAATAATCTAGCCATGCAATAATTTTGATCTAAGTTTTCCTCAGGGCTCTTTAAAAAAGGCCCCAAACCAAAAGAATAAGCCAATGAGCCATTAGTAGAAACCTGAAAGAGTGCTCAATAGAGTTGTAACTTATCAACTTTTAGGATGCTACATAGGATTAGACAAAACAGTCATCTTCTTGCAGATTTCCTCACAAGTAGTTTCTAAAGATTTTTACTCCACCAACTTCACCCATTACAACTAGTCTATCATGGTGTGTGGGGGTCTTTATTGATACCACTATTAATATGATTAACAAGTATAACTAAGGAAAAAAGTGAAAGGTGAACAAAATGTTCCCTTTGTTGAGGAACTGTTCAGTTGAAGGGCTTTTCTTTCAATAAATGTCCAAAAAGAAGATGACGTATTCTGGAAGGGACTTGATATAGTTTGACTAAAGTCATGAATGGACATGCTAAGGCCCCAGGAAAGGCCAGATGTGGTCATATTAATACCCCCAGAATAATTTTAATAACCCAGAAAGATATTTTAAAATATAAACTAACTGCCTTTAAATTAGATTGAGTTTTTCTTCAGGCCCAACTCCTTGTTGTTCAACTGGCATATCATTCAAAGGCCAAGTGAAAACCAAGTTGTAATTGTTTGTGATTGACTAACAAAGAGGTTGTTAGTTATGATTAACATTGTTGGATTTTATTGCTATACTATGATGAGAAAAAAATATTTGGAGTTCTCTTAGTGAACAGGGTCAAAATAAACAATGTCTGTGGCAGAGTGAATGGGATATCTATTCTTTCTTCCCTTCTCCTCAAAAGCTGAAGAGAAGAGATAGATTACTTTATATCAAAGGCCTGAACCAAGTTCTTGTATTACAGTTATTAATCCCAGAGTACATGTGAGCCTGAAGCTGCAGGTTGCCTCTTCTCTGTTGCTCCTCCCTTTCCTCCATACATGAATCATGACTTTTCTGTAGAGCAAAAGGGTAGGTGGACAATGTGATAAGCTTTCATAGAGAAAACAGTATAAATTTATCCATGAAATTTTTGTGTAGAAGCACAGAGCTTCCTCTTGTAGGGGTTTCCCTCTCCCTTCCTTTTATGCTTCTCTGTGTTACTCTCACTATTTTAATTATCAGTTTGGCTTTTTTTTTAAAAAAAAAAAAATCATGTTTAATTAGAAGAGTTTAAATCCCTCATTAGTACATATTCTCATGCAGAACTTGAAATGGGATTGATTATGAACTATTCTAATAAACACCAGATTTCTCCTCTTAAAAGACTGGAATTATTGTTTATATCAATATGCATATTAGTTTATCTCAAGATGTGTTAGATTACATTCATTAACTTCACATCTGCAAGAGCCAACATTAACTATTTGTGTGAACCTAAGACTTCTGAATTTTTCAGTGCAAACTGTAGTTTATGGACTGTTTTCTGTAGTTTTAAATGTGGGAAATGATCCAATCAAATGACATATCTATATAAACTCTGTAGCATGAAAGCTTATAACATTGGTTATAAGACATCAAGAATTGATTTCAGGATCAAAGAAGATTTTATGCTAAATATATCAAGCATATCATGTCAAAATTTTATTTCATTAATATCAGGGGAAAGGAATGGTAGATTTTATTGGAATTGCACTACCTGGACAGAGAATAAGTCATTTCCTCCTTTTTTGTAGTCATAATGAAAATCAACCCTGCAGTCATAATAATGAACAGAAAAATGGCTAAATATTTTCTATCCCTGTGCCGCAATACTAGTGAAACTCCCATTCCCATATAATCATTACTTAAGTTAGCAGAACCTGAAATGGTGTCATCTTTAATGCTAAATGAACCTAAAGGTTACATTAGAGATGAGGGGACATTGATGGGTGGATAAGAGAAGCAGCATGGAAGTTAGAGACATGCAAAGGCTAAAGAAAGAGAAAGTACATGAGGACAACATACTGTATGTGGTAGAACAGGGGTGTTGTCACGATGTTGTCACGTGATGTATCACAATGTTTTTCCCCTTTGCTAAACCGGGCATGAGTGTGGCCAGTATATGATGCATCCAGCCCACAGGCCACGTGTCATGCCCCTGGTGGAGTCTGACTCTGAGGAAGAGGAGGAACAGCCAACAGGAAGTGGGAGTGTGGCTCCAGAGGTGGTGGAGGAGGCTGGGGAACGGCAGAGGCCGGCTGAGCAGTCAGAGGAGGATCCAGGCCCATCCCCTATCCATCCTAGGTCATGCAGGGAGGAGAGGATCAGGGGAAAGTGAGGTTTACTGAAGAGGAGATTACCATGATCCTCCTCGTGGCTTGCAGGTGGGAGCTATGTATATAAGTTTGCAAGTACGTAGTTAGAATTGCTGGAGTCAATTAGTGTTTACCCTGAAAGAGGTTTATCTTTGCTGGCATTCTTCCCATGGACTTTTCTCAGTTATTTTCCTGGAGTTTATGATTAGTTATCTCGGCTTGCTTCAGAACTCTCATCAATGTGGTTTGTTTTGGTTTTCTGTTTGCCTCTTTATTTACTTTTGTGACTTTAAACTGTGCCTATTAAAACAGTGAAGTTAAGTTGAAGGCTTTATGGGACTTTAATATATGTTTTTGGGTTTTGGGTTATTTTGAGAGACTATGGGTCATCACACCACGAGTTTGACACCCTGTGATAGAAGAAGATAGTTGATTGGGTAAAACAATTTATACACTGAAATCTACATTAACCAAATTGTTAGTTACAGCCCTCTTAGGGTTTAGGTATTAATATGACATCGCCAAAAGAAATCTATATATGTTAATGCTGAAGGATTAGTATAACCCTGATTTCCCAGATTTGCTCAATAGTAGTCAAGGTTGAGACAAATATCACTCCTACATCAGAGTGCAAACCAGACTGCAGCTGAAACAACCTTGTATTTGTCATCTTTCCAATTTGGACATCAATGTCAATGGGAGGCTTTGGGGAAATCAATTTCATCTCAATTCAAAATTTAAATGATCCATCTCAGAAAGTTTTAACTGTAATGACAAAAAGAAAGCCATTTTATTTATTGGTTATTTATTTATATAGCCTTCCTTCTCACCAAAGGCAACTGGGGGCAGTATACAACAAAGCTAAAACACTGAATAAATATATAAAATCACATTAATTATAAAAACATAAACTATTAAAAAAAACCAGAACAAACAAATAAGAGACAAGGGATGTTTATATGAAAGGATCCACATCGGCAATTCACCTGTCCCCTGGAATCATCAGGTTTGCTGGCATATCCTCACCTCAGGAGGGAAAAGATTCCACAGCACAGGTGCCACCAAAGAAAAGTTATTGGTTAAATTTCTATCTTGCCTTTGTTCCAGGAATTCATCTATAATGATATACTGTATGTGGCACTGTGGCAATTTTTGTCTCAAAACAAACTAGTGTCAGTTTCCACAACTAAGGCTTTTGTTCCCTTAATATGTAGCTACAACCTGCCCTTTAATATCAAAAGCACTTAGACTTGTATACCAATTCACAGTGCTTTACAGCCCTCTGTAAATGGTTTATGGATTGCTCCCAACAATCTGGATTCTCATTTTACCAACCTCGGAAGGATAGAAGGCTGAATCAACATTGAGCACAAGAGAATTGAACCCTTGACAGTCAGCAGAATTACTCTGCATTCTAACCACTGAGCCACCATGGCTCCTTTAAGCAACAGGAGGCAGGTTCCAGCCAGGGGTGGGATTCAAATTTTTTAACATCCGGTTCTGTGGGCATGGTTTAGGTGGTGGGCGTGGCTTGGTGGTCACGTGACTGGGTGGACATGGCTTGGTGGTTATTGGCTGGACGTGGCCAACTCAATATCACTCACATCGAGGCACGCATCTCCTCGCCTGGTCTCTCATGACTGTGGGGATGCTGCAACAGTCATAAATGGGAAAAATGGTCATAAGTCACTTTTTTCAGTGCCATTGTAACTTTAAATGGTCACTCCACACAAGCAAAGTACCAACAAAGGAGGGGAAAAAAACTCCAGAGACATTCCTGAACTAGAAGTCTAATCCTGCCAAAAATGTAATAAGGATTAATGGAGAGGCAGTTTCTGTAAGCAACACCAGAATGTTTCCTTCCTGCCTTCCTTACAGGATTAGGCCAGTAATTTCTTCTAACAATCGGTTCTCCAAACTGCTTAGAATGTTAACAATCGGTTCTAGTGAATAGGTGCGAACTGGTAGAATCCCACCCCTGGTTCCAGCTACATATTAAGGTGGGAAAATCCTCCTAACAATAATTGGTTCCACAACAGTGGACCAATTATCCTGAAAAGTGGTAGGCTCTTCTTAATTGGATATGCTCATGCATAAACTAGATCACAGTCTGTTTAGGATGTATTAGTTTGGATTCTTACACTAAGAAGGAGGTTCCATTTAATAACCTAAATGGCTCCTTCCAACCTTGTGATTCATTCCCAGATATCCAATGGCCAGGCCAATTTTAGGGGGGGGGGGATGGTAAAAGTCTCTACTTTTAATTTTTAACATTATTTGTTCTGATTGAGGAAATTGTGAAAAGTATTAGATCTGTTTTCTCAGAACACATACTCAGAGTTTTATAAGAGGAACAGTGCTCCAAGATCATTCACAATAAAGATATTAAGGATTAAACAAAAGCTTAATGTTTGTAAGTGTTATGTAAACTGGGAATAAGGAAACATTGATAATTTATAACAAAAAGATTTTTCTTTTAATACTATTCAGTATGTTAGCATTTCTCCTTGAACACCAGCTGCTAGACCAGGGGTGTCAAACTCAATTTCATTGAAGGCTGCATCAGGGTTGTATTTGACCTTGGGGCGCATGGCCGGGGTGTGTGTGGCCAGCTCAATATCGCTTTTTGTCCTCCTGCATTCCTTTGCCAGTGAAACAGCGCTCAGAGTGCCACATGCAACCCTCCTGAGCTCCATTTGCGCTGGCAGAGGCACCATGGGCTGGTCCTTCGCTGTTTCCAGGGTGGCCCTGCAGGCCAGAACTAAGCACCCTGTGGGCTGCATCTGTTTGACAATCCTGCAGAGGGGTGGGATTCAAATTTTTTAACAACCAGTTCTGTGGGTGTGGCCTAATTTGTGGGTGTGGCTTGGTGTTCATGTGACTGGCTTGGCGTAGCTTGTATGTAAATATTGTAAATATATATGTAAAGATTGAATTTTTTATTTAAAAAAAAGAGCAACTTTTACCCAAAAGCAGGCAAAGCAGGCAGGCAAATTGAGCTGCTTGCAGAATCACAGCTTCACTCCCAGATTTATGTTTCTGCAATCTGCTGCCTGAGTCTGCACTGAAAAATAGAAGTTTCAATCCTAAGGAAGGTTCAGCTCTGGTCTCAGGCCACTTCTCCCTCCCCCAACCCCCTGAATACTGCCTTTGACTTGGCCTCAGGGAAGCCTCCTGGGTGGGGCGGGAGGGGAGGGGGGAGCCAGCCAGTGGTATGATTTGCCGGTTCTCCGAACTGTGCAGAATCATAACAACCGGTTCTACTGGTCTGAACTGGTAGAATCCCACCCCTGCTCCTGCACTAAACCAATAGTATGTAAAAGCAATTAAGCATTCCCAGGAAAGTGCAAGGACAGCTGAAACTACTAATGACTTTTTAATGAACTCCTGCCTTGAACATAATTCCAATACTTGTTGACACATTCAACACAGATAAGCTAGTTTTATTCTTAATGTTAAATTACATCCACTGTTAGTTTGCTATTACTATGTTATAAATCTCATTGTGCAACTATTCCATCAGTTATCTAAATCAACTAAAATATTGGTGAGTCTGGGTCTTTTTGCTTTTTCTTTTTTCTCTTTTTGCCAATTAAATTTGCTTTGAGTTTTCCATCAGTTTGTAACTCCAGCTAATCAAAGAATTAAAAAAATAAGGAATCCACTCAAAAATTGGTATGTATTCTTTGCAATGTTCTTAATCTCTAGGCTTTTGGCATTCAGTTTTTCCCCAGTAATACTTCTTTGCATTGATGTGTGTGTGCAGTATATGCAAACCCTTTTTTTATCTGATATATTTTTGCATAATTATTTTTTATCTGATATATTTTTGCATAATTTGTGAGTTCAATATTACTTTGCAAAATTTTGGAAAACTTATATTTTATTATACGCATGCATTCTGGTTCAATATCATAAATAACATCAGAAAATGTGATTTTATTAAATTCATATAAAAATAAACTTCACATCCTCAAAAAATTTCAAACCCTGTATAATGCCACAGCTAACATACAAGAAAAGGTAAGAGAAATAGAAAACAAACCCTTTTCATATATACCTTATTATTCATATTAACAGTTTTTGATCAAGACTAAAGGATTGTTTTTTTCTGTTCATGATTATTACCATCTATACCTGAATTATCAAAATCTTAAAGATTAATTTATTAAAACCCGGGATTAAATGAAAATATCATGAGAACAGTAGGTAGTACAAATTATATCTTAATGGCTTATGCACTGTTGTGGTGATTTGAACAACTTGTCTAATATTTTTAGGATTTCATTGAACTGAACTAGATTTCAAATCTAACACCCCGTTAAGAGGAACAGCAGAAATTCACACCTCAACTGATGCAGTCTGTTGGAAATCAGAGCATTTTTATATATGGTTTTTAAAAACCAAAAATATAGTCTACACATGCACAAGCAGAGAATTTGATAAAATTAGTGGAGCACTCTGTCGTTTTATTTTTCTCAAAAGAATCATTTGAGTGCTAATTACATTCATTTCTTAATTCTCAAATACCTTTAATCAATTTCATTCAAGTGAATATACACTTTACAAAAGGCTACTGCTGAAGTAATACTTTGAGATCTATTCTAAATGACATTTGATTATAGAGCAATGTTTCTTAAACTTTTTTTTCTTCTCAGTACCCCTTCTCACTTTTAAAAATTATGAAGACTCTAAAAGAGCTTTTGTTTGTATGGGTTATATTTATTTATCATATTAAAAATTAAATCGAGGCATTTGTTGCCTCTGCTGCTTCTCACAATTGTTTGATGGGATATTCATATTGCATTATATTTCAACATAACTGGCAAGTAATTTTGATTTCATAGGTCCCTGAAGGGGGCCTTGGGGAGGGTCCCCCAAAGGTCCTGGGATTACACCTGGGAAATACTGTTCTGGAACAATGCTTCCCAAATAAGCTCACCTTGGATATGTTGGGACCCAATCTTTGAATGCTGGGGATATCACACATCTCAACTTCCAGGAAGTTTTTGATGAAGAATGTTCTGACCAAGGCTTCCTGTGACTGTAATTAAGCACGTGCTTAGTCAAAATAACACTTGTTTTATTTCAGCACTGGGAATTATGTTCATTCCCAACCTGTAATGAGTTCCAAACAGTCCCTTGAGATAAGTACTCACCTTTATCTCCTTTGAATTGCTGCCAACAACTAAAGTGCCAAATTAACTGAAAAACAACCAACCAAAGTACAAAGTCCACACAGAGTTTCAAGGTTTAATCCAAACAGAGCAAACGACTTTGCTTCCTGCAAAGGTTTCTCTATCTTTGCACCTCCTTTATACCTTAGGGGGAGGGAAATCACTTCCAAGCCTTACTGCTGAGTCGCCTCTTTTGTTTCAGCTGCTCTTGTCTTCTAGTAGCTCTGCGCACATGCGCACTGGGAACAGGGTCCCTTTGTTCCTCTGCCTCACTGCTGCCAGACTCCAGAGGCTCTGGAGTCAGCACACAACTCTCCGGTGATCCTGGCCCCATCTCTGCATCAGATGCAGAACCCTCGTCCGAGTCCTCCCCAGAATCCTGGACTGGTCCCCGTTCTTCCCCACTGTCTGATTCTGCTGCCGTCTGCACAGGCTGCCGGCAAACCCCAACAAAATACCCCATGACAGTCTGATTACAAGTATAAATAAATATAACCTAAATATTATGTTTATCATTTGGAGTTATATCTAGCTTGGAAACCATCCTCAGAAAAGATTTATAGGTGGATCTTCTTCACTACGGAGAAAGATATTGGTGGCCTACCACAGGGCTCAGTCCTGAACTCAGGACCCTTCAACCACTGGTGGGATTCAAATTTTTTTACTACCACTTCTGTGGGCGTGGCTTAGTGGGTATGGCAGGTGAAGGATACTGTAAAATCTCCAGTCAGAGGTGGTATTTTCCGGTTCTCAGAACTACTCAAAACTTCTACTACCAGTTCTCCAGAACTGGTCAGAACCTGCTGAATACCACCTCCATCTTCAACAATTTTACAAAATTATTTGCTTAAGAATCAATCATGAAATTCATAAATAACAGAGAAGAGAGGACTACGGAAGAGAGAGCAATTTTGGAGCTGTGATTTATCAAAAGCCAAATATGATGCAACAGAGTGACATGCCATCTTAAAATGCACATGCAACCTTAGTCTACAACTATTGAAGTCTTTCCAAACTATAGAAAGTAATCATTCCATTCTGTTCTATATTGGTCAGACTTGACATAGGAACAATATTTAGTTCTAGGCATAATAAGAGAAATTAATAGCAAAAATATCAGATACAAAGGAAAGTGATGTGGATAATCAGAAGATTAGGAACTAAATCCTGAGGGAAAAGGATTGAAGAAAATAGCCTTAAGAAATAAAGATTAGAACAGAGCTCATTGAAGCAGTTGTCAAGTACTTGAAGGGATGTCACATAGAAACAGGTCAAAATCTGTTCTTTGATATCCTAGACCTACAGAAACATTAAACATTAGTGAATTTAGTGAATAGGAAAGCAGATTCTGGTTTAATAACAGAAAATAATCTCATAACAATAAGAGCAAATCAACAGCAGAACCAACAGACCTATTTTGCTGAAATTGTTCTAGCAAAGATTAGATAGCCAATTTGGGGGGATGTTTCAATTTGTATTCCTGCACACGAGTAGGTGGTTGGAGCCAATAGTCTAAATTCCAGTTCTGTAATTCTATCCAGTTGTCCTAAACTAGCTAAAAGTAATTTGCCTATATAATTTGTCCCATTTTTCTTACCAGGGTTATTTCATGTTACTGTCACATGGAATCACCCTACAATCCTTAGATACTTATTTAGAAGGGCAACTTTGTAGTGGAGAAAATACACATGAACTTTCAACATTAGCCACTGTATCATAATGAATCGAGTGAGTTAAAAATAAGTTTCATTTTCATTTTCATGTAATGCTAATAAAGATGTTTGCATAGACCTTGGTTCATTAGTCTGTGAATACTTCATACCTCCAAGAGGTGGAGAATGCTGTTATAGTTGATAATGTTAGTGTTTATGTATAGCATCTCATACAGTTCTACTCTCCTAATTCATATAAAACTAACCAATCTAATCTTAGCATTGGGGCTAATATATATAAACCAAAGAAATTTTTCACTTTGCATGCTAATTCTTCACCATCAATTTTATTAGTGTTTTGAGGAGATGGCTGGTTGTTTGGGGATAGAAGGATATCTTTCATAAGAACGATCACCTTCAGTAACAGAAACAAAGCAGAAAATTGAACAGAAAATCCAGCTACTTTTATTGCTCATAGGCATTATTCATTTCCCTGACACATTATGTTTTTAATTAAAATTGCACATGAATTAATTAAAATGTTAATTCAGCCACTTTTCCCCCCTTATGGATGCTTTGTTACCCTCCCTATATTTGAGCAAAACACATTTCAACAAACGGCTGCCTTTATCAGCCTAGACTTCAGCTGACAGACTGTCATGTTCTCTACACCTTTATCTTTATATATTCTTTGGTTTTTTTTTTCAAATATGGATCATTCTGTATAATTTTTATTCTTCTGCCACCAGCACCCTCCACTGGTTATTCAAGCTAAGAGTTTATTAAATAGACATTGTCAGCAACTGACAAAATTGCTTCACAAGAGGAAAGGCAAATAGATTGATTCCATTTCTCATTTCATTTCTTGAAAGGCATGTGGTGGTGCATCAAGATGTAGATTAACTTGTAGATAACCTGAAAATGTTAGTATCCAACCTTCTACTAAACAGTAGGGCTCTGCAGAGCTTTGAATGATTGTCTTGATTTAATTATGTTTCAATTCAAGCTTTACTTCTAAAAGACAGACTGGAAAAATCAGATTCCCTTTGAAGGCTATCCTGCTTTGATCGGGGCTCCGCTTTCCACCAGATAAGGGTCATTTACTTCCATTCAACTCATGGGAAAGAGTGACTCAATTTTACAGATCCAGCTAAAGATGACACCTCAGGACAAAGCAGAGCCATTTTGAATAGGGCCATCAAATTGACATGAATATGATCATTATATTGTCGAAGTTGGTATGAGACTGTTACCGTATTTGCCGGGCGTATAAGACGACTGGGCGTATAAGACGACCCCCCCAACATTTCCACTCAAAATATAGAGTTTGTTATATACTACGCCGTATAAGACTACCCCTCTTCCACACACCTTCCACTTTTGCACTTTTTTTTTTTTTGACGCACTTTTCTGCTTTGGACAATTTTGAAATGAGCTAATCCAATTTTGAACCAAGAATATGCAAATAGCTATGGAGTTTAGAAATGAGTTTTAAAAATATTTTTCATTGCTTACCATTAAGCGTAAAATATGTTGTAAATAAAATGAGAACACAGGAAACGTTCTCTTCTCAATACAGCTGATCTCTCTCTCTCTCTCTCTCTCTCACACACACACACACACACACACACCCAAAAACCCGGACACTGAAAAGGCTGCCAAGGAACAGTATATTCAATGCCTTCTCTTTAATCAAGAAACAAGGAATTCCTTAGAATCTTTTTTTTCCCAAGTGGCCCTCTTTAAAAAAAAAAAAATGGAGGTAACACTTTCATTCAAAAAGTCTTCCAGTATCTGGAGTCGCTCAGACATATTGAAGTGAGGCAGGAGAGAGTAAGTGAAATTTGAAATGATCCAGCTACCGCTTTTCTTCCCTCCCGCCCGAAGGCCATTATCTCCACGTCAAAACGAACGAGGGAGGCAAAGAAGCCAAACACGCTAAAAAGGATCTCTTTATTTTCCTACACAAGGTCACACCTACTTTTCCGCATTCAAAGGACAACCTCTCCTCACCACCACCACACACACACACACACCCCCCAATACCCGCAAACAATGTTCTGGGCATTAATCACCATTGCTACATTAACCTGGTAAATTTATACCCTGCCTCCCCCAGTGTTGCTTTGACGGCAGGATTTCACACAGCGGGCGCCGCTCGCTCTCTTCTCCGCTCTCCCACCGTTCGCACATGTTGGAAGCACCGTAAAACCTGATAACCCACCCGGGGCTCCCCATCCTTAACCTACAGCCGCCCGCGTGCAAAACCTGCGTGCAAAAAGAAAAAGAAAAGTACGCCGCACGTGAGGATCTTCGAATCCTCTCCCCCCACACCGCTAAGGAAGGAAGAGGGGAAAGGTTGCAGCGCGTGGCGAGTGACACCCGCCACACACACACACACCGCTCCCCCAGCCTCCTCCCGGCTGCAACTCAAGCTCGAAGTGGGAGTCGGAGTCCTCCCGGCGTATAAGACGCACCCCCACTTGGAGGCATGTTTTTCAGGGCAAAAAGTCGCCTTATACGCCGGCAAATACGGTAATAGGAAATTCTGGACGTCAGCCACTTTTCAATAATGGATGAAAAATCATTTTAAACTCTTGGCATCTATTTATTACAATATTTGTTACTATCAACTCCATGAGGTTCTTGGTAGTTTCATAAATCCATAAAGTATGTATCACCTGAATCTCTGGTGAAGAGTTTAGAAAAAGATAATTTTCTATGCCCTTCCCCCTAGATTCACATAATGGGGCGAGGTTCCTTATTTTTACTCTAATCTAGTTGCATGCATTGGCACTATTATATTATATTATATTAACTATTATATTCTGAAGATGCAGTCATAAGCAACAATGAGCACTTGTAATTTTAGTAGTAGCATCATTGTTGAGGATGAAGTGTACATTTTTAGGCCCCTGACAACAGCTTCAATTCAGCAATAAACTCACTTGTTACCTTTAGGCCAGGAATGAGAGTCCTGCAACTTTAGGGTCACAGAAAACATTTGCTATCATTTTAGAATTCCACTCTATAAATTTATATTTATGGAGATTCTCAGTCATCCAGGTCATGTTTGTCCCCAAAGTGCTTTTTCAAGAAGCAACTGGACTTTCTGGTTTTTCTTTAAAGATGTTTCACTTCTTACCCAAGAAGGGCTGAAGAAGCTTCTTGCATGAGAAGTGAAACGTCTTCAAAGAAAAAACAAAGTCCAGTTGCCTCTTGAAAAAGCACCTTGGGGACTCTATAAATTTAGTTTATACTTTATGTTAGAGATATCTGATTTCCCCACTATGCAGAACTTGTAAAAAAGAGTAAAGAACACCAGAAATGGATATAAAATGTCTCCATTCTTTACATTAGCCTTGATAATCCCACTAAATACCCAAATATTTACTGCCTTCAACCTTTTGAGAACAATATATACATATACATATATATATACATATATATATATATATATATATATATATATATATATATATATATATATATATATATATATATATATATATATATATATATATGGATCTTTGGTTATTCGGGTTCTCTCCCGCGTAAGATTCAAAGTATCTAGGCAACGCTTTGGCGAGGTCCCACTCGCCATCTTCAGGCTGGTGCTTTCGGCTTAGTGCCAGTGCAAGCAGTGTGTGACCGAGCTGCCATCTCTCTCTATATACAAGTGGTGGGGGATGGTGTGCTGGGCTGGTTGGCTGTGCTGCAGCCTCTTGATTGGTTGATGGAGTTGATGTTGGTATAATGGGCTGTGTAATGGCCTTTTGTTGTGGAGATATCCTGGATCTTGTGCTGTCATCTCCTGGGTCGTTAGCCTCTTGTGTTTTAACGGCTTGGGTAATGGGTTGTGTGATGGGCTTGTGAGTTCTTTTGTTGTGGTATCCTGGGTCTTGCGTTGTAATCTCCTGGGTCGTTTGTGTTTTGATCTCTTTTCCATTAGCCTCCTGTGTAGTAACAGCTTGGGTAATGGGTTGTGTGATGACCTTGTGAGATTTATTGCTGTGGTATCCTTGGTCTTGTGCTGTGATATCCTGGGTCATTTGCTGTGTTGTGACTTCTTGAGTTCTTGAGGTGTAATTTCTTGAGTTTTCTGATGTGATGTCCTGAGCAGGTGGCTGTGATGTAGCATTTTGGGTTTTTAATATGGCTTTGAGTTTGGGGTCTGGGTCTGTGTTCGCTTTGGCTTCGAGTTCGTGGTCGTGCCACATCTTCATGGTGGGGGCAGTTCGCTTCATGTATGGTTCAGAGGAGTTTGAAGTGGGTAGTGATGCAGCTGCAGTGCGGCTTCTGGTCTGTGGTCGTGTCTCATCTTCTGTGTGGGTGTGAGTCTGATTTTTACGTGGAAGTGTGGTGGTGGCATCTTGTGTGGCCCTCATGGGCGTGGGTCTGGTGTCATTTATCATGTTGGGTACCCGTCTGTTCATGAGGGCGGGTTTCCAAATGGCTGGTAAGCGGGAGGTGTCATCTCTTTTATTCATGCTGTGTGGGCGTTTTTCTATCTCTATGGCTTCTCTGATTATTCTGCTGCTGTGGTGTTCAGTTTTGGCGATAGTTCTGGTATTTTTAAGGTCAATCTCATGTCCTGTGGCTTTGAGGTGTTGGACCAGGGAGAGGTTGGTTCTTCTTTTTGATTGAGTTCTTATGTTCTTCAACGCGTGCACTTATTCTTCTGTTAGTTTGTCCAATGTATGTGGTGAGGCAGGCAGTGCAGGGGATTTCATATACTCCTTGGTTTTCTAACTCGATTTTGTCTTTAGGGTTTCTTAGGATGGTGGATATTTTTCTGTTTGTGCAGAATGCTGTTTTAATGTTGTGTTTTTGGAGGATCTTGCTGATTTTGTCTGTAGTGCCTTTTATATATATGGGAGGAGGGCTTTGCCGTTCTCTTGTTCTCTGTCTTGGATTTTGGTTGGGGTTTCTTTTTGGATTAGGTGGGTGATCTTCTTTCTTTGAAATCCATTGGCTGTTAGTACGTTGGTGAGAGTGTTTAGTTCGGTTTTTAGGTGTTGTTCATCAGCTAAGCATTTTGTTCTGGAGATGAGTGTCTCAGCTACGGAATTGATCTGTGCTGGGTGGTGGTGTGAGTGCGTGTAGATAGCGGTTTGTATGTGTTTTCTTTTGGTAGATGGTGTGTCCTAGGGAGCCATTGGGTTTTTTGTATACCAAGACATCTAGAAAGGGAAGTTGATTGTTAGCTTCTGTTTCCATGGTGAATTGTATTTTGGGGTGTAGGCTGTTGAGGTGTGTGAGGAAGTTGTTCAGTTTTTCTTTCCCGTGTGGCCAGATTATGAAGGTGTCATCTACGTATCTGAGCCAGAGTTTGGGTTTGTGATCATATTTTTCTAGAGCTTGTGTTTCAAAGTGTTCCATGTAGAGGTTTGCGATGACAGGTGAGAGGGGTGATCCCATGGGTGCTCCTTCTATTTGTTTGTATTTTTGTCCATTGTAGGTGAAGTATGTATTGGATAGACAGTGGTTGGTCAGATCTAGGATGTGCTTGGGGGTTGTATTTGTTTTGGATGGCTGTCAAGGCTTCTTTTATTGGCACTTGGGTGAAGAGGGATATGACATCGAAGCTAACTAGTAGGTCGCTGGGTTGTAAGTTTTGTTTCTTTATGATCTCGATGAACTGGAATGAGTTTCTTACATGTGAGTTGATGGATTCTGCATAGGGCTGTAGTTGTTTGGCGAGAAATTTGGCTAGGTTTTGTAGAGGTGAGCCTATGGAGCTGACTATTGGTCTAAGTGGAGTTCCTTCTTTGTGTATCTTGGGGAGACCATAAAGCTTAGGGCATCTGGATGATTTCTCTCTGGGTATGATTCTTTGCTGGATTTCTTCACTGATGGGGGAGGCTTTTATTTTGGATCTGGTGGTTTTTTTCCAGGTAGGTGGTGGGGTCTGTCTTTAGGGGTTTGTATGTGGGGTCTAGGAGTAGGTTGGTTAACTTGGTTTGGTAGTCAGATGTGTTCATAACCACTGTTGCGTTGCCCTTGTCTGCTGGTAGGATTATTATGCTGGTGTCTTCTTTCAGGTTACGTAGTGCAGTTTGTTCTTCTTTGGATAAGTTGCTTTTGGGTGGTTTGCTAGTGCAGAGGATGTTGGTGATTTTGAGTCTGATTCTATTAGCCTCATCAGGGTTGGTTTTGGTCAGGCTGGTTTCAACTCCGCATATGATGGTTTCTGTGGGGATGTGTTTGGGAGCAACAGCAAAGTTGAATCCTTTTGAAAGGACCTTGGTTTCGGCTTCGTGAGGATCTTGTCTGAGATGTTGTGCACTGTTTGTTTCATGTGTGGCTGTGAGGGGGGAGTTGGTTTCTGGCATTGTTGTAGTTTTCTGAGTTTGTTGGTGTGTGTGTCTGTCTTGAGGGTGGTCTGTGTTTCGGCTCTCCAGACAGCGAGTTGTTTGGATTTGTCCCAAAGTAAGGGGTGAATCTTGTTGCTGAGTCTGAGATGAAGTGTAAGAAGATCTTTGTTGATTTGGTCTAGGAGAAATCTTTTTGTGTGAAGTTCATTTCTAATTAGGGCCAATTCTGTTCTTTTTAGGATGCGTTTGGTGGCTGCTGTGTTGGTGTGGAATTTCAATTGGAAGCTTGTGGGAATTAAATTTTGATCTCGGCAGTTGCATAGGAATGCGAGGTCACATAAAATGGAAGCTCTTTGGGACTTCAAGTTTTTCATAAGTCCTGGTCAGATGGTGGGTTTCCTCCCGTAGAGGTGCAATATTTGTTTTCTGAGGTTCTCGCGGGTATTTGTATGTGGATCTTTGGTTATTCGGGTTCTCTCCCGCAAGATTCAAAGTATCTAGGCAACGTTTCGGCGAGGTCCCACTCGCCATCTTCAGGCTGGTGCTTTCGGCTTAGTGCCAGTGCAAGCAGTGTGTGACCGGAGCTGCCATCTCTCTCTATATACAAGTGGTGGGGATGGTGTGCTGGGCTGGTTGGCTGTGCTGCAGCCTCTTGATTGGTTGATGGAGTTGATGTTGGTATAATGGGCTGTGTAATGGCCTTTTGTTGTGGAGATATCCTGGATCTTGTGCTGTCATCTCCTGGGTCGTTAGCCTCTTGTGTTTTAACGGCTTGGGTAATGGGTTGTGTGATGGGCTTGTGAGTTCTTTTGTTGTGGTATCCTGGGTCTTGCGTTGTAATCTCCTGGGTCGTTTGTGTTTTGATCTCTTTTCCATTAGCCTCCTGTGTAGTAACAGCTTGGGTAATGGGTTGTGTGATGACCTTGTGAGATTTATTGCTGTGGTATCCTTGGTCTTGTGCTGTGATATCCTGGGTCATTTGCTGTGTTGTGACTTCTTGAGTTCTTGAGGTGTAATTTCTTGAGTTTTCTGATGTGATGTCCTGAGCAGGTGGCTGTGATGTAGCATTTTGGGTTTTTAATATGGCTTTGAGTTTGGGGTCTGGGTCTGTGTTCGTTTGGCTTCGAGTTCGTGGTCGTGCCACATCTTCATGGTGGGGGTCAGTTCGCTTCATGTATGGTTCAGAGGAGTTTGAAGTGGGTAGTGATGCAGCTGCAGTGCGGCTTCTGGTCTGTGGTCGTGTCTCATCTTCTGTGTGGGTGTGAGTCTGATTTTTACGTGGAAGTGTGGTGGTGGCATCTTGTGTGGCCCTACAGACAAAATCAGCAAGATCCTCCAAAAACACAACATTAAAACAGCATTCTGCACAAACAGAAAAATATCCACCATCCTAAGAAACCCTAAAGACAAAATCGAGTTAGAAAACCAAGGAGTATATGAAATTCCCTGCACTGCCTGCCTCACCACATACATTGGACAAACTAACAGAAGAATAAGTGCACGCGTTGAAGAACATAAGAACTCAATCAAAAAGAAGAACCAACCTCTTCCCTGGTCCAACACCTCAAAGCCACAGGACATGAGATTGACCTTAAAAATACCAGAACTATCGCCAAAACTGAACACCACAGCAGCAGAATAATCAGAGAAGCCATAGAGATAGAAAAACGCCCACACAGCATGAATAAAAGAGATGACACCTCCCGCTTACCAGCCATTTGGAAACCCGCCCTCATGAACAGACGAGTACCCAACATGATAAATGACACCAGACCCACACCCATGAGGGCCACACAAGATGCCACCACCACACTTCCACGTAAAAATCAGACTCACACCCACACAGAAGATGAGACACGACCACAGACCAGAAGCCGCACTGCAGCTGCATCACTATCCACTTCAAACTCCTCTGAACCATACATGAAGCGAATTGACCCCACCATGAAGATGTGGCACGACCACGAACTCAAGCCAAACGAACACAGACCCAGACCCCAAACTCAAAGCCATATTAAAAACCCAAAATGCTACATCACAGCCACCTGCTCAGGACATCACATCAGAAAACTCAAGAAATTACACCTCAAGAACTCAAGAAGTCACAACACAGCAAATGACCCAGGATATCACAGCACAAGACCAAGGATACCACAGCAATAAATCTCACAAGGTCATCACACAACCCATTACCCAAGCTGTTACTACACAGGAGGCTAATGGAAAAGAGATCAAAACACAAACGACCCAGGAGATTACAACGCAAGACCCAGGATACCACAACAAAAGAACTCACAAGCCCATCACACAACCCATTACCCAAGCCGTTAAAACACAAGAGGCTAACGACCCAGGAGATGACAGCACAAGATCCAGGATATCTCCACAACAAAAGGCCATTACACAGCCCATTATACCAACATCAACTCCATCAACCAATCAAGAGGCTGCAGCACAGCCAACCAGCCCAGCACACCATCCCCACCACTTGTATATAGAGAGAGATGGCAGCTCCGGTCACACACTGCTTGCACTGGCACTAAGCCGAAAGCACCAGCCTGAAGATGGCGAGTGGGACCTCGCCAAACGTTGCCTAGATACTTTGAATCTACGCGGAGAGAACCCGAATAACCAAAGATCCACATACAAATACCATGAGAACCTCAGAAAACAAATATATATATATATATATATATATATATATATATATATATATATATATATATATATATATATATATGATTACATTTTTATGTTCTGTTTACTAACTGATGGACTGTTGACCAACTTAGTGATAGAAATATATTCAGCAGCAGAATGTAATAAAACCCATAAGATAACAAATTCTGTGTTGTATTTTCCAATAATAGAGGAAATAACAACTTGAATTAATGGAGCAAAGAGGAATCAGAAATAATTTTCACAATGAAAGTCCTTCTATTATTTCTATAATTAGAAATGTTCAAGGTTGAAATATTCCAACCATGAAACACTCAATTCAGTTACCATTTTAAAGTCTACTATCCTTGAAATAAACAGCCACTCTTCAAAATGTATTTTGGAAATCTAAGTAATGAAGACAGATTATATGGGGACATCTATGAAAAATTTAGCCTTCTGCCACGGTCTTACAGCCTCCCCACTAATTCAGTTAAGTCAGTTTAAATTAACATATGTCAAGGCTGTGAAAATCCAAACACTTTGCCTCAAATTTTCTCATATTATGTAACAAAAGCAGAACTATTTTATTTGTGCCCATTCATAGTCAGTGTAAATAGATTTGTGTCTGTCTATCTATCTATCTATCTATCTACTCTCTCTCTCTCCCCCCCCCCTCTCTCTATCTCTATCTGTATCTCTATCTCTATCTCTCTATCTCTCTATCTCACCTGGAAAAGCAATGTCATTTATACCCTCCTAAGCTATTCCAATTTCTATACATAAAAAATAAAATAAAATGGAAACTTATCTATACATAATGGGCATCCTTAAAAGAACATGTATTTCTGCAATCTAACATTTTCATGCTAGCTTTCTTAAGGAATGTAGTACCTCCCTATTTTGTATAAGCATAGTCATCTGGAATCTGTAAACATGATATAGTTTGAGCAGATTTATATTTAGCACAAAAATTCTTAACTAAAATTTAAACTGTTTAATAAGGCTTTATACTCAGGTGGACTGTTGTTTCATTAAAAAGGCCATGGGATTATTCAATATAAGCCCAAACTGCTCACTTTTATAGATGCAGAAATTTAATAATGTAAACTGTTAAGAATCATTTCCACACCAGTAATTTGTAACATTACCCTGACATAATTATGACAATATAAAGTGTATCTTCTTCATTAGTGATATATCACCATAATAATAGCTGGACAATGCAATTAACTGCAATCAATAATTTATTTATTTTTATTTTACCGTATTTCCAGTGAGTTCTCTCACAGCAACCTATCTACAGTATGATTAAAGCAGTGGCAGTTTATATTAATTTACAATGAGAGATTATCAATAATTTTAATCACTGATATCATCAAACTAAACAATCAAAAACCCATCTGGTCATGAAATCTATTGAAGATCATGTTTCCTAATCCCATCAAGAAAAGCAAGCTGCATACCAGACAAACCTGTTTGCACTGGCCTCTGATAATTTAGGGTTTGACTTTAAGTATTTTAAGTAAATCTGATTTAAATTCTAATTTTTAAAAATCAGCACCTAAATTTCAGAAAAAGTGTTTTAAGCTACAGCCCGCTCTTCTGTTTTTCCTGGAAAATAAAGTTACACATATTTTTGAAAAGTTTAACTGGAAATACACATGCACACCTCTTGCTCTGGCTCACTCACTAGTTTTCATTCTCCAAATCTCCAACAACAATTTTTAAACAATGAATAAAGCAGCTTACTCCATTCTGCCCTTGACCAAAACTAAAACGTAGCAATTTTTAAAAATTCCTGTGTGGAAAGTATTAACTACAAGTCTGCGACTGAGCACAGACAATGCTGTGCTCAAAATGATTGCAGGCATGCCCAAAGCACATCCTGGACAAGGGTGTTTATTATGTGTCTGATTTAAATTGTCTCCATGCAGGACCTGGTTTGTGAGAATATACCTGTGCTCAGTTGTAAATGTATTAGTTACATGTCCATGCATGGCCTGATTAATTAATCTAGGCATATGCAAAGCATGCTATCCAAAGTATACATACAGTGGGCATTGGTTACATGCTCTGCCTATTTGTATGTTTTTATCCAGAGATGTCATACAAAAAAGCAAAAAAAACGAGAGATAGAGGATTTCCTGAGGCTTCCTGCAGCAATATGAGCTGCACAGAGAAATCTATGCCAGAAGCCAGAAGCTCATAAAAAATACCATGCAACAATCAGAGAACCCAAACTCAACAGACACACAGGCTCTGGTGAAGATGTGCTTGCAACTGAAACAGGCATAGAAGAGAATTATCCTGAATTACAGTGCAGTGAAATACTAGTACACTATAGAGGTATAAACCTTAATGTATCCATTCGTTCGCCCATGCCATAGGTGTCATTCATAATGAGATACAGAATCTCTTCAAGAGACATTGATGCACACCATTTTGTACAGAATGGATGCAAATAGATTGAATCACATGCCCTTTTCTGTTAGGAATCATCGAGTGATTTAAATGCTGATGAGTTCCTGAACCATGCTGAAAGCATGTTACCAAAATGTCTTGTGAAATGGTGATTTACAGTTTATGGTCAGCATTGTTCAGAGAACACAGTCTTAGGAAGTTAGGCAACATGCTACTCATCCAAATCCTAAAGAAAAAAAGTAGATATCATGAGATTGATTTCAGTGTCAGTAATGATGTTGATTGCTGTATCTGTATCTTTTAGATATTAAGTTATTTACAAAATAAGGAATTGTTATTACACAGAGAGATTTTTACCACCGACTATTTCCACAGAAAAATGGTTTACCTGTCTTTGAAAATAAAAAGATACCCATCTTTGAAGAAATGCATGGTACAATCATCACAGTTTTGTTCTATAAGCAAAGGGTTGGGTATTTTTGTCACATGTAGGCCTAAATAGGAAAAATTGTTGTTTTTATTGTTCAGGACCAAAAGCATCAAGGACTTCATGAGAAAATGTTACTTCCAATAATTCTGTCACACACCCTATTACCATGAATTCATCCATATTTGCAAGTACCACTGTTGGACCTTTCTGAAGTAAGAGAATCCTGAAATGGATATAGAAAGGAAAAATGTGGTAAGTGCAAATTATTTTGTCATTCTAAATCCAACACCAAAAACATACTCGACTGGCAAAGAGAAAAGAATATTAGGGTAAGGAATTTGTCGTCTTTCCTTTAACCAGTCCCCAAGAAAAGCAAAAGAAGGTATGGTTGGTGCTTCATAAAAGTTGAAAGCATGGAAAACAATTCATATTTTCACACACACACACATATATATGTATGTATGTATGTATGTATGTATGTATGTATGTATGTATATATATATATATATATGTATATATATGTATATATGTATATATGTATATATGTATATATATATGTATGGCCTTCAGCTTTGTTCGGGTATTTTCCCAAGTCATAGTAGTGGTGCTTTTAAAGTTGTAGCAACATTTCGGCAGAATCTCATCTGCCATCATCAGGCTTCTGTATTGTGTTCATCTGTGACTCAGACTTTCACAGTGGTTTCTGATTTAAATTTGGGGCTAGCCTACTGCTGTTCCAGAATGGTTTTTTTCTTCATCCTGATTGGTTGGGAGTCTTGGTCTGTGTTTATTGGTCTTGGAGTTTGCTGTGTGCTGCTTGATTGGTGTTTCTAATATCTTCTGTCTGTTTTGTGGCTTTTTTTTTGGTCTTGATTGGCTGGCAACATTGTGTTTCCTGTATTGGAGGCTTTTAGTGCAGCTTGACTCTGGGTAAATGGACAACTATCATTTGTTAGGAAGCTAGGTTTCATCTGTGTGCCTGGTTGGGGTGTGTTTGAGCTGGAGGTATCAGGGGGATCTGTTTGTGCCCAGGTGTTTGCCTGGCTTGTGGTGTGGAGATTTTTTGTTTGTGAGTGCAGGCTTCCAAATAATTGACAGTCTGGTGGAATCATCTCTTCTATTCATGCTTTCAGGTCTTTTTTCAATCTCTATGGCTTCTCTGATAATTCTGTGGCTGGGGTTTTCTATAGTGGCTAGGGTTTTGGTGCCATTGAAATTGATGCTATGACCTGTGGCTTTCATGTGTTGGACTAGTGAGGAAGTGTGTTCCAGCTTTTTACTGCATTTTTGTGTTCATCCAGGCGGGTACTTATTCTTCTATTGGTCTGTCCAATGTATGTGGCAGGGCATGATGCACAGGGGACTTCGTATATGCCTTGGTTTTCCAGGTCAATTTTGTCTTTGGGGTTTCTGAGGATGGCTGCTATTTTTCTGTCTGTTTTGAAGGCAGTCTTGATGTGGTGTCTGTGTAGTATCTTACTGATTTTGTCTGTAGGACCTCTTATGTAGGGCAGGACAGCTGTTCCATGGGTCTGTTCATCTTCTAGGTCTCCATTATGTCTCAGTGTGTTTTTGTGGATCAAGCTGGTGATTTTGCTTTTGTGGAAGCCGTTGGCTGTCAGTACTTTAGTCAGGGTGCATAGTTCAGTCTTAATGTGTGTCTTGTCTGCCAGGCGTTTGGTTCTAGTAATTAACGTTTTAGCCACGGAGTTTATCTGTGCTGGGTGGTGGTGGGATTGGGCGTTGAGGTAGCGGTTGGTGTGTGTTTTCTTCTGGTATATGGTGTGTCCTAGTGTGCCATCTGTTTTTGTAGATTAGTACATCTAGGAATGGTAGTTGTTTGTTTGTTTCTGTTTCCATGGTGAACTTGATTTTGGGGTGTGCGCTGTTTAGGTGTGTTAGGAAATTGTTTAGGTTTTCTTGTCCATGGGGCCAAATCACGAATGTGTCATCGATGTATCTTAACCATAGTTTGGGTTTGAGGATGGCATTGGCCAGGGCTCTGGATTGAATTCTTCCATGAACAGGTTTGCAATGACAGGTGACAGTGGTGATCCCATGGGAGCTCCTTCTATTTGTTTGTATCTTTGTCCTTTGTATATGAAATATGTGTTGGTTAAGCAGTGTTCTGTTAGTTCCAAGAGGTGTTTAGCTGGTTGGTATTTATTTTTGATGATTTCAAGGGTCTCTTTTATCGGGACTTGAGTGAATAGTGAAACCACGTCAAAACTTACAAGCAGATCTTCTTGCTCCACGTGTAGATCTTTTGATCATTTCCAAGAAGTGGTATGAGTTTTTTACATGAGAAGCTGCTGTTTCAGCATGGGGCTGTAGCTCTTTTGCTAGGTGTTTAGCTAGGTTTTGTAGTGGTGCTCCTCTGGAGCTGACTATGGGTCTGAGAGGTATGCCTTCTTTGTGTATTTTTGGGAGGCCGTATAGTTTGGGGCATCTGGAAGATTTCTCTTTGGGTATGATCGTGTGTTGGATCATACCCAATGCCCACTGTATGTATACTTTGGATAGCATGCTTTGCATATGCCTAGATTAATTAATCAGGCCATGCATGGACATGTAACCAATACATTTACAACTGAGCACAGGTATATTCTCACAAACCAGGTCCTGCATGGAGACAATTTAAATCAGACACATAATAAACACCCTTGTCCAGGATGTGCTTTGGGCATGCCAGTGTGTTTTTGTGGATCAAGCTGGTGATTTTGCTTTTGTGGAAGCCGTTAGCTGTCAGTACTTTAGTCAGGGTGCATAGTTCAGTCTTTATGTGTGTCTTGTCTGCCAGGCATTTGGTTCTGGTGATTAGTGTTTTGGCCACGGAGTTTATCTGTGCTGGGTGGCGGTGGGATTGGGCGTTGAGGTAGCGGTTGGTGTGTGTTTTCTTCTGGTATATGGTGTGTCCTAGTGTGTCATCTGTTTTTTTGTAGATTAGTACATCTAGGAATGGTAGTTGTATATATATTTGAAGGAACATATCCAGAAAATATGAACATATATATATGTGTGTGTATATGTATATGTATATGTATATGTATATGTATATAAAACAATTATAAACAATGTATTGTTTATGATTTTGAATGTTGTCAAGAAACATGTCCATGCTGTGGATATGCTGGAAAAAGAGGATAACTATATTGTAATGAGATGGGAATGTTATGGGGTTCAGTGCCTGGCTTAGTTTGTGAGAGAAAATAAAAATCCAGGGCTTGTGGGTGTTATTTTATTTATTTTTTATTTTATTTTATTTTATTTGTCAATCGCTTACAAGTTAATAGGTATAAGTATATACAGTTATGAATACATGAAATGGGTACATATAAGAAAAATAAAAGAAACAATAGGACAGGGGCGGTAGGCACGTTGGTGCTCTTATGCACGCCCCCTACAGACTCTTAGGAAAGGGGTGAGGTCAATAGTAGACAGTCTAAAGTTAAAGTTTTTGGGGTTTGCGGAAGAAACCACAGATAGGTTATATTTGTATTGCTCACAACAAGGGGATATGCTAGATAATTAGTTCTGATATAGTTGCTCCAAGTTTAACTTCTAAGTTGGGATGGTAAAGTACTATGTATTATACCAGGGTGTCAAACTCGTGGCGTCACGGTAGTGTCACATAACGTATCATACCTTTTTCCCCCTTCATTAAACTGGATATGGGCAAGGCCAGCATGTGACTCATCCAGCCTGTGGGCCGCAAGTTTGATACCCCTGTAGTATACTATCACACTTAAAGATTTAGCTTATTGTCAGTTTCTGCTTTTTTTGCCCCTTAAATTAAATAAATTAAGACCACAGGTAGCCTTCAACTTACAACAATTTATTTAGTGACCATTCAAGGTTACAACAGATTGGAAAAAAAAGATTTTTGACTGTTTTTCATACTTACAACTGTTGCAGCATCCCCATAATCACATGATCAACATTCAAATGCTTGGCAACTGATTCATATTTATAAAGTTTTCAGTGTTCTGTGGTCATGTGATCACTTTTTGCAACCTTCTGACAAGCAAAGTCAATGGGGAAGACTGTGTTGCTAACTTAACAGATGCAGTGATTCACTTAACAACTGTGGCAAGAATAGTTGTAAAATGGGGCAAATTTCACTTAATGACTGTCTCACTTGGCAACATAAATTTTGGGCTCTGTTATAGTCATAAGATGAGGACTACCCATATTGGTTTTCAGAGCAGCAAGAGGACTTCCTCTATTTATTCAACACAAAAGCCAGTCCTGAAACCATGATATCTGATAAGAAGATTATGTGAAATGGTATGCTGCTAATTATGGAGGGAATTTAAATCACACCTTAGGAATCAAGGTTATGGCATATGTAACATCTGGGAACATGAATGAGATGCCAAGCTGTGATGCCAAGTGATGAGTGAAGAAGACACTCTGCCTTCTTTGAACCTGCAAGGGGAACTTTTTAATGGTGGAATTTGGGGCTCAGGAGAAAGGAACATCCTGCACTTCACATTAATTGGCTTTATTTAGCCATAGGAGCCCAATATTAGCATATAGGGTAATTGTTAAAAAGTCATTATGCTTCATTTCCTGTTCCAGAATGCAAAAACAAAATAACAAAGCAGCCCACCCCAAAAAGAAAACATCTTGACTGCCTTAGTAGTCTACTCATCACCAATATAGCTGATCCATAAGAATCCAAATGAGAAAGTTTGAAAATCCTAGCTTGTTATTCAAACAAGAGTCAAGTAAATGGATGATTCTAGAAGTTGAAAATAACTAGGAAACCTATGCAAATCCTTATGGATTCAATGATGGGTGGTGCAGAGGCTCAGTGGCTAAGATACTGGGCTTGTCATCTGGAAATGCCAGTAGCCCAGGTTTAAGACCCAAGCACCACATTATGGGGTGAGCTCCTGTTGTCGCCCCAGCTTCTGCCAGCCAAGCAATTTGAAAGCATGCAAATGTGAGTAGATAAATAGGTACCAGATTGGTGGGAAGGTAACAGAGCTCTGTGACATCATGCTGGCCACATGACTGCAAAAATCTCTTCAGTGAGCGCTGGCTCAATGGCCTTGAAACGGAGATGAGCACTGCCCCCTACAGTTGGCAACAACTAGAGTCCACAGGGACTCCGTTATCTTTTTTTATGGATTCATTGCCTCTAAATCACACCTGATAAAATGATGGATAAAATGTGTGTAAAACTTGTACAGAAAAAAACATCACCATGTATTGCTTTATATAGCCGAAAATTTCTATTACAGTAACCTGTAGGCTTGTATTAGCATAATTTTACATTAATAAAGCTACATAAACTTTGTATGTGTCCATTTCAACTGATCTTGGACAGAGTTAATGGAGACATACTGTAAGTGCAGAGTTTGCATACCAAGCTTTAGAATCTTAGCAGTTTTCATTTGGAGCAAATGGTAACATACCATGCAATCTATCAGAATAAAAAATGAAACTTACCATTTCAACTACCATATATTGTATAACACGCCCCCCCCCTTCAAAAAAATTGCTTTCCTACCCAAAAGCACTTATTCCATTTCTCTACTTTTAAGATATAATCAGTATCAATAGCTTAATGTCAAAGCCCAAACCAAGAAATGAGTGAAAGGTATCTGAGTCTATTTTATATCCTAACAAAATATAAAATAGCATTTAAACTTAAAGTCATTTAAACCCATCTCAGACATTTAGATCCTATTCCAATGTGTGAGACATAGTTAACTATCAAGCTGTAGAGTGAGAACTTTCGAGTTCTTTTTCTTTGGCACTTGTTTCAAAATGATTACAGTAAAAAAACCCTCACTAGAAATAATAAAAAAAAAGACTTTGCCACATTTTTAACTGTTGCATGTGCTAAATAGGACATAAAGTCAGTACCACTTCCTTTCTTCTGTAGAAGGTTCAACACTCAGTTCATTGTACTTAGCAAACATAACAGCATTTGAGGCAAAAGCCAAGCAGTTTCCTGCACTGAGTTACAAGAGACATTTTTTCAAAGGCCTTGCAATTTCTCAGAATCTGTACTTTACTGTTAGCATATCTAGAACACATGTTTGAACTAAAAATCTTCAAAGTTGACAAGTTACCAGGAATAACTTATCCTCCTTGTCAGAACTGCCATCTGTACTTAGTGAAAAACCACCACTACTTTATGTTCCCTGTTTAGAATAGCACCTATGCTCTTTTTTTCCACACAGTGAATAAATTGTCTGACTTGGTATTTCCAAACTTATTCATTTGTTACGTCAGTTTCTGGAAATACTCTGCCTCCCAATTCATTGGCACTGTCATACTAAATCACTAATTTCACTAAACCAACGAACCAATGAACTTGGAAAAGTGTTTTTTTATGTTCTACTCTATCCATTGGATCAAGACCTCATTACTGCTTAAGAGAATTGTAAACTTTTGGCTTTCTGCATTTGTCCTCTGCCTCATCATATCTGTTCCTTTTTGCTTTATTAACTCTGTCACGGAATATTCAAAGTCAGAAACAAATGCTGCAAAAACAATATAGATATTTCTTTTGGAGGCAGCTTTATAAATCCTTTGAAAAAAATTGAGAAAAATTAAATGCAATTTCCAAGTTTTTTTTCTTGAATTTCCACTTTAGAATAATGAAAGGATGTTTCTGAAAAGTAAAACAATGTGATGGATAGCAATTCAATTCAATCTCCAAGCAGTCTTGTAAAGTCTACACACCCCACTTAAAATGCTAGTTTGTTTGAGATGTAAAAAAAGATAAGATAAATAACTTCAGAATATTGTTCACCTTTAATATAACATATAAGCTGCATAATTTAATTGAAAAATAAACTGAAATCTTTTAGGGGAGAAAAGAACAATAAAAAACTAATAATATGATTGCATAAGTGTGCATACCTTGTTATATGTAGGGATGTGGCAGTGTTCAGAATTAACCAATCACATTCCAACTGATGTTAGTACACACCTGCCATCAATTCAAGTGATTCTGATCAAGTCTATATAAAATTCAGCTGTTCTAGTAAGGTTTTTCTGACATCTACTCAGTTGCCTTCTACAGCAAACGCCATGGTCTGCAAAGAGCTTACAAAGTATCAAAGGAATCTCATTATTGGAAGGTGTCAGTCTGAAGAAGTATATAAAATTTTTTCCAAGGCTTTAGATATACCATGGAAGACAGTAATCAACAAATGGAGAAAATATGGCACACCAATGACATTACAAAATACCAATTGTCCCTCCAAAATTGATGAAATAATGAGAGGCTGCCAAGAGGCTACAGCAACATTTAAGCCGCTACAGGAACTTATTGTGCACTATATGTAACAACAATCTCCTGTATTTTTCATATGTTTGGACTCTGAGGGTAGGGTGGAAAATAAAGCTTTTTCTTACACAGAAAAACATCCAATCCCAGCTACACTTTGCAAAAACCTACATCAAGTCTGACAAAAGCATGTGGGGAAAAGTGCTATGGTCTGATGACCATAAAATTTTTTTTTGCCCATAATTCCAAAAAAGTATGTTTGGCACAAAAACAACACTCATAAAGGTACACCATACTCACAGTAAATGATAATGGCAACATTATGCTTTGAGGTTGCTTTTCTTCAGCTTGAAGGAAAGTTTTAGTCAAAGTGGAGGAAATTATGAATAGTTGCATATATCAGTCAATTTTGAAACAAAACCTTCAGGCCTCTGCTAAAATGCTGGAGCTGAAGAAGAAGACTTTCATCTTTCAATACAACAACAACTCAAAGTATATCTCTAAATCAACAAAAGAATGACTTCACCAGAAATAGATCAAAGTTTTGGAATAGCCCAGCCAGACCCCAGACCTGAATCAAGTGAAAATCTGTGGGATAACTTGAAGAGGGCTGTGTGTAGAAGATGTTCTTACAATCTGACAGATTTGGAGTGGGCAAACTTCCCAAGACGTGTCATGCTGATAGGCTCCTACTCCAAAAGACTGAATTCTGTTATAAAATCAAAACGTGTTTCAACAAAGTATTAGTTTAAGAGCTAATGGATTATCTAGGCAGTCCTGCCTCCCCTCACCTTTACAGCCTCAAGTCATGTGACAAGAGAGTTCCTTACATAATATCCATACTTGCAATATTTGCAGGGACGATGTTACATTCAGTCAATTACATTTCATGCATTTCTTCTTTCTTTTTCCCCCTTGTGCCCTTCCCTCTCTGAGATGTGTTGGATTAACGAACGATTAGCTAGGGCAAACATTTGCTTTGAAGTACTGTTTGCTCAAAGATGCTATTCCAGGGCATTTGGCAGATAAAGGTTGCTGCAATTGGATATGTCTATTTCAATGAAAAGAAGGACTAGTTGTGACATGAGAGCAGTGTTCCAATATCTCAGGGACTGCCACAAAGAAGAGGGAGTCAAGCTACTCTCCAAAGCACTTGAGGGCAGGACAAGAAGCAATGGATAGAAACTAATCAAGGAGAGAAGCAACCTAGAACTAAGGAGACATTTCCTGACAGCTAGAAAATTGATCAGGAACAATTTGCCTCCAGAAATTGTGGGTGCTCCAATATTGGAATTTTTCAAGAAGAGATTGGACAACCATTTGTCTGAAATGGTATATAGGGTTTCCTGCCTGAGCAGGGTGTTAGACTAGAACAAGGGTGTCAAATTCGCAATGTTATGCTGTCATCATGTGACATATAGTAACTTTTCCCCCTTTGCTATATCAGGGGTGGGCATGGTCAGCACATGATGCATCTGGGCCATGGGCGATGAGTTTGACACCCCTAGACTAGAAGACCTCTAAGGCAGGGGTGAGATTCAAATTTTTAACAACAGGTTCTGTGGTCATGGCTTAGGTTGTGGACGTGGCTTGGTGGTCATGTGACTGGGTGGACATGGCTTGGTGGTCATGTTATTGGCTGGGTGTGGCCAACTCAATATCACTCACATCGAGGCACGCATCTCCTCGCCTGGCCTCTCATGACTCGTAAGTGGGAAAATGGTCATAAATCACTTTTTTCAGTGCCATTGTAACTTTGAATGGTCACTCCACACAAGCAAAGTACCAGCAAAGGAGGGGAAACAAACTCCAGAGAAGTTCCTGAGATAGGAAGTCTAGTCCTGCCAAGAATGTAAAAAGGGTTAACGGAGAGGCAGTTTCTGTAAGCAACACCAGAATGTTTCCTTCCTGCCTTCCTTACAGGATTAGGCCAGTCATTTCTTCTAACAACAGGCTCTCCGAACTGCTTAGAATGTTAACAATCGGTTCTAGCAAATAGGTGTGGACTGGTAGAATCCTACCCCCGCTCTAAGGTCTCTTCCAACTCTGTTTATTCTATTCTATTGTATTTCTATTGTATTTCTATTCTATATATGGTAATAAAGCTATATAAAATTATAATATAAAAAAGCCAATGGCCTACTGCTGATATACTGCCCTAAGTTCCTTTTTTAGCTATCTTTCTACCTGCAAACAGTGCTTTAAACAACACATGCCCTTCTGCTCCTAATACAGCCTTTTTCTTTTCTTCATTCAGTTAAATTGAGTATTCACTAACCAAACCACAATTTATCAGAAATAAATAAGAGAAATTTGGGAGTCTACAGATTATCACGGGAGCTCCACCAATACTGGGCAGTTTACCAGAGAAAGAGAGTCATGCTAGGAACTCTTTTCTACCTAATCATTAGTCTGGGATTCAGTTTTATGACATAAAATAGAAAAGGGGCTTGAATTTTGAACTGATCTAATTTGCAGAGCTAATCTTTGAAAAATAGTTGTCTATTGAAATGTGCACCATATTCCACCAAACACACCACCACCCCTTCCCAACATAACACTTCCCCTCTCAAAAAGTCATCCATATGACTGCACCTACTTTGCTCTGTTCTTTTCATAACAGATACTTGGACAATGTGTGAAGTGCATGGATTTTTTAAATATACAAACTTGGATGATTTAGTCGAAAACAGCTTTGCTCCTATTTAAAGACACTTGCTCTTTTGCATAGGGCTCTGCATTCACTATGGTTTCCATGGTTAAATGTAGCAGATTTACATATTGGCTTGCCAATTGTCTCTTTACAACCATAGTAAGTCAATGACATCATTTATTAGAGAGATAAATGAGAGCAATTAAGCATTATGACTCTAGCTACTGAAAGTTTCTGGAATGAAAGTGTTATTAAAATGACAAAGTGCCCAGTAGAATCTTGTGAAGACATGTTATTTAAGTCCTCAATTCTTAGCTTGTTGGATGACCTCTGATAGCCTTTTGAAAGGTATGTTGTTTACACACACAAGTACCAAATAGCAGGAAGGAGTGACTAATGAATTATTTGATGTTAAAAGAGCTGTAATTTTAAAGACAGGCAGGATAGGTTTAAAAAAAAAATTTCATTCAACTTCATGTAGAATATGTTTAAAAGTCATTTAAAGACAGATAAATGACACGATCAGAAATAAATAGTGGGCTACCTACTATACCCTAGGGTTGCTGGCTTTTTACTTCATAGTAAGAATTAAAAATCAATCAGTCATTTAAAATCTCATTAAAATGGGACCACTTTTGCTTTTGGTAATTTTTAGGCTGTTGCAGCAGAAAGTGGAGAAACTGGACAAAACAAATTTGTTTTGACTGCACTGAAATTCTCATAAAAACGTTTATCATGACAGCCAGTGGGAAATTCTGTGGAGGCCCACCCATCTTAGAGGGGCTGAGGCTGAGAAATACTGATATAAGCCTTAAGAATGATAAATTGATACAAGGAAACATGTAAAGCATCTAAACATGAAAATGTGTGCTCTGAGTAATGAGCAAATACAAATGTTTAAGTATTTTGGAAGAATAAAAACAAGTTCTCTACTGGGCACTTAGTCTCTTTTCAGTGCCACTGTAATCTAAGACCTTTATTCTCTTAATATTAAACAAGAAAATGGTTTTGCTCCATTACATTCTGGAATATAATTATGGAATTCTGCACAAACTTTACTTAACTAAAAATACACACTACACAATTCAGTAAGATCCTGATTGACTTTATAGAGAATAGACCTTTATTTGACCTTAGACTTAGACTTGGAATAGCTTTATTGTCACTTTGGATGTACACTAATTGGCATACATTAAAATGTAATTTCATTGCATACAGCTCTCAAGGGGTCTCCACCTTGAATACACACTACATAAATATACATAAATAAATAAATATTCACATATATTATATGACATGGAGAAACAACAGTTTAGTTTGGATGTATACATGTACATGGTGAGAAAAATGAATCTTTTGAGTTTATAGATAGATGACATAGGGAACAAAGCTGTTACAGAATCTGGTAGTCCTGCTAGAATTTGGATATGAAGAGTTTCATATCCAAAAATAAGAACAGTAGAAAAAGAAAAGATTAATTCATCAATATTATTTAGTTTCATGATATAGCACTAACAGTCATAGGTCAGTTTCTCCATGATGGATAGATATATTGTACCTCTATTTAAGAGATTATATGAATTTCTAAATATGTATTCATATAAATTAGCACTATAACTTGTATATATTTTTATATACTGTAACTTTTATAAGTGCCCTATTTTTGGTTGCTATTCCCTTCATGTTTTTTGTTTGTTTGTTTGTTGGCAATCCAATATGCCTTCATGGAAACAGGGACAGCTCTTTTAAATAAGGATTACATCAAATATATTTGTACATTGAGAAAGTCCTGCTGCTGTCCAAAACATGCAGGATGTAGCGAGCTGGATATAAACATGGTATGTACGGTCTTTCTATTTTAAAGCTAAATGTTCATATTTTCCAATGAAAATAAGGAGGTGCACACACATATGTTGCCTATCACCTTCATCTCACCTTTGTGCAATTCTGATATAATATGGCAGAATGATTGCTACTATTTAATTAAACAGAAATCTGGATTAACTCCAGCTGCAAACCTTGTAATCTGTCATAGTGTGTTTGGGGAAAGGGGGGTGTCCCCCCGGCCCATATTTCATTTCAAGATGGAAATCTGTTCTCTTTTCAATTGATCTACATGCTGCAATATGGTTTCTTTGTCATTTGAATGACTTTTTTCAAGTCTTCTTTGGAATATCAGTTAAACTCTATCTCCAGCTTCCTTTGATTTTTATAGAACTGAACAAATACCTAGCCAATCATTTTAAAACATCAACCATTCAGCTAAGGTCTATTATTGAACCCAATAATCCAGACACATTCTTATAATACAGTCTTGTTCATGTAGAATTAGGTCCTATTGAATTTGATGCACATTATTTTCAGGGAAAGGAAATGAGGACTGTATAATAAGTTATAAACATGCTAGTTCTATGCATGTTTATTGGGAAATAAACCCTGCTGAATTCAACTTCTATCAGATAAGCATGCATAGAATTGCAGTTTATGTTTCAATTTACAATTCACAATCACCCGAAAACATGGTGTATGGTAATAATTCAGCCTCTGTCTTTTTTCAAGGGCTCCTTAGAAAGAAATGTTTGCATAAACTCGATTGAACATGGGTAATAGCTGCTACTAAGGCCTACCTTGTGGCTATTTGTAAGGCGAAGTGTAAATACTTCTCCACACTAATTGTGTCTGCAGACAATCGCCCAGCAATCCTCTTTAAGGTGAGCCGTCTCCTCCTAGGGAAGGAAAAGATTGAGGTCCACCTGAAGGGGCGCGCTGAGGAATTTGTGGATTTTCTGGAAGACAAAATTGCTCGACTTCATTCCCAGTTAGATGCCGGCGTGGTTGCTGATCTGGTGGAAGCTCCTGAGGCAGGTTCTTGCCCTGTTATCTGAGAATGGTTTGACCCTGTTGCTTCTGAGGAAGTGGACAGAATCCTAGGGAGTATGCGCGCAAGCACCTGTATTTTAGACCCATGTCCCTCCTGGCTTGTGAAATCTTCCAGGAGGTGACAGGAGGGTGAACTCTGGCAATGATTAATGCTTCTCTACAGGAGGAGGCAGTGTTCCAGCACTTTAAGGAGGCTGTGGTCCACCCACTTCTTAAGAAACCATTGCTGGACTCCACCCGGTTGAATAATTTCTGACCTGTCTCCAATCTTCCCTTTTGGGGGAAGGTTGTTGAGAAGGTTATTGATTGTGCAGCAGCTCCAGAGGTTTTTGGATGAAATGGATTATCTCGACCCCTACCAGTCAGGATTCAGACCTAGATTTTGGACAGAAACAGCATTGGTTCCACTTTTACATGATCTCTGGTGGGAGCGGGATGGGGCTAGTGCATTCATCCTTGCTCTACTTGACCTTTCAGCGGCTTTTGATACCATTGACTATGGGATTCTCCTGGGGCAGCTTTGGGGAATGGGAGTGGGAAGCCTTGTGCTGTCTTGGTTCACTTCCTTCCTCTGTGGCCACTCTCAGTCAGTGTTGATAGGAGGGGAGAGATCTAACCCTCGCCCACTGCTTTATGGGGTTCTGCAGGGCCCAGTACTCTCTCCACTCCTGTTCAACATTTATATGAAGCCACTGGGTGAGATCATCCGTCACCATGGACTGAGGTATCACCAATATGCTGATGATGCTCAGCTGTATGTCTTGGCCTGTGGTGAGTTAAGTGTTGCTGTATCCTCCCTCTCTCAGTGCCTGGAGGCTGTTAGGGGCTGGATGGGGAGCAACAGATTGAAACTAAATCCTTGCAAGACTGAGTGGCTCTGGGTTTGGGGTTAGTTGGCTCAGGGAGAATTACCACCTTTAGTCTTGGATGGGGTAGTACTATCCCAAACAGACCCTGTGTGTAATCTAGGGGTTTTCCTGTACTCATGACTCCTGTTCGAAGATCAGGTGGCAATCATGGCCAGGATGACCTTTGCACAACTGTGGGTTGTGTACCGGTTACGCCCTTTCCTGGATCAGCGGTCTCTACTCACAGTTACTCATGCCCTGGTCACTTCCTGTCTTGATTATTGCAACATGCTGTACATGGGGCTGCCCTTGAAGAGCATCTGGAAGCTCCAGTTGGTGCAAAATGCAGTGGCCCACATGGTTTTGTGCAGACCCCGTGTGCACATGTGTCATCTCTCCTGCAGGAGTTGCATTGCTTGCCGATTTGCTCCCAGTTTGCAATTCAATGTGCTGTTGTCACCTTTAAAGCCCTTTTGGGTCCGGGTTATCTGAGGAAACATCTCTTGCCAGGCACATCTACCCGACCCATTAGACCGAGGAGGCAGGGAATGTTGCAGGTCCTACCCCTGAGAGAGATACACCTGGTGGGACCCAGAAGAAGGGTCTTCTCTGTGGTGACTCCCTCTCTCTGGAACATCATTCCCCCAGAGATTAGAATGGCCCCCACTCTAGAACTCTTCCAAAAGGCACTGAAGACCTGGTTTTGCCAGAGGGCCTGGGGAACCCAGAGAGGGATGGAGCTCATCAAATAGCTAGTGTGATCTGCTGTTGTTGGGGCAGGGAGTGGGAGTTGTTGTTGTTTTTTTTCCCAAATTTTGTTCTATTGTACTTTACTAATTAATTTGATTCTTTTTGTTAGTTTTTATTGTTTTTTATTTTTATTTTTTGTTTTAAATATGGTTTTACATTGTATAAGCTGCCTCAAGTTGCCATGGACGATTTAAGGTTCCTTTCCAATTTTCATTTGCTAAAACAAACAAGTAATAAAAAGTACTCTGTTCTTAGAGGATCTAAGCCAATATGGATTAATTATTCCCTCTGCTATCGCTGTCTCGTTTGTTTCTTTGCTGTAGACCAAAACATAGATGAAGTCATTAAGGTATAAAGATTCTTTGCTCCCAACCAAATATTTAATTTTAAATTAGTAGTTTTTCATAGAAACTAGCAAACAGCAAATTATATTCTTTTAAGTGGGATTTGCAACATCACGATTCCATCCAGGCATGCCAATCTCATTTCTGGAAAACTCTATTTCATCATTTCTCTTTCATTTTCTAGTCTTTCCTTTTCTTCAGTCAATATCACAAAACATGATTAATTCCTCCCTTTTCCCCTAAAAATGTCTCTGGATTTCTGCCATTCTGATTTACTACTTCCCCTATGTGTTAGCACCTCCCTCTAGTTAATACATGGTACTTTCCCCCCCACACCCCTGGAACATCCAACTCAGAGAATGAGTTTATGATCAGCAGGTGTAACATAAAATGATGATGGCTTAGCACTGAAATTTCTACTAATAGCAGCTTAGTGCTTTACATAGGCATTTCATTTTCAAGAGGGTTAGAAACACATTCAGACATATTCAAACATCTGTTTATTTCTTTGTTCATCTGATATAGACATTGTCACTTTCATGGATGCACATATATACCGATTCCCGTGCCAGTCATAGGGAGACCATTCAGTTGGGAAATTAATTCTCTCCCTAGCCAAGAGATATTAAAAAATTAATGTCAGATGGGAACAAGTAGACCTTAAGTTTTGTTAAGCAGCAATTGATGTTTTTAAAGAAGGTTGTTTCTTTACCAGGTTGGAGACAGCACAATTAAGGTAGTACATTAGTAAATCAGAGAGAGCTAAATGTCCACATACAGAGATCCCCTGGGCCAAATGGAGAGTTTTTACTGGCCACAGATTCCCCATCTGCCTTCTAATTACTTCACAACACTAACTCTGAGCATGTTTTTCAATGTAGTCAGCTGAAATGTGCAGTTGTGAGTCATCAAATAGCTATAGCAATAGTACTTAGACTTATATATTGCTCCACAGTGCTTTGCAGCACTCTCTGGGTAGTTTACAATGTCAGCATATTGTCCCCATCAATCTGGATCCTCATTTTACTGATTTCAGAAGGATGGAAAGTAAGTTAACCTTGAGCCCATCAAGATCAAACTGCTGGTTGTGGGCTGAATTAGCCTGCAATACTGCATTCTAACCATTACATCAATATGGCTCATGTTAAATGATAATAAATTTGTTCGTCCTCATACAATTCTGTAAAGAGATGATAGATATTTTTCTAAAAAATGACAAATCATCAAATGAATTCTATTTGATGGTTGTAACTGAAGGCCTGCATGAACAGTCTGTATAATGGGGCTTCTGCTACATTTCATAGAATGTGGATGATTAGGAGTCCATATGATATGATCTTCTCATGGCTTCTTCTGCCATTCTAGGAAGAAAAGATAGGATGGCTGCATTTTGTCTCATGATTGAGTGTTCTGGGAGACATTTCATTGAAAGCTCTTTGGTTAGAGAAAGTAAATTACACCAAGCAGGGAACAGAGAAAGAGCTGTGAGCTACATTTTATATACTTTTAAAATTGACTGTAAAAGAGGGATATGTTTTGAACCTCAGTTGCTTTGAACTTTCATAGACTGAAAAATGAAGAAGGATGAAAACGTAATTACCAGTTGGATGGAAATTTCAGTTTACAAGCAGTAAAGGAGTAGTCAAATTTGCCACTAAAAGCAGTAAACAAATTCATAAACCTTCCCAATTTCCTACAAAATATATATCTTTTGTTTTATTGTCTTGAAGGATTAAGGTAATCCCAAAAATCCCCATAGTTTTTCTAGAAAGCATCAACAGCAGCATGAACAGCAGAAGACTCAAGGAGGTCTCTAAACAAGCAATGATAAATAAGAAAAAAAGAACAAAAAAAATCCGAACTAAAAAAAAATCCAAACCAATTATGAAAATGACTGAAAATAGCTCTGATCAGTTATGACAATGATTACAAAAAGATGAATAATGAAAAAATGAAAGTTTCCATTGTTTATAATATTTTACATTATTTTATTGCATTCTTCTCATCCTAAATGTTTTCGTTTCATTAAGCAGTGAATTTCAGTCTGAAGATATTTCTAATCAAACTCCTAAATTAAGCTTGTTGTAGAAAATACATATTCACTATCTAGAGGTATTTTATATTGTTGTTTTCAGTCGTTGTCATAGCGATTGGTTCTATACTTCTGAAATCGAGGTTCTAGCTTCTATGAAGGACAGAATAAAAACTGGAAAAGGGATAAATTAGTCCTCATGCTTAAAGCCTGCAGATAAAATTTTATCAATGTTCCTTTTATAAATTGACAAACAGAGAGCAAGGTCAAGTTGTACATGCTTGAACTGACATGCCAATCTGCCAGCAGTCATATGGTTCTCATATGGCACCACTCCACAGATGCCAGGAAAATGTGAGAACTTTCTGGTGCGATTCATTTTATTTTTCTGAATGTCATGTTTTCCTGTGTAATATATGTACATGTGTGTGTGTGTGTGTGTGTCTATGTGTATGACTATTACACACACACACACACACATACAGAGAAAGGGAGATATAGAAAGATAGGATAGTTTTTTTCTTATGTTATATGCATAAGCAGCTTTTATTCAGAGTTGAAAATGAACAATTCCTTTCTTTAAAACAATGAGACTTTTATAAAAATGATCAAAATACACCCATGATCATATTTTGCTTGTACTGAGATTTGGAAACATCACAGGCATTTTATTGTGTCTGTTTAAAGAGGGGGAGGAATCAAAACAAAACCCTGTTGACCCTCCAATAAGGATATTTAGAAATATCTGCCAGATTGAGAATTTATTAACATTTCAGGAACTGACCAATGTGTAGATGCAACACCACAGTTGTTACTTGCATCAACAAGTCAACAATGTCACAGCTCCATTTCACAGAACAACGTGATCCAATTGCATTTGTTAAATAGACCATAATGGTTTACTGAAGTTAAAACTCAAAATTCAGAAATTGTTAAAAATATGTATTGCTACAGTTGATCAGCTAAAGAGCTGTTAGAATCTTTTGTGTCACATCCAATGCACTTCACATTTGTTTGCTTCTTCTCTTTAAAGAATAAAAAAGAACATATAACATACATTTTTTTTTCAAAATAAGATGTATAATTTTATAAACTAAGGTGTTTTAATAAAATTACCATGTTGTCATTAAAGTTACATTTTTTATAAGGCGATTAGATAAAAGACTAAACATCCTTGCACCTCTTTAATACTATAAGCGTTTAAGTATTTGGATATTTTTTCTAAGAAGATAACTGGCTTCCAGGGACACAATGAAGATTATTATTTTTTCTGAGCCATTGTTACTGTAAAATGCCTAGAAAAATGCTATAAAAGATTCAAGTAGAATTGATCCAAACATGTTCCCTAGAGTTTGAAGATGTCTGTCTTGTAGATAGATGGCTCTTCTATTCAATCTCCTTGATTTTAAGCAGGCAGAAATGACCAGAATTCTCTTGCATCTATTGTCTGCTCAAAAAGAGTACATAAAGGATAGAATTGATGTTTAAGTGTCTAAAGCAGGGGTGTCCAACCTTGGCAACTTTAAGACTTGTGGACTTCAACTCCCAGAATTCCTCAGCCAGCAATTCTGGGAGTTGAAGTCCACAAGCCAGCAATTCTGGGAGTTGAAGTCCACAAGTCTTAAAGTTGCCAAGGTTGGACACCCCTGGTCTAAAGCATATTAAGGTGATATTTTGTACCTCTGTTTTTTCTACTTCTTTTCTGTTCTACCGAGATTAAATTATTTTGTCTAAATAATCTTGGATGTTATCTGCTAATATACCTCTGAGTAATTTAAGCATTGTAGGCAGGTATCCTATTCACATCATTCATTACAGGTGCCCGGTCTTTGTGGGGCATTAGTTTCAATGCTTGCAATCTGTGTCTATCTACTTGTGATTCTATACATGCTATAATCTTCTCTCTTAGTTCTTCTTCATTGGTGATGGTCGGGAAATGTCAATTCATAGGATGTTTCAGTGCTAGCCTGAACTGGATAAGTTGTTATTACTTCTAAGTTATTAAATCTATAGTTCACACCAGCTGTTTGCTATAGATTATCAATTGATATCTGAGTTTCTTCTACTATTGTACTATTGTTTTGAGGCTTTTCATTTTCACATTTTTTCAGAATCTCTTCTAGTACCGTTTCCACGAATATTTTATTTCTGATAATGAATATTCCTTGATCTGCTAATTGTTATTTAGTGGTATTTAAGTTTGATTAAATTCTTTTCTAATGTTCAAATATTTGTCATTAAATAGCCTCGCTTTGTTGGTTCCAATTTATAATAGCAGGTCATAATGGTACATTTTTCAAATACAGTATACTTTTGTCTGTGGTTGTTATTTTTCCATTAATCTTACAGAGCTGGGTCCTGGTTGCAAACTGAGTCCTGTTTCCCATTTTTTGACAGATGTCCAGGAACTCAAATATTTAATGTGATCCACACTGACCTGGATGACAACAAATGTTATATGAGTCTTCTTTTGTTTTCTCACCCTATTAAATGGTTGGTGGATATACTTAGTCTGGTTCTTCTAAGCTAAAACCTGTCTGGCATGTGTGATCCTTCTGATAGAATATACTTCTACCAACATAGTAATCAATCTTATCAGAGCATCTCAAATCCCTTCCCACAACAAGGAAGTATCCATGGGGAGGATAAAAAAGTTTACAAAGTTAAAGTTACTACTACTACTACTACTACTACTACTACTACTACTACTACTACTACAACTATTATGATTGTTGTTGTTGTTGGACTGGTAAAAACTTAGCAGTTCAATTCCGAACCAAGGGCCTAAGAGCTATTAAGATAATATCTGAGTATAGAGGCAGTTCCAAGTAAGGAAGGCTTGTAGGCGGTGAGTTGGAACACCTCTGCGCCTGCGCAAAGTGCGCTTTTGCTTCGCATGTGCACGAAAGTGTGTGCACGTGCACAAAGCACGCCCACCAAGGCACGCCTACCAAACCAGTGGTAAAACTTTTTGAATCCCACCACTGTATTGGAACAACCATTGATTTCTTCCTCCACAATCGCTCAACTTCAATTGGCAGATTGTGGTATTTTGTTATTTCTTTCTAGCTGCTTCTCTTCGATTCATGCATCACCTGGTATTGCAATATCAATGAACCAGACTTTTTTCTTTTCCACAATGTTGGGCCAGATGTCTGTCTGTTTGGTTTCAAAAGTCCCACAAGATCTTGACCTATTAATTTTCAAGAACTTTGGTGTTCCCAATAATTTGGCTGCATTCGAACCCAAATTTCTGGCAAAGCTTCCCATGTATGATTTTGGCAACTTGGACAATGTAGTCTGTGAGGTTTTGCTGCAGCCACTGATAAGGTGATCCATTGTTTCATCTTTCTCTTTGCATAAATTACATTTGCTGTTGTTACTGACATGTTGAATTTTTGCTTTTATCGAATTGGTCTGCGGGGCTTGTTATTGGGCAGCCAAAATGAAGCCTTCAGTTTCTTTCTTTAGCACCTGGATCTCAACCATCTCCATGTTAGCTTTGTATCTACCTTTCCTTCAATGTCCTTCGGGTATTGACTGGCATAGGCTTCTTTTTCCAGTTAGAAACTTGATGCCCAATGTTTTCTTTCAAAATCTCATTGTTTTACCCTTGTCCAACTCCTTCAGCAAAGGCTCTTTTCCTTTTTATATGTAGTCATTTAAACTGTGCTTTTCTCTTCCACAGCTTGTTTCACTTTCCTATTTTCTTTTCTTTTTTTGTATTTTATTCAATAAAAAAATAAAAATGTTTTTTAAAATTATTATTATTAATCATAGCACAGTCAGCCAGATGTTCAGAGTGGATTTGCCAGTTTTGTCTATCTATTGAGTCCTTACCAAGGACATGAGATAGGCAAATCTGGATGTTTGATGGTATTACACATATAGTTGCAGGAAGGAAGCAGTCCCCAATAAAGATGCCTTTTGCAATTGACTGATGGTGATTTTGTCAATGCCAATGGTGTTCAAGTGGTGCTCCAGTTGCTTTGGGATTGTACCCAAGGTGGCTATTACTATTGGTACTGCACTTGCTTGCCTTTGCCACAGTCATTCTATCTCTATTTGAAGGTATTGTATTTTGTTATCTTCTACAATTCTTTCTCTTCTGTTCAACTCTCTCCAGGCACCGCCACATGCACTATCCAGACTTTTTTTGTTTTTCTTATCAACAATTGTTAAGTTTGTTTGTTTGAATTGTAAAGAGAGCAATTATTTAATTTAAGTCATTTTCTATGATTTCTCTATTTTATGGTCCCGCCAGTTCTTACTTGCGCGCAAAGATATTTGTGTAGATCTTCCAATGCACCATTGTTGCTACAGTACTTTGTCAGGCTGCTGCTTGTAGTAAATCTGGGTGATCTTCTTATAGCAGCTTACCAGGTGGTCCACTGTTTCTTCAGCTTTTTTTGCATAGACAGCACTTAACTGTCTGTTGCTATCTTTTAAATTTTAGCTTTGTATGCATTTGTCCTTAAGGCTTGGTCTTGTGCAAGTCTTGTCCTGAGACTTGGTTTCAGTCTCTTCAACTTTCCTGCTCTTAACCATTGCCATATCTTGTTGTTACCTGCTCTCGTTGTTGTTGTTGTTGTTGTTGTTGTTGTTGTTGTTGTTGTTGTTATCCATATCATTATCTGTAATACAAAGTGATATACGCTAACTCTCAAATCCAACATAGATATTTACTTTTTGCTTTATTAAGTCATTATTCAATTATTTAAATTATATATTCATGGAACCCCCTTCTTAATATTACAGAAGAGTAGAATTGCATGTTACAGTTGCTTAAATATGAGTTACAGTTATGGTCCTTAAACTATGTAATGACAATTCCATTCCCTGAAATTTATATAAATCTAAATGTTCTTATTGTTATTTCTATAGCTGATGGCACTGCAAATGTTTTTATAGTTAAGTGTGTCTTCTAGAATATTTGTATTCAAACCAAGTGTGACACAAAGCAGTCTATGAAATATGAGAATTCAGTAATTTTGCTGGCATAGATTCTAAATGGCCCAATGCACAAAAGACAGGAAAGAGCAAACATTTTTCCCCACTGGGCTCTGCACAGTGAATCTTTAATGTTAACCATCATTGCTGATATTTTTCCACTGAGTGCAATAGAGAAGCCTAGAGGTTTGGGATGGACAAAAAGGAAAAACATATTGCTTTTGAAAAACATAGAACTGAAAGGCAGAAATATTATAGTAGTGGGGTAAATGATGTTGTTCTTAAAGCAGTAAAATGCAAAGCAACTGCACTCTTTTAGCATTTGATGAAGTTTAACAAATGTACTTATTATTGATATTAATACAATAAAGATTAAAATACTTTGAGAGTACACACCTAAGCCTATTTACAGAGTTTTTTTAACAGCTCAAAATGAGGAGGTTTTTTTGTGGAAATGGTCTCCAGCACTCTCTATAGCAGGGGTGTCAAACTTGGCCACTTTAAGACTTGTAGACTTCAACTCCCAGAATTCTCCAGCCAGCTATTTGGAGTTTGGAGACCTCTGCTCTATAGCAGGGGTGTCAAACTGAAGGCCCGTGGGCTGCATCCAGCTCATGAGGTGCATAGATCTGGCCCACCAGACCACTCTGAAACAGCGAAGGACCAGCCCGTGATGCTTCTGTCAGCGAAAATGGGCTTCCGGTCTCCATTTTTGGCTGGGATAGCCTCCTGCAACCCTCTGCCAGTGAAAACAGACATTGGGAGGGCCACATGCAGGAGCAGATACAGCCCATTTTTGCTGGCAGAGCGCTCGTGCCATACAGATGCCCCTGACACAAGTAACATCAATCTGGCCATGCCCACCCTGGTTACGCCTATCCCTGCTCCCTGAGATCAAAAATAACCCTGATGTGGCCCTCAATGAAATCAAGTTTGACACCCCTGCTCTATAGGTAATCCTTCAATGGGAGCAATAGCACTGAGAACAGACTCATATTTTTCCTTCTGGTTGCCAAAAGAAGTTCCTTGACTTCTTAAAGATGAACAGAAAAAGAGGGATTGGGGTTACAGATATAACAGATTGTCTTTCAAAATGCTATTGGAACCTCTTTTTAAAAACTAAATTTCAACCATGTACACATGTAGTTTGCCCAGAGCCCTTTTGTTCCTTAAAAAAAAAAAAAAAGAACAAGAGAGAACGATCCCCATTTTGTAGCCAAAGGCTTTTCTTCCCCTTTAGTGTCATGTATCTAAGGAAAATTCACAACAAAATGTCACTTTTTGCTTCAAAATTCAAGTCCAGATATTTTTTGAAATCATCCAACAACTTATCTTGCTTTTAGATTTTTTTTAATAACTAGGAACTATTAAGAGACACCTTTACGAATACAACTAAAAAGCTACCTATGCCTATTATGACACCTTAGGATAATTAATCCCATAAGATAAATATTTATTGCTGAAGAATCACTTCCTAGCCACTATTAGAAACTAGAGTTTCAGTTGGTTTCGGAAAAACCCAGAAGAAATAAAAACATGTTCTCAATAATAATGAAGAATCTTAGCAAACATTTGTCAAATTATCCTAATCTACAGTCTTACATTGCTATTGCTGCTTTTGTGCCTGAGTTTATTATTTCAATTTCCTTTGATTTTGTACACTCTAATTGTATTTCCACAGCTATTTTCTAAAGCAAATGGATCAATGTACAATAAGGTTTATAGGGCACATTCTGCTTCCCTTTTTGAAGAATTAACTATGCCTGTACATTAATTTCTTCTGTGATGGAAGTTTGAGAAGGAGAGATAAGAAGAGAAAGGTTGCTGCTTTTTCCTTGATTTTGCCATATTGCCTGGATCACAGCCCCACTCAAATGAAACAGCCATCTGGTTGCTGTGTATTTAAAAAAAAAAGGGATTTTGTCAAACAAAGAAGCTACCTTTCTTCTATCTCAGACCATGCATCCGTTGTCTCAGATTTTTATTTAATACAATCTCTGAGCAGAAAGATCAGAAGCTGTCCTATACAAACCCATTTAGCTTTGGTCTGATCAGTCCTGTAAAGTCAAAGCCATAATAGAGGCTATGGCCAGCATTGTATTGATTTCAGTGGGAACTTTGTTTTACTGGAGTTCTCAAGTCTCTGCTCCTATCCATCTGGCATGCATTACTTGTGCTCAAAATGCAAGGAGACTCAAAACTGATAATAGGCTAGTACTCCCATGGGCTCTGCCCCGCATCTTGGCATTTTCACTCTTTTGATATCTATCTGAGGTTTTGCCAGGGAATCTGGAAAGAGTAGGGTAAGGATTGTGTATGCAGGACTTGGCTCTTTAGATTCAATAGCTTCCATAGCTACCCTTTCTTAACCATTTTGTCCAAGGATGAGCCAATGGGGTAGGAAAGAAGGAAAGATATCAGGATGTAAGATGTTCTTTACCATATATTTTAAACATCATTAGTTTACAGTCTCATCACAGTATTTCTGTTTAGGCTATTTTACACCAAAATCAAGCCTTACACATACCTTTCCATATTTTTCTGTCCTTGCATTCTTGCCTCACCTTGTCTATTCATTCTTTAATATGTATGTATATTCACTGAAAGATATAAATCAATGTATAAGCCCAGCCACATTACAGAAAGCATAGAGAAGAAATAAGTAATAACTAAGTGTGATTAGAAAATGGAAAGATATATAGCTAAATCTAATTTATATCAGCACAATTCACTATATCTCTGTAAACCATTCATGTCTCTACCCCTTATATATACCACCTTATTTTCATCTACTGCCTTAAATTATCACCTCCCTTTTTTTTTTTTTTTTTTAGCATCTATCAACACAAACCATTCATGACTTCTGGATCTTCCCCCTTTGTCTCAGGCCAATGACACTTCCTTCATATACTTGTTTTGTGATTCAGTCTATATTTATTCCCTCTACATGATCAGACCACCCCACTGTGTTTCTTATTGGTCACTCCTTTTTGCATTCAACTTACGTTCATTCACCATTCATTTTTTACCTATCCCTTCTTCTCCTGCCTACACTTAAGTACCTCATTTTCCACAGCATTCCACTTATTTTTAATGATCCCAACTTACCCAATTGTCATTTCCATTCCACAAAGTAAACAGAATTGCACTGTTAGACAAAGCCATTTTTCTTTGAACAATCATTTGGTCTTCACAACCAATGTATATTACCAATTACTCTTCTACCAACCCTTGCATGTTTTAAACATTCTCCATCCATTTTACCACGTTCTGTTAACATTTTGTGCTTTCTTCATTTTTAATACATTTCTGTGGTTGCAGAAGCTACACTTAAAGCTTTATCATTTTTCAATATGCTCATGTTATTTATTACCTATTCCATCTTTTCCCCCCGTGTGCAATAATATTTGTAGCAATCATTTCAATACTACTTTTTAATATGTCACTATCATTCCCATACAAATATCTAAAATACTGTTTTTAAACATTTTTTCACTTCAGTTTTAACTGAAATAGCATCACTTTCATTTATTCAACTCTTTTCACCCTCTTCTAAACATTTCTTTAAAATTTCCATTATCATAACCCTAAAAATGATGTTTATGGAGATTCTCAGTCATCCAGGTCACTGTTATCCCAACATGCTCTTTCAAAGGGCAATTGGACTTCTTTTGCTTTTCTTGAAGACATTTTGATTCTTATCTAAGCAGTTTCTTCAATTCTGACTGAATGGTGGAGGATGGAAGTATTCACTTGAATACTGTGAAGATGATAACATCTATCTCTTGTTTACACCAGTCCTTTCAGCAGTTCCAAGAATGTTCCACACATATTTATACTATTCAAATGACTCTGAGGGCATAGATAAACCTCCAAGTGGCCTCAATATCTCTCAGAAAGAGTGTTAACAACCAGATGACTGAAAAGAATATAAATCCGTCCATCCTCCACCATTCAGTCAGAACTGAAGAAGCTTCTTGGATAAAAAGAGAAATGTCTTCAAGCAAAACAAAGAAAGTCCAGTTGCCTTTTGAAAAAGCACTTTGGGACAGCCTAAAAATTGTGCCTGAGTAATTTTACATACTGTAGCATGCCAGCTTCATATTATTTTGTTTTTACCTTTTTTTAGCTTTTAAAAGTACTGGTACTGGTAACTTCTGAGTGTCAAAGTTTCACTGCCACATTGATGCTTGCATGTTTATCTGTTCATTAAACATTATTCAGAGAAAGAAATGCAATGTGTGTGTATAGCATAAGGCAAAGATCACAAAGCAGCTTCAAATAGCACCTCACTTGGAACATTATGAAGAAAATTGGTCTCCAGCACTCTCTATAGCAGGGGTGTCAAACTTGGCCACTTTAAGACTTGTAGACTTCAACTCCCAGAATTCTCCAGCCAGCTATTTGGAGTTTGGAGACCTCTGCTCTATAGCAGGGGTGTCAAACTGAAGGCCCGTGGGCTGCATCCAGCTCATGAGGTGCATAGATCTGGCCCACCAGACCACTCTGAAACAGCGAAGGACCAGCCCGTGATGCTTCTGTCAGCGAAAATGGGCTTCCGGTCTCCATTTTTGGCTGGGATAGCCTCCTGCAACCCTCTGCCAGTGAAACAGACATTGGGAGGGCCACATGCAGGAGCAGATACAGCCCATTTTTGCTGGCAGAGCGCTCGTGCCATACAGATGCCCCTGACACAAGTAACATCAATCTGGCCATGCCCACCCTGGTTACGCCTATCCCTGCTCCCTGAGATCAAAAATAACCCTGATGTGGCCCTCAATGAAATCAAGTTTGACACCCCTGCTCTATAGGTAATCCTTCAATGGGAGCAATAGCACTGAGAACAGACTTCACTTGGAACATTATGAAGAAAATTTTGAAGCTTTACCAAGCTTCAATAAATAATGTCCTGTTTTTTCATGACAGCCTAGTAGAAGCTGTCTAGCTTTACGTAATGGTAAAGACTGACCCTGGAAAGGTCTACTGAGAAAAACATTTGCATCTTGCTTCAAAAGATAAATGATTTCCCACAACTGAAGACAAAGGTCGCATAATATGATTATGTCTACCAAATGGCCAGACTCAAATTGCCCTTCTTTGGACACATTATGCAAACACCCAGCTCCCTTGAAAAGACTCTAATGCTGGGAATGGTGGAAAGAAAGAGATAACCAGCAGGAAGATGGATAGACTCAGTGTTGAATGCACCATTGGGAGACTTTAAGGACCAGATTAGGGACAGATTGTCATGGAGAAAATCTCTCTGTGTGGACACAAGATTGAAAACAACTTGATGGCACAGAATAACAGAATAACAGAGTTGGAAGGGACCTTGTAGCTCATCTAATCCAACCCTCTGCCCAAGCAGGAGATCCTACACCATTTCTGACAAATGGTAGTCCAGTCTCTTCTTGAAAGCCTTCAGTGATGAAACTCTGAAGGCAGCTTCTGTTCCATGGGTTGATTGCTCTCACTGTCAGAAAATTCTTCCTTATTTCCAGGTTGAATCTCTGCTCTTTGTGTTAACCTAGGTTTAGCATGTTGTGGGAACCCAACCAGAGGGCCCCAGCCTCTTTCCCCAGGCATGACTAATCGAAAGACCTGATGGCCAGCTCAAGCAACCCCAATTCAGACCTCCTCCTCCATCATCATCCCTGCTTTACTGTTCAACTACAAAGCTTTGACACCTTATGGATGGTTCTTGATCTTTGTATGAGCTTGAGCTGAAAGGTCTTAAAATAGAGGATTTTCCTTGCAAATATATTTAGTATCCTAATCATCTCTTGCTTATGTCACTCTGTGGACAAATGAAGGTCAGGACAGACTATTATGAGTTTAAAATATTTTCAAACTCAAAGCAGTCATTTTTACTGTCATGGGCTCTGAACAAAACATAAATTTCAAAGTTTTGTCCTGAGTTCCCAACAAGGCATTCCATAAATATTCTGGGTTTAGGATAAAATGGTATATAGGCAGAATCTCATCTGCCATCATCAGGCTTCTGTATTGTGTCTGACTCACAGACAAACACAATACAGAAGCCTGATGATGGCAGATGAGATTCTGCCGAAACGTTGCTACAACCTTAAAAGCACAACTATAATGACATGGGAAAATACCCGAACAAAGCTGAATATCATACATACATACATACATACATACATACATACATACATACATAATCATTTTGTAAAATCTTGCTTCGGCAGAATCTCATCTGCCATCATCAGGCTTCTGTATTGTGTCTGACTCACAGACAAACACAATACAAAAGCCTGATGATGGCAGATGAGATTCTGCTGAAACGTTGCTACAACTTTAAAAGCACCACTACTATGACGTGGGAAAATACCCGAACAAAGCTGAATGCCATACATGTAAGTACCGCTGAAAACTTAAGAAAAAAAATATATATATATATATATATATATATATATATATATATATATATATATATATATATATATATATATGTGTGTGTGTGTGTGTGTGTGTGTGTGTGTGTGTGTGTGTGTGTTTTATTAAGTTTTCGGTACTTACATGTATGGTATTCAGTTTGTTAGGGTATTTTCCCACGTCATTGTAGTTGTGCTTTTAAAGTTGTACAACTATAATGACGTGGGAAAATACCCGAACAAAGCTGAATATCATACATACATACATACATACATACATACATACATACATACATACATAATCATTTTGTAAAATCTTGCTTCCATTGTTGTATTCTGAGAAGTTTTTAAAAATCAAAAATCATCCTGTTGAACAATTTATCCATAGCTCGACTAGTAAGTAGCACTCAGAAAGAATTTTTGAACTATTTATTTTTATAATTTTTGGTTATAAGTTCCCACTTGTTCTTTTAAGATCCATACATACATGAAACATTTTATATTTCAGGAGAGGAAACAAATTCATTTTCCATTTTCTGTGAGAAATGGTGCCCATGGAGGGGAACTGATATGGTGGACTCAGTTTCCCAGGAAGGAAAGCCCACATGCCATAAAGGGGGAGGGAGACAAGAGATAGTATAGTCCAGAGCTGGATAGGAGACAGAGGCAGTGGGTAGAGATAGATACTCTGTCAACTCTGAATCGAACCTGGCTAAAGCCATCATCTGCTGCTTCACAGATGCCATGAACTATGGGGAGAGGAGGATGGGGGGAAATAGCTTGACCATCTCGTAGACAAAATAAAGAGCTCTTCCTTGGAAACCAAGGTCATCCCAACAGGTGACAGTTGGAGGAGGAACAGAAGTGATTGAGGGAGCCCACCACCTTCTTTGATTGGACAATGTGATCTGTGACACTTGGGGAGGGAAACTTTTGCTCTTTTGATTACATGGTAACCACGGAAAACTTTTAGAGTTGGTTTTCACTAGCTGTGCTGATATGATGTGTCCAATTAGCATGTTCTCTGAGGAACATTCCTGCCTTGGATTCTGATTTTATTGGATGTGTTACTCAGAACACTGACATATTTAGCAAGCACAGGGATTATAGAGACAAAGGGTGCCTTTTCCCAAAGTTAAAACTCATGAGAAGCTTTTGAATCAATATGAGGTTTAGTTTCAGGCTGGCCAGACCCTGACCAGAAATATTGCTAATAGAAAATAATATTGCAATAAGAAGGATTCACTGTGTTATTTTCATTGTTAATATTTTTTGAATATATACTTTTTGTCTGGGGGCAGGATGAGAAGAACACTGATCTTAGCGTTCTTCTAAATGTATTAAATTCAATCAAGTTTTCTTCTTTCATTTTCTTTCTCATTCAAAATGAATGGGAATTCATCCTATTGTCCAATTATACAACTGAATTTCAGCAACATAGTCACAGGACCCAGAAAACAGTTTTAAGATAACATGTATCCCATACAGGTTCCATTTGTTTAATTTAAATAGAAAGTATAAATTATATAAGATTCAATGGCCAATAAAACATAAAAGTGTCCATGTGATACCCTGGGCCAAGAGGAAATAAAATCAGCTAAGTTTGTGGTTTGATATATTACAGGAATCTCATTACTATCTTTGTATCTTATATGAACCATGTTAAGCCATTTTGCTTTAAGCACAGCAAGTTACAAGGACATGCCAATTCTGTTTTTTATTCCAGGTTTAGCATTAGCATGTTTTGTGAATGCCTCCACATAATATATTATTCTCAATCTAATAGCAAATATTCCTGAATTCTATATTAATTATGTCATTTCCCATCTCTCACCTTCATTTTTCAATTAGCCACAATTATATCATGCTAACTACTGGTAGATTCTTTTTTTTTCTTCAAAGGCATATCAAAGAAAGAAAATTGTTGAAATTGATTTGAATTATATCTAGAGTTTCCAGGACTTTGCTGAGATATGTTGCTTCGCTTGCAGTGTAAACCACTGATCTGAAAGTAAATCTGTGCACTTCTAGACCTTACGGGCAAATCATCCATTTTACCATGAAGTAAAGCCACTTTCTTTTAAAATAAATACATGTGCTTTTCCCCTTTGGGAAGAACAAATGCCTGAATTCACTTGTGGAAAAAAAGAAAATGATATTTGTACAAGTGAGCATAAAAATTGAGAATATTAGTACTAAACAACCTGATTTTCTGCATGTATGTGATTTCTTTGTATAGTTGGGGCTTTTACTTATGTCCTTGGGCTCTGGGTGTGGCATTTCAGCCTCCTAGGACAGACAATAGGAACAACAGTAGAGATTCTTCTAAATTGAAAGGCACAGATGATGTGACATTGTTGTAATCCTCAGTCAGTGTGCTCAGATTTCAACCTTCAGTGCTACAGGATTTGCTCAGGAATTCATTTAAAACTAGAAGTAAGTTAATCTAAGGATATTGTTTTAAAAGATTTCCCACTTTCAGTACCACACACAAAGACACACACACACACCTATGTGTAATTTTCGCATGAGAGACCCCTATGCTACCATCATTTTTTGAGATTCTAGTCAACACTTCTTCCAGTCTATAGATGGCCATTGGCTGAGCCTAGAAGTCTGAATGCCTGCCGAACCATATGCCCCCAATTTTATCTGTTCATCCTATAAGATCTAACAGTGATTCTGTCTATTGAATGGTGTCACCTTATGAGACTCCCTATGAGATTCCAGAAGTGTGCTTGCTCTGTCACCTCATCTGTCCTCTAGAACAGTTTTCCTGACAAGATTTGTGTAATTCTGATTCCATTGCTCTACAAGAGACCCTTAACGATTTGGCTCTCTTGTTAGAGGAGCTGGACCAGGATGTGGTATGACTCCAGCAGTGAGATTCTTTTGTCTTTTTAATTGTTGCGGCTCTTGGCCCTGAGCAGAGCCAGGGGCCTTATAAATACCTTATAAATTGATTATATTGTGTTATCTCTCTGTAAACTACCCAGAATACTGGGTGGCAGTAGAAACTGAAATTACAAATAAATAAGTGGAAAAATGCATTGGAGTCTTATATCACTTTTAAAATCTGGACGGACTTTAAATCAAGCAATAAATGGTCCTCAGTAAGCCCCATTGAACTGAATACCAACTGCAGCAGAATCAAGAAGTAACCTTGAGGTGAACTAGACCACAATTATTGGAATGAGTTCTAGGTAATATATTAAGGTTTCTGTATTCAAGAATCTTGCTGTTGTTTTTAACTTATAGAAGGGTACAAAAGAAACTTAATATCAATTAATAAATCCATCTAGTGATGTTAATGAAAATATAGGTTTTCTGGTTAGGTTTTTTAAATTCTATTTTATTCTAAATTTTGTCATTGTACTCTGTATTACAGTAATATGTAATTTTTATTGTTGCCTTTTTTGTTTTCATATATTCAGCAAATAAAGAAAATGAATCCAGTATCCAAAATCTGACACAGAGCTCATTTCCAGTCTAATAAATGCCGTTGGCTAATGCTTTCCCATTCTGCATAAATTAGAATTTTATTATCGATCTCTGTTCTAAATCTGATCAAATCAGTTGAACTTATCCTAAAGCCGCAGGTCTGTTTTTGGCATTTGGGTGTCCTAAACACCTGCCAGCTGTTTGTCTGCTGAATTGAGGACATCATGTTTTCAATTTCCTTCAATAAAGCTATGAATCTGGCAATTTGCTGGGCCGCTTCAGCTAAACAGAAAGGACAATTTGAGAAAGATCATAGTTCAGGCTCAGTCAGTTGGAAACGATTGAAAATCAAGAACTGGCCGCTATGTTGCCCCCCCCTCCCCTTCCCTGCAGTGTGCTGTCACAGTTTGATTGACAAACTGACTTTTTTGAGGTGCCCATGCCCATTTCAGTCAGAGTTTATTGAAGGTGATTTTGATCTTCTCCATGAGGCCACAGCAGTGGCCGTGCCATCTGTCACCTTGATTGCATCGTGGATTCTCTGGAGAGAATGCTATGGCTCCTGATCATTTGCAGATTGTGAGGCTTTCGCCTCCATAAGGACCACATGCACAGAGCCAGATGGTGAACATACACGCTTATTATAAGTCTTTATCTCTGTGCAGGAAGGAAAGGAACCATTAGATCTCCCCCAGGAACTCCGCTACCATCATGCTTCTCTTCGACAAATACAGTCTTCTTCAGCTGTCATCAACCTACCTCAGAAAATTAAACCACCACAACAACAATTCCATCAGCTGAAGCATGAGAGTAGCAAACTGCTCACACAAAGCTGTTCCACCACCTTACCCACGCACACACATATGTGTATAAACACACTTCATGTTCTTCTTCCTGACTGTCAGCTCAAGGTAGAAGCAAGTTTGTTTGCAAATAGATAGCTTTAACACAGGCTTCTATTAAATGTAAAACTAGGTTTTGGGGAAGACATTCTATTTATTAAATTTGATGTTAATCAAAAGCCTTTTTCTTTTCCTTACACAAATTGCTGTTACGTTCAATATAAGAAATGTGGAGAGGAAAACTTTTAGTTTGTGCCAAATAAAAGGCTCTTCTCCCCTGGCAGTATATGTAAAACATGGCAAATTATATGAGGGAAGAGTGTTTCTTTGCTAGTAATGAAAACAGAGTACAGTAGTGAAGAAAAGCTGCTGCAAGCTTATCCTCTTGTTTCAAACAAGGAATAGAAGCAGGATTATTTGTCTATAGAAGGATTATTATTTGGGGGCAGAATTTGTCTTTGCAAGTCTTGGTAATGAATTGACATTGCATCTCAATCTGCTCTGGCAAAAATCTACCTCTATTACACGCTATTGCAGGGTTGAAAGTGGGACGGAGAGTCACAAATGTATTTCCTTCTTTCTGTGAGCACACAAATATGTAGCTTTAAAAAATTATTGTTGCAAAGCACAATCCTTTACAAGTAATAATGAACCAGATTTAGCAAGAAAAAGTGATTGCAATTGGTTGTAGCTTCTATATATGTTCTTGTCAAATTCAATATTACGGTCTTCCTGCTGCACCTGAACTGATGCCAAACAAATATATATTAATTCCTAACCTGTATTAAATCCTAATCTGCAGATAAGTGCATACTATTGTGCTCATTGTTATTACATCTTAGCTCCCCAAACCACCCTCCTTTCAAAAAGGAGCTGATAAAAAAAACCAGTATGTGCATGTGAGGGCTTTGCCAAGCCTGGAATGTCTTTCAGGGTAGAAGTCTGGCCTTCATCCAATTTCAAGCATCTTCTCTAAAACACATTGCGGTTGTTATTTTTCTCCTTATTTCTCAAATATGGCTCTTTCTTAAAACTGGCTAAGAGAAGATTCTCCCTGCTTATGAATATCTGTAAATAATGATCAGAATAATCTCAAATTTGGATATCAAGTTCAGAGAGCAAAGAAAAATACAAATGCATCATTTCCAGCAGGAAGTCTATTTAATTTTCCTGGGAAATACTGTAGTCTAACTAAAATGGCAACCTGCTATTTACCAAGAGTTAACATTAATGCAGGAGTCTGTGACTTTCAGTAATGGCTATGTTAGAGCCACATTTATTACTCTTAATCCATGTAATTCACGTATTTAATTAAATTAATTAAAGTTAAATGTGGATTTTGTTTTAATTAATTTAAGTTTAAGTGATTATATATATATATATATATATATATATATATATATATATATATATATATATATATATATATATATATGTGTGTGTGTGTGTGTGTGTGTGTGTGTGTGTGTGTGTGTGTGTGTCAGTTAATCCTCATGTTAAAAATAAATTAAGCATGTGTTTTTTTAAAACAAAGAAATAAATTTTATCCTTAAGCTCCCTTGTATACATACATAATTCTCATGTCCAGAGGATAAAGCAGAACAAATCAAAGAAAGAAAAGCTTTTTATTATGTTGCTAGAGATGAATAAAATCTATGGGGAATACAGGGTGGGAGGAAGGAGATGTGAAATCTCCCAAGAACTGTATTTAAACCATACCAAAATATATTCTATACTAAGAACTAGTATTCTCCTAAAAGCAATTTGAAAACATGATATAACATTAAACAATATAATTTATGGTGTTCATTCACCTTAAATTACTTACTTTACTTAGTATGATTTATATGCTATTCTAATCAAAATTAACCTTGAGGGCCTATGCTTCTCAATATAGTAATTTAGAACCCCAGATAAAAAATTTCATTTCATTCTAGGCATTGTCTGTCCACTGCAGAATGCAGGTCTCTTCATTCAAAATTACAATACAATATATAACAGTAATACCATATTGTTATAGATAAACCTCAGCAATCACATAATTCCACTTCTTCAGCAGCAATTAAGAAACAGACAAAGAGAAGGCTTGATGATTGCATAGCTAAACCTTCTTTTTTGGGTTCACCAGATGTCCAAAACCTGAATTACTTCACAACACTTTTGGGAAACACACAATGCCTGTGATAATGATATAAAATGGAAAAACTGTGTTTTGTAGTTAGTACTCAAAGTGCTGCTTCCTGAATCAGTGATAGCTTCCAAATAGTCACCAAAAGAAACCATATGTAGTATATATATATATACAATAATCCAATGGAAAGATAATGAGCACTATTTACGAGGTTCTCAATCCAGGAATTGCCGCAACTGGATCGTAAGATGGAAAATTCATCTTGGTCATAGTCACTTCCTACTCTTCAGAAGAAACTATGAGTTCAAGAAGACTCTCAGATTGCAGGGAGCCTTCTGCAATGGGGTGAGCAGCTGTACTGAATTTGAATGGCTTCCACAGTGATAGATACTCTGTCTTGCTATTTTCCTTAACCAGACCCAAGCAGTCTTCAAGTACTTTGACAGCATCTTCTGTTCAGTTCACAGTGAAAACATTCAATTGAGATTTGTCAGCTTATTGATGATACCTTATCCCTTGCGGTGGATGATAAATACAATGGATTCATGTACTTATTAAACAAGAGAGAAGAGAGGGTTCAACACCACTAAGAGCCTGATGGTTCAATCACTCCCTTCCCAGGAACTGTCCATTCAGGAAGAACTGAATAACATAGCCTCCTCCATTCCTCACGGATAACCCTGTCTGAAATATCCATCAGAATTGGAAGAATCATACTTCCCTTATTCAAATACCATCATATGTTATCCACAAGAGACACAAGGTTCTAACTTGGAGGTTTCAAGTCTATTCCATGGACTAACACTCAAGTAATGATTCTCTAAAAACTCTTTCTCAATTTACCAATCATATTCTCTTTTCCCATGCATCTGCATTAGCTATTCATCAAAAGACCAATCAGTATGCAGTAGCATGAACTTCAATGACATGTCCTTGATGATATCATTTAACCCATTCCACACATATAACAGATAAGGCATTCTGCCAAGAAGAGCCCACAGTGCCAACTCAAGAACAACCAATGCCATAGCTCAGGTTATATATGATGAATAATGCATTTCAATACTGTCCTTTGGCAGAGGGTTGACTCTCCTGATTATCCTAAACAGATGGCAGCAGAACAGTGCTTTTGCTAGGAAAACATCCAGTACCATACAGAGAAAGGAGGAGCATAATTATAGCCAGAATAGCCAAACTGCTTATATAGAATAACCCAGAATCTGAAAAAAAGCTTGCATGCAGAATCCATATGTTTCCAAAGTAAAGGATAAAATTAACTGGGAGACCAAGGTTGATTTTTTTAGCCTTAAATTATCTAATACAGGAAAAAAGAAAACTTGCTATTTGGCAATAATAATTGATGGAAGATGACAGATAGCAGAAATAGATCCTACAAGTCTCCATCCACTGTGGCCTTATTCAAACCTGTCTATATCAACTCCTCCTATTTTGCTTTATTTCATTTTGATATATCTTGCTTTTGCGTGTAAGTATGTTAGTTATTTTTTCTTCATCAAATCTAACCATTCTTCTTTATTTCATGGTGTTCTTCTCTGTATTCATCACATTTAGCAGTAACTAACAAGTTCTGGAAAGGATTTTGGGAATTGCAATTAAAAATATCTTTAGATCGCTTAGGTGACCTTCACCAGTTATGAATTCTAGATCTCACAGAACTACATATTTATAGTTCTTCTTATTGTGCATCCCCTTCTAACCTTCCTTAGAACATGGAGATATTACCCTATCAGTGAGAAAGTCAGTTCTAAAAGGAGCCTGGAGAATGCAGATATCTATTAATCTGGTTTTTTTGGTGTTCATAGAATCTGTTCTTCCCATTATTGGTCTGCTACATTAGCATCATTATATTAAATTAAAATCAAATGCGGTTTTGAGCAAGTCATAATTACATTTTCCTTTGCCAAATCTGTTCTGCACTGAGGAATGTTCTAATGCAAATATTTAGAGGGAGAATGTTTGCCTTTCTAAACAGCTGTGTCACACTCCTGATTCAAGGCACTTCCATAGAAAAACCAACTCCAGCCCTCAGTGCTTCCTAAGCATCATATGATTTATGATTCAGCTTTGGTATTTTTCAAACATAGTAGCAATCTTTTCTTTCCAATGCTCAACTCTACTGAATGAGTAGGTGGGGTCCCCCCCCCCCCATTTTCAAAATCTGCCACCTCATCTTAGCTCCTAGGTTTAGCCACCTTAAGCAAATCTTTCAAGAAGAAAAGTAGCTTGAATATCCTACATTTCCCCAAGTTTAGTTATTTTTGCCCAGCAATAGCTATATTACACAGCATGAAGGAAGGGCATGGATATTAGTTAGTGCCAGCACTTAATTTTTATAGGGATGAAACAATTTAGGTATGGCACGGATGTATGGCAACTCTGGGGAGGGCACTCTTGTTGTTTCCCTTTTTCTAGTAATTCCAAGGTCATTTTCAAGCTCTTCTTTGAGGAACTAACTAGTGAAAATACTCAGTATGGGAATTCCCTCATATTATAATCTTGCAATCAACAATTTTAAGTCATTTTCATACAACTATACCCAGTTCTAGCAACCATTGTTTATATGTTTTAGTCTCCAGTCCCTAATCAGAGGTGGTATTCCACAGGTTCTGACCAGTTCTGGAGAACCGGTAGTGGAAATTTTGAGTAGTTCAGAGAACTACTCAAATGTAAGTCATTTTTACATAATACTAAGTATCCCCCAATATAACTTTAGGCTTAAGTAAAGAACTGAAGAGCCAGTTTGGTGTGATTGTTAAAGCATTAGGCTATAAACCCAAAGACTGTGAGTTGTAGTCCCCCTTAGGCACAGAGCCAGCTATGGGATCTTGATTATGAAAACTTTTCTCTCAATGTCTAAGAAACAATGGCAAACCTCTCTGGGAAAACCTTGCCAAGAAAACTGCAGGGACTTGATCAGAGACTATGAATCTCTGCCCATTAAATTCTCTATTTTATCTGAAGTAGAGAAAACAAGGGTGCTAGTCATAATTATTTGCTTATGTGCCAGAAAGGTAAGAGAATATCTTCCACAGGATCCAAGAGAAACACATACAATTTTTAAAAATTGTAATTGCATACCTTTTGTTTAACAAAGAAATAAGATATTCATGTTTAGATACCATAAATGCATACGATTTTATTGCCGTACATCTTCAATATTAAAACTGTCAAATGTTTATAAACACTTGTAAACATGTAAGCACAGTTTTAAATATTAATCCTTCTGGAATCAAGTTGGGTTAAAAAGTGCTTATTTTCAGATCAAGCGTTTCAGAAATACAGATTTTGAAAGGAAATGGTTTAGAAAGGGGTAGTATATAGACAGATGTATGCAGACACAGATATATAGGTAGATTTATGTATATATTTACAAAAATCTATATGTAGATTTTCCTGTAGCTTAAAAAAAACTACATTCAAATACAAAACAAGTGCTGATAAGTAAATCATGAATGTAACAGTGTGCTTCTGACTATGGAGATCCTAGAACTACAGTTTAATAGGTCGCATTGGATTATTTGGATTATTTTTATTAAAAAGAAGACTAAAATTATACCAAAATGTAGACAAGTTAAAAAATAAAGTGTAACATCTGGTAAAATTTCATGAATAAAACAAGATGCAAAATACTGAATACAGTTGCACTACACTGTATTTCCCTTTTGTTTGTTCTCCTGGCCTTTCCAAAACAACATAGTTTTGTATGTTGTTTGTATGTACAAACAACAGTTTGTATGGCAAAAGTCTGAGGACTCAGCAATTCATATGACATATTGTAATTCTAGCCCTTCTTTATATTAATACCAGAAGTATAGGTCATTTCAGGTGGAAATGCAATCCATAATGCTATTTTGTGCAATCCCAAAAGACCATGAAACCCCTATTTACATGGGGTGCTGAATGGAAACTAGAAGTATGTCAAGCAAGGAAGGATGGGAGAATTCAGCATGTATATATTAGTACAAATGAGCAGTAATTGCTAATGTGTTGGGATTATTTTTGCATCAGCTGGTCTGTCCCAAGAACCCGCTTTCAAATTAGGCTACCATGTGGCTATCAAGTATCCCCTCTTGTAACCAGAATTATATACTGTGCTCAATCAGATTAATCTGATTAAGATAGTGAGTGACTAATCCGTTAAGCTCCACAGGAGTGGTGTTATGCCTGCTGAGCATCAGATTTGAAGCTAGTAATCAGCTAAGAAAAATGTTCAAAGTTAAGCAAAAAAACCCACTCTCTTTCATAGTTACCCTTGAATGTGCCTTTGTCTTGTGACCTTTGTAGTTAAAAACTGAAATGAGAACATTCATAAAAATAGGAATAAATCAACTGTGATGACAGTCCACCTTTCATAAGGATACCAGTCACCAAGGACCTGTTAGCACTTTTCTTTGTTTGAATGCTTAATTAATAAATTAACAGCTTTAGAGCAGGGGTGGGCAAACTTTTTGGCTCGGGGCCGCATTGACTTTTAAAATTTGACAGATGGGCCGGGTCAGCACAAGATTTTTTGGGAATCGCCCCCTCCCCCCTCTTCTCCTCCTTCCCCTCCCCTGGGAGGCTCCTCCCCTCGGAGGCCCTTTGAGTCAGGAGTTGCTACCGCTGGCGCGGCTCCACGCGGCTCCAGTCCCGTTGCCACGGGAAGGAAAGGCAAAAAGGAAGAGCCGCAGCGGTGCTTTGCAACGGGAGCAGCGGCACCGGAGGCTCAGGCTCAGCGGCTCCTGGTTTTGCCTTTTCCTTCCCAAGGCAACGCGGGACTGGAGCCGCACGGAGCTGTGCCGGCGGTAGCAACTCCTGACAGCCCCAGCCAGACACCTGAGCGGAGCCCAGGCGAAACTGCCTCTTGCTGCTGCCGGAGCACCACCGGGTCGCTCCTCCAAGCAGCCTGGCCCCCACCGGGCTTCCCTCTGCCGCGCGGCTCAGGGCCAGGCGCAGCGCCCGCGAGTTAAAAGGAAGCCGAAAGTTGCTGGGAAGTTGCTCGGGTGCTGGGAGCAGGCTTTTAAAGTGCCGCCCGAGCAAAGTTTAAGCAGCCCGCCCCACCCACCGGGCGGAACCCTTCCTGCTCCTCGGCGGGAAGACGCTCCAGCCTGCAAACTTTGCCTTTGCAAAGCCCTGAAACGGAGCAACTTCCCAGCAACTTTCGGCTCGGGCCAGGCGCAGCGCCCGCGAGTTAAAACGAAGCGGAAAGTTGCTGGGAAGTTGATCGGGTGCTGGGAGCAGGCTTTTAAAGTGCCGCCCGAGCAGGACCGCCGAGCCGGGAAACGGGGCACCAAGGCAGGGCAAAGCTCCACCAGCAGCGGCCTAGCTTTAGGTGGCTCCAAGCAGCCCGCCCCGCCCGCCTTTGCAAAGTTTAAGCCTGGAAGCCCCGGAAAAAAGGGGGATCGGCGGGGACTCACCTTCGGAGAGGTCGCACTCGAAGGTGATTTCGAACTCCCAGCCGAGGCCTTTGCAAATTTCTTTTCTTTCCTACCCCTAGATCGCTCCGCACTGTTTTGCAGCTTTGGGGGCCACGCGGCACAGGGCAATTACGCCACGCCCAGCGATTTTTTTTCAGGGGCGGGCCGGATTGGACAGACCAATGGCAGCGATTTTTTTCAGGGGCGGGCCGCATTGGACAGACCAACGGGCGGATGGGCCGCGGGCCATAGTTTGCCCACCCCTGCTTTAGAGGGTTTTTGTTCCCATTCCAACAAGTCATTAGAAAGTGAATAGCTTAACATCTGACATTTTTTAAAAAAATCTGACCAGTGCTTGCAATTGGAGCAAGTCTTTGATTTCCATTCTGTTCTAAAGAAGGATTTCGATCCAATAAAAATTCCTAGGCAAGAATTAAACCTCCGAGTGTCATTTTCATAATCTAATATCCAGTTGATCAAGATCAATGTTACAGATTTACTTTTCATTTCTATAATAACTTCTACACTAGTTTTACTTGTAGTATGAATTGGGCTTCAGAGAAAGAGAAAAATTTCCAGGAATCCAAAATATCGAGGGGGGAGAGGGAGGAGGAGTAGGAAGAAGGAGAAGAGGAAGCAGTGGTGGGATTCAAATTTTTTTACTACCGGTTCTGTGGGCGTGGCTTGGTGGGCAGGGGAAGGATACTGTAAAATCTCCAGTCACAGGTGGTATTTGCCAGTTCTCTCTCAAAATTTCCACTACTGGTTCTCCAGAACTAGTCAGAACCTGTGAATACCACCTCTGAGAGGAAGGCTTGTGGTTAAGGCAGAAGAAAGAAGACGAAGCAGCAGCAGCAACAAAGAGAGTCATTCTCCTCATCCCTATCAGTCTAACATCACTCAAGGAAGGAGAGCTGAGCAAAGCCTCTTTTTAGGATTCTGCTGTGGGGGGACTTTGGTAGGAAAGAAGGGATATCTTGAAATATTTAGTTGCCAAGTTTTTAAAAAGAACTTTGCATAAAACTGTGAGATAACTATAAAATGTTCATTTTGGCCTTTTTTCCATAATTGCTGCATGGATTTTTCTAGAGTCTAGACTAAACAATAAGTAACCACAGAAGTATATGAATCAGAATTGTCCAATGTGAGGGTAACTCAGGTATGTTTAACAACAAACAAATTATCTTCCTCTAGGAATGACTACAACTGGAGAAAAAAAACGTTTTCTTTTTTATCCCCAACAACAAACTAATAGGTGACTCTTGCATTATGGACAGTTTTTCAGCTACTATTCAAACGTGATGGTGCTGGAGAAGTGGAATTTATAACCAGTCTTTGAAATTCTAGATATTGCAGAATCCCACAGTTACGTGATTGCAATTTCCAATGCTCTCTATTGACTTCCCACAAAAAAAGTCAATGGGAAAGACTGCAGGAAGTCAGAAGTTGCAGTCAGGTGAAATCCTTGCTTAATAATCCATGTAGATTTTGCTTAATAGTGGCAACCAGGATTGCAAAAACTGCCATTAGTAAGTGATGCAATCATGTGACATCATGCTTTATAACCGTATCTCTTAGCAACTACAATTCTGGTCCCAATCGCCAAAGTAATCCAAGGATTACCTGCAGTTATATTAAAAGGTTGCATAATCTGGTGCTTTCCCAATATATTTAGATTATAGCTTCCAAAATTCCAAATCAGCAGGGCAGGTTCCTTCATTAGCTGAGGTTTATCAGATCAATTATTTCAGAAGCCCATGCTAATTTTGTTACCACTTTTGTATAGTCAAGCATGTATCATAAGCATCTTACAAAACATGGTATCTAACATGCTCCCTGCAAAATAGAATGTTTTACTCATCTTGTTTGTTATTAACCTTGGGAGTTTCTGCACAGCAGTCATTTATCAAAGTTTTCTTCTTTGCTGTACTTCTCTATGTAGACATGGGAGCAGAAAATACGATTTGTTGTGGAAATATTTATTGCCAATGTGGTGTACATTATTGAACAGAGTCCTGCTCACTTATAAAGATGGCTTTCTCAGTGGACTTATCCCAGTTTGGGAATGCATTCTCTAAATTGTGAGCTTTACAGCATTTTAATACCAAATCCAAATACCTTTATTCACCAGGAATTTAAATTTATGCAATTTCTAACTTGCCTGCTCAGGTTTATTTTCTTTTGATTGTTTAATACTTGTGTTTCATTGCATTCCATTAAGTTTTGAATATTCACATGTTGGTAGATGCTCTGTTGGTGTCAGCTTTCATGAAATACAGCACAGAAATGTTTAAATAAAAGAATTCACAAGGTGCATTCATTATGTTCTTAGTATTATAGCATTGCATCGGGATAGGTTTCAAAGCTAGCATTGTTCCATCTGAGTACCTTAATAATTAAAGAATGAAGAAATGAGAAAGCATTCACCTTAGGCTGTCTTTTGAGTTAAATATTTAGTTACACCAGGAATTTTACTCCCATAACCTGGAATAAAAGATTGATGGAACTTTGTTGGGAGGGAAAAATAAGTTCTGGGTATAATTAAGATACTACCCTTATTCTCCCTTATTCTTTCTCTTCTAATTTTCTCATTTTTTCTGGACAATGCTGTATTTAAGATAATAACCCAGTCACTCAGATTCAAGGGTTCAGCAGCATACCATTGTAATACTATAATAATCAGGAGCTGCATCATATGTGAGAATTTTTTGTAATCCTCACCCATAGTAGCATAGCTTTAGGCTAGGATTACACTTAAAAAAACAACTGATTTGCTAAACAATTCTATTTGCTAACAGCTTGCCTCAATTATAAAATGCTATATGGCTTACAAATTAAAAAGACATGGCAATTGGGGAGTGGAGAAGAAATGTGTCAAGGACAGAATCACCCATAAAGTGATATTTACATCTTGCCCAGCCTAGGTTAATGTTGTTCTTCTTTGAATAACTTATCAATTATCAATTAATAATCAATTGGTAAATGATAAATGAGGTGATGTTGCCCTTCAATTCTCTTCAAGGCCATTTTAAGTCCTCCAGAGCCCTCTGAAAACTCTAGGAATAGAATATTCATTTGAACCCTTTCTTATAAGATATAAAAGTATATCCTATTTTATTGTTACTTGATTTTACCTTATCAAGGACAATCAAGGAAAAAGTTATTTGTTGTGTATTATGTCCATTGAAACTAAGAGTTTACAGGAGAGTCCAACAAACTATACTTAAACTAATATTTTGTCCCTTGAGTAAGTTTATATTTCAACTGATTACGTTTAGTGTCTTGGGTAGAACTCTGATTAACTTTAGTGTCTAGGAAGTATATCAACATAAGGATAGATACACCAGATTGCTTCAAATGTAGTACATTGGATGTTCAATAGCCCTCATTACTTTCTATTAAAGAGGACTGTGAATCTCCAGTTGCAGAGCAGTTATCAATTCAAACTGATTGTTTTTTCTGGCAAGGATTGGTGAAGCAACAGCCAGTGGTTGGTGTCCAATGTATCATCATGTTGTTTACAGGAGACAAGAAGTAAAGACTTTTGGTGACCTTGGACTCCTGCTAAATGGATGTGCTAGCATTCAGTTCTCCAATCCCAAGACAATAGTAGTTGTAATGCAGTAGCCTTTACAGATTTAAATGTTATTGGAGTATACACTATTAGAGGTAGTCCTCAACTTACAACAGTTCATTTAATGACTGTTCAAAGTTACAAAGGCACTGGAAAAAGTAACTTATGACCATTTTTCACACCTATGACCCTTGCAGCATTCTCATGGTCACATGGTCAAAATTCAGACACTTGGCAACTGATTCATATTTATGACAGTTGCAGTGTCCTGGGGTCATGTGATCACCTTTTGAAACCTTGTGATAGCAAAAGACGATGGGGAAGCAAGATTCACTTAACAACCATATTACTAACTTAACAATTGCAGTGATTCACTTAACAACTGTGGCAAAAAATGTAAAGGGGTCAAAATTCACTTAACAACTGCCTCATTTAGCAACATATATTTCGATCCCTAGATGGCAGCAAAGAGACATTCAGCAATTTTATCTCTTTGGGGGTCATTTAATACTCTTCTGGCACTTAGACACACTTCAGTTTACAAATCTTCCAGGATATTTTGAAGGCAATCTAATGCCCTGAGATTTATAGATACAGTAAATAATTAGTTAGACTGTATTAGAATTTATTTTGGATGTACTGAAAGTCTTGTTCAATTCTTTCACAGTTATTTTGACTGAGACTCAGTCTCCATTTTGGAGACTAGACATTTTATCTTTGTTGATACATCCTCCTGAAAGTTAGGCCTTTTCTTGAACCCAATACTCAACTGTATTTTCCTTATGTTTTTCTTTCTTTCTTTAATTAACAAAAAAGGTGAAAGTATATTAAGAAGGATAGCTTTGGTCCTATCTCTTTAGCTTGAAGGGAAGAGAGAGAATGTGGTGGTGGCAATGAAAACAAGCCTTCAAAGTCTCAAAATGAGATGGTGCTGGTATAGTTGGATGGGTGAAATGGGTGTTCCAATATAAATGTCAAGCATTATATCATATTTAAATTCCTCAGCTGGAGATCAGTTGCTGACTTATTAATAGATGTAGTGGCTTTTCAGAGTCTGGCACATTGAGCAATTCATTAAAATGTAGTAGTATTAATAAAATATTATAATAGTAATAGCAGTATTAAAATGGTAGGAATGCTCTATAAGTATAGATGCAAGCTTATAACTAATATTTTATATACTGTATGATCCACCATTATACCTCAGAAATCATAGAGTCCAACAGTGCTATGGATGTTTGCATATTCAAATGTTGTCAGCTCTGTTGCACTATGAGCCTATTACTACAATGCAAGAGTTTAACAAGCACCCAACTGTTTGAATTTTTTTTTTCTGATGCTGAAAGGAATGCATGTTTGTACAGCTTTGTAGAAGATACTATGTATGTGAGTAAGCAAGCAAATAGTAGTTGTAATGATTTACAATAGTTTCAGGAATAAAGAGGGTTAGAAAACTTCATGGAATATATCAATAAGATGTTGCTATCTTGTCTTCTAAACAGAATGTTTCTGAATTCCAGTGGCTGGATAACATGAGGATATGTTGGCTTTATGTCCTGTAAAAAAGGATTCTGGAGGCAGCTGGTTGGCCACTGTGGGAACAGAATGATGAACTAGAAAGACCTTTGATCTAATCCATCTTGGCTCTTCTTATACTCTTAGTCACAAATCAGAATCTACTTGTGCCATTTACTCAGCACTTGGCCCACATTATCAGGGCATCCCCAAACCAGATGGAAGCCTCCACAATATCTCAGATATATCCTACCTTAGACTGAACAGATCCTCTCAAATCTGCTCAGCTTCAGATGAAAGCAACTGAGGGTTTGGAGTCTAAGTACTGTACCTATTCATATCTTAAGCATACTGGTCACTTTACCTACATTTCTGCATATTATAGAAGAAGGTATGCAACACTTTTTAATTTCATAGTTTTAACATGAGGAACGTAAGTCCTAGTACAATTTTATCTGCCGAATTACCTTTTTCTTGCCTGATTTTGTCACTTAGTTGCTAATTCTTTTTTTAATATTATAAAATACAGACTTTGCCCTTCGTTGGCAACCTACTTAATATGTGACAGAATGTATTGCTTTATTAATCTAGAAGAAAACAAGTTTGCTTTTAACGTTGTCTGTAAAGCTCAGTTTTTTTCTTTGTACAACATCTGCTTAAAATATTCTAAGACATGATTTAGAATCATATCATTTCACGCACGCTGACAGTATGGCTGAATATCAGGGCCTTTTTATACCTAGTGTGATCTCAGTCCCATGAGCCAAAGTCTAGCTGTCAGGGGACTTGTTGTAAGTAATGGTCATTTGTGTTTCATAATTATCTTGAATAAACACAATTAGTTCCACATTCTGCTGTTTTCTTCCTAAGGCATCTGTAAACATTCTGTACTATCCTTGCAAACAGTTTTTGGCAATCATTAGGGGAAAAAAACCAAAGCAGAATTATTCTCTATGGATCCTTTTAATTTATTCCAAGGAATGTGCCCAGAGGAATACTGAGATCTACTATAGGAAAAAATAGTGATGGATTATTTTACCATAGTTGTATGCCATAACTTGAATGTAGCTAAAAAAAAATAACAAAAAAGGACAGATATTATAATGATAGTCAATTCTTTGGATCATTCCCCCATTCCATTATAAATATCTTAAATATTATAGCTTTAGTTTCAGCATGATTTTATACAAATATAATAACCATATAATAAAGTCAGCAGGACCTGACCTGACCTCATAGAAATGTGTAAAGAAAATAACTGAATTTTGGGCAGGTGTTAAGACCTAATAATAAAGCAGTACGTTTTCTTCCTGTTTTAAGATGAATGAGTAATCAGAGATCTCATTTTCAGTCTTTCAATATTGCTTCCCTATGGCCAACTCTTTACTGAAATAAAAAAAGAGAATGAATCTAAAAACATCCTCCTAACAACAGAAATAAGCCAAAAATAAAGATGATGTATTGAGATAGATAGATAGATAGATAGATAGATAGATAGATAGATAGATAGAGATAGATAGATAGATAGATAGATAGATAGATAGATAGATAGATAAGAGAGATAAGAGAGATGATAGATAACTAGATATCTATAACACAATACAATCTTAACATTTATTAAAAAAAAGAAGAAAAGTTATGGCAACTTTTGTCCTACAGTTGGATGATCACATCTGAAACAAACTTTTGGAGGCACATTGCTGAATATTGCCAATTTAACAAGCTGTTCTGTGCTGCAAGGGACATATTTATGGACATACTTTCAACAAGACATACCTAGTGTGACCAAGCTGTGCTGTAGTAAAGAGCAGAAACTATTAGAAAAATAGAGGGTTTTTTTTACATAAATGATTTCACACATAGAATTAAGTTCAGATCCACTGAGCAAAAAACACTCAGTGATAAGACAGATTTGTCATAAGCAAGAAGCTATTATATGGAGTAGAACAAGCAAAATGGAGCACATTATTCCACTGTTAACCCATGTGGTGGTGTTGATAGTTCTTAATTGATTCTAAGGAGCCTGTTGTCTCTAAATTTATTAATTTTCATGCTGATATTTTAAATAAGATGTTTAATATTTTTTCCAAAGGGCTGACAGCAATGAACACACTATAAATATATTGATTACAAGAGAAAAAGTATGCAGAGAGAGAAGATATTAAAACCTATAGTCATCTTCAAACATTTGTTGATTTTGCAATAAGCTTCTGGCCATTCTGATTGCTTTAAAGTGTCTAAGTTATATCCAAAACAAGCACTTTGGGAAAAATTGTATTACTAGTATGTTTCTGCGAATAGTTCAAAGAACATTAGGTTTAATTTGTATAAAGTCAGGCTAATAGAGATGCTGCATCTTCTGTAGTACCTTGGAACCACTTTTGGCATGAATCTACCAGGGCCTTTTCAACAGCCATTTTCTGTCTCCAGATGCCCCTGACAAGGGATGCCAGTTTTCTGAAATCTGTTGTCTCACACCAGCTGGGAAGAAAATGTTTCAGTTTTGATTTTTCAGCAGAGTCACTTTTTAAAATGGATTTTAGATAGCCAGGAATGTTATCTACTATTGTGGTGCTTGTAGTTAATTTATATTTGTTTTAGTTACAATTTTTGCATCATACATAATTCTGTATGTTATTAGCTTCTCAAGCTTAGTTTTTACTGGAATGGCAAATTATGAATTTGATCCAGATCCTCTCTGAATTTTGAGTCTTGAGAAGAGCAGAGCAGACTTTATATTCTCAACCTATTGGTTCTGTGCAAAAGTCTATTTGTCACCATCCATTATGTATACAAAACCCAGCATGTAACATGATGTTTTCCTATCTGCTGCCACCCAGAATTATGGGGTAATAATTTCCAGAATTCCTAGTCACTATAGCCAAATATAGTTTAAGGCAAGTGACAAGCACAACTAACACATCTCCTCCCAATCCGTAGCTAAATAGAATTTAATCACGAACAAAGTATGATATTAACTGTGCTGTTGTATTATAGAATAGTACCACTACTTATCAGAGAGCTGTATTTATTTGTAAAGTTTTACAAATGGAGAGATTAAAAAAATACATTATTACTTACAAGTAGTCCTCAACTAATGATGATTCATTTAACGACTGTTCATAGTTACAATAACTGAAAAAGTGACTTATGATCAATTCCCACACTTATGACCATTGCAGTGTCCCAATAATCATGTGATCTTGGCATCTGTGACTGTCACTGTGTCCCTCAGTACATGATCACCATTTTCAACCTTGACAAGCAAAGTGAGTGAGGAAGCCAGCAGGGAAGGTTGGAAATTGTGATCACTTAATATCTCACTTAATAACTATGTAATAACTTAATAACTTGTGATATCTCACTTAATAACTATGGTGATTTTCTTAACAACCATGGGGGGAAAAGGGTCATAAAATTGGATGTGATCATGTGACACTTCACTTAACAATCACGCTGCTTAATAACAAATTTTCTCATCCTTATTTATTCATTATTTATTGATTTTTGATAAGTCACTCAAGGCAGTGAACAAACGTAATACTCCTTCCTCCCCTTATGTACTCCATAACTACCACCCTGTGAAATGAGTTGGACTGGTCCAAAGTACACTTAACTGGGTTTCATGCCTAAGGTGGGACTAGAATTCACAGTCTTCTAGTTACTAGCCTCGTGCCTTAACCACTAGCCCAAACTGTCCTGGTCATAAGTCCAGGCTACCTGTATATACCTTAATATTCTTAAATATTAGAACATTAGAAAGGGTTTTTCAGAAGTGACAAATGAAAGGGATGGTTGCAACCACAGATACTAGTCAAAACCATGGAGCATGAGTGCATATTTAGTTGGCTATGGATGCCATCTATACACAGTCAGAGCTGACATTTAACAACAATTGGGTCCAGAGTAACATTATAGTAAAACAAACTGAAGCCAGAGACTTTGTGTTCTCTGCTACATTGACTTTATCTTGTCCTCATGGCTGTTGCTTCCATTTTATTTCAGCAAAGTCTTTTAAACAGATAGAGCAGCTTGTTTCCTTGACAGCACAGAATGAACTATTTTGGTTTTCTTTGATCTGTGTCTGTTCAGCATACTGTATCCATAGAAATAGCTTCTGTCCCAAGACTACAAGCATGTTGTATTATGTATGCCTAAAATAGTGTGTTAGTACTGCATTAAGTTGGCAATGTTCACAGCCTGGAAAGTCACAAAAAGAAACTTTGAAGATCCTCAAAGCCTTGTTGTAGAGTTTATGTGTCTCTTGCCTGATTATTCCATTAACCATCAATGCCATAATCTTAAAAAAATAAAAATCGCAGATGCTACAAAGCTTGCTCTTATTTTAAAAGTTTGTGCATGCTTTAAAATATACATTGACAAACTGTTACAGACTGTATTCAAGTATAATCTTTTACATGTTTGTTTTATATGAACATGACAAACGAGGGATCTTTGGTGCTCTCTGAACTTGGATATTTTCTTGCAGATGTTTTGTTACCCAAATTCAATAATATCAACAGGGTTAACATGACAAAATATTTATGGTTTATGATTGATGACCAACAGATTTTCCATACAGTGAATGGGATACAATTCAGATACAAAATGCATCTGGGGAAATGAGTAGTGAATATGAAACAATGAATATATTAATTTTTGACATATCCTAAATGCCCTTTACTGTTTCTGTTGCTAAATACAAATGTTCCTACTCTTCTAAATAACAGATAGATAGATATTGAACATCTGTCAGAATGATAGTTTTCAAATTTAAAAAATTCCACTTTTCAATTGTAGCTTCAAATATTTTTTTTTCTTTAGAGCAAATAGCAATTTTGAAACAAATTTTGCTTCATTTTTAAAATCTTCTGATATTTTATAATATGTTGGAGCCTAAAGTCTTCTATGTGCACATAAGAATATTCTTGAGAGCAGAAATCTAACCAGAGCAAGGATGATTGAAGCAAGTTTTATAATTGTATTATAACAGAAATAAGATGAGCAAATTCTAGCACCTAGCTAATGCATTCTGAAAAGAGAAGCATTAAAAAGAATTTGTTCTCTGAGACTATGACTGAAGAAGAAAGGCAGAAAGAAGTAACCTCAGATTACCAATCACAATCACACATTCACTATTCTAAGAGAACAGAAAGTACATTCTCAACTTTCTATTTAGACCCTATTCCTCCCCAGCCACCTCATCCCTGGTGGTAGATCATGAGTTACTGAAAAGCCAAGTGGCATTAGATTTGAACCAATAACATCCGTTCCCAATGGTTCATGCAGCAGCAATCCACAACTATTTTTTTTTGGTCACCACATTACAAAAAAGATAGTGAGATTTTGGGAAAAGTGCAGAGAAGAGCAACTAAGATGATTAAAGGTCTGAGACTAAAACATATGAAGAACTGTTGCTGGATTTAGGGTTGGCTAGTCTAGAGAAAAAAAGAACTAGAGGGCACATGATAGCAGTATTCCAATACTTGAGAGGCTGTTGCAAAGAGGAAGAGGTCAACTTATTTTCCAAAGAACTAAAGGGCAGGACAAGAAACAATGGATAGAAACTAATCAAGGAAAGAAGCAACCTGAAATTAAGGAGAAACTTCCTAACAGTGAGGACAAAAACTTGCCCTCAGAAATTGTGAGTGCTGGAGGTTTTTAAGAAGAGACTTCCTCCTTCCCCCCCTGGGAGGCTCCTCCCTCGGAGGCCCTTTTGAGTCAGGAGTTGCTACTGCTGGCGCGGCCCACGCGGCCCAGTCCCGCGCTGCCACGGGAAGGAAAGGCAAAAAGGAAGAGCCGCAGCGGTGCTTTGCAACGGGAGCAGCGGCACCGGAGGCTCAGGCTCAGCGGCTCCTGGTTTTGCCTTTTCCTTCCCAAGGCAACGCGGGACTGGAGCCGCACGGAGCTGTGCCGGGGGTAGCAACTCCTGACAGCCCCAGCCAGACACCTGAGCGGAGCCCAGGCGAAACTGCCTCTTGCTGCTGCCGGAGCACCACCGGTCGCCTCCTCCAAGCAGCCTGGCCGCCCACCGGGCTTCCCTCTGCCGCGCTGCTCAGGGCCAGGCCAGCAAGCGCCCGCGAGTTAAAAGGAAGCCGAAAGTTGCTGGGAAGTTGCTCGGGTGCTGGGAGCAGGCTTTTAAAGTGCCGCCCGAGCAAAGTTTAAGCAGCCCGCCCCACCCACCGGGCGGAACCCTTCCTGCTCCTCAAGGGAAGACGCTCCAGCCTGCAAACTTTGCCTTTGCAAAGCCCTGAAAACGGAGTAACTTCCCAGCAACTTTCGGTCGGGCCAGGCGCAGCGCCCGCGAGTTAAAACGAAGCGGAAAGTTGCTGGGAAGTTGATCGGGTGCTGGGAGCAGGCTTTTAAAGTGCCGCCCGAGCAGGACCGCCGAGCCGGGAAACGGGCACCAAGGCAGGGCAAAGCTCCACCAGCAGCGGCCTAGCTTTAGGTGGCTCCAAGCAGCCCGCCCCGCCCGCCTTTGCAAAGTTTAAGCCTGGAAGCCCGGAAAAAAAGGGGATCGGCGGGACTCACCTTCGGAGAGGTCGCACTCGAAGGTGATTTCGAACTCCCAGCCGAGGCCTTTGCAAATTTCTTTCTTTCCTACCCCTAGATCGCTCCGCACTGTTTTGCAGCTTTGGGGGCCACGCGGCACAGGGCAATTACGCCACGCCCAGCGATTTTTTTTCAGGGGCGGGCCGGATTGGACAGACCAATGGCAGCGATTTTTTTTCAGGGGCGGGCCGCATTGGACAGACCAACGGGCCGGATGTGGCCCGCGGGCCATAGTTTGCCCACCCCTGGACTAGACAGTCACTTGTCTGAAATGGTACAGGGTGAGCAGGGGTTGGACTAAAAGACATCCAAGGTTCCTTCCACTTTTATTCTGATTGATTGGTTGATTGATTGGTTGATTGATTATTGAAGTGTTGATGTCTTTGTTTTGGGTCTAATTTTCTACATGGGAGAGTTAAATGTATTTTTGATTGTCCTCAAATAGGATTGTTGGCTAGAGATCATCTGTTACAAAATCCATTAAAAATATATGTAGACACACAGACTTTTGTCATCACTTGCTCTTTGCATGCTCTTTTTCAATAGCTGATAGGGTCACAACTGTCTGAGTTTTGTTTGCCCAACTGGCCATTCCATTCCTGCATTATAACAGCTACTCCATTTGTGAAGTTACTGTATTATGCCTAATTTGCATCCATGCAGGTTGCCACTGTAGGGATGCTGCTGGCTAGCAGTCTATAATCTCAATGTGCAGATCCTTTTGGTATCTGCATATTCCCTTTATTTGATGTATTCATCTTCCTATGTTTTCTATCTGAAGTCTGTTTTATAAAATAGTTTTCATACATTGGCTTTGTCAATTTTAATTAGTTGGTTTTAATTAAATAATTAGCCATAGGAATTATGGATAACTTTGGTTAAAGAGATAACTTCTATCTTTTTCTATCTGGATGTCATAGTAGTAGGAGATGCTTCCCAATTCTTTCTTCTCTATTTCTTTGTTGAGGGTTTTCTTGGTTTTTCTTGGCTATCTGTCTTGTCTTGGTCACAGAGAGGTAAATCACTAATACAGGCACACATTGATACAAATACACATATATCAATCCTCATGTCTATATGTGTAGTAAAGACAAGGATGAGATTTACCTTGCAAGAAACTTTGCTTGATAAACATATAGTTTGGTTTTGATTCTAGGGTATAGTTGCTTTCTTTAGATCATAAAATCTCTTGAATCAAACCATGCTTGATTATTCAAATCCAGTAGTCTGCTACATGCATCTTATTACTGCTATGCTGACTTATGTCCTTATAGAAGCATTGCTCCTTCTTGGAAATGCATGACAGTCTTTGTGGTAGGATCTGTCCCTGGCCTCTTGGAACATTTGGGCTAAGATACCTCTTTTTCTGGTTCTGTTCAACTTCCAAATAAACAAGTGCAGAACTCCTTCAAAACCTGTGATCTCTACTCATTGTTTTTCTAGCCATTTGAAACAAAATCTGATACTCTAGGATTACTGTCTTTCTCTCTTTCATCAAAATAAACAATCCTGCATGCTTTAGTTCTGTGACAAGCTCTAGGATACTGTATTCTTGTAGTATCTAGTGAGTATCTAGTTATTGCTTCTTCCTCACATCTGCATTTCAGTTTAGTTCTCTTTTCACTTGACACAAATGCACATACTTCGTTTTTATACAGTTGATCTCTTTCACTGAACAAGTAGCAAAATGTTTATCTGATGTAATTATCTATGGATATGAAGATACATTTGCTTTCAATCAATGTTGTGACATGCATTGGCCAACAAATGTCACAGATCTAGATTCCTCTTTGTCTCCTTTTCTCTTCATATTCATTGGCACATTGTTTTTGATGTTAATATAACTTGAACAACTGGGATTGTGCATTTATACATGGTCATAATTTTAATTTCTTATTTAAAACTTCCAATTTACAAAGAAGCTTCTGAGACTCCGTGTCCCATTCACTATTGCCATTTGGTTACACAATTTTTGTGGTTGCAATTCTTTACTACCCTTGCTTTCTCTTTTACACAGTTTAATTCAGATAGTCTAATTTTCTGGATAAAGTATCTCATAAGTAATATTCCATTCTCAGTCACATAACAATTATTATCTTTAAATTTTATATCATATCCTTTATGTGTTATATGGTTTATAGACAGTAGACATGACTCCAGATCTAGGCTCATAACCCCGTTGGAGATTGAAACATTTTATCTCTACATATCAGTTTCCTGAGAGTAGGAATCTAATCTGAGCAAGGATTAGTGAAGCAGATTTTCTAACTATAACACAGGATAATTTATTTACAGTAGGTATATCATAGGCGTATGCAAACTCTTCAACCTACTGGCAGAAGAATTCAGCAGCAGGTGCTCTGAGCATGTACTTAGGAAGAAAGGCTGAAGGAACTGGCCTTAGAACAGTAATATTATAGACATAATGCAGGGCAACTGACCAATAAAGAAGGAACATGAAGTTATCCATCTAGAGATAATTAAGCTTGTGATCAGTAGGTCATAAAGTATTAGGCACAAGGAACCAAAATAAATTCATGAACACCAAGAACAACCCTATTCTATTTCCTGCCAGACAGCCAGTGTACTATTGAACTTAAGATGTTGGGCTTGGATCAATGAAACACGAGTTCAAGTGATCATTTAAATTAAACAGTTTAACCTTACCTTTCAACCCAGCCTAGCTTTCTACTTCTACAGCTTTTCAGGCCAGGCAATGATTTAATGATATCTTGTAATAATATTTGAGAATGGGACTAACCTTAGGAGGCAGGAGGGACAGCCTCAGACTGGACAACCAATTATAAAAAATATCTCAGCCCACAGAAAGGGAATAAAGTAGAAAATATTTTAAAAGGGACCCTTCCTAGTTGTCAAGAGAATAAAAGGAAAGGAAGGAGGAAACTTACAAGATTCTGTTAATGTAACCATGTAAAAAAGATAGAACTAGTACTTTGGTGTGCTTCTTCTCTGGACTACCTTGCAGGTCTAGCAAATATTAATATAAAAAGTCAACTGTAAAGCAGGCCAACTATTTGTATTACAATGTAAAAGGTTATAGATAAATGATAGACAAATGACAGAAAGACAGATAGATTATATAGATAGATTTTTATTTGTTATAAAAGAAGCTCTGCCTGTTCCAAAGTGAATCAATAAACAAAATCAATAAAGTATCTTTCTACATCCTTTGGTGAAGAAGGGGAAGAGGAATATGGCGATCAGAAAAAATATATCTTACTGTACATATCAGCATTATTCAATTGTTTTCCAAATTGGCTTTCTTGTAATTGCTTTGCCCACTTTGCAGCAAGCATCCTTATGTACGAGGCATGTGCATTCCAGTTCTAGCATGCTAAAGTGAGGATGAGCCATGGAGAGCCCTGCCTGTACCACTGCCCTTTGCTATTCTTGATTCCATGGCCTGAGGCAATGGTTTACATTTTTAGGACAACAGCCGGCAATCTGCAAGCAGCAGAGCACTCGTCAGGCTTCATTACGGCACACAAAATGACACAAGTGAGCCTGTGGTCACAACTGTGCTTATGGTACACTGTAAAGCCATTATATCTCATTGTAACCACCACAACAAAATCCCCATATTTAACTTATTTATACAAAATACAATAAAAAGCAACAGTGAACAAGTATTTGGGTTCTAATGAGGACTTCAATCAGGGCAGCTATAAATTTTATAAGACATGATTCTCTTTTTCATATGCCCATAATTTGTCTCTCATAAACTCATATAGTACAATAGCAGAATTTGACAGCTAAACAATCAGTCTTTTTTTCTAGATTAATAATTTGGAGAACATAATTTGTATCAAATGACTAGTTTAGAAGTAACAAAGTAAATTGCTTGGGTATGATTGTATATGAAGACAGTGAATTTATAATTAAAACATCTTTCCTTCCTTTATAATAAGTTGACATTGTTGTATGTCCAACGGGCATATCTTATTCTCGAGTTAACTCTAGTGGATATGGCTCAACTTCATACTAAATTCCCTTCACTGGGGAAATTCAAAGGCATCGTAACATATTGAATATGCATTAGTATACCAGTATGGTAATAGCAAAGTGGCAATATTGGCACAACGTCTCAAACAGGATTAAATATTGTTTAGAATATGAGAGAAATCAGCTTCTCTTGTATTCAAAGGACAATCATACCATCATTCACATAAACTGCAGCACCTTGTTGGAACAGGAGAAAGCTGCATTTTGAACTCTACATACATATCATACTTTGCTCCTCTGCTATTCACACTCTAGGACATATGAGTGATCAAGGCTATCCTACAGGCAGGTAACTTACTATCATGCACGTCTATGGAGATTCTTGGTCATCCAGATCATGGTTGTCCCAAAGGTGCTTTTTCAAGAGGCGCCTGGACTCTGGTTTTTCTTCAAAGACATTTTGCTTCTCATCCAAGAAGCTTCTTCAGCTCAGAAGCTTGAAGAAAAGCACCTTTGAGACTACCATCATGCACTTACATATACATTGAAGTTCCTTTACAAATAAATTTGTTCCACATGCAGAGTTTGAAGACCTAGGGCCTAGGATGCTGGATCAGATCCAAAGTTTGACAGTGCAGAAATCAAGTATTGCCAGAAACATCAGGAAGACAAAAGCAGAGCAACCAGGGCTGAAACCAAAGGATGGGTTGAGGTCCAAAAAAAAAAAAAAAAAAGGAAAGGAAAGGAAAGGAAAAGAAAAGAAAAGAGCACAAAGAAAGAAAAAAAATAAGTTTTGGATGGGAAAGGAAGAAACAAAGAGAGCAAAAGGGAACAAATAGATAAATATTGAATCCAGTAAAGTAGATCTTGAATTTGTCAACTGTTTATTGCACATGCGTCAAAAACCACATATTTATATAATTAAGGACAAGATTGTTAAGAATAAAGGCGATGAGATCTGCCTCACGGAAGTCCTTTATATCACTTCATAGCTTCAGCCAGCTGTTCCATTGACCAGCCCATATTGTGCATCCACAAAAGTCCTTCTGACATATCCTAAAGCCGCCTGGAAGACTATGAAAAGATTCCTGTACCTTTGTAGGGGTGTCTTCTAAGCACTAGAAGCAAAAACCCCAGCAGTACATAGCATTTCCCTTTTAGAACTATGGAGTGGGTACATTGGTTTATAAAGGTTGCTTTGCATGGAACTTTACTGAAGTGAAGCAGCCCTTCAAAACTTTGCATAGTCCTAAGAATAATGATTTGTCTTTGACCTGCCTGTTCATATGTATCAAATCAGCCACTTTGAAACTTCATGGAACATGTTTTCAAAATTCCAAGCGTCTCCACCCTTATATTTTGATAATTCATTTAAGGGCATACATGAAACATCCTGAATTAATAAATATATATGATTCCTTCACTAAAGAATATTACTTATTAATAACTTATCTCAGAAAATATATATTCCAAGAAGACACAATTGCAATAGCATTGCTACAATTTGGACTGCAAGTACTTGCTCATACAAATAAGCAAAGAAAGCAATTATTTTGGGACATACATACCCTTTTCTTTTGATGAAGAAAAATACAACACTGGACAGATATTTTACATGAAGGCATCTATTTTTCTGTAAGAAATACCTGAGGGAACTTAGCCACATAAATTGTACATACTTGTACCAAATGTTTCCAAAACCCCTGGGGTTACTGTTGATTAACAAATCCTGCCAAGTCTATCAACTATATTTCTTAAAACCATAAATATAATAAATGTCTAAAAAGCAGTTACTGCATTACTAATTCAACAAAGCATTTTATATAATACTATATAATACATTATGAATAGGATAGACAAGTCAGGAGAAAGATTTTGAAGACTTAAGCAACTGATCCAGCTGGTGAAAACATATTAAAGTATAATCATACTATTCTTGAAAACATTTAATCTTAGAATTACATTTAAAAGAATATTATTAGATTTTAGTCAAATCAGTGTTTCTTAGTTTGCCATCTGGAACATTAAAATGTACTATCACACTGGCCTGTTAAGAAAGATGAGAACCAGTGGTGGGATTCAAAAAATGTTACTACTGGTTCTGTGGGTGTGGCATGGCTTGGTGGGTGTGGCTTGGTGGGCATGGCAGGGGAAGGATACTGTAAAATCTCCATTCCCTCCCCACTCCTGGGGGAAGGTTACTGCAAAACCGCATTCCCTCCCCATCCCACTAACCTGCTTTCCAGCTGCGTTCTCCTGTGCAGGGCACAAAAGAAGACCCAGCCAATCAGCTGGGACTCGGGAGGCAGAGAATAGATGGGGGCAGGGCCAGTCAGAAGTGGAATTTGCCGGTTCTCCAAACTATTCAAAATTTCTGCTACCGGTTCTCCAGAACTGGTCAGAACCGGCTGAATAACACCTCTGATGAGAACCAAAATTTCAATTGCTAAGCAAGACAGTTGGTAGATGAGTTTTGTCCCATTTTACAACCTTTCTTTGTAAGTGAAACACTGCAGTTCTTAAGTTAGTAACGTGATTTTTAAGTGAATCTGGCACAAGGTTGCAAAAAGTGATTATGACCATGGAACACTGCAACCATCATAAATACATGCCAGTTGCCAAGCATCTGAACTTTGTTTACATGACCATGAAGATGCTGCAATGATCATAAGTGTGAAAAATGGTCATTAGTCTTCTTTTTGTGTGCCATTTTGAATGGTCACTAAATGAATGGTTGTAAGCCGAGAACTACTTGTATCTGGATTTCCTCCCTCTATTCACTTTACTCAAATTGGAAAAACTACCTACAAACATTATCTCTCTGATCTGATGATTAAAAAAAATAATCAATTTTCCTCACATCTTCACACAAGAAAATTAATTTTCCTTTCTTGAGAGAAGTGGATGTTATACCTAGACCTTGAGTCTTATGAAGACTCATGCAATAGAAATAATTGGACTTAGCTATGGAAATGGCAATTGAAAAACACGAAGAAAGAACTTCAGAGAAGGAGGAGTTAGTTCAAGGAGAAGCCATCTTAAATAGACAATTAACACAAAGAACACCACAAAGAAGAGGGAAAAGAAGGGGGGTTAAAATTTGAGATTCAAGAAGGTAACTAGAAAGGGGAGTACCTATGAAATTAGAGAAGGTGGAAAGAAACAGCAGAAAAGGGGGAAGGAAGATACAAAGAGGGAGAGGGATACTAACTGGAGGGAGAAAAGATATGGGAAAATAAAGGGGAAGAGAGGTAATGAGAAACAGGAGCAGGAAATAAAGAAATATGGAAATAATCTGTTTATTCAGAAGACATAGAGACAATGGTTAATGAATTTAGGGGGGTGCATAAGCGCACCAACGTGCCTACACGTCCCTCTGTCCTATTGTTTCTCTTATTCTTTTATTTTTCTTATATGTAACCATTTCATGTATTCACAACTATGTATACATTTATACTTATTATCTTGTAAACAATTGGCAAATCAAATAAATAAATAAATAAATAAATAAATAAATTTAAAAAGAGGATTCTGCAATGGGATGAGGGGTAATAAGAATGTATTTGGAATTACAAAATATTTAGAAAATAGGGAAATATAGACTACTAAGAGGAGGGATGGACACTGATATTCTTTAGTAGGTGAATGCATATTTTTACTCGTACTGTTAAAAAAAAGAAATGTCAATGTATATTAAATACATTGAAATACGTGAAATGAACTATGGGGATGTTTAAAAACGTAATTAATATAAGTCACCAAGACTAGTTAAATGGATTAATTGCCTTTTTTTTCTTATCTTTGTTTTGAAATTATAAATAAATTCTATGAAATTAAAGGGTGAAATACAATGCGGAATCTGATGGAAAAGATATATAACGTTATGTAGTTTTTTAGGGAATGACTATTATTATAACTAGTTAAAAACAAATGTTTATTGGGAATTAAGGTGAGGGAATTAAGGTGAGGGAATTAAGGTATATTTAAACCACAGAGGTGACACACTCAAATTAGTAAAAGAGGAATTTATTGTTGAAGTATTCCCCGTTAGGAGAATGAGTGCACTCAGGGAAACATAGTGAGAGTGATATTGAATAACACACGACCAGCATACAGATACACTGAATAGTAAAATGTAGGTTTTACTTCCAGTAAACGGATAAACAAAGTCCAACAAACAGTCCAAATCATACACAGTTAAAGCAGTTAGTATCAGTCCAGGGATAATCCAAAAACCAAGTCAAGTATCATAAACAGAGTTCAGTAAACAGAGTTTGCTAACAGTTGCAAAACTCACAGCAATCCAAGTAGAACAACGATCGGGCAATACGGCAAAACAAGAAATGCAAGAAGAAGGAAACCAGGTTTCTGGCTCCATCTTATGGCCGTTGGAGGAACCTCAGCCAAACACACTTACAGCATTCTCTTAAAGATACAGTATTAAATAACTATCCTGGTTTATATATTTCCAACCCAACTGTTAGGTGACTATCATTCCTAACGTTTATGTTTTTTCTCTTGTGTAAAAGCTTGTATTAATTTAGAACCTATGGAAAGGATATGCAATGAAACTGCAAATTTGACAGATAAAAGAATTAAAAGATAATACGTATGAAGATATGGGAATTATAGGTGATTTTAAGGAGAAAAGAGTATTTTGGAAGAGGTAAAAATAAAAGTATGCATATTATTTTTATATTTAAAAGAAATATTAATGTTTAAAAATATATTTGGAATAAATTGAAATGAACTGAGAGGATGTTTAGATTGAGACTAATATCAGTGACTAGGATTAATTTGTTTGTTCTTTTCTTGTGTAAAAGTTGGAATGGAAAAGGTAATAATAGAATTAAATTAAAATTGGATAAGATAGGAAGTTGAATGTAAAAAAATGAATATATAACCATTGTCATATTTTAATGTAAAAGTGGTGACCTGGAATTATGTTGTCCACTGAAAAGAACTTTTTTGTTTTGTATGTGAAAAACTGAATAAAACTTGTTTAAAAAAAAAAAAATTGGACTTACAAAGTTTCCTAAGAATTGTCTTCCATTGAATGATTCTATTAAGGAAGAGCTTTCTCAGGCAATATTCTCTTCCTGGTTCCGAAAGAAGTAATTCTACTCCCTGAAACACCAATCTTTATTCCGTCATAGCCAAAAGTAGCCAGAGTTAGGTATATGCATATGCATGTTACATTGCAGTCCTTGTAATATTTAGTAGATCCTATATTTACTGTCCTCTCTAAGCAGTTTACAGAGTCAGCATATTGCTCCAAACAATATGGGTCTTCATTTTACCAACCTCGGAAGGATGGAAGGCTGAGTCAACTTTGGGCCAGTCAAGATCGAAAGAATTGAACTCCTGTCAGTGAGCAGAGTTAGCCTGCAATACTGCATTCTAACACTGCAATACCACAGCTCTTACACCATAGTAGGTGTAGGTGTTATCCATAGGATTCCATATCTCCAATCATTTTGGGCACAATGGATGTACTCCAGGTCCCCTCAGTTAAACCTTGTCCTCTTGTGACGGGCTCAAAGAAACGTGCCTTCTCTGTCACTAATTCTGTTTCCAGACCTTGGTTAGTATGTTGTAGAGGATATTTTTTTATTGCTAAGGTTATTTATTTTGGGCTATCATATTTTGCTGTCATGTCTTTAACTGTTTTAATTGTGTATTTGAGTCTTATAAACCACCCAGATTCTTTTGAATTGAGTGGCCTTAATCAATTTCATTACTTGTGAAGAAATTGATAGGTGGGCAAAAATACCAAATCCCATCTGAACATCTGGCTGACTGTGCAATGAACCATAATAAAATAAACAATATAACCACTAATATCAGTAATAAAATAATGGGGAATATTTATTCATTTATTTATTTTTTTATAGCTGCCCAATTCAACAAAGTGACTCTGGATGGCTTACAATTCTAAAATTATAAAACAATTAAAACAATTTTAAAAACATGAAAATAGTAAGAACATTCACCAAATAAATAAATGAATAAATAAATAAATAAATGCAAATAGCAGCCATGATAAATCAAGTAACAGTAAAGTCAAGTAAGAGGGCCCTTAATACATTCTGAACCCCAGGCCTGGGTACATAGTCAAGTTTTTAAAGTTTTGTGAAAAAGCAACAGTAGGCAGAGGCTACAACAGAAAAGCCCTGTTTAGCTGTAGTCATTTTTCTGCAAGGTTATATAATCTGTCATGGGTCCCAGTTATTTAAGAAACAATTTTTCCCAAATGAGATTGATCTATTCTATCTACACCGGCCCAAGGGAATGCTATAGATCCTGTCAATCAAGGAATTCTGGCTGGTAGGGTGCAGGAGAAGGGCCTTTTCTACGTGGCTCCCATCTTCTGGAGCATTGTGCCCCCCCCCCAGTGAAATCCTCATATGTCCTTTTGGCCTTCCTGACTCTGCGAAGTGGCCTGGGACCCCAATGGGGGTATGTCATTCTGGAAGTGGTTAATAAATTAGGATAAGACCTTACCTCTTGCCTGTATGCATTTTGCTCCCTCCCTTCCTTTCTTCTCAATTTCGACTCAATTATAGTGCTAATATTTATTGTTTTAATGCTTTATCTGTAGTTCCTTTTTATGATTGTAAGCTACCTACCTCTAGATGAAATGGGCAGGATATAAGATTGGATGCATGGATGGATGGATGGATGGATGGAGAAAGAGAGAGAGAGAGAGAGAGAGAGAATATAAAGCTTCTATCAGTTCCATATCAATGCTAGAAGGATACAATAAATCTAATAAGTCTATTAACCCTTCTAATTCTAAAGTGTTAATAACCCTGAATTTCAGTTGCCTATATACAGCAACACCATGAAATATAATGTCTTATTTTTGTGTGGATCCATTCACACTAAGGTTTAAGAACCAAGGCACTTCTGTTGATAAATCAGTGTCCCTACCAAAAAAAAAAAGAAGTCCATAAAAAGCTGCATAAAGAAATAGCAACAATAACAATCCAGATACTTCTTTCAGCAATCTTCCAGCAATAAGAAATATATTTACTTGACACTTTTGTTAATACTTTACTTTTTTGGAAATATTGAATAAGTGGGGCATATATTCCTGGCAAACTTCATTTTAAATTAGAGATAAATTGTAACTTTGACTTCTCAATAAGTTTATTATCTCCCAGTACACTCTTTCTCTCTCACACACACATTTTCTTTCTCTCTCTCTCTCTCTTTTCTCTCTCTGGTCCATATTTTCATTTCAGCTGGGCTGAGTGGGAGAACGAACTCTAAGGGAGGTCTTAGCAGATGGTTGTCACAAACTGCATACGGCAATTGAGAATTAGTGTGCAAGCATATGCAACCTGGTATAGTATGAAACATTCCAGCATATGAGCACTGAAACAAGCCAGACTTGTGCAGAATTTTTCTTACCAGTAACATTCTAATATAGCTTCCTTTTCTTCTTTTACCCATATATGTTTTATACATTTTGATTTCAGCCATGATGAAAGCAAACAAAAACTATATAATACCTATTTTGATCTTAAATTTTTAAATATAAAGATTAAAAAAACCACATGGAATACATCATATGGGAAATGGATAGTCAACTTTACATCTTGTTTTTTCATTCCTAGCTTAGAAATGTAACTGTAGAGATATTACTTACAAGTAAAACCGCCTGTGGGTATTCCTAAAGAGAACATGGGAAACAAACAAAGATGGATCCTTTGGCCCTGTCTCTCCACTTAAGTCTTTCTGTTTTTAACAGGGAGGATCTGCAGTAAGACTTGAAACAGGTATGTCCATACAAGTGAGAATCCTGTGCAAGCAACTTGTATAAAAAAAATCAATTCCCAAATCCTAAGCCAGGTTGAAATTTCCCATTTTTTTTTTTCATTTTTCCATAGGTATGTCATCTGGAAAGCTTATAAAAGTTGGATCTTCCTTCTTCGTTTCTCCTTCAGTCGTCTTATATAATGGGCAAGATGTATAATACTTTTTTTCCAGGCAGGTACAATCCAGATGGAAGGCATTGCTTGCTCTTACATTCTGCTTATGCTTCTCAGTAATTCCTCATAATTTCTCATTGTGTCCTCCAAAAAGCTGAGACTGCATCAAAGGAAGGTGCCTTCATGGCATCTCCCACTGTTTCTTACCTTTGTGCTTTCCTTTTCCCCAGGATCTCAGGGGAGTGGAGATCAAAGAGAACAAGGAGAAAGTCTAAACATTGGCATACAAGGCAAGGCAGAATTACATACTGGTCGACCAAAATACAAATCAACTCAAAACTACAGGAGTCCACCAACATGCACATAAATCATTTATAATGATAATCCAAGACTAGGTCCAAATCTCATTAAAGTATATGAATCCTTAATCTATTTTGGCAAAAGAGAGCCAATACACATTTTTTCTTTTTATCATAAATTACAGTTCTGTGGCACTGTGCAAATATTACCAAGCTGTAAGACAGCTGTGCTCCATTAAAATGTGTAATGGTCGCTGATTTCTTACAGCACATGGTCATCAGGCTGAATCTACAGCCAGTAATTAGGAAGATGAAATGTTTAATTGTGCCTTAATTTTGATAAAATTTATCTGTCACACATCCCGTAGTTGAGCATTATGCTCACAAATCAATGTCATCAGGCCTGAGCACCAGACTCTTGTTCCTGACAGATTCATTTGAATATCAAACCACACACCAGCAGGAACTGGAGGAGAGAATATACAAAAGAAATCCCAATGCAGCCACACACACAAAAATAAAAATAAAATAAACAAGGCACACCTCACCACCTTTTTAAAAGCAGGAAAGATCAAAATCAAACTGCTGTGGACAGTCCTGCCTTTTCTAAGAGACGACTTCTCGTTTGAGTTTCAAACACCATATTTTTCTGTCCCCCCGCCCCCCCCCTTTCCTTTTTTAACTTAACACAATTTTTCAATCTGCAGGGTTGTTCCCTCTCCCAGACCACCTCCATTCTATTTTCTGTATTTGTTGCTCGGCTGCAGACTCAACCAAGGCTAAGCCAGAGTCCATTGTGTGCACCAGAAGTGATCATTTACTTCCCTGCTGGCAATGGCATCAGCCAACCTTCCAGCAGTTGCTCATGCGCAGATTAGTCTGAGCCTGAATCATTTTATTACGACTGTTGTTGTGTAGGGGGAGTTAGTTATGCTAAGCTGTGTGAGGTATAGCAGAGGGCAGTTTCAAAGACGACGCCTACTGCAATTACAAAGCTGTCTGTTTTTTATTTCATACTGAAGCTCCAGCCATTCAGATTAAGGTGACATAGCAGTAATTCAGCAGGTTCCATGGGAGAGAGTTTTCTTTCTGATCCAGAATTCATACCATTGAATTGTTTCTATAACACAAATAATCTTGGCCCTTTTTTTCTGGTTCTGCACAAAGAAAATAGCTGGATGATTGCTGTCGCCTCAACTACAAGAACTGTTCCCCTGCAGTATATTTGTTTAGGGATAACTTTATTCTGGAGAATTCTGTTTTCTGCACCTACAGGCAGGATTAAACACAAATATTGTTGCCTTCATAGACTGCTTTTTACACCGTCTCCCCCTCTCATTTTTTATCCCCTTCTACACTCATTGAGGAATCTGGGAAAGGTAGTTCAAAAAAAATTATCAATTTGCTTTTGGGTTGAGGTCCTTTAGTATTCATTTAGCATCTTTTTCTATAGCTGATGGGAAATATGGTTGAAATGATGACTATTTTCATCTTGTATCATACTTTTCAACAAGTTGATGCCAAAATTCTTTTACAACAGTACTCCATTAGTCTAAGAAATCTATTGAAATGTGGGATGGTCTAGAAATGCCTTTGGTTCATATTGTAATGGGATATGATCTAAATTTACACTTTAAGACATGAACTTTATTACATACAGTATGTCAACCTTTGGAATTCAGTTTAAAAAGAATATTTGTAGTTTAGGGTTGCAATGAGGAGTCCTTGGTGCTCCCTGAACTTGGTTGTTTTCTTGCATATGTTTTATTACTCAAACTTTTATCTAGTTTGAGTAATGAAATGTCTGCAAGAAAACAGCAAAGCCCAGAGAGCACCAAGGACCCCTCAAATTCACAAATTCTTTAAATTTTGCAATACAGTTCTCTCATTGTAAAAAAAAATCGGAAAATATATAAACATGTACATAACTTGAAAAGCTATTACAATAGGCTTTAAAGTTCCTAAACTTTTAGACAAACAGATGTCAACTCATAAAACATTTTGTGTACATGTTTTATAGTTGACAACAGAAAGAAGGGGGAGGGGTTCAAAGAGCAAGCAGCAATGTGGAATCGAAAGTACATTCCATTCATATTTTCTTCAAAGACTGATTAGATGACTGAAGCTTTTGCCAGGCAAAAATCTAATTGGAGAGCATGATTGATGACTCTTGGCTATGGACGTTTTTCATTGGATGATACACCCAGAGGGGTGAGGGGGGGAAAGCAGGATCAAGAGTGACAGTGAATTATGTATCTCAGAGTTGGCTAAGCCAAGTAAATGCTGGATGTAGAATGATAACTTCAAATAAATCTTTTTTAGTTTTGGGAGTGTGGATCGAGGCTCATGATTTAATTGGAGCAACTGCCGGAATCCTGACAATAGGCAAAATAAAATTAAATATATTTGGAGAAATGCCAACAGAAAATGCACCCTTTTAGTGAAAACATTATAAAAAATAATGAACAAAAAAAATAAAATAAAAAGTAAAATAATTTCAAAATAATGAACAAGTAACCAAAATTGATAGGTAACCTTTCCCTACCAAAAATATCTGTTTCATTATTTTTTCCTTTATTATTGTTAAAAGGATCAGATACCTTCTTTCCTACAATTGTGCCAAAGTTGGGACAACACACCAGATAATTAGTGGAAGTTCAATAAAATATATTTATCCAACCCAAAGTTGTAAAGTGACATTGGGTACTGGCATAATGTACTGTTTCCAGCATCCCTTTTTTGTAGATTTTTTTCGTTTAAAGATTTGGCCAATCATTATGAATGGAATGATTGCAATAGCTTATTACAAATAGATGTTTCCTTATCTGGAGTTAGAACAGATGCCTCCTTATTTATAGTTAAACAGGTGTCTCCTTATCTTAGAATTAAAGCAGATGTCTCTTTAAATGGGCATTTTATATTATATTTATATGTGTGTGTGTGTGTGTGTGTGTGTGTTTTTCTATACATAAATATATGTCTTTCTTTACATGGTTTTTGCTAGTGATGTGTTCATTAGTTTATAAGGCAGTAAACAGACTTTATAAAATTATATTACTTACTGCATATAATTTTAATCATTTTACAATTTAAACTTATTGTAAACATAAGGAAAATATTCCAACATTACAAACCAGTTCAATTACTTAATTTAAAACAAGGAACAAAATATGAACAAAATTAGTAATACCTTTGTCTACCCAAATTGGAATGAATAAGTAAATAAGTAATAATTAACAGTAATGCTAAACATGAATCAAAAGCAACAGCAAAGGCCACTTTAAAAGCAGATTAGCTCTTAAAATCTTCCACAGTTTTTCTATTACAGAAATAAGATGAGAGACCCAGAAACCCTGGACATTATCAGGAGTAGCCACAGTGTCATGAGGATCTGCAATAACATCTAAGACCAAACAGGACAGAATTTGAGACTAAACTAGAGTGAACAGCAGAGGTTTTTGGCCCATCTATAAAACATATAATTGTATATAGTCAATTTTTATACTCTTCCCCAGGGGGAACAAATGTCAGCAACACAATCAGGGCCACTGCTGACCTGTAAGGTACATTTGTGCAAGAAAGTTTTTTTGCCATCTTAGACAAAAGAAGAAGACTTGGTGCAGCTTAAATTTCCAAAGCTGAGCTTTTCAGAACACCAACAACAAACACCAGAAGATGTTAGTGGAGCTGATCACACAGTATGTACAATTTGTCTGAAATGATATGAAGCACAACTTTCAGTAGTGAAATCTGATGTAAGCCAGTCCACAGAGTTGGTTTTCAGAATGGAGAACTGGTTTTTAAATCCTAAATTGGTATCCCTGTGTCATGGGTCCATTGGGTAGTGCACAACTTGCGCACTTGCTTGTGAAAGCCCCAAGAACAGATGGGACCATGTGATCAAATCCTTGCCAGTTTTTAATATGCATCAATCTCACACATATACAAAATTGTGAGCTTTGATTGCAGAGTCGTGGCTGTAATCTTGTCTTTTTTTACTCTCCCATGATGAATGCCTCTGTCCCTCCTACTGTAATTCCATTAATGTTTCAGAATATCTAATTATGCAAAGCCAAATTACAAACAAAAGGTAAAAAAGGACATCCTCAGCATGTACTGCAACCTGAACATAACCAAATAAAACGCATATCATTAATAATCATTGGTGAATAAGAAATATTAATTCAAAATATAAAACTTTGAATAAACCCAAAATGTATAAAAACGTGCCTCAAAAACTTCCAAGAAATCATACCATATCTGAAGTTGAGATATTGTGCTTTTTTATGTCATTTTTAAATTAATCTTTCTGGTTTGGGATAGAGTTGCACAGACATTACTCAAAAGACTAACTTTATTTTCCTTGTTCCTTAGAAAAAGAATGCTCTAAAACTAAAATTTTTGGTCTATTTATTATATATTATTCATACTACTTCATTCACTTTCTTCTAAAGATTTTATGTGGGTTGGTGTGTAATGCTCCAGCAAAAGACAGGTATAAAATATGGCATGTGAAGAATCTTGATACAATCATCGATAATAGCTTAAAACAAGCCCTTTTTTACAGGGTTTTATAAAAAAAATCAATGAGAATTGGTTATATAAAGGAAATAATTTATATATTGTGGCATTTACATACTGTCCAAAATCAGTATATAATTTAAACTCATTGTGACAAAAAACATTAAAACTACACAAATATAAATGTAAAATCTCTAATGAACCACAACTGGTGGTAACATCAGTTCAGGAGATAGTCCATGACAAATAAAATTGCTACATATTACTTGACTCATACTACCTGTCTCACGTTCCCCACTATCCTGTCAGAGTTGAAGAAGCTTCTTGTACTAGAAGCAAAATGTCTTCAAAGAAAAAATAAGAAAGTCCAGTTGCCTCCTGAAAAAAACACTTTTGGGACAACCATGACCTGAATGACTGAAAATGTCTACAGACTTTTATCTGACTCATACAAGCCACAATGAAGAGAATTTTAGCCCACCACAGAAATTTAATCTGTTGTAGATATTCTATCTTGTTAACCCAGATGAGAGAAAAGAAAGTATATATTTTGTTCCAAGGCTGGCATATGGTTTCAACCTGGGTTATGTTAATAGTAGGAAATTACTCTGCATCTATTTTGAAGTATTCTCCAACATCATTTTAATTGGTCAAATTGAGAATTTAACATTGTTTCCATAATCTTTTTTTTTCAATAGAATTTGAATATATTAAAGGAAGCATTGTATTTCTAATTGTAAAAGAAATTGGTGAAGAATTGCAGAAGTGCAAATCATAAGCTTAATTGAAAATTGCTGCAGAATGTTCTTCCATTTAATCATATCTGATTTTTAGAGACTTCCTGGATAAGTCTATACTATATCAACATTATCAATCAGTCAATAAAGTCCCTGTAGTTTTCTTGGCAAGATTTTTCAGAATTGGTTTGCCATTGCTTTCTTCTTAGGTTGAGAAAAAGTGACTAGCCCAAGGTCACCCAGTTGGCTTTATGCCCAAGGCAAGACTAGAAATCACTGTCTCCCAGTTTTTAGCCTGAAGCTTTAACCACTACACCAAATTAGTGCTTTATTTTTAAAACTTAGTGGGAGAAAATGTTTAGACCGAAGATACTTCATTGATATTGTTATGTTAATTTTATTTTATTTTTCTTTAGCATATTACACTGTTCTATGATCATATTAACCTGAAAATAAATGGACCACAGTCTCTTTTCTGTCAATAAAAAGTGAATTTTACAATAGTTGAACTCATATTTCTAAATTTTAGCACTGAACTGCACTTTTGACAGACTTCTGTAGCTTGCTGATTTGGCACTACCTCTAAAATCATACATTTCAAATACCTGATAAATTGAATTCTGAATGTAACAGTGATTAAAACAAGATTGATCACTCATGGTATTACAGACTACATTCTTTCATAGCCTGATAATTAATTTCCCAGCAACTAAATAACTGGAATAGATTTTACCTTGAAAATGGTTTTTTTCATTATTGGACACATGACCATATCATCAACTTTGAGGGATAGCATGTAGCTGAAATATGACTTGGCTTTCAGTCCATGGCCTAAATGTTTCCTGCTTTGTTTCTGAGTGCCAGCCATATTGAAAACTGACGCTGGATTGTTCCACAATGCCAATACACTCCACCTTCACAGGGAAGCCTTGTCTCGCCCACTCTAGTTATGCCATACGGCATTTGGATATGTAGGTCTGGTTCTGGCAGGTGGCAGCGCAGGAGGTAGAAAGCAGCAGCAAATGTAGCATAACTGTCCCCAATGTAGCAAACAATAATCAGCATCTGACATCCAACAAATCAAGGAGACCTGGTGATTTTTGTTCTTTCAGAATTGTAAGTTAACTGTGGGCTTTAGATATGAAGAGGAAGAAACAAGTTACAACTGCTTCCACAAGAGTGCTACTGGTAAGGGTAAAACTCATATATCACAAGTCTCTCCTTCTCTGATTCTCCCAAGAATTGGTTTCTCACACATGGGCCATTGCTTCTCATTCTAGGTTCTGGCAGGTATTTGGAGTAATGTTTTCCAAATATTATAATGAGGTGGGTATTTTTAAGTGGTCTAGTATAAGAATCCAGTAAATTTTTTCATGCAAAGTTGATCCCTATTTTACACATCTTTCAATGGAGCAGAATGCAAAAAGCAAAAGGATTTAAGAGAACAAGTAACCAAGAGGAAACAGAAAGAAAAAAAATTAATCCTTTGGGGAAGATAAATCAGCATCTTTCAATCTGCAACCTTCCAGATGTGCTGCATTATAATTTTCAGGATTTTCCAGAAGCATGTAGTAGCTAGGAGTATTGAGAGTTTTAGTTCAGAGGTCCCCAAACTTGGCAACTTTAACTTTTAAAGTTGCCAAGTTTGGAGACCTCTTTTTTAGTTCAACATAAAAGGCTGGAAGGGACATTAGTCATAGTCTCCAACACGTATTTCATAGCTTGGCTGGGAATATAAATGAAAATGAGGTTTATGTTTATAGAAACATTTTTATATAGTATATGGAGCTATATGGAATGGGATAAGATTCAAATATGTTTATTAACAAAAATATCTTCTAAAACAGGGGTGTCAAACTGGCGGCCCACAGGCCAGATGCATCACATGTAAGCCATGCCTGCCCTGGCTCCGCAAAGGCAAAAAAAACGTCGCGATATGTCATGCTACATCACGTGGTGCGATCGAGTTTGACACCCTTGTTCTAAGAGTTTTGACAACTAATTTTCAGAGTGATAGATCCAGAGAGCAGTTTTGCAACAATTTTTCCATCATTATATTGAGATGAATTGGACAAATTGTATTTATAAACTTCCAGATCCTCTCCTTAATGCTTGATGATGTTGCTCTTATGGCAATTTGGAGCTTATATGTAAAGGATTTTGTTACAATGAAGACAATGCATGCATAGCTGGAACTTTAGCTGTTGAATGTTTATCATTCAACAAATCAAGGATAAAGAGATTTTTACTTCAATAACACTTTAGAGTTCCAAACTTTGTTTGAAAAATAGGTTATAGATTAGAATCTTTGGTATGCAGGAAAAGAGTGAAGGCAGACACACACACACACACACACACACACACACACACACACACCATCCAACAGTTTACAGGGTATATTTAATAGTTATGCATGTAACTACTTTGGTCTGGTATTTTTTTTTCTATAGGCAAACACAAGTAAACTGCTCTGAAGTATTTATTTATTTATTTGTATTTGTAGGAACCCATGGGATCTTTATTGGCATCCCTTAGTCAACATAAACTCATCTGATGTATGTATCTTGTGCCCTCACATTCTGCAAACTCTTGCTACAATGTGTTTATTTTCCTCTGATTATAACAAAAGCTTTATTCCATCTACCCACTTGTAGACACTGAAAAGTCTCTATTTCTATGTAATCTCTCTTCTCATGCACTACTAGGTTTTTCAGAATGAAATACAGCTTTTCAGTTAAAGCCATATTTTGTTGCACAAGTACCCTGTATTTGACTTAAGGATTTACTAAAGAGGTGGGATTATCATGCCACAAACAATAGCTGATCTAGTTTGGTATCTGTTGAAGCACTACATTCATCGGGTGATGAAGCTTTGCAATAAAGAGAAACTAATGGAAGCAATTAACGAAGAACACCTGTCAGTGGAAAACTGCAACCTCTATATTGACCATAGCCAGAAATTGTTCCCAGTTGTTATTCACAACAATGAAAGGCCTCTGGACTGTGAATGGAGGCAATGATGGACTGCAATAAAATGTGCAAATGAGTTTTCACATTGTCCAATAAAATTCTATGACTCTGACAATCTGTGTTGACATAGACCAACACATGGTTAAACAATAAAATAATGTAACTGCGAGGCTACTTATCACAAGGGTTGCCAACTGGCCAATCAAAGAAAGACCCCAGCCAGAATTTCTTGACCAGCAAGATTATCTTCGGCGGGGGGGGGGGGGGACACCTCTCTTTTTATTCCTCATGTCTATTTCCCTGAAAAGTGTGCCAAAAAGATTCTCTATAAAGTAATTTTGTTAATGCATGCCAAAAAGATATCAGAAAATGTCACTGGCCCACACAGTTAGAGGGTCATTAATTAGAGTGGTATAATGGGTATTGTCTTATTTATATCCCTTCAAGAATTGTAGAAGAGGAAAGAGAAATACATAAAATCTTGGTCATTACATAGCAGTTACCAACAACATCATTATACAACATCTTTAATAGAGAGGAAAACAGAGCAGATTCATAAATAACCACAGTTCCATTAGTCTAGGTTAATCTCCCACTAGTCTCCCCATGGAATGACTTTAGCACCATTCCTGTCTGCCACTAACTTCTTGCCTAGGTCTGGATTTGTTGTCCCCAGGGTGGAAGATTGTTATGATGATGAGAAGTCTCAGTAAGCAAATAGCATCAAACTAGCATCCCTTAGTTTGCTTGAAAGAGAAAAAAACATATGACAAAGATTTTGAGGAAGGAATATTTCATTCAAATTACTTCCTGGCCTACTGTATGTGTATATGTCTGAATTAATATCAGTGACAAAACAAAACTTTTTATTAATGATCTATCTTACCAAAAGAAGTTAGAAAATGTGTCATATTATTTTCTTACTGTATATACTTATCTAGTAGAATTTACATATTTCTCAATCTAGCAAAGTGGTTTACAATAGGGAAAATATCAATAATTAAATAAAAGCAATCATAAATCATCACAGAATCAGGACACCATTCCTCAAAGGAACAACCACAATATCCCATCTGAAAACAGGAAAGTTTCCTTCATCACCAATCTATTCCCAATATTTTCCAACAAAGCCAGATTTTAATGGCTTTCAAAACAAAAATTTAATTAGGTTTGGAGCCAATGTAACCTGGTGAGGAAAGCTCTGCAAAGTGGGCAGCAGCTCAGAAAACTTGTTCTGTGAGCCCTAAAATTGATATTCCTTAAAAGAAGGACATGTGTGCTAATTAAGTCATGGATAGAATTAGCATATTGGATAAACACTTAAACCTAATTAGCTGCAGGACATTCTATACAGAAAGCAACTGTGATGATGAGGATAATGATGATGATGCCCTTCCCCAGTCAAGGGAACATTAAAATCCAACTAAAGAGGAGTAGTTGCCAACCTCTCCCTATTCAAACCTCTAAGAAAAACAACTGGAGCTTTAGCATGGCCAGAAGAATCAGGTCTCTATTATAGAACTTACTGCCAGGGTTCTGATCAGCTGCAGAACTAGCCAAACCACAGAGAAGAGGCAGATATACAGACATCGCACTTCTAAGCTTTTCTAGCCCTTTCCTGCTGTAAGAGTTTGTAAGAACTTCATGGAGAAACTTAGCAGGGGCCACTTAATTTCCAAACTGAGATTTCTGACCCAGTTAATATATTGCCTGAATCTGCTATTAGGAGAATTGATTTGGTTAGTGATTAACTGGGTCATGCATGTCAAGGGAACCTGGCCAATCTGTCAAAGTTTATTTGAGTTATCTGAAATTAAATTAAATCTTTTATATTTACTAGCCAAGTACCATAAAATGTTTAACAAAGTGAGGTAGTAAGCCAGCAAAATTATTTTACATCTGGTTATAGCAGCACAGAGTTACAAAGATTCAAAAATCACTAATTTGGGAATGCAAAATCCCTGTCCACTTTCTCAAAGAAAATGCCTAGATCAGCAGAATACTGGTGAGATTCTTTGCCTTGGTGGTCCTCCTCCACTGGCCAAGTGGTCAAAGACATGGCTTGGCCACTGCTTCTGGTTGGTGTCTGTGCTCCTAAACTTTGACAATCAGTTCTGTAATAGGCCTTGTTATTTAGCACTTCTTATAAGAGACTTCAATTATTTTTCTTACAAGTTTTAACTGTCATCCTCCAAGATTCCTTATTCTGCTTGACTCTTTCCGGCTGCTATAGAAATGGGGCGGGGGGATAATTGGGCCTCACAGGGGGAAGGTGATGAAGTTTGAAGTTGTGTGAATTGTAAAAGTTGGGATGCTTTCCTGCTTACTGCGTAAATGCAGTCACTTATCTTTTCTAGGCTAAGGTCAACCATTTTGGCATACCAGATATCTGAGATGCCACCTGAAGATGTACCCACATGATATTATACACACCTCAGATTGGATGTCCAGTTTGGATTGTTGGGGGGTGGGGACATGGGATAACTTTCTATATGTAATTTCCTGCCTTTTGCTTCAGATCTTGTATTTCTCCTTTTGCTACCACTTCATATTCAGTAAAAGTCCTTTTCTCTACAAAAATGGAGTCAAAGGTTTTCTTTCTTGGATTTTGAATGGAGCCACACCTGACATTAACTCAGCAAAACAGGTCACTTGAGTGAGTTTTGACATTCTTACAACAAGATTGACTGGGTCTCTTATGAGTTAAATTTAACTCTTCAGGTTGGTTGACTGGAACAATTGATTTCCCAAACATATTAACTCTACCCCATTGAATGAGTGAACAGATAGGAAAAGGACCACTAATTGCTCCTTTTATTCTGTCGCCATTCCTCCAATTCCATTGTTCTTCTTCTCTGTTGAACATTTAATCTTCTTAGCCATTTATCTTCCTACCCCTATCTTAAAGGGGATTCAAACTGCCACAGTGTTAGAAATTTTAAAAACTGTGAATATATATTATGCTGTCCCACCAGGTGGAGCATTGTACTGTCAAGACAATTCCAGCACTGCCTGCTGATCAAAAGAGTACCAGATTGCCTCTTGGGGGCTTCCTCACTATCAGGAAAAGAAGAGAAGAGGGCATCATGTTGCAGATAAACTAGATATTCTAATAGGAGGTACCCAATCCTTGGATAATAAACTTAATGATCTCTGTTAACTTTTATTACAAAACAAGAACCATCAAAATGGTCTAGACAACAGTAAGATGTTTCTATATTTGTAACAAATACCTTTTTCTACCAAAATCACCATTATGATCTTGTCACCCATCCATTCATTCCTTTGCCACCCATCCATTCCTTTGCCACCAAGGTATTTTGCTCAATGAGTCTGTCTTCCCCAACACGCTGAGATGTAATGCTGATGATGGAGTTCCATTAGAGATTATGAATTTGGCACAGAAGGAATTAATCAAAATCATTAGTTAAAACATAACTTGAACTGCTGTACACAATGCCGGGTTAGAAACTTTTGCCGTCAAATTACTTTAATATATAAACTCCCATCTCCCATTGCAGTTTTAGATTTTCAACATATATTTAAAATCAAAATATTTGATACAAACAAATATTCCTCCTTCTCTATGTGAGAATATTTCTCCCCCTACTGCCAACCCTTCATCTTTTGGCATTCATCAACCAAGGACAAAACTTTGTGTATGTGTTTGTACATGTGACTTCCTGCATATATCTACATATTCTTAGGAAGCTATTTCTCACTCTCAAAGGTTACTGTTTTTCACACTCTCCAAGAAATAATTACATGTGAGAATAATATCTTTACACATCTGAAATGTCTCCAGACTTTTAATCTCCAGGCCAACTATGTCTGTAAACTCTCCTTTCTTTTCATACTTGCAATGAACAGAAACTCTGCACTAAGAAATAAAAAGTACAGAAAGACAGAATGCCTTATAATGTGCAAATTTCTTTACACAGAAATGAATACATTCATAAAATTAAACCAAAAGTGTGGATTAATATAATTTATCATGACATTGAAATAATTAAATAATTATTTGTAACTACATAAGATGTTCAGTCTCATTCTGTGAACATGTAATCATAATGAAATCCTTCTGTAACACATTGAGCCAAATTCTAATAAACAAAATTATGGTTAGTACAAAGTATAAAATCCTTTACTTTTTATGCATGTATTTTCCTCATGATATTTATTTTTATTTATGTATTTGTTTGTTAAGCATGTATGAGAAAATAAGTATCAGTATGAACATAACATATAAACATATAGGTATAAACAGGTATAAGTATATACATAATAAATGAGCATTAATAAATGGATAAATGGGAACAGTAGAACAGGAACGGTAGGCACACTGGTGCGCTTATGTACGCTCCCTTACAGACCTCTTGGGAATGGAGTGAGGTCCATAGTAGACAGTTTAAAGTTAAAGTTTGGGGGGTTGGGGGTTGGATGTAACAACAGAGTCAGATAGTGAATTCCAGGCATTGGCCACTCTGTTGCTGAAGTCATATTTTCTGCAATCGAGTTTGTAGCGGTTTACTTTGAGTTGGTATCTCATATGTGATATATGTGATATGCTTCATTCTAGGTAGCTAGGGCTTCATTCATTTATTACATGCATCTTGTTTTTCTTCCAAGAATCTGAGATACTCTGTATGATTATTTGTCTGATACTCAGGCACACATTAATCACAAAACTATTGTTTTATCTTCCCAGGGATTATGGTAGGCAAACTATACTGAAAAATAGAGGCTGATTTTAGGTAAATGAGACATATTGACATAAAATATGGTTTACTTATTTAATGTCTGGCTCACCTAATATATTGAGCCAAACCCTAATAAACCAAATTATGGTTAGTACAAAGTATAATTCACTCAATATCCAAGTTACCCAGGAGCTTGCCCTTCCTGAAACCATCATCTGTGAACTATCCTTAAATATCACAATTGATTCTTACTATGTTACAGAGCACCTGATTATGACATCGAACATGTAAACAAGCTAAATACATTACTAACATGGGCTGCATCCTGCCCATACCCTTTTATCCTTCTTGGTGATTTCAATCTGCCTCATATTGACTGGACCCTAAATGATTGTACAACTGAAATCATACACACAACCTTCTACAATGCTATTACAAATCTGGGACTGGAACAACTAGTAACCAACAATACTAGACTAAACAACTGCCTCGATCTCATCTTCTGCAATAGTTTGAATTTAATTTACGGAATACAAACTAAAGAACCCTTTTCCAGTAGTGACCACAATATGATTGACTTTTGTCTCAACATACGTCCACACAAAAATCACCACAATGATGTAATCCCCAATTATAACTTCAAAAAAGGCAACTATGATCTTATAGACAACGATCTCTCATCCCTTGATTGGCAATCTCTATTCACTGGATGCAATACCGTTGAAGACCATTACAACATATTTTTACTTGAAGTCAAAAGAGTCATCAAGCTATATGTTCCAACAACAACTCCCAAAACAAAACAAAAAAGCAGATTACCCATATCAATAAGGAAACTTCAATCCAAAAAGAGAGATCACTCTGGCGGAAAAACAAATCTGGTCACGTTGCCAATTTCAAAAGCCGATACAAAAATTTATGCCACCAGATAAAGACCGAATGCACCAATTATCACATTAAACAAGAGGAAAACCTTCTAAGCACCAATTCCACCCGTGCTTTTTACAATTTTGTAAACAACAAACTAAAAGACTCAAGGTCCATCCCTCCCTTGATAGGACCTGATGGTAAAGACTGCAACGACGACACCATTAAAGCCAACATCTTTAACACATTCTTCGGCTCAGTATTTGTAAACAGCAATGGATCATGCCCAGTATTTCCTAGCCGTACCACAGATAACAACAATGATCTAATACATATCAATTTCACAGAAGACAATGTTAAAAAATCACTACGCAATCTAAAACCATCTCTATCTATTGGACCGGATGGAATATGTGCCTACTTCTTAAGAAAGCTATCCACTGCCATAGCCAAACCTCTAAGCATAATCTTTGAAAAATCTTTCAGGACCAGCTCAAATAAATAAAAATAAATAAATAAAAATAAATAAATAAAACAAGTTCATATCCAGTGGCATTTAAATATCCATTGGGATGTTAATTAAAGTCTCTCAGGGTCTTAGTCCAGCCCTCAACATTGGCTCTTTTCCCATTGCTAATCAGTACTCATAACTGAAGGAAACAAAACATGTAAATCTTTTTTTTAACAGGCACTATAAAATAAGTTTAATAATTAAAGATGTGACTTTCCTTCTAAATATAGAAGTATACACTATTTGGAATCCACAGAATATAAACAAAATTTAATATAATATACATTATTATTCATTTGTTTTATTTAAATCACTTAGGTACAACCATCTTCCACTAAATTATAGGTCAATGAAATGTAAATATACTACAGAATACCTGAATATACAGTAAACAATAACTTTAATTATAACAGAGATAACAATTAAAATATATAGCACATCAAAAAAAATTCAAACTAAAATGTCAGGAGAATAAAAATATTTTGGTTTACTGTTTAAAAGAAGGTCAAGTACATTATATGATCACCTTTTTAGGGAGAATTTCTACAATCTCCTTGTTGTTGCCTAACAGTGTACCTTTAAATGAAGATTTCAAAAACCTTGGCAATTTGTATATGAAAAACAACTTCAAGTTTTGGACCCAAAACCAAGAATTTCAAAACACCTTGAAATTAGACTTAGTACCAGTATAGGTTTTAAAATAATTTTGAATCAAGAGAGGCATTGTGTGACCCCCAAGGACATTTGGGTATATGCTAAATTTCGATTAGAATAACAGAGTTGGAAGGAACCTTGTAGGTGTTCTAGTCCAAGCTCCTGCTTAAGCAACAGACCCTATACCATTTCAGATAAGTGGCTGTTCAGTCTTTTCTTAAAAGCTTTCAGTGATGGAGCACCCACCACTTCTGAAGGAAAACTGTTCCACTGGTTTATTGTTCTCAGTGTTAGTAAAATTCTCCTTAGTTCTAGATTACTTCTTTTCTTGATTAGTTTCATTGTCTTGCTTTCTGGTGCTTTGGAAAGTAGTTTGAGCCCCTCTTCTTTATAGCAGCCCTTTAGATATTGGAAGACTGCTATCATGTTACCCTACTCCTTCTTTTCACTAGACTAGACTAACTCAATTCCTGCAACCTTTCTTCATATGTTTTAGCCTCCAATCCCCAACTAATACATCATGTTATCTTGATTCCATCCCTCTGCTAATGCAACCTAGGATTGCATTGGCTTTTTTGGCTGCTATCACACACTACTGGCTCAAGTGACTGTCCACTAGGACTCTAGGATCTCTCTCACAGTTATAGCTATTGAGCTAGGTTCCAGCTAATCTGTTCCTGTACATTTGATTTTTCTTACCTTATAAAACCTTACTTTTCTCTACATTGAATTTCATTTTGTTAGATAGCTCAATGTTCAAGTCTGTTGAGATCAATCTGGCTCTTGAGTCTATCTTCTGGAGTGTTGGCTGTTACTGCCAGTTTAGTATTATCTGTAAATGTAATGAATCCCCCTTCTATTCCTTCATCTAAATTGTTTATGACGATGTTGAACAGTACTGAGCCTAAAACATAATCTTGGCATACCTCACTGTTAATTCCTTCTATGGAGATATAGTTCCATTGAGGACTACATGTTGAGTTTTGTCATATTGATATGATCTCACAATTTCAGAAGGAGAACAATAATGCACAGATTATCTAGAACAGATAGATCCTTGCAACTAAGATAGATCGATGAAGATAGATTAGTTGGTAGATAGATAGATAGATAGATAGATAGATAGATAGATAGATAGATAGATAGATAGATAGGCAGACAGACAGACAGACAGACAGACAGACAGACAGACAGACAGACAGACAACCATTCCTGGAATTTTCTTTATGTGGCATGTTTGGGCATTACTGTGTATATTAAAGAGGAAGGCTCTGCAATTGGAGAACCAGCAGGAAGCTAGATTTAAGAGACAAAATCTGCTAAGTGAACCGTCTAGTAGAAAGGACTGCACTTTTTGGAGAACAGAGCAGATGTCAGGGAGCACAGCTGGACAAAGATACTGGAATCCAAGGTAGAAGTGAGTTCGGAAGTAACAGAAAGAAGCTGTGCAAAGTAAAACCCGTTAAATCACTGCAAAAAGTTCCATTTGAAAGCATTAGTATAGAGTAGTGTGTGTGTGTGTGTGTGTGTGTGTGTGTGTGTGTGTGTGTAAAGGCCAAAATATTTTAAGTATCACTCTAAGTATCACTATGATAGAAAAGAACTGTGTGTGCACATCTGGAAAGTTCCTGTCTCTTTTTCTTACCCTCCAACAGAGAAAAGAATAAACATTCTCTCTGTGTATAGACAACATTTTTTTGATAGAGAGCCACTAGATGAATTCAATAAAAGTGCTGGATCCTCTATATTTAAGTGTATTTTACAACAAAATGTCACCCCTCTTTAGCAAACAATTAGGACAGGCCACATGGAACTTCAAAAACAGACTGTCTGAAAATCCTTTTCTTTCTATGCATGTTCCAAACAGACATCCAAACAACCAGACAAGCTGTCTCTGTTGACATCTGTTCCCTCTTCAATACATGAATTATTCTCTTGGGTAATTCTATCATCAGCTGCTTTAGCATCGATGCCATCTTATGCATTATCTACTCCAATATTTCTTCCATCATCAACACAACTAATTTTTTGGGAAAAGCCCATAAGAAGGGGAAATAGAAGAATCTGCCAGTTCTCAATTTCCTGTCATGCTGTTGGTGTTACCAAGAAATGCATTCACAGATAAATTGAGGAAGGCATAAAGTGACAATGCTGAATAAATTCATCCTTTGCTAATTCTTAATGTGAGCAGACCATTCATTGTCTCTTGGACGTATATATATCTCAAGAAGTACTTGTCTTTCAAATTTGAAATTTCACCTATTTTGTCATATAGTACTTAGCTCAATTTATGTACCAAATATATCAAAATTTGCATTTTGAGAAGGAAACACATTTGAAAATTCATATAATTAGATAAAATGTATTTATAAATGTATATTTTGGAAGAAAATATATTCAAAAATAAACAAATCACAATATTCTTGTTTATGTTCTTAAAAATGAACATAATGACCATAGCATGGAATGGACATAAATAAATCTATAGATCATGAATGTGCTGATCTATCCACACTTCATCTGAAGGACAATTTTCCAACTGATAGTGAACCAGTTGGATTGCCTGCTCAAAGGTGTCTCAAATGCTAGTCTTATTCTGTATCAATGAATAACTGCTACTATTTCCTAGTAGACAAAAGTAAATCACTGAGTATGAAGTTTCTATATTAAGAATAAAATCTGCCTCCAATTTTTGATATGACATCTCTAATAACTTTTTTCCATAATCACCACTGAGATATGATCATAGGCATTCAGAGCATGGGCCAAGACTATGGATTGGAGGGGGGGTGGCAATTGTGATCTATGTACTTGTATCTGCCATTGAGGTATAAAAGAACAGGTTGCATTGTACTATCCCAATGTTCATTTCTTCATGTTATAGCTTCATGATTTGTACCAGAAGCTGATTAAAAACTTCCTTATTAAGAGCTCATAAGGGTCATTTCTGGAAAGAGACAACATCTCACTTACAGTGTCCTGAAACACTCTTTTGTTCCCAGACAAGGATACAAGGATTGGTTATTAGTTTCAAAGTTCTATGTTGCACAAGTCCAGGTGACTTAGAAGGTTGCCTTCTGCTACATCATCCCCTCCATTGTACATTAAGGCCATCTGAGAGGATCTGCCTGCAGTTGCTGTGGCCTTGTCTTGCAAGGATTTGGGCTAATTGTCTTTGTAACCATTTCAGATCTCTAGAACATGAACTTTGCTCAGTTGATGTGATTGACCTTTTTTCCCAGCATTTTAAAAGACTTTATCACATCTATTTGGACAGACTCTTAACTCATGATTATCTTTTTATATTAATATCTAGGATTTTAATCTGAAGAAAAGGAAAGAGGATTGAGGGAGTAGATGGGGAACTCATCAAATTTGCAGATGACACCAAGCTGGCAGGAATAGCCAACGCCCCAGAAGATAGGCTTAAGATACAGAAGGATATTGAAAGACTTGAGCATTGGGTGCTTTCTAACAAAATGAAATTCAGTGGTGAAAAAAGTAAGGTTCTACATTTAGGTAAGAATAACCAAATGCACAGGTATAGTGCAGGTGGTCTCTGGCTCTATAGTAGTAACTGTGAGAGGGATCTTGGAGTCCTAGTGGACAATCACTTAAATATGAGCCAGCAGTGTGCTGCAGCTGCCAAAAGAGCCAACACAGTTCTAGTTCTATCCTGCAGAAGGATAGAATCAAGATCACATGAAGTGTTAATACCACTTTATAATGCCTTGGTAAGGCCACACTTGGAATACTGCATCCAATTTTGGTTGCCACAATGTAAAAAAGATGTTGAGACTCTAGAAAGAGTGCAGAGATCAGCAACAAAATGATTAGGGGACTGGAGGCTAAAACATAAAAAAAACAATTGCTGGAATTGTGTAAGTCTAATTTAATGAAAAGAAGGACTAGAGGTGACATTATAGCATTGTTCCAATATCTCAGGGGTTGCCACAAAGAAGAGGGAGTCAATCTATCCTCCAAAGCTCCTGATGGCAGCACAAGAAGCAATAGATGGAAACTAATTAATGAGAAAAGCAACCTAGAACTAAGAAGAAATTTCCTGACAGTTAGAACAATTAATCAATGGAACAACGTGCCTTACATGTGAGAAGCTTGTAAGGGAAGAAGATACCATAATGTGGCACCACAGCAGAGAAAGCCTGCCTACCAGACGTAGCTCTCTCGATGACCGATGCCCTCTCTTCTGGATCTGATGGAATGGCAAATGAAATAAGTATATTAAATCAAGGAGCAAGTGAAATTATTTTTTGTCCCCTATATTTTCAATGGACAACAAAAATATTGCGCTATTGCAGGGGTATCAAACTTGATTTCATTGATGGCCACATCAGGGTTGTGTTTGACCTCAGGGGGGCGGAGTGGTGGGTGTGGTTGGGTGGACATGGTCAGGTGGGCGTGGCCAGCTTCACTCATCAAGGCTCCGTTTTCTGCTGCGACGGCCTTCTGCAGCCCACTGCCAGTGAAAACGGAGCTCAAGGAGGACGTGTGTGGTCCTCCCGAGTTCCGTTTTCACTGGCAGAGGCACTGTGGGCCGGTCCTTCACTGTTTCCAGGGTGGCCCCACAGTTTGACACCCCTGTGCTTTTGAATTGCAGAATGTACTATTGTAAACTGTACAGCAGTTATCACAGGCATACTATTTCTGGCATTTGTCAGTGGTTTTAGTCATGCCGCTAAATGACAGAGGTAACTTTAAAAGAAAAATGACTGCAGGGTTATTGCATTGGGTGCTGATGTATTTCAGCAAATATTGACTAAAAACTAATCTTAGCACTCATCCATTTCCACATACACTAGAATTCTTCAGAGAGAGCATAGTGTTATAGGCAACAAAATATTTGTAGACTTCCTTTCTACCTTCTGGAATAAACTAATGAGGTTTATTCACTGAGGGAAAATGATGCTTGTGGCTAATGTATATGACTGATCTCTTTACAAAACAGCCTTGATGAAAAATTGCATTTTCATGTCACGAAACTAGCTTTTGATTGGCTCTAAATAAGAGGGTAATTGGGGTTTTAAAGTCATGACATGGCTGAAAAAACTTTGGATGAAATTTTTAGAAGGAACTGTGGCAGGTACAAAAAGTGTATAATTCTCTTGAATATAGTTTTCCTTTGAGCAAAGGTATACATAAAATGAATTCTGAAATGAAGTTGTCTACAATTTGATCCATATTGACTAAGACTTATAGGAATTAAAATGCAGCAATTATGGAAGATACCAGGTTGGAGAAATGCAAATTTAAAGAATAGATATTATTAAATAGAGAACATATGCATATTTTACAAATGTAACAAAATAACAGTCAAATAATAGGTGTTATTATTAAAAAGGGGGTGAAAAACACGACATTCCAGATATTAATAAAATGCAGTTTTCAGCAACTCTAGCTGACAAAAACCTGAGAAACAATGTTGAAGAGCAATGTTAGGAATAATATTTCGCCACTACTTGGAAGGATACAGGATGTCCATTCTGATCTATACATTTTTTTAGTGGTAGCAATCTGCTGAACTCTTTACAAAGTGATTAATAGACATCATCTTTGAGTCCACATTCACATCCATTTAATCACTGCATAAACAAGACCCAATAATCCTTTTTATGCTTTAATTATGTTTTCATAATTAGCCCACAGTAAAATAGGTTAAAGTTAGCTTTAACTATTTCAGTTTTAAAATAGCAATAGCACTTAGACTTATATACCACTTCACAGTGCTTTACAGCCCTCTCTAAACAGTTTACAGAGTCAGCATATTGCTCCCAACAATCTGGGTCCTCATTTTACCAATCTTGGAAGGATGGAAGGCTGAATCAACCTTGAGCCTGGTGAAATTCGAACTGCCAAATTGCAGGCAGCCAGCAGTCAGCAGAAGTAGCCCGCAGTACTGCATTATAATCACTACCCCACCATGGCTCACTTCTTCCCCAACACTAGGACCATGGTGGCTCATAAGGTTAGGATGCTATGCTGACAATGAGCAGGCTCATGTTCGAGACCCAGTTGTTGCGATGGGATGTGGTGAATTCCACACACTCCAGCTTCTGCCAACCCAGCAGTTTGAAAGCTGGACACTATGAGTAGATAAATGTGTACCACTTCAGAGGCATCTTAAATGGGATATGAAAGGAACCCCCAATTGGGCATCCCTTGGGCAATGGTAATGGCACCATTGAATATTTATTTTGTTTGTTAAATTTATTTGCTACCTATATTGTCCTGGAACTTCTCTATATGGATTACAATAATAAAATAAACAATGAAAAATATAACACAATGAAAATATATTAATATGCTAACCAAAAAGATGGATGGGTGGAGAGCAAAGAGTGGGGTTCAGTTCAGCAGCCAGGTAGCTCCAGCCTGGTCCCAGGCCAACCGGCAGAGCTCAGACCTCATTCCCTTGCAGAAAGATAGGACGGTGGGATAGATCTTATCTCAGAGTGTAAGATGTTCTTAAGGGTGGGCACTGTAGGTGGGCACTGAAGAAGGCTCTTCTTTTGGATCCCAGTAGTCAAATACAGTATCTTTGAGTGACAGCATCCAAAGTAGGCCCTCTCTGCTCACATGTATAGGATGGGTTTGTCCTAGAGGACAAGATTCAAGTAAATAAATAGCTGTCTTCTGCGGGTAATTTAGTCATCTGACCAGGTAATCTCTGAATAGCACTTTCCAAAGTGGTGCTCAAGTTTTACATGGCTCTTAAGAACATGCTCTCTTGAGCAAGCACAAGTCCTGTGCTACACAGAAGGCCAGTTTAAATCAAGAAAGAGACTCACCGCTCTCCCAGCCATGTGTTGGTTTTGTCAGAAATGGATGTATGGCAGATTTTCCATTCCACATATCAAAAAGGAATCTCATGCATTTAAACTTTTTTTTCTTTAGAAGAATACTAAACTTTTCATTAAAAAATCAGTTGACATGTCACTGGCCTAAATTAGAACACTTCCATGTTTTCAATCTGTGAGCTAGGCAATATGGCAAGCATTCTAAGTGTCCATCTATACTTGCCCATCACTATCTCATCATACATTAAGGAGCATGACAGAAGATGACACCTTGGAGGGGGAAAGCCAGAAGAATCCACAAATTGCTATCTTGGTATTAAAATAGTAAGTACATCACCTGGCCTCATTGAGGTGGAATAGAGAACTACCTACTTATGCCTGCATATTTTTCTGCTGGTTCAAGAACACAAGGAAAGGACATTATTATAGCCATCTAGCCTTGTGTTTGTTATATTTTAGATTGTATTATCTTTTTTTTTTTACAAAAAATTCAAAACCCAACAAAGTGGGATAAGGTAGAAATGGGAAAATAAGAGAATTCTTCAATAACTTTTTAGAAGACTGGAAGGAAAAGATTGTTCAATTTTGGAAAAATATTCAGAAACAGGAAGTGCCCATACTTTTCTCAGACACTCAGGAGAAATATTCCATTTAATTATTGCTTTCCTTTGCAGCTTATGTTATGATACACACACACACACACACACGCGGCTTTGTTCAGGCTTAGCAAGAAGTAATTTGTTTGATTTTCTCTTAGCAACCACAATCCAATTGTGATTTCCAAACCTCAGTTTATGATTAGCACAATGTGTAACTCCATAAAAATTTTGCTTCCATGATTTAACACAGTCATAGCATTTTCACTTGCACATTTGATAGGTGATCATCATCATCATCATCATCATCATCTAACCTACCAAAAGTTTCTTTCAGAAATTTTACATTAAAACAGGAGAATAAGAGTGAAAGATTGAAATAAATAAGTGCAATTTGTATCTATTTCCTTAGAAGCAAAGGATTGCGTCACATTTACCTAAAGATTTGATATATTCACCGTGTTTACTTTGCTTTTATATCTATTACTGATGCATTGGCAGTAACATATTGTTATGATAAAAAAGAGAGTTCAATTAAAATATCACTTCTTAGATTAAAACTCTGCCTTAGAAAAAATAATTATCATATTATTGTGGATAATATATAGTTCTAGAGCAACTACTGAAAATGTTGAAGAGAGTTTGTAAGCAAACAGAATGAATAATTGAAACTCCACGACTTTTATTCTCCATGTAGGGAGACAGACCAATATATCATGTCATGTAAAATTATTCAGTGTATTTGCATAAAATGTGAATTATCTGTACTGACCAATACAAAAACAACTATGAAGGAACTTTGATTTAAGTTGCAAAGAACATTCATAAATAATCTTGGAAAGCAAGATGTACCTACATTTAATCAGCACTTGTTAAAATTTTATTCCCTACAGTTATTCAACAGGATCCATGGTATAAGAGCATAATTACAAAAATCAGATTTGAGCTCATTTGACAACAGAAGGGTTTTTATGGTGACCTATCTCCAAATGTTCCTATTTGTAATTAAATGCAGCAATCAGCAGTAAGGATTCTGAAGCTGTTTTAGTAGTTCCGCTATTCTGCTTAACATGTGGCACCCGTAATAATTAAAATGATACTAACACATGCACAATTTTATGGCCCTTATGGTGCAACCCATTATGCCAAGTAAGGGCCTCTGTTTTCACAGCATACTGCACATGGTCTCATTACACCCACTTTTCTTTTCCTGTCTTCACACTAACAACTGTTAAAAGTGAATCAACACACAAAACGTACTCTAACAGCTTAGTGTTTATGATATGTGTGCTGTTAGTCAGTGAACAGGAAAATCTAAACATTTACTGTTTATGTAAAGAATAGTGCTAGTGTTCATGAATTGCTTAGGTCTGATTATTTTATTATTCAGATCCAATGTACCGGTGAGTTTTCTCACCACCTATCCTTTCTCTCCAGTTTTTACTTTTGAGTGTTATCAGGCTGTTACAAATTTGTAGAGCCTCAGTTCAACTTATCCCAAAAAGTCAATGTTTTCTAGATTAGCATGCTTTTTTAAAAAAAAATGTGAATAATTTTGTAATTATGCAGCTACTCAAAGACCCCCAACACTCATTTTACAGTCATCAATTCTGAATGGTTTCCAGTCTCTCTGGTCTGGGATACATTCCAAAGTCAGTCCCCCAGGTAGAACTTCAATGGATTGAACTAAATCTAGCCTCTGCATTTTCTATTATGGCTCTTTGTGAACATTAGTTGAAATTTCAGATAAGCAGCTTAACTAGCCATCATTTTTCACCTCCCACACTCCTGCCAATAACAACTTAATCCTAACAATTTCATACATTTTCTATATTATCTACACTTTAAATGAGACAGGCACTTTTTGTCAATCAAATGAAGTATTACACCAAAAATATTCCATCAAATAACAGTGTTCTGTTTAGGTTTTGCATTAAGGGAGGGAGGGAGGGTTATGCTGCATTGTTTATGGAAAGATTTTAAATTTGTTGTTTTGTCATTAAGTGGAGCCTCTAAAAGACAATATATATGTTAATGATAGCTCACTAAGGACAAGACAAAATATTGTTATCAGTATAAATATGTTTTTTTCTCAAGTGGATCTTCCCAGAATGTGAATGGCTAACAGTTAAAGAACCCTTCTCCTAACTATTAATCTAACATAACATGATTGTAGTGCCATTTTACTGATTTAGATGCTGTGAGTCCTTACATTTTGGTCATGAAAGATTTATTTGCTTGTTCACTAAGTCTTGAGATACATTTTCAGGGCAAGTGGTTATGCTGATACCTTTTCCCCAATGACATGCTCACCTGTCTTACACTGAGGGAAAGAAAGACTTTCAGCAACAATGAAGAATTAACTGTAAAGAATGTTGATTTTTGATAGCTGATTATGGCCCACCAGATTTAATCTCAACTGCTTGGAAAGGAATGGATGGATCTGTTTCTTTGAGCCTCCACCTTTTATATATAACTTCCTGTTATGCAAGTCTTTTTTCAAAGCATGACATAATGAATCACAATTTGAAGGCATGACAACCAAAAAAAACCAGGAAAAATCTTGTAGATAAATTCCCCCTTTTGTCATACTTTGGCTAAGAATAAAGCTACCTTTCTGGGCAACCAATTTATAAATTGTGTGTGAGTATGAATGAAGGTTGACACTGATCTTTAAAAAAAAATCTTGAATAAAAAATGTATTGTTATGATCAGCACCAGCGCTTGTTCACCCATGATCAAAAGCAAATAAGCCACTTTGTTTGTTTCTTCCTGCAAATGAATTAAATTAGACACCATTAAGGGAAGTAGCTGTTTATATCCTGGTTTCAGCCGTAGTAGTATTTGAAGTTTCCTGCGGTAAGTTCATTACGCATATTTTGTCCAGAATTAGTGAAGCGTGCTGAAAATTGCTAATGACAGATGTTTCTCCACTCTGTCACACTTCTTGTATCATTTGATTTGGAAAGCAACATACGGTGTTCTGCTCTATCAGTATGTCACAGACTGTCTGTAAACAGCTGGTCATAACTCAGTTCAGTGAAAACCATTACTTTCCAATGAAGTCCTGGACAATCTCCAAATTGCATTTTGGCATGGCCTGGGCTGCATAATGCACAAAGTTCTTCTTTTCTGAGGTTACCTAAGGAAGGATTTCCTTCACTTCTCTCCCTCTCACCATCTCCCTGAGCTTGTTTCAGGAAAATAAAGGATTATTTCAAGGATCTAGACTTTTTTTTTTTCTGTCTGAAGAGTCCATGGCACCTGTATGGAATGTTAATTAAAATTATACTAATGATACTAAAATAATTGTTGCTGATTTTACTTTGCTATTTTTTTTTTCATTCTGCTTCAGAATGCAGATGAGCATGATTCTAGAAAATAGAAAACTTTGTAATAAACAAATCTTGCTACTGGGTTATTCTTGACCCATGTTACAATTTCAGTTTAATTTAGTTTAAGGGCTTGTGTACAACAATGATTCAAAATCAATTTATATGGAGTATTAAAGAAATGGTTTACCTGCAGGACAGTTGCTGCAGACTGAAAGCCATGAAGTTCATTATCATCTCACAATATCTTAGAAAAAAAAAATACTTCATTTTTGGAGTTGTGTTTAATTATTGGGCAGGGGGTGAAGGTATAACTGTAATAAATTTTAAAATAGATAGAATCAGCTGTGTGTAATTATGGAGCTAGCACAATATGCCTAATGATTTTTTCCATGGTATTTCTATATTATAGCCATTATCTATCTCTCTATCTATTTGTCTGTCTATCTATCTATCTATCTATCTATCTATCTATCTATCTATCTATCTATCTATCTATCCATCCATCCACCCATCCATCCATCTATCCACCCACCCATGTCTTGCATAGTGTTAATCTGAAAAGCAGCTTTCAGAATGGTGATACAAATTCACAGGACTGACACAGGACATTTTACAGTTTGAGAGGTGTGATTGGTCTATTGCTGAGTGCAGAGTATTAGTAAGCCATAGCCATATGGTGGCTTATAGTGAATGAATGTGATTGCTCAACTCCTCTGCCTTTGCCTGGCTACAACTGACAAGGCACAGTCAACAGTGATACTAAGAAGTCCTGTTAATAGATGAGTCTAACTAGAGGCTCCTGGTTTGTCTACATTCAAAGCAGCTAAGGGAAGGCAGGAATAACAGCAAATCAGCCTTCTCCTTACCTGGTGTCCTCCAGAAACACCGAGAGTACAGTTCCTAGATTTCCTAGCCCAAATGTTTATTGGAGATACCATGACTGGTAATTCTGGGTTTCTAATTCTTATACCCAGAGACTATGGTTAGCAAGATTGTTTTTAGCCATTTTTTCCTGCTTGCTATCACACATCCAAGACTTCCTTGCTAAAACTGAAACAAATGTCATGTGATGTGCTAGTTTTGATGCTGAGTGGAACTGTTAGTTAGATTATCCTAGGCAGTTTTTCTTAGTAAATAAGAGACTAAAGTGTCGTTGAACTGGCAACAGAGGGGGCATTGGGAAGCACACAAAGAGGCATGGCAGAATGCCAAAAGAAAATAGAAGAAAACAGAAGAGATTTATTATTTTTTAATCAGGCAAAGGAAAACCAGCTGCGAGACTGACTAAGAATGACAAAATTGCTACTCTTATTTGTAAGTCCTTTCTTAACTCTAAATTAGGAAGTTGATAGGGTTAGAAATACAGTAGTTCATTTAATGTAAGCACAGATTATAATTTGCAAGTATGCATGCTTACTGACTTGTCTATCTTGAGTACAGGGAGAAAAATACACGACGGATTTAACAATCAAGTCATGATTTCAGAGATGAATCGGAAATTGCTGAAATGACCTTGCCCTATATAACCCAAAATAATCCTTATTAATTCCTACTGGAAGAATGTGTTTGCCTAAAAAAATAGAATCCTGTGTGTTTTATCAAAGGCCTGTATAGTTAATAAAATTTGGGGAAAATGTAATTACGTTTTTAGCTTTAGTCAAATGATGAGAATCTCTATATAGACCCCATGATGATACTAAATCAGGGACTTGCAGTAGATGAGCCCATTACTTGTAAAATAAGTCCTTGAGTCAGTTATGCTGTTGAGACTTCTTCCTGCCCTTGACTTAATTATCTCCATGATGGACTTCAAGAATTGCCTCAATAGTATTATCCTGATTAAGCTTCCCTTAAAAATCCAACAAAATAAAGCTGAGAAACAATTTGACTTTTATCAATATACTATGGCCCTGAGAAGAAAAAAACATTTCCTCCAGCTTCTAATATCATCAGGAAGGATGACTTTATTAGTCCCAGACGAGAATGGATTCAGAAATCCACCATAAACTAATAGAATGTTTGGAGAATAAATGTTTCACAAAGGTGATATCTTCTCAGAAACCAACCCCAAGATTATTTACAGGTCTTTATTTGATTAATTATTTCCAACCATACCTGTGCAGCTGTCAGATTTTCAAAATTTCTTACACTGAACATAAATATAGGTAGCTTCTTTTAAAACACAGAAAGTCTTCTGAGTTGAAGAAGTTGGCTGAAATAAAAGCTTTGGGTTTTCTCCTATTTACCTCTTTCTTACTCACGAGGTTTTTTTTTTATCTCAGTTTCAAGTTTTGGCTTTTATTGACTTTGTTTCTTTTTTCAACCTAACCTTTCTTGTTACCTATCCTTTTGGGACAAACAGACCCCAAGTCTTGTTTAATTTCTTTATTCTGCTTAATTAGAGAACAGGATTAGGCATTAGATCGGGTCTGCAGCTACATAGTCATATCAATAAACAATACTTATTGAAGGAGATTTACTAAAATAAGGAGTGGCTAAAACTCAGTATCTCTTTTCAAACATTTTTTTCTATACATTTTCTGACTAGTGAAATAGGAGTTGGATCATACCCCTTCATTAAGCTGCAAGATCTCCATCCAATTTGCATAAAAGGCCCCTATATTCATATAATTATAGTCAATTGTTTCCAACTTGGTACCCTCAATGCTGTAGTATTTGTAGTTCATAGCCATTTGAATTATAGTCCAATACCATGCAAGACATCAGGGTGAGTAGGACTGATATAAATTTACAAATGAGGAAAGCAAATTCATACATACAAAACAGACACATAACACAGAGATTGAGAGAGTTTCCAAGAAATGGCTTAAATAGATATTGCTATCATATATCAAATCTGAGCTAGAGTTCCTATTTTGTTATGTCCCACCTTCTAAAATAAACAGTTAAGGCTGAAAGCAGCAGTCCTTGTAAAGAAAGGCAGCAAACAGGAAAATGTTATGTCCCACCTTTTAAAGTAAACAGATAAGGCTGAAAGCAACAGTCCTTGTAAAGAAAGGCAGCAAACAGGAATTTTCACAGATAGCTCCAATAAGTAAAAGTTCCAACGAACTAAATCCAAGACTCAACAAGATTCTTCAGATCAAAGTCCTTCACAAAATAATTCCAATAAGTAGAAGTTCCAACGAATTAAATCCAAATCCCAACAAGATATTTCAGATCAAAATCCTCCAAACTGTGCTCTTCAGTTCTCTCTTGCAAATAGACACTTTGTTCCGGACAAAGTGCAAAGTCATATCTCTCCCTTTATAGAGTAACTAATTAGTCTAATTGCTGGTCTGCTCTCCTACTGTAACCTCGTTGGTTCCTCCTTGTCAGGAGACGTCTTGTCCTGACATCTACCCAGCAATCATCCAAATTATCATCTTCTTCACCTGAAGATAACATTTGTTCCTCATTATCACCCGTTCCCGGCTGACCACCTAATTGAAGGGTGGAGGAGTTTGAAGGTTCAAGCCGATCTTGCAAATCAAATGCATTCATCTCCTCCTCATCGTTAGAACTTGCTGATTCATATAAGTCCTCCTCGCTGGAGCTGTCATTCAAAAAACCTGTAGCAGATGCCGGAATCACAACATTGCTATCATATATCAAATCTGAGCTAGAGTTCCTATTTTGGGGGGGGGGGGGAATTAGTAATATTACATATTCCCTTAATATTCCTACTAATGCACAGAAACAAAATCAGAAGTTTGGATCTAAATACCTTCCTGCTTTGTTCCTAAGAACTATCTTAGCACCTTCCTACTGTCTTTCACTTCTTTCTACTTTGTCTTTCTACTTTCCTTTTCTTTAATCAACAACAACAGGGAGAACAAAAAGGATTCTTTCTTGGAACTATACACTGTGCATCTTATAAAGTATATCTTAGTCTACAATGTTTATCCAATAACACATTTGTTAATGTTGAAATGCCAAAAGATTCTGTGCTGTTGTCATTTTGATCATCATTGATTCTAGAGTAATTCTAGAATCTTCTAAAGTAGAATTTGTTTAGAGAATTTTATGACATTTCTTGCCACAGTTAAGTGAATCATTGCAGTTGATAAGTTAGTAAGCTGGTTGTTAAGTGAATTTGGCTTTCCCATTAACTTTACTTGTCAGAAGGTTGCAAAATGTGATCACATGAACCCAGGATTTTGCAATGGCATAAGTATGAACCAGTTGCCAAGCATCTGAATTTTGATCATATGATCAGGCAGATGCTGAAAACTGAAAAACGGTCATAAGTAAGTTTTTTCAGTGCTGTTGTAACTTTGAACAGTAACTAAGTGAACTGTTGTAAATCAAGAACTACTTATTTGTACACATGAACCACACACACAAATAATGTGCTTTGAGAAGCCTACTTTAATTTTAGTTCAACAGTTCTTTAAAATAGTATAACTAAAAAATAACTAAATAATACAGTCCTATGTAAAATCAGGTATTTTGGAAAAAATATGAAGGTAACTAAAAATATGATGTCACAGTCATGCAAACATAGAATAGTAATAATAAAGGAGAATATTTGTAGCTCAGGATTGAAATGTTACCTAGTTTGGGCAATGAAACATCTACAAGAAAATAGCCAAGCCCAGAGATCACCAAGGAATCCTGATAGAATAGAACGATACACAATTACCCATTTTCTAAATATAAAATAAGGAAGAGCTATGCTTTTATTTAGAAAAGTCTGCCTTGGTAATTGTGCTGCGGAAGAAATCATTCCATGACACTGGAGAGTTCTAATAGGAAAATAGGTGATGCTGAGGTTGGCAAGACGCTCCCCTTCCAAATATACATATAACAAATGTATATAAAGTAAAACCGGGTTACTGAGTAGCATTTATTATGTTGCCTTGCATAATTTCAACAAAAGGAAAATTATTTTCCTAATTTCGTATGCCTCTCTTTTGTTAGCAACTACTTAAGCGTGTCCATAAAGAATGGAGTCTGTCTACGTTTTTAATCTTAGTTGAGGAATCAAGACGCAGGAGTACTAAGTATTACACAGACATATAACCTAAATGTGGTCCTCATTTTAAAGTTAGTAATAACCAGGATGTGAAGCTAATGATGGGCAGTTCTGAAATGGCACATGATTAATAGGCACATAAAATATAGTTCCTTAATCATGCCAAAAGATAGAACATTAAGCATGTGAATCACTGGTCATTTATTAGTATAGAATCATTATATCACCTGAAGCAACACCAATATAATTGATCACAGAATTGCTTGCTGCTTTTGTTATGCGCGTAAAAAAAATTTTTTTGTTGATGATTGATGGATTGAAGATTTAATCTAAGAAATGCTTCCATTTGGATGAAGATGGTTGAACCGACACTCTCCCTCCCTTTCAACCAAAACATTAAAAGCAAATATTCTGATGTTCATCATTGAACATATATTCAGTAGTGAGTATATTATCCATGTTCACTATCAATCAATTACTTCAATATTAAGAGATGGTTTTGTATGTGTTAACATAGTTACCAATTGATATCTGATCTAAAGTTTCATCTGATTGACTATTGAACTTTAAGATAAAATATTCTACATATTGTCAGAGTTGTCTTTTTATTGTTATTCCAAATATTAATGCCTACAATATAATCCTGACAGTTAGTAAGAACTATTCAATTAAGCTTTTGGAGGGGCAGTGAATTTCACTTACTAATATAAATATGATTATTGTTTCATGCTGTGGAAGCTTTCCTCCTAAGGATGGTTAGCAGCAGGAGCTTTGTTTGCTGATGCAAATTAGAACCAATAGTTTAGATTCCTGAATATAAAACAAAAGAAATCAGGAAGTTAGAAAAACATTACAGATTCATTTCGCCTCTTTTAGATCTCTAATTAGAAATCACCAAATGGATATGTGATCTCCAACAATTATTGCTGACCTCCAAAATGTGTTACGTCCATTTCATTTGAAATGCATTTTACTACAGATTTCTTCATTTTTTTAAACTTTAATCTCAGATTTACTTTTTAAGATATGAAAGTAAATAATTTTCTCCCTAGTCAGCTGCAAAAGAGTTGGTACATTTGGTCAATTCTGCTATTTCTAGTTCATGGTTTATCATGAAAATAGCTAAAGATATCATCTGTTGACTACACAATAGCACTGTGTGGCTTTCCCAAAAGCCATTATTGGTTTGTTTAAGGTAGAGTTTCTCAAAGTGGTCAACATCAACCCTTCAAATCTCAGTGGAGCTATCCAAAAGTTCATTGTTGTTGATATTGTAAATCATAATACTACTAGTTAAAGTAGCATTTATTATTTTTGGAATATTAAGGAGTTAATGAGTAATCTGAAACTTCATGAAGGGATCAATGAGGCTGAAGAGTTTGAGAACCACTGCTGCAAGTTCTTGTCATATATTTACCTGCCCTTGTAATTAAATTAATAAATAAATTTAGGATAAATCTTGCTTGCTTTTTCTCTCTCCCTCTGGTCGACATCTACTGTGTACTCCTTTTTTATCTAATAATAAGTATGCTTCCAGCAATGTTTATTTATTACTTTCTTTGGACACACATAATACAGATTGGACTGAAGCACTAAACTTCAGTATGCAGTGACTGTAATGATAAAAAAATAATTGACACGATCTGTTATTTTTTTAAAAAAAACTTGAAATATTGAAAAGGACAAGGATTAAGGCATTATTATGGAACCAGCCTTTCTAGTACAAAAGTCAACTCAATACTAAATGCATAAAGATATTGGATTTTAAAAACTGAACATCTGTATCACAAGAGGCTCCTTCTATACAAGCCATGGGAAAATTATTTGATTATGCCATGATGGCATACAACTTCTTCTTCCTCAGATTAGTCAACTGTTATCTGCCCATGAAATTTAATACCTGTCAGCTCAAATATCAATTTGAATTCTGAATACTGAAAGGCATAAAAAAATGTAGCCAACTGAAACTTCTTTTTTAAAAATCTGCCAAATAATTTAACTGAGGAAAAATAATGTAAACACGGGGAAGAGAAGATGCTGCTGCTATTCCAGATGCTATCAGTAGGAGGACAAAACTAAATAGGTTCTAGGTTTAAACAGATCCTTCTCTGGGAACATTTCTCAAAATGTTATCATACAAAAACTTAGAATTACCAAGACTAGCATTTGAGATGGTTTACTTTTCTGCCATAGCAATTTCATGTATGCAATTGTCACAAAGTTGCAGTCATCGAATAATATTTTTTTAAAAAAATATTTTTTTATTTTATTTTATTTGTCAATTGCTTACAAGATAATAGGTATAAGTATAAACATAGTTATGAATACATGGACACATATAAGAAAAATAAAAGAGACAATAGGATAGGGACGGTAGGCATGTTGGTGCGCTTATGCATGCCATAAGTTAAATAAATAAGTTAAAAAGTGTATACTTTTTAACAAGGAAGAGGTCAATAAACATGGATGAGAAGAAATGCAACACTGAGGACAATCAGTGCCTTCAGAATCCATATGCTTATGGGTTGCTTCATACTTTCACAAGGATAAATTTCATTTTATAATGTTTTTTTCTGTGTTTACCTTGGCTACTGAAGAATTGCATCTTTTTCCAGAAGAAACACCAATTTCAGTGTGAATGGAATGTGTTTCCTGCCCAGAATTCATTAAGAGGCATGCCCTGGACTGATGAAAGATAGTCCATTGATGAAGGTGTACTGAAAATCCACTTTTAGATTAAAATAAATCTAATAAATATTATTTATTACTTCTTAAAATGTTTGTGTCTACAATTACATGTTATTGTTTACTGTCCAAAAGTGCTCTTTTGAAAGGCAACTGGACTTTCTTTGGTTTTCCTTGAAGACTTTTGACTTCTCATCCAAGAAGCTTCTTCAGTCCTCTTCAGCTGCTTTTTGAAAAAGTACCTTTGGGACAACCACGATATGGATGAGTTAGAATTTCCATAGATATTATTGTTATGTCCTAAACTTTAATTTTGGTAAAATGTTTCTTAGATTATGAGCCTAGGAACGGGTAATGGCATGGAATAGGACTTGAAAAGAAAGATAAAATGGAAACCAATCAAACAAATAATTTAGAAAAAATGCTGACAGACCTTCAAGCCTGACTATAAAGAAAAGGAATAAATAGTTCCCCCTCCCCAATTGTATACTTCATGTCCATGAAGAAAGGTCACTTGTTTCAAGTATATATTTTCTGGTAATGTTTACAGAGATTTAAAAAATCAAAGATTAAAAATATAGGTAATGCTATACATAGTCAGTGTGTTTGTGATGCTTATATAGCAGACACTACCTCATTTCTCTGCACAATTATGAAAGTGTGGTGTGGATTGCGTGAACAGAACATCGCCTAGCAGTGCTTCTGTGTTGCAAGTATTCCACCATTTCTGTTGATACCATAATGCAGTGGTCCCCAACCTTTTTGTACCAGGGACCGGTTTCAAGCAGAAACATTTTTTCAAGGACCGGGGGAGAGAATCCGAGTTTGGTAGTTTGCTTGCAGACGTTTCATTACCTGACTTAGGTAACATCTGATGTTGTTACCTAGTCGGGTAATAAAACGCCTGCCAGCAAACCACCAAGTTCAGGGAGCGCCTCGGCCCTGCCTCCCTCAGCCCCATCCCTCAGGTGTCTCCCTCCCTCCCTCCCTCAGGTGTCTGCCTCGTTCCTCTCTCAGTCACTCTATCGCTCCTCCAGCAGCCCAGAAGCCGGGGGTGGCTTTTCCTGTCGCCACAGCTTCCCGAGCGCCCGTTTCACCCCACCCCGCCCGCCCGCCGCTCGCGGTTCAATCCACAGTGCTCCGTTCTACCTGCCTGCCTGCCTGCCTTCTTCGTTTCGGAGCAGCTTCGGCTGATAAAAAGAGGCGAATAGTTATTATTCTCAGCAAGCTGCTCCTAAACAACCAGACAGGCAGGCAGGCAGAACGGAGCACTGTGGATTGAACCGCGAGCGGGCGGGCGGGCGGGTGGGGATGAAACGGGCGCTCGGGAAGCTGCGGCGACAGGAAAGCCACCCCCGCCCGGCTTCTTTGAAGCAGTTTCTTCCTGGGTTGGTGGAGGAGCGAGAAAGCGACTGAGAGAGCTGAGCCAGAGAGCAGGACAGGCTTCGGTTGCTTCCTCCCTCCCCTTCTTTCATTTGTGTCCTTGATCCCGATCCCAGCAGCATTCACCGAAGGCGAAGAAAGCCGCCATTTTTTTTATTTTTTTTTCTTTGCGGCCCGGTAAAGAGTGCTCCACGGCCCGGTACCGGTCCGCGGCCCGGTGGTTGGGGACCCCTGCCATAATGGATTTTAAACAAAACAATCAAAAACAATCATGAATAAAATGTAATCTTATGAAATTGTATTCTTATGCTTTCTGTATAGGCCCACAAAACACAGTGGGTCTAACATCTAGATCAATGAAAGCTGGATTTTATGTTAATGGACTTTAACTATATTACTTTTTACTTTCATTAAAGTCTGCAGGATTTAGTTGTGATTAACATTTACTAGATTGTACCTTACACCCTTAATTTTAAAAAATTACTTCAGTCTAATAATGAATTTAATTAGTTCAGTAAAACACCAAGGAAACTACCTGAGATATGGCTATTAATAAAGTCCCAACTATTTAGCAGGAATTTTGTCCCAAATTAGATGGCTCAAATTCAGGAAAAAGTAATTAGTCAAAGATCTGAACTCATTATGGAAATTCCAATTAAAGCCTCTTTTCTATGTGGCAGTAAAACAAGTAAATTTTACAACTGAAAATGAATGTGACAGGAAACCCTGGAATTATGCAGCTCTATTAGTATTATGCCCTCTGCTACAATGACATGATCAGTTTTAATTGCAATACCAAAAACTAAAATGAATATTCTGAGGAAATCTTGAAGGGAAGAATGTTTGCTCTTCAGGAACTGATGATTAAAATAAGAATGCAATAGATAAAGATCGTCCTTAACTAATGGCCAGTCATTTAGTGGCCTTTTGAAGTTTTGACAGGCCAACCTAGGGGCTACTTACAACCCAGATTTGAAGTTCCGGCAATCAGGTTTCTCCTCACAGTCACATGACCACACTTAGGTGCCTGGCAAACAAGACTTACTGTATCTATAGCCATCTGCAGCATCCTGCAGTCATGTGACTGAATTTTGCCCCAAACTGGCAGTTACTTTCACTTTTCAACAAAACCACCCATAGCATACCCCTTGTTTGCCTAATGACTGTGGCATTCAATTAATCATTGTGGATTTGCTTAGAATTTTTATGAGCCAGAAGCTTTTATGTGGTTTGGTAGTTGGCATGGGATTAGATGTGGTTTGGACTTTCTTGTTCTCTGTATGGGAGAGATGGGAAGGCTGGAGGTGCTTTTTGCTTTAGGAGTGTGTGAGGGAAGGGGAAGATTCCGGTTTTGAGAGTGTGAAAGAATATTTGGATGAATTGTTTGGATAAAAGGCCTGCTCAAGTGGAGGTGCTGAGTATTACAAAAGTGCTGGAACCCGAATAGAGCTTGTCAATCTAGTTTAAGGTTTTGTTGAATATTTATCATATTTGTATAGGTTGGATGTGTCCCAGATCTTTGGGGATGGGAGATGGGGGGGGAGACGAAAGCCAGATAGAGAAAGAGGAGAGACTATTGTTGTGGTGATGGGCATTGGAAAGTATGATATGAGACAGGGGGCAGGCCACTCTTGGGAAAGGTGATACCAATACAACATTCTGGCCTCTTGTGGCTATTTACAGAACTGCTTCGTCCTAAGAATAATTGCTCATCCCACTAGATCTGATAGGAAAGGCATGCTCCAGGTCCCTTCCCTGAAATCCTGCCATTTAGTGGGATCTGGGAAGCATGTCTTTTCATGCATGGCTGCCCTTCCTCTGGTGATTCAGTAGACCACCAAACTTTTAGCTTTTTGGAAGGCTATCAAGACCTTTCAGATATTGGAACACTGCTATCATGTCTCCCTTATCCTTCTCTTCTTTAACCTAAACATACCTTGTTATTTTAACCACTTCATGTAGAACTGAGCTTTCAATCATTTTAACACCTTTTCATTTTTCTCTGCACAATTTCCAGTTCATTTTTGTATTATGGTGACCATTGCTACACTTGGTAACTCAATATATTCCAGCTGCACTCTGACCAGTGCAGCATATAGTGCTATCACTTCCTGTGAGAGTACTATAGAGGAAGTGATAGTACTACTCTAATACAACTCAAGATCGCATTGGCTTTTTGGCAGCTATGGCACATTGATGGCTCATGTTTAGTCTGTGACCTACCAAGGCTCCCAGATCCTTCTCACAAGTGCTACTGCTACTGCTACTAATTAAGGCACTATCGGTCTTGTATCTATCCTTCTGTTTCTTTTGGTCAAGTGCAGAACTTTACAGACTTTGCAGAACTCACATCTGAATAGAGTTCAATGCTGAAGACTGTATTCCCTCCCCTTTCCCAGTTTTAAACCACAAATTTTATGACCTTCCCTTCTTTACCATAATCTAAGACACAGGTTTGAAGAGTGCTGGGCTCAGGACAGAACCCTTAGGTATTTAAGTGCATAACTCTCTCCATATAGACACAGACCAACATTGGCTACAAATGTTTAGCAAACTGCTAATCCATCTGATAGTGGGACCATCCATCCCATATTTTTCCAGTTGATCAAAAAGAGTACTTTATCAAAAAAACTTACCAAAGTCTTAAATATGCTACATCCACAGCAATCCCTTGGTCCACTGATCTGTCAAAAAAATCAATAAAGTTTATCTCTGACAACCTGTTTTTAACAAATCCTGCTGGCTTCTTACAATAACCACAGCCAATAAACTAAGAAAAAAGAAAGTGCAAGAAGTCCAGAACTAGGCATAACACATTTTCCTTCTCATAAAAATTCTTAGCTATCTAAAAACTATGAATATTGGAAAATGGTTGGACAAAAGAAAAAGAACCAAAGAAAACATAAAAAATAATAACTGAGAGTATACAGATAATCTCTGGACTTATTTGAATAATTCATTTATTCATTTGGCTCAATGTAACTATTCAAATTGATTCATAAAATTGATTCAGATTGACATTTTGATTCAGTTCAGATCAGTTCAATTTTGTATATCAATATGAAAACAAAATAATTCAGAGCCATTAAGAACCCGATTCAATTCCAAAAGTCAGTTGAATTTGTGATCCAGTCAAATCACTTTGAACTAATATTTCAAAATTAATGTTTTTACAATTCACTTACAGCACAAAATTTGGCCAAGAAAAAATCAGAGGGCAGAGATTATTTATGATTGGAAGCCACCTAGTATTTTTGGGAATAAGCAGCATAAAATGATTACATAAATCAAAAATAAATACATAAATCAACTCTTTTATAATACAGTGTCTTAAAATTAGTGACAGCTATTCTTATTAATTGTGGATTTTTTTCAAGAAATTTGGGTTTTAAGCAAAATAAAGAAATAGGATGTTAGAGAGAAGGATGGTTAGAACTACTGTCTCAAGAGAATTCTGTGAGATCACATATCAATATACTTTAGCAGAATCCTTAGATCAGGGGTGTCAAACTCACATTGTCACAGCAGCGTCACATGAGGTATTGGGACATTTTTTCCCTTTGTTAAACCAGGCATGGGCGTGGTCCGTCCCATAGGCCAGGAGTTTGACAGCCCTGCCTTAGATCAATATTCCTGAACTTTAGCAACTTAAGATGTTTGGATTTCTACTCCCCGAAATCCTCAGCTAGCATGCTGAAATACAGAATCTTAAAGCTGCCAATGTTGAAAAACACTACCTTAAATAAACACAGGCTAGGTTAGTATGTAAATAAGGGGAAATGTGGAGGGAAATGTTCAAAACTACCAAACAGCAGAAAAGGTACAGTAGTTGCTGTAACCAAACAGGAATCAAAACAGGCCTTCATTCAGTAAAACAGAAATTGTCACCATTGTGTTGTGCGTCTGCCAGAGCAACATATGGTAGCACAGCTGACACCTATAATCTCTTCTTTTTTTTCTGTTGCACATGTGCACTGCATTTGTGGAATATGAGAAGTTTATAATTTGCCTGTTAACTCCTTAATATGATGACATCCACTGTTTCAAATATACAGCCTTCTCTGAACTGAAAATTCTAACAGAGTTAATTTAGATGGAACATTCAGAATATTCATTTAACACTTGCACCATTAGGGACTGGAAATTTTTCAAATGTTTACAAGAAATTGTTGCTTTTCATCCCCATTTTTTTATTGCTGATATCTATAAATCAAGAAGGAGGCAGAGAGGAGCAGAACTGCCTCCATTCAAGAGCAATGCAAATATATTGAGGCATAAATTCATCATCACAGGATTCTCTCTGAAATTTTATTCAATTCCTACATAATATTATTTATATCTTATTTATTTTATTCACTGAATTAACATGGCCACCTATCTTATACAATGACTAAAGGCAGCTCACAATGATCCAGAAAATATTGTTAAAAACATATCTCTCCTCAAGATGCCGGACCAAACATCCTCACAGTTCACCCTCTCTTATCATACCGCTATGTTTGGGGAAAGATCCAGGACTTAACAGCCCTATAGAAGTCTAAAAGGGTATCACTTTGATCTCTGGTGGGAGGCTATTCCAAAGGATTGTGGTGGCTACTACATCCTTTGGCATATCCCATCAGAGGGCAAAATTTAAGGTAAGGATGCCTACCCTATCTAACTTAGTAGGGCAGGGAAAGAGTAAGTATTGAACACCTTTGCTTCCATTTTGTCAGGAAAGAAAGAAAGAAAGAAAGAAAGAAAGAAAGAAAGAAAGAAAGAAAGAAAGAAAGAAAGAAAGAAAGAAAGAAGGAAGGGAGGGAGGGGAGGGAGGGAGGGAGGGAGGGAGGGAGGGAGGGAGGGAGGGAGGGAGGGAGGGAAAAGAAGGAAGGAAGGAAGGAAGGAAGGAAGGAAGGAAGGAAGGAAGGAAGGAAGGAAGGAAGGAAGGAAGGAAAGAGGAAAGATCCCTCTAATTTCCACTTTGGCAAATTATAATGGACAATAGCAGTAGAAGTGGTTCCAAATAAAACAGAGTTCAGCTGCACTAAATAAAAATGCAGATCAAATTTTCAGACCTGAAAGCATAATCCAATTCTCCAATTTGTAAAACATTCTTTACCATCTGACCCATGAAACTATGGAAATTTGGCTGTACACATGCAAAAGATGCTCCCAAATTACTCCATATTGGACAGACAAACCAAATGAGACATTGAACAGAACTCAGCAAAGAAATAAAGAAAACTCGTAACATTTGCTATCTATTGACTGTCTGGACTTCGAGCTCTGCTATAGTAACACCAGCAAATTGTCCCTGTCACACCACCCATTTTACCACCTCTATTCATGTACTCTATATCCGAATAACCAAACTCATTCCCACATTAAGTGCATTCTACATATCATATGTAGTCTCTTCAAAAGGTGCAGAAAAGCCCTATCAAGATTGAACAATCGTTTATGGAATAGGATTATTCTTTTTTCTTCTTCATATTAGAATCCTATCAAATGTCCTACCTGTCAGTGAATACTTCAGCTTCAACCATAACAACACAAGAGCACACAATAGATACAAACTCAAAGTAAACCGCACCAAACTTGATTGCAGGAAATACGACTTCAGCAATAGAGTGGTCAATGTCTGGAATACTCTACCCGACTCTGTAGTTTCTTCCCAAAACCCCAAAAACTTTAACCTTAGACTGTCTACTATTGACCTCACCCCTTTCCTAAGAGGTCTGTAGGGGGCGTGCATAAGCGCACCAACGTGCCTACCGTCCCTGTCCTATTGTTTCTCTTATTCTTTTATTTTTCTTATATGTACCCATTTCATGTATTCACAACTATGTATACACTTATACTTATTATCTTGTAAACAATTGGCAAATCAAATAAATAAATTAATAAATAAATAAATCCTGGAACTGTCCTCCCCTATTGTAGCTTTGGAGACATGGGAATTGGTTGAGGGATGGGGAATATGTAAAATAACATGCATGATGACATTGTACAAATGACATGAATTCTGTACTGTATATTATTTGTGACATGACATGAGTGACAAAAATTACTTTATTAGGGCCACTTGTGCAATAGTATAATGATACATAGCTTATGATCGTGGGATCTTCAGAAGCCTTTGCACAAGGAACATCTGTTGTAGGAAAGGACTATTTCAAGTGCACCCGTAACATGAGCTAGGGGAAGAAAGCTTTTTCTAGGTGTCATATTTTCTGATAAGACTTTTGATGCTTAAGAAAATTTGGCTCCAAGTCTAGTTACATGCTACATATGTTTGCAAAAAATGATTGTGGCACTCATATTTCCTATGTGTACAGTTAAAATATTGTTGGCAACATGAGTCAACGTTCTATTGCATATCCTCATTTCGCTCAGTTAATCTTTCAAATAATATCTGATTTAAATGCATATACAATTAATATTTAAGTTTGTGAATTCATTTCATTTGAAATGCAGACCAACACTCAAGTTTGAAATTGGGGTGTCTGTGAAAATAAAACCTGTGCTTACATTTTATTGATATTCATTTCCCTCTCTCCTTTTTTTAAAAATACTGTCCTATTCATTTTTTCAGAAGGTTTGTTTATGAGAAAATTTTAATAATAGTAGAATAGAAAGACTAGCAGCATGTGTTTAATTCAGGCTTTATCAGCCCATGATGGTATGACAAGGAATTTTGTAAGCTGAAATCTTAAAGGACACAACGTCCTTGTCTTGTTATTTGCTCCTTGTATAAAGTTTGAGATAACAGATAAGAGATAATCAGAGTTGGAAGAGACCTTGTAGGTCATCTAGTCCAACCCCCCACCCAAGCGGGAGACCCTACACCATTTCTGACAAATGGCAGTCCAATCTCTTCTTGAAAGTCTCAAGTGGTGGTGCTCCCACAACTTCCGAGGGCAAAGTGTTCCATTGGTTGATTGTTCTCACTGTCAGAAAGTGACAAGTATAGCTACAAAGGATTTCTAATGATTAATTTTGTCTGCTCATTTAGTATTTTTTTACATTTTGTAATTAGAGTACTATATGTAGATCATCTTAGAAGTTATATTTTCATCCCAAGCAGAAAAATTGTTCTACCATTTAGGGAATGTGAGGTGATTTTCAATTTTAATTTAATTTTGGAGTTTTTCCAGAACTTGTTATTGGTGTTGAAAAGTCAATATACAAAATGTTGAGATGTATGTTGATTTGTATTTCATCTTGCTTAGATGCAGGCTAAATATAAATCTGCCTTATCCTAGTTTGTTTTGTTGTTTCTCCATTGGTTATTACTCTTCTAATAGACTAAACAAATAATAAAAGCTCATGTACCATATTTTATTTCTGGATATATAAAAAAAATCTTTGGAGAAATAGTACATTATGTCAGCAGTACAAATCAATGCATTTTTACAGATGTGTGGTATGTTAGAAACTTGACACAAAAGATGTGAATTGAGTTAACGAGTCTGCCTGCATATTTGCCAAACTGTGTGGTCAATTTGTTTGAATAAATTTGACCTTTCCTCTTTATTGACTTCTTATAGAGAAAAAAAGATATTGAATCCATAGCCAATCATCATGATGACCATAAGTCTACTCAGGCATCTTGACAGCTGAATCGCTACCCCATCAAGAAATTAACCCTGAGGCAATAGCTAAACTGGCACACATTTGTTGATTCTCCTTTTTTTCATATTAAATATCTCTAAGGTTTTCATATTTTTCATGTTGTTACACTTTTCACTTCTGCTTTGCATAGCATTTGCAAGCAAAGATTTATATGGCATAATACACCCCATTAGCAGTCCTCAAACCCTAGTTATACAGATGAGAAACTAAATGCAAAGCTGTCAAGTTTCAGTTTTCCAGGAGGAGTGTGTTGCTTCTTATGGTTCAAAGTAGGGAAAATGTTTGCAAAGGGTTATGTTCTGATAAGACAGGAAGAGCATCATTATACCACTAGGATCAACAATTCCAAAATAGATTTGAAAGAACAATGCAATTGCTTCCATATGGCCAAGCAGGATTGGTACTTCTTAAATAGGACAGTAGCTCCCCCTGCCAATGATAAACTAATTTAAAACAGAGAAGTGTTTCCAGGGACTGGGAGATAAGCAATGATTTCTGCTGTCTGAAGGAAATCTATTACCCTGATGAATATGCTCAGATCTTGATCTATGTCTAGAGTTGCTGGGTGAAACTTTTGTTTAAGTAATGAAGCAGGGAATGGGTTTTATTTCAAATCAAATCTTTAAGTTGTAGACCAATATAAAATAACATCAATAATAATTGCAGTCATTTATAATAGAAATACTATAACAATTAATACATTATTTACTGTAATATCACAAATCTAGATCTTTATATAAAGATCTTAATAATAAGACTACATCTTTAAACAAAGAAGTGAAAATAGAACGTGAAACAGAACAATATAATGAAATGATTAAAATTAAACTACACTAATGAATATATCTGTGTATGTGTTTATGACCATAGATCAGATATAATGAAACACGAACTATAAAATAAAAACTGTGATACAATTAACATTTTCAGTTCATATGTGTTACCTACCTGTGGATTCTCTCTCACTGCATCTGCACCAAACTTAGCAGTTGCAGCAGAAACCTATTGATTTGTATGAGAGAAGAAAAGTTTGATTGAAGACACATCAGATGTATCCTTATTATGTATGTAAAATATTCTTCATTGAAGTCTTTGTGTGTGTGTGTGTGTGTGTGTGTGTGTATATATATATATATATATATTTGTTTTCTGAGGTTCTCGCGGGTATTTGTATGTGGATCTTTGGTTATTGGGTTCTCTCCCGCGTAAGATTCAAAGTATCTAGGCAACGTTTCGGCGAGGTCCCACTTGCCATCTTCAGGCTGGTGCTTTCGGCTTAGTGCCAGTGCAAGCAGTGTGTGACCGGAGCTGCCATCTCTCTCTATATACAAGTGGTGGGGGATGGTGTGCTGGGCTGGTTGGCTGTGCTGCAGCCTCTTGATTGGTTGATGGAGTTGATGTTGGTATAATGGGCTGTGTAATGGCCTTTTGTTGTGGAGATATCCTGGATCTTGTGCTGTCATCTCCTGGGTCGTTAGCCTCTTGTGTTTTAACGGCTTGGGTAATGGGTTGTGTGATGGGCTTGTGAGTTCTTTTGTTGTGGTATCCTGGGTCTTGCGTTGTAATCTCCTGGGTCGTTTGTGTTTTGATCTCTTTTCCATTAGCCTCCTGTGTAGTAACAGCTTGGGTAATGGGTTGTGTGATGACCTTGTGAGATTTATTGCTGTGGTATCCTTGGTCTTGTGCTGTGATATCCTGGGTCATTTGCTGTGTTGTGACTTCTTGAGTTCTTGAGGTGTAATTTCTTGAGTTTTCTGATGTGATGTCCTGAGCAGGTGGCTGTGATGTAGCATTTTGGGTTTTTAATATGGCTTTGAGTTTGGGGTCTGGGTCTGTGTTCGTTTGGCTTCGAGTTCGTGGTCGTGCCACATCTTCATGGTGGGGTCAGTTCGCTTCATGTATGGTTCAGAGGAGTTTGAAGTGGGTAGTGATGCAGCTGCAGTGCGGCTTCTGGTCTGTGGTCGTGTCTCATCTTCTGTGTGGGTGTGAGTCTGTTTTTACGTGGAAGTGTGGTGGTGGCATCTTGTGTGGCCCTCATGGGTGTGGGTCTGGTGTCATTTATCATGTTGGGTACTCGTCTGTTCATGAGGCGGGTTTCCAAATGGCTGGTAAGCGGGAGGTGTCATCTCTTTTATTCATGCTGTGTGGGCGTTTTTCTATCTCTATGGCTTCTCTGATTATTCTGCTGCTGTGGTGTTCAGTTTTGGCGATAGTTCTGGTATTTTTAAGGTCAATCTCATGTCCTGTGGCTTTGAGGTGTTGGACCAGGGAAGAGGTTGGTTCTTCTTTTTGATTGAGTTCTTATGTTCTTCAACGCGTGCACTTATTCTTCTGAAGAACCAACCTCTTCCCTGGTCCAACACCTCAAAGCCACAGGACATGAGATTGACCTTAAAAATACCAGAACTATCGCCAAAACTGAACACCACAGCAGCAGAATAATCAGAGAAGCCATAGAGATAGAAAACGCCCACACAGCATGAATAAAAGAGATGACACCTCCCGCTTACCAGCCATTTGGAAACCCGCCTCATGAACAGACGAGTACCCAACATGATAAATGACACCAGACCCACACCCATGAGGGCCACACAAGATGCCACCACCACACTTCCACGTAAAAACAGACTCACACCCACACAGAAGATGAGACACGACCACAGACCAGAAGCCGCACTGCAGCTGCATCACTACCCACTTCAAACTCCTCTGAACCATACATGAAGCGAACTGACCCCACCATGAAGATGTGGCACCACCACGAACTCGAAGCCAAACGAACACAGACCCAGACCCCAAACTCAAAGCCATATTAAAAACCCAAAATGCTACATCACAGCCACCTGCTCAGGACATCACATCAGAAAACTCAAGAAATTACACCTCAAGAACTCAAGAAGTCACAACACAGCAAATGACCCAGGATATCACAGCACAAGACCAAGGATACCACAGCAATAAATCTCACAAGGTCATCACACAACCCATTACCCAAGCTGTTACTACACAGGAGGCTAATGGAAAAGAGATCAAAACACAAACGACCCAGGAGATTACAACGCAAGACCCAGGATACCACAACAAAAAAGAACTCACAAGCCCATCACACAACCCATTACCCAAGCCGTTAAAACACAAGAGGCTAACGACCCAGGAGATGACAGCACAAGATCCAGGATATCTCCACAACAAAGGCCATTACACAGCCCATTATACCAACATCAACTCCATCAACCAATCAAGAGGCTGCAGCACAGCCAACCAGCCCAGCACACCATCCCCACCACTTGTATATAGAGAGAGATGGCAGCTCGGTCACACACTGCTTGCACTGGCACTAAGCCGAGCACCAGCCTGAAGATGGCAAGTGGGACCTCGCCAAACGTTGCCTAGATACTTTGAATCTTACGCGGAGAGAACCCGAATAACCAAAGATCCATATATATATATATATATATATATATATATATATATATATATATATATATATATATATATATATATATATATATATACCGTATTTGCCGGCGTATAAGGCGACTTTTTTGCCCTGAAAACATGCCTCCAAGTGGGGGGTCGTCTTATACGGCGAGTATATAACAAAGGTCGTCTTATACGCCGGCAAATACGTTGTTGTCACTCGGTGCAAGAGCGGACGGGGCGGAGCTCCGCAACTTGCGAAGCCCCTTCAAGCCCAGCCGGAGTCTCTCTTCCTCCTCCTCCCCACCCACCCACCCACCCACCCACTCCGCTCGTGCGAGCGGACAGGCAGGCTCCAGGCTTTGCCCCCATCCCTCACCTCCTTCCATCCCCCTCCACCCCCCCAGTGGCAGAAACTTCGCCGCACGTGGGGACGAGTGGAGGGGTGGGAGCTGTGACGCAGCTCAAAGCTGAGAAAGTGCCATCCTTGCTTTTGTGCTTCGGGAAGAGTTCGTGTTTTTGTTTTTTTGTTTTTCTCCCAGGAATGGGATGCTGCTCGTGCGATTTTCTTTGGGAATTTTTCTCTTCCCGGTTTCAGCCTTTGCTCGAATCCTTCCCCCGATTCACTTCTGGAAAGGATGCTTGTGTAACTCTTTTCCTAAGCGTTGCTGGGGTGGAGGGGGCAGTGTGCAGCGTGAGCGAGAGGCTCTTTTCCTTTCTCCCTGAGCGCAAAACTGTCTGCCTTCTTCTCTCTTGGACGGACCGAGCAAGGCTAATAAGATAATAATAAGATAATAAGATAAGATCCTAAGCGCGTTGTGGAAACAGATCTGGATCTCATTGGAGAAAGGTAGCAAATGAATGAACTGGACTTTTGGCAAGTCTCGGGTAGGAACTCGACGCTTTCTGGAAAGTTAGTGAGCAGGAAAATAGACATCCTTTCCGCTTTCTCCCAAGCGTGGGTATTTCATTATCCCTCCCTGTAAGAAGTAACAACCACAAAGCCAAGGGAAAAAACGATGCGCAGGAAAAAGCCACAGTAGGAAGCAAAGATTTCTCCCCCCCCACCCTCTCTCTCTGAAATAATTAATGTCGCAATCAGTGTGGTGCACCCTTGGAGACAAATTGGTTGGGGAGGTGGAAAGATATTAAGAAACAACTCGACTGTTTTTCGTCCAGTTTTATTTTTATTTATTTATTTTCCCCTGAAAAAAGCAGATCGCTCAACGGTGTCACAAAGAAAGGGAGAGGAATTGAGTGCCAGTCTGAGAAAGGCGAAGCTGCCTCTCTAAAGCATTTTGGTGGCTTTGTAAGTTTGGGGGAAAGGGGCGGGGGTGTCAATCAAGAATTATATCCAGAATACCCCAAGTGTTACAACTTACCGTATTTGCCGGCGTATGACTTTTTTGCCCTGAAAAACATGCCTCCAAGTGGGGGGTCGTCTTATACGGCAGTATATAACAAACTCTATATTTTGAGTGGAAATGTTGGGGGCTCGTCTTATACGCCCAGTCGTCTTATACGCCGGCAAATACGGTATATATATATATATATATATATATATATATATATATATATATATATATATATATATATATATATATATATATATATATACCCTGTTTCTCCAACAATACGACCTCCCCCAATAGGAAGTCCCAGCATGTTTTATAGGCATGAAATGAAATTAAGCCCCTCCCCCCAAATTAAGGCCTATATTAAAACATGCAAAATGGGGGGGAATGGTGGGGGGCTTGCCATTAGGAAGTACTTTTGTTGCACACCCGGATATGGTGCTGCCTGCGTTGACCCCGATACGAAGTGCCCCACCAACGCCGAGGTCAACATCCAAGCCGTCGCTGCCTGCCCACCCAAAGATGCAAGGGGGGGAATTAAGTCACCCCCGAAAAGACAGCCTAGCCATTTTTTCGGGGCTCAAAAAAAAATAAGACCCGGCCTTATTATATGAGAAACACGGTGTGTATATATTCTAGAGTGTTTAGGGATCCCCCTTGCAAAACTATGAAAAGAAGATTATTTTGATGACCCAAGGACACAGATAAACCTCCAACAAACCTCTCAGAAAAAGTGCTAACAACCAGATGACTGTAAGGAATATAAATCCTTCCATTCTCCACTATTCAGTAAGAACTAAGAAGCTCCTTTCATGAGAAGCGAAACGTCTTTAAGGAAAACAAAGAAAGTTTAGTTGCCTTTTGAAGAAGCACCTTTGGGACAACCATGACCTGAATGACTGAAAATCTCTATAGACATGAAGATCATTACACTTAAAATAGTTTTATCTTTAATACATTGCACTGGTAAAAATGTACAAGAGATGGCATCCTCAACTAATACCTAGGGTACTGAGGTCATCATGAATGGTTTAACAATGAATGTAACAATCAGAACACTTAGTTCTTTTTCTTTCTTTCTTTCTTTCTTTCTTTCTTTCTTTCTTTCTTTCTTTCTTTCTTTCTTTCTTTCTTTCTTTCTTTCTTTCTTTCTTTCTTTCTTTCTTGTGACATCTTCTCAGATATTAGAAGAAAGCTAACATGTCCACTCCTCTTTTATGAACCATTATCTTGTAGTGATTAAGGAACTTGCATATCTCAATGAAGTTGTAAGTTATACCATTGGGAGTGTACACAATTATCTAAAATTCCTATAGAGCACAGGTGGAATGTTGTGAATAACATTCTAATCTCCTCAGCAAGCATCAGGTTAAAGAAAGCTCTTACAAAGGAGAATTAAGGAATTAAAAGCACAGTTGTCATTTTTGGCTATAGATTTATTCACAGCTCATATTGGCTTCCCAGAGATTCAAGCTGGTTGTCCACCTTACAGGACAAGCTCAATTGCTAAAAAGTACAGCAGCTGAGGAATTCTAATTATAGCAGAAGATGAACTGAAAATGATCCAAATGTTTTTTTTTAATGTATTAGGCATGTATTTAGAAATGTATTAGACATAGCACTTTAAATTCTGTATTAATACTTGTCCCACGACACAAGCATTTTCTGTTCATCCAGCACTAACCAATACTTAGCATTCAACTAATCAACATTCATTAAGTGAAAATAAAATTAACAAATCCTGACTCTTCTTCAGTGAAAATGAGAAAATAATTCATCTACCTGCCACCCCATCAAAGAACAATAGTAAGCTTTGCTTGGCATTGCAATCAGAAAGTCTTATCACTAAACAGAAATGTTGTGTGAGCCATTATTAGTCATCTGAAAGATTTTTAGAGCAAAGAGCACCACCATTGTGCCAGTGTGATATTACAAAAACCTGTAACATCAGTCATATACCCACTGGTCTTTGCTTATTTTACAGAACATTTTGCTCATATATTGTGAAAAGCTTAGCTAAAATATGAAAATAACATTTATCTAGCACTTCTAAATTCTCAGTTGTAAGAATAGCTAAGAATAAGTTGGGCTCCTCCTGAATTACATTGAAGACAAATGTAATCTATAAATTCAGGAAAAAATCAAATATCTATGCGAGAAATTTGAATGTCATCAGTCCTTTGTTTCAGAATTGGATTAACTACTTAGATTTGATTTATCATAATAATTAATTTGTCACTCTTTGCAATAATAGGAAGAGTTTTGACCCTGTGACTTCCTCTTTAAGAAATATTTTTTTAGAGCTCCACTACTTAGCTTTAAAATCTTGCCATCCCCATTCCAAGATGTCATCTTATTGACTTCTCACCCAAACTGCTATTTGTTTAAGATTTCTCAAAGATCCCAGCAATCTTCCCAAATCTCTAGCCCCCATATCTCAAGTAGAGATAGATGAGTAATTTTGTCCCTGGGAACATTTAGGTGGATATACATGACTTGGCTAGTGTATAAGAGATCCCACATATAAGCAAATGTTGGGAATTCTTTTTTAATTTTTTATTTTTCACATTTTTGAGCCCCCCCATCTCCCTCACAGAAAATGCACATTAAAAGCACAAAAAATGGGGGGAAATACCTTCAAAGTATATGCGTTGCAAAAAAGGGGTGTGTAAAACTATGATTTTCTGTTTTTATGCCAATTTCAGAACATGAAATTAATTCAATATTTTAACCAAAATTACAAAAAGTGAAATATTCCCCTTAAAGCAGTACTTGTAAATACCATGAAAAATGTAGAGAAAATGAAATGGTCCATTTCTATTTTCAAGAATAATAATAATTCACATCCATATCAAAACATTTAAAGTTTCAATATTTATTTATTTATTACTTGTTTGTATCCTGCCTTTATAATTTTTTTCAAATAATTCAAGGTGGTAAACAAATCCAATACACCTTTCTCCTCCTATTTGTTCTATAATAAGAACTCTGTGAGGTAAGTTGGGTTGAGAGGGAATGATTGGCCCAAGATCACCCCGTTGGCTTTTATGCAGTAGTGGTTTTCAATTTTTTTACTACCAGTTCTGTGGGCGTGGCTTGGTGGGCATGGCATGGCTTGGTGGGCGTGGCAGGGGAAGGATACTATAAAATCCCTATTCCCTCCCCACCCCACTAACCTGCTTTCCAGCTCTGTTCTCCTGTGCAGGACAACAAAAGAAGACCCAGCCAATCAGCTGTGACTCTAAACAGCTGGGACTTGGGAGGCAGCAAATAGATGGCGGGGCCAACCAGAAGTGGTATTTACTGGTTCTTTGAACTATTCAAAATTTCTGCTACCAGTTGTCCGGAACCTGTCAGAATACCACCTCTGCCTTTTTGGCTAAGACAGGATTTGAACTCATGGTCTCCAGCCTGGATTCTAGCCTGGTGCCTTAGCCATGAGAGCAAACTGGCTCTTGGCAGTTTGCCAATACTTGACAGGCACATGGAATTGAGCTATTCTTGTTTTGGTTTAAATGTTAGCTTCTTGTCTAGTTGCTATGATTATTAATTTCTGCTCCATAGAAAAGGCATGTTTCCTTAAACCTTAAACTCTAAAATTAAGACCTGGCTTAAACTGGCAATAATCCTGTTCTAGTGAAATCAGAAAGGATTGCTTTGTTTCAGATATTATGTGTGGGTAATCTACAGTTAGAATCACAGTCTAAGACTGGTGGAAATTTAATAATTCAAGTCCTAACCAAGAACCTAAGAATTAATAAGGTAGCATCTAAGAATATAGACAGTTCCAAGCAGGATGCTGTTTTGTAAAATTAGGGTGTTCAACTTTGAAAAAGTCAGTATTTCCAGATATTGAGGAAGTCCTTTAGGTATCACTCTGAGGGCTAAAATCCTAATTGGTATAACAACAGATTTCTTATTATTTTAAACAAAGAAATAAATCAACTTTATTTCAATATATTGAAAATTAAAATGCATTTTGTTCATAATCAAATCTAATGTTTAAAAAATATCCCAGGCCCTTATAAGGAGGGGAAGGGAAGTAAAAATTAACGATCAATTGAAGAATCCTACATATCTCTAATGAAAAATTAGAAATTCTAGTTAGCTCAATAAGACTGTATTACAAATAAATGGGATGATGGATCAATGAATGAGTATAAATTTCATATTTTGGTTGAATCGTTTTTTTTATTACTAGTGTAAATCTAAATAGATACTTTAAAAAAAGAGTTGAGTTCTTATGTTCTATGCTAAGGCACGTATGCACTTTGGAAAGGTAATTTGAAAGCGAGTTGAGCCATGACAAATAGGGACAGCTGGCCTAATTGAATCATTTGATCTAAGACAGCTCAACTTGGTTATCCACACTGCAGCTCACATTGATATTAGTGACTGAATCATTAGCCATGAAATCATGTCGACTTCCCCGACTGCACCATTTTTGACATGACAGGGAGTACAGACTGCCTTTAATTAGAGCGTTAGTGATTTTTTAAGTCTGCTGTAGGTGGGGAGGATATTTTTGGAATGAGGGAGAACTTTTTGGCACAATTATAGGAAACAGTTTCCTGTAAGATACACCATGGAGCCATTCAGAGGAAGGCACTTTTGTTGTGGCTCAGGTTATCTGTTAGCCCCAGCAGAAAGGTTGGGCATCCAAACTTCTTGTGCTGACTGCACTGTTGGTGTTTTAGCCACATAATGCAACATAATTGGTACAAACCAATGGTAGAATTCAAATTTTTTTACTACTGGTTCTGTGGGTGTGGCTTGGTGGGCATGGCAGGGGAAAAATGCTGCAAAATCCCATTCCCTCCCCACCCTACTAACCTGTTTTCCATCTCCGTTCTCCTGTGCAGAGCAACCAAAGAAGACCCAGCTGATCAGCTGGCACGTGGGAGGCAGAGAATAAATGGGGGTGGGTCCAGTCAGAGGTAGTATTTGTCGGTTCTCTGAACTACTCAAAATTTCCACTACCGGTTTTCCAGAACTGGTCAGAACCTGCTGAATACCACCTCTGGTACAAATACCCAAATCAAATTCCTAGACTTTTGGTTTTCTTTAAAGAGACCACAAACTTGGTTACATTTGGGAATGTGTTTATTCTACATATTCTTCAGCAGATGAAAGAATGAGTAGTGGATTAAAAGCCCACATCAAAAGCTGTCCCCCAAGTTCCCATAGATCTTTGTACCTTCTTCCTGAAGGTTGGCCAAGTTATTTTTATTGTATTATGTAATGAATAAATCTTAGATGATTAAATTCACATAAAATGTAATAAATTTTACACAATGTATTGCATAAACTCAAACCAATCTGTGAAATTGCTGAAACAAAATACAAAATAACTGCACATTATGTCTTAGCATAATGAGTAAAATAAGGTATTTGACTTTTCATGGTCCTCCAGAATTGTTATGTTCTTGTTGCAGCTACTCAGTCAACTATATACTAAACTAAGTTAAAAGATCTACAATGTATGTTTAAAAGTTTTGAGCACTCACATAAACTTGGTATTTATGTTGAGATGTAGCAAATAGTTTGCACATGAAAGAAATCCATTTTTTAAAAAAAGACTGTTGTCTATTAACCCAAAATAGAATGAAATAGAGTTCTTAAAAGCAGTTTTTTATACTTCATCATAGTTTTTGCCTAACCGTGGTGGTTTAATGAGTAAACCATAATCAGCTGACATCATACAATAGGCCTAGCTTACAAACCACAATAGCTGTAAGCTAAAACCAAACAAACCGTGTTATAGTTTGCTCCTATGTATATTTAATGTGGATATTTTAGAGTTTTTATGGTTTAACTGTTTTTATTGTTTAAAATGTTTTTAATTTTTAACAGTAAGCCACTGATTGATTGATGGACATCCATAGAAATTGAATGAATGAATGAATGAATGAGTGCAATGAATAAACCCAGTCATAATCCTTTATTCCACAACTCTCCATTCTAATCCTGTGCATTAAATTGCAGTTAGATTTGGCTAAAATATAAGTTGTGGAACTTTCATTCTGAAAGATCCATAGATTGTGTAGGTTGTTATGTACAAAAATAAGTGAGTATTTTTGTTGATTATGTAACCTGTTCAATAGGACCAAGAGTCCTGAAATGTCTTCTTGCACAATTCTTAAAGGAAGCAACATACTGTTCTCTTTTATCTCCTGTGACTGCTACACTAACTTGTTTTAGCAATATGCAGAAGTCTGTTGATTTAGCACTAAGTGTACTTTTGAAATCCCACTGGGAAATAAGAAGCTTGATTGACTTTTGGGAAGACATAAATATCCCAAAATGTCTCATCGAGTTGCACTTAAAGGTACAAAATGTAATAATGACTTGTTACAATTGCTGCCTGGTTGCACTTTGATTTAGTAGCTATTCTCAATTAGAAATGTTGCACACAAAAAAAGTATTTTTTTTTAACGCTGATGAATTTGTACACCAGAATGTTTATCATACTCAGTACCTTATGTCACCTGAATCATAATTATAATTCCCTCAGTAATGCATGAGCCCAGAGAATGTGATGAGCTGTTTATTAATGATCTGATCCTTGTTTATAAGTGATGTCTTATATTTTTGCAGAGGAAAGCAAGTGAACTTACCTTAATTATAGATATGATTTGGCAATATTTCCTACACATCTGCATGATATTCACTGCAGTTTTTATCAACCTGAAGTTACAATGATCCCAGCTCAACAAACAATTAGGCACAGTAATCTCATTATTTTATGCATATGTACTACTTGATGTTTATCTAATAGCACATAAAAACCAAAGCCATTTATAGTGATTCAGACATTCAAATTTCCTAGTTTAATGCCAACTGTTGGTTCTGCAATTATCTAATTATTTAAGAGATCTTTTCTAGCCCTACCTGGAAATAGACTTAATGTGGCGCTTTTTTCATGCAAACAAAGGTATTTCTCTCAAAACAGAATAGAGCCATAATCCTGATGATTCCTTAAACTGAGTTATTCTGGTAGATGTTAAACTGAGTTATTCCGTTTAAACTGAGTTATTCTGGTAGATGTTCTATATGACTGGTTACTAAAGTTTTTGTCATTTAGAAACTATTGAAAACTATGAATCAGTTTTCACATCTATCCAGTAACCATTAGAACAGTAATTCTATTAGCCATTCAGTGATTTGAAATTCAGCCTATATATAAATGCAAAAATAGGAAATGTATATCTTTAAATTTATCTCTGAGATATGAAACACAAACATCTCTCAGGACATAAGAGGACCACTTATTTATAAGGAATTTACAAGACAGGTATGGAATCCACTAATCAATCTAGATTTAGATTTTGAATTAATTACTGTTATCAGATTCATAGTCCTCCCCCCCAAAAATGTGATTATTCATTAATGCATGGGAACAGTTACTGATTCTGAGAAGCATAAATTAGTTTATGTTATCATTGAAAGAAGAGACATATTTCTGTGCAGAAAAGGAAGGGTTGATGAAAATGCAGCAGAGTTTTGTTGGATATCTAAATAAAATAACCTGAATATTCTTAGCAATAAGAATGTAGCCCCATTTAAAAACAATAAAACTTTCTAAAAAAACCTTAAAAACAATAAAACTTTTTTTTTAAAAAAAAAAGAATGTAGCCCCCACTCACTCATTCCCCACCCCACCCCCAAAAAAGGTAGGGAGCAAGAGTTTTAGTTCTCTGCAACTTAGCAACTTAGATTTCCTTCAACATAAAGATTTGTGCCATGCAAGTGATGTAATTCCCTGTCTCAAAGTATAGATACATTGTGATTAATGGTTACTCATTTAATGAAAATGATTTGTAATGCGTTGAACAAATTCAGGCTGGTGCTACTCTTCTCAACACTGACTGAAGATCTTCCAGACTGAGAGGTTGTGGCACACATTACAGTATTTAGCGTTGGCACAGCTGTTTAGCCTGGAAGACCTTGTGAAGATGCTTCAAACTGGTGGCATTGCCTCTTCCTATAGAGACTCTGCTCAGCCTTTTCCATAACTTAATTCTCCTAAACAATCACAAGCAGAACTGTGGGGCAAAGCAGTACAAGACAATAGGGTCATGGCCATCTTACTCATAGATGAAATGATCATAGAATGTAACCAGATGATCATTTTATGTATAAAGGAATGGCAGTTATAAAGACACAGAGGAAGGGAGAGATGTGTCCTAAAGCTAAAAAAAGAAACTATTAGATGGCTAAGCACAATATAGGAATGGATATAGCAGATCGTCAGGGAAGAAGATAACTTTATCTGGCTAAAAAATCATGCTAACAGCTAGGACAAACGTAACCTTTGGACATAATAATCCTTGTTCGAGAATGTCTCAACCCATAATTAGTTTCATATGTTTTATTAAATCTAGGCAACAAATTCAAAATGTTAATGTTAATAAAAATATCATCTTATTTGTGACCTATATGCAGAGGTCTCCAACCTTGGCAACTTTAAGACTTGTGGACTTCAACTCCCAGAATTCTCCAGCCAGCTCTGCTGGCTGGAGAATTCTGGGAGTTGAAGTCCACAAGTCTTAAAGTTGCCAAGGTTGGAGACCTCTGACCTATAGTCATGGCATGATTACCAGCATTTAGTAACTTTGACAGATTATATATTTGCTGTTGACAAATAATATATCATTTCCTATTTCCTGTTAAAATATGAACAATACATTTAAAATCACATGACTATGATTTTTATACTATTACTTTTATTGTGAGAGGGGCCTAAAAGACACAAATACTAGGGCCCACAAAAGTCATCATGTGCCCTTGCTAACAACCATCCCTAGAATTAATGTCCTTCTGATGTTTTATGTTAAAATTGACAAAATGAAAATAGTTGTCCAATATATCTGGATTTTGCCAGATTAGAGAAGACTATGAGAGTGATGTTTTGTTTGCTCATTTAATGTTATAATGAAAATAGTATGAAAATCTATTTCTCCAACAGAAGTTACTCCCATTAAAGGGGAAAAACATATCTATGGTGCTTCAATTCAAAGACTTGACATGTTATTAGATGCTGAGGTTAACTTTAATGTTTTTCAGATTACTTTGAGATTAATATGCCTTCAGGAATTTGTGTAATACTCTGGCAATATCTTTCCTCTTTGTCATCTCCATCATTTTCTCGACAGCAAGAAAAAGTAAATGTATAGTTAAGATCTGTCATGATAAAACAAGAAGCGAGAGATTTAATTACAGTAAATCATTACAACTCTTGTCCTTACAAACATGAAAATGTAAAAAAGAAACATAAATTCAATTATGATGGGGAAGTGTTAAGAAACCAAGTTCTGTTTTTGTTAGCTCTATTAAATTATCAAATTTTAATCCAGTCCAGATAGCAGAACAAATTTCCATTTCACATGCATGACTCTATATGCAATGTTATACAAAATACTGATAATTCAAAATTATTGTCTCATACTATACAATTTCATTGCCTTAAATTATATGTCTGTGTCCTAAAGTAAGCCTTTTTTCCATGGTTTAGTTCAAGGTTTAGCTCTCTTCTCATATGTGAGCCAGCAAAAAATCTAAACAGCTTAGATTCCGTTGCCTCCTTTGCCAATTCCAATACTATTTGTTCAGATTTGCAACCTAATAATAGTGTCATCATTTCTCATACAGGGATGGTTGGTTTCTCCCTCCTTCTTTACATCACCTATTATTGGAAAAACCATCTGTCAATCACAACACTGCTATAGTTTTAGTCAACTATCAGAACTCATGCTCCGCTTCCACTACATCTCTTCCAGGCTGTGGATCAAATGTCTAGGTTAGGAGAGAGGGCAGATGATAGGTGAAGGAGGTTTTTTATCCAACAGGTCTCTGAACCAATCCCTAGTTCAGCATTCTGAATCAACCTGAACAAGTAACCATCCAAAGAAAATCTGAAGAAGCTCAGGGAAAGGAGTTGTGTTAGCCGACTTTCTCTCTGTTATTTCATGGCACAAACCTACCATGTGAGTCAACTGTTTTCAATGTGGCTTTGAACAAAGGTTTGGCACTCTTGCAAGGAGCACTAGATCCATGGAGGTAAGAGCTGCCTAAACAAAAGTTGATATGCACGGTCAGAGATTGGGCTATGAAGTTGCATTACCATCATTACTGCTGGATTATGCTGATCTAGATCACCAAGTCAGAGTCCAGCTCAAAAACCTGGTATGGACATAGGAAAGCACCAGTGGTGGTATTCAACTGGTTCGTAGCAAGGATTTGGCATGGATTGCCAAACCGGTAGTAACTTCTGGCTGGCCATGCCCCCGACTCAGTTGCCTGGTCGCCAATCACTTGCTTGCCCCACCTGCCTGATGCTTGCTCACCCCACCCGCCTGATGCTAGCCCGCCCAGTCACTCCTTAAGGTATTTCTTTTTTTCCCCTCCCGACAATCAGCTGTTCCTACGATCAGCTGTGCCGGGATTCTCCTCGCTTACTTACTGCTTCACCCAGGAGGTCTTCCTGGGCCCCAGGGAGGCCCCAAAACGAAGCGTGGGGGGTACTGTGTGGCCACCCCAGGCTCAGTTTTCTACCTTAGGAAAGCCCTAGGAAAACCTTCTGGGAGCAAAAATGCACTCCCAGGAGGCTTCCCTGAGGCCCAGAAGGCCCAAAAAAGGGGGAGGGGGGAGTTTGCTGCAAAAAGCAAAAAGCAAAAAAAGCCATGCCCACCTAGTCACATGGCCACACACCCCTAGCCACACCCCCTAGCCATGCCCACAGAATTGGTAGTAAAAAAATTGAATCCCATCACTGGAAAGCACAATCTGAAAGAATCAAACTTTCCTGTGGCTCAGGGCAGAGTATCCATGGAACACAGTGCTCAAAAGAGAGGGGCAATTTCTAGATGCAAGGAGGAAAAAGTCCTTAGCCATTTAATAAAGTTAATAGTTTTTCTACCCCCCACCTTCTCACCTTCTTACTGTAGATGTTATGGCCTAGGGTACTACAAGTACAGGTTACTGTAAGTACAGCAGAGATGAGAAAACTCATAATATTTAACAACAGGAATTAATCATCCAGACGACCATTTTCTGCACCAAGAATTGCTATCAAACTGCATACAAGGCCCAAAAACCTTTCTGGCAGCCCCTAAATCAATGGCCTGATTTCCAGAGATAGAATTTCCATTTATTTAGATTATGCTGATTATAATGTCTTTGCTGGCCAATTGGTAAGAACAGAAATGTTCTGCTCTTATCTATCAGATTATTAAATCTTTCTGTACTAGATATCCAGTTTAACATTTCACTATTGTCAAATAAAAATTGTTTTTATTTATAATAGGCAAATTCAAAATATTTACCAAGAGCACAAGAATCAACAATCTATTAACACTAGTCTGGTAGCTTAAACACATGGAATGTGATAGAGCAGCTGTTAGGATTAACCTACTCATAAAGAAAAACGTTATGAGTCAGGGGTTTATGAATTAACACTGCTTTTGTCACTGCTAGAATAAACACATGGATTTTCTTAACATGTTTCATTATGTGGTATATATTTAGATGATGTATCTATAGAAGGGTAAATCATGCAGTTGCAGTAGCCAATTCTGAATGCACCAAAATCTACTTAAGATATATGTTTTGCTGACTAATTTTTGAAGCCAGAGACCATCATTCTCTCATTCATGTCCAAAGTACTAAATAATATTGACCGATATAATGTAGCAGAAATTCATTTATACTTATTACCTAATAAAACAGTTAAATAATCAGATTTCTGGATAAAAAAATTGCAGATACCAAACTTGATACATGGCACACCACAAATTCCAATAGAAGAGATATAACCCAAAGTTCAAATATTGGGTTCATTATGCTCTCTGAGCTTGTTTTCTTGCAGACATTTTGTTGTTTAACTATGTAACATTATCAATATGCAAAGAAGAATGGAGTTTTCTGGCTGTTTATTTTGCTGGCTGTAACTTGCCCTGCTAGTTTTGGTGGAGGTGTGGTTCTTGATGGTTCCCAATTTGAATACTCTTTTTCCCCTGATTGATTCCCTGATAAGCTGCTTTCTGCTTATCTGACTGTTATCTGCTTCTTTCCCAGCCTTTCAACAGTGTTTTCAAATGATATATAAAGCTCTAAGTGTCAGTTTATGGCTGATTTATCTAACATCAAACTTTCAGGAATTCCTTAGCAATTTTTGATTTGGCCTGATCTAAAAATTTCAACTTCTCAGTTGAAACTCAACTCAACATGTTGTGAGATTGTTGTTTTAATCATGTCTTCTGACTGCCAATTGGTGTTCATGGACACAGCCTTTATTTTAGTTGTCTATCTTACATGGTGGCTATTATAGTCCATGTCTGTAATTGATGACCTGTTTTTTTTAATTTCTTTGGTAACTAGACCGTTGGGTTTGCTTAAGAAGTTTTGGAAGGACTTTATTGATTTGTATGCTACATAGTTATAGCAATCGGTTGTTTGTCTTAGGGTGTTTTTGAAAATCAGCTATGAGCAAAAGAGTATGTGCAAATTGTCTTGGTTAGAATAACTAGTTTAACAACTGTTGGCATGTTGACAGTCAGTAGAGAAAAACAGCTTGCTTTGAACTTAAGAGGAATAAACATAACGTAAGAATTAAGAATATGTGTAAGAATTAGTATGTAATTCCAGATAGAATCTAATATTTCCACAAAGCATCTAATTTCTCAGTTTAGTCCCTGGTTCTTAATGTTTTGGACATCATGCTTTTGGAAACGAACATGTGATTGTAAATGATAGAACTTCATCATCTTTTGAGAACATGAGGTTGAGGAAGATTAGATTAATATTGTTAGGCCACAAACATTAAGCTGAATCACTGGAAGATTTCAAGAAGAGATCTTGGCTTACCTTGGCTTACATATGAGGGTCATTCCAGGATACAATGACAATACAATTTCTACCTGAAGATAGTTTGGCTATCCAAATAGTAGAAATGGAAAGTGTTCTTTTAAAAATGTTTTTAATTGATTGTTTTTTACTGCTGAATGTCATGTTCCAGACAAGCAGCATTTCCATGGGATAGTACAAAAGTAGACTGCATGCTGTTGCTAAGCAACAGTACATGCCAACTTAAATTGAATGGAGGCCAGTGGAATCAATAGAAACCAAGTGGCTTAAGTGGAGAAAGAAGGCTCACACCCAGAATACCAAGTTCTTCTCTCTGAAATGGTCATTTGGTAACACTGCCATATTGTACTTGCTAGGACTGGGCTATATACAAGACCATTGTTTCTCTGTCAGATATTATAATCCCGCATTCAGTTATACTGATTGATAATAGCAATATGTTAATTATAGTATTTGTTCATGAATTGTGAATTCAGCAACACATTGCTGCACAAAATGTTCTACTCACTCCAGTAAGTGTCCGCCCACTTATTTTCTTTCCTGCTTCAGTATCACAAATGATTTGCCTCTCATGTGCATATTTTTTTTAAAAAACATGAAAAGTACCCTGTAAAAGACTGAAATGATTCTATCGCAGTAAAAGAAGGTTGTTTAAATACAAAATATATGAAAAATCAATTAAATGCCATTTTTGTCCTAAATGGTTAATAATAAAAATTGTTTTAAATGCAGCAACAAAAGGAACAGTAGGACTGTCTTTCAGCAATGTAAGTAGCTAATCAAGAACATACCACATCAAATATCCTTACTGGTAGTTCTGGCAGCAATTAATCTCACTAATCACATCAAAAGTTGCTGTTTTGGAAATGTCATGTCCCTGTTTACTCTCATCCGTCTACAGTGCCTAGTATCTTCATGACATGACTGGGCTCCTCCATATTGACCAGGCAGGCAGCAGTGAGCATGGCTGAGATACAACATTCAGTATTGGGCAGGTGTGTTTAATTTCACCAAACTTTGACAATGAGTTCTGTAATGGAAATGCTTCATTTTATTGATGCTCTTTTCCTCCAAATCTTGTTTGTGGAGGACTCATAATGGAGTCACTGATTCGGCTTTGATCTTTCAATAAAGTTAGCTTAATTCCATTAAAAATTGGTCTAGTTGGGGTGTTACTGTGACATGCTAGCCCCTGTTTTCTTGATCTGGAAATAGGGCCTATGTGAAGAAGGGATACAGTACAACTGTATGTACTCTATGTTATAATAACCCTTATCTAGTCTCTTGAGAAACAAGAATTATAAATACAATTATAGCAAGTAATTAGAAACTGAATAAAAGCATCAGCCAGCAGTTCTAGATCAGAATTGTTTACTGGGCCTAATGTTTCTTCAACTAAGGTAGTCTTGTAGCACCAGCAGTAGAAACCTAAACAGGACAATTCAGAGACAATTGTTCTATGCTTTCCCAATAACAGTTGCATATTCAAAATTAAATATATTCAGCTTGATTATAAAACGCTATAGTAGTCATAATTGTTCATTATTCAATATAATTCTCCCACTGTAATCAAAATTACACTCGGCAGAGTGTAAATTAAAACAATTTAAACAATTTAAATTTATATACAGAGGATATAAATAAAACAATTTAAAATGTCCAAGGTTACATGTAACCTAAACAAAATGACACATAATGATAAAAACCACAATTGATATAAAAATCAACAAAAATAAAGCAATAAAAAGGAAAGAGGAAAGAAAAGATATCATCAAATACAAACTCTGAAACAATTCCATCCTTAACATTATCTAAAAGATCAGCCAAAAAAGGGCTACCCTCATCTTTTCTAGGAGCCTGTTCTACATCATTGTGCTGCCACCAAAAAAACCCATCTTGCTTCAGCCCCACAAACCTCTCAAAAATTATGCAATATGCTCAGGTTTTTTTCCTTATTATTCTAACAAATGGAACTGATATTGGTTGGAATGGGTGATCCTGCAGAATATCCATGTACCAAACATAAAAGGCTTTATAAGTCAAAACAAGCACTGAATATTGTACCTAGGTAGAAACCAATGAGCAATCAATCTATATAACTAATGTCATATGCTCCCAGGACAGCAAGCCAGAAAGTACATGCATTTTAAATCAGTTCAAGTTTCTGAACAGAGGACTGTGTAATAGCAGGTAATCTATTCTCTAATAGTTGATGCATGATTAAAATATTCCGACGTATGACCACAATTGAGCCCAAAATGTATGTTGCTAACTGAGACATTGGTTAAGTGAGATTTGCCCCATTTTATGACTTTTCTAGCCACAGTTGTTAAGTGGAATACTGCAGCTGTTAAATTAGTAACACAGTTGTTAAGTGAATATGGCTTCCCCATTGACTTTGCTTGTCAGAAGGTTGCAAAAGGTGATTACATGACCCTGGGACACTGCCAGGGTCATAAATACAAGTCTGTTGCCAAAGGCCTGAATTTTGATCACGTGACCGTGGGAATGCTGCAGCAGTCATAAGTGTGAAAAACAGTCGTCACTTTTTTTCAGTGCTGTTGTAACTTTGAACAGTCAGGAGTACCTGTAATTTTTATGCAATGCAGCTTAACATTGTGAAGAGATGAATAAAAGTCTTGTCTATCTTGGTTGTGGCTGTTGTGAAAGAAAGTGTTCAAATTGCTAATTTGGATAATTTGAATTCAATTGGACAAAAAGTATGATTAATTCTAAGACTATTTATCTGATTTTTTTTTCCAGTTGATGATTGAAGAGAAAAATATTTAGTTTCGAAGGAATATCATAAACATAGATTCAGGTGGTCATATTGGCATTAGACAAAGATCTAGAAGCCAGAACTGGTGGCTTAGATGAATAGGAAGTGTTTATGGTGAAGAAGGGAACTTAGCCCAGCACAGAGTGCTTGAAATGTAATTCTGACCAGAGAACCTCAGCAGGTATCCCCAGAATGAATAATCCTACAAATCAAAAGCAGCAGGAGTAGTTGGAAGAGGAAAATATTCCTGCTTTTGCTGGCTGAGAGGGTCTTGAAGAAAAATTGATTGTAGTGAAAAAGCATTGAGAGATTATTAATTGTTGGGATTCTCTAATACTAGATTCACGCATCAGGCTAAGCCCAAACAAAACAATTGTATTAGAGTTTAGCATATTGTAATAAAGCTATATGCTTTATATCATCTATGATTTATTATTCTGTGTTATGAAATGGACCATTAGTTTTAGTATGTAAACCTTGTTTAAAATTAAACATGGCTTAGTTTCATAAACTCAATGTGAACATTAAGAGTGATAGCACACATGCATACATACATATACATCCATCATACTGTTCCCTTTCAAGATAGGCAAAATTGTGCAGAGACCAGAAAAGGAGCACTTGATAGAAAGGCCAAAAGGAAAGGCTTCTAGATTCTTCTAGTTGGGCTAGGCTTCTCCTGGCAGACCTCTAAGCTTATTTGTGATGTGTCTTGTCTTGATCTACCTCTGGCTCTTCTCACTGCTAGCTGATTCACACTAGTCAAACTTCTCAATTTCTGCTAGCTGAGTTAGTAGTCAAACATTGCCTTCTCTGGACTTCACCACTATGTCCAAGCCAATCACTGACTTCTTCTCTCTGGGCCATGTTTGCCAAGCACCAATTCTAGAAGGCATCTAATGACTCAAGAAGGAAGCCTTTGCTGAGTTCTAATGGAACTGCCAAGCACCACCAGAAGAACCCACCAAGGGCTCTTTCTGGAGTCGTAAATGCCCCCTAGAAGTCTTCAGCCACTTTGATAGCTGCCTTGGTCTTCAATTTTCAAAACTATACACATTGTTGCATCACACAGCATTCACTTTAAATCATTTGGGTTTTTAACTCACAACTGGGCATCATCTGCATACAGAAATGCACATGAATTCATATCTCAACTAACACACTTCCAAAATATCCTGAACATTTCTTGTTGATTTATCTATGAATATAGTAAACAACCAAAGTAATGCCACACATAATTGATGTAATCCCTGTTCTGTGTTAAAGTATTTGCTAAGCATTCCATTACACGTTCTTTATTTCCATTGCATGCTGAATTTAGAAATCAACTTAAATTCCATATTTACATAAAATAATCCATAATTCACATCTGTTCATGCTATCAAACACATTTAGTCTTTTCCCCTCATTCTATTGGGAAATGAAACATTTTCTCATAGTTTGTGGTAAAGTTTTCATCTGTTCTCCTTTTGCAACTACTTTCATTCACCTTTACACTTATTTTTCATTCATCCATTTATTGCTAAATTCCACTCTGTTTTCCGTTATGAAAAATCAGTTTATCTTACATTAAGAACCTCTTCTCCTTATATCTTTTGCCATTTCTTTCAGTCATTCACATGATCAGTCAAATCAATCATGCTTTTTAACATTCCTTCCTCTATTGTGTGTGTGTATGTTTGTGTGTGTGTGTGTGTGAATTTTGTTTAAACCATGTATTCAAAACAGATTTTTAAAAAGATATCAGTCATAATTCTCATTTATTATTGGCCTCCAAATGCCCAAATCAAACAATATTGTGGAAAAAAAATGTACCAAGAATAAGGAACAGATAGTGACACCGTGTTTGTTTTGTCTAAATGTGTTTACATAGACATGTCTACATTTACAAGATCTTTGCTTTAATACAAATGTTTTAAAAAGTTGTTCAGAAGGCAGGAGGAAAATTCTATCATGACTGAAACTGCCTGCCAATGGTATAGTTGGTATAGAAAGATTTATTTTGTTCCGATAAATATATAAGAATCCCTTGGTAGTTTTTTTAAGCATCAATTATTCATCTTTTTTTTTCCATACCATTTGTTTGTAAAGGACTACATGTCATAACTTGGATGAAGACTGCAACCTTTAGAGATATTTAAAAATCACTTTTGCTGTATTATTTCCCCAGCAGAAAGATAGGTTCCTTTGTTATCTTGGCTGCTGAGTCTCTTGATTAATTTAATTCATTAATTCATTTTGTTAGATTTATATTTCATCTTTCCTCCAAGGGCTGCTTATGGGATCTCTCTCATTTTATCAAAACAAATCTGTGAGGTAGATTGGGCAAGAGAGTATGTTAGTTCATATTTACACAATGATTTTCTATGACTGAGGGTAGATTTCTTCACTTCCACTCTTCAACCACTATATCATCGTGGTTCCTTAAATGCCTGAAATTGTCCCTAAGCTCTGTAGTTTTGCTGTTTCCAGATTTTTAAAATAATAATTCAAAATTATTAGGACACCACAAAGAACCTTTGAAACCTTTGCTTACCTTTCAAATACCAATTTTTTCATTCAAAATATGGAAAAAGTCTGAGATGCTATTATCACCAGATCTTGGCTAGTTTTATTGTCACTTGAAAAGTTCATTAAAATATATTTACCACGTTGCCTTCATTTCATACAAAACAGCTGACAGTATAATTGCTGCACTTTTATTCCATTTCTCAGAAGACAATGAAACATGAAGCTAATCACATCTATACCTTGAATGCATTTTTGCAATTTCTGTCTGATCTACCCATTAATAAAACTAATCCCAAATCAGGTTAAAGGCATATGTATTTTGTTATGTAGTTGGAAACCACAAGGAAGCATGAGCAACTTTGAAAATAGATAACTGAGTTGAAGAAAAGTAAACTCCTTTTCTCTTTGCCACCATCATGATAAAACGTTTTTATGTTTTCACATAAAGCATTTCTCAGGCTACCAAGGAAGGGGGAAATAGTCTAACAGCTGCTCATACACCACATCATCAAAACAGTTGTTTAGCTAACCACAAAACCTTGCCTGCACACTTCTCAGCCAAGGTAGGCTGCTGCCTTAGAAACATTGCAGAAAATACTCCATCCCCAGTGCTGATTATGATTCAGCTGAGAGTGGGGATGATGCCATCTTGTCCTTTACCTCAGGCAACAAAATGCCTTGTGTTTGCCCTGATTATAAATGGTGTTTGTAAAAAAATGCTGATATTGTTTTTCCTTTTGAAATTATGTATGTGGTACTAAAGAGGCTTTCAATATAGGTGTGAAAAAGGAACATGGTGTAATAGAGAAGAATTTCTGTATTTACTTATTAATTTTTCAAATGTATTATCAAATAATAATTCAAATATATTATATATTTAAATAATGAATATATTCCATTTCCCAATTTCTCCTTTTATATTCTTTTTCAAAAATAAGGCACTTTTCCACATGCTGTGCCAAATAGGGTAGTAATACTAAATTAAATGACTAAGAAGATATTGATGCTGAAAGCTCTATGATAGAAATAATGACAAGAACTACCATGTTGTTTTTATTCCCTACAATCCTGTACTTTACAAAATGTACAGTTAAGTAAGGCATTCATGAAATGGTAATGAAGTGCAGCCAAAATACAGATAATTATTTTAATTAATGGTAATGATTTTAACGGTTGAACATTTAAACTAATTAATTATGATTGATTGTTTATTCTTAATCAAGGAATATGATTCAAAATTCTAATTGAAAACTGAGAGTGGTGAGTACTAAATTGACTGTGATATATTCCTGTTCAGAGAACTGATATTTCTCTGGATTTAAGATATTTTAAAATAAAATTTCTTGATATTGCTAGACAGCATTGGGCATTAATAAGTGTTGGAACTCCATAATTTGCAGCAAGATTATTTAACCTTGCTTTACCCCTTGCTAACTTTGTTCTGAAAGTGATTGTGAAATGGCCAAGATTGGAAAAGCTATCAACACCACAACCCAATGACATTTTCTTCAAGAATCCATAAAATAAAGTTATATGCACACACGTACACATACACACAGACAGAGTATATTAATTGTCATACAATCTATTTTGGTGTGAATCAATATAAAGAGTGATCAAAATATTTGCACAAAAAGTCACAACTTGCTTAGCAATAGCTATTCAGAAAAGAAAACAGTGAAGATTAATAAAGAATGCAATAATTATTTGAGAATATATTTCTTAAAACTTCTGAGTAAATATGATAGTCATGGAATAGTTGAGATATGATTGTTGAACCCAGTATGTTTGTATGCATGTGTGTGTGGATGGATAGATGATAGATAGATAGATAGATAGATAGATAGATAGATAGATAGATAGATAGATAGATAGATAGATAGATAGATAGATAGATAGATAGATAGATAGATAGATAGATAGAGAGAGAGAGAGAGAGAGAGAGAGAGAGAGAGAGATACAGTATATAGAAATACTGATTGAAGTATAAATATAGATATACAATGCATTCAGAAAGCATTCAGACCCCCTTCACTTTTGACAATTTTGTTATGCTGCAGCCTGATTCTACAGTTGTTGAAATTCATTTAATAAATTTACAAACAGTTCCAAAATTCTGTTTCCACTTTGTCATTGTGGGGTACTGAGTGTAGATTAATGAGAAAAAAATGAATTTCAAAGACTGTAGAATCAGGCTGTAGCATAACAAAATTGACAAAAGTGAAGGGGATCTGAATACTTTCTGAATGCACTGTAGATATAGATACAGGTAGTCCTCAACCTATGACCAGCATGGAACCCAACATTTCCACTGCTAAAAAATTTTTTTTTAAAAAAAAAGATTTGTTAAGTGAATTTTGTCCCGTTTTATGACCTTTCTTGCCACTGTTATTATATAAATCACTGCAGTTGGTAAGTTAGTGGTGTGGCTGTTAAGTGTATCTAGCTTCCCCATTGATTTTGCTTATGAAAAGGTCACAAAAGGGGATCACGTGACCCTGGGACACTGCAACCGTCATAAATATGAGCCAGTCACTTTTTTCAGTGTTGTTGTGACTTTGAACAGTCACTAAACAAACTGTTGTAAGTCAAGGACTACCTGCATAGATAGAGAGAGAGAGAGAGAGGAGGGAGGGAGAGAGAGAGAGAGAGAGAGAGAAAGGAGAGAGAGGGAGAGGAGAGAGAGGGAGGGAGAGAGGAGGGAGGAGGAGGGAGAGAGAGGAGAGGAGGGAGAGAGAGAGAGAGGAGAAAGAGAGAGAGAGGGAGAGGAGAGAGGAGGGAGGGAGAGGGGAGGGAGAGGAGGGAGAGGAGAGGAGGAGGGAGGGAGGGAGAGAGGAGGAGAAAGGAGAGAGGAGGGAGAGGAGGAGAGGGAGGAGAGGGAGAGAGGGAGAAAGAGAGAGAGAGGGAAAGGAGAGGAGAGAGAGAGAGGAGGGAGAGGGAGGAGGAGAGGAGGGAGGAGAGGAGGGAGAGAGAGAGGAGAAAGGGAGAGGAGGAGAGGAGAGAGGGAGGAGGAGGAGGGAGAGGGAGGAGGAGAGGAGGAGGAGGGGAGAGAGGAGAGAGGAGAGAGGAGGAGAGGAGAGAGGAGGGAGGGAGAGAGAGGGAGAGGAGGGAGGGGAGAGAAGAGAGAGAGGAGAAAGGAGAGAGGAGAGGAGAAAGGAGAGAGGAGGGAGAGGAGAGAGGAGGGAGGGAGAGAGGAGGGAGGAGGGAGGGAGAGAGAGGAGAGAGGAGGGAGGCAGGGAGAGAGAGAGAGGGAGAGAGAGAGATGATTGTGTTGGGTTTGTATGGCAGTCAAAAAGAAATTTAGGAGTTAAGATATGTCATCAAAAATATAATATTCAAAGTAAAAGGATATTTTTTATATTCCTATTAGAAACCCATTAGCACAGTGACTTTCTAGAGGACAACAGATTTTCATCATGAATATTTACTAAACGAGCAAAAACTTTTGCATCCAAATTAAGCATCACTTCATTTGTGAAGCATCAGACAAATAAACAGACTTCAGAAGATTTGTCATTATAGCAACTACATCACCAAAAACATTTAAACGCATGAGTTTCTAGTCCTGTTTTTTATAGCCAGGAAGATTAGATGAACAGGACACTCATTCCTGTTGCTGTCTACTTCCTTATTAAGTTGCAATATTTAAAAGTAATCAGATATTAGTGATGTAACCATCAGTTAATGTACTAAGAACTGGTATTTTTATCTGACTCCTCAAAAATATTGCCTGTTTGAATATCTTCCAACCACCCTAAAAGGAGTAGAATAGAATGTTAAATCTAATTCAAGTTGGGGGAGAAATCCCCCCAATCATTTACAGTTAAAAATATGGATTTTAAAAAGTAATAATAAAGAGAGTACAAAATAAAAATTATAAATGAGGGTTGTATTGTGAATATGGATCTTTTTGAAAATCAGGGCTGCTGCTTAACTAAATCCAGCCTATGAACTGATATTCTAATTAGAACTGATGTGCTTATTTAGTTTCCAATTCATCACAGGTGGGCCCACATTAATGTGACGACAAAAGTAAATTACCAGTATTTGGCAATCTCACTTAATGTCATCCACATCATTAGTTCAAACTTCAAAATTCATTTTTTTAAAAATAAAAATAAAAATCGTTCTTAGGCAACACAGCAACTCCCAGCTAGCAGACATTCTTATTGTTCACAGTGGCAAAATATCTTTCTATACAGTGCTATATAATTGCCAGAAGAATAAATGACAAACACCCCCTTATATCATGTTGGCAGTTAAATGTGTCCTTAGGCAAACTGTTGTTGGAGAGACTGACACCCACTTTCCTCTGAGTAAGATCATTTGGGAGTGGCTGTTTAGATTGGCCTACCTTGTCCCTGCTCCTTGAAGGAATATCTCATAAAAATTTCAGATCATTTAATTATAACCATCTTTTGCAATTACACTTCAGAGAGTTTCCTCCTGCCACTTTTCATTTGCTTCCTAACCCCCTTGTGGGATTTCTTGAGCTTTCTTCAGAATCAGAAAGAATCTTGGTGCTTTGTTCATAATCTTACTAACATTATATAGCCACACATTAAATCACGAAATATCATGTAAGAATGAGAGTGTGTATGTATGCAAATCCATATGTGAATGTCTCACATACGTACATAAATACATACATACACACACACATACGTGCACGCACAAGTAAAAAAAATTAAGATGTATACAAATGGCATAACTGAGCATAACTAACACCAGCTGTCTTTTAAGGCATTTGTTTAAATTGGGGTTGGCATAGAAGTAATGTTCACAGAATTAAATTAAGGATAGTACAAAACTTCACTTTTGTGAAAACTAATGCTGATGCAAAGGTTAATTTGAAACCTACATCTTGTACCACTTGTAGACCATAAAGGTCCATGTAGGATTACATGTTACATACTATAGCCTTATAGAAACACTTTTCAGAGATTTTTTTTCCTTACCTAAACAGAGAAACAGAATGACCACTGACAGATTGCTGTTGTTTTTGTTTCAAAATTAAGGAAGAAAATATTTTATTAGAGAAGAAAGATGCATCACAAGAAAAATATAGATGCTTTTCATTTAACATAGGATGCTTTGTGACAATATTTGTGATTGAGCTGCCATTCTTTAAGAATATTCTAATATTTTCACAATTGTTTCCCTGGCTTAATGCAACATACTGTAGCGAAATACTGCTTTTTCCAGATAAATCATCATATTCTTCATCAGTTGTCCTTGTGTTTTATGTATAATAAGAGCAAAGCATGACTATATTGGTAATTGTATTCTCTCACATCTTCACCTACTGATAAATTGAGCATAATGCTTGGAATCATGATGATGTCATATTTCAAAACACCAATGTTTAACTTTGCTGCAATGAAATTTGTCCATGCTTATCAGTCTCCATTGTAGAGGTGGTATTCAGCAGGTTCAGGTCAATTGTGGAGAACCAGTAGCAGAAATTTTGAGTAGTTTGGAGAACTGGCAAATACCACCTCTGACTGGCCCCACCCCCATCTATTCTCTGCCTCCCCAGTCTCAGCTGATCGGCTAGATCTTTGTTGCCCTGCATAGGAGAACAGAGCTGGACAGCAGGTTAGTGGGGTAGGGAGGGAATGGGATTTTGCAGTAGCCTTCCCCTGGAGTGGGGTGGAAATGGAGATTCTAATGTATCATTCCCCTGCCATGCCCACCAAGCTATGCTCACCAAGTCACGCCCACAGAAGTAAAAAATATTTGAATCCCACCACTGCTCCATTGCGAAGACTTGGGAGATCCAAGTTCTCTATCAAAATGATGGGAGATTCTGCATTCATTTCCAGTTTATGTGGTAGCAATCGAGATAATTCAGTTGAATTCAGGAATTCTGTTAGAAAATGAAAAGCATTAGCTCCTTTATTGACAGCAATCAGTAGTGTTATTCAAAAAAAAAATATTACCAGTTCTGTGGGCATGGCTTGGTGGGTGTGGTGTGGCTTGATGGGCATGACAGGGGAAGGATACTGCAAAATCTCCATTTCTACCCCACTCCAGGGGAAGGATACTGTAAAATGCCCATACCCTCCCCACCCCACTAACCTACTTTCCAGGTCTGTTCTCCTGTGCAGGGCAACAAAAGAAGACCCAGCTAATCAGCTGGGAGTCTGATCAGCTGGGGCTCAGAAGGCAGCAAATAGAGGGGGGCAGGGCCAACCAGAGGTGATATTTACCGGTTCTCCAAACTACTCACTAGTTTCCACTACCAGTTCTCCAGAACCTGTCAGAACTGGCTGAATACCACCTCTGACAGCAATGAAGGGACAATATTCTTCCATCATTCCATGGAAGCATCTAATGCATGTGAAATTGATTTTTCTTGTAATTTCGTGAGATGAACCAAGATATAAGGACATGTTAAAACAAATTTGCAGTATTCAAGGTCTCTACAGTGTTACAAAGAACAGTTTGATGGATATCTTGAATCCTGAATGTGCTTTCCTGTCACTGGTATCAATGTTATTGCCATAGCAGATGATGTGATTTTTCCAGGGAATAGGAATGCATAACAGTGAGGGGCAGACTTTGGTCATATGCACCAAGATCAACAAAAATACTACATTGTGCAACTTGTGAATTTTGCCGTGCTCTTTCTCTGTTGATATTTTGTGGTTAATGGTAGGGTATTGTCATGTTGTGGAGCTCTCACTGCTATTAGTCTTAATTACATATTATCAAGTTTATCTTTTCTTTCCTGCTCCATCTTTATTTGTTTCCTCATTCTGTATTTTTCCTTGTAATTCTGTAGATGTGCAGCTCTTCATTCCTTTATTTCTTCATCTTTCCTCCTCCTTGCCACATTCTGATGATGTTTGGTGTCATCTCTTGACCATGATGTCCCCATTCTCTTTCCACATGATATAATTATGCTAAGTATCTTTATTTAATTTTATTTTTTATCACAATGTTGTATGTCGCCATTCTCGCCTCAGAAGAGTTTAGAATCCTGCCAGCTCCTCTTCTGAGTTGTAGGAAGCTATCAGAGATAGAATAAAAATAGGATCACATGATCTCATGAGGACTAAAACAGGATTTATCTACCTGATCTCTGGTGGCTAAAGGAGGAGTTGGCTTGCATCGGGTTCAGAGTAGAATAGAGAGAAGGGGCAGATAAAGGAATAAATACTGTATATCCATGCCTTTCTTCAGGAACCTTAAAGTTGGTACTTCTTTAGGAAATACATGATAAGTCGATTCCTTGCTGGGTAGGGGAAGGAATAGGGATTGTGGGACTGGCTGGGAAACTGACAAATGTTGAAAATAAAGGTCATGTGACCAAAGCAGTAGCAGCCAGTAGCACTGAAGCAACCACACCTTCTTCAAATTTCATTCCCTTACAAGTCAGAGGGTCCCAGATTTGAGATACATTCTGTAAATTAGCCTATCAGAGGAAGCTTAGTTCAAAAATTGTTGCCCCATGATGCACCATATCTCCAAGTAAAGGTCATGACAATGAGAGTTTTAATGGTATATAGATAGTAGGACAACAAGAGTAGAAAGGGATATAATGGCCTGCCCGGCATGTGCTATTTCTACCCTACAGTGTATTAATAAGTCTTAAACATGCCCTGTTTTGTTCTGTCCAGAGCTGGTTGGCACTTAATAGATTCATAAACACCCTTGGGGCAATTCTGCATTTTCCATCATTGTACTTACGCTTGTATCTCTGAACATCCTTGCCAGGGGACAGGAAATATGTTTTCAATGACAACAAACACAATGAATTGGACAACCAAGCAAGCAGAAGGTGGAAGAAAGATTCCCACTACTACTAGCATTGACAGGCCACTGATTAGGGATTAAGTTTTCTCCAATACTGTCTCCACCCAACCACGGAATGTCGTTTTGAAGGATCATTTGCAGTAAATGAATGGAGAGGACCGATGAGACCAGAAAATTGGTGGAAAATAATGGGGGGAAAGTGAGTAATCTGATGAGGATAATAACCTCTTCAAACTAGTGTCCTATTGCATTAGGTTTCCCATGAAATTATTTAAAACAGCAGGGAATCAAACATCCCTAGAGCATTAACCTCTAGCTTGTGCTTATTGAAGGGAATCAGGAGGATATTTATGAGCTTGTGCACCAAGGGAACCTGATATCCCAGCCTATGTCAGATAGAGTCATGGGATTCTGGGATATTATCTTCCATTGATTGAGAACAGAATTCCAGTTGCTCCTTAACATAGCAGAGTCAAAAGCTCATCTCTCAGTTCAGTGCTTTAGGCAGGTTGCCAGCCATTCCTCACTGCTTTGTTCTTTTTCCTGCTTGCTCATCTAAGGTTTTTCTTGCATGCTACCTCGTTCTGATAAAGGAGTGATTTAAATGCAAGCAGGTCATAATGTCTCCGGTGCACCAAAACTATACTGCAGGTTGGATAGTGGGCTATGGCATTTTTCTGTGCAATTAAAACAAGATTGGTTCAGTACAAATGTATTCAAATATATATAAACAATGGCAATTAACAATAGTCTAGAAGTGTTTTATTTTTACCCTGTAGCTTTTTCTTCAGATTTCAAGAGCATTATCTTCAGAAAACTGCATCATGATATTCAGAAAGCCCCAGATGATATTTTTCTATCCAAGACAGAAAATCCAACATGATGGTGGGTGTTTTTTTCTGTCATTATAATATTTTGCTTTACAGAGATCTTTCCCAGGCTGGTAGAAAAAAACAAAATATATAGAATGAATTGCAGTAATCAAAAGATAAGATGTCAAGGATGCAAATTACCACTCTGGGGTATCCCAAAGGTGCTTTTTCAAGAGGCAACTGGACTTTTGGGGTTTTCTTTGAAGATGTTTTGCTTCTCATCCAAAAAGCTCCTTCAGCTGTAACTGGATGGTGGGGAATGGAGGGATTTATACTCCTTGCAGACAGCTGGTCATTTGCATTCTTTTAGCAAGTTGTTAAGGTCACCAAGAGGTTTATCTGTGTCACCAACACAGTTCCAAGAAGGCTCTGTTGTATATAGACATTTGCATACTCGTAATACTACGTTCCGATTGGACAATCACTACCACTTAGCGATTGGTGGTTAACAACGGATTATGATTGGCCGCCTAAATGGCGGGAGGTTTAAAATGATGCCATTGGTTGCGAGCCGCGAGCAGCCGCTATAAAAGAGGCTGCCGCGGCTCGAGTTTAGTTGAACTTACTAAGAGTTAAATAAAGAGCTGAACTCAACTCCGGTCTCGAGTTTACTTTGTTCTGGCGATAGAACAGGCTCCACACCCATTTCATCACTCAGGTGACCCTAATGACATAGATAAAGTCATCCAGTCAGAGCTGAAGAAGATGATATTTTTCTATCCAAGACAGAAAATCCAACATGATGGTGGGGTTTTTTTTCTGTCATTATAATATTTTGCTTTACAGAGATCTTTCCCAGGCTGGTAGAAAAAAACAATATATATAGAATGAATTGCAGTAATCAAAAGATAAGATGTCAAGGATGCAAATTACCACTCTGGGGTATCCCAAAGGTGCTTTTTCAAGAGGCAACTGGACTTTTGGGGTTTTCTTTGAAGATGTTTTGCTTCTCATCCAAGAAGCTTCTTCAGCTCTGACTGGATGGTGGGGAATGGAGGGATTTATACTCCTTGCAGACAGCTGGTCATTTGCATTCTTTTAGCAAGTTGTTAAGGTCACCAAGAGGTTTATCTGTGTCACCAACACAGTTCCAAGAAGGCTCTGTTGTATATAGACATTTGCATACTCGTAATACTACGTTCCGATTGGACAATCACTACCACTTAGCGATTGGTGGTTAACAACGGATTATGATTGGCCGCCTAAATGGCGGGAGGTTTAAAATGATGCCATTGGTTGCGAGCCGCGAGCAGCCGCTATAAAAGAGGCTGCCGCGGCTCGAGTTTAGTTGAACTTACTGAGAGTTAAATAAAGAGAACTCAACTCCGGTCTCGAGTCTACTTTTTTCTGGCAATAGAACAGGCTCCACACCCATTTCATCACTCAGGTGACCCTAATGACATAGATAAAGTCATCCAGTCAGAGCTGAAGAAGCTTCTTGGATGAGAAAAACCAAAAAGTCCAGTTGCCTCTTGAAAAACCACCTTTGGGGAAACCATGACCTGGATAACTGAGAATCTCCATAGAGGTATCCATACCTCCTCTTTCCCAACAACAGTAGCTGGGATTGCCCACTGAGGAACCACCTGAATCAAAGTCTGCCTAATCCTCATAAGTGATTGATGGTGTTGAATACTGCCAGGAGAAAGCAGGACAAGGCAGGGTGCACTAAATTCTGCCATAGATCTTCCACAAAAGAAACCACTGAAGTTTCAGTCCCACAGAAAGCCATAACTCAGACTGGAGGAAAACTAGACAAGCATTTCAGTTGCACATGAGCCAAAAGGAAATAAAGACACAGACTTTACAACCAGACAAACCAGACTTTCAAATATTAGGGAAAATTTCCTCATAGAAAGTTATGCAGTAATTCACTTCTGTGTTCTATGAAATGCATGCATACCCTAAATGTCCTGGTTAAACTTCTAGCAACCAATCTTGTTGTTGTTTTGTTTAAAATATGGGAAGAACCATGTGCATTAGATAAAGTGGAGATAATCATTTTTAAAATTTGCTAAACACACAGTATATTCTTTTTATGGTTGAAATGACTTCACTTTATTACTAGGTTTTTGATATTTACTGATAAGATGCTAAACAATCTTGAATTAGGATATCTGACAGATTGCCTTCTTGCTGCCTGAATGCTATGATCATCATTAGAAGCCCTCCAGATTGTGCCAGATGCAGAGATTCACTAGGTGTCAACACAGAAAAGGGCCTTTTCTGTTTTGGCACCCTCTACCTGGAAAACCATCTGTGTGAGATAAAACATGCATGCAGCCTGAGAACATTTTTAACCTGCAATTTGAGAATACAAAGTTGTTTTATTTATTGACTTTATTTATTCTGTGTATTTTATCCTGATACAGTAATTTGTTAAAAGCAATGCTTTATATATATATATATATAAAAGGAGTGCCAAATGTAAGAGAAAAAAATATACATTATTTAAATGTGAACTATGAAGATAAAATGCTGTCTTTCAAGGGCATTCTAGCCAATTTCACTTCAGGGTGGATCTTCTGAGTATACAATACATAGGTGCAACCCCTAATGAATCAGACAAATGCCTGAAGCACAACAACGTAAGCTTAGGTGTACTGGGTTCTCTGCAAATGGCCTAGTATTTACAGCTTTTTTTAAATATTGAATATTTTCACTGAGAATTCAATCATTAAGGACCCAGATTGTTGGGGGAAATATGCTGACTATGTAAACCACTTAGAGAGGACTGTAAAGCACTTTGAAGTGGTATATAAGTCTAAATGCCATTGCTATTAAACTGAACATTAAATTGATAATGCCTGGATATATTCATTCCAACAATGAATCTTCTTAGTTGTTGGAATCTTTTTACTAAATTTGTTAATACTTTTTCTTATGCTACATTGGTTTGGGTTCATATCAATCATGCCCCCACTGAAATCAGTTTCTTCTACAAATTACTGCAGTGGTACTTTAAAATAGGCCTGTCTGAATCAAAACCATTATCATTATGATCTGGTATTCTTCATATATGTTCTGATTAATTTATTCCAGCTTCATAAAAGGGCAAGAGACACTGGAATATATCAATTTGCAGTGGTCAATTGAATTTTATTATGGATGAGCTAAGATAGGTCTATATTTAAAAATGTATATATAAAAAAAACTATAAAATCACAGTGCTGTTAAAGTGCAAATATAGGAAAGGAGGTAGAGAAGGAAAAGCATCATAATTTAGAACACATAAATCAGAGACATTGGGTTTGACTTTCTTTTCAAAGCCATCAAATGTAAGAGGCAATTTGAAAGTTCATGGTAACAAAATGAAAAAGAAATTGCCAACCAGTTATCTTGGGATAGAAAACGATCCAATAATTGACGAAATAAAAAAGGCAAATTATAAATTTTTGACTAAACAGCTCTCAGCCTTTTTATTCAGCATCAGTAGACTCCTCTATCATACATCCCTCATTAATAACTATTATTTAAAAATATTTTGGGTGCATCAATAAAAAGGAGATGTGATCAGTCTTACAAGTAAAAGCCCATTTATTCTACATTTTTACACTTAAAATGTCCAATAAATGGAACCAAATAAAAGCAATCCAAATGAACAGGCAAGACTCAACAGGAGTGTCCAAAACAAAAGATATATTTTGATGGTGGTGGTTTTCTCTATTTGCAAAACTCATAACTCACCTTACGAAACCCATTCATTCTTCCCTCTAACTCTTCTTGTTTCATCCATAAGTATCTTAAGTATCCCATCTGCCCTGTATTCAAACATAACTTTTAAATTTTTCAGGTCCCAGTTCCCGCACTGAAGATCATACAGCTCATAAATACCTTGATTCTCGGTGGAATTCATGTCTGGAAGGAATATGTTACTTTCGCTCATATGGTTTAATAGCAACCAGCAGTGTACCCAAGGGAGAGGAGAGAGGGCTTTTTCAAAGCAAGCAGGTGAGCAGATATGTTGTGATGCAAATCTTAACAGATGACAGATAATCAGAGTTGGAAGGGACCTTGTAGGTCATCTAGTCCAACCCCCTGCCCAAGCAGGAGACCTATACCATTTCTGACAGATGGAAGTCCAATCTCTTCTTGAAAGTCTCAAGTGATGGCGCTCCCACAACTTCGGAGGGCAAGCTGTTCCATTGGTTGATTGTTCTCACTGTCAGAAAATTTCTCCTTATTTCCAGGTTAAATCTCTCCTTGTTCAGTTTTCATCCATTATTCCTTGTCTGGCCTTTGGGTGCTTTAGAAAATAGCTTGACTCCTTCTTCTCTGTGACAGCCCCTCAAATATTGGAAGACCACTATCATGTCTCCCCTGGTCCTTCTCTTCACTAGACTAGCCAGATACAGATACAGATAATCAGAGTTGGAAGGGACCTTGTAGGTCATCTAGTCCAAAGCCCTGCCCAAGCAGGAGACCTATACCATTTCTGACAAATGGCAGTCCAATCTCTTCTTGAAAGTCTCAACTGATGGCGCTCCCACAACTTCCGAGGGCAAGCTGTTCCATTGGTTGATTGTTCTCACTGTCAGAGAGTTTCTCCTTGTTTCCAGGTTAAATCTCTCCTTGTTCAGTTTTCATCCATTATTCCTTGTCTGGCCTACAGGAGCTTTAGAAAATAGCTTGACCCTTTCCTCCCTGTGACAGCCCCTCAAATATTGGAAGACCACTATCATGTCTCCCCTGGTCCTTCTCTTTACTAGACTAACCACGCCCAGTTCCTGCAACCATTCATTGTATGTTTTAGCCTCCAGTCCCCTAATCATCCTGGTTGTTCTTCTCTGTACTTTTTCTAGAGTCTCAACATCTTTTTTATAATGTGGTGACCAAAACTGGATGCAGTACTCTAGGTGTGGTCTTACTAAGGCTTTATAGAGTGATATTAGTACCTCACTTGATCTCAATTGTATCCCTCTGTTAATGCAATTTAGGATTGCATTAGCTTTTTTGGCGGCGGCTGCACACTGCTGGCTCATATTTAGCTAGTTGTCCACTAAGACTCCAAGATCCCTCTCACAGTTACTGCTATTGAGCCTGGTTTCACCCAGTCCATATGTGTACTTTTGGTTTTTCTTGCCTAAGTGTAGGACTTTACTTTTCTCTACATTGAATTTCACCTTGTTAGATAAGGCCCAGTGTTCTAGTCTGTCAAAATCCATCTGGATCTTGAGCCTATCTTCTTGGGTGTTCGCTATTCCTGCCAGCTTAGTATCATCTGCAAATTTGGTAAGTTCCCCTTCTATTCTCTCATCTAAGTCATTAATGAACATATTGAAGTGTACTGGGCCTAAGACAGAACCTTGTGGCACCCCACTGCTTACTTCCTTCCATGGAGACTTAGACCCATTAAGGACTACTCGTTGAGTACGGTTTGTCAGCCAGTTGCGAATCCATCTAGTGGTGGTGCTATCTATTCCACTTTTTTCTAGCTTACCAAGAAGTAGGTTGTGACCTACTTTGTCAAATGCCTTGCTGAAATCTAAATATTATGTCCACAGTATTTCGCTGGTCTACTAATTATGTCACTATGTTAAAGAATGAAATAAGATTAGTTTGGCATGATCTGTTTTTAACAAACCCATGCTGACTGCTAGTTATTACTTTACTTGTTTCTAGATGTTGGCAGATCTGTTTTTTTATTATCTTTTCCAGTATCTTCCCGGGTATTGATGTTAGGCTGATTGGTCTATAGTTTCCTGGGTCTGGTTTTTTTTTTTTTCCATTTTTGAAGATGGGAACCACATCAGCTCTTTTCCAATTCTCTGGTGCTCCAGGATTTTTGAAAGATATTTTTTTTATTTGTCAATTGCTTGCAAGATAATAGGTATAAGTAAAAACATAGCTATATATACATGGATACATATAAGAAAAATAAAAGAAACAATAGGACAGGGACGGTAGGCATGTTAGTGCGCTTATGCACTCCCCCTACAGACCTCTTAGGAAAGGGGTGAGGTCAATAGTAGACAGTCTAAGGTTAAAGTTTCTGGTGTTTGGGGAAAAAAACCACAGTTAGGTAGAGTATTCCAGACATTGACCACTCTGTTGCTGAAGTCATATTTCCTGCAATCGAGTTTGGTGCGATTAACCTTGAGTTTGTATCTATTGTTTGCTCTTGTGTTGTTATGGTTGAAGCTGAAGTATTCATTGACAGGTAGGACATTGCAATGTATGATTTTATATACTGTACTTAGATCCGACCGAAGGCAGCGTAGTTCTAGGTTGTCCAGGTCAAGAATTTTGACTCTGGTGGCATAAGGTATTCTGCAACGAGTAGAGGAGTGGAGAACTCTTCTTGTGAAATATTTTTGGACTTTCTCAACTGTGTTAATATCAGATACTTAATGTGGGTTCCAGACTGATGAGCTGTATTTTATTTTTTTTGCCAATATGTAGGACAGAGCATTTATTTGTTGAGATTTGAATTTGCCATTTGTTTGACCATTCTGATACATAGTCAAGATCTTTTTGAAGGGTAGCAGTATTGTCTGTGGTATTGAACAGCTTTACATCATCAGCGAAGAGAACACAGTTGCTCTTAATATGATCACAGAGGTCATTTATGTGGAGTATGAAGACAGTTGGTCCTAGAACACTGCCTTGGGGGACACCACTATTGACAGGTACAGAATTTGATACAACACTCCCAATTTTGACCATTTGTTGTTGGTTTGACAGGAATGCTTCTGTCCAGTTCTATCCAGGTGTCCAGAGATACCATAAGATTTTAGTTTTAGGAGTAGTTTGTCATGTACCACTGAATCAAAGGCCTTACAGAAGTCTATGTAGATTGCGTCTATTGCTTTGCCCTGATCGAGTTGTGTAGTCCATATGTTTTTGCACTGTAAGAGTTGCAGATTACAGGATAGTTTTTTCCTAAAATCAGATTGTTTATTAGAGAGTGGGTTGTTTGTTTCTAAGTGGAGGATGATGGATTGGTTAATAATTGATTCCATGACTTTACAGGTGACGCAGCATAAAGAGATTGGTCTGTAATTTTCAACTAGGCTGGGGTCTCCCTTTTTGAAGATGGGGATGACCGTGGCTTGTGACCATAGGTTAGGCAAGGAGCTGGTCCTGAAAGATTTTTCAAAGATTATGCTTAGAGGTTTGGCTATGGCAGTGGGTAGCTTTTTTAAGAAGTAGGCACATATTCTGTCTGGTCCAATAGATAGAGATGGTTTTAGATTGCATAGTGCTTTTTCAACATTGTCTTCTGTAAAATCGATATGTATTAGATCACTGTAGTTGTCTGTGGTTCAACTTGGAAATACTGGGCATGATCCATTGCTGTTTACAAATACTGCGCCAAAGAATGTGTTAAAGAGGTTGGCTTTAATAGTGTCATTGTTGCAGTCTTTACCATTAGGTCCTTTCAGGGGTGGGATGGACCTTGAGTCTTTTAGTTTGTTGTTTACAAAATTGTAGAAAGTGCAGGTGGAATTGGTGCGTAGAAGGTTTTCTTCTTGTTTAATGTGAAAATTGATGCATTCAGTTTTTATCTGGTGGCATAAGTTTTTGTATCGGCTTTTGAAGTTGGCAACGTGACCAGATTTGTTTTTCTGCCAAAGTGATTTATTTTTGGATTGAAGCTTCCTTATTATTTTGGGTAATTTGTTTTTTCTGGTTTTGGGAGTTGTTAATGGTACATATAGTTTAATGACTCTTTTGACTTCAAGTAAAAATATGTTGTAATGGTCTTCTATAGTATTGCATCCAGAGAATAGAAATTGCCAATCAAGGGATGAGAGATTGTTGTTTATATGGTGCAGTGGTTCTGAGATGACCTCTGCCAGCTCCTTTAAAACTCTGGGATGTAATCCATCAGGCCCTGTAATTTGTGTTCATCAAGATCAGACAGGTGTTCTCTATTTGTTTGCTTATTTTAACTTTTGTCTCTCGTCTGTCTTTTACAGTTATGTTTTTGGTGGTCTTTTTGCATGAAGACCAATGCAAAGAATGAGTTAAGCAGTTCTGCTTTCTTTCTGTTGCCTGTTACTTCCTTGCCATCTTCTCTCTTTAGTGGACCAACTGTTTCCTTGATTTTTTTTTTGTTATTTATATGTTGGAAGAAACTTTCTTATTATCTTTTACTTTTGTTGTAAGTTCGTTCTGAGCCTTTGCTTTCCTGACTTCATCTTTGCAGATTCTGGCTATCTGCTGATATTCTGTCTTAGTTGTATGTCCTTCTTTCCATTTTTTGTACTTGTCCTTTTTTTTCTTTCAATTTGCCAGAGTGATCTTTGTGCAGCCATGCTGGTTTCTTCTTAGATTTCTTGTTTTTTTTTCTCAATTGTATTGTGCTGGTCTGGGTTTCTATGATTGTACTTTTCAGAATTTCCCAAGATTCTTGAGTTGTTTTCCCCTTTAGGATTTTCATCCATGGAATCTTTCCCAAGTTCTCTCTGAGTTTACTGAAATCAGCTCTTTTAAAATCCAAGACTCTGATGTCATTAAGTTGTATTGTTTGTGTTTGTATTATGTTGAATTCTAGTGTAACATGGTCACTCTCACCCAAGGTTCCTGCAGTTTCAACTCCCTCTATTACTTCTTCTCTGTTTGTAAGAATTAAATCCAGCCTATCTTGTCTGTCAGCCTATCTTAAAAGCCACCTGCAAATGCCGTTGATAGTAGCCATTGATTAATTATCCATCTCTGCTCCAAAGAGCCTTTACTATAGTATAAATGAAGCTAATATAACAACTTTTTGGTTAACAGGCCTGGCAAAATGTTGACATTTTCTATTATGTGTTCCTTGTTATCAGTAATTCAATGGGAATGCATGTAGTTTATGTGTGCAAAGTATCAGGATGTATGTTACAATTCCAAATCAAAATCAAATTTGCAATATGCAAGCATTCTCTATGCACCCATAGATAATACAAAATAGCTAACAATATAATAATCTGCCGCTGAAACTGCAATCCCTATGCAGCTGAGTGATAAACTTACCAATTTTCTCTGTGGGAAACAGCCTTTTGAGACGCCAGCAGTACTAAGAGTCTCGAGTAGATTCTATATATCTATAAGTTGGTACATATCTACTTTTGTGCCATGTGAACTACTTGGATCTCCCCATGCCATTTTTCTTTACCTTCTCTTTGATGCTAAGAGCATCATCTTCGATCCGTCTCTTCTTTGCCTCACTTATTGCTCTTACCTTCCTCAATTTCATAAGAATGAGACCTATTTTCAACAGTCAGAAAATCTGACTTTTTAAGAAAGAGAAACAAGGGATTATGTTAAATTCTTCACTTTTCAAGCACTTGAGTATGATCTCAGCAAAATCAATCTGTACAACTTTCTCCACACCTATTTCCTATTGAATGGCTATATTTTAAGAGTTCACATCAAATGTGTCTACAAAGCTTGTTGCCTCACTGAGTGTTCCAGTCCAACTAGAAATGCCTTATTTGGCCATTTAAAAAAAAAAAGCTAGCTGGTTGTGAACAGATTATATGATGTTGCAATGTTACTTAAATGAGGACATCTTCCAGAATACTCATTCTTTCCAAGTACACTGAACCTTGCTCACTCCCATTCTTTATGCTAAAATTAAGAAAAGGCTTAAAGGACATATTTGTTATAGACACTGTGCCAGGGACTACATTCAGGGGTGGGCTGCTGGGGTTCGCGAGAGCCCCCAGCTAAGATTCTGTGCAGTTTGGAGAATGCCCAAATCCCACTTCTGACTGGCCCTGCCCACTCCGCTCCTCCCCTCCCAGGAGTCTTCACACGGCCCATTTTGGATGCAGGTAAGTGCAGGTCGAATGGGTAAATTCTAAAGCATACATATACCTTTAATTTTATATGAATTAAATATATTAATAAGGATTAATGTGATTTTGTCATATCATTTTTCTCCTTTCATCACATTAACAATTACAATTTGTAAGCAGCATTTTTGGAGCTCTACAGGCTGGAGTCAAAACTGTTAGGGCCAGATGCACCTTCATCACCTAGTAAAAAAGTAAAATATGGAAATAACATTGATTATATTGGCAATAACATCTTGCAGTATTTGGAATTTTCAGAAAATTAATTTACAACTTCTATTTTCTTTGCCATTCACTTCATAATAGAACTGAGACTGGAGAAATATTGAACCCCAAGATAAAGTATAATCTTTGTATATTCTTACTGGCCAGGTAGATGTATATCAGGGGTGTCCAACCTTGTGGACTTCAACTGCCTGAGGAATTCTGGGAGTTGAAGTCCACAAGTCTTAAAGTTGCCAAGGTTGGACACCCCTGATGCATATGGAAGGAGAAGGTATTTTAGGACCCCAAATCATTTCAGCTTTAAAGGTCATAACCTTTAAACATGAATGGCACCTGGAATTGAAGTGATAACTGGTACAACTTAAATAAGAAGCAGGCTTGCTAAGTTCAAATATGAGTTATGAAAGACCTTACTTATTAATTAATATTTATTTACTTTATTTGTTATTATTTTTACAAATAATTCAAGGCAGTGAACTCAAGGCAGTAATATCCAATACATTTTTCTCTTCCTATTTTCCCCACAACCAGAGGTGGTATTTAGCAGGTTCTGACCAGTTCTGGAGAACCAGTAGTGGAAATTTTGAGTAGTTTGGAGAACCATCAAATATCACCTCTGACTGTCCCCACCCCCATCTATTCTCTGCCTCCCAAGTCCCAGCTGATTGTCTGGGTCTTCTTTTGTTGCCCTGCACAGGAGAATGGAGCTGGAAAGCAGGTTTGTGGGGTGGAGAGGGAATGGGATTTTGCAGTATCCTTCCCCTACCACGCCCATCAAGCCACAGCCACAGAACCGGTAGTAAAAAAAATTGAATCCCACCACTGCCCACAACAACAGCTCTGTGAGGTGAGTGGGGCTGAGAGAGAGTGACTGACCCAAGAACATCCAGCTGGCTTTGATGGCTAAGGCAGGACTTGAATTCACAGTCTTCTGCTTTCTATCCTGGTCTGTCCTGCTTTCTATTAGGTCTAGGCCTGGTGCCTTAGGACTAGGGCAAACTGGGTCTCTGTTCCCTGGTCTTCTGTTTGATTGTTCCCTAGTCCTCTGTTTGATTTCCACCTGGTATGAGAAGATGGGAAGTTAGGGGTGTAACTAACAAAAGCTGGTACAGGTAAAGGTGTCTTTAGACCTTCAGGCTTCAAGCTGTACTTGTAAACTTGCTGTACTGTGCTTTGGGTAAGTTCTTATGGGCCTTTGTCTTAAATATCAATTGAATGCTTCATCTTAATTATATTTATAAATTGTATGTGTTATGGGTTATTAAATTGTTGTTAAGTACTATGCACATTGTCAATATTGTGAACCACTAATGACCCCACTCATCATGCAAAACAGAATATAAAAACAGGATAATGGTTTACAGTCCAATACAACCAACTCAGTAAGTGGTAAATCCCTAAATAATAGTTTTCAACTGAGGTTTTTAGAAGGATTAGATCAGAGGTCTCCTCCAACTTTGGAGGCTAGACTTCTGAAAACATTGTACAAACTCTTATTAAATGTATACTCAGGCACAGCCTGCCCATTTACAGAAAAGGGCAACCATGGACAATATACTATATTACAAAGTACCATTTTAACAGATAACTACAGATAGCACCCTCCCCTCCCAGAGTCTAAATTCACCCCAAGTCACACTTCATCTCCATACCATTAAAAGTTCAGTCCCGGGATTATGACAGGAAAGATATACCATAAATATTATCATTGAGCATAGACAGAAAACATATAGATGAGGAGTATGAATGAATCAGAGTCAGCATCAATAATAGGCTGTAGCATAAAGACACCCCATTTCAAGCTTTGGGAAGGATTGCATTTTCAGATTTGTGTGTGTGTTCATGTGCACCTGTTTGTGTGTGTGTGTGTAGCATGCATTTGTGTATGATAATTGTGCATTTGTAAAAGAATACAAAATAAAATATAATTCTAATAAATATATCTGATAAATAATTATGATAGTGTCCATATTTCTTTGTTTAATTCTGAGTTTCTTGCAAGACCTTCTTGAAGTTTGGCTGTAATGGATCATTACATCCATAATGTTGGGAGTGAATTTAGAACAGTTTTTAGGTTGCATACTGTTTTCTTCCAGATAATTTACTGGATTAAAATTAGCAGTGTGAAAAGCTGTAGAGAAATCTAAATGCCTGCCAAATCAAAGAAATAATCACATTTTTATGAATATTTAATATCATAGTCATGGCAAATAAGGCAAGTAATTAGTACTTACCATATATTTGCAAAGTATTATTTTATGTAAATGCTACATTCTACTAGTTTGATATGAATTATTCATTCTATTTCCCAACACTGACACAAACCAGTAAACATTTAAATCTATGTGTTATTCTTTTCTTGTCTTTAATGATATTGTGTAGACCGAATTTTGGAGAGAAGATTATTGTTTGTTTTTCCAAAGGGGAGAAAAACAAGAAGGTCATTTAAAGTCACCTACTGTATTGTACATCACTGTAAAAAAGAAAGTTGAGATGCTAATGTACAAAACACATGTTCTTTCATGTGTATTGATAAAGAGCTATTAGCTATGCCTCAACCTCTAAAGACTGCTCCAGAATTATTTGTAATGGCACCTGGGAAGGATTGCTTATAAAAAGAATTCCTCTTAAAAGAACTGGAATCATGTTTCAGAAATATCATTTCATACACATGCCTAAATACTGACAATTAATAAATGATAATGAGGCCAACTTATTACAATGAGTAGGAAAAGTTATTTAGCCCATCAGAACCTTCTGGGTAAGAGCACTTTCACTTGACATCCTTCAAATTCTTTCAACTGAAGCCAACTTGAAGTTCCTTTAACTTCTGTCCAACTTCAATCCCTAAAAACATTTAAAAACCTTCACCCAATCACTAAAAAGAGGGAAGTAGCTTTCAATGCCATCTAAAGCCCCAAGTATCTTCTCACCTCTTGCTAGCCTACCCCGTATCTATGTTTAGATATTGCATCAATTTGTCTGCCATTTGCTGGGAAATTTGAATATTACTAACAGTAAGACTTGTTAAAACCATCCAGCCCTCTTCCCTCCACTGCATTCAGTAGTTCCTTTTGAGATCAGTTCATATGCCCTTATTTTCTCCATTGCTTTAGTCGTGGTTCTGTATTGCTGGGACAAATGGAAAACAGACCTAATCAAAACAAGGCTTGCAGATAGATACCAGGATGGTGAAGCTCACAAGGGTGGAGAGGAATATATTAATGCTTGTGTTGAGTGAAGGAGGCACAGAGAGGCACCAATGGGGAAACAGTCCACCCAGGTGTTCCTCAGAATTTCATTGCTGAAATAAAGTAAACTAAATTAAATAAAGTAAAATGAAACAGCTTTGATCTTACAAAGCAATTGTAGCAGAGCCAAAATCAAAATCAGGTCAATTTATTATTCAACATAGATTTAGTGCCAGTTTTGAAATAGCACAGAACTGCATTGTTTTATCTTGGTCTCAGGTTGGAGTTTAGCTTCTTGATAAACATTGATATTGTTGCAGATGGAGAAACAATTCTTACTCACAATTAGCTCACAATTAGATAGGGATTGTATTGTATACAAACAATTGTATGTTTGTCCAATTTTTTATCTTCTTTTGCCTGTATTATTTATTATCTTTTAGCTCGTGATTCGATTGTTTTTACTATTTGTTATGGGGAAAGTACCTTAAAAATGATAGAAAAATTGAGTCTTTCTGAAGGTTTCTGATTTAAATATGCTGTTGAGAGACAAGAAACAGCCCAAGCCACACAAAATTAGAAGAGAGCTCAAGATCAGAGCTTGTTTGGACAATGGGAAAGATGTAACCACCACATTATTTGGATTTTAAGTAACAGTCTTTACATTGTGAGCATCAAACAACTGAAAGGAAAATGATATAGTGAAGACATTAAGAAAATGTAAGCTTTAAAGCGAATGTTTCCATGAAGAATGCATAATTATTCTAATATATTAATTGGCTTTGGTACTTTGCTTCTTTTATAGCCCATGACAGCTTTCTGGTCCATCACCCTACTGATTTTTTATTGGTTCTATGAAAGCATCTATATATTTAAATTTGAACCTAAAAGCAATAAATTATGGAATTAGAAATGTTCTAATAATGAAATAAGACTTTAAGAAATAATTTCTATTTTCTAGGCTGCATTTCTACAAAATTTATGTTCTAGATATCTATCTCAATGCAGCTAAGGAAGAGTAGTATACCAAATTTTTAGCAAAAACAATTCAAAAAGAAATTTAGTATTTAGTATTTATTTGATTTGTCAATCGCTTACAAGATACAGGTATAAGAATAAATATAACTTTGAATACATGAGATAGATACTTATAAGAAAAATAAAAAACAATAGGACAGGGACAGTAGGCACAATTGGTGCCCTTATGCATGCCCCCTACAGCTTCTTAGGAAGGGGGTGAGGTCAATAGTAGACAGTCTAAGGTTAAAGTTTTTGGGGTTTGGGGAAAAAAACACAGAGTCAGGTAGAGTATTCCAAACATTGACCACTCTGTTGCTGAAGTCGTATTTTCTGCAGTCAAGTTTGGTGTGCTTAACCTTGAGTTTGTATCTATTGTGTGCTCTTGTATTGTTATGATTGAAGCTGAAGTATTCATTGACAGGTAGGACATTGCATTGTATGATTTTATATACTATATTTAGATCGGACCGGAGGCGGCGTAGTTCTGTTTTCTAGGTCTAGAGTTTCAAATCTAGTGGCATAAGGTATTCTGCAATGAGTAGAGCAGCAGAAAACTCTTCTTGTGAAATATTTCTGGACTTTTTCAATTGTGTTAATATCAGATACATGATATGGGTTCCAGACTGATGAGCTGTATTCAAGTATAGGTCTAGCAAATGTTTTGTATGCTCTAGTTAGTAGTGTGATATTACCAGAGAAGAAGCTACATAGGATTAAATTAACAACTCTTAATGCCTTTTTGGCTATGTAGTTACAGTGGGCTCTAGCACTTAGATCATTTGAGATGAGTACTCCAAGGTCCTTGACAAGTTTGGATCCTCAACAAGGTCTTGACTATTTAGCTTGTATTTTATTTTTGGATTTTTTTTTCTGCCAATATGTAAGACAGAGCATTTATTTGTTGAGATTTGAAGTTGCCATTTGTTTGACCATTCTGATACAGAGTCAAGGTCTTTTTGGAGGGTAGTAGTATTGTCTGTGGTGTTGAATAGCTTTACATCATCAGCGAAGAGATCACAGGGAGTTACTGTGGACAATCCCCAAGTGTATATTTTTTTACTGTAATATTTGAAGTCAAGATGTCTCATTCATCCTGATCTATATCTCCACCTGGTATTTCTCTAGCCAAATGAAAGTATAGATTATTTAAAATCATGAATTTCCATCAGCAGTTGTATTTAAGTCCTTTTAAAAAGAGTTTTCCAGTGACAAACTATGATGTCAAAGAATGAAAGGGATGTGTAGTGTAGTGTAGTGTAACATGATCTGTGAAGTCTCTGTCTATTGAAAAGTGTATCTATCTGGGATACATACACGTGTGTGTGTGTGTGTGTGTGTGTTTTATGATTAATTATTCTACATATGAGACACTATTCATAGAATCAAATTAGAGTTTTGATGGAAAGACAGGGGTCCACCCAAATTCTGTTTTAGAATTAATTTTCCTGGAAATTAAATTCAAATTGTCTAATTTTTTGAGCCCTTAGTTATTTTATGCTTTTTTTTGTTCCAAAAAGCAATTGTAAACTAATAGCCTAACAGTCCAAGAAATTAATCTGCAAACCTAGCCATTCTTGAAAGAAATAATAATCTAACAGAAGTTTATCTGTAAACTGAAGAAAGCACATAAAACTATTCTTTTTTTTAATAGAAAAATGCTCTGAGTGGAAATGTCATGCACACTGATTGAACATTATTTTTGCAACTGCCATCTTGTCTCATAATTATACCAATATGTTCATAATCATCAAGTACTTTACCAGACAGGAGATAATAGGCATTCACAAGCATATTTGGTATGAATCTTTTTCCCCAGAAAATACTTTAGACTCCCTTTAAGTTAACTGATCAGAAAAGTTTTTATTTTGTTTACAGTTTTCCAAATATGGTTTATTTTAAGTAATGGTAAGAATATTACTGATCTGGAACATAAAGCAGTCATTAGATCTAAGAAAATTATTATGAACATGAAACTGAATGATAAACATCAGAAAATACTAGATGAGATAAAAGATTTATTTAGTCTAAGATCAAGGTGCTTAGGTTGGCCAGCCAGAATACTTCTATGATATTTATTGGTATGCTGTGAAATCAGCAGTTACCTACTATTGTTTCTCTATCTAATAACTGGCATTTAAAAGGCCACTATTCTTGAACCTAATATGGTTAAAAGCTGCTTATGCATCCTATGAAAATCCATCTAATCCCTCTTTTAGACCATTTAAGTTAGAAAGTTACAAGACAGATCTTAACCTCATGTATATCTTATGATTGACAGAAAAGATGGATAAAGGTTTCCATATTAAAGTATCACTAAATCAAGGTATTATAATAAAACCTCTCAGAAATTAGCATGCAGCTCTTCATTAAATACCTCCAGCATGTCCAAGTCAAACTACTTCTCTTAATTTTCCAGTGAGATATCCTTTCTTCCATACTTCAACCATTGGTTCTTATGCTGTTTCTGGAGCAAATGATAACAAATCTGTGTTATCTTCTATGTGACAGTGCTTAAGATATGTGTAAATAGCATCAAATTTGCCCCAATTCTTGTTCCCAAGGTAAACCTGGAATACTTCCATTCACTGGTCTATTCTTCAGATTCAGAAGCAATCTGAAAGCAATATGTGATTATATTCACTTCTGTTGACTTGAAATGAGTCAACAGTGCTCTGTCCTAGGCTACTGTAAGCAATTGCAGCAATGCTTGTCAAGTTCCCTAAACTCATTCATGGGCTACTAAAGGAGAACTGCAAATCCATCAACTAGTTTTTCCTTATTGGGCCTAAATCCCATATATCAGGAGTTTCCTGATATTGAGAAATAGAGCCATATAAATTTCAGTCTTGGTTTACCAGACTATTTTTTTGTTGCTTACTTTTTTTTTTCAAAAAGACACATGTGTTCTGATGGTACTAGTCCACATTCCCTGAACTATTTCCTCCCACTTTTTTGTTGTTGACAAAAAAAAACATTTATGTTCTTCTACAGGCCTTCTGCACTTAACTTGTTCTTAATAATCTCTTTAAGACTATCACAGAATTGTGTGCATATGTCTACATGTGTAAATCTGTACAAACTTATTCTTTACATATCTAAAGGGTTGTTATATATAGAGAGAGAGAAAATAGAGTTGTCATTTTATCCTGGACAGCAGGACTAGATTAAATGGATTTAAAATACAGGAAAAATTGTTGAGATTAATTATTAGAATAAATTTCCTGACAGTGAAAACTTTATCCAATGAGGTAGGTCGCTTGATAAAAGTAGCATGTCCCCTTTACTACTGATTTTTATTAGCCTGAATGGCCCTTTTCCAAAATTCTGCACCAAACATGGGATTGAACTAGGCAATCAAACCTTCCAGCTCTATGATTTTGAGATGATTTTATAATGTTATGATATTGAAATTATATCCTAGTGTATCCTTCCCATGCATTCTTTGAGGAACATATGGTGCTTGGTTATTCCCTAGCCCTATCCAATTCCATCTCATTATTCTCTAACCTTATCATCATGTGAAATGATGAGTATTATCACAAAAAGATTAAAACTGATATGTATTTGCCTATCACAATGGATTAAAGGAATACAATTGCCTCTTTTTACCCTGTATAACTTACTTCATTGGTAAAAGTACTTTTGAACTATATCCATATATTAGCAATCATATTAATTTTTCTCTAGTTTAGGCAGAAGATTTGGAGATGGAGAAGTCTACCTTTACCCACCCACATTTTGGACTGTTGGTAGGAGAGGGCAGCACTCTGAAAAGTAATAGCAAGAGAAATCAATCATTAAAATTGAAACAATCATGGGTGCAAACAAGTCAGCTATGCTTTCTTCAACTGCCATAAGGCTTGTATTGGCACAGCATAGTTTCAGAAGCAGGCAAAAAGGAGAAAGAAAGAAGAGGGGGGAAATCACTTTATTTCCACTCTGATGCAGAAAGATATAAATACAAGCAAGAGGGGGTTAATCTAATCCTTTTCTGAAGCATTGAATCAGAGAACAAGACAAAAACAAATCTGTGATCTGGAACTTCCTGAGCACCCACTCAGGGTGGATTAATGAGGACTACACGGCTGTGAAATTATGTGCCCTCTGAGTCAGGAAAATAGTCCTAGTGGTGCATGACCTTGAAATGAGGGGAGGCAAACTTCACCTGATCCACAATTACAAAGAGCCAGGAGGAGGGGAAGGGGGTATGGAACGAACATATTAAGAGCTTAGAAAAATGTTCTAAATATGAAAGCAAGCAAACACTTAACAATCCGTCAGCTTGTGAAAATAACAAAGAGGCTTTTCAAAGATATCAGCAATTGAACCAAAGCATTAAAAAAGAAAGTTAGTCCCCTTTATTTACAAGATGTGGATTTTGGTAGCTGTTGTCAGGGACTTAGCAATGTTTGCCTCTGTTCAATTTTCTCCCTTCAATGAAAAATTGTTGTGAGATGATTTCCAGCCTTAGCTGCTTTACATGACAGTATTATCAAGGATTCATCAAGAGGCCATCTGTCGAATTTATGAGGAAAAAACACACGCACACACACATAGAGCACCATCACAGATGAAAAGGAAAGAGCAAGACAGAGATTGGTGGTCCTGGGGAAAGATAGATGTGGCAGCATGTGCTTGACTGTGAAAATCACAGCATTTAAATACTGTGAAATAAATTATTCTGCTTGAAAATTAGTGATGCTGTCCCAATTTATATTCTTTTACTCTAAGAACATAATCAGATACATTGCATTCTCATGACTATTTCATTCCTAATGAAAAACTGACATGGGGAATAAGATAGATCCTTGAATTTAATAAGCTTTGCAAGTCACATTTTGGAAATAAACAACTTTTTAAAAAGGGTACTTATAGGGAAAAATGGCACTATCTTATTATGCAAGTAAATATGTATCAAACAGAGTGGTGTAGCCATTTGTTTAGATATATTGGGTGAATTTTATTTAAATTATATATCAGTTTAACATTTGTTATTTTAATATTGATTTATTCTTTAATGCATCTGGCATAAACAAATTTGGGACTTCCTCAAAAGTATATTTTTATCTTGCATATAAAACAACAAACTTTCTTATCCTCAGTTCCTTAGTTTATAATAATCTTGTACTTAAGCTTAAAACAAACGAGACAGATTACTGATTCACATGAACGATATAACTAAGCTGATGCTGGCTTGAATAAAACAGAATTGTCCACTGGCTTCAGTTCAGAAGTGGTATTCAGCAGGTTCCAACCAGTTCTGGAGAACCAGTAGCGGAAATTTTGAGTAGTTTGAGAACCAGCAAATGCCACTTCTGACTGGCCCTGCCCCCATCTATTCTGTACCTTTGCTGGGTTTTCTTTGGTTGCCCTGAACAGGAGAACAGAGCTGGAAAGCAGGTTAGTGGGATGGGGAGGGAATGGGATTTTGCAATAACCTTCCTCTGCCACTCCCATCAAGCCACACCATGTTTACCAAGCCACACCCACAGAACTGATAGTAAAAAAATTTGAATCCCACCACTGCTTCAGTTCTATATTGTGGGAAAGACCAGCATTTTAACAGAAGAGCGTAGCTATCTTCTCATTGATCCCTTGTCATAGTCTCTTCTATTAAGTGAAGAAAAATGTGACTCAAGGTTTATATTTTGGAAACATACATAGCCACTCATTAGGTTATTTATTCAAAGTCAAAGATTGGCAGACTGTGACCATAGACTGCAAGCAGATTCCGAATACTTATAATGGTATCCAATTGTACTGTTGAATTTCATTGCCATTTCAAAAAAAAATCATCACTATTATTTATTACCATATTTGTGGTGAAAAAACACAAGCAAAGGGAAAAAAAGATACTAAAAATAGAAAAGTTTAAAGTCAGAAAAAAAGTTAAAGTCTGAATTTATCCACTGTGTGATGAACTTAAGACCATCTATAAAGCCCATCTACCACTTCTCAACTGATCTTCCATTTATCTGGAGGAATCAGGTATTGGGCAATAGGACTGCATTCATACAGTTCTCTGGTTTTAATCAAGAACCTAAGTTTGGACTTGAGACAGCCACATTTTAAAAAATATATTCATTTTCTAGAAAAAGTCATTGGGAGAAAAGTTTGAAATATTTAAATATTCATATTTTTCTGAACCAATCATGCCAATCATGTAACTTAAGCATGACTTGTAAGTTTCCCAGTGTCACTTGGTAGAGAGATGGGTGGCATTCAAATTTAATAAAACAAGAAATAAATAATAAAACATCTTTAATTTGGCCAAAGCTTTCAAATCTGAATTGAAAGATAGCTATGACAGCCAAATATTGGCTGGAAAAGCATTTCACTTCCATTTATTAAAGATGCAAACAAACAAGGCTTAATCTGGGCTAGACCAAACCATTTCTTTTTATCATCAGAACATGCACCCAGAATATGGGAAGACAATTAGAAAGGCCTCTTGAAGAACTGGGTAATCAAGAATTTTTAAATTCAGAATTCCAGCCTGGGCGTGGAACAAGAACCTGTTATGCCCAAGGGTAAGTCATAAATCAGGGAGTGACACAGGTGTCTGCATATGGGCACCTGAAGCTTTTGTTAGGAATCTGTACACTAATTAGTTGGATTGGCAATATATAAACCAACAATGCATGTTTGTAGCTTTAAGACAAAATCACTGTGTTGATTTATACTATATTCCGATTGGTTGATTATATTACAAATTACCATAAGAGGGAGCTAGAGATCATAGCTTGCTCTCTCTGACATTCTGTTTCTATCTAAGGTTCTCCATTGTATTTATGCTGTGCTTATACTTTGATATCCTTGTTTACTGTAAATGACAAAGGCAACCGGTAAGAAGACTTTGTAATTGGATATTCTTTGGACTGTTAAATGTATATGACCTGGACTGTTTATTGGACTGTGCTATTTCTTAAAGTAAACTTTAACTCAATTTAGTGTATCTGTGTGTGGCTGAATAATTATTCATAACTACTCTTATAAATGTTTCCATGTGCATATCCTTGTTACTCAAGGGTTATTCTGTACATATCATAACATTGGTTATGGGCCCAAAGAGGTATTGTGAAACAGTGTGAATATACAGTTTCATATTCAGACAGCTGATTGCAGTGTATTGTTAAACTGCCAATGGCACAAGAACAGTCAACCAGTATATCCCAGGTAACCTGGTTGGATGGAACAAACTATGTTTCCTGGTCTATGAAGTGCAGCCTACTTCTGCGTAAAGGCAGATTATGGACTGTAGTTAATAGTCCACCTGATGTAACAGCTTGGGACCCATTGAATGATGAAGATAAAAAGAAAATAGCTGACTTTAACCGGGATAATGAAAAGGCTCTTAGTATAATTGGACTGACACTGAGTGATCAGCAGCTAGTCCATATTCGTGGTGAAGAATCTGCTGCTAGATGTTGGGACATTTTCAAGAGGATTTATTTTCGAGATAGTGTGGGTGCACACATACACCTTACATGTAAACTGTTTAGAGCCCGTCTTATAAAAGGTAGTGATATGTTAGCTCATTTGGAGTTTATGAAAAGGACTTTACAAGAGCTACAAGAAAAGGAGCTGATTTTCTTGGAGTTGTATCAAGTTTACATTATTCTTTCTTCTTTGGATGAAACTTATGATGATTATGTGTCTTCACTGGAAGTTTTAAACAGAGATGAACTTACATTGACTGGCATAACTGGAAGACTGTTAGAAGAGTCAAGAAGAAGGCAAGATAGAAATCAACTGAGAGAAAGACAACCACAGGAAGAAAAGCTGTCTTCAACCGCCTATATTGTTAGGAAATGTTTTTCTTGTGGAGCTAAAGGTCATATAGCCAGATACTGTAAAAAGGGTAAGAAACAGAATGCTATTAATATACAGAGAGCTTATAAAGATGTTAGTTTAGCCATATCAAATACAACTACAACTGTAAACCATGATATATGGGGAGTTGACAGTGGAGCATCACAGTGTATAACTAAAAGTAAAGAGAGGTTTGTTAACATGAAAAAGAGTAAACAGCATGTATCATTAGCTAATGGATGGAAATTGAGAGCATCTGGAGAAGATACTGAATATTGTTCATGTATTAATGAACGTTTACCGATGTTATATGTACCTAGAATGATATTTAACTTGCTATCTGTAAGAGCAATTGTAAAAGCAGGATTTGTTGTAACCTTTCAGGGAGATAAATGTTTAATTGAAAAACAGGGTAAAAGCATTACTGCAAGATTAGATAATGGTTTGTTTATTATACATGATAATCCATTAATTAATGCTAACTCAGTTTATGAGAATAAAAAGCCTCATGATGAATGTATTCATCTGCTCCATAGATGTATGGGACATGTAAATTTCAAAGTGCTAAAGAAAACTGTTGAGTTATCTAATGGTATAAAATTAAAACCTTGTACAAAGTATTTAAATTGCAATACTTGCAATCAAGAAAAAAGCAGTGAACCATTAGAGTTTTTGCTGGTATTATTGGACCTAAGAAACCTAGTTTAGGTGGAGCCTGTTACATATTAAGTATAATTGATCATTTTTCCAGATATGGTTTTTGTTATTTAATGAAAATGAAGATAGAAACATACCAGCATTTTGTAAACTGGCTAAAATTCACTGAAAGGAAAAAGAAACAGAAAGTTATTAGCTTAGTAACAGATAATGGTACTGAATTTACCAATATAAAATTTGAAGCCATGTTACAGAAAGCTGGCATTGAACATAAGCATTCTGCTCCTTATAGACAACAACATAACTCATATATTGAACGTAGAGGACAAACATTACAGGCTATGGCTAGAACTATGATTTCAGATTCTGGTTTATCATAGAAACTTTGGGGTGAAGCAATAATGTGTGCTAACCATATTTTGAATAACATAGTGAATTCAATGACTGGTGAATTACCATTTACTCGTTGGAATGGAAAAAAAGCCAGATCTCAGTTATTTACATACATTTGGAACCCCAGCATGGGTTCATATTCCCACGCAAGTAAGGCGAAAGGGACAACATAGAGCGAGACAATTATATTTTGTAGGTTATGAAGCTAATCATAGATCATTTAGATTTTGGGAGCCAAGTACTACTAATATATATTGTAGTGCAAGTGCTAAATTTCTGGAGCATGTTGGCTGGAGAAAGCTTGAACAGGAATATAATAAGGAACAGGATAGTGTTGCTGTTGAGACTCCATTGTTTACTGATAATCCTGATGATAATAATATTGATGATAAGATAGTGGAGGAATCCTCAATGGAGGAATCATCAATAGAAGAACCCTCTATGACTGTAGAAGATGAGGATTTGATAGGGGAAGTAAAGGAAGAGGACATGCCAACAACGTATACTGAGTTGCCGAGGAGGTCAACTAGGGAAAGACGTCCACCTGACAGATTTCAAGCAAGCATTGTATGTCAGGTTAATACAGAACCTTCTAACTTCAATGAAATAAAACTGTATCCTACAAAGGATCAGGTAGCTTGGCAGGAAGCTATGAATAGGGAGTTAAAATCGTTAAAGGATTTAGAGGTGTATGAGGATGTAAAGTTACCACTAGGTGAGCATGCAATAGGTTGCAAATGGGTGTATAAGATAAATACTGGTATGGATGGGACTATTACCCATAAAGCAAGATTAGTTGCTCAAGGATTTGCTCAGTCAGATAAGGACTATGATGAAGTGTTTTCACCTAGTCTGAGAGCAAATACATTGAGAGCAGCATTTGTTTGGGCAGCTAAGAATAAATGTAAAATAAACCATGTAGATGTTGAAACTGCATATCTACATGAACCTTTACAACATACCATCTATATGAAAAAGCCATTAGGTTTAAAGGATGATGGAAAAACTGATTATTGGAAATTAAAGAAAAGTCTTTATGTTCTAAAGTAATCCAGTTATGAATGGAATAAATGTATTGTAAAGGAATTAGTTTCAATAGGTTTTGAAGCTGGTATAGCTGATCCTTGTTTGTTCCGAAGAGAACAAGATGGTTTAATTTCTCTATTATTATTATTTACGGATGACAATTATAACTAAAACTGAACAAGAAGCAAATGATATTGTTTATAGATTACAGAAAAAGTTCAGGATTAGAAATTTAGGGGAAATTAAGCATTATTTGGGTCTTGATATAGTGAAAATGAATAAAGGTTTTAAAATTTTGCAAGCCAAGAAGATTAGCCAATTATTAAAATGCCTTAACATGGAGCATTGTAAATCTGCTAAGACCAATGAGTAAAGAATTTACGCATAGTGATATTAAAAATCCTATGTTTGATAACGAAATATATCAATCCTTAATTGGTATTCTATCATATCTGGGTAATTGGTCTAGACCAGATATATCTTACAGTGTAAACCAATTGGCTAGGTATAACACTGAACCAAATGAAAGGCATTGGCAAGCAGCTAAGCGAATAATTAGTTTTTTAAAACACACAATCCATTATTCATTATATTTAGAACCAAGTAATAAATTAGTGTTAACTGCATATGCTGATGCAAGTTTTGCTACTGATATAATGACTCATAAGTCAACATCAGGTATTGTGGTAATGTTGAGTAATGCTTTAATAGGATGTAAGTCTATTAGGCAACAACATATTAGTTTATCCACTATGGAAGCAGAATTCTCATGTTTATCATTAATTTGTACAGAATTGATATAGTATAAACAATTGTTGAAGGATATTGGAATTACGGTACGTGATCAATTTATTGTTTATGAAGACAATCAATCTGCAATTAGTATGGCTACTAATTTAGCTGTTAAAACAAGGTCTAAACATACTGATTTGATATATTTGAATGTTAGACAGTGTGTTCAAAATAAATTAATTCAGTTAGAATACTGCATGACTGAACATAATATTGCAGATCATTTCACGGAAGTTCAAGGTGCAATTAAGCATAAAGAGTGTTGTGAGAATTATGGTTTAAAGATGTAATGTATTATATATTGACCTACCCAAAAGGGAGAATGTTAGGAATCTGTACACTAATTAGTTGGATTGGCAATATATAAACCAACAATGTATGTCTGTAGCTTTAAGACAAAATCACTGTGTTGATTTATACTATATTCCGATTGGTTGATTATATTACAAATTACCATAAGAGGGAGCTAGAGATCATAACTTGCTCTCTCTGACATTCTGTTGCTATCTAAGGTTCTCTGTTGTATTTATGCTGTGCTTATACTTTGATATCTTTGTTTACTGTAAATGACAAAGGCAACCGGTAAGAAGACTTTGTAATTGGATATTCTTTGGACTGTTAAACGTATATGACCTGGACCATTTATTGGACTGTGCTATTTCTTAAAGTAAACTTTAACTCAATTTAGTGTATCTGTGTGTGGCTGAATTCATAACTACTCTCATAAATGTTCCCATGTGCATATCCTTGTTACTCAAGGGTTATTCTGTACATATAACAGCTTTGATCAAATTAAAGATGTTTATTATCTATTTTTTTATTTATTAAATTGGTATGCTACCCATGCCTCTACCAAGCAACACTGGGAAGCTTGCCATTCATGCTTGAGTTAGATGACTAGAATGAATGGTTCAGTTACATAAGAAAAATACTCTTCATTAAAATTTAATGTGGAAACAATTTTTGATACAGTCATTTGTAGTAGTAGTAACAATTTCACAAACCTAAAGCCCAAATCTTTTACCAGTACTTTGACTTTTAACAAAAGCTAGGCTCAGGGTTTGTTTAGGTGTTCCATATTTCAGACTAGTCAGAGTAGAGACACTGATCAGAGTCTGGGAAGGAGACACCTCTTGAGAAAAGCCTGGCTATTTAAGGGAATAAAAAGATGCTGACAAAACACTGAGCATATGCAAAAAATCTACACTTCTTAGATTTCAACACTTTCCAAAAATATACTTTAGCTTCCAGAATAAGCTCTTATTTCAATGGATAGGAAGTTGGCCAGTCACCAGCAAGATTTTGCCTACATTGGGATAATCTTTGCAAAATTGATTACTCAGAATAAGAAAAATGGGGCAGAGATTTTAGAGTTGTAAGGATGACTATTCCTCCAAGAATACCTAAAACACCAGCAAATTAAAAGTAATTATTGTGTTGCTGTGTGTGTTGCATGTTATGTATGAATGAGAATTGAGAGCAACATTATTGCCCAACAAAGCTTTTTTGTTTGTTTATTAAATTTATGCCACTCATCTCCTATGACAACTCTGGGTGGCTTAAAAAGATAAAAACATAAAACAAAAATTTAAAAGCTATATAACAATTAGAACCAAGGAAACACCATAAATGGCACAGGGATGAGATCTTCGTACCCCAACAACACCTCCAGCAGTGAGTGCCCCCTTCAGGATCCCAGACCAACTGGCAAAATCAAGTTTTGATACTTTTCCAGAAGGCCAAGAGAAATTCTCACCTCCAGTGATGGAGTGTTCCACAGGGTCAGGGCCATGATAGAAAGCGCTCTTCTCCCTGAGCCCACCCAGCAGAGTTCCTTGGAAGACAGGGTCCACAGCTAAGCTCTCGCCATCCCAAATCACCCTTCAACCCTTCCCATCAGTTCCAGTAGAGATCTGTCCTCCCTAGTGTTTTTCCTTGGGGGGGTGAGGCTAGATCTTCCTCCTGCTGGTACCTTCTGGCATCCACATCTGCCTTCAGGTTGGACCAAAGCTACAGATGATGAACTACAGATATCCATAAACTTTGAAGAGTACAATTCCAGCACTTATACCTATTTACTTATTCATATAATCAATTGGAGGAACATAATCATTTTTTGCTAATAGATACTAACCTATATTGACCTCTTTCTCCTCTCCCCCAAATAGGAGGGCAATAAAACCCATTCTAGTAGTTTTCCAAAATCAGAGTACACAACTCTTTTCTTCCCCAATCAAGAAAGCAATGTGATTGATTATCAATATCATGCAGCAAGTATGTTGTTGATAGCTAACTGTACATGTCAATCCTCGGCTTACAGATGTTGCTGTCAAGCCTTATCCCACTGTGAAGAAGCTTTGTGAGTCTGGATGACAAAGAACAGATTCAAACGGAAACCTGACTAGACTATTTGGCTATGGGTATTTAGACAATATAAATAGCAATAGCACTTAGATTTATATACCACTTCACAGTGCTTTTACTGCCCTCTCTAAGCAGTTTATAGAATCAGCATATTGCCCCCAACAATCTGGGTCCTCATTTTACCAACCTCGGAAGGATGGAAGGCTAAGTCAAACTTGAGCTAGTGAGATTCGATCTGCCACTTGCAGGCAGCTGGCAGTCAGCAGAAGTAGCCTGAAGTACTGCATTCTAACCACTACACCACTATGGCAGTGATAGTGATAGGCCATATGATGAATGAATGAATGAATGAATGAATGTCCAGAGATGATCCAACTGTGACCTTTGATGGGGATGCAGTTCTCTTTTGGGACTGGTAGGCAACTTGGGAGTCCTTTTGATATTCTTGGGCACAATTCCTGCTTGACTAAATAGCAGCTGCAGCCAAAAAAACCTTTGCACAAAGTCATCTAGTGAACCAATTTTGCCCATATCTGGACTTTAGGATAGTCACTCATACTTTGGTCACTTCACATTTGGACTATTCCAGTAAATTCTACATTGGGTTAACCTTGAATACTATTTAAAAACTGCAGCTGGTTCAAAATGCAGCAGCATAAGCAGTGATAGACATGTCACAATATGTCCCCAACACCCCTGCTCCATGAGCTGCACTAGTTACCAGTTGGCTTCTGGGTACAATTCAAGGTGCCGATCATCACCTACAAAGCTTTTCATAGCATAGTGCCTGATTACTTGAGGCACTGCTTGTCTTCCATAATTTCTGCCCATCCTGATAGTTCTAATAAATTTTAGTTTCAAGACAGAAATCATTGGTGGGATTTGTGAAGAATATGTTACATACAGTATAAATAAACAAAACTGGTACACCAGCTCTGTGATAAATTAATGTATTTGGTTTACTTGATTCCCCTACCTATCCATAAAATGTGTAATACAGATCCTGGTTCTTCTGCTGTCATGTTCCAATTACATTACTTGCAATTCTCTATGTCTGACTTTAAAAAAAGATTAATTGTCCCATTCTGTAATAATTTTATACAAGAACACCATGCATTATTATCTGTTACTATTTCATACATCTGTTTTTATTCCATACATTTTTACAGAGCAAGAGCTTTTCCAACAAACTGTACAGGATTTGCAATGCCAATAAAATTATTTCTCATGAAGGAAGAAACAGAAAGCTGGAATTATTAAAACAAGATATCTTCTTTTTTAATATTTTGTTTTGTTTCTGTATTTTAGTTTAGCTGAGAAATAATTGACTTTGTGCCCTTATAGAAGTAATGGAATGGAATACAGCTAATGCAAAATACAAACAGAAAACTGATTGAAATATAACAATCAGCAGAACAGACATCTGGGTTAAAAGAATTTAATAGCAATAGTACTACATTCTTCAAACAGTAAAAACAAATTGTCAGACAATTCAGTTCAGGTATTATTGATATAATTAAGTACCATTAATAAGCAAATGCCTCAAATAAAATTTTTATTTGCTACTACATTTTCTAAATAAATTGTGCAATAATTATGACTAATATTAAAAGATGGTTGTCATAAGATATTCTGTTATGTTTCAATTGTTTGCTTTTACTACAAACATTATGTCCTGGCAGATCTATTACTCTAACACAAATAATGCTTTATGTGCTCATGTTCCATTTTGGGTAGTTTCCAGATTAATGAGCTTTTCAGTCTTTATTTTCATTTTCAAACTGCAGTTGCTAGCATAAAGACTTAATTATTCAGAAAGCGAATTTTCTAACACATTTTATTCAATAAAAATATTTCTACATTATTTTTGTATGAATTGGAAAATCAGATGTTTTTCCTTATATTACTTGTATCTTACCCAAAAATGACAAAAATTAACACACATAGGCATTATAATGACTGTTTTTCAGATGCATGTTAATAAAGGTTGCATGAACAAATAATCCATGTAGTTCTTTCAATAGTTAAAAAAGCAGACAAAGATAATGCTAAAATAGGATAATATTTTTAATCCATTCAGCTGAATTATCAGGACCAATTTAATTTTGAACATATTTTTCTATATTCAACCATTTTCTAAATTTTAGAAATTCAATTGTTGAGTAATGGACATAATTATTTAGACTGCAGCCATTTGCACAGAGACATTGGAATGTGTGTGTGATCCTATGAAATTGTTTAGAGTTTCAAATAATTTAGAGGGTAACTTGAAAGACGGTCTTCAACCATGTAGCTTAGCCTTATATTATGATCAGCCAGCTTTTTTTGCTCATCTGCCCATGATAATGATCAAGTAGATAGGTCTAAAGTAGATCTTAGGACAAGGTCTACTCTACAATGGTCTACTAGTCTCTATCTTTTTTTCCCCCAGAAATGTTGTCAAATGTGCTGTGAATAGAAATAAATACCTCTGATTGAAAAGTGCATCATAATAAACCAATATGTATTTGAAAATCTAACAAATTTTATAGAATATAGAAGAACAGAGTTGGAAGGGACCTTGAAGGTCTTCTAGTCCAACCCCCTGCTCAAATAGGAGACCCTATACCATTCCTGACAAATGGCTATCCAAGTCTTCTTAAAACCCTCCAGTGATGGAGCACCCTCAACTTCTGAAGGCAAGGCATTCCACTGATTAATTGTTCTCACTGTCAGAAAATTTCTGCTTAGTTCTAGGTTGGATGTCTCTTTGACAAGTTTCCATCCATTACTTCTTGTCTTGCCCTCAAGTGCTTGGAGAATAAGTTGCCCCCTTCTTCTTTCTGACAGCCTCTCAAAAATTGAAAGATTGCTGTCATGTCACTATTGATCCTCCATTTCGTTAGACTATTGCATTCATTACTTTTCTTTCAGAAAGCACTTAAGGCACAGTGCAATCATTCATAACCAAAAGACATTAAAACTAAACAACCAAAAGATACTAAAACTGACATATGAAACAACATTACTCGTATAAATAAATGGATTTTAGCTGGCAAGAACTATAAACAAAACCCTTGAAGAATCATGTGAAAGTCTTTTTCTGGATAAAGACAAGATTAGTGCAGTCAGGAACTGGACAATCTAATTAAATGGCTTAAATACACTAAATAAACTCCTTAGTTAATAACTTATAAATGCAGGTTTTCTATTTGTAAGAAATATTTAATATTAAAACTCCAGTTTCCTACAAAGTAATTAAAGTCTTAAATCTTGATAGTCTACTAATGTAAAAGGTAATAATTTAACTGGCAATGTATTTTAGTGAGTTACTCTTCATATCTGTTTTTCTTCTAAAGCAGAGGCTTGAATTGTATGATTATTTGTACTGAAGTAAAAAAAAACAAAATAATTATTCCCTAAAGAAAAGAACAGCAGGTTAAGATAGGACTGAATATAGTATTCAGACATTCCAGAGCTTGTACATCACTCCAGGAGCAATTGCAAAATATCTCCCTTACTTTGCATTCTGCTAAGCTAATAATTAGTTTGATCTAGAGGACCAGACTAGAAATCAGGTTACTATGAGTTCTAGTCTCACTTTAAGCATATAAGCCTGCTAGATGACTTTGGGCAGTCATCTTCTCTCAATCCATAACATCAGGCTCAAGTGAAAGCAGTTCAGTCAATTCATGTCACAATCAATGGATCAATACTCGGTTGATCTGATAAAAGTGGACCCTGTACTTGTGGGAAAACACTAGTAAGGAAAAAAAAGTTGCAGTTTGCTAAGCTGTGTACTTCAATGGCAAATAGTAACAGAAGCCAGGGGGGAGGAGAAGCCAGCCTGAAAGCAAACCTATGGGCAATAGCAATTAGTAGCTCTGCTTACTTGAGGCAGATGAACCAAAGGAGCATCTTAGCCAAGGATATCCACCTCAAAAAACTACCTAGATCTGACACTGAGTAATAGTCCAACAAATTATGCAGTGGATCTCATTCTATTCTTGCTTGCACCATATGTCCATAGAAAGGCATCAAGGAGGTTTGTTCTCATATTCTCCCTCCTAGCAAATGTGACTCAAAGCTCAATATGTTACTAACAGGAATTGCCAAGAAAGGCCATTTGGAATTGGCCATTAAATGGCAGCAGTATTTTCCATAGGTACATTTTATTAGAATAATCTTTGAACTATTCCACTACATGAACTTCAATATTACTAAAATATCTTTCCATCTGTGCAAGTACAGGTTCAGGAGAACAGGCTGGCAAGAGATGGCAGGCAGTGTTATTTTAAATAGCTGTTCAACCAAATAAATACTAAGCACATAGTTCAGCATTTCAAAAATTGTAAAATAAATCATCATCAAAAGCCTTATTTTATGAATCTATAAATCTCTGGAAAATAAACGTTTTCTTCATCTTGCTGTGTTTTAATAAAGAATCCCCCCTTTTTACTCACTCAATTACAATATCACTATCAGTTCAAATTACAGGTCAGAGATATGGAGCTTAATGTATGTACAGCCAGTTCTCTCCTCCTAATAACCTGTCATTCCTGGGATTTGAATGTCAGAATGCAGCCTGCTGTGGTAATGCTCTTCGGCAGTGCTGTGATGAAAACTTTGGACAAATCATGAAGAACATTCCAGATCGAAATCATCAGAAGGTTACCGGGGAGAGCTTTTCATTCTGCTTTGACCCCTTGATCTGACAAGTGACACCTACAAAATGAACAGCCCTCCAACTTAAATTGTTTAACTGTAGCCTGATCAGTTTTATTATCTTGCTAATCCGGATATCAGCCGTTTCATCAGAATGGAAGATATGCATATCATGAATTATTTTGACACCAAGACCTTTTAATTTTTGCCAGCAATATTTCACCGCACCAATCAGGGCCTGCAGTCAGTGATGCTTCTCACCTCCTGAGATGTCAAGAGGACAGTGCACTCCTGACAGTACCAAATCATCGGGGAGCTGTAACGAGCTATTGCTGCAATTATTATTATCTCCTGTAGCCATGCATTTCATTACAGAGCAAGCAGGCAGAGAGGCTTCTCTCGTTCAGGCTCGTCTTATTGAGGAATCGCCGCTGTTTTATGTGCTGCAGGGCTCTATGGTGTAATTTCTTTTCTCCTCAGCAGACAAGGGTAGGTGAATTTCTAATAAAAACAAAACATTGGCAAGGTGCTGCAGGAAAGGAAAAATGATCACAATACACTACATTAAGCAGCGGTGAGACTGTTTAAATGGCCCATTTCTAGTTTATGAAAGCAGTGGTTAATCAGCAATATGGTTTGCTACAGACAGAAATAAAACACAGTTTATTTTTAATACAGATATTATTCCACATATTCCCTCTTATCTTTTGGTTTAGCTTTCTTACTTTATACATCGAAGCCTAGAAAAACCTCCGAATATTAAGATATTCAAAATGTGAAGATAAAAAAGAAATTAATGTCGATTAGACAAAAAGGCTGTGGAACAATGTGTTTATGATGAGGAAGAGTGTGTATATATGTGGCCCCTAGAGATACTTCCATTTCATAATCAGGCTTCCCAAGAAAGTTTCACTTGACTTAGAATACCTATTTCTGCCTCAAAATATGCTCTTACATTTTCCTCATTTCTTCAAATATCCTGAAGCCATAATATCATTCCATAATCTTTGTCTACTAGACTTTTCCCTTTCTAGTTCCAAGAAGCCAATCTAATGTAAAGATTAAATAAGTATTGATCAGAAAAAAACAAAACATCTACTGCATTTGATTTCCAGGATGCAATATTCACTCTTCCATTGTTTCATAAAATGTTTCATCTTGGAGATCACTTCTATATACTTAATTATAATGTACCCTACATATATATTAAAACTGTGCATGCTTCCAAAATATTTAGAAAAAATGCTTTTTCCTCATGTGAATACAAGCACCATATCTTTATTCAGTCTTCTACACAAGACAGAAGACCTATGTTACCACTTTAAGAGCTTCTTTCATGAGTCAGTGTCCTAAAGCAGCAGCATCTTTGTTCTTATTTACACAAAAGCCCACAAACTGACATTGCTACTTTAATTAGTGGCAAAGTGGTACTGTGTTCATTTTTTTATAAGATCCAAATATTTCTTCTGAATCATTTTTTAAGCATGCATGTTTCTCATGTACAAGATCATAAGTGACAAGTCCATCTATTTAATTTGGTATGCATGTTCATAGAAGCTCCTCACATATGAAGCAAAATAAACATGTATACATTTTTATCAATTAAAGATGTTAATTTTGATGGAACTTGATAAAATATAATGGCCTAAAAAAAAAAGAAACTGTCCTATTTTTTTTTTAAAAAAAGTATTGTATATGGTTATAACATAGTATAACTAATTGCAGTTTTTTTTATCTGTACTTGATCTTTGACCAGAAATCATAATTTTCTTCCATGCATTTCAAAACAAAAACTAGATAAGTATGGATGTTCATACAATACAGCTGTATGTACTGTATGTCATTGAAAATAAATCTCTAACACAAGCACGCACCGTGCATCAATTGTTTCAATTGATCAAACAGCTGGCTTTAGTTTACTGAGCTATTTGTATAGGATTGATCTATAGCAGACAGTGAAATAACTCTGCTTGCAATATACTTCTATTTGAAGTCAAGGTTGAAACTCCCACTGACTTTCACTGAGTTGGATTGTATTCCAAATAATTGCACAAGATCATTTTTCTCTGCAGGAGCATTTGTTAAAAAAAAACAAATATTTATCAATCACAAAAAGGTCTATTCCTAAAGTATAGAATTGAAGAACATGACAATTCTACATATGTATCTATGAAGTAGCAGATTCAAGAAGTAAATCTTTCCCTGGGCTACATATCAGCAGGATGGAAGGATTACAGTATTTACGACTCCCATATGAGTTTTCTTCCCCCAAACGGAATGCTAGTCAAAAGAGAGAAATGTGACAGAAAGAGATTCAATTATCTTGCAATCTGAAATGGTCCAAGACACGAGAAGCTTTTTCATCTTGTCCATGTTTGTAGGACAGATTACCCAACATTTTGACATACATTTATCTCCATCTAATGCAGGGGTCCCCAACCACCGGTCCGCGGACCGGTACCGGGCCGCGGAACAAGCCTTACCGGGCCGCTGGTTGCTGGGCGCCGCCATCTTTTTTTGGTAAAAAAGTGCTTCCGGTGAGCTTTTCCGGGTAGAAAGCTCACCGGAAGCACTTTTTCATCAAAAAAAGATGGCGGCGCCAGCGCTTCCGGTGAGCTTTTCCGGGTAGAAAGCCATTTCTACCCGAAAAAGCTCACCGGAAGCGCTGGCGCCGCCATCTTTTTCGTCAAAAAGAGATGGCGGCGCCCAGTTGACGCCGGTACCAGGCCGCGGCGCCCAGCTGATGCCGGAACCGGGCCGCGGCGTCGAAAAGGTTGGGGATCCCTGATCTAATGCATACAGAAAACATCTCAGTGATATTTTGCCTCATTAGAGAACTCAGTCTTCAAACAATAACTCAATCTGGTCCACATCAGGGATTAAATCCCAAGAGTTTGCACAGAAGTTTGTTTTATTTATAATAATTTATAAAGTGCTTGCTTCAAACAAGGTTCTAAACAGCATACAGAATAATACAAAAATCAAAATTAAAATCAGTAACATAAACTTTATAACATAAACCAGACAAATAATATTCATCATTATCTTATTATTCATCATAGGACCAAGGGATGATATTGTTACTAAAAGGCTGTAAATGGGGGAACTTGCCATTGTAGGTTCCTGTACATGAAGTATTTCTAAAATAGCCAGTTCTTAATGGCTTTTCTCAGTGCCAGCAGGGTTAGTTCTAGTTTAATTCCAGATCAAGCTGGAATTAAAGAGAGAGAGATATCTTTCAAGAGATGTAGAATTAGAATTAGAATTAGAAGAATTTTATTGTCATTGTACAAGTACAACGAAACAGTAGATGCACCCCAGCAACTGTTTGCAATACAATAAAACCAAAGCACTTAAAAATGAAGATAAGAAAAATAGAGTACCCACATCTCCATTTGCAATTAGAGAGTACAATACCTACGAATATACACAAAATATACATCCAACACTGACTGTAATGCTTAGCAACAGAAGAAGCCTTCATGGTTGTTTCAAGGATGGGGATTCCAGAGCCTCCAAGCAGTGGTGGGATTCATTTTTTTCAACTACCGGTTCTGTGGGCATGGCTTGGTGGCTGAGGCAGGGGAAGGGTACTGTAAAATCTCCAGTTGGAGGTGGTATTTGCCAATTCTTCGAACTACTCAAAATTTCCACTACCGGTTCTCCAGAACTGGTCAGAAGCTGCTGAATACCACCTCTGCTTTCCAAGGCTTTAAATAAAAATCCACTCATGGTTACCATCACCACCCCTTTATTTTTTAATTTTATAGTATGATTTAGAGAAGGGAAAGTCCTTTTGTGCTGTCATTGCTTGATAAGTAAAAGTTAGAAATCCACGGTGAAGTACTATAAAGCATTATAGGGGTGGGTAGTTTGTTTGGGGTGGGTGGTTTTTTTTGGGGGGTTTGTTGGGGGGGGTGTTTTTTTTTTTGTGGTGGGGGGGGGGGGGGGGGGGTGGTGGTTTTTTTTTTGTTTTTGGTTTTGTTGGGGGGGTGGGTGGGGGGGGGGGGGGTTGGGTTTTGTTGTTTGGGGGGGGGGGTTTTTTGGTGGGGTGGTTGGGGGGGGGGGTTTTTTTTTTTTTATTGGGGGGTATTCCCACAACCAGGGGGCGGGGGGGTGGGTTTTGGGGGGGGTGCTGGTCGGGGGGGGGGTGGGGGGGGGCCCTGCTATAAAGCAACCAGTTCTCAGACTCAGATATATCTTTTACATGCATGTGCATGTGATCACACCCAAATAAATATGCTCTATATTGGCTGGAAGCAGCTTTGTCACAATTATAGATATAAAAGTATTTCCCAGTGCAACCTAGAATTGCTGGGATTGACCATGGAATCTTTGTAGGCAAAGCTAGACCACTTCCCCTTCATTGCCCCATGGAAGCTAAGGTAAAGGGATTTTTTTTACAGTTATTTTATTCTGGTAATATGACTAATTCAGTTTTCATTATTAAAGCAACATGTTCTAGTATATTTTTTATGTAGAGTAACAGCTGATACTGTTTGAAAGTTTGGCACCAAAGAAACAGGACCATATTTTGCAATACACACACACACATACACACACACACACACACACAAATATTTTAATAAGTTTATTGCAGAAATTACTTGTTAAATTTCAAGTCATTTTATTTGGCAAAGACAATCTTAACAGTGTTTTTACTAGATATATCAAAAATTAAATAATGAATGTTATTTTTAAAATGCATGTCCTACTTTTCCTAAATATAGTCCAAGGTGCTCACAAGATAGATAATCCCCATATTATCCAGATCAAAGCTCAAATTAAGAACCATAATATTAAAAGATAGTCTGTTATCAACCTAACAATCTTATTTGTACATTATGATAAAAATGATGAAACATTATCTACCCTGTCCTCATAAGAAGCTTTCTTTTTGCTCAGTGAATTCTACAGTGTCATGTATGAGTCTAAATATAAATAATATTTGGAATCAGTTTCTCAGTACACTTTGATAATATACACCTCCAAGCAAATATATCAGTGGCTTGTTCTTGACAAGCTGAGATCTTCTAGTGTTACATTGCATTTCTCAGAATTGGATTTCTCTAATGCGTAGAATCAGCTGCAGCCTCAAGCAACTGGTTTGAGGAAATTGTGGTATTATTTAATGTGCATAGTGTTTCATGCACACTCCTCTCCAGGAGATCAAAGAGTGATACTAATATAATTTGGCTTGCTATGAATTATAAGCATCTTTACTTGGGGGAAAAGCAAGAGCCCGGGTGGCACAGTGTTAGAAGGCAGTATGGCAGGTTAATTCTGCCCACAATCTGGGATTCAGTCCTGACCAGACTCGAAATTGACTCAGCCTTCCATCCTTCCGAAGGATGACCCAGGTTTTGGGGGCAATGGTTGACATTATAAACCACCCAGAGAGTGCTGTCAAGCACTGTGGGACAGTGTATCAATCTAAATGCTATTCAGAGGTGATATTCAGCAGGTTCTGACAGTTCTAGACAACTGGTAGTGGAAATTTTGAGTAATTCGGAGAACTGGCAAATACCACCTCTGACTGGCCCCACCCCCATCTACTCTCTGCCTCCCAAGTCCCAGCTGATCAGCTGGGTCTTCTTTTGTTGCCCTGCACAGGAGAACAGAGCTGGAAAGCAGGTTAGTGGGATGGGGAGGGAATGGGAATTTAGCAGTATCCTTCCCCTGCCACACCCACAAAGCCATGCCCAGCAAGTCATACCCACAGAACCAGTAGTAAAAAAATTTGAATCCCACCACTGGCTATTGCTATTGCTGTTTTATCTATGCTAGCAAAAAAATAAATAAGACAATCCTGGTTCAAGATAAAATAAAACAAATCCATATTTTCTTACTTCACTTGTGGAAGAAATAACCATGGCTTCCTGCCTATTGTCACAATTTAGCTCCTGGAATCAAGATAAAGACTCTATAGAGGGTATAGGCAATGACGTTGAAGGTCAGGAACGACCTTACCAAAGCAATGATCAGACAATTGGGCCAAGTAATTACTTTGAGTAAATGTTTCAGACAGGTCTCTCTCTGGTTCATCTAAGTGAGGGAGGGGAACCACATTCCTATTTGCAATGTTCTGTAGCTATTACACTAAAAGTGGTCCTGACTTACATGGCATTAGTTTCTTAGTCTGGTCTTCTTTACAGGGATCACACAATCTCTCTTCATGCAGGACTTATCTAAGGTTGGCATTGTCCATTTCTATCTGCATGGTTCAAGGAGTCTCCAATTGCTGAAACATTTAACTTCTGGTTTAGTTTTAGATCTGAGGAAACGTTACAAAAACAGCTGTGCAGCTTTCCTTGAGCAGTTTCATATTGACCGGAGATCCCACCTCAATTACTTCCCAGTTCCTAGGATTTCCCCCTTTTAGACTGAACTTATGCTTTGGTGGTACCTCTTGATTTGCTCTATCAGATATACCTAAAGAAGTGGATTTGCAAGTCCGTCTATTCAACATCCTCCCTATATACAGAGTAGACCTAAGTATGGGAATGGGCAAGAAGGGCACTGATTAGCATGCTAATTTTCACATTGGACCGCTGAATAATCTTTCTTCATCCATCGTAGAGTATTCATCAGGATCTTTGCACAATATCAGGAAAATAGACTAAAAGGTAAGAGAAATTAGGCCAGGGTTCTGTGAAAGCCCTATTTGACATTATCTATTCTCACACATAGCTTTAATACCCTCAAAAATCTCTGAAGAGAGGAGGCATTTGCACAGGAAGCTAATTTTTTTTTTCAAGCTGGAGTGATGGTACAGAATGCAGCAGGGATGAAAATCTTCACAAGGCTAGCTTTATTTATTAATCAAATGTATATAGCTACCCGTCTGATCCAAGGCAACTCCAATCTGTGCAAAATGATAGATAAAAAGCAAGAATAGCAAAATAGCAAATACAAATAGAATAAATCATAATAATGGATATTCTTTTTTAAAAAGAACCCTGGAAATCCTACAACTGGAAGAAATAAAAATGGTGTCCTTAACAAAAGAGCCGTCTAAATATGTTTCCAGTTCCCTAGATATCCCAGGCCTAGTCACACAGTCTTTCAGAATATCAAAATGGATAGGACTAGTCTAATTTCAAGAGGACGAATATTCCATGAGGCAGGTACCATAGCAGAGAAGGATCCTCTCTTAAGATCCTCTAAATGTAAATCCCTAGCTGAAGATAGCTACAGCATACTTCTCTATGAGATCTGATGGGGGGCCTGATATAAGCAGAGAAAACGTGGTCAAATAGGCCAATCAAAAGCACAGTTCCTACTAATATTCATATTGCACATATAGAAACTATAAGGAAGTCAATATCACCAGTAGAATATAGGCAGGAGTTATACACTGCAATTGCCAAAATGCTACTTGTTTATTTATAGCTTACTACTGTGTGAACCCAACTATCATGGTTTATACATTTTGGTTTATGCCTTAAGCAAACCATGGGTTGTGACAAAGTGTGAAAAAGTTCTAGATATTAGATTAGCAAATTTCTAGATATTAGATTAGCAAATTTGCCATAGGAATTAGCTTGTAGGTGTTAGACAGAGCCTAATAAATGGTTTTGTCATATGCCAATGACTTTCAATTCTGGTTTTTTTTCTCATCATGCTGAAATATGATGGTGCCTTCATATTATGACAATTGAACATTCCTTTCAATATACGTAGACTCCAAGATCCAAGGTTTTCATTTGGGAACAGGAAGTCTCAGACAGCCACACTGAAAAAGTTACCACAGGTTTGGTAACCACACTGAAAAAGATCAATTTTGTGCTTCTTCTAATGAATATACTAAGTTCTCAACTAGAAAAAAAATCCTACAATAATATTTAATGCAACGTTCACATACAACCAAGGCTAAATGAAGACCACAATAAACTGCTACTAGTTTTTCAGAATGTGTTTTATAATTATCCCAAGACTGACAATTACTAATGTTTTATCTCACATATTGATCATTCGTTCATCTCTTCCCACTCTGTGTTGGCAATTAGTAGGCAGATGGCCCCATTCAAAATGCCCCATTTGCCTGAGAGTCATCAGTTGCTGACTCCTCTATTAGACAATTGAGTAGACAATTAAGTAGCATTAGGTACCATATAATAGATAACACAGGGAGCAGAATGACTCAGGACTGGGAAAAATACACAAATTGTTTCCCCTGTGGTGAGCAAAGATCTTTCAATCCATAGAATCAAAGGGACATTCAAAAGTATTCAGCAGGATAGGAAAAAAAGCTAAATTATGTTAGCGTAGGGAAGTGTAGAGCTTTCTTTTCAGGTAAGGCCTGAACACCTTACAGGGCTGAATATTACAGGGATTCAAGTCAACCAAATTATCCTGTCCTGTCCTATCCTGATTTGTCTTATGTTCTATTCTTCATTTTATTAAACATATTTCTGTGCCTCACAAAACAAAAGGAAAAAAAAGTAGTTGACATACGACATTCATAGAATATGCAGTTGGTCATGCATTTTCTCAAGCAATTAATTATATTGACCATTATATCATTCACAGATCTCTGCATTCTAATTCAGTCTTTGGATTTAAACATTATTCATTTGTTTGTTCGTTTACAAATTTAGTTAAGATTTCAGAACACCTTAAATAAGAGAACTCTGGGCAGTGAAGTGAAAATAAAATCAATAAAAACACAGTAAGAATAACCAATTCAATACCTAGGTGAAACATCTGGATTTTTCCCAACAACATAAATCAAATCACATCAAGGTGATTTGCTTTACTAACATTCCAGTCATAATGCCTGGGAGAAAAGCCAGGTCTTTTAGGCTTTCTGGAAGGCCTACAAAACTCAGGATATCCAAATCTCAACTGTTCACCATGCATGTATGTTGGTACAATGTACAAACCTCTTAGATGTAGACAACACCATGTTGGCTTGCTAAGCAGCCTCTAAATTAGAGGTCCTAGCTTGCATAGAATAGAAGGTTTATAGTATACACATAGCAGCACCCATGTGCTTTTATTCCATCTTTGAAATGGGAGGAAAGTATATCAATATAAAAAGCTCTGACCTCAGATCATACTTTTCTCACGCTTAGGCAACTAAATCAGTGCTACGTATAGGTCAATTGTCAGATGACTAAAACTTTTTTTAAATAATCCATGATTTCAAGAATCCAAGAGGAGGTTGAAGAAAGCTGTTCCATAAAGTATGACAAAGTAGGAAAAGCCATCCCTGAGAAAGAATCTCTACAGGGTGTATAGGAATGGCTATGACCTGGAAGCGTGGGGATTGATGAAGAGCCCTTCTTTATATTCTCCTGCTGGTTACTTGCCTCACATCTTGCAAGTGGAGAAGTAGCTGGACACTGTTTTCTCAGCTGGCAGGTGTGAACAAGGACAAGGATATCAAGTGGGACTATGGACAGCAAGAGGAGAGGAAGCCTGCAGGTTGCAGATGCCACTTTGTACCAGACTGTAGTTGTGGAATAAGTAAGCTCTTACAAAGCAGTAGAACTAGATCCCACCTTGACAAAAATTAGTACAACAGAGAAGCATTAAAAACAATTTTAGGTAGAAACACAGTCAGGATAAACCTTCTCCACCTTCCCCATCCTGCATTTTTGAAAATACTACTGTTCTGAAAACTCATTTAATATTTTATGAAATGTATATGCTGCCCAACTCCTAGCAAACATTTAAAAGCAAGGAAACAAAAAAAGACAAAAAATAATGATGACATAAATGACAATGGTAACATGGATGGAGCAAATAAAATATTATTTATAATGTAGTATTGATATTGCAATTATATTGTCTTATCATTTCAAGTTTGGCCTTAAGGCCTAATTAGAAAAGAAGAAACTCAGATATAAAAATAGGACAGCTGCTGAGCTTATTCTCTCTGGCAGCCACAACACAAATAGTCCTGGAGTTGCTGAGCCTAGCAGCTGGGCAGAAGAAATGTCCCATAGTAGAACTGCCAGCCAACTGGAGCCCAACAGATCATTGACCTCTGGAGGTCCATCATCTATGTGCCATGGATTGCCCAGATGGGAGGCCTTCTGTTACAAGAAATGGGAAATCTTTACTTGCCGGCCACAATACCTTGGACTGCTGTCAGCCTCTCTTAGCAGCAGATTTCCTATAGACAGAGGCTCCATTGGGAAGACATGTCTTCAAGAAATAAGCAGAGCAAAGACACTGTGGGAATAAGCCAAATGTGAGAAGACTTGGGATAAAACTGGGCTTTGGTTTTGCTTGTAACAAACTGATCAAAGTGCATCAAAGCTGCCTGGTACCATCCTTCCTATTAGCAGAGAATGCTGCATGAGATATGGGTAGACATGCGGCAAGTAGCCTAGTTCATTCATTTGCTAGCTTATTACAAAGCAAGATGAAAGTACACAAGCAGTGATTGGGCCATTTAGAAGCCCCCAATGAATGATGATGTTGACTGGCAAGTACCTGGTTAGAAAAAGTTTTCTTTTAAATGTAGTTTAATCAAAACATTATTCATATACACTAATATAATTCAGAACTAGAACTGATCTGATAGTTCAGAATGAAAGGTTGAAAAAAAATTGTGATAAGAACTTAAGAATTCACAATAAGAATTGTGAAAATGGGTTCTCCATTACTTTATAATGTCAGGACTGGATATTGGGGAAAAGATTTGGAGGAACAGGAAAGAAATATAAGAAACAATATAAAAGATAACTGTAGGAAGAGAAGTATAAGTCCTGTATGTAAAACTATTAAAATATATTGATCTCAGAACACAATGAATGGAAAGTGGGAGTAAGGAAAATGAGTGCAGAAATAAAGTGTGACAAAGTGCTACAGAAATGAGTGGAATGAATGAGAAGTGTAAAAAGAGGATGATTGGTAGAACAACAGCAATAGCATTTAGACTTATACCACCCCACAGTGCTTTACAGCACTCTCCAGTTTACAATGTTGAAGTATTGTTTGCATATTGCCCCCAACAATCTGAGTCCTCATTTTACTCCCCTCGGAAGGATGGAAGGCTGAGTCAACCTTGAGCCCCATCAGAATTGAACTCCAGGTTGTGAATAGAGCTTTGCCTGCAATACTGTACATTAACCACTGTGCGGCCAGGGCTATATTACAATAATGTGCAAGAGGCTATAAATGAGAAAAATATGCATTAGATGAGTACTACAGAAATAAGATGAGAACTGTGTGTGTATACATGTATCTTATGTGTATGCATATGTACGTGTGTATGTGTGTGTGTGTAGCATATATAATATAGTATATAAACAATGGATTCACTTATGGACTGATTATACAATTTGGATAACATTCACTATGGGTGAAGATAGAATCTGTATTTGGATCTGACAATTTGAAGAATGTCATTATTAGTCCACTATACAAAAGAAAATTTAGGTATAGTTTGGTTTAATGGTTAAGGTACCAGATTAGAAAGCAAGAAACCGTGAGTTCAAGTCCAGTCTTAGCCATGAAAGCCAGCTGGGTGCCCTTGGGACAATCACTCTCCCATCCATCTCACCACTCATAGTTGTTGTGGGGAAAATAGTTGGAGAGAAATGTGTTTAATGTGTTCAGCACCTTGAGTTATTTGCAAAAATCATAAAGGTGGAATATAAATAAATAAACAAACAAACAAACAAATAAATAAATAAATAAATAATATTAAGTGTTCCTGGGAAGATATTTGGAATAATTATGATAGGAAGGAAGGATACAAGAGATCACAAGGGGGGAAAAGGGAAGTGAGGTGCTTGTCAAAGAAAATGGAATGTGTAATTGCAAGTTATTCATAAATAGCAAAAAAATCTTAGAGCAAGTAGATAATTCTGTATATCTTAGTACATTTACTAAAGATGAGGAAATGGATGGAAAAAATGAGATATTCAAATGCTGATAGAATGTAATAAATAGTGTGTGGTGGAATTAATGTTTGTTTTAGCATATGTGCTGCTAAAGCAAGCACAAATTAATGTTTGTTGAAAGAAGTGAAAATGACTGTTATAAGAACAGTCTTGTCCATTTTTTTATAGCAATGAGATAGAAATGTCATGAAAAGCATACAAGTTAACTTGAAAGCAGTCAGATTAGGATATTTAAGAAGTGAGTGCTAGTTTGGAATCAATTATTAACCAATCCATCATCCTTCACTTAGAGACAAATAACCTACTCTCCAATAAACAATTTGGTTTCAGGAAAAACTATCCTGTAATCTGCAACTCTTACACTGCAAAAACATATGGACGACACAACTCGACCAGGGCAAAACAATAGACGCAATCTACATAGACTTCTGTAAAGCCTTTGATTCAGTGGTACACGACAAACTACTCCTAAAAATAAAATCCTATGGTATCTCTGGACAACTGAATAACTGGATAGAAGCATTCCTGTCAAACAGACAACAAATGGTCAAAATCGGGAGCGTCCTATCAAATCCAGTACCTGTCAATAGTGGTGTTCCCAAGGCAGTGTTCTAGGACCAACTCTCTTCATACTCTACATAAACGACCTCTGTGATCATATTAAGAGCAATTGCGTTCTCTTCGCTGATGATGTAAAGCTGTTCAATACCACAGACAATACTGCTACCCTACAAAAAGATCTTGACTATGTATCCGAATGGTCAAACAAATGGCAACTTCAAATCTCAACAAATAAATGCTCTGTCTTACATATTGGCAAAAAAATCAGAAAATAAAATACAAGCTGAATAGTCAAGATCTTGTTGATGACCCAAGCTCTGTAAAGGACCTTGGAATACTCATCTCTAATGATCTAAGTGCTAGAGCACACTGCAACTACATAGCCAAAAAGGCATTAAGAGTTGTTAACCTAATCCTACGTAGCTTTTTCTCTGGTAATATCACACTACTAACCAGAGCATACAAAACATTTGCTAGACCAATACTCGAATACAGTTCATCAGTCTGGAACCCACACTACGTATCTGATATTAGCACAATTGAGAAAGTCCAGAAATATTTCACAAGAAGAGTTCTCCACTCCTCTACTCGCTGTAGAATACCTTATGCCACCAGACTTGAAATTCTAGAACTAGAAAACCTTGAATTACGCCGTCTTCGGTCTGACTTAAGCATGGTATACAAAATCATACATTGCAATGTCCTACCTGTCAATGAATACTTCAGCTTCAACCATAACAACACAAGAGCACACAATAGATACAAACTCAAAGTAAACCGCACCAAACTTGATTGCAGGAAATACGACTTCAGCAATAGAGTGGTCAATGTCTGGAATACTCTACCCGACTCTGTAGTTTCTTCCCCAAACCCCAAAAACTTTAACCTTAGACTGTCTACTATTGACCTCACCCCTTTCCTAAGAGGTCTGTAGGGGCGTGCATAAGCGCACCAACGTGCCTACCGTCCCTGTCCTATTGTTTCTCTTATTCTTTTATTTTTCTTATATGTAACCATTTCATGTATTCACAACTATGTATACATTTATACTTATTATCTTGTAAACAATTGGCAAATCAAATAAATAAATAAATAAAATAAAACAATTAGAAAAGATAAGAGTCAAGGAATACATACTTAATAAATGAAATTTTACTTCCAAAGTGAATGACTGATATTAAAGAATAATGCTACAAAATAAATATATCAAGGAGGAGTGAATGGATGAAGACGAAAGGGGAAAAAAACGTCTAACTTAGATGGATGTTGCTGCTGAGATTCTCAGAAGTACAGTACATTAAGGTCATAGAAGCAATGACGGTTCTCAAAGATAGGAAGTTTAGAGCGGGATAGTTGATGCCAATATAAATTAGTCTTAGGTGTTCCTTTTTCTTACCTCATGCTGTTATTTCTTCACTATTTATTGCACCATTTCAGTATTGCAAAATATATGGTGATGGTCATCTCAAAAGAAAATAGTCTAGTGGGTAAACTTGTATCCTTTTATGTGAATTCAAACATCAGAAACATAAGTTGGTTTGTTTAGGTAGCCAAGTTTTATTAACTGTTCTTTCTAGCAGTGAATGCAATATTTATCTATCATCTGTTTTTCAGTCCATTTTTAGCAAAAGACTTCAGGGTTGTAAAATAGAATCTTCTCAAAGATAAAGATGGTCACTATCATAATTGCTGTTGCAACTGAAGGAGTACTATGCAGCTGATTTTTTTTAATGATTGTGATTGTCTGTTATATTCACATGATTTGGAAAAGCTATAGATACTGACAGCCTATTTAATCTAATATACATTTTAATAACTATGTAATTTTACTAACTGTGCCATAGAAAATAATATGGAAACATATCAGATGGTGAAATGGAACTATAATTATTTTAACTTTAATCGAGTCCTAAGGCTGCCACCCAGAAATATATTTTGTCCATATGGAAAAACTTGATATGTGCAACCATATCTTTGGTCTTTTTTTCTCAGATGCAATTTTTCTGCTGTATTAAACCCTATTTCTGATTCTCTTCAGTTTTTCTTGCTTGAAACCAAAACCCTACAAATAGCCTAAGATGAAATTACCACACAATTGTTTAGATATATGATTATTATGTTTTATTATTGTAAATCAAGCTGTTATAAACAGAACAATTTTCTAACCTGGATCAAGCAATATACTGTGAGCAATTTGCTTCCTTTTTTACTGGCATATAAAACGGCTTTGTTCTGTTCCTCACACAATTACAGTAAGACATTCTGCTAAACAAGTCAGCATGAAAACCAAATTAAGTCCTTTCAAAAGTAATAAATCAGTGCCTGATTTCACAGAACATTGTATGACTTTTCCACTTAGACAAAGGGATAGATTTCAAACAGATAATCCCCAACATAACTCAGATTTGAATTCCTGAATTACATATCAATATACTCCCTTTTCAAAGAAAGCTGCTGCCTTTTTCATCATGGTGTATTTACTTTTTATCAGATTGTTAGAAATTGGATTTTTAAACAAAGATGTGATATTTTGGCAATTTCAGTATAGCAGGATCCAATCTGGGTCAGTCACTGGGTCCCAATGGCTAACCAAGGTTGGATCCTGCAATATTATCCTGGGGCACAAATATTTGCCTTCATTCATGAATTTCATTGTAATTATGCATCCCCTCAAATATTTCCAACATAAAATGGCAGCTTCTCTATTCATTTGAATTTCACGAATTTTCTAAAATAGTACTTTTTTAAAAGAGCTTGATTTTTTTTTTAGGTATTCAAGATTAGGCATAATAAGAAAACTAAATATTGTCCCTTATTTTGAAATATCAGCAGCTTGAGAAATTGAGAGCAATTAAACAAAAAAGGTTCTTTGTTATATTTTCTAACCCAAACAAATCACAGTGGAGTTATACAGCTATCCTGTTTCTCCTATTCTTCTGTTGCTGCCTTTATATTAAAATAAATATCCTTTCTTATTTTGTACTCTACACATTCTAAACTGCATGGGCCTGAACAGAGTCCTCCTTAGAAAGACAATGTTTTTAAAAGCTTTCTCCTGGAGAAGATAAATTTCATTTCGTCCTGTCTAAATTTATTATTTATTTTATTGAGCCTGTCCATCTATCCAACAGAGCTCTGGAAGCAAACAAGAGTACATACAAAAATCTTCTATGGGGTTTGGTGAAAGAAGACATCTCAGAACATGCAGTGGCTTAAATGACCTCTGGATAGAAATCTTTCACTTGGGAAGATTGCCAAATCCAATTTCCACAGAACTTAGACAGAGACCTAGGAAGTTTAGAGAACCTAGAAAGAGACCTTTTAGGCGTGTGTTGTTCTTTATGAAAAACACAGCCTTCTGTTATAGTATCCTGGTCCAAGAGCTGCAAATCCAAAACAATTTTATACAGATCCTATCAAATTCTGTACCTGTCAACAGTGGTGTCCCCCAAGGCAGTGTTCTAGGACCAACTCTCTTCATATTCTACATAAATGACCTCTGTGATCATATTAAGAGCAACTGCGTTCTCTTTGCTGACAATGTAAAGCTATTCAACACCACCGACAATACTGCTACCCTTCAAAAAGACCTTGACTATGTATCAGAATGGTCAAACAAATGGCAACTTCAAATCTCAACAAATAAATACTCTGTCTTACATATTGGCAAAAAAAAATCAGAAAAAAAAATACAAGCTGAATAGTCAAGACCTTGTTGAGGATCCAAACTCTGTCAAGGATCTTGGAGTACTCATCTCTAATGATCTAAGTGCTAGAGCCCACTGTAGCTATATAGCCAAAAAGGCATTAAGAGTTGTTAACCTAATCTTATGTAGCTTTTTCTCTGGTAATATTACACTAATAACTAGAGCATACAAAACATTTGCTAGACCAATACTCGAATACAGCTCACCAGTCTGGAACCCACATTATGTATCTGATATTAACACGTTGAGAAAGTCCAGAAATATTTCACAAGAAGAGTTCTCCACTCTCCTACTCGTTGCAGAATACCTTATGCCACCAGACTTGAAATTCTAGACCTAGAAAACCTAGAACTACTCCGCCTTCGGTCCGATCTAAGTATAGTATATAAAATCATACATTGCAATGTCCTACCTGTCAATGAATACTTCAGCTTCAACCATAACAATACAAGAGCAAACAATAGATACAAACTCAAGGTTAATCGCACCAAACTTGATTGCAGGAAATACAACTTCATTTGGGAAGAACTATGTCAATGTCTGGAACACTCTACCTGACTCTGTGGTTTCTTCCCCAAATCCCAAAAACTTTAGCCTTAGACTGTCTACTATTGACCTCACCCCTTTCCTAAGTGGTCTGTAGGGGGCATGCATAAGCGCACCAATGTGCCTACTGTCCCTGTCCTATTGTTTCTTTTATTTTTCTTATATGTATCCATGTATTCATAACTATGTTTTTACTTATACCTATTATCTTGTAAGCAATTGACAAACCAAATAAAATAAATAAAATAAATAAATAAATAATCCAAACTTCCTCCTTTCCTTGGAGAGGTTCTAATACCTTTTAGTCTCTTAACATAACAAATTCTGGTCATTTGATCATTTTTTGTTGCCCTTCTCTAAACTTGTTTCAATTTATCATATATCTTTTTAAAGAAAGGGCATGGTACTTCTGAGGAAAGCAAAACAAAGTGGAATGATAAAACTTTATTTCTATGATATCTAGCATACAAATGTGATAAATATTCTTTCCATATCATTATCCTTCATCAGGTTGATGTAAGAGTTGGATGCAAAGAAAAAAATTAGACCAAAAATATACTAGTTGATTTTGGAGCCATAGATATTTATTCGCTAAACTTCAGCTAATACTGAAGATGACCCAAGAAATTTGATATGTTTATAACAAGTCTGGAATCCATCATCAAGATTTAGGATGGCATTCAGAAACTTATTAAATGGAATTTCACTTTCTCTAAACCCAGAGGGATACATTTTAAAGCTTTTCCTTCAATCTTCAATTTCCTCTAAAGTAAAAAAGAACAATTGATGGACTTTGGAAACTCTAGAGAGCAAGAAACAGACTGTGGATTTGGGGGGGAAAGGGAGAATCAGTAACGGTTGTCTTCCTGGCATTTTTTTCCCAACATGAACGTCCTAGCTCTTGTAAACAGAAACGTTATTCATGGAAAAGTCGGTTTAGATCCCATCCACAAATTGATGCTACAAGCCCTTTAGGATTTGGGGCCAGGTTAGTTACAGGGACATCTCCCCTGTTGTTTCTATCTGATCAGACCGAAAGGGCATTATTATTTTAATGTTGTAAGTTGCTCAGTCCTATATTTAAGATGACCAGCTATATAAATCTATTAAATAAATAAATAGTTCTTCTTTGAGGTATGACTGTTTCTGCTCCTTTTCCTATAATAATTTCAACATCCTTTCTAGGATATATTACCTCTTTTAACCTAGGCTAGCATCCTCGTCAGATTTTCTGCATTCTATATTTTTCCATAATAATCCATGAGAGAAACTAAAGTTTATTTTAGAAAAAGATCAGCAATAACTTGTAATCTATACAGCACTACAAGATTAATAAATCCATTACCAATGTCATTTTACTCTTTATAAGGATTTCATAACCAAGGGGAAAATATCCAGGTCACAACATTTTGTCACTCATGGGAAATGTGGAAATGAGTGAACCATGAGGGGATACAAATCTTTTTTTCAGTCAAGATTTATATGGGGAGAAATTACCTTGTTAGCCAGCTATGACTTGTTTTATTAGCATCATTTACTTCTAAGTAGATTGAGAAATGAAAAAAAGAATGAATTTTCAGTTTTACCATTTTCTTCCTCAGTTCATATCCATCATGAATGGAAGCAATCAGTCACACTTCCACAATACACATGACTTTCAAAAGCGAGACCAATTTTGGAGATCTTTCTCTCTGTGTCTCTCTTTGACAATTTGACATAAGCAGCCCAGGCTTTGTATACTGTATAATGTAAATTTGACATATTATTAGTTGTGGGGTTTGTGTGTGTGTGCATTTTCTTGTTTATACTGAAATGTTTCTTACAGACAGTTACTTTAAGATTCTAGTGCATCTCAACAGGTTATTTCTCCATTATTGGCTTTGTTATTTCTACATTACTGGCTTTGTTTTGCTACTAAAGAAAGTTGACTAACTTTAATATTGCAAGACTAACATAGTAAGGCAGAAAAACATTTTTTATTTTAATGTGCTGAAGTTTCTGATAAATGTAATACATCCTAAAGTATTAATTTGCTAGACTAGATCCAAGTTAAGCTTGAGTTTATTTTTGACTCAGAGGTTGGAATTTGCTAAATGATTTTCATGCAACCATTTTATACAAAGAGCATTTAAGCATGTAACCACCATGCTTAAATAATTGTGTGTTTTATATAATGTTCCCATCCTAAATATACACATTTTCTCTATAACATCTGCAGTGACGATTTAATGATCTTAACTTTGAAGAAAATAAAATATATGATTAGATCAAAGTTGGCATGTGGCATCAGACTGTATTTGTGGATATTCTCATTGAACCGATGTATTCTAAACAGATTCCCTTGAACTGGGATGCTACAGAATCACATAATTTCTTTGGTAGCAATGTGCCATTGCTTTATTCTGGGACATTTTTTTTTCAATTTCCTAGTTCAGCCTGCAGCCCTCAGATTTCTTGAAGGGCTTCCATCTAAGTATTATTTTATTCATTTATTTATTTATTTATTTATTTGTTTATTTATTTTGATTTGTCATTCGCTTACAAGATAATAGGGATAAGTATATACATAGTTATGAATATATGAAATGGGTACATATAAGAAAAATAAAAGAAACAGTAGGACAGGGACGGTAGGCACGTTGGTGCGCTTATGCATGCCCCCTACCGACCTCTTAGGAAAGGGGTGAGGTCAATAGTAGACAGTCTAAGGTTAAAGTTTTTGGGGTTTGGGGAAGAAACCATAGAGTCAGGTAGAGTATTCCAGACATTAACCACTCTGTTGCTGAAGTTGTATTTCCTGCAATCAAGTTTGGTGCGGTTAACCTTGAGTTTGTATCTATTGTGTGCTCTTGTGTTGTTATGAAGCTGAAATATTCATTGACAGGTAAGTCACTGTAATGTATGATTTTATATACCACACTTAGATCAGACCGAAGACTGCGTAATTCAAGGTTTTCTAGGTCTAGAATTTCAAGTCTGGTGGCATAATGTATTCTACAACAAGTAGAGGAGTGGAGAACTCTTCTTGTGAAATATTTCTGGACTTTCTCAATTGCGCTATTATCAGATACATAATGTGGGTTCCAGACTGATGAGCTGTGTTTGAGTATTGGTCTAGCAAATGTTTTGTATGCTCTAGTTAGTAGTGTGATATTACCAGAGAAAAAGCTACATAGGATTAGGTTAACAACTCTTAATGCCTTTTTGGCTATGTAGTTACAGTGGGCTCTAGCACTTAGATCATTAGAGATGAGTATTCCAAGGTCCTTTACAGAGCTTGGATCATCAACAAGGTCTCGACTATTCAGCTTGTATTTTATTTTCTGATTTTTTTTGCCAATATGTAAGACAGAGCATTTATTTGTTGAGATTTGAAGTTGCCATTTGTTTGACCATTCTGATACATAGTCAAGATCTTTTTGAAGGGTAGCAGTATTGTCTGTGGTATTGAACAGCTTTATATCATCAGTGAAGAGAACGCAGTTGCTCTTAATATGATCACAGAGGTCATTTATGTAGAGTATGAAGAGGGATGGTCCTAGAACACTGCCTTGGGGGACACCACTATTGACAGGTACAGAATTTGATGGGACACTCTCAATTTTGACCATTTGTTGTCTGTTTGACAGGAATGCTTCTATCCACTTATGCAGTTGTCCAGAGATACCGTAAGATTTTAGTTTTAGGAGTAGTTTGTCGTGTACCACTGAATCAAAGGCTTTGCAGAAGTCTATGTAGATTGCGTCTGTTGTTTTGCCCTGATCGAGTTGTGTAGTCCATATGTTTTTGCAGTGTAAGAGTTGCAGATTACAGGATAGTTTTTTTTCTGAAACTAAATTGTTTATTGGAGAGTAGGTTGTTCATCTCTAAGTGGAGGATGATGGATTGGTTAATAATTGATTCCATGACTTTTACAGGTAACGCAGCATAAGGAGATTGGTCTGTAATTTTCAACTAGGCTGGGGTCTCCCTTTTTGAAGATGGGGATGACCGTGGCTTGTGACCATAGGTTAGGCAAGGAGGTGGTCCTGAAAGATTTTTCAAAGATTATGCTTAGAGGTTCTGCTATGGCAGTGGATAGCTTTTTTTAAGAAGTAGGCACATATTAATTAGGTCAGGGCCTGAATCTTTTTCAAGATCAGCCAAGGTCAATTGTAGTGCCCCAAATCCACAGATGGACCAAATAGACCAAATAAGGCTACAAAGGATCATTCTGAAGAAAAAAAAATAGAAAGTTCATTTCTACTCCTGGTGATGACAAATGCAGGAACCAGGGTCCATCAATGAATTACAACCAGGATTTCTGTGTAATCAGATTTGAAATTTTCCCTTTCAAAGTAATGGATGTAGAAGTTTACATAGAATGCAAGGCCTCTACAGTTGAGTCACATCATTGATTTTGTACTGATGAGACATCAGATGGATTTCCTATTATATATCCAAAGGCTGAACATCTGTCTTACCAGAAAGCTTGTTCAGCCTCAGCCAAAAGCTCTCATATGCAGGGACACATGTCATAATTTGAGGCTACTGAACTGAAGCTATGCGGGAGGAGAGACAAGCCACTAGGGAATTATTTAACATAGTAGAGATTTGTTTTACACAGAAAGGACACTGAGGAGAATTTCCCACTTTCAGCTTCATTTGTGGCTACCCCTTTATTATTTTTTTTATATTTTTCAAGGTTGTTAGTGAATATCCAGTGAAGCTGAGAAAGTATGGCCCAGTCACACAGTGAATTTCCACTGCTGTGTAAAGAATAGCTTTCTTTGACCTGGTCTGTACTAATTTCTCTCCACAGAGAAAAGAAAGCATTTATTTGGATAGCCATAAAAATTCACAGGGTAATTTGGGGCCAGTCACTTTCTCTCAGCCCAGCCTACCTCTAAGGCTGTTGTCAGAAAATGCTGGAGGAAAGATCACTGTATATATACTGTCATGAGCTTCTGACAAAAATGTGGGAGAGTAACCTAGCAAATGAATCAACTGTAGTGGCTTAACATGGAGACTGAATAATTCAGGGAGAGGAGGTCAAGATATTAAACGTAAAAATCCATGTTAACCTCTACATAGGAGTTGGATGCCTCCAAATAGCAGTTGTTGGGAAGAGTGCATCTTCACCTCCTGCTAACAAACAGCTTTAAGAAACAAAATACTGGACTAAAATGGGCCTTGGCTTGATGTAGCAGAGCTACATATTGGTTATTGTTATCGTTGATTGATTTAGGATGCCTGTGATCTCATACTGCTAGTTGATTATCTTGGCTTGCCTGAATTGGTTTGTAATATAGACTCACTGGAGATGGCTCTACTACAGGTTTCAGTAAAGCAAACAGCCGAACAACCTACCCACTCTAATGTTTTTATTTTAGTAGTTAAAAATAGAAAAATTCATGATGGTGGTGATGAAATGGGATTATTTGTGGGCGGGGGGAGTCTCTCAAGACTCACTTTATAAAAGTAAAAAGTAAGGGGAGAAAAAGCATAGAAAAAATAAACAGACCCAGAATAACATTGTAGTTGTAGTAAGTAAAATCAAAGGTGAAAAGAGCATAGCAGGATGGATAGCTCATGAGAAAAATGTAGAGTAATGTACATGTAGTACCCATTGATAATTGACAATAGAGTATACATACAGAGACTAATATTTTTAAAGCAAAAATGAATTGCTGATTTAAAAGTGCTTCTTTTACTGACTTTACAAAGCAGCATAGCTGCTCAACAAAAATCCTCAAAATGTAGTTTATAGAACTAATACAAATAATGCAGGAACGTTATTCCTGAAACAATTAATGATTTCAGGTTTCAGAAGCACAAACAGAAGGAGTGGAAATCCATTGCAATCTATGAGCACAACTTAAACTATCTGAAGTTTGCAAATTTAGTAAACAGATAGATTATGCCTGGGGAGATTGTCTAATCTGTGGAATTCTAAAAAAAATACAAGAAAAACTTGTAGGAAGGAAACATTTAATATTTAAGAGAGATTTTGCAATTGTTCTCTTCATAAAAACTGTGGCTGAATAAAAGCAAATGTAAGTTTGGAAGTTTGGTATGCAAACTGTGAGTTGTAAGTAAAAATGAACTATACTATCACTGTGGTAGAAGCTGATATGCGCCCATGCAGGTTTAAAAGTGAAACCTTTAAAAATGTAATAAAGAGGGACAAAGAAATTTTCACTAAAAAAAAGCAAACAATTTGCTAAAAGTGAAAAAAAACAAAGCCATTATTTTGAAAGAGGAATAGGGACGCATTTTGTAGATGACAAAATTGATGAGAATGTGAAACAGGGTTAACTAAATTGAAAGCCGATAGCATAAAAGATGAAATGAGACCAGGAATATGGCCCATGTCACATGCAAATGATAATTCACAATTAAATCAATAAAACTATATCAATGCACTTGGACACTGGACCTGCTCTATCAATTATACAGTATCACAATGCAAATTTATTTAAGTAGTGTTTCAGAGATGGTAAAGTAAATGCATCAGAAATGTAATTAAATACTTATACAGAAAAAAGATCATATCTAATAGAATGATATCTATACCTGTCAAAAACATAATTGGCATGGAGTTTTAGATTTAGATGCTGTGACAACAAACACTGCAGTTGTGACTGGCTGAGGAAGCTGCTGCTGTTGAATAAAAGGTCCAACAGCACAATTCCTGTCATGGAGCATAGAGAGTAGTAAGCTGTTAAAGGTATTAGATGACAATGCATCTTTGTTCAAAGATATCATCTATTCTCAAGCACATCAAACAGTTGCCACATCTAAATTTCACAAAGCACATCCAATACAATATACCTCAACCTTTTCTCAACCTTTCTCAACCTTTTCTTTACCATGGAGCCCCGTTATATAACTTTTGTGGCCACAGACCCCCAAGACTTACATAAGATTTAAATCATAACATCTCTACAAGTTTTTGTGGACTCCCCTGTGACAACATTGGGCTTCCCCAGGGTCCGCAGACCACAGGTTGAAAATCACTTCCATATACCATTCACCAAATGTAGAAACTGAACTAGACCTTACAGAGTTCTTTCATGGGCTACATTTGTGGTTCCAGATGCCAAAAATAATGAAACTATCAGCATAAGTAGTTATTGTAAAAGTTTAATAGTAATTTCAAATGACTTGATATTGTTACAGACTAAGCAACAACCCTTACCTAGAATTAAGAACATTTTGCCAATCTCATTTGGGAATTATATTTCAGCAAAATAGATGTAGCAGAAGCTTATTTACCAAAATAAATGGAAGAAAATTCCAAGATGTTTCTCAGAAAAAAATGGACACAAAATATTATGTTGGTTTTTTTAAAAAAAAAATCTGGTTTTAGAATAGCATTTGTAAAGAGCTACAAGGCTTCCAAACACTCCATCTATAATTATCACCAAAGTAAATGATGGGTCCAAACCTCAAGATGGTAATGTGAAGATTAGTGGATGATATAGGCTACAACAAATAGTTCATTTTTTTAAAAAAAATCTGGTGTTATAAACTGTGGGTCATAAAAGATGCATTGGCTTCCCGTTTATTTCCAGATGCAATTCAAAGTGCTTGTAATCGTCTTTAAAGTCCTAAATGGAATAGGGCCAGGCTATTTGTAGGATTTCCCCTATCCATTCCACCAGGTCAGATAAGGTAAGCACACTGCTGGTAGATTTTTCAGATTGTTTACTCTTCAGTTTAAATAGTACAAACTGCTTCCCTTTGTGTTATTATATAATACCAACATTCCATCTGATATTTTGGCCCCCCAAGGATCAGAGACCAACCATGCCTATGAGTAGATGCTACAAATGGACTCCTTTCCCATGTCATGAATGAAGGCAAATATAGGTGGCCCAGGATAACATTGCATGATCCAGTCTGGGACCAGAAGTTTAGTCAGACTCGTGCTAGAGCCCATCCTCAGGGAACTTCTCTCTCACTAGAATCCTTTGCCATGTAAGGAAGATTGAGAGTAGTGATGGGAGGAAAATTCCCTTCTGAACAAGCATTGGTTGAATGTTTAGCTCCATATCTGGTACTTATGCAGAGTTATTCTCCCCATAAAGAAGTGAGTATGAGGGAGAGGGAGAGAATGATTATTTTAAAAATTGCTAACTCACTGGCCATTGACTGTAGTAATCCAAAAATAAAAAGGATTAACCATTTGGTCCTGTAAATTGTGTGCCTTGAGTTCAGCTTTTCTGAATAGATTCATCGACCAAGTTAGCAGCTTAAATTATGTAATGTGGTTTGCCTAATAAGGTTGCTCCGGGCTATAATTGCTGTTCTAGGATTAGGTGGTTAATCTTTTAAGTGAAGGCACCGAACTCCCCTTCTGAGAGATGAACTAAAGCACCCCAATAAATCATTCGTGGTTTTATGCCTCTCACACTGCACTTAAATCTATGATAACTAAAATCCTGGCTCCATCTTCTATTGTGATCAGTTAAGCCACTAAGTTAGAGATCAGAGATTTAAGTTCAGAAGGAGAATTTATTTATTTATTTGTCTTAATGAGCAGAATGGCAGGTGAAATTTATCCCTTTAACTCAAAGGCTCTGTTTATGACTTGTTTCAATTCATTTCTCGGGGACACTAATTTTCTGTCAAGACAGAGAATTACCACAAAGTTCTGGTTCCTGAATATATTTGGGTACTCAGATACTTAGCTGATAACAATGAGTTCATGATAGTTTTACTGATAGAAACAAATCCATCAAGCAGTGTTTTAGGGCTCTATGAGTTTATGGGCCATCCAATTAGAGTGAATTAACAAAACAGTAAGGGAGGCACAAATAAATAATAGAAGGTGCTTCTGGAAAGTATAATTACATTTTCACATATTATTTAGTTTAGTTTGGAGGTGACAATGCCATTCATATTCTGCTTATTGATCCAAAATTTTGCAATGCATCTCATGAATACCTAAATAAGTCACTAATTGCATTTTTTTTGCACAAAAATGAATATGAATGTTGGTGCGAGAGAGTAAAATCAACCCTCATACTAATTTTACTTGCTTTTTTCACTTGTTAAGCTATCATACAATAAAAATATTACTATAGGTAGTCCTCAACTTAGAAACCATTCATTTAGTGACCAAAAGTACAATGGCATTGAGAATGTGACTATCCTTGCAGCATCCCTATGGTCATGTGATCAAAATTGGCATCAGATGTGTATTTACAATAGTTGCACTATTCCAGGGTCACATGATCACATGATTTACGACCTTCCCAGCTGGCTTCCTCTTTTCCCATTTTAAGTTCCTGGTATACTATTTAAATAAGCATTGCTCTGAATGTTACAGTTTATACAATTAGCAAAGTTCCTGTTGAGGCTTCCAAACTAGGTAAATGGTCAAGATAAAGGGTCAAGTCAGGAGTCCCTAACCTTGGCAATTGTGAGACTTCAGCTCCCAGAATTCCTCAACCAACCCTGCTGGTGTTGAGTTGAAGTCCACAAGTCTTAAAATTGCCAAAGTTGGGGATCTCTGAACTAGATAACAAATGAATTGGTGGAGGACAATTCCAAACCTTTAGCATTTTGAGTAGAATAGAATAGAATAGAATAGAATAGAATAGAATAGAATAGAATAGAATAGAATAGAATAGAATAGAATAGAATAGAATAGAATAGAATAGAATAGAATTCTTTATTGGCCAAGTGATTGGACACACAAGGAATTTGTCTTGGTGCAAATGTACTAAAATGCCTTTATGTGGAAAATGCAATGGGATGAAAGGGAAAGTATTTTGAAATACTGATTGGGATTAGCATGAGACATCTAATAAGGCGGGGTTCTCAAACTTGCAGCCCATGAGATGGATGCATCACATGCTGGCCCTGCCCCCGCCCAGTTTAGCAAAGGGGGGGAAACTCCCGATATGTCACATGATGCCACTGTGACAACATGAGTTTGACACCCCTGTAATAAGCCAAAGGTATTTTTGTTTTTTCCTTAAAACTACTACACCTAAAAAGTTTGGGACAAGAAATCCAAATAAATTTGTAGCTTTAGAGTTCTATTGCCATTTGGATAAAGCCTGTATTCAAAGCACATGTGGCAATTCAGGACAGACCCTACAGCAGAGGGATTCCTGAAAGCTCAAGAGACTGTACTTTCCTACAATGTCAGTCATTTAAGTTTTAATTTTTTTCCTTTTTGCTACACATGTCATTGCACAAGGCTATAGAATGATACTTATCATTTGAAGAGATTGCCCTTGCCAGTGTTAAACCAACCACTTTTGATTTGTTTGGCACAGGGATAGCCTGTCTGGTGACTCTCAGTAGACTAATACAACCCTCAACAGACTCAACCACAATGGCAAATGATCAGGAACTACAGAAATTATCATATGAAACACCGAGAACCACACAACCTGTTTACCAGAAATCATATTGGTTTATTATGTGACTCTAAACAGTGGTGGAGCAAATGTAAGACAATTTTCAACTGCAAGTACCTAGATGCAGGGAAGCCGTTTTTCTCCTTTTCTGGGAATGATCTTATTGTGACTCATTGTATCCCAGGAAAGCAAATTTGCTGATGAGTTATACTAGTTTTTTTATTTTTTTATTTTTTATTATTTTATTTGGTTTGTCAATTGCTTACAAGATAATAGGTATAAGTCAGGGGTAGTCAACCTTTTTATACCTACTGCTCACTTTTGTATCTCTGTTAGTAGTAACATTTTCTCTAACCGCCCACCGGTTCCACAGTAATGGTGATTTATAAAATAGGGGACAAAACCCCTACCACCCACCATGAAAGCTGGAACACCCACTGGTGGGTGGTAGGGACCAGGTTGACCACCACTGGTATAAGTAAAAGCATAGTTATGAATACATGGATATATATAAGAAAAATAAAAGAAACAATAGGACAGGGATGGTAGGCACGTTAGTGCGCTTATGTTCTCCCCCTACAGACCTGTTAGGAAAGGGGTGAGGTCAATAGTAGAAAGTCTTAAGGTTAAAGTTTTTGGGGTTTGGGGAAGAAACCACAGAGTCAGGTAGAGTATTCCAGACATTGACATAGTTCTTCCCAAAGGAATAAAAATAAGAAGTATATTACATTGCCAACAATTATATATTATATTTGAAGATACCACGATCTAAAAGGGGTTATCTATTGGAAATGCAGACCTGATATTTGTACTAATGCTTGTACAAGTGTACATCTACATACACACAGTACATACACACATACATGATATGAAAGAGAAAATAATATATGTATGGCAAAAAGAATTAAACAAGGCAGAAATTGATAGAAATAATTTCAAGAAGGGCTGGTATGGTTTATTTTGTAACTCCGGCATCTTCCTAGCCGATGAACCTCTGTGAAAGATTAATGTAGTTTGAACTTTTATAGAGGAATATCATTTGTGCACTGTCACATTTAGCACAAATGGTGCTTCAGTCACAGTTCAGTAATATTCTAGCATATTATTTCCAAAGCATTTGAGTTTAGAGAATTATTGAAGGGCATGCTCTACTCATTTGGTAATAAGGCAGAGTGCAGTCATAGTCTCCATACAATTCTAACAAATGGAATCTCTGTTAATTTTGTTGCACGTAGAGGATGTCTATGATAATTATCCAAGGGATATAAACCCAACTCAAGAATATTGAATGTATGGAGATCTTTCCAGAGGGTTTTTAAAAAGAAGGGAGCCACATAGGCATCAAAAATGGAATCTCTCAAAATCAAAGGCTAGAGACCTCCCATAGTCAAAGTTAACCCAAAGTCAAAATAGGTTGATGAGAGACAAAATCTCCTTTACAGTGTAGTGAATGATGCTTTTTTTATCTGGCAGAAACTGGACTCAGAACACATCCATGCATCTGAGGCAGAAGATACAACACATCAGCAGAGAACCTTCAGACCTCCAGATGTTATTGATTTATACTTCCCAGTCACTCCAGCCATCATAGGCCCTGGTGGGGAATGCCAGGAGCTGTATTTCAACAACATCTGGAAGATCAAAGGTTCCCTCATCCATGTTACAATGCACACAAGGTACAAGTTAATTTTTATGCAGCTTTTTTAATTTTGAAGAGTTGTGCCCGGAGTCTATAGCCGATCCAACTTCAACATTCAAAATAAAAAGTCTTGCATTTAGACATTCACTTCCTTTGCCCAAGTCAAAAAGGCAGTCAATTTTGTATTTGAAAATTATTTTTTAAAGACATATTTAGTATATGAGAAGACACATGTTCCTTTGTATTTGTTATATAATAGCATGCACCCACAGATGCATACTCAACATTCTACACTACTTTTTTTCATTATCATATGTATACATTATAGATAGGAACTATACAAATGTGATAATGGAAGGGAAGAAAATACCATACCCTTCCTTGTGTCAGAGGACAGGATAAATTCCCACTGTGCCAACCTATTATCTAAATATGGCAGGTACTTATAAAATTCTTGAGCCAACTATAATTCTTAATCTACTTGCATTTTACCTTTGTCCTTCTGTCCCTTTTGCTTATTAATGTCAATGAAGGCCTTAAGCTAAGCTAATGAAACATAGAATATACTATGCAGAATATATTAGCCTTTGAGCTTTTGCCTTTTTACTTGTAGATATTCATCAAATCTCTCCTTCAAACTGCATTGCTGTGTGGCCACTGACAAGGGCCCTGCAGTAAAATTAGAGCAGTCAATCTTTCACATAGGAAAGCAGGAGAGGACATTTACCCAGCCAAGTTCATCTTCTTCATTCCTCATTTCTATTTTAATTTCTAGCAAAGCCAAAGTCTTTTGATCATCCCGTTCTACAATAAATGCAGTCAGAATCAAGTAAGTACTTCAGCCAATACAGAACTAATAACAGCAGATGCACTTCTGTGTTTCAAAAATCTTTCTTTGATGCCAGAAATGTTTCAGCTCACTCCTGGGGAAGAAGAAAGCTTTCTGACAGTTTGAAAAATTCAAACATTATCTACCCTGATGACACTCCAGATTCTTAATTAAAACAATTAATCTCCAGATGCAACTTTTTTTATTTGTAACATTCATGAATTCCTTTTTTGGGGGGGTCACAGGTAGGGGTGGGATTCTACTGGTTCTGTCCACCTCTGTAGAACCGGTAGTTCTGAAGAGCAGCAGGTTCTGTGTCTGCTGCTGTTTTGGCCCACCTGCCCGCCCGGCCTCTTACCTGACCTTTATTTCCTGCTTTTTCAACTGCAGCTGCTTTGCGCGACACAGCTGCAGTTGAAAAAGCAGGAAAAAAGGGCTTTTCCAACCGCTGCGCACTTGCACGCAGCACTGCTCAGCTGTCCGGGCAGCTCAGCAGGTCATAAATTGCACTTGTACAACTCACACGACTCGCACATACGTGCGTGATGCAGAGTGACATAACTGGTAGTTATACCAGTCGGATCCCATCCTTGGTCACAGGAATATATGAATATGCCACAAATCATCTAACATAACATTAAGTTTTCCTTAAGCAAAGCTAAGTGTTTTTTACTAATAAAGTTGGCTTACCTACCTTGTTTAGTTAAAAAAAATCAATACAACAACAGGTATACATCGAAAGGCTATGAATACATACAGTATGTTCTATCTCGAGGTCAAATACTATATCTATTTTAAGATTAAGCTTTACTGAATGCTTTGGTCCTTGTTCTAAGACACAAACCCATTCTTATTCATTGTTGTCAGCTATTAAGATTCACCTGACAAGAAAAAGCCACCACAAAAGCTATTGAAGCTCTGCTATATTGTTCTAGAGTACCAAGACCTCTTACGCCAAAGAGAATCAAGTTAGGACAAGCTTGAGTTTCTTTCTCACCTCTCTTTTCTTTCTCAGAGATGACCTAGTGTTTACAAAATTGCACTTTCATCCCTCCTTATCTCTTCTGTGCAACTGCTTCAGATCAACTGTTACCAACTGACTCAAACTGCATCTCCCTCCTCACAGAAATGGTATCCTGATGGAAAAGGAAGAAAGGGACTTACCTTGAAAAATAATGCCCTCTTCAGTCTCAATGAGCAGTCCACTTCCATCCAGCAGGCCAGTATATGAAAACTAAAACGCTAAGAATTGTCTGGTTTTTATTGCCTTCTGCATCCTCTATTCTTTCTGTATCAGGTCTTTGAATGTCATGAGGCTGTTGGTGGGGGCTTTTTATTATTATGGAAGTTGTTCTGAGAGCATTCCAGACTTCAATGCTATAAATAATAACTCATTTTAAAAAGAAACAAAAAATCCATAAACTCCAAAATGAAAGAAAAAAATTAAAAATCAATGTTAATGCCTTTTCTTTTCTCCCTTTTAAACTCAGTCTTGTTTCAAACTTCTGCTTTGTGCCAGACCTCTTCGCTTTTTAAATAGCCTGTTTCGGAGCTCTGGGTCAAAGATAATTCTCTCTGGGTCTCTTTTTTTTGCACTAGTATAACTTCAACATCCTAGTTCAATTGAGAGAGTTGACTTCTTTATCTTTTTTTTAAAAAAACTAATATGTTAGTTTGGCTGGTGTGTAGATAATTTTATTTTGTTTTTTTCTAAGTAAATGAAACAGGCAGTTTTAAACATTTTTGCAGGCTTCATCCAAGACCCAGATGGAAAACTGTGAAAGCTAGATTTTGAGGGCACCGAGGCTGACAGCTTCTCAAGCAGGAGGCTTCATCCAACTTGTGTGAAGCTCGTATTTGAACAGAGGTCTCTATTAAGAATCCCAAACTACTTTAATCCATCCAGGAGATCTGTTTCAACCTCTAAAAATAAAGAACATGACAGCTATTTAACAAGGGACAGGGCAGCGTGTAGTTGTCTCTTAGAAACTGCAAGAGAAGCTTTAAAGCATAGAAGAAGGCGGTCACCCAAACAAGAGCTTTAGCCAAGATAAAATCACAAATTATACCTCATCTTATGGAAAGCATAGTAGCCATTTGACTGTGATAAGAAGTGCCACAAGAGTCTGCTCAGCTTTCCTAATCATTGATGGGAAGACCCCTCCCCCAAAAAGGAAGAGAACTGCAGGGAAGGGGCCAAGATGGAGAGAATATAAACACAGGATACCAAGTTTCAGAAGAATTCCATTTCTGATCAAGATAGCCAATAAGCCAGGGGGAAACTGGGGGTGCTCATTTAATGCCATCATTTCTAACACTTTTGAAAGAAACTGGGCAGAGTTATTTAGGGCAGAGTTCCCCAACCTTTTCAGCTTTGCAACCTGGGGAAGGAATGATTCCGTAGGCAGGCATGCACGCCCACCATTTGTGCAAATGGAGCATGCACACACACACTTGCATGCTGCTCACACAATTGGGGATGCACGAACACACACCTCGCCTGCTACTTCTGCAGCCCGGTTCCAAGGCCTGGTAGTTCCAATCCTCTGCTAAGCAAAAGTCCACATAAAGCAACATAAGAGATACAGCCCATAACAATCAGGGGTTGGATTCAAATTTTTAACAACCGGTTATGTGGATGGGGCTTTGGTGGTGGGTGTGGCTTGGTGGTCATGTTATTGGCTGGGTGTGGTCAACTCAATATCACTCACATCGAGGCACACATCTCCTCGCCTGGCCTCTCATGACTGTGGGGATGCTGCAAGTGTGAAAAATGGTCATAAGTCACTTTTTTCAGTGCCATTGTAACTTTGAATGGTCACTCCACACAAGCAAAGTACCAGCAAAGGAGGGAAAAAAACCTCCAGAGAAGTTCCTGAGACAGGAAGTCTAGTCCTGCCAAGAATGTAATAAGGGTTAACAGAGAGGCAGTTTCTGTAAGCAACACCAGAATGTTTCCTTCCTGCCTTCCTTACAGGATTAGGCCAGTAATTTCTCCGAACTGCATAGAATGTTAACAACCAGTTCTAGCGAACAGGTGCAAACTGGTAGAATCCCACCCAGATAACAATATAGAAGGCTGTCCTTAAAATTCTTTTTTTGCCCTGGAAAATAAAGGCAAGACTACGTCTCTTTGTCTAGCCACCTTTCCCTATCCCCACATGCAAGACATTAAGTCATCACCATCATATAAAATGCAAAGTTGTGCCTAGCCTCACTGATTCACAGTCGGCTATACATAAGAGTATTCTGTTATACATCTGCTGTGGTGCACATTTCTGCACTTTTATGAGTTGACTCAGTATTTGTACTGCTGCCTCATAATTGCACTGAAAACATCCCTAGCTGTACCACTCCGTAAATGGTAGCAAAATATTTGATAGCAAAATCAGCAACACCCACCACTTTCCTCTGTGCCTTCTGGCAATATGGAACTTTACTGTCTCCGTAGCACTTTTGTGGGTAGCACTGGCATCCTTTTTTAAAAGAATGTTAAGCACTGAGTAACCACTCTATGGATTAGTAATGATTAGATTTAGTTACAGCTTTCACAAGCACCTAAAAAAATCAAGTTTTATAAGAAGACCACCTTGAGGGATCCTGGTATATTCAGTAAATAGAACCTATCAAGATATAGGAAAAGCACTCATCCAAAAATGAAAATATATTGTGAGGTTGAAACAACAACATTTGAAAAGATGAACTTTTGAGTGTTACAAAATAAGGGCTAGATGCGCCCAGTAAAACATGGTAAAAACAAACTTTTGGGGTACATGTAAATCTACTCAAGTCAGACAGAAAAACAGTACAAAAAGTTGATATTGTGTGTTAACCAGTCTTCCCCAAATTAACGCACCCTCAAGACATGTAGCTAATTCCCAAAATTTTCAGAAATCATCATAGACATGTGGGAATTCTAAGTTCATGTAATTATCTGGACTATTCCCAGCTTAGAGAAAGCTGTCATTACTTCACTGACTTTCTTCAAAAATGACTCCAGCTTTCTTGCACATGATAAATCCCTTTTTATTAATAATCAGATTATCTTTTGCATCCTTTCTGCTGTGGGCCATATTAGTTAATAATTCTGGGAACTGCAGATCCAATAAATCTGGAATCCAATTAGTAAAGATCTATTGGATCCTCTCTATCTTACGGATTTCCACATGCAAGCCAAACACTTGAGGATGGCTGGAAAGAGATGCTAGGATTTTGGTTTCACTGAATGTTTTTGAATGTTGTTTTTTTTTTTGAATGAATGAATGAATGTTTGCATGAATGTTTTTCCCATGAGTTGAGTCCTTATGTTATTCCCATGCTTTTTCTCTTGCTGAAAAAACTGGACAGCTAATGTAAAAATGGAAATATTACCTATTGCAAATGATTTGTTCTACTGTATTTCCAAATTGAAAAAGTAAAGGCATATTGCAACAAAGATGAAATTTAGACAGGAACAAGTTCACATAGTTGATCTAATCTTAGCATATTATATAACACTTTCAACATTAGTCAGAGTATGTCCTTTCATATTAAAGTATATACACTAACTCAATTTTAAAAGAATTCTCCTGTAGCCGTCTTTTTGCACTTTCATTGATGAAATGATTATTTTTGAAAATCAAAATCTTATCTAGTTCTCTCTACTTGCAACAAACCTGTTCAGAGGGATAACAGATGCAGTGTTAATGTTGTTGAACCAGATCTCTACACTATGTGACGTTCCTAATCTCTTACACGAAGATCAATTTTATTAGCAAATAGCCACTTAATTCTTAAAAGCCTTTGTAAGCAAGATTATTGGAGCTAAGTGTCATGCATTTTTGGAGTGTTGATAATTGCTTATACATGAGGTTTTTTTTTTCCCCATTGGATTTATTTTATGCTTCAGCTTTGATGTTTGAAGTCACTTGCTCAATTACTATAAACACTCTTCTTCATTGATAGACACGAATGGAACCCTCTATATCAGGATATAACATTGAGCATAAATGTTGGAAGCAAACAGGAAGATAACAGATTCTTCGTGCTTTATGAAGTTCTCAATAGCTTCTAATGTGACCCTTGCAGCGAGTCAAGGAACTTCTGGCACTCCAGAAACTGGCTGTGATTTTGATACTGGTAAACAAGTAAAGAAAACCAGAAAAGTTATAAGGGATGGGAATCTCCGAGAGATAGATTGACTTTCCCCAAATGTGTGCTTTCCAGATGTGTTGTGCTACAAGTCCCACAATTTCCTACTCTGGTCATCCTATCTGAAAATCTTGGTGATTTTGTCTGAGATGGAACATTGTTCCATATGAAATAGGTGGATTTTCAAAAAAGAGAACCATTATTCATTGCGTCTATGATAATAAAGGCGCCATATAGGAAAAGTATCCATGTTAAGAATCTCCTGTGCCATCCTTCAAAATGGATAGTCCACACACAGCAATATAAACAGTGGCTATGCATGTTCCATATAAACCAAACCTGCATAACCAAGTCTTATAAAGAATGTAGAATGGCTAGTATTTATGAAATCTAAACATGCAACCTTCCTCTTCAGATGTAACAGGCTTTTGATAGGTCCTGTGGTCCTGATCTGTTTAACAAGGAGAGACAAGAAGCAATCAGTTAGGCCAGTTCAGCATGGTAGCTGCTTACATTCTGAGTTAGTTTAACACTATCAAGCCCAGCTGAAAAACATTTATTCTGATCCACTATTTCATAGCCAGAAGGAAAGCCAAAACATTTTCAAAAGCCATAAAAACAGGTCTCACAACATTTGATGCAAGACATTTGGCCAAAAGTAACTATTTATGGAAATAAAGCATTATGCTGGTAGGTCTAAAGTTTCACGAATCATAAAATTAAGAACAATGATGCATAAAAATAAAACATAACAAAATCTGGTCTTATTACCTCTTGAGGATGAATCGGTTTCAAGAAGTATTTTGAAGTGAGATGGAGAGAAAGCTATTTTAAAAAATTAAGGCAGATGGAATTGGATCTCACTCATTTCAATGTTTTACTGATTTATAGTCAAAGACTATGGAAGGCAATTGAATGATGGTTCCTATCAAGTTTCTATGCTTCCAAATTTATTATTTCACTTTTTGGAATCTTGGTAAATCTTGATTTTTTTTTTAAAAAAAATAGCAAAAAGATAATCAAAGCAGCATCTACAAAGAGTACCTTGGCTTTCATGGAAAAAAATTCTCAAATTCAAACTTCTGTCTGAATACTGGGACAATGGCTGATAGTCTGGGTCACTAATACTGAACCAGGTGAGTTAGAAATTAAGTTGAAGTGAGACTGTTGTCCTTTTATCAAAATCAAATTAATAAATATTGAAACAATTTAAAAGTTTAATGGAAAAGTACTCTTCAGGATTATCTTAGGTACAATAAAGGAATTCATCTGACTTCCTTAGGCAAAGAATTGAGCTGCTTTTATTGAAAAGACCCTGTCCTGAATGTCCATCATCACTAAGAGCCTGCAGGGATGGGGTTGGAGCAATGTAAAGCAAGTAAAAATGCTGGAATGTCCACCAGGGTTTTGTCTAACTCAGGGGTGTCCAACCTTGGCAACTTTAAGCCTGGAGGACTTCAACTCCCAGAATTCCCCAGCCAGCAAAGCTGGCTGGGGAATTCTGGGAGTTGAAGTCCTCCAGGCTTAAAGTTGCCAAGGTTGGACACCCCTAGTCTAACTCATCACAGAGCAGTAGCAAATCTCTTACTTTATCTTTACAAGATCAGAAATACAGGTTTCTTATCATATACTAGGTCCCTTAGTGACCAAACTGAATTATATACAATTATATTCTGACCGCATCTATCCAGCTACTGCTTATGGCAACTCCCACAGAAAGAATGTGGAGTTATGCAAAAGCAAAGCTTGATTTTGTAACATCCCATTCATTTTACACTCTACATTAGTTCTTTATAGCATATGCCCTTTCCCGCCCATTTTCCTGTCCCCTTTACTCCACGATAAATCCAAATAAAGGATATTCTGATATTTTATTCTCCTCAAAAATGTGTCAACTATGTCGGCCTAGATGTATTACATTTTGAAATGAATTATATTTTGCTATTGTTAAACATTGCTAAAAGCTGACAAATCTTTCTGATCATTTTCCCCTCAGTCAGAAAATTAAAGTCAAATAAATATTGCAGGATGTTTCTGCTGAACTGAACTTTAATCCACAAAAACATCTGTTAATAGAGATGTTTAAGACCTCACAAGATTGTTGTTTTTGCTGCAACTAATTCAGCTACTCTTATACAAAAGTTGTTAAAATAACAATCTACTATTTACATTACAATGTAAATAGTCTACATTAGAGATTACATGAATCAAAGTAATCTACATATTACAAAAGACCAAGGTAAATGAACAATTCTCACCTAAGTATGAGGCCAGCATTTGCAATCAACATCTTTTAATATTCAATCTTCCCAATACTATCTCTGTTCTGCCATCTGGTGTTGATTTGAGAGAACAGCACCACATTTTAAAACGTTTAAACAGAAAGCAAACACTTCAAAAGTCCTTTTTTAAAAAGCTTTGGAACCCATCCACTTTGTATATAATAAAATAAATATGAAGACTCTACCTGAGCTATAACAAGTAACAATGGTTTTAGCCCACATATACTACACATACATTCATTTTACTCTGCAAATGAAGTTGTGACTTTAAAATTAACACTAGGACAAAATTTACATGTCAACATGATTTCACACACTAATAGCTAACTGATATTAGCTAACTACTAAGTGCAGTTTTGGCTTCAAATAATACTGAAGGAAAAGTATCCAATATAATTACAGCCACACAGGAAGGAAGTAAACGTACATTCATACATTAAGTCATCCTAGTAATTACACTGAAACCATACATAGCCATGTTGTATTACTTTATGCATTTTGCTATATTTGGGTTTGAATTATGATTTTTGGATTTTATTGCTGTTCATCTGATAATAGCAACCCACATCTGGCTTTTAAACTATTCCGTAGACCAAAATGTGGGAGAACTTCCATCAGATTGTTTTCCACAAACTTCAGGAAAGGGAAAATAGAAATTCAGTTAAGACCTTGAATTGAGCAAGAGAATACATTCTCATGTGCATTGGAAAGAAGACACTGGAGATCCAATCACTAAAAAGGAAAAGAAATACTCTAAAAAATGAATCTCTTTGCTCAACAGCAGTGGGAACGCTCTCTACTAATCAATCACAATGTGTTCTTACAGTCAAAAGATCTAAAGATGGAGATACTGTATGACCAATCTGAGAGCAGAAACAGGCATTTAAGAACAATTTGTAACACGTCTTGGAGAATTTCTATACACGTCCAGTAATTTTCATTCTTAAATATCCAGGAAACAGTATTTCTAAAGAACAATGAAGGGTCACAAAAATTAAATGTTCTGTTTATTAAAAACAGAAACCAAAAAGAAAGAAAAATTAATGTTTCAGAATTTTCTACCCTTCACCATGGTGGTGGTGATATGTTCTCTCCATAATGAAAAGCCAGTATTGAAAAAACCAGCAAGAATAAAATTATCCTATACGTAGTTACAGTATTTTACTACGAGCTTAGTAGCATTTCATTTGAACAGAAATGCATAGAATTGTGTTGTTTGCATGACTGTTTGTCCCCGTGTTCTGTCCTGATGAGAAAACACTTCTTACAAAGAACCATATTTTGCTTCAGCAGTTCAGTTCACCTGTGAAATTAATATAATGGCTCTATAATATAGACAGCAACTTGCTTCAGTTGGCTCAGCAATATATAAAATGCACAACTGTCTGCCAATATCTGGAGATTTTAGTGATATTCTTTATGTAAAATTTCATTTAACATGCACTGTCCACATTTGAAGGGCTCTGCAATCATACCTATATCTAGAAATTAGATCAATCTTTGCATTTCAGATAAGATGTATAGCAGTTCTTTTTTTCTTCTGCTGGAGACGATACAAATGATTCCTCCAAAGAGGAAACATCCCATTGTTGCATAAGATTTAATAGACTAGTCCAAAATATTTCAAGATTACAACACTGTTCTCACCAAAATGACTTGTTCCAGCTTTATCAAAATGGGACCAGCTTTGAAATAATAGAAGAATTTAATCTTGGTACATTTGGAATAGTCAGTTTCAAGGTCAGATTTCTGCCATTAAATCAGAATAACTATTCTTACATCAAGACACTTCCAGCAAGGACAGAATAGGGCATTTTGAGGTTGAAACACTCCATATTCTCAGTTTCTGCTAACAATAAAAAGAGCAGCATAATTTTATTCATGGTCAAAGTAGCTTAAATTTTGCTTTCCTGAAAAAAATATCTGCTCTTTTTATTTTTATGAGTAACCAGTGTACATTCACAATGTAACTGCACCTACAAAAAATCCTCCTCTGCCGATTCAAACATCATCTTATGAATTCTGAACTTCATGCTTCAAAAATCCTTATAAGAATAGAAGGATGCCAGTTCATTATATTACACTTTTATTTTACAGTTTTTCAAAATCTGTTTTACAGATACATTAACTGGGACAGCTGCAATACTGACCAAAAAAAGCATACCTACAAACCAAATACACATTTTAATATTTACTAGTATAGAATCACTAATATTCAAAAAGATGTGTCATGTAGTAAAGAAGGTGTGCGGCAATGCAAAATGTAGAGAAAAGGTGTTAAAATGAAAAGTAAACATTGCATCCATGGTTACACAGCAGAGATCTTTGCAAACACATTTGGTATTGTAACATTCTAGACAGCAATATGCTTTGTAATACATATTGATTATAATACATGCCTTAGAAAGCCTGTATTCTGTGTGTGTAAACTTTAACCAAATAAACTAGATATAATAAAACAGAAAATAATCTGAAAGAAAGTTCTTCATCTTAAAAGGACACTGCATTCAGGTGCATTTTAAATTATTTTTGGAATATTCCTTTTCTCTTGCACATTATTTTCATTTATGTAAGAATTTCATGATGCTACTTAATTGCTGCGATTGTGCAAGAAATATATGGTCTTCCAAAGGATAAAACTTTGCCTCAAAAAAAAAAGTCCATATCTTAACAACTGTAGCACAAAATGATTTGCAAAGGACTTAATTTTGAACAGCACTGCAATTTCTCAGCTATACTCCTGTGGTGCAAAGTAGCAGTTGTTCTAACAAACTGACAAAAATCTCAGCCAAAATTTCAATAATCTAATTGCTGTTCTCAACATCTTGCCTACTGAAACAGCACCTGTTTTATCATTATTGGGAACTAAAAGACAAGATCCAAGCACTTTAGAACTTCTTTAATGAGCTACGATACAAGATGATGCTCTCAGAGTATGGGATTTTAACAGACTAGCTACAATGCACTTTTAGGGATTCTTCATATTTTCAAAGATGTCCCTCAACCCTAGCTATCAGGCACTAGTTTTGCCCTGCTCCTGGCTCTGACATGACATAAACCATCATACAGCTCCAAATATCAGCCCTACTGACACAGGACAGCAGCTTCTTTAAAAGGCAATAGGAATAATATATGGTTTTCATCAAGCCAAAATGTTTAAAATGTAGGGGCACAATGGCATATTCAACATCCTGTTTCTTATCCCTTTTCCATAATCTTAAATTTTCAGCTCTCACTCAAAGTTTGTTTTCTATTCAGTCACCACACTTCCTACTACAGACAAAGTATCATGGCAACAAATTGAAGTTTGTGAAAAGTAATGACCTACATTCCAATCAATAGTTTCTTGTCATACTTGGAAAGTCAAAGCCTTCGTCAGAAGCATTTTTAGATTATTTATAATGTATTTCTGTCTTAACTTCTTTTTACTAAAACATTCGTATTGAAAGTGGTTATGGACTGACAATTTTAAAAAAAACAAATCCCCAAGTTTAAAGTTCAAGTCTTCTTACAAATAGAGCATGACACACTGGCTCTGAAAAAAGGTGAACAAATCTGCCTTTTTTCCTTCTAGAGCCATCTAATTGAAATATATAATCTGAAATAAGGCTGAAAAGAAAAAAAGGCATTTCATTTTTTTAAAATCAGAGTTAACAATTTCTTTGCACGTATGTCCTGACATTTGTGTTGAGCGGGCTCTGCATCTATTTATCATGAATGTTAACGTAAAGCTTCATAAATTCAAAAATGTTTGGTTGATCATGGACCCACATTAAAAAGTGAGGCAACAAAACATAAAGGGGGGAGAGAGGGAATGAACAAACGTTGATCTGAGGCTTCCATCTTCTGATTGCTCAAAAGGCCAAAATGTTCAATAAAATGTAAAACACAGTATATATTTTGTGTAGTCTAAAAAATTGTTACGATAACTTATTGCAAATTGCACTCGGCAGTTCGCCAAAATAATGGAAAAACTACCCCCTGTTGGTTGGCACAGTCCTTTAGCCTTGATTCAAAGTCACCAATAGAAAGATCTGGAAAGAAAATTTGCAGCTGTGCTCAGCCAACTGGCTGCCCCTTCTGGGTGTGACCCAACACGGGACACGGCTTTGTCTTGTTCCTTTGAAGGACTTTCATCTTCTGGCAAGTATTCAGGGAGGTCAGTATTTTGCTCCACTTCTACTGGAGTATCTTGGAAAGGAACCAACATCTGCCAAAAAGGGAACGTGGTATTAACACGCATCATGGAACATCACATCTTATTTTACAAATTTTGCTTTTGCTTTTCAGCTAGGCTACATTTATTTCTGCAATTGCTTTTGGATAATGTAATTTTTATTAGCAGAAAGGATAAAAATGACTTTTTAAAGGTGCTTTTTTTAAAAAAAAAACACATATCATTTTTTCCTCTTCTGGCTCATGAGTTCTACCACGCTATCCAAACATAGACGGCATTGAAAATTCCACATCTAAAGCTTTTCTTATCCATATTATTCAGATATTGGTGCTCAAAGCAGCTTGAGAAATTTATCAGCGGAGAATCTCATGTATATGTGATGGATATTATTATACTGGATGGAAAAATCACTGCTGTTTTCTTAGTGCCAACTCTTTTAACAATATACTTTTATTGGGTGGGCAGTTCTCTCACCTCTTCTCCAGTTTCACTTTTTACAACTTGCTGGGCTTTCATAACTTTGGTTGATGCTATCGCTGTGGCCAGTGCCTGCACAAAAATGGAAAAGGAAACAATAAGAAGAGCAAGATTTTTTTTAAAAAAAAAAAATCTGTACCTGAAGCTGAAAATAAGGAAAGCAAACCATGCTTACCTCTGCTTTTAAATCTGATCTGATTCTGACAACACATCTTTGAATTGCCATTTGAAACGTAAAGCTGATGACCCCTTTTATTTTAAGTAAGGCTTCTTCGCATAGGTTTCTCCGTGACTGGAAATTAAAGAGATGCATTAAATGGGTCAATACTAAGTAAATAACATGAAGTTAACACATAGGTGCATGTGATGCTATACAAGCAGAACAATATTTCTAAACAAAAATAAATAATTGTTTGCATTTGGCTGTAAGGGTATAAAAAGGTAACATTTCTGCTTACATTTTGTAGGCAAACTAGAGAGAAATCAACTGTGAATAATGATGGAAAGTGCTGAAAAGCAAAGCAGCTTTTCTTTGTTATGATCAGCTAAACAGTCTCTTGTGATTTAGTTCTGACTGACTGAAATCCTCGCTGATGAGCAGTTAGTTTTTAAGTTGCTATTTATCAGACATCTTGTATCCATACTGACTGAAAGCATCAAAGCAGCTGTTACATCCTTCAGCTTCCTTATCTGTGGCAGCTCATGAACATCACTGCACTACACAACTCAATTCTGATGTCAACTGACAATGTCTGCTTATCCAATCACAAGCTCATCTTATGCTTTAAGTAAATGACAGGGCCTCTTCTATGCAACAACACAACAGTAAGCTATGCTAGTTTCATCAACTCTGAATTGCCCCAGCATGTTTTAATGCTTTTAGGGACTCCTGGAGAAGAAATGGCAAATTGAAAACGGCTCTGGTAAAAGCAGAGCTAATGCAGCAAATAGACCGGTTCTTTGTGAGTCCTTCCTTGTCCTTCAGATCACCCATAAGTGCTCTAGACAGTTGCTCTTTTCTGGCAGTTTAACAGATATGAAAGATGATAAAATAGCCAGGTTGCTCAAACCATGCTTGGTATTTCAAAAGGATACTGGCTCCGCATACTTCCTTTTCTAAACACTTTCAGAAATTGTTTGTTAATTCTTTGGATTGACAAGGCTGACAACAACGATTGAGTTTTCTTCAATATTTAGTGAAAAAGGTTTAATAGAAACATAAAGGTATATGTGTGTATGCATGCATGTGTGTAGAATAAACAGAAAAAGTGTCAGTAGAATTTTAATTTTCAAAAGTTACAAACAGACTGATGGAACAGATGAATTGGAAGGAAGATTTTAACATTATTATAAAGACCTTTCCAGTGATAAAATGCTTTTGTTTTGTTTTTGTTTTTAAGATAGGATGAGATTTTGAAGGTTGGACAATAGAGGGCACCAGAAGAACTAAAGATAACAATTAAAGGAGAAGAACATATAAATTTGACTTACTAATACAGAATGAAATACTGTAAAATATTTTAACATTGGACATATTGAAGGGTATTTTTGAACAATGGACCCAAAAGTTAATTTTAAAAGTACCTGCCTCTATAAATGTTATGGAAGAGGAACAGGTTTTCCCTGTCAGGATTGAGATTAATTTTAAAGTAGATTTAAAAATGACAGCCTACAAAAATGATAGGGAAATATAGTAATAGCACTTAACCTTATATACCACTTCATAGTGCTTTACAGCCTCTCTAAGCGGTTTACAGAGTCAGCATATTGCCCCCAACAATCTGGGTCCTGGATAATTTTCCTATATTGGATTTATAAAAAAGTCTTGTTAAAACTTCTAACAATTTTGTAAGAAGGGAAGAAGAAAATAATAAAAATAAATCAAATTGTAGGACATTATTTGAAGGGATTAAAGGTCAACTTTGTTAAAAGGACTATGAAGTTGATGTATCTGATCAAGGTTAAAACAGATATGACGTTATCCCTGGTAACGAGACCTTAAGGACATTTTATTATCCAACTAAGGTAACATCATCAGTGACAGTGAGTTGGATAATGAAATGTCTGCAAGCAAATAATCAAGTTCAGAGCACAAAGGACTCCACAGTATTTTCTTAGCTTTTAGAAACATTTAAGACACACCAATGGGCAAGCACATAAACAACCAAGTTAATTACCATAACAGGGACAAATTTAGGGGAACTAATTAGATCTGTTTTAATGAAAGAAGGTGAAAGAAAGCCAAAAGAGAAATGTTATTCTGGATTTGAATTGATTCTGGAAGTGTAGGCCTGAGTCCATACTGGGTCTGAGCAAATAGTTGATTTGAATATTCAGTCAAATCACTGAATCCCCTTAGAAAGTTGAATCATTAAATACGTGAGATGACTTTAAATCTATTAAAACAAATTGAATGCTTCCGCAAATGTGCAGAAACCTTTTTTTAATCATTTGTAACTGAAATCAATCTGTTTCAACCATTTGGATCAATTCAAATCAGATTTCGTCTCATTCATACTTCCCACATTGTATATGCTGATTGTCACTCAAATTATCACCCCACCAGCTTTATTAGTGAGGATGCATAACCTGTAAATCTGCTTCTCTTACAGGCTAACTTGTCCAAGATATAAGGCAATGCAGCAAAAGATCAGGTTCAATAATTTACAATGGCATAGGACTGAAACTGAAACCTAAGGGGCACTGTGGATAACCTGTTCAAAAAGTTTTATATTTTTCTAGGCAGCCATAAAAAGCTAGACATGGCCCTCAGATGCTTTCTACAAGAATGGAGGATAAATTTATAGAACCTATTTGATGTTCTATAAAAACTCCACTGAATATCTGCTATCCAACAGTCAAAGAAATATCATACAATATAAAAAGACTGCAAGCAAAGCTAATTTTTTTAAAAAACTTACATTTTTTTTGTATAAACCAAAATTATTCTTAATTTTAAAAAAATTTAAAGGAGAATTTTAAATAAAAAAGTAGCAAGAAAAATAATTGCTCCATTTTGTTGTTGTAGCTAACCCATACAGCAGTTGTAGTATTGATGAAATATTGCTGTCTCCCATCTTTTAGAAAACAATCACCACATCCGATGGCAGAGTTCGTAAAGAGCTCAAGATGTGACACCACTTAACTCCCCAAAATGAGTAACTTGTTTTCAAATAGGGCTCAATACATAAGATTGAAAGTTATCATATATGACACTAATTTTTAAAAGAGACCAGGAAGGATCAGGATAATATGTTAGTCAGCTTTATTTATTCCAGATAAATTGGTAGAAACAGTCTTCAAAGTTAAAATAACCAAGAATTTTGTGGGCCTAGGCAATCCTAGTAACTTTTTTAGATTATGTGATTTATAGTTTAATTTTCTATGATGGTGTATTATAAACCACCAAGTTATTGGAAGTAGAATAATATATAAACACTTATATGTTTTATATAAATCTACTGGGGTAGGACAAAATGGAAATCAGAACACGGACCTGAATAGAATATTCTGGAAGAACGTGTAGCCAGTCCAATGACAAGGTTGGCAGGCTGGTCAGCCTACTTTACTATTTTCCTATAGCTTGCCACTGTAATAGCATATGCTCAATTTCTTAGCCAAGTCTTTTACTTACTTCCAGGCCCTAAAGTGGCTGAACATAGATCAACAAGTTTATATATTCAGAGATATTTATGTTGTTAGTTTCTTGGGAAATGTAAAGTTATTTCTGAAATGTTCATTACAAACAGTTATTTGTAATAAGGCACACCCAAGGGATTTGAAAACAGACTTAACACAGATTAAATATATTTACATTTAGTTATATATTACATCTACACATCGAATATATTTACAAAAAACAATTGTTCTCATTTTCATATTTCAGTGTGAGTTATAAATTCCAAAATGAATTTCTTACCGAATCATCAAGGCCGTCTATGTGTAAAACTACTGTTTTAGCACGTTTATTTGTACTTCCAAGAAAAAACTGAGCTTTTCGACGTCGAGAATTCATCTCATTCACATTGTCCATGTCAGACATATTGGAAGACTGAAGAATATCATAAATTTCTGAAGCTAATAGTTTTGTTTCCCCAGGTGTTGTGGTCCTAAAGCAAAGAAAATTCAGATTTATGTAGATGTATTGTAGTTTTTTCTTAACCGAATTTCTTTTATAATTCTTCCAGAAAAGACACCTGTTTTTTTACTTCTACGTCAGTAGCACTATAGATCCTAAGATTATTTTTTAATCTTGGTCCTTAGTTTTACAAAACAATCACCCCTTACAAAAAGATTCCTTCCCTAAATACTTATTTATCATTACTTTGTCTTATTTATCATTACTTTTAATTTATTATGGATTTTCAGTTAAATGATTTATTGGCAGTTGAAGTCCAAACATATTAGTGGATGAGGTTGATAAACACTGAGCTAATTATTGTATCTCTATAATAAAAAAAAACATAATTTGTTGTAGTCATCTGACATTCTCCAGGGAATAGTAGTAATAGAAAAACCAGAGATGAATGGAGGGAGGGGGAACATGCAATATTCTGAACAAATGAAATTCAAGGAGAAAAATAGACTGGTAGCTGACATTGAATGAATGGGTGACAATCAGATGAGATAATTCAAAAAAGACATTGAACCATTCAAAGCCCCAACAGTGAATCAGAAATATGACTCTTTAAATAATATCTGCTTAGGGGGAAATATTTATTTAACACAGGGTTTAAACATAAGTGTATTTATATGTACATGTGGAAAGGAATAAATCTAAATCTATAAGCATGATTGACCTGATAGTCTGGGGAACTGAACATAAGGGAAAAGGATATGTAAGTTACTTGGAACAGAGTAGAAATTTTATACATTGCTCCCATCCAGAGTAGTGTCATATAACAAAACCTGAGAAAGTAGCGCTTAGCCTTGGAATAAAACAATCCAACCTTACTCGGATCTCCTTTCAGAAGGTATTATATTAAAGATAGGTGAGAAATTGCTCTTAGAAGGAAAATATGAACATTAATGAAAGATATTAACACAAAGATAGATAGTAGCTTTGAAATATGTATCTCTGTATAGTTTCTCTGTATATATGTACACAGTTTGTCCAAAGCAACATCTAACAGATGTTTTGTAGTTTCAAAGATACTTTGGTAGAGAAACACAAAACTACAAGGGTAATGAATACATTTCAGCACACATACACCCCACAATATGGAGAAATAGAAATCCAATGTTGCTGAAAATGGGATTACAATATTTAGAGGCTATTTTAGTTTAATCAGAACAGAGCTCCTTTAGTACAATAATAATTTTAATTCTTTTCCATATTTCTGGAATGGCACATTTGTGTAACAGTTATGAAAATAATATCAATTCCTAGAAAATTTCAGTTGGGGGATTGTAAGTATTTTATGAGGTTTATTACTGTTAATAACTTGATTATTTCCTTTTGTCAATCAATGTATTTTGTTACTAAGCAAATAAACATTGGCTGCATTATTTGTTTTGTTCCCAAATATGATTGTTTTAATTGCATAACAAAACTTGAACTATATCTTCAAAACATTATTTAGGCATTTTCCAATTAGGCACAGCAGATGGCATTGTTTCCTTTTCTTTAAGAACATTAAAATTAAACTAAAGCTGTATTCCTAAGCTCCATATTGCACTATACAATGTGCATCCATTGCCTTTCTACCATTAATGTATAAAATGTTCACAATTTCAAAAAATTCCAGAAAGTCAAAATCAAAGCATGTGCTACCTCGCCTTAGATTGCTTACCATTAATTGTACATAAACCAAGATACTTATTGTTTTACAAACTGTAATTTTAAAAATCCAGTTTAGAACTGGGTTGATTCACGCTTGTATTTTTCTCACTATCATATGAGAAATTTGTATATGACCATCATGAAGAAAATCCAAAATCCAACTTATAGATTCAAAATAAGACTCATACTATCCATTGGCAGTGCCTCATTATCCTCTGTTGTGTTGAATAATAGCCACAATAGATAACGGATTTTATTCAATTATCATCCAGGAATTCTGGATTCATAGTACCATACTGATATCCATATTGAAGGATATCATTCTCCCCTTGCTTCTGGCAATTTAAGATAATCAGTTTAAACTTTTCTAAAGGGAACTACAAGCAATTAAAACTGTATTAAATTAAAACTGATGGAAATGGTTAGATTTACAGAAGTGTGGGTAAGGGAAATACATACCTGCAAGGGATTCTTGTGCAATTAAATACATATTAATTTAGCTGATTGTTTTAGATAACTAATAAATTGGAAAAATCTGTGCTGGATTTAGTTCAATATATCCTGGCAAAAGTAGACTACTATGGAATAAAAAGTGCTTTTAGCCAAAATAATTAGACTTCGGCTTTCATTAATTTGCCAATCTGCATTAAAAGTTCCTAGCTATCAAAATCCCCCTAAATTATGAAATACCAAAAAAAATAGACGTTGTAAAGATCCTCAGGATTATCAAATATAATCCAAATATAATTAATATAAAACATAAAATAAGTTAAAACTGCACAGAATCTGCACTTTAGATGCATAGTTAGTTATTCATATATGTTAACTGCTGCTAGAATTGTATAGGCACAAACCTGGAAGAGTGAAGAGATACCTACAGATGAAAATGTGATTAGGAAAATATTAAATGTGCAGAAATGAACAAATGCTTACAATTAAGGAGAAAGAGCGAACTAAATATTATATGACATGAGATTTAAGGTAAACAACAAAAATGGAAGTTAGAAAGAGGGAAACAAAATAAAGATGTTATATTAAAAGAGACAAGCAAATATTATGATTAATATGTTGAATATTGCTATTTTAATATTGTAGAATTAATATAAATGTAATGAATGTTGCAAATTTTGATTACTGTTCAACAAAGATATTTGTACCCAGACAACACACTGTTCAACTGAAGATGGAATTATATTAAAAAAAAATAATTTTAAAAAAATCTGAATCTTTTAGCAACATTTAGGACACTGTTGTCCTTCAGATGTTTTAGACTACAATCTCCCTTAAGATTGGCATTGCTGGGATTAGCTGATGAAACCTGTACTTGGGATACAGTAGCGGGACTAACTTTCTGTCTCTTAGGATCTTCATACAAATAGTTTTCAGGTTATCACCAGTCATTCATTATCTGTTCAAAGATACAGTGACACTGAATGAATGGTACTTATGACAGTTCCAGCCAGTGCACTGTACCTGCAGTCATATGATCACTGCTGCCTTTAAAGCAGAATTTCATTGATCACATTGTATAGAATCAGCAAAAACAAATTACCTTTGTATTGCTGTGTATATGATTTTGAAAGCAATTTTAAAGGAAAACACAATCAAGTACATTTACCACAGAAAGCATACTATACTTACTTCTGTACAACAGTCTGTAAACTCAGCATCATTCCCAGTTCACTTTTCATCTTTTCTCTATTGGCCCGACATTCCGCCAAATAACGTAGAGCCTATTAGAAACAAATGGATCAAAGAACCAACCACAACAAAAGACATTCTCTGCATTTTCTTTCGCATCTCTCAAAAATGCATTGTAGTAATTCAGAAGATTGGGAACTGTGTTATGCTTACAACATAAACCTAAAATACTGTTTATTTACTTAGTCATCCCATTTCTATATCACCCATCTCACCTGTTAGCATATATGTGCCAGGTAAATATCAAAAATAATGTTTCTCTCTCTATAAAATAAGAATGGATAATTCTGATGTGTTCAATTTCAAGTTTGGCTATTTCTACACTTGGGATTTTAATAATCTCGTGGACATTCCATATGCAGTTAGAATATAGTCTGTGTTTGGGAAACTGCATAGTAAAAAGTAATTGGGTTTTGATTTGCATATTAATTCTGGAAGCACAAATTAGATAAATGCAATAAAGAGTGAAATGAACAGGAATTAGAGTGTAGACAAGAGGAGAAAGATGGTGAGAGAACTGGAGGCTAAATCTTATGAAGTTGGTTAAAAGTGCATGGCTCTTGGAAGCCTAGGCTAAAGAAAAGAAAGCTAAGGGAAAATGATAGCAGTCTTCCAAAAGTTGAAAGACTGTCACAATGGGTGGAAGCTTTGTTGACTGAAAGCCATTCAACAATGGAACTGTCTGCTTCTTGAAGTTGTGGGTGCTCCATCACTGGAGGCTTTCAAAAAAGATTGGAAAAAAAGATTGTCTAGAAAGGAGACTTCCAACCTTTTGATTAACTTCAGACTTGATTTCTCCAACCATATCAATATACAAATTATAATCAGTTCCCTTACAAAACCAAATGATATATATGCAAAATACATTTAAACATCACTTTTAAATTCATCCACTGTTATCCACTCAGGCACTAAAAACCCTGCTACAATTTTGCCAGGAAGGATTTTCAATGAGAGAGCAGAGAGGCAGCTCAGTGAGATAAGGAGCAGGGGGAATCCCAGGGGGGAGGATGAGGAGGCCTTGGGAGACCCAGCACAAGACACGGATGAGCGGTTCTCCGCTCAAGCACTAAAAATCCTGCTTGGATTTCATCAGGGAGGATTTTCAGCTCCCAGACCAGAGAAACGTGTCCAAAACACCCCACAAAACTCACACACAACTTCATTGGGGCTCCCAAGGTTTCCTCCAATGAAAAGTTTCCCCGTGTTCCTTACTTGGGACTCTTGTCTGCTTGGCAACCCTTGATATCGCTTAACAACTGCAACCCAGAGTTGCCTGGATTATGGTCATTGAGAAAAGCAGTCATAAGATGTCCTGCTTAACAACCATTTCACTCAACAACTGAGATTTCAGTCCCAATGCTGGTCATAATTCAAGGATTACCTATAGGCCATATACATTCCAAATTCTCACTATCTAGGCAGCCTTGAAACTAGATTTCAATAGATGCAAATCATAAGTCTGTAAATTTTTTGCTACCGGAGTAGTATCTTTAGTTAAGAATCTGCTTATAACAGCTGGAAAAAAATATGCCTCCAACCAGAAGAGAAGATCCTAAGGCAAATACTACACTTATTTTATCAACTAGTAATTTAATAAGAGTCAGTTTGGGATTAAAGCACAGAGCTAAAAATTAGGAGATCATGAGTTCTAGTCCTACCTTAAGCATGAAGTCAACTGAGTGATTTTGTACCAGTGCCTTTCTCTCAATCGTAAGAAAGAGAAAATGGCAAACCACTTCTAAAATATTGCCAAGAAAACTGCAGGGATTTCTCTAAAAGTCACCAAGAATCAGCAATGACTTAAAGGCACACACACACACACAAGTCATCTTACTGAATATAGTTAGACCTCTTCTTTTTCAATGATAATTATAATTTTTTCCTAGATTCTTAAAGCAATCACTGAAATTTGAAAATCCCAAGAAAGCAAAGAATTTGAAAAAGGATGGTGATTTTTTTTAAATATAAAGAATGATCATTCAGAGAAATTAATGCATAAATAGAACTATATATCACCTCCTACATTTTTAACAAAAAAAAAAAGAATTTGGTTAAGATGGCAATGTAAACTGTTTTAAATGAAGAGATTCTATTTGGTTTGTTTCTATTGGAATACTGCTTCTGATTATTTATGCTTGAAACAGAAAAATGAAAATTAGAATTTGAAGATTTAATAATATGCAATTATAGAACTGGCTTATAATAATAGGTAATGTAAAAAGTTGAAGTTGCAACTGTGTATTTTGTTGGATAGGGGTTGAAGGTCAACACATTTTTCCTTCTTTTTTTAAAATCTTGTATATTTCCTCCCTCCCAACTTTTTTTTTTGCTTTATCTTTGTTTTCATTACATTTTATGTTACAATAAACCTCAATAAAACATTTGGAAACAAAATTCCAAGAAAGGAAGTAAGTTTGAACAAGTTACTGAAACTTCTGAAAATGCCAGTTTAATTTGTTGAAACTAGTTTCATGCTGACTTCTATTCTTCATGAACAGTATATCACTGTGATGGTGAACCTATGGCACGTGTGCCGGAAGTAGCATACAGAGCCACTTCTGCTGGCAAGCGAGGGGTCGCTTGGAAGAGCCCCACCACACATGCGCCCGACAGCTGATTGTCAGGTATCTGGCACACACGCGTGGCGGTGCGGGGGACACGCGTGCATGTGCAGAGACATGCGGCATGCATGAGGGGACTCACACATGCGCAGGGGGCATTGCCTTCTGGGTGCTGGCACATGAGCACGGGAACCGAAAAAGATTAGCCACCATTGGTATATCAAAAGAACATGATTAAACTTCATTGATTTGCTTCTGCCTTCAAAGATAATTATGACTTAAATTTATGTTCAAAGAAATAACTAAAACATATATAAGCTAAAGCTGTCAGGAGCAAGCTCTTTCTCTAAAGACATTTTAAACTTCGACTGTTATTGAAAGAAATAACCAAACTCTATTAACACACACCATTTGGTAGCTGTATTTGCCATGAATTAAGTAGACCACATGTTATATTTTAAATACTAATCTATATATTTAAAATAACATGGAGTCCCTCTTCTTGTTCAGGGATTATTATAATTCTTGTTGAGAATAATTTACACACATATACAATACACTCAGCATACTGTCTTTCTGGAATTAACATTACACAAAGTGCAGAAAAAGTGCTGTAGATTAAAAATAAATACTAAAATGTAAGAAAAAATATAGATGCACACTAATCTGAATAATAAATAGCCTACATGTAATTCAGAAAATATTTTCTAATATGCGCCCTAGAGCTTTGGATTTTATGCTTGCAAGCTTCATTATAGCATGCATCTGTATTTTTCAAGTGACAAAGTCTCTTATTTTCCTAAGACACATGAAACCTACTTGTAGACCCCTGCATAGTGTAGTAGACAGATTCTGGTCAGAATTTCTGAACAGAGAAACATGTAATAAAATGAACAGATTGTAGGGAATTCCCAAAACATGTACCACAGTGTACCTCTATTCTGGCAAAATGTGAAAGCTAGCCATCACACAAGTCTAAAAATACCACAAAATTTCCTTGAATAAAATGAATGTCCTACAAACTTCCAAGCCAAGACAGAAGAAATGAAGTTCACATGATAATGAATTGCTTTAGTTGCAAAATGCTGAGTAAATACAGGTTTCCAAATGTTACTTTGCCTTCTAAAAAATTTTGTTGCTATAACTCCATAATATTAAGCAGATAAGAATTTGTTTTGCAGTTATCAGTGTAACTATATTATAGGTAGATGAGCTCTAAACTATATTAAGCGTGCTATAATTTTTCCCATCATTTTCATTTCAGCAATCTTTCTATGTCTCAGTGGGTAAAGTGTTTAACTTGCTCTACTCAGGATGTTTCAACACATGCAGAGAACCCAAATTCAAGCAACTTTCCACTTGTGTACTAGTTATTGATTATGAGTGTAATCATGGAAATGCATGATAACAAATGTGCATTTAGGTTCTTATGTTTTAGATTCCATAGCTACCCAAAATCCTTAATGCTACAAGATGAGCTATCCACTAATACTTACAAGTAATGCTGAATGGACAACTGGTGGGTTGGGATGATCCAAAAATAATATAAGGCCTGGTAGACATCCCTGGTCCTGGACAATTGCTCTTCTATTCAGAGGATCAGCTGCCAAATCTCTCAGCTGGTTTACTACGGTGAGTGCATCAGGCTCCACATTCATTGAGGTATTCATTTTTCCTTGTCATACATATGATTCTACTATAAAGAAATTTGTTATCAAAACTATAGTGATATGAAGTAATTTCATAACTACTAAAGCAAAAATTCATTCTATGTTTTAATATCTTGATATTTTTTAGGAAAGAAGTACTCAATAGTTTCTTACTACAACTAAATTCACAGCCAAGTAACTTGCTCACACAAAATTTAGAAAGAAATTTCATTTAAAAATTTGCAGATGTCTAATGAATCCCTAGGGTCATGATGGTGAACCTTTTCCACATTGTGTGCCAAAAATGTGCATGCATGCACCACTCGCGTGTCTGTACCCATGATGCAATGTGCACATGACCCCCCCCACCGTGCGCATGCACATGCAACCCCCCTGCACACCACATGCCTCTGCATATCTCCCACATCCGCATCTCCCTGTGCATGTGCGGCAGATACCCGAGAATCAGCTAGCTGGCGGGGGGCACATGCTTATGTCCAGTGGGGTTCTTCCAGGCGACCTCTCACATGCCAGCAGAAGTGGCACACAGAGCATGCGTGTCATAGGTTCACCATCACAGCCCTAGAGTTTAAACAACAGTAATCCCACTGTGGGAAATAGGGCCTTCAAGAAACCCTGTGAAAGACTGCCATTTGAAGTCCTATGGATACTTAATTAGAAGTCTAGCAATTTCACTAGCACTTCCAAGCACACAATTAACAGCCTTCAGATAAAATGCCACTGCGAAGTCCAAACATAGGCATATTCACCCACAAGTAGCCTGCAACTTATTTCTAGGAATATTTATTTCCAATTAGGACCCTGCAGCTTTTCTTTCGCTTTCATGCTTACAAGTCGGTGACTCGACTCAAGCCCTGGCACTTGCCAGGCCTCGTCCTTGCACTTTCTTGCACTGCAACTCTTACACTGGGAGGCATCACATAATATAAATGAAATCACGACACGGGTTTTAAGGAAAGTAAATAGGATTGCAACCTCACGCATTAAAAAACTTAATTACCCGAACTGTGTTTCCGTTTGAACGTAACAAGATTGCGCTGAGCTCTAATACTAAACCTAACTAGCAGCCAACTGCCACCGAGTCTTAAGTGATTGCAAATCACTTAAGTCTTATCACTTAAGTCAAATCACCAGTCTTGGACAGGAGGATAATTTGGATCTCTAAAAGAATTGCAGGCATCGAATAAGTAGCAGCGTTCATAATCTGTCTTGGGTTCTTTCCCGTCCGCCTTCAATCCATTCCCACCTCCATTCCCCATCTCTTTCCTGCCCCCCCCCCCAGCCCCATTCCCAGGTCCAGGGATCCCCCATTACCGCCCTCACTTTCATTGGACGCAGAAGGGGAGGCGCTTTGGTACTCCCGCCCTCACGGAGGAAGGACCACTCCAAATCACGTATCGGCTAATGGCGCTGCCGCCGCCTTCGCAAACCCAGAGACTCTGGCAGAGGAGCCGCTTGGAACTTCCGGGCGCCCGGCGAAGGTCAGAAAGATGAACTGGAATCGCGGACCCGCCAAGGCAGCATTCACCCAGTAAGGCGGGCGGGCGCCGCTCTCCGGCACCGCGGCAATCCCTGAGACGCGATTGGCTGCAACCGAAGGCGTCCTCTCTCCATTCGTGGCTCGCCTTATTATGAACACCCCCTCCGATTGGCTTATTCCGGGTCAAGGGTTCTGAGGCATTATGGGTTAGAATGAAATCAATTTTAGGAGGCATTTCAACAACTACAACTCCCAAGAAGCTCTGGTTCATGGTTACCATTTACTCTTTGCAGGCGGAATGAGTAAAACAGTTGTGCCTTGGGACGGACCTCGCACATTTGCTTGTCCGTGGACTCCCGTAGTGAGACTTATTTGAAGGCGAGGGTCTTCATTTCCCCCGAGTTTAGTGGATCCTACTGGTTAACTGTTTTAGCCAAATAATCAAATATCGTATAGGATTGCGATCTTAGGATAAAAATGTATAATGCGCAGTATTCAATATACTTGAATTTTTGAAAAAGATTTTTCCTTTGAATCAAAAGCAACTCCTTATCTGATTTCAGAGAAACATCCATGCAATTTTGTTGGTAGCTCTAGAAATGCTTTGCCTTCTGCCTTCCCCCGCCTCCCCACCAACCTAAACAGCCCTGGAGATTCCTAAAGTTTTCATCTAACTACTAACGGGGTGGCCATGTTTACCTGGAAGTAAATTGCATAGTTGGGTGAATACTTGTATTTAAATTGCAATTTAAATTTCCTTTTCTCAAGGTTGCTTTTCAATTGAAAATGACTCATGACTGATAAATTATAAGTGGTTACAAAAGGGTTACATTATGGCCTCATTTACACATAACTAAGTATATTGAATAAATCCAGCCATTTATAAACTACAGTTTTTATTATAAATCAGTTTGCCTAAAGTACCAGCAAAACCCAATCACTTGACGCTTATTAAGAAACCATAGTGGGTTTGTGTGATTGTTAAACCCATCTGGGTTTCTTGCAAAGGCTTATGATAGCCATCTGTTAAATTTTTGCTATTGTAGATAGTAAGAATATGTAAGTGTATAGTTGTAACTATACCTTTAATTAAATTCATTTGGTCTTTGGAAAAGGCATGGATGTGTTTAAGGCTGAAAATCAGTAGATTAAGCTATACAATTCAGGGGTGTCAAACTACAGTTCATGGGCCAGATGCATCACAAGCAGGCCACGCCCACCCTAGCTCTGCAAAGGGGGGAAATGTGAAATGTCTTGTGATGGCAACATGACACCCCAAGTTTGACACTTGTGCTATACATAAACATCTAGCGTTGTTTGCAATAGCAGCAATTTTTTTTATTTGTGCATCAAAATCACAGAAAACAATCCTCTCACATAATTCAGTAAGACATGACTTCAAGATGCTAATCTTTGCTAACCTGGTGCTCTACAGATATAGCATTACATCCATCCTGACCCAAAATTTAGGGATTCCCAAGCAAAGAATTTAATATTTAATATTTAAACTTTCCAACATCCTTAACCTGTTAGTATGCTGCAGTTTGGGATTGAGGGTGGTTATCACATCTGTAGTTCAGTGTTTTCATAGTTAGCCTTTCGTTTGCTATAGGTTGAACTACAGTTCCCATCAGACACAACTAATACCCCTAGTGGTCAGGAATTACAGTAATGAATTTGGACAGCTGTAGTTTTGCAATCCCAAATAATAAGACTTTTAAGTTTCAATAAGTTGGTTTTACTCTACATTAAACATTTTGCGTAGTACAACAAACTAGATTTGCAAAATAAAGGTATCTGAAAATAAATACGTTGAACGTGTTCTCTTTTTTTTAAGGTTTCTCCACTAATACTTGAGAGGAGGACAATAGGCAATAAGATAGATGGACTCTGTTAGAGTGGCAGTGAGATACAGTTGGAAGAGCTGAAGGGCCAACTTAGGGACAGATCATCAAGGAGAAATCTTGTGGCTGCTAAGAGTCCTTACCGATGTGATGGCATGTCAGTCAATTAATAGGTAGTGCCAAAATATACCCCAGTACAGGACAAAGCAAAGTATCGCCTTTACGCAAACGTATGTATTTGTTACAGTAAAATAGCTCTAGATGGCGCTCCTGCGCAATCCTTTGATACTAAAGAGCAAAACTTTCCCAGCCTTTGTCGCAAATAGCTTATTCGAAACATTTAGGCGAGGTTTGAACTTTCTAAAACCATCGAGATGAGAAAGGAGACCTATGGAGCGGATGTCACTCCTGAGATCATAGAGTCCGCGGGCTTCTATCCTGTCTCGACGATGTTATCGACGATGATATATCTCGTCATCTAGCCGGACTGCAAGACTAAGCCTCGCCTCCCGAAATGGCCGTCAGCGATTGGCCAGGCTTACTGCCGGCGCTCCGCAGGATTGGTTGCTGCGGGAGACGGACGAAGAGAGTGGAGGGATTGCTGGCCGGCGATCACTCAGTGGCTCAGGTAGAGTCCGAGCCAAGGAATAAGCCCTGGAGCGGTCTGACGAGCAGGTGAGTTCGTTCGTTCCATCTGCCTCAGGGCCTCTCGTTTGTTGTCCCAGTTCAACCCTATCGATAAGTTTTGGGTGTGGGACGAAGGGCGTCCCGGTCAGGTCGGGGCTGAGAGAGAATGCGCCGGTCGTGAGTCAAGGACACGCGCCGCCGCTGCCGCCGAAGGTCTCCCCGAGGTTGCCGGGCGCCGCTTTTTGTTTTCCCCAGTCGCGGGGCGGGAGAAGAGACTCGCGCCTTCCCGGCGACACCTGCTTTGGCTCTTCCGCTGTGTTGGCCGGCGGCTCCCGGTTCTTGCTCTGCGCGCCCGTCCCGTCCCCCCACCACTTCCCCGCCCGTCAAGGGGCTGATTCGGGTTGGGACCGTGTTCGGCGGCGGGGGGGGGGGGATCGTTTTATGTCGTTTTGTCTCCAGAATGATCTGATTTTTGAGGTAGGCCTAAACCTGGTGGTTCTCAAATTCCTGCTTCTGCGCCCTTTCTAAGCTCCTCGGGGCCTAATTTTTGTTTTTTGTTTTTTTCCTGTGAGGCCCCCGTGGCTTATCTGAGAAATTTCGTCTGGTTTACATTCGTTCCTTCGATCGTCTTCTCCCTTCTGTTTTTGGGTGCTCCGGAGAAGGCAGTTATTCTTACAGTTCTTCTTACATCTAAACAGAATTTGCGTGGCCACCTCTGTTGCTTCTAATAGTGCCGGGTTTTCCTCCTCTTCCTTGTTTATTTCTTTGGACACCAAAACAAAAAAATCATCGAGTAATGGGGAAAAGACGCTGCTGTCTTGTGAGCTAAAGGCTTAAGAACTGTCTGGATCAAAATAAATAAAGCGGTAAGCCCATCCAGATTTGCCTCTAACTAGTACTTAGAGAGCAAAATTCAAAGTAAGGCGCACAACATCTGTGATCTACAGTAACATTCCTGCACACTTAAAAATATTCCCTCTCTCAGAAAGATTTTAAAATTCTTCCTACATGATTAAGACATCGCTCACCCACTTTGAATCATCCCCCACTTCAGTTTTGTTCTCCACAAAAACTACACATTTGCTCATCTCTGATATTAGCTGTGTCTATTATATTACTTTTATTGTTAGAAAATGTGTTCATGATCTGACATCTATAGACAAAATGCTTCAGAACCTGGTGGTTAATATATTTAAGTATATTTTGGAAAAAAACATTAAAAATGTGATGTTTGCAAAATTATGTTGTTGCATTCAACAATATTGTGGGAAATAGGTCACTGTACACACATAGAATTCATTTAGTGACAATTGGGACCACCAATATAGTGAAATTGCTGAGTAAAACCATGACACTGCTTATGATCTTACTTCAGCTTTCCTTTGTTTTACAGACCTGAAATATGAGAATTGGTCACAAAGTTACTTTTTTTTACCATTGTAATTGTGAATGGTTAGTAAATGAGGCAGTCACTAAACAAGGATTGCCTGTAATCTCTGTAATCATAATATTTGGTTTCTGCAGTTAAATGGATTCAGTAGAGAATGATATGAAATAACTGACATGACATAAAACTACTCTGACACTGAATTTGCAGCTGAACTGAGCTAGATATTTTTATGTTACATACTGATACTCGCTCATCGCAGGTATAATTGTATTTGCAACAAAAATGTTTTCACATAAATTAAAATTTTAGAGTTGCAACATGTGTAGCAACCATGTGTGCAAAACCAGTAATTTTGCAGTTAATTATTATAACCTCTGGCTGAGTCATTTGTTTGATTCTGCCACAATTAAGTTACTTCAAAGACAAATAGAAAGTTACCAAGGAATTGTCATGTACTCATAGTATATAGAAATGGACAAAAAGGTGTTAACGGCTACATTAATCATTTTGTTAGCAATTTATAAATGCCTTGTGCTAGTAATAATTGTATTGTGTGTATAACTAATCTTGGTATAAGTTAATACAATTATACACGATATAAACCAAAATAATTAATGCATTTTATAATAGAATATAGTAAATAGAAACAATTCCTAATGGATGCAATTCAGGGGTGGGATTCTACCGGTTCTGTCCACTTCTGTAGAAACGGTAGTTCTGAAGAGTAGCAGGCATAGAACTGGTTGTATGTCTGCTGCTGTTTTGGCCCACCCGCCCGCCTGGGCTCTTACCTGACCTTTATTTCCTGCTTTTTCAACTGCAGCTGCTTTCCGTGACACAGCTGTGATTGAAAAAGTAGGGAAAAAATGCTTTTTCAACTGCTGCGCACCCGCGCACAGCGCTTCTCAGGTGTCCAGGCAGCTAGTTGATGATATACACGTACGTGGAGCATAAAACGTGAAATCACCGAACCGGTAGTTACACCAGTCGGATCCCACCCCTGATGCAATTACATTGGTGATGAGTACACCACTGGAAAACCCGAAAGACTAGGTTAGGGAAAGACCATCATGGAGAAAACCTTATCGTGGTTTGCTTAGAGTTGACATCAAATTATTGGCACATAGTCAACAGTCTGTACAACTTCAGTATAAATCAATAGATAGTAATGAGGCAAAATATTTTTCTGGTTTCATAAAGGTCCTATGAAAAGAAGCATTCTAATAGTTCCTTAAAGTTCAAAATATTGAATTCTAAATTTAGGAACTGAATGGAAAACATGTCTTAAAATTTTAGGGTGCATTATTCATTATTAATTCATTATTAATGATAAGCTGACATTTTACTAATTTATTTGATTCTATACTTGTAAATAGGCTTTCACACAACTGTATCTCCTATCAAAAACCAAATAATAGCTTATCTACTTTAAATGTTATGTCCTTAGCACAAAAAACTATTTAATTGTCTGGTTCAATTTGATTTTACAACTGGAGTCCCAGAACTCGCATACCTGCAGAGTAAAAATTAGAAATAAAAAATAATTTAATATAGCAGCCAAAACTAAATAGCTGACACTTAGAGATTGCCCTTGATCTTGTCAGTGTTAAACATTACTGAACAAATCACATTTATTTTATTCTTTATGAGGGAGTAGTATATTACTGTTCCTACATAGCTTGGATGTATTTGTTACCAAATAATTATACAAAATAATACCGTTTAGCAATGTAAGTTCTTGTTTTAATGCTATTAGAATTTATAATTCTAAGAGAAGCTCTAAGAGATTGATGGGATGTTTTGTGAACAGGTTGTGCTATAAATAAATCTCATTGTTTTAATTGCTCATATTAATGAAGAATTGCAACTGTGTACAGGTATTCCTCACCTTACAACCACAGCTGAGCCCAAATTTACTATGTTGCTACATTTAATTTTGGGAATGATCATTTTATCAAGATCAGGCAGGAGCTTCCAATTAGAAGCTCTTAGGAGAGCCAAGATGGGTAGTAAAGTTAACATGTTGAAGTATTATAGAAAGTTCTCAATTCTCACTCCATTACAGGTTTGCTGTTATGAGAAAGAAATTGGAAGAAAAGGTGCTCTGTAAAGCGCTTGGAGCTCCAGGAGCAAAAATAAATCTAGTTAATGTCAATACTCCTTTTTAAGAATATATACTGTATTTTTATTTCAGGTTAAAGGAATATTTTTAAAATGTCAACTGTGAAGCATATATCATGAACTGCTATTCCCAGGTGAGAAACTGACAACTGAACAGCCAACAAGTTAGCTTCTAAAACCTGCTACAAGTAATAAAGCCTAAAACTAAGAACTGCCTTTCCAAATGAATCTATTTTTCCTCTGCTAGGAAAAACTAACCATCAACTAAAACAAGTTTATAATGCAATATTTTATGATAGCAGTTTTGCTTGAATTTCATTTCCTTTTCTTCAGTTGCATTTTTCCATTACAAAACTCAAAAAGCTGATTACTTTCCAAAATAATCATAACTATGTTCACTTTACTAAATTGTTCTTATTCATGTGAACTAAGTACAAAATAATTCTGTTCTTTAGGGATATGCATATTTACTGCAGAAGAAAATTCTTCAGACATTAAATTTCACATTATTAAACCATATATTTTATTGGTAGTATAGCCAGCCAGATGTTTAGTCTGGATTTGACCTTTTTATCCACCTATTGGATCCTTCCCAAGGACCTGGGATAAATAGATGTCTCATGGCGTTAGAGGTATCATTGCAACATACTCTATTCCAATAAAGTTGCCTTTTTCAATTGACAATGATGATTTTGTCAGTGCCAATAGTATTCGGCACTGTGTTTTAGGAATGCACTCAAGGTACTTATTACTTTTGGTACTGTCTTTGCTTTATGTTGCTCTAGTCATTCTACTTCTATTTACAGGTCTTTATATTTTGAGGTTTCCTCCAGTTCTTTCTCTTTTCTTTTGCTGTCTCCAGATACTGCCATGCTCACCATACAGACTTTTAAATATATTATTTGCCTAAAGTATGCTAACTGTTTTAATGCAGTGTACTTTCAAAATTATATTTGTTAAAATCATTCTCAAACATCATGGCATTTATTGTTTAAAATTGCTTCAGTTGCTGGTACTAAAGTAAATTACATTAAATAATTGAATTGGTTACCATTTTTGTACTCGTGAAGTGTGATCTTTGAACATTCCTAAGTATAATATTTTATCTGAAAAAAATAAAATATATTGTGATTGATCTATGACAGGGATGTCAAACGTTATCATGGCGGCATCATGTGATGTATTGGACTTTTTTCCCCTTCGCTAAACTAGGCATGGGCGTGGCCAGTGCCTGATGCATAGGCCTGTAGGCTGGGAATTTGACAGCCCTAGTCTATGGGTTCTGTCTTGTGGTATACCATGTAAAACTTTAAAAGTATTTTTGTATATACAGTATATAATTGATTCTTGCTTCTGTTGTAACTGTTTTCCTTTGAATCTTTTTTCCTGCTTTGAATATTAGAATACAACTTTATAGTGTTTAATTAATTAAAGGTGGTGTACAATTAAAACTACCAGTTACATACTTTTAGTGAAAACTGCTAGAGCTCTAGCTGTTATTATATTTATTTTGAGATGAATTGTCATATTAAAACAGATGCATATTCTCTTAAAAATTTTTCTCTCTCCAGGCTGATTATGGAGCTTCTATCTCCTAGCAAGCTGAAGTTGTCAAATTACACATTACTGAATTCTCTACCTTATTCTATATGATTTGCTGGATTAAGCATCTATTTAGAGTAATATTTATGCAAGTTGGGTTAACTATGGATTCAGTAAGTATACCTATTATTACAGTGATATATTTACAAAAACTGAAAGTCTGAATAATGTATAAGGAATGACATGCATAAATGACAATGACATTAAAAGGACATGAACACACAGTATAATATTTAAATATAACTGAATTTTGGAATATGTGTGCCTAAAGTTCTCTGGATTGTATTTGAGGAATAGTTCATTACATTATAAAATATAATAAAAGTAATTTTGTTGGTTAAGAGAGAGATTGATTATGAGCCCATTCAAATTTTGTTGCATAATATTGTGCCACTTTATCAAATTTATATAACTGCCCACGTCACTTGCATGACACTGGGAACAATAAAATAAATCTTAAATTTTAAATCTGTTTTCTGGCTTACAATGCAACTTGATGAATGTTTATACAAAAATAAAGTAAAACTTCAGAGTAAAGTAATATTGACACAGATTTTTTTTTATTTTCAGTTGCTTTGGTCAAATAAAACTTATGGCCCAAACAGAAGTATTGTAAGAAAAATTGGCTCCAACCTTTCTCTGATACAATGTCCAAGGGTTCAGTTTCAGGTAAGATATTTATTTGTTTGCTTTGATTTACAAAAACTAGTAAGACCTAAAAATCTGGGTTTGTGGTATTTTAAATTTGGAACTAAAAATAGGGATACCCCAAATTAAATTATTTCCTTAGGCAAAAAAGTAGTTATATTAATTTTAAAACTTAAAATTAAATTAAATGAAAATGACATGGATTGATAAATTGGATGTACTGTTCCTGAAAGTCTTCGTTGATGAGAGTCGAAAATAATTCAAATATCTAATGAAACTATAACAAAAGTTCCTCAGAGGTGCATACACAGTTCCTTAAACATACACATCCCAGAGATTTCCTAAAGTTGTTGCTGAATTCTAATTTCTTTATATGATAGAAACAGGTGTGACTTTATTATATAACTAGATAATTATTAAATTTTATTTTAAATGTAACTGAACTCAAATATTATACCTGGCCTCACTTATTAGTTTTTGAAGTGCAACTGATGTATCCTGAATTACAAAAGAAAACTCTCATCTGTGCGTAGCCACCTTCCCATAAAGCCAACAAAACTGGAGTATGAAGCTTTCCAGAGATAAACTATGAAATTGATTTGCAAGTTTCACTGAACACTTCTTAAAACTGCTTTCATGTGATACTTTAATGTAATACTTTAAACTTTCCCTTCTGAGGAGACCATTAACTTGACTGATTTGGCATGCTATTATTTCTTTAAAACTTTCCTGAATCGGTGAGTTGTTCTTTAAACTTGAATCTTCAGAGTAAAATATACTTTACAAAATATTTATTCTGCAAGATATTGCCACTTAAAGCTTCAGTGGCATCAATCTTGAGAGAAGAAAATATCAACCTAAAAAATCCATATGAGCTCATTTGATAATTGTAGAGTTTTTTGATACAATGCTTATTTTGAAATAGTAGGCAAAGTTATAGGATATATTTTTATACAATAAAGCTTACAAAGTAAGTCAAAGAAAAAACTACATAGGCAAATAGTGTATGTCTCTCATTTTGAGATGGAGGTTGCCTCAGGATTCTTCCTGTAGTAGAATATTCGAGCCTAACTTTAACTTTAAGATAATTGGTATAGAATAGCATGGTCTCATTGCAATTTTTGCATCTAGTGGTTTGCTCTAAATTGCTGTAAATTATTGTAGAAACAGGACTCCTTTTGACTACAGCTTAAGGAATTACATCTGTGAATGTTATTTTTTCTCTCTTATGGATTAAGTAAATGGCAATTAGATGTTTTTCTCCACTTAATATGTACTTGGACATTTTTCACTATACTCTGGGATTCCTATTTATACTTTTGCCAAAAAACTGGTGGAAATGTGCAAGAAAATTGCATAGCCAGAAAATTGTAAAAATGATAATTGGGTATATGGTACTGCTGATGCACACACATTTGCATCAAGAAGGAACAAAACTTATGTAGGAGGAATGTCAATATATAAACAGTAGGTGAAAAAAATGGTAGTATTTTTTATTTAAAAAATGGTCCCTTCAAAATAAGAATTTTGTAAAATTATTTTGTAATTATGTTGAAAATGGCAAACTATGAATATCATTGATCATGCAAAGGTCAAATTCAGCATATTTTTAATTTTAGGTTTATTTTCTGATGATAGTGCCATGTATTTTAAATAGAATTTCCTTTTCAGTACTAAGTAATGAGTTCTGAAAAAACTTCAGTAATTGTGATTTATAGTAAAACTAATCTGTTATATTTGAAAGTTGGAGGGAGAACATATTTTTAAGAAGACTGGTCATGATTTATTTATTTCTATTGCACTTAAATGTCAATAACATTGAACTTTATAGAAATTTTAACAGTTTTTGAGTAGAAAAGGCATTTAAGGATAAAACACATTTACATATAACAAATTCAGCAGGTTAGAAATATTTTGTATGATATGTGAGTATCATCATGTCCTTTTTTTCTTGGGTAAAATATTGGATATTTCTTTCTTTATTATTTGCCTATAGCTATATTTATTTCATGATATTACTGGTCTAAGCTGTCAGTGACTTCTGAATATTTTCAATAAATCCTGACCAGAAATTGATTCAAAAATATTGCTTATGGAGTAAAAGAATAAGAAATAACATCTTCTATCTTAATCAATACTTTTCTCTGGAAAGCCTCCACCAATTCATTCTCCAAAGAGAAATGCCAATGTTAAGAGATCCTCACACTATTATTTTATATGCTTTAACTATCTGAAGGTCAATATAATGTTCACTTGCAGCAGCAAAAAAGGCAGATTCAATTGTTTACAAAGCTATAATGCAGGGATAGAGAAGAGAGTTTAATGGTGGGCACAAATTCAGTTTAAAATCAAGCCCAAGAGAATAGAAAAATACAAATGTGTTCTTGAGTTGTCGCATGCCTGATATTTAAAATAGTTGTTAGGCCAAAAAAGTTCTCTGTAGCCATGTCCGTTGCTGAAAAGTACTATAATTTTCTGAATAATGGCAGAATAAACTCTGCTGTTGTTGTTTTAAGTAAACCTAATATCACAGCTGTCTTCATGCTTTCTTGAAACTTTTCTATAGCATTCTCTCTTTCCCTTTTTCTTCCTTTCTTGCTCTCTAGCTGTTATATCACAGGATCGTGCACTGAGCCTACTGTAAGTCAGTCTTCTCTTTTTTCACTAAAGTTCACTCTAACTATTGGTATTTACTTAACATATTAATCTGCTTGTTAAGAATCTTAACCTATATTCCTTATTTTCTTGTGCACGAGAACGAGCTATAGGTCTTTAATGACAGTGAGAGTTTTGTCATTTTTGGAAGCTTAACAGCAAAATATTGCTGAAAAATTAAACTTTTCTTCAATATATGCTTTGGGTTTCTACTTTAATAGGGTATATGAGACTTAATTAGTACTGATACAATTAGCCAGATATTTTAAGTGTGGATGGGAAATTTATATACTTATTTTGTTGCCCAAGTTTTATCTTTTCACAATGCTTGGGTTTAGTTCCCTATCTAGTTTAAGGTCTGACAAAAGGCAAATTTGAGTTTGGCATGTCTCCGAAAAAGCAGGTGAAGTCTGATGTAATAAACAAGCCAAAAGTTCTAATCTACTTGCAATACTTGCATTTATAAAAGTTCTAGTTTCACATGACCATGAAATGATCTCTGAATAAAGCATCGAACTATTAAAAGACATGGTGATATGCTTTTCTTCCTTTTTGGAAATTATGTCACTATGATCCAATATTGGCCAGAGTAGTCACAGTGACAATATTCTTGTTAACACTGTAGAATAGCAAATATAGGCTTGATTTTCGATAGATATAACCTTAACAATATTGAGAATTTTAACTTCAGCCATTTCTAGAAAGTAGTTCTTTTTGATGCCTCCTTAGCTGGGCTGGCAAATCTGGAAACAAGTATAGTAAAATAACTTACAAACACATTCGTGTAAGATTTGGAGTTTCTTTTTCTGAAACTAATTTCTGTCTTTCATTTCTCATCCAAATAAAATGCAATATGTATAAGAAATACTTTGAAATTTATCAATTATTCACCTATATAACTTTATTAGTATATGTAAATTTCATAACCTGCAGCTAGATATTTGCTATGTAGTTCCCAATTTGTATGTCATGCCATGCATTAGGAAACAATAGTGGAAATGCTAATACTGTAGTACATTCCTTAGATTGGATTCATACTAAGTTTGAAATTTTGCTCAAATGGACAAAAAAAAAAACCTGGTGTTTTAACTCTGGTATAAACTTGTTCTCCCATTTATTCATAATCGCTCTTTGTATTTTATCTTCGTGTTACCTTTATAGTTATGTCATACTGATCCAGGCTCTAATATATAATATTACCCAATCAATCTAGCTTACTTCTCAGCCTGCAGAAAGCACTCAATCTAACCAACTAAAAGAAGATGTGGTAGTCTCCCTTGTAGATGTAGGGTGGGTTGCTGAAGAAGATGACGAAGGAGACAAAGTCTTTACACGGTTCCGGTATGTTTCTCAAAGCTTATCCTCTATAACTGGTTCTTTAAGGTTTGGTAGATAACCTGTGGAACTAGGCCACTAACCAACTTCTATGAGGTTACAGTTTGACAATCACGTTTTCTAATAACATGAAAACTGGCCAATATTATTGATCAAGGAAGAAAATCTTAACAAGCTTTAGGGATTCTTTTAAAAATGTAATAAATATGTTTTATTATCTAGCCTTTCTATTTATGCAATAACTTCATGTTTATATAAGCATATATTTTTATAGTATGTTCCTATTTTAGTACCAAAATATCTGGGTAGTAGACAACAAAGAGATGTCCAGTATTATTTTAGCCAGAATGAGTTATGAGAAAGAATGACAATACTATTTGCAACTCTAGGAAAGGAAAGTCTATTATAAAGAAATAGATTACAGGTAGTTGTCGACTTACAACCCAGAATTAAGCCCAAAATTTCTGATGCTAAGCAAGGCAGTTAAGTGAATCAGTTGTTAAGCAGATAACTAGTTGTTAAATGAATCATGTTATTAAGTGAATCCGGCTTCCCTATTAAGTTTGCTTGTCAGAAACTCCTTAGAAAGGCTGCAAATGACAATCCCAGGATCCCCGGATGCTGCAACCATTGTGAAGGCATGCCAGTTGCCAAGCAGCCAAAGCTTGGTCTCATGACATAGGGATATTGCAATGGTCATAAATGTGAGAATTGGTCATAAGTACTTTTTCAGTGCCGTTATAACTTTGAATATCATTAAACAAATGATTGTAAGTGGAAGACTTCAAGTATCTAGATTCTTTCCACTTCTTTTCAACTGGTTTTGTCATAATGATGATCTTTGTTGCCTTTATTACATGTAAAAGGATGGGGAAGAATATTCTATTGATACTCCAGTATTGACAACATGTGAATTTATGTATTGGCTAGATTTGTAATAATCTGGCTGTATCCAGAGAAGTTCGTAACTAATTTTAAAAAATAACAAAGCAAAAGAAATATGAAAATGAAAGCACTGATAAAATACTATTTGGTTTCTTCTTAGTTACTGTGAAGTAGGCTTGTGTAAGGTAATGTACAATGAAAGTCCTTGAAAAGAAGAAAAAAAACCTTCTCTGTCAGCAGTTGTAGTACAAAAGGAAAAGTGTTTACACAGGATCTTTAGGGGCTTTAGCAGTTGCTGAAGTTATGAAAGTAGAAGAAACCAGAGAATAGTCAGCAAAGCAAAATTATAAAAAAAGTATTATGACATTTTAAGCATCTGAGTACAACTTTTAAATCTTACATAGACCAAAGAAATTATAATACAATTTAGACATTAAAAGAAAAGCTGTTAAAATGTTATTAATATCTGTATAGATGAATTTTTCTGCACTGTTTGCAGATACAGTAATTGAAAAACTGTGGTTGTATTTAATTTCTAAACCATCTGTTCATGGAAGCATTTTATTGTTAAAATACAATTTATATTTTTTAAATGCTATTTGATTTCTAACTTATCTGTGCTGAAGGAACAAGGAACAAAAACGAACCCTTTGTCTTCACTTTCTTTCAAACAGAACATAATATAGTTTAATGATGTTTACAGGAACTTCCTAAACACTGTTCTAGATTATATGCAAACATGGCAAAGACAGCATTCTGCATTTGCAGAGAATAAGTTGTTTAGTTTAAGAAACAGAACTTTAACTTGACTACCTTTGATCAAGATACTACATGATGAAAAAGACTGAAACTATTTTTTTAAATTGTAGATCAGAAGGCTGGTCAAAATCCCAACCATTCCTTAAAAGTGAAGGCTCCTCAAGAAGAGATTCAAGTACTGAAGAATTGTTGCCCAAGAAATCACAAGAAATGGAAGAGTCTAAAACTCCAGTAGCCAAAAATGATGAAGCATTGCAGAAAATAAATGCACTGGAAAATGAGCTTGCTAATTTAAGAGCACAAATAGCCAAAATTGTAAGCCTGCAAGAACAAAATTTGGCAGCAGGTATTAAGTTGTCCTTTCCTCAATGTTAGTAAGTTTAAAGTGTCATGCCTATAGTCAAAAAATACTAGATTCAGATGCAAATAACCTTGATATATAAATTATAACATTTAGAAAATTAGTTGTAGTAGTTTTTCTTTTTATCTTGACATGAAAGATCTGGAATGGCATCCTTCTCTATTGGTCCCCCTCTGCACATATGATCTTGAGCCTGCCTTCCATAACCTGTTGCTTTCCTTTGTGGTAGATGATAGCACCCATGATTCTAAGCCAGCATGTTTTGCTTAATGCATGTGATGAAAAGTGTAATCTGATGCACTTGAAAGAGTAATAGTAGTAATACTAGTAATAGATTGGACAAAGTTGCAATAGACTCTTGTAGAAATTTGAGTCAAAATGATCTTGGGATTTGTATTACAAACTTTTGCTAATCGTAAAGATTTTGATTGGAAGTTCTTAAAATGAGACTTATTGTCTGACTGTTCTTATAAAGTATCTAAAAACAACTTTATCAAAGGTTCAGTTGATACACATGTGATGATTAATTTTTTGCCTGTGTTTCCAATTTTCCTTTTACCCAACAATGTAGTGCATTTTCCTGGGAAATACCGTGTTTCTCACATAATAAGGCCGGGCCTTATTTTTTTTTTTGAGCCCCGAAAAAACGGCTAGGCCGTCTTTTCGGGGGTAACTTAATTTCCCCCCTTTCATCCTCATCTAGAGTGCCCTGCGGGCAGCCTCGCCACCAGCCGCTCCTAACGGGCGATCATGGCGAAGCGCAGAGAGCTCCCTACTCCCACCAAACACCTTTGCTGCAGACCCAAGACCTTTGGCACCTGCCGCTGTTGCTTTCCCTTCTGCCCATTCCGCTGCCGTTTGGAGTGCCGTTGGAGCTGCTGCCGCCGTTTGGAGCTGCCTCTGCTGTTTGGAGCCGCCGCCGTTTGAAGTGCCGTTGGAGCTGCTGCCGCCGTTTGGAGCTGCCTCTGCCGTTTGGAGCTGCCTCTGCCGTTTGGAGCCGCCGCCGCCGTTTGAAGCTGCCGCTTCCGCGTTTGGAGCACTACCGCTGTTTGGAGCACCACCGCCACTCCAAACACGGCGGCAGCTCCAAACGCGAAGCGGCAGCTCCAAACGTGACGGCGGCACTCCAAACGGCGGCGGCGGCTCCAAACGGCAGAGGCGGCTCCGAACACGGAAGCGGAGCCGCCGCCGTTGGAGCCGCCACCGCCGTTTGGAGTGCCGCCGTCACGTTTGGAGCTGCCGCTTCCGTGTTTGGAGCTGCCGCCGTGTTTGGAGTGGCGGTGCTCCAAACAGCGGTAGTGCTCCAAACGCGGAAGCGGCAGCTTCAAACGGCGGCGGCGGCTCCAAACGGCAGAGGCAGCTCCAAACGGCAGAGGCAGCTCCAAACGGCGGCAGCAGCTCCAACGGCACTCCAAACGGCGGCGGCTCCAAACAGCAGAGGCAGCTCCAAACGGCGGCAGCAGCTCCAACGGCACTCCAAACGGCGGTGGCAGCTCCAACGGCACTCCAAATGGCAAGTCCCCCCACCCTTCCCCCTATTTTGCATGTTTTAAACTAGGCCTAAATTTGGGGGGAGGGGCTTAATTTGATTTTATGCCTAGAAAACATGCTGGGTCTTCCTATTGGTGGAGGCCGTATTGTTGGAGAAACACGGTAGTATACAAACGCTGTTTTGTTCTATAATTTCCGACTGAATAGCAGAAAGTTCCAAGTGTGTGGGGGAGGGTTTGTTGACCTATAAAGCCATATATGCTTTGGCAGCAAGGTACTTAAAAAACCACCTTTTCCCTTTAGAAGTGAATTTGATCAGCCTGTTCATGGTAAAAACATTCTCCCAATATCTTTTAATGGTCTACCATGTGTAAAAAGGCCTTGGTTTTCAATTTTACAGCCCTCATAGTACAGAATGATTTCCCTTTTGAGATTAGCTTGGCATCCTCATTGACCTTTAGAAACTCTTAAAAATAGAACTGTTCCTAAGTAGTTATCATTTTCTCCATTCCTTTATGATATTTCTGTGTTTTAATGTTTTTATACCGTGTTTCTCATATAATAAGGCTGGGTCTTATTTTTTTTTGAGCCCCGAAATAATGGCTAGGCCATCTTTTCGGGGGTGACTTAATTCCCCCCCTTGCATCTTCAGGCGGGCGGTGACGGCTTGGATGTTGACCTCAGCGTTGGTGGGGCACTTCGTTTCGGGGTCAACGCAGGCAGCACCATATCCGGGTGTGCAACAAAAGTACTTCCTAACGGCAAGCGCCCCCACCATTCCCCCCCATTTCGCATGTTTTAATATAGGCCTTAATTTGGGGGGAGGGCCTTAATTTCATTTCATGCCTATAAAACATGCTGGGACTTCCTATTGGGGGAGGCCGTATTGTTGGAGAAACAGGGTATTTAGTTAACAAATTCATACGATTAATAATCTTAACCCCTATATCTCTAGGAAACCAACAGGGATGGAAAACACAATAAACTATGTTTATCTGTAAACAGATTTTGTTCAGCACAATAGAAAAGTAATAAACAAATGTCATACACTAGAAAGCTGCTTCGGTACTTGGTCAGTATAACCATTTACAGCCAAGCTATATATTTCCTTAAAAGAAGCATCACCCTTTTCATTATATATTGTGTTAAAAAATGGAAAGGGTGGTAGAAGTGGTACATGATAGCAATCCATTTCAATGCTGATTCTATTTGATAATCACAATAATGGGTACATTTTTAAACAAAGATTTATTAAAGATATTTGCAGCATATTTAAATGTACGTTGTTCTTACAGCTGGAATATGTTCTGCACCCCTTTCTGTCGTGGCGCCACCGCCGCCACCACCACCGCCACCCCTGCCTCCACCACCACCACTTCAGCACAGTGTTTCTGCCATTGACCTTATTAAAGAGCGCAAAGGAAAAAGAATAAATTCTGGCAAGACTCTGATAGATGGTGATCCAAAGAAGCTTGAAATGCCAAATATGCTAGATATCCTGAAAGACATGAACAGCATAAAGCTGCGCTCAGTGAGAAGGTAAGTTTTCCCCTTATTACAGAAAGGGTTGCAGGGAAGAAGTGCAATATTTTGATTATTGCTAAGCAGAGATGGAGATGACATAATTTGTTTGCTTGATTCATATGATTAAAGTTCATAGTTTGGTTTTCAAACAGTAACTTGTCATTTTATTGAGTACAAATAGACTTAATGTCCAGAATTGGGGCCCATAACCACTTTGCTAAGTGACGGTTGTCAAATGAGATATCCCATGACTGTGATGGATTTACAGTGTTGATATTCCTGAGGGAGGGGTTGTTAATCAAATCACTAGAGTCTTTAAGAAAGACATTGAAGTGTGAAAGCAAAAAAAAAAGGTAGACAAAGCTTTGATGAAAATGGTGCATATCTTTGCATCATTTGAAGTCAGTGTGTCATAAAGCCTTAACTTATTCTTTTGAAGGCCAGAGGAAAGCACAATAAGGAAAACTGCTGATCCAACAGATCCTGCTGCTGTAATAGCTGAAGCTCTTAAAAAGAAATTTGCATATCGCTATCGTAGTGACAGTTCAAGTGAAAGTGATAAACAGATTTCAACTTCTGAAACAAATTTGGTAAGTGTTTGGTTTATATGTTGTGCTGAGCCCCATGGTATAGAATGGTTGTATTAACTTCAGGAGTCGGCTGGTTTACAAAGCAGCCAAGACTAAGTTCATACTTTAGGCTAAGCCAAGCTACATTTAAATTTACATAAGTTCAGGACTGAATATCTCCAGAGTGTCTCGTCTCAGGAGATTGGCAAACTAACGTCCACCCATATTTTTAACATGCCTTATTACCAGTCCCAGTGAGCAAGATGCCAGGGAACGTTTGCTTCCTTTCATTCTCCAGATGAGCTGTTCAGAGCATCCATTGTTTGGGGGTGATGCTTCTGTCGCTCGTTTGATAGGCTGGGCTTTAATTGAGAGGACGCTCCTCTTCCTCCACGGGACTCCTCCCTAGCGTCCCCAGTTTTTGCTCAGCCTTCGTGAATATAGGCAGCTTAATTTCCTTTCCCTTGACTGGAATAGCAAAGGCTTCAAAAGGAGTCAACAAAAAGGTTTGCTTTTAAACTCTAAACAACTCCTTTAAGGCTTTTAGTTTCAATGAGTCAAGCAGCTCCCTACGATAGATAACTCGAGCCAAGGGAGCTCACCATAGCTTCAGATAATGATCTCTTGCCCCCAGGATGATAGGAGGTGATAACACCTCAGCTGCATGGCTAACAACTCACATTACGATCTTTTCAAGCCAAGCCGCTACGATCATCGCTGCCCGCGCCCGACAGGAGAGGCTCCATTTTAAAAGGGTCCAAGGCTTTTTTCTCTCCCCTGGGAAGTGTTGCTGAGCCGATTTAACTCATTACGTGCCTAAAGAGATAACGGCTGGCGCCATTGTAGACTCACTAACCATGCAGTAGTGATATGCATTTTATTTCTGGAATTGTGAGAGGCTTTTCTTTCCCCAAGCAGGAGTCTCCTTCCTGGAACCTGAGGGAAATCACCCTAATACACGTGTGTGTGTGTGTGTGTGTAGATAGATAGGGAGGGAGGGAGGGAGGGAGATAGATAGATAGATAGATAGATAGATAGAATTATTCTATTTTGGACCCTTATTCATTAAGGAGGAAACTGTTGGCTTATGCCCTCACAGAATTAAACAGCAGCACCACAGCGAGCACCAAGGCCCGTGTCCACCTGTGCAGGAAGCTGTGGCAGGCCTACATCTTATTTCAACAATTCCTCCTTTCTAGGCCTATGAGGTGTTCCTAATTTGGCTAATTCGATATTAATAACAAAATAATAACGATAATAATAATAGGAACAAGAGTAAGATTTCAGTATTCTTACATAAGATTATACAAAACTGGGGAGCATTGTTTTAGGGTTCCCTGGCCATTGCTGGTTCAGGCCCCTGGGCGTGCCAAACGCCCAATATTTCAGCCTCATTAACAGTAAAATTTAATAAGCGGTCACAATGGCAAGCAGCAGTAGCTCGAGCCATGCCAAATTCTCAAAACAAATTGAAGCATTCTAAGTGTACCTCCTAAGCAGCAGAAAAAGACTCTAACAAGCGCCATAAGGTACTAGAAAAACACATGAAGAAGGTCATGTGGGAGAATGAAGAAAATTCTCAAACCTCATCTCCTCCAGGCCTACTTCGGCTCCAATCCCCCTCTGCAACCACCCCTGAATCTGTCTGTGTAATCCAGATGCAGCGCAGCTGCACAAGATCAGGTAGCCCATCTAGATCAGTACAAGCAACTCGAAGTGACTCTGTGGCCACATTGCTCCAACAGCGGCCAGATTCTGTCAAGATGATGACTTACCGGAAAAGATCCCCACAAAGATGTGACTGTGGATGGAATTAGCAATACACGAATGTATCTCTGCAGAGGTGCAGCATACTGCTCTGAACAACAGAGCGCTCCTTCTGACTGGAATTCCCTATAACTCCGGTCACTAAGCAGGACACAGCATCATTGCCCTCAGGAGATTCTGTAGTTTCAGATATACTCCCGCAAGGTATATAGAAGAAGGAAGGGCTATTGATCGGGTGGAGCCAGAGGACTCAGAGTTCTGCTAAAATTCTCAAATTCTAGTTAGATTCGCATCAGCTCATATTAAAAGGTGATGGTTGATGCTACATCTTGACGACTAAAACAACGCCGGCATCATTTTGTTTATAAGAATTCCATGGCATTATCTGTTGAGAAGCCACTTCCCCTCACAAGGATCTCCAGGGGACATTTATGCCGATTACGGACCTCTTTCTGAGGTTGACTATTGGGCTTCCTTTTTCAGTTGGCAGCCCTCACAGAATTCTAGCAGCACAGTAACAGCGAGCACCAAGGCCTGTGTCCGTCTGGGCAGGAAGCTGTTGAGCACCAGTGACTGCAGGATCACCCAGTTGCAATACAGGTCCTGAAAGGTGTTCTCTATTTGGCTTCACAATTTGATTCCATATTCAGTCATCTAATTATGAGTTTGGTAACAGCACAACAATTTATGTTAGTAGCTGTGCACAGATATAGCCAAAATATTATCAATAATAACAACATTAATGATATCAATATTATTATGAATAATAACATAATAACAAATTGAATTTACCAAAAAACGGGGGAGAGCAAATATCAAGAGGATTCCCTGCCTCTGTTTATATCAGTCCTCTGAACCAGTCAACAGTCCATTAATATTTCATACACATATAGATACATAGATATAGATATCTCACCTTGTGGGCTTTAGGTCAGAATCTTCAAGGGCAACCAAAAATACCCCCAGAGGACGATAAACCAACTCAAAGTAGGTCAAAATGTCCTAGAGAGACCTCTAAGCCAACAAAGGATGCCAAGAGACACCAAAATGCGTTAGATGAGCATATCTTAAATTTTTTTTAAAAAAAATGCATGAGGGAGGTTGAACAGAAGTCTCAGTCCTCTTCCCCAGACATGCTGGTCCCAGTTCCAGAGTGCTTGCTTCAGCAGCACATATACTAAAATTGGAATGATACAGAGAAGATTAGCATGGCCCCTGCGCAAGGATGACACGCAATTTGTGAAGTGTTCCATATTTCACCTTGCCTCCATCCCTGGATCTCTCAATGCCATCCAGGAGAGCCTCAGAGAGACCGGTTCAACCCAGTCCTTCAGCAGCGCTACTTGCCTGACAGACAGTTGTGAGACCACACCAGAATTCCTCCTCCCAGAGGATATCCCTGACAAATTGAAGGCCTGGAGGGACATGGCAACTTGAAGAGGCATCGCAGCCGGGGCACAGTAGAAGTTGATGGCTCGGCAACCTCCACAATCTGACCTCGATTCTCACTCGATTTAGTTACTATACAGAATAGACCTTCATTACCAACAGGTACCTCCTTCAGGGGAGTATTATATAATCCAGTTACACATTCACATGATGCACAGGATGAGGGAGAACTAGAGACCAGATGGAACAGGTTGAGGAAGGGTCTACTCACAACAGTGACCAAAATCTGTCAGAGGCGGATCCCCTAAAAAAGGGGGGCATGTCAAACATTGAAGGCATTAAGCCAGACCACCGACCTTCAGGTCTGTTTTGCCCTCAGACTTTTTTTTTTCAAGTCTCTGTTGTTTCAAAAAAAAAAAAAAACCTACTTCCTGCCTTGATATTCCATTTCCCCTCGGCCCAACAATCGTTACTATAAGGGGGGTGTGTGTGTCAGATGATTTAATCTTCTCCCAACCAATAATGTAAGAGGAAGTCATAACTGTCCCACAGAGGTTCTTGGACCTCGTCCAGAAACAAGGGGTCTCTTCAGTGGCGTAAACCCCTTACAGGATATGATAGCAAATTTTTAATTTGGTTTTCTCATTCTGCTAAATTTCTCATCGCCACGATAGTAGATAAAACAATAATGGCAATTATCATCCTCTGCAATTCCAACAGAAGCAGAAGAGGCTCTCAAGTCAAAGGATATACAGGGTTGAGTTGTCCCCAGGTAGGGCATGTCGATCTGATGTGGGGGCCATAAGAGCGGAGTCGGCCTCATCCCCCCCTTTTTTTACTAGATCCTCTCTCAGGTTGCTCCGCCATCTGAGGGAGATTATCTCAAATTCCAATATCAGGGCACACAAGGACGCCGCAAAACTCTATTCAATTATCTGCTCAAGCCAGGGCATCTCAGGTTACTCCTCGCCTACTGCTATGGCTCAGACATTGGCAAGCAGATATCACACAACTAATGGAAGCTTGCTTCCTCCCCAATATAGGGAGATAATTTGCTTGGTGGTGCCCCGACCTATCTCTGATAAGAGACTAGAAGCAGAAAATAAGTTCCTCTCTTTTCATAGACCCCAAAATAGTCCTTCCCAGCTTTTTGAAGGGTTCCTTTGTTCCCTCTACCAGGGACTTTTTCTCTCTAGACTCCAGGGACCGTCTGGACGCATGAATCACCAACAGTCAGATAGTTTCTGATCTGGAGATAGATACTGAAGGGGAGGGCAGAGCAAAAGAATCTCTTGAGGAACATGAAATAGAGGTCTCCAAGGCACAACATAGGCCTCACGACTGTGCCCCTATTGGTGGAAGGCTCAAGCCTTTCACAGACAGATGGGATGTCTCCACTTCTGTTTCCTGGGTTAGAGATATCAGAAGATTAGGCCTGGCTATAGAATTTCCATCCTCTCCCCTGAACCTTTGCATTACTTGCCTTCTCTCTGGGGATCCTGTTAAAGGGAGCATGATGGAGACAGCTATTGTTCATTTATTGGAGATCCAGGCAACCAACCTGTGGCACCAGATCAGCAGGGGCAATTTTAGTTTTAAAATGACTTAATTATTACATAGTTCATAGGAGGCTTAAGATGAGTATACTGAACTCCATACTTCTGAGCTTCAGAAGGGGCGATTTTCTACCCTCCATTGACTTAATGGAGGCCCATCCCCAGATTCCAATTAGATCCTCACAAAGCAAAACTCATAGTTTTTGTTATAATACTCAATGTTTTGAATACATTGCACTGTCCTTTGGGTTGTCATCTGCCCAAGGTTCTTACGAAGGTTCTGATGGCTCTGGCTGTTCATCTCAGGGGAACACCTGTTAGACGGCAGTGTTATTTATATGACATTTCATTATTATCTTGTTCATATAAACAGGCAAAGGGGAGGCCTTAGCATCGGTCATCACTAGGAGAGACTTGCAGTCCATCTCTCATCACCCACGCATATGCCATTTTCTTGCATGGGGCTACAATCTTACAGCCTCCTGTAGTGCATTGATATCATACATGGGACCTCAACAAGGTCCTTACCGCACTCAAGAAAACTCCCTTTGAGCCCCTGTAGACCATGAGTCTCCATTCCTAACGTACAAAGTGGTTCTCTTGGTTGCCATTACATCGGCCAGTTACATCTTGGATCTAGTAGTCTTGTCAGTTAGACAGGAGCTCTGTATTTTTCACACAGACAAAGTGGTCCTTAGTCCAGATCCATCTTTCACCCATAGATAATTTTGGGTTTCCACAGACCATAGGAACTGATACTCCCGTACATTTGTCTGAAACCGACATAAAATCTGGCATGACAATGCCACAATCTAGATGTAAGGTGAGCTTTCTGCATATATTTCAACTGCACGATGTGTGTTAGGAAACAAAGGTTCTCTTCGTTTCTTTTCAACCACCCACCATTGGGTGCAAGACCTCTTCCTCAATGACCAGTAAGTGGCTGAGAGCACAATTCCCAAGTCTCATGAGACACAATCTCTTCCTGTACCCAGGGGTATCACTGTTCATTCGGCCACAAGCCCCAATAGCAAAAATTTACAAGGCGACAACATGGGCCTCACCATCGGCTTTTATTTAGAAACTATTAGAATGATGTCTTCGCCTCTACGGAGGCTGCCTTTGACAGGAAAGTGTTACAAAGGGTCCATAGGGACCAAGAAAAGGGGAATCTGAACCAGACGGAAGCCCTCCTGTAGGACACGCCAAGCTTTGGTATGTCCCAAACAATGGATGCTCTGAACAGCTCATCTGGAGAAGGGGCGTTGGTACTTACCTGACACACCCTTTCTCTGTGAGCTGTGAAGAGCATCCATCCCCACCCTTATTCGTCTGGTGGGATGCTATTCTGGCCAAGTATTAGAAAGCGTGAAGGAAAAGAAATATTTCATCACTTCGACTTCGCCAAAACTGGGGACGCTAGGGAGGAGTCCCGTGGAGGAGGAGCGTCCTCTCAATTAAAGCCCAGCCTATCAAACAAGCGACAGAAGCATCATCCCCAAACAATGGATGCTCTTCACAGCTCACAGAGAAAGGGTGTGTCAATGCCCCTTCTGGTGGATTTAGTGCTCCTACTAATAGAATTTAAAGCAGTATATTTCAAACTTGTCAAGTTTAAGAGGCATGGACTTAAAATTGTAGAACTCCCCAGCAATTGATCTAAGTGTTTTAGTAGTAGGCATGAACTGGTCAATAAAAATTCCAGCTTATTGTATACAAACATTGCATTTTTTTTCTTTTCAGTTTGGGCCACACCTTCTGAAACCTACAGGAAAAATGAAGAATCTAATTGAAAATTGTTAAGTAGAAAAACCATGCTTCAGTATAAAAGGACTCTCTCAACTGTTTTGAGAATTAGGTTTATAATTTCACAACACTGAGTTATGTGCCTTGCTTCCATGAACAAGTTTAAAAACAAAAATTCTACCATGTTCTAACACAGGTTTCAGTATTTATATACATGCTGTGTTGGGCCAACACTAAGTTATAAATGTTACTCTTAAACTTAAGTGAATGCAATTAGTTTAAATTATAGCTTTGATGTTAATTTTGGGAATATAATAGGACATATTTATCCTATATTGACATCTCATTTTTAACTTGAAGTACAGACTTCACTGGAGCTTCTTTTCTTTCTATAGGGTGAAAGTGACAAGACTTAAGAACTTTATTATTCAGCAAAATTGGCTAAATTTAAAGCAAATGCTGCATGTTGACCTATAAAGCCATATATTTATATGGAAGAAGCTAGCTAAAACTTAATTATGTTTTTACATAGGATAAAACACTATAATTGCAACTCCATTCTAGTGATAATGCATATATAATGAACATATCAACAGCTACTAATGAAACTTAATATTTAATTAGCATAGTTGACCTCCTTCATAGACCTTCAGACCTGTTTACTCACAAGTTCCTGTAGAACTGAACTGCAGATAATAAACTGTCAAAAAATAATTTGAGATTGGAAAAAAACCAATTGAAGATCAGCTTTCCTGCTGAGTAAAATATTTTACTTCTTGAACAGTATTTTTTATCAGTATTTTGTCATCTGGGGCAGTATTTGTGAACTGCTGAATAATTCGGTGTGACAAGGAAAGGTGCTTTGTCTACGAATGAGATTAAGAGCAAATTTAAATATCATGAAACAGGTTGCCAACCTTTGGACCTCAGGGACCACCAAACTCATAATTTTAAATCCCGCGGACCACTAATATGAATTTTGACTGACGGTGGCTTCCTGACATTGGTGGGAAAGTCGGTCCCATATTCCAGAGCTGCAGTAGTCACAGGACTGGCCCTTTGGTCATCCTGGAGCAGCTGCTATTCCACCTGGGTGCACCAGCCTGACATGGACTGGAGGAGCTGCTCCGGGATCACCAAAGGCCAGTCCTGTGACTATGGCAGCTTTGAAATATGGGACCGACTTTCCCACCAATGTCAGCAAGCCACCCTGGGGCAGATTTCCCTCCCCTGCTGTTGGTCTTATCTTCCAGTTGCAGCTCGCATGGCTCTACTCAAAGGTTTGCGCTCGGCTGAAGGGTGGGGGCCAGCTGGTAGGCAGGCCGTGTGGGTGGTGCAGCCTTGTGTTCCCACACAGCCTGGATTAATTGCTTTTGGGGGACATTTCTCTGCGGACCACCCAAACATTCTCGCAGACCACCAGTGGTCCCTGGCCCACTGGTTGGCGACCACTGTCATGAAAACCTTTCACTTTGAAATTTGTTCAGATATGAAAATGTTTTTAATTTGATCATGTAAAATTGCTCTCAGATACTTTGTTTATTATCATATAGTTACATCAGTATTTTTAAACTTTTCCAACACTGTTCAAAATTAAAAAATAGTATATCTGTATTACATTAGTCTGGTCATTTTTTTGATGCTTGAACAAAGAATATTGTACAACAGGATCTAAGAACATCTAAAGCAAACAAAATTCATGCATTAAAAGGATTGGATATGTTTAAAGATACAACCTGTAACTGATGAGTCCTAATCAGGTTTGCTTTAGACTGGAAAAGATAGTTTTAACAATAGGAGATATGAAAGTGTTTTAACCTTGTAAAGCTGCTTCAGATGTTCCAACAGCTTGAAATGCCAACTTGTGACTGTTTTATGATTTGTGAATGAAATATATTTTCAAACTGTCCAGCCTGACTTGTATAGCAACAGAGATGAATCATACCCCTGCTAATTATTATTTAGATAAAACTGGATGATGTGGGAAGAGACTAATGAGAGGAATATACAGTTAAGCATACTATCAGGCAAAAGATTTTCAACTTCATAGTCTAATTTATTACTGCTAATTTGTGCTGTTTAAGAGAACTGTATGTAAATAGATGGGTCTACTGTATATGGATTATGCTGTAAAATAATTGTGTGAATGTAGATAGATAGTCCTCAATTTATAACTGTTGCTTAACTACTATTTAAAGTTATGTTGGCCTCAAAGGGCCATCACAAAATATTGCATTGCTCCCAACCTGTGGTCACATTTTAGGCCGTTGGCAACTGGCTCACATTTATGATTGCATTTTGCAACATTTTTGCCATTTTCTGGCAAAAACACCCAGTGATTAAGCATCACACTTACTACTACATGGTGCACTTAATGACCTTGATGACTCACTTAACAATTACCCTGACTTACATTCTCAGTTGTCATACACTGAGGACTATCTGTATGCAATACATTGGTACGGCATTACCACTGCTGAAGGTATATACCATATTTGCCGGCGTATAAGACGACTTTTTTGCCCTGAAAAACATGCCTCCAAGTGGGGGTCGTCTTATACGCCGGGAGGACTCCGACTCCCACTTCGAGCTTGAGTTGCAGCCGGGAGGAGGCTGGGGGAGCGGTGTGTGTGTGTGTGTGTGTGTGTGTGTGTGTGTGTGTGTGGCGGGTGTCACTCGCCACGCGCTGCGCAACCTTTCCCCTCTTCCTTCCTTAGCGGTGTGGGGAGAGAGATTCAAGATCCTCACGTGCGGCGTACTTTTCTTTTTCTTTTTTTCTTTTTGCACGCAGGTTTTGCATGCGGGCGGCTGTAGGTTAAGGATGGGGAGCCCCGGGTGGGTTATCAGGTTTTACGGTGCTTCCAACATGTGTGAACGGTGGGAGAGCGGAGAAGAGAGCGAGCGAGCGCCCGCTGTGTGAAATCCCGCCGTCAAAGCAACACTGGGGGAGGCAGGGTATAAATTTACCAGGTTAATGTGGCAATGGTGATTAATGCCCAGAACATTGTTTGCGGGTATTGGTGTGTGTGTGTGTGTGTGTGGTGGTGGTGGTGAGGAGAGGTTGTCCTTTGAATGCGGAAAAGTAGGTGTGACCTTGTGTAGGAAAATAAAGAGATCCTTTTAGCGTGTTTGGCTTCTTTGCCTCCCTCGCTCGCTTTGACGTGGAGATAATGGCCTTCGGGCGGGAGGGGAAGAAAACGGTAGCTGGATCATTTCAAATTTCACTTACTCTCCTGCCTCACTTCAATATGTCTGAGCGACTCCAGATACTGGAAGACTTTTTGAATGAAAGTGTTACCTCCATTTTTTTTTTAAAGAGGGCCACTTGGGGAAAAAAAAAGATTCTAAGGAATTCCTTGTTTCTTGATTAAAGAGAAGGCATTGAATATACTGTTCCTTGGCAGCCTTTTCAGTGTCCGGTTTTTGTGTGTGTGTGTGTGAGAGAGAGAGAGAGAGAGAGAGATCAGCTGTATTGAGAAGAGAACGTTTCCTGTGTTCTCATTTTATTTACAACATATTTTACGCTTAATGGTAAGCAATGAAAAATATTTTTAAAACTCATTTCTAAACTCCATAGCTATTTGCATATTCTTGGTTCAAAATTGATTAGCTCATTTCAAAATTGTCCAAAGCAGAAAAGTGCGTCAAAAAAAAGAAGTGCAAAAGTGGAAGGTGTGTGGAAGAGGGGGTAGTCTTATACGGCGAGTATATAACAAACTCTATATTTTGAGTGGAAATGTTGGGGGTCGTCTTATACGCCCAGTCGTCTTATACGCCGGCAAATACGGTCCTGGTACAACTTTTAATGTTACAGTGCTATGGATTGGACTACAGATAACATGATTTAAATTAGAGGAAGCCATAGAATCAAAGAAGTTAATAATCTTGATCTAGGCAGAGATCAAGTAGAAAATGTTAGCAAATGCCTTCTTATTCTCTAGTAAATTGGTAAATTTACTAAATTTAAATTAATAAATTGGTCCATGAGTTGCAGTAGTTGTAGAGGTAACCTGTAAGTTGATTAAATAAAAAACATTTCACAAAGAAACCATACAAGCCTAGCCGTAGGTGATGTACTTAAAAAAAAAAATGATGTTATATCCCATTATGTCCCATTGAGTTCTAGCTTATCAGTATGAAGCATTGCTCTTTCCAGACATAATACTAGAGTCCCCAATAGTTAAGAGTTAGAAAAAAGAACATAGAGACAGGGTATCTTATTTCCATAATCAGTATTTTGCAGATTTAAATGGTTTTAATAGCTGTAGCAATGTTTGCATATTACGGTAGAATTAGCAATTTTGAATATCAGATCAAATAAAGAGACTGGTGAATCTCAAAACCTAATTTTTAATACATGAAAAATCTGTTCTGCATAAATTGTATTTTATTCAGAGAAAGAATGGTCATAGCCTAGATGACTGGAAACAGGGAAAAGGGGTTTCTGAAGCAGATTTATCCAATTATGATTGATAATTAATTCAATGTATTCAAAAGACAGGGTAGATGTTGGGTCTCTAAAAGATCCTGCACTATAGAGATGGTACCATTAGTATTATACAACAGCAAAGAAAGGGACAGACTGGAATGAGATTACATCAAGATTGCTGAATAGTGCTGAGATTTTGCTCAAGACCATAAGTAAGATTTTTTTCTGTGCTCTCTCCGATGGCTGATACAATTTGGAAGAATCATTTGTGTCATGACTGTTGGCAGGTCTCAGAGTGAGATTAGAAACACTAAGATTGAAGAAAATAAGAACCCCCAAAACACCAGAAAGGAGGTAGCTGCTAATGAGATAGCAGTCATAGTAGAAACCTATGGTCACAAGATTTGGAATCTGCCAAAAGGTTGTGGAAATTAAAGCAGTGCCAAGAATAAAAATCTGAACAACAGAAAGGCAGACTTTGGACAACTTCTACATGCAACTGAAGAGTCTAAAAACTGTTGTTCAAAGACCAGGCAAAGCACAAAACTTTAGCAATATATTAAATGAAGAGCAAGGGAGAATAAAAGATGGCTGCATTTCAAACAATAGGGATTATGGGACACACCAAGCTGAACCCACTGAAGAGAATTAAAGCTGTTTTTATCCCTTCTTTCTAACCAGATGTTTTGTGCACAGTGCCAAGTTTCATAAATAGTTTGGAACTGAAGAGACTAAGTGGAACCACAGCTGTTGATAGCAAATGTTTTTTTTTAAATTTTGTACATCTACTGTATGTCTGGATCAGATGAAGAGAACAATGACCCTGCAATTCAGAATTTCCATACTAGCACCAGCCTTAAGAGCCTCAGCTTTGGTTGACTGATTTGCGGGCGAACAATGCCAATGTATGATTTCCTAAGGCATATGAGACAAGGAACACCCATCAATGGATAGGATTTTGCCATATTAATATATTTGCAAAAAAGGTTATTTCACTGCCTTAGTGTTAGGCTCCCCAAGAAAAGGCGTAGAATTGCCAAATGAGCACTATGGCCTCACTTCTAATCAAAGATACTAGAGAAATTAATTTGTGATTGGAAAAGCAAACTAAGAGACAGAAAAATGAAGGAAAAAACCCTCAAGCAAACCACTGGTAAGTTTTTTTTTTAATAGGATTACCTTGTTGCAATACAAGATTTCTTAGTTTCCCATAACAGCAATCCTTTGAGGAAGTTTGGGCTGATGAAGAGTGACTGTCCCAAAATCTCCTAGTGAGCTTCCATGCCTAATGATGGCCTAGACCCTAGATCTTCCCCTCTCATATTCCTACCTTGAAACACCTACCGTGCACCTGAGTTTAAAATAAAAGGCTCCTGGCGCTGGTTCTGTAGTTGAAAAGAGACTGAGGAAATAACTGAACCCACACCCAGGAATTTGGGCCCTAGGATATGCTTCCCACTAAAGATTTTCCGTGACTTTGGAACAGTTTGGTTTAAGTGCTGTATATCTGCTGCATAGGCACCACAAAGAAAACGACCACAAAAGAAGCCCTTATAGAGTCCAAAGCAACTAAGAAAAGTTCTCTGATTAACGTGATCTTGACTGTTTCTCCACCTTTCAAACTAGACTCCAGATAATGTGAAAAGTTTTTATTATTAATCAAAGATTAACAGCAACAGGCACATTAACATGAGGATGGCAAAGCCTTTAAGAAATGGCTTTACACTGAAGCTCTCTCCCAAAAATGGCTGTTGCAAATTGTAAACAGAACAAAACAGTCTTTACAGTAAAAACAAGGAAAATACAAATGAACAAAATTAAAGCACCAGTTTCTCAAAATAGATTACATTTGTGCTTACAGTACTTAAAACTTAAAACTTACAAAAAAAGGAATGCTTGAAGATTAAAAATTAGTCCTTAAAATTTGTCCTTAAAAACATTTCTCCTTTTCACATCAAAAAAACCCAGGATGGGTAACATTTCAATAGAGGGAGGGAATAAGTAAACAATGCACTTTTTCAATCAACAAAATTTGGTCACTTAGCTTTGTGCATAGTTTAAGGCAGCTGTAACAACCTATCAGTTCCCCTTCCCCCGTGGCTGCTCATGAAAATATCACATTCTAAAAAGAATAAATTAAAAAATGCCTTTTGAGTCCTTTCCATTTTCCCTTTTTTCCCAATCCCACCAAAAACTCATTCACTCATCCTCTCCCCCCCCCTCTCACACACACACACACACACTGCAGCGTAAGGGGCATTTTGTACCCTTGTTATGAAGGACATGCTTTCCATCCCACTTTATTTCAGACTGGCAATACCCTGAGCTGTTTCTGGTAGTCATTCCACCTTTTTTGTTGCATGTGCAGTTCAAGTGTACAATAGCAAAAACAACATGCAAATGTTTTCACCATAGAATCTTAACATAATTTGAAGATCTTCCTCTCCTCCATCCCACCTCCCTTCCCAAAATTCAGAAGTATTTCTGCTTGCTATATTGCATTCCCATACTCTGGAGTAAAACATGGCTGTGCTTTATGTTAAATGTTCAATTCCCAATACACAACCAAGTTTGTAACCCACGGCGGGACTTCTCTTACTAAGAGAAAAATGAGCTGCAGTTTCAGATTTGATAATTTAAAAAAAAAAAATCAGTGGTTCGTTCACAGCCATGCAAAAAGGTTATTTTTGAATCTACAGTTTCCAAGTCTGTGTAAACATCAGTTCTTGCCCAAGGCAGCCAAGTATGGGCACTCCACATTTCGGACAAGGATTGAATGGAGTCCTGCTAAATTCCAGGAAAAGAATCATCCATGTCATGTGGCAGTTTTGAAGGTCTTATGTCAAACCTTTTAAAAAACCAAATGATGTGGCACATAACAAATCTTGAACTTTCTCAGTCAAGACTTATATTCTTCTCAGGGTTGCATAATCAAGGTTTCATGCAGAAGCCAACCGAGGCATATGCATATTGCTCTGTATTCAGGTCTTGTAACTGAAAACCATTTTCAAATGATTTCTCAAAGGAAACAATTGGAAATAAATAATGCTGACATTGTTTACACTGAAACCTTGGCAGAATTTATCCTCCAACGCTGGTCTGTAGGTACCAAGCAATAGCAGTTTGTTAAGCAGATCCTGAGGTCAGGATAATCTGTGTTCCTGAGGTACTACATCAGAGTCTGTTTCCTCACATGCAGGATCAGTATCATCACCGCTGCTAGATTGTTCTCTCTGAATACCTTTCCAACTAGCTTTATTCAGTCCCATGTGGCCAAGCATAGTTTGCGACAGCTTGGTGTTTGAAAAACGAGCCCATTCTGCAAATAATGGTTCCACCAAATAGGTCATGAAACCTAGAAAGAAAAAATAAGTTATAATTTAAACATCAAAAAATCCTACCCCACAACTCTGTACATTTTAAGAATATTTCAATATTTCATGGTTTTATTATACTGTACAGCATCTGCATATTACTGAGCATAGGAAATGTATACAGTGAATAAAATAATTTGTAAATATAACAATATAGTCCTTGAGAAACAGTTTTATCATTCTTTCTATGAATTTAGTTTTACTTTACAATATGACAAATTGTACAAACTGGGCACAGATTACAAACACTCAGACCAATAGGTGCACCCAATATTTAGACTAAAACAGAGCCTTGATATGGCGCTTCCCAAAGATCTAGGACAAGATCAAAGGCATTATGATCCCAAGCAGCAGTTGCTGCTGAAGTACTCGAGCAGGAGGGTGATATGGCATTCCTGCTCCGCCAATGGCCCTTCCCAGGGACCCAGCTGACCACTATAGAAACAGGATGCTGCATCAGGTAAGTTTTGGATTTGATTTATTGAGTTTATCTTTGTGGACAGTCTGTTTTTAAGATGGAGACAGACAATATTAATTGCAAATTACAGTCATTCTCCAACTATGTAACTAGAAAGGAGTTTCCAATTTATGGCTAGAATCTAAATACAACAGCAGTATGTATCACAGTATGTTGAATTTGGGCACCAACACACATGATTAATTTAAACCATGAAGTTCAGAATGGAGCATGCAAACCTATCAAAACATTTCTTTTCCCTTCTCCTACTTTCCTTCCCCTCCTTTTTATCCATTATCTTTATTTCTATTTTATATTAGGAAGAACATTTTAAATAAAAATATTTCTTTTCCAAAACACAAATGTAAATATTAACAAGGAAATTGGTTTAATCAAAATTAGACTGAAATTTTAAGCTCATTTCAAAAAGCAATTTAACAGTATTTCAGGCAAATTATAAGGGATAGATAAAAGAAATCCTGTTTCATGAACCCAGAAACTTTAAAGTCAATGAGCATAATTCAAGCAACATTAATACACTGCAATAAAAGAAAAAAACTTGTAATTGGCCAAAGACATTTTAAATTATTCATTTCTAGCTCCATATTATATATTCATAAAAATTATGACAATTTTCCACATAAATCAGTAATTACCAATCTGGATGTTGGCAACGGTTTCTGTCTGTCGATCACATAGCGGACTCACACCTAAGCAATATTTTTTCTCAATGTCTCCTATAACAGAATCTTGTTTTAATCATCTATTATCCACAATATCAGAAAATATGCCCCCCACCTCCAAAACCCCCAGACCCATTCTTAATAAAAATTAGCTGTGGGATTTATCAGTGTTTAGAGAAGGGTACATAGATACTGCTGTGTGCACTCTTAAAATAAACTTTTACAATTTACTTTAAAAAAAATGCCCATGAAAACAGAAAACAACACTCTCCAGTCACATGCATGAACACCTCATACTGCCTAATGTAATTTGGGGGAGGGGGGTGCCACAAGCAGCAAGGGGGTTATTTTCAGTTACAATGACAGTGAGTGCATCATTGGGAGACTTGAAAGAACAGATTAGGGCAGAAGTGTCAAACTTGCATAACTTTTTTCCCCTTCACTAAAATGGGTGGGCGTGAGCGCGTGACGCATCCGGCCCGCAGGCCACAAGTTTGACACCCCTGGATTAGGGATACATCATCATGGAGTAAAGCTATACACATGGTCGCCGGGAATGAAAACAACCTGATGGGAGATAACCAAACAATAAATCAAAAAATAGATCTAGAAAAAATAGTATGCCAGCAACAGTAATTTAATGAAGCCATTCCAACTCCATAGAAACTCTTGCAAATAGCTCAGGTTGCTTTGCAATCACCACAGCCATCAGTGTTTCACAATCTATGGTAATAACTCTTCACTTCTCACTACTTGCCTTGATTAAAAAATTCTTCGGTTACTTTTTCACTCCACTGTTTGCTTAGCTCCCAGGTCCGACAGGGATTACAAATATCAGCACATTTCAATGCCATCTAGCAAACAAATAAATACATTATTTAGTTTTAGTTTGTCTTAGCATTCATGTTTAAACATACAGTTACCATGTAATATCCCAAAATCAAGATAATAGTAAAAGTTAAAGCTGACAAAGTAAATGATAATGAGTAATGAGAGCTGTAGGCCACATAGAGTTAATTGAGATGTACCACTAAATTTATCAGTTTGAATTTAATTACACTGGAGTATGGCAAATATGCACGAGAAGGAAATCCATTCAAGATGAAAGACAGAAATTAGTGTATCAATGGTACACTGAAATGTTATTGAAATATTCATAATTCTTACTATTTTAAAACAAGTAGTCTAACAGCAAGTTTTAAATAATTATCTTTTTAATTATTATTAATTAAGCATCAGGGTGACTTTATATGTATATTATACTTTGTGGAGAACTAATATAATACTATCCTTCCATAAAATTCTATGAAATTCTATTTGCAATAAAAATGGATATAAGAAACAGTGGAATAGAGACTTTCTGTAATTAAAACAGAACACGGTGATCCATTATTTTAATAGCACATAATTTCTGAGAGAGAATGAGATAAAATGAACCAAAGATAAATTAACAAACTAAAGGAAGAAATTATTATGGGAAGAAATGCCAGTCATACAGGCTAGAAGGAAAACAGGTGGGAGAAAAAAACATGAGTATAAATGAAAGTGATTATCATTCATTAGTACAGTTCAATTAACCTTCAGTACTTCTGATAATAAATTACAGTTTATTATTTTGATAAAACATAGCAATCCTTAAAGGTATTTTAAATATTGTCCCGTTTTAAGACTTCGTTTTTGAAACCAACCTGATTGGATTTTCTTACCTGAAATGTCAGATGGCAACAATGTAATAATTATATTTGAAAGAAAAAAAGTCATCTTGCCTATTAACTTATAACTACACTATTTTGCCTTTACAAGTTCAAAAATGTCAAGTCAAATCAATTCTGTAGCAATACACATTAAATTCAGAACAGAAACTGTGGCAAGATTTCAGATTCTACGTAATTGCTTCCCTGTTGAATCAAAGCTAAATCATTAAAACTGAAAAGACATTGGTTTGTTCCTACAAGAGCTGATAAAAAAAGGTTAAAGGTTAAAACCTTTTTTTAAAAAAATATATAGCAATGTTTTTTGTTTTGAAAAATACAGATTCTTGCTGTTTTTTGAACATTTAAAAAACTGAGGAGATATCCGTTTCTATCAAATGGTCCTGCCAGAATAGGAAAACATATATTGTTGTATTACATTTGCAAAAGGAACAAATAGGAGACCTTAACTTTCAGACTCAACAAACTATATTTTTATAAAAACTATAAGTAAAGAACTAGGACTTTTTCAAACCATATATTACAAGGATACTGTTTACCATAATTTCTTTTCCACTTAAGATTCATGCAAGTTACCTGAAGGACAAGATGCCGATGATCTTCCTCTAATAAGCATAAGTCTTCTTTGTCCAAATGGGTACGAAACAGGGATAGATATTCATTCTGACGACTAATATCAGTGGCGAGAATCAATGCCCCTATTTGGCTTTCCATCAGCTGCCTAAAATTGGAAATAATAAGAAGAAATGCAAAGCAATAATTAGTAGGTAAATGTAAACATGAATCATTACACAATATTCAGCTCAACACTGATTATACATTTGCAATGTTTGGAAAACGTAGAATTTAAATTTAGTAATTCAAATATGTAACTTGGATCTTTAGGTGTATTCCAGACCTCCCACCCCACCCTCTGCCCCCCCCCCCCCACCATTGTCCTTGAAGAAAAATACAGGAAAACACGTATGAAACCAGATACTACCATTGTGATATGGGTGCCACAGAAACCACAGCCCAGGTTCTTCTATATTGCCAGTTCTACAGGAACATATGCCACCAGTTGATTACCCCTCTTTTATTTAAATTTCCAGGGCACTCTTACAGCTTTATCTGTACTGTTTGTTAAATAATCAAGATAAATTTATTTCTCTAAAGTAGCAAAATTTTGCTACATGACATGTATGCTTTGGTTGCTTCTTTCATTGGGAGTCAGTTTTGTGTTGTTCATTTTTCTGATTGTATTCTATAGATCAATAAATTCTGTCTATAGGTGCCTTCCAGGTGTTTGGGAAAGTATGCTGTTTGGGAAAGTTAATCCAAATCATCTAAGGTATCTGGATTATAACTTTCTACATCATTAAAAATGATCACAGTATAGATGAAAGTACCATGAATCAAGAATTATGGTTCATTCATTTTTCTTACAGATAGTCCTCAGTTAACAACAACAATTGGGACTGGAATTGCTGTTTCAAGTGTGACATGATCAAACCATTTAGCAACAGCAGTTCCAGCACTTTCGGTTGCCACTGACAAGCATATCCCACATGATTGTTAAGCATTTGTAACCTCATGCCAATTTCTCCATTTATTCTGCTTGTGCAAAGCAAGCCCCGAAAGTCACAAATGTCAGTCACGTGATCACGGGACACTGTATTTGCGAGCGAGTTGCTGCGCAGCTGGATTGCAATCATGAGACTAGAGGATTGCTGTGACAGTTGGAACTTTTGAGACATCAGTCCTAAGTACCATTAGTTCAATGCAAATTTGAATGTTCTCTGAATGAGTAATCATTGTGAAAACCACCTGCATTTAGCTTTATTTATGGGAACGTAAAATTGCATTCAGAATTATAATGCATTTTAGAAAAATACAACTACCTTTTATCATTATTTTATCTGTTTTAAATCTTTTATTCTGTAATGTATTCTCCATTCTGTAAAAATTATGGGTTTGGGGAAATCTGATAAATACCTGCTTTCTAGTGACATATGTGCAAATAATCCAGACTCTCTCAATAACCCCACTGCAGATCGCCAGTGGTGATTTTCTAATACTGAGGTATTCTGAAATTAAATAAAAGATTATTAATATTATATATTATTTGAATGCTGAACTACATATAACAATGAACATATTATACAGATTTTTAACAAACAGAACACAATCCTATTAATTTCCTGAATAAATCAGCCACTTTTATCAACTACACATTCCTTTCCTGACTTCTCTTTATTGGCTTCACCAATACGCAGATTCAGTTGATTTTGAACTTGAAGAATAGCATTTCCCTTATAGCCCAGATGAGAACCAGAGCATGCTTTGTTCCAGTGTAAACACGCTTTCCTGGTCTTGCTTACAGCTGAAAAGGCAGGCAACTGTTCAGATGCGAGAGATCTTGTCATGCAAAGTTTAGGATTACCAAAATGTCTTCTCTGTTCACTTTTGAATAATGATGAAAACTATTTAAGTAGGGATTTTTTAAAAGTATCCAAACTGATTATATATCTGCTACTATCACCTTGTGCTGGAACTTTTAGGCATTTTTTTTTTTGTATTTGGATTTTCAAAAAAAAATTTTTCCACAGAAATGATCATTTCTTTTAAAAAATGTGTATCATATGTTCCTTTCTTTTATTAAACACTTTAATACTTTTGAATAGAACATAAAAAGGTTATTAGATCAATTCGTAAGTTCACTTCAACATTCTTTATCACCAACCCTAGACTGTGTGCGACACACCTTCTCCCCTCTCACCTCCCAATAGCCAGTAAGACAAGCTGCCCTTGATTCAAGAGTAATAAATATTCATCAATATTAATAGCTACTGACAATATTGTTTCTCCATAAATCTATCCAGGTTCCTTTTAAAACTGCCCAAATGTCACAAACTCCTTATGTCAGTCCAATCTACCTGTATTCAGTTTCAGTAGATAGTCTGGGCTGCTATCATTGAATGAGAAAATGTCCTTTCTCTTCATGTTAACTATGCCATGATAATTTTATGTAATTTTTATAATATCTCCCCTTATTCTTTATATTCTAAGCTGAACAGCCCAGTTGCTATAATTTTTCCTTGCACTGGGCTACACTAACATTAATTATTTTGGTTGTTCTTTTTTGCATTTTTTCTTAAGATACAGTGATTAAAACTATACAATAAACTGCCTCATAAGATGCAATAATCAAAGTTATACAAAACAAGTGCAACCTTAATTTTTAAGGGTTGCATTATATCCACAGTTCTATTTTCAGCTCCTTTCCTAATAATTCCAAACAGGGACTGCCTTTTTTTAATAGCAACTGCCTGCTGATTTGACATTTTCCTCAAGCTCTGTACTATATGATATCAAGATTCTTTTCCTGATCAATCACTGCTAGTCAGATCCCATTAAAGGACATCTTCTACTTACCTTGTATAAAGTTGCTAAATAATGGTTTGTTTTAATAAGAAAAGGCTGGTTAACACCTGGATGATCCAAATCATGAGTGGCAGCTGCAATTAAACTGAGCAGAATATCCCATGGAGTTAGAGATTGGAAAAGCTGTAATATATAAATTATGACCATATGAATATCTATTACTAATACTTCCCAAAAATGTAGCTAGCATTTCCAACGGAGTTTCACCATGGCATCAAGTTATTTCTCATGTTGATTACATTTTAGTTAGTCCATAGAATTCTTTGGTTGTTGTTTTTTTTAATTGTACGGCTAGCAATATTGAAACAATAAGGAGTATTGTTAGTTTTTTCTTTACAAATATGCAATCTCCCATAATTGATACAATCCTGATTTCGACATTCTTATAAGTTTCAAAAGTATTACAAGAACTTTCCCCAACTGGATCCCTCTCAATTTGTACTGAGCTATAACTCCAGAAACTCCAACCAGTATACTCAATATATCTGTAGGAAATTGTATCAAAAAAGAATCTCTGGCATAAAACAAGCTCTTAAAAAAACAATTACATTCTATATTACCTTTGCTTAATGTCATTAATGTCACTACTCCTCAATTTTTTTTGTAATAGCAATTTTGTTATAAATGCATGAAAATTATTAATGACAGGACTGGTTTTTCTTTTACCTTGGGTTCGTTTAAATAACAGTGCATGGCCTGAGTCACATCAGCAGCATGAACTGCATTGTGGTATGGGTTGTGGCTGTGATAATCTTCTTGAACCATTACTACAAATGAAAGTAAGTATTAATGTGTGGAGGAAAAGGGGAAAGACGTAACCCCAAAATATTCCCTTCCATTCTTGATTCATATCAATTAAAATATAATATAAAATGTGATAAACTTCAACAATGATTTACCACAAAAATTCAAATGAAGGCGGCAACCTTTAAAACATTCAGAGATTTCTAAACGTGCTTTTCATGTCTAGAAAATAAGATTTCTATTCATTTTAAAAATTCAAATTGGGGAAAAAATCAGAAAATTGCCCGGCATATTAAATGTAGAAAATATAGAAAAGCATTGCCAGTATCAATCTAAAATGATAATACTTAAGATAAAATGAAGATCGATTATTGGAAATGCTCCCGTTGACTTTATGCCCATAAAAGCAAGCATGTTTTTCTCCTTACAGCAAGTTATGAATCACATAACATTTCATTAGGATTGTATTTTGGGGGGTTTTGGGGGAGGGGGGGAGGAGTGTTAGAGAAAAATATTTTTACATTCAGGGGATGCACATTGACAATAAATACCTCAAACATCTTTTTAACTTGTTATAATCAAGAATGTATTGTTTTGCTATACTTGGTAGCTAACCAAAATCTGATTTAAAAATTAAAGTACAATGAGCCATGGAAATCTTCAGACAAGAGATTACCAGGAAATCTCAATGCATTCATAAAGACAAGTTATATCCCAGAAGACTGTAAAAAATAGCTGTTTCCATATTGCTGCAAATGTTTCATGTAATCACCAAGTACAGTATCTACCTCAAGGAAGTTTTTGCCTTAATAAGTGTCATGCCCCTGGTGGAGACTGACTCTGAGGGAGAGGAGGAACAACCTACAGGGAGTGGAAGTGTGGCTCAGGAGGTTGTGGAGGAGGCTGGGGAAGGGCAGAGGCCAGCTGAGCAGTCAGAGGAGGACCCAGGCCCATCCCCTATCCATCCTAGGGCACATGGGGAGGAGAGGATAAGGGAGAGACGTGGTCTACTCAGGAGGAGAGGGCCTTGATCCTCTTCATGGGCTGCAGGTGAGAACTGCATAAGAGTTTGGACCTGCGTTCTAGCAAACGCTGGAAACAAAGCGTGTTTTATTTTGGTTTGAGGTTATCTTGGTTGGCGTCCTTCCAACAGACTGTGCCTCGTTATCTCCTTGAATTTGGTAAATACTTCTCCTGTTCCGTTGTGGAAATTTCATCATTGTAGTTTGTTTGGTTTTTATTTTAACCTCTATTTGCTCATTAAATTCTGACTATATTGTTTCCTTTTGAAGACTATTTTTGAGTATGTTTTATCTCCAACTGAGAATTATTGAACAATGGGGCCAAGTTGGAGGCATTAAAGGACATTTATTTACGTTTTGGATTTTGTTATGTTTGTGTTACACTCTGGGTCATTACAATAAGTTACCTAATTTATTTGACTTGTATAATCCTGCATTTTTTCAGTGACTAAATTACCAGAGAATGCAACATACATTTATATGCAGATTTAATTGCAACATTAGCACAAAGGCCTTTCTGATAAAGTGTTTCATTTTGAACTATGTAGCACAACTGCTGCAAAACATCCAGATTTCTTAAGTTGTGGGTGTTACTGTTTTTCTAATCACTTCAACTTCAGTATTACAGTACTGGAAAATGCCAGTCACCCACCCTTAATGTACCTGCAGTAATTTGAATTGCTCTGCAGTTAAGGCAGAAGAGAGGTAATCTACTTGGCCGCATTATTAATAACCACTAAAGACAAGGTATACATTCTGCCTTCCAATTCCTCAGTAATAGTTTGCAAACTACTACTTTTTTAAAAAAATCATTTTTTTAATCTTCATAAGGATGAGTTTACCTGTAAAATCTGCCAAATATATTGCCACACATCTAGGAAATCACTATATAAAAATACCCAGGACTACAGAATTATCTCATTTTTTTGTTGAGTTTCCTTATTTTATAGGTATTTTTTTCTCACGTTGGACAATATTCATGAAGTATTATCAATCCATAATATAGTTTTCTCAATTTATTAAAAAGAATTGCTGCAAATTAGTGAAATGCATTTAAAGAAAAGATTTAATGGGAATGCTTGAACTTAGTAAGTTTTTACCTAAAAATCTGCGCAGCTTCATTGTATCTAGTTGGAAGTATTCTGTAAGTCCATGAAGATTAAACAGGTGAAAGGTTAAAGTGACCAAACTGTTTCCTAAAAATACACATACACAAAAAAACCATGTTTAATAGGAAGTAGACAAGTCTGTTTAAATAATTCTATCATACATAACATATATACCGTGTTTCTCACATAATAAGGCCGGGCCTTATTTTTTTGAGCCAAAAAGCGGCTGAGGCCGTCTTTTCGGGGGTAATAATTTCCCCCTTTCATCCTCATCTAGAGCCCCCGCGGGTCAGCCTCGCCACCAGCTGCTCCTAAGGGGCGATCATGGCGGCGCAGAGGCTCCCTACTCCCCCAAACACCTTTGCTGCAGACCCAAGACCTTTGGCACCTGCCTCTGTTGCTTTCCCTTCTGCCCATTCCACTGCCGTTTGGAGTGCCGTTGGAGCTGCTGCCGCCGTTGGAGCTGCCTCTGCCGTTTGGAGCTGCCTCTGCCGTTTGGAGCCGTCGCCGCCGTTTGAAGCTGCCGCTTCGCGTTTGGAGCACTACCGCTGTTTGAAGCACCACCGCCACTCCAAACACGGAAGCGGCAGCTCCAAACGTGACGGCGGCACTCCAAACGGCGGCGGCGCTCCAAACGGCAGAGGCAGCTCCAAACACGAAGCGAGCCACCGCCGCCATTTGAGCTGCCGCCACTGTTTGGAGTACCATTGGAGCTGCCTCTGCCGTTTGGAGCTGCCTCTGCCGTTTGGAGCTGCTGCCGCCGTTTGGAGCCACCGCCGCCGTTTGAAGCTGCCGCTTCGGCGTTTGGAGCACTATCGCTGTTTGGAGCACCACCGCCACTCCAAACACGGCGGCAGCTCAAACACGGAAGCAGCAGCTCCAAACGTGACGGCGGCACTCCAAACGGCGCCGGCGGCTCCAAGCGGCAGAGGCAGCTCCAAACACGGAAGCGGAGCCACCGCCGCCGTTGGAGCTGCCGCCGTCGTTTGGAGCTGCCACTTCCGCGTTGGAGCTGCCGCCGTGTTTGGAGTGGCGGTGGTGCTCCAAACAGGCGGTAGTGCTCCAAACGCGAGCGGCAGCTCCAAACGGCAGAGGCAGCTCCAAACGGCAGAGGCAGCTCCAATGGTACTCCAAACAGCGGCGGCAGCTCCAAATGGCGGCGGTGGCTCCGCTTCGTGTTTGGAGCTGCCTCTGCCGTTGGAGCCGCGGCGCCGTTTGGAGTGCCGCCGTCACGTTTGGAGCTGCTGCTTCCGTGTTTGGAGCTGCCGCCGTGTTTGGAGTGGCGGTGGTGCTCCAAACAGCGGTAGTGCTCCAAACGCGGAAGCGGCAGCTTCAAACGGCGGCGGCGGCTCCAAACGGCGGCAGCAGCTCCAAACGGCAGAGGCAGCTCCAAACGGCGGCGGCTCCAAATGGCAGAGGCAGCTCCAAATGGCGGCGGCGGCTCCAAACGGCAGAGGCAGCTCCAAACGGCGGCAGCAGCTCCAAGGGCACTCAAATGGCGGTGGTAGCTCCAACGGCACTCCAAATGGCAAGTCCCCCACCCTTCCCCCTATTTTGCATGTTTTAAACTAGGCCTAAATTTGGGGGAGGGGCTTAATTTGATTTTATGCCTAGAAAACATGCTGGGTCTTCCTATTGGTGGAGGCCGTATTGTTGGAGAAACACGGTATTTCTTCTTTGTATCTGTAACTAGAATATAGTTCTCAATGTTTTAATTAAACTTCTAATTTTTAGTGCTTTCATGTCATCAAGTGATTCAGAAATCTATCACCCTGTATTATAAAATTAATCCATTAATTTTCAACAATGCCTTTACAGATAGTCCTTCTTTACCAACCATAATTGGGACAGGCAACTTTGTTGCTATGTGCTGCAGTTGCTAGATGAAAAATCTAATTGCGTGACTCACCGTGACAATAATCATGCGACCACAATTTTCAATTTCACTTCTACAATCACCATTAATTCTGCTATTGGAAGCCGGTTTTGAAACTTGGAGGCTGCAGGACACTGCAATGGCCATAACTGCATATTGGTCACAAGGCCTTTCAACTTACAACAGTTTCATTTAGTGACCATTTGAAGTTACAACGACACTGAAAAAGATTACCGTTTTTTACACTTACAACCTTTGCAGCATCCCCATAGTCAGGTGATCAAAATTCAGATGCTTGGCAACTAGTTCATATTTATGACCGTTGTCCTAGGGTTACGTGATCCTCTTTTGGGATCTTCTGACAAGCCAAGTCAACAGGGAAGCCAAATTCACTTATCAACCAGGTTACTAAATTAACAACTGCAGTAGTGGTTCAATTAACAATTGTAGCAAGAAGGAAATGAAGCAAAACTCACTTAATAAATGTTTCACTTAGCAATAGAAATTTTGGGCTCAATTGTGGTCGTAAGTCAAGGACTACCTGTAACACAGTTGCTAAATGAATCAGGCTTCCCCAATGACTTTGCTTGTCAGAAAGTCTCAAAAGGTATAACCCCAGGACACTGCAGTCGTTACAAATACATGCCAGTTGCCAGGCATCTAAATTTTGATCACGTGATTGTGGGAATGCTGCAACAGTTGTGTGGAAAAGATCACATTTTTCAGTGCCATTGTAACTAAATGAATGGTTGTACATCAAGGACTACCTTTAAATGATAGTTTGGGTCACTGAACCAGATGAGTTAGCAGTTAACTTGATGTGAGACTCTTATCGATCTAGCAAAATAAAAACTAGGAAATATTGAAACAAAAATTTAACAGAAAAATATTCTTCCCTACTTTCTCAAGTACAAAAAGGACTAACTAAACATGTGTAAGTTGAGAATTACCTTCAAGGATAAAATTGGAAGTTGTATCTGATTTCTCTCTCAATAGAGTTAAGAGTTTACCACAAAACAGGCAATCTCCTACACATATTTGCTACCATTCTGAAATTATCTGTTCCAACCATTTTTTCAGAACTCACCCATCCCAATTTGTTTATTGGCTGAATTACTGGTTGATTACTTTAGTCAATGGCAATTTGAAGTCTACACATCTTAAAATTGCCAACTTTGAAAATCACTGATACAGAACACCCTGCATAAAGCAAACAATGTATTTATGCAAAGTAGTTATGTAAACCTGAATGCAAGTTTAACTTCCTGCATTACCACATTCTCCACAGGTCCTTAATACATGATTGCCTTAAAAAGTACGAGATCAGAATTTTAAAAAGTGAAGGAACTGGCTGTTTCAAGTCTCTTGAGCCACAAACTTCTTACCATATAATCCCTACAGAGATATTCCTCTACTCATAAGGCTAAAGCATAACTGGAGCTATGAACAACACTCTCTAGAGTCTAAACCTCCCTTTAACTTAATAGTCTATAAATTGTTTTAGAAATGTTTAACTGAATAAGCTTTTAAACTCCCTTAGCATTTTCTCATTATGCATATGAACACATTTTCAACAGCTTGTCCCACACAGGGACATGGAGACAATCATGTGTGCACGTTCCCTTATTATAACCCTGCATGTAAACCGAGAAATGCCAACATAAGTTTAAAGACAAAACTTACTTCCAACTCTATAAGTCTAATACTCAACTAATTACCAGGTTACCAGATTTCATATCTGAAAGAAGTAAAATATTAGTCAATCTATTTTGGTAGCCCAACAATTTAAATGAGTTTATATACACATACAGCAATTGCTCAGTTTTTAAAGGAGTATCTTCAAAGTAACAAATGAAATCTTACCATTTGTTAGCCTGTCAAAAAGGAAGATATCAAAATTCCAGTTCCCAACTTTTTCTAGCATACACTGAAAAGCAAAAGAAAGCAACATTTTATTTGGGAATAAAAACCACTTCTTTCTAAATGCTATATATCTGAATCACCCTTGCTGCAATTTTATAAATCTATACAGATTCTGAAAGGAATAGTAGTCAGAAGAGAAAAGCAACAATATGCCTGGTCTGAGACCACATCATTGTTTTGACTTGAAAAATTCTAGAAGGAATCATGTTCTCCACTAATGGATCAGCTGGGATGCAACTGCCTTCTTGCATTAACAGTTTCCTCTCATAGAAGCAGAACATCTTTTTTTTGGGGGGGGGGGGTGGAATACCTAAGTAGATCAAGATTAAAATGATTAACTATTTCTAAAATAAAGCAGACTCATCTGAACCTTTCTTTGGACAAAACTTTTGCCCGCTGCTTTCCACGTGCCACCTAGTTAGATCTATTTCTATGTTGATACTTTTTTTGGCACAACTGTTAGAGGAAGGTGTTGCTTCTCTGTTGCATTGGCTGTGCTTTGGAATATCCTGACAGCAATCAGGCTAGCGATCCTTGCTGGTCTTCAGGAAAATATTTAAACATGGCTTACTAGACAGCTTTCTCCTAAGTTTATGCATTATGCATATGTTATTACACTGACTTCTTGTTAGTCCTGACTTTCAGTGTTTTAGTTATGATTATTTGTTTTTAATTATAGATTTTTTTAAAAATACAATGTATATTATCTACATTGATGAGAACTGGCAAATTGCAGAGGGAAAAGATAAACAGAAATTTCACTTCTACAAGTCTGGAACATATACATTATCAACTGTTAATAAAAATTATTTATTTACTTGAACACCTAATAAAAGTTACTATTTCTTTTAGAGCAAAGTTACAAGATAGCTGCAAAAACAAACCTTTGCTTGTCCGTTGTAATCATCATCTAAAATGTTTGAAGAATTTGGAAGAGTAATACCCCGGAAGAAACGGGAAGATCTCAAGTACCGCTGGAAACTCAGTAACCTTCGGATATTTCTTGCAGACACGGAAACTTCAAACTCAGAATTTGCTAGATGGGAAGGAAATAGTAAGATTTAAGTTATAAAATCCTTTCTTAAAACTTCAAAAGCTGAATCTGTAAGGACAATATTTATGGAAGAAGAGTCAAACATATACCACCACCCCAAAGATGTTAATTTTCATAATTGCTGACCCCTGATCAGACTGACTGGAACTGATGAGAACTGGTGGATTGAAAGTTCTCATCTGAACTTAACTACTTCAATTCTGTCAGCTCATTTATTTAAAAAATTTAAAAACACAATATAGATTAATGCTGTATACTTAGGGTTTGACTGTAAAACAACCTCCTATTTATATCTTTTTGGAAAAGGCAATTTTCTCTTCTTCGGCATTCCCTTGCCAGTCCTTCAAAGTACATATGGATCAGACTTTTAGGAAAGAACTAATGTAAGCAGCCTTTAATTCCCAGTCTAATTGGCAAGTGTCAAGAACATGTCTTTCATGAGCAAATTTTATTTGATGGATTTTAAGGTGCAGCATTTAAATCCCAAACAGGACAAAGCAATAGAAAGTTGTATAAAACCCAATTTATTGTTTGAAATCTACTTCACGTCTATGAAGCTGAATTCATTATTTGATACATCAGGCCTTCTAATTATTAGGTAGTGAATGAATACATTCCAAGACTTTTAGTTGCTATTTAATTACTGTGAGTGGGCTAATCCTAAACCTTATAAGAACAATGGTTCAGGCTAGGTTTTGAAAATAACCTTGAGCTTGGCCACACAATAACAAACATTAACAACATACTCAGCCAACAACCTTAACAGTTTAGAATTCACACAATAAAACCTATGTATAATCCTGTGTAATCTGGCAGTTTTATTGTGTGCAAAAAGATTCAGCCACAGAAAACCCTTATTTCTAAAATGTACATCTTGCCTTTTCTATTTATATTCCTATATTTATTTATGAGCCACTGCAGTCTCTAACACAAAAACATTCCTGATACTAATGAAATAAAGAGTATCTAGCTATTAAGATCTTTAAACTCTTATTTTCAGATATTACTAAGCCTGTTTCCATACTTTTGCAACATAAAAGTCATAATACCCAAATTATGATTGTGTTTTTCAAACAACATGAGCAGGCATGATATTCCCCAATGAAAAAAAAATCGGGGCCAGCCAAAAGAGACCCCGCGCCGCGAGCCAAGAAATCGCACACACAACACCAACGCTACACACCCTTCCTTTCCAGCCGGTCACGTGTGGATCAGCTCCAGAGCTGGGCAGCCGCTTCCCTGGGGGCGGGGCCGAGGCCACCGCCCGGGGAGCACCCACTTTCCCTCGCCAGGGCCGGACGGTGGCGTGTTGCACGGAGAGATGGATGGTCCGTGGCTGCCCAGCTCCCTTTTCCTGCCGCTCAGCGGCCTCCGCTCGCACCGCCCAGGCTCCGCTCAGGTGTCCGGCTGGGGCTGTCAGGAGTTGCTACCACCGGCACGGCTCCGCGCGACTCCAGTCCCGCGTTGCCTTGGGAAGGGAAAGGCAAAACCAGGAGCTGCTGCGCCTGAGCCTCCGGTGCCGCTGCTGCTGTTGCAAAGCGCCGCCGCGGCTCTTCCTTTTTGCCTTTCCCTTCCCAAGGCAACGTGGGACTGGAGCCGCGCTGGCGGTAGCAACTCCTGACTCAGGGGGCCTCCGAGGGGAGGGGAAGGAGGAGAAGAGGGGGGGAAGGGGGGGATTTCCAAAAAAATCAGAATTCCGATTTTAATCGGAAGAATATCATGTCTGCATGAGAAATTGGGCCATTTTTTGGATCCTTCAACATTTTTAGGAACTAGCCATCCACAAAGTCATAATATTCTTGTTGTCTGAACAAAATGTTAAATGGTGGCTTCGTACATAAAACTTTGGGAGGCGGGGGAAAGTAGAAGTAGCTCTCATTTAGCTACCATAATTGGAACTAGTAAGTCATAAAATAAAATAATAAATTAAACTTATGAAATTTATTAAATTTATGATGTCATCCCTTTTGCTATCAAAAGCAACTTATGATCTTACTTCAGCTTTCCTTTATAGACCTGTGACAGTTGCAAATGCAAAGATTGGTCATTAAGTTACTTTTTCACCACAGTCGTTACTGCGGATGGTCACTGAACAAGGCAGTTGCTAAATGAGGAATATCTGTACTACTGTTGTCTGAATTAAGTTTCTTGCTAAATAATTTAACTCTATGACATAACTACACATTTCAGAAGCACATTCAATATGATTTAATGCATTATCCTATACTACATTTAATTATACTCAATCAGTTTTTTCAAAGAAACGCAAAATAGGAGTGAATACAAAATAAATGTAAAATTACCATTCTTAAGAAAAATTGAGGTATTTTTCATCCAATATATCAAACTCCTACACCTCAAAATAAATACACTCATCAAACATTGTATAGTGGCATGGATATCAAAAGCATAATCCTGTAAATAAAGACATTAATTGTAAGCAAGACAGGTATCTTCACTAGTTCGCATTCCTTTTCCAATAGTACTTTAAAGAAAAATCCTGATACTTCCCCAAAAATGAAAAAAAAATCACCTCTGTTTAAAGAAGCCATGAGATGAATAAGGAGAAAGACAGTTTGTGCTTTTAGAATATATTTTTTTTCTAGAACATGTTTTTAAAAGATCCACAGAAGAGAAGGGGAAAAAATCATGTTTCCAAACTAATAACAATAATGAATTTCCAAGGTTGTGTTTCTGATCAAATTGACTAATTTTTCTCAAAGAAAGTTAGTTCATGATAGCCAGAAAAGAGCAGTGTTACCCAAGTTGAAATATATCAATTAAAAGGAAAAGGAATACTAGAGAAAAATAGATGTCCACATGAAAAGCTAATAATTCTCAAAAAAATATTTTTGAAAATGGAAAATCATTTCTCCGTACAGACAAAACTGTGTTCTAAAAAATTCACATGTACTTGAACATTGCTGTACAATAAATATTTCGTAAGTGAAAAATCTGCACACTTGGGTACATTTATTTATATATGCATGTATCATCTTTCTTCCAAGCTTTGGGATCATCTTATGAAAGGATTCCTGTCCATTTTATCCTTGTCCTGAGATAACTTCAATGGGAGAAAGTCATTGGACCAGGGTCACACAGTAGGTTTTTGTGATTGAAGGTGGTCGTAAATCTGGCTTTCCTCAAACCTGTTTCAACATCTTAGCACTGCATTATATGGACTCCCCTTCCTCAATACTTGTTCCTTAACCTTAGCAGTTCTTACTGTACATTGGTATGTCCATGGAACTGTTATCAGGAGAAAAAGTAGTGCTATGATGAACACCATATCTAACCACCACCAACCCTTTATTCCCCCTGGTCCAATAATTTGCAAACAAGAAAGCAGAATAAAAGCAGTGAAAGTATAATTTTATTCCAAGGACCCAAACCAGCTGGCCAGAATTTGAAGTACAAGAAACGTGACATTACTTTCCAAAGTTACTAGCGTATAACCCATATATAGGTGTGCTTTTCTTCTTTTGAATTTGGGCAGGAGGGTCTAGCATGCTATGATCTATGACAGGGTATCAAACTCGCAGGCTGCGGGCCGGATGCATCATATGCTAGCCACACCCACCCTGGGTTAGCAAAGGGGGAGAAAGTTGCGATACATCATGTGATGACAACGTGTCGTCGTAAGTTTGACACCCCTGATCTATGAGGTTGTGAAAAGTTGGACACAACTTAAAAAAATAATATTTTTTCTTTAAATTCTATAAGTATCATTTCAGCTATTGGTATCAGTTTTTACATTATGACTTAAGAATTATATGTCAATTTCTAAGTAAGACAGGCTGGCCATCCAAATGGCCAGGTTTACAAATTAGCTACATAAGAATCATAGAGCTAAGTAAGGGTCTGATGAGAATTTTCAAACTTGCTAATATCAAATGAATGTACAATCTCTTTCAGATTCCTTTTCATTTCAAAAAATCTGTAACAGAAGATTGGGGAATCTCAAGGATGGAAGCGATATAGAGAGATGAGAAGGGGCATTTGAATTCCACTAAAAATTGTCCACCTGTAAAAAGAAATCTCAAGTAGGTTAAGACTCTATTCTTCAAGCATTTTTATGGACAACTCTGCAGCAAACAAATAATAGTATTAAACTACAATAGAATGTAGTTTAAAATATTTTGGCTTTTTAACATTTAGAAACATTTTACAAAGAATATGACATGGCAGATTATATCTTGACATGAAGCACACGAAGCTTAAATAAAGTATATATTTTGTATATTACATAATGAGAATAAATCCCACAAATATTAGCAGGATTAATTTCTGATTATATGTACAGTATGTGCATATGTATATGTAGGTATATACACTGCTCAAAAAAATAAAGGGAACACTTAAACAACACAATGTAACTCCAAGTCAATCACACTTCTGTGAAATCAAACTGTCCACTTAGGTAGCAACACTGATTGACAATCAATTTCACATGCTGTTGTACAAATGGAATAGACAACAGGTAGAAAGCAGAGGCAGTTAGCAAGACATCTCCAATAAAGGAGTGGTTCTGCAGGTGGTGACCACAGACCACTTCTCAGTTCCTATGCTTTCTGGCTGATGGTTTGGTCACTTCTGAATGATGGCGGTGCTTTCACTCTAGTGGTAGCATGAGACGGAGTCTACAACCCACACAAATGGCTCAGGTAGTACAGCTCATCCAAGCTGGCACATCAATGCAAGCTGTGGCAAGAAGGTTTGCTGTGTCTGTCAGCGTAGTGTCCAGAGCATGGAGGTGCTACCAAGAGACAGGCCAGTACATCAGGAGACATGGAGGAGGCCATAGGAGGGCAACAACCCAGCATCAGGACCGCTACCTCCACCTTTGTGCAAGGAGGGACAGGAGGAGCACTGCCAGAGCCCTGCAAAATGACCTCCAGTGGGCCACAAATGTGCATGTGGCTGCTCAAACGGTCAGAAACAGACTCCATGAGGGTGGTATGAGGGCCCGATGTCCACAGGTGGGGGTTGTGCTTACAGCCCAACACCATGCAGGATATTTGGCATTTGCCAGAGAACACCAAGAGTGGCAAATTCCCCACTGGCACCCTGTGTTCTTCACAGATGAAAGCAGGTTCACACTGAGCACGTGACAGATGTGACAAGGTCTGGAGACGCCGTGGAGAACATTCTGCTACCTGCAACATCCTCCAGCATGACCAGTTTGGCAGTGGGTCAGTAACGGTGTGGGGTGGCATTTCTTTAGGGGGCCGCACAGCCCTCCATGTGCTCGCCAAAGGTAGCCTGACTGCCATTAGGTACCGAGATGAGATCCTCAGACCCCTTGTGAGATCATATGCTGGTGCGGTTGGCCCTGGGTTCCTCCTAATGCAAGACAATGCTAGACCTCATATGGCTGGAGTGTGTCAGCAGTTCCTGCAAGACGAAGACATTGATGTTATAGCCTGGCCCGTCCATTCCCCAGACCTGAATCCAATTGAACACATCTGGGACATCATGTCTCACTCCATCCACCAACGCCACGTTGCACCACAGACTGTCCAGGAGTTGGGGGATGCTTTAGTCCAGGTGTGGGAGGGGATCTCTCAGGAGACCATCTGCCACCTCATCAGAAGCATGCCCAGGTGTTATAAGGAGGTCATACAGGCACTTGGAGGCCACACATACTACTGAGCCTCATTTTGACTTGTTTTAATCAAAGTTGGATCACCCTGTAGTGTTTTTTTCCACTTTAATTTTGAGTGTAACTCCAAATCCAGACCTCCGTGGGTTGCTAAATTTGATTTCCACTTATAATTTTTGTGTGATTTTGTTGTCAGCACATTCAACTATGTAATGAACAAAGTATTTAATAAGAATATTTCATTCATTCAGATCTGGGATATCTTGTTTTTGTGTTCCCTTTATTTTTTTGAGCAGTGTATTTACTATTAAATTGAAAGAATTCAGAGTGTAGCAATACTGTGAAGTTAACAGCAATATTGATCTTCACTAGATTTTTTCAAATCCTTGACAAGTAATGAGAAAATACAGGGCACAGGAAAAACATTAGAATGTTTTGGCTTCATTTTAATATACTAAAAATAACTAAATTAGAAATTTATTGGTTGCAATCTCATTTCAAGCATGTGCATATATACCGGTAAGTTTAGCTTTACACTGCAGTTTTACTTCTTGTCAAGATTCTTCAGCTAATTTTTAAAACTCAAGATGTAACAATTTCATTTGAAAAGCATACACATTAAACTCTGCTATAATGCCAATGTTTCTAAAATCCAATCTAACAGAGAACTATCAGAGACAAACAATGTACAAGTAGGTATGGATTCAGTCTGATAGCAAATTCACATGTATATGAGTAGTGACTGAGAAAAGGCTACAGCAACGGTAGGAATCAGAACATGCACCAACAAGTTACAATTATGGGGTGATGTATATAGCTGCTTTCCAAACAGTATTAATCTTTGAAATATATAGTTTATCAAGTTTCATATTCAAAAATTCTGTGTACATTTATAAGATGTGTATATTAATCACAGAGCTTCATGTTTTTTATTGCCCATTTTAATCTAACCCAAAAGATACAGTGAAAATATAAAACCAACAGAAGTATACTCCAGGTAGAAAGCTCATATGAGGATATGTTAGTCTAAATATCATTATCTGTCCTGTCTTTTTGTTATTCACAAGTTAACTAGCATTTCTAGGACTGGAATTTATTAATCTTTGTTCATAGAGCAATCAGCTACAGATACTTCCTACATTTAAATGTGCTATCACAGCAATATTCCTGCCAAACAATAAATGAAAAAGCTTATTTTTTCCATCTTAACTAGAAATGTAAAGTTGAGTGACTTAACACTGTCTTGTGGTTATTATTCACAAGATCAACCAACTGTCAATAATACACACATTCTTTGCACATAGGACTCTAAATTTAACCCCCCGACTCTCAAAGTAGGAATAAGAAAGATCACTATCTGAAACCTAGAAAAATAGTATCGGTCTGCCTAGATATAGACAGTATCATGGTGGATATTTTTTTTAATCAATTTAATTAAGCTTCACATAACCAGTTAGGTAGCATAATTTTCGCATTAATGTACTTAGTATAAGTAATTGGGAGTTTAGACCTTCCAACTTGGTACAGAAAATATAAGCAAATCTTACTCCCGGTGATGTATTTCAATCACATGATTTCCTTCTCTTTCTTTTAGGGCTCTTTAACCTCTTTATTTCTAGTTTGAATAAAGGTTGTGTTTTAAACATTTCAGCAATGACTCTGAAAGTGTTTGCCTTCTAAACCAGAGTTCCCCAAACTTTCTGACTTTGCAAATGGGCAGGGATGGTTCCAGGCCAGTGGCGGCAAGCACGCGGGCACTCAGTTCATTTGCACAAGTGGCAGGCATTTGTGCCCTACACTTGTGCAAATGGAGTGCCCACACACTCACTCGTGCAAGTGGGAATGCGCCCACCCCTTCTGTGGACTGGTTCCGAAAGGCTCACAGCTCACTCTAATTGTTCATGTAGGGAATTAGGTTTGCCATCTCTTATTATTATTCATAGTTAAGATACAACTCTTGTTAAACTATCTGTTCTTCAGTACACGTATTAGAACAATAGGAAGGAAGGAAGGAAGGAAGGAAGGAAGGAAGGAAGGAAGGAAGGAAGGAAGGAAGGAAGGAAGGAAGGAAGGAAGGAAGGAAGGAAGGAAGGAAGGAAGGAAGGAAGGAAGGACATTCAACAGACAACTATTACCTAAGCTCAGACTATGATTCTCACCAGTGATAAAGTACCTGACCAAGGTCATTTGCTGTCAAATACTATTTTAATGTTTTTCTGCCAGGAGATATACCCTTCAATAGTAGTGACCAGGCATTCTCAAGATGCTAGAGGGCAATCATGGTTCCAATCACACACTCTTTTTCTCTCTCTTTTTACTTGACAGCACATTATTTCTGTATTAGGCCTCAAAAATAGGATGGATCAAAATGAGACATTAAATACCCACTTCAATCAATGATTCCAGCACAATCTTGGACGATTCTAGCTATAGTAAGATGAATGCAAATAATGGTCAATTTACCTGAATCAGAAAACTATATCAAGCAACCTTATTAAGCCAGAATCTTAATTCAGTGCCATATGGTTACAGATTATGTACTTTATTGAAGGCTGGCAACTACAGTTTCACAGTTCAAACAAAAAGAAAAAGGAAGCCATTATTACTTCCTGCTTTTTTTCTAGTACCAGTGTGAATAGATGAAAGAATTGTATTCACAAATAGCTTGAGCATATTTCAGTTTATTAGATCAAGTATAACAGAATGAAATGACCCATCTTGCTTTTTTTAATGAGTAATATGACATCTACACACAGGGTAGTATTTATTTTCCCAATAAATAAACTACTACTTTCAGCAAAACAAGAAAACTTTTGAATAGTGTTAAAAACATCTCTATGTGAAACAGTCTATTTTGAAAGTACATACAATTAGTCCTCAACTTATGACAATTGGATCCAGAATTTCTGCTGCTATGGTGATTGTTATGTGACTCACACCTGATTTTAAAACCTTTTTTGCCACAATTAAAGTGATTCACTGCAGCTGTTAAATAAATCATGTTTTTGTTAAGCAAAACCAACTTCCCCAATAAATTTTGCTTTTGGAAACTGGCTAGAGTGGCTGCAAATGGCAATCATACAACCACAGAACACTGCAACCACTGTGAATAAATATCAGTTGCCAAGCCCACACATTTTGATCATGTGACCATGTGGGTACCGTGACAGTTTTAAGTGTGAGGAGGACTGGTTGTAAGTCTCATTTTTCAGTGCCAGTGTAACTTTCAACAGTCACTAAATAAATCGTTGTAACTTGAGGGCAACCTGAACTGAGCATCTACGAAGTGTTTCGAAATTCAAAGAGCTGAACTTTTAAGAACTTTTAACTTTTACTTCCAAAATACTCAAAACATCCTACTTTGCACACAAAGGAAATGGTCCAAATGAAAGAACATTCAAATGAAAATGTAGGGAAATCATCCCACAAAAGAATGTACAGTAAAGCCAAAATCTCCCAGGAATAACAGAACTTCTTTATGTAATATTCATATGTAGCTGAACTATACAAATCTTCAGCATTCTGTCAAGAAGCAGCTTTCAGATTAATCCAAGCATTTAAAATATCACAGAAGATGGTATTTTTAAAATAGAGATAATTGCATCTAGTATGTCATGATTTGCTCAAACCTATCATTTTGCAACTACAGTCTGTCTTTCATTAGAATCTTATAAATTTTATTATTAAAATTTCAAGCCATGTTCACAGTGAGAACATTTGCACTTCTATATCTTATCATCATGGCTACCTAAACAGATAAAGATTGGTTATCCTTTGCAATCAGAGCCTTTAATTCTTAAAGTCTGGAAGAGATGAGGAGTTTTACATTCTTATAAAATATTGCCTCTTTGCCAATGGAATTAGTAAATTTACACAAGAATGAGATTCTCTAATTATGCCCTAATCTGTGAAGTAGAGAATTTTGGTTTTTTTTCCAAAAGATTATTCAATTACCCTCTGCAGTTATTGCACTGCATTATCCCAGGAAAAGACATATTTGAATTTAGAGATCTGGCGACAACTGCTGTGTTTGTATCCTCACTCATTCAAAAGCCTGAATTCATTGTGCATTTTTTTTCAACTTGGTATAATATAGCTTAAGAAACAATACTGCAATATTCTACATAGAGTGTGTTCACAACATTTCAAATAGAAATTATTTCCGTAAATGAGAAATATTAGTTAATAAAGTCTGGTATGACTATAGGCGCAGCAGCCAAACACAAATGGAATTCTTCATTACTGTACTACTATTAAATACTTACAGTGAAAAATACGGAAATCAATGTATGGATGAGAACCTCTTCTCTCTCTTTCAAATCCTGCCCGACTTCTTACTCGTACATCTCCTGGAAATAGGGTCAAGAGTGAAATATACCATGTCGAAGAGCTACAGAGAAAAATGCAACTGACTACAGTTGCAAGGTGTAGATGTTCTGTGGATGTAGCGTAACAATAATACAGCACCTTTACCTTAGATGCAATTTCACAAGTTTGAAGTTTTTTTCAAATATCCAATTCCCTGCTTGTTACAAATTCCTTTCCTACCTTCTCATACACAATTCACTAGATATATATTTACATTTAATATATATGCTAAATTACCATAATGACAAAAACATAAGAAAAATATCAAAAAAAAAATTCTCTTCAGTATCAAATCATTTTTCTAAAATATATCAGTTGAGTAGATTTCTAATGTATACAATCCTACATTTATAATTTTCAAAATTATAGTAATTGCCATTAGAATTTATTTATGTTCAACTTGATTATATCAGTCATTAAAATATCAAAATGTAGTATTAACATGAAAATTACTGCAAGTATTTCCCCTTCAACAAAAATAAGCATCTTCTATAATAATGTTATGTTTATACTGGCAAAACAATAAATAATTATTTTTTCTTCCATTCAATCATGTCTTAATTTCAGAGACTACCTGAATAAGTCCCTGCAATTTTCTTGACAAAGTTTTTCAGAAGTGGTTGCCATTGCCTCCTACCTAAACCTGAGAAAAAAGTGACTAACCCAAGGTCACCCAGCTGGCTTCTCATACCAAAGATGAAACTAAAACTGTCTCCTTCTTTCTAGTTTGATACCTAACCACCTACACCAAAAGCTCTTAATCAGTATTTACCAATGCCTAGATTTTTTTTTTCAAATTATAGAAATACTTCACAGATATGCCAAAAGCTGACATGATACAAATTGTACTCAGAACTCAGATATATACTATTATTGTATAACTTTTTTCCTCAATAGGTCCAAATTTTATATTATGATGAATCACAAGTCAGCCAGGATTTTAACGATTTGACATTTTTGTCCATTTATCAAGTCTTTCCCAAAGAAAGAGAAAGGAATTGCAATTGTTGTTTAATAATATTAAAGGTTCTATTGCAGGATGTAAGCTGTTCCAAATAAAGCTGCCCTTAGCAATAGCAATAGTACTTATATACAGCTTACAGTGCTTTACAACCCGAAGAGATCTGGATCCTCATTTTACTGACCTCGGAAGGATGGAAAGCTAAGTCAAACTTGAGCTGGTCAGGATCAAACTGCTGGCAGTGAGCAGAGTCAGCCTGCAATACTGCATTCTAGCCATTGCACCACCAGGGCTCTGGTATTTGGTGATGATTTTATTATTATGGGATGTTTTTCAAAATATTGCTGCAAGTCTGCTTATATCTAAGATAAGATTTCATTTCATTTTGTGTTATATGTTATGTCAACTTTTGCAGAAACACTTCGTATGTCATGATTATGTTAGTCTTACACAACCAGAGTTTTTCTTCTAAAACAATGAGCTTATCTATAAACTGATGTGGCTTTTCTAATAAGGAATCTACTTACATCTATTTAAATGCATAAGCACTGAATTATAAGAAATGCTTCAGATGGAAATAGAAGCAAGTTTGAAGAAAATCAAGTGATCCTGTGGTAGTTCTATGCAACGGAGTAAATAAATAAAAATGTATTCACATATAGTAGTTTTTCAGTTCTACTAACTCCTTCCTTCCTTCTACAGAAGCTACAAATGGAAAGCTGTTAGTTGTTTTTACAAAGTTTTTTTTACAAAAATCCTAACCAAAAAGAAGTGAAAGTCACTTTCCATGTAACTTTCACTGTAGCTAGCACTAGTCACTAGTAGCAATCACACAATTTTCTCAGAATTAATCTATCAGGACCATTATAGTTAAAGTTCCTCTAAATCCTCTAAATATGAGGATTTGTCAGCTTTCCCAGATTTCTCAAGAATACTCAGCAATGGTAATGTTAACTAAGGAATCTGGAAGTTGGAGTCCATGCATCTGGAGGTGCCAGAGCTTCAAAGGCTATGTTTATTTGTTTATTTATTATTAAATAAATGTATACAGCCACCCAACTCACGACAAAGAGCTACCAGTTAGTTGAATGATGAAAAGACAGACCGAAGTCAGTTACAAAAACAGAAAATGTAAGGAACTGACTTCTCCATACCTCTAAATGAAATAATCCCTTGATCAATTGCCTGAGGAGTTACAACCCAGCTACAACCTGCCACTGGAAAGGAAGGGAATAGCAGCAGGGGGAAGATAAATCTGGCTGTTCCCATCAGCCAAAAAAGAAGCAGTTTGTTTTCATTTTGCAATTCTTAGTCTTAGTACATACACAGTGCTTAGGAAAGTAAACAACATTGGCTTCAACAGCAGCATCTTATTTTAGAATGGCAGTTTGGGAAATTCAAATCCAATCCTGCACCTAAATTGATTTCAACCACTTGCAGCAGCCTGCATGTGAATGTACCTAATCATTATTATCTAACATTAAAAGAGCAAATCCCACTAAGCCTCAACATTATGCTTTCCCCATACTCTCTCTTTCAACCCAAAAGTGAGGAAATCAGAACTTTTATTTTAAATTAACCACAGCTTGGGATGTCATTCTAAACTGGGTTTACATTAATTATGATTAATTGAAATAAGCCATCTTCAAATACCATGATTTGAAATATAATTTCCATTAATGATTATTCTTTGAATTTTTCCCCAACAATAGTTAAGATAAATAATATGTTATAATTTGTAACATAATCTTTCCTGAATTTTCCTTGGAATAATATGCTGGAGCAGTGGGGCCAGGACAGAATCTAAATTTATTTCACTTATATTTAAATGTAGTTAAAATACAGTTATGTATTAAATCTTCTCCAATATATTACAAATATTATTTGGTAACAACTTTCAGAAATGTCTTAGACCACACTTAACACTTTGGGAAGAGCACATGTACTGGATCTCAGGCTATACACATTTGGATGTACATAAATTCATCTATTAATAACAAAAATAATTTGAAATCTCAAGACTTAGTTTTAAACTTTTTATTTTGAATCCTTTCTTAGTTTTATACTTATAGGATTATTTAGAATGTAAGAAAGCATCTTGACAAAATAACAGATTAACAGAGTTGGAAGAGACCTTGGAGGTCTTCTAGCTTAACCCCCTGCTTAAGCAGGAAATGCTATAAATAAAAAGGAGCAGAAAGCAGAAATGATTAAAGAATTATGCATTGCCAAATGTTTCAGTGAATATCCCTTAGGGGATATTAAACTTAACAAATGCAGAATAAAATCAGTGTGATTGTAATTGCAACGTAAGATAATGTTCCTTTAAAAAAGTCAGACTCAATGTGAATAGAACAAATAATATTTCTTTTCAAAGGGATTCTTTCAACTACTGATGAATAGACAAGCACTTGAAAACCTTATCAACTTTATCTGCTTTAAGTACTGGAGTTTTCAAAATAGCATCTGTCCCTGAGAAAGACATTCATCATAATGAATGCTTTATTTAATTGAATCAATAATAGTTCTATCAGTTTCAGGCTTATTGCTATTTTTTCTCTAAATTAAATATTCCATATTCAAATACTGCACTAAATTATACCCAATAACAACTACTATGGCCACTTGCCAACAAAATGGACCCAGTTGCCAGAATGCATTCCTTTCTCCATTATGTAGGATGGAAGATTTATGCAAATGCAGTGGGAGATTCTTAAATATAATCAGTCATTTGTATTTTATATGGAACAACTAAAAAAAATTCAAGATCCATTCCTTATTTCGCTCCTTGAATCCCTTCTGAGAAGAGATTATTGACTAAACAAAACCTTAATTTAGCAGCATTTTACAAATCGTACTGGTTTTCTGAAAACTGAAAACAGAGTAAGCAAGTTGCAATATCTAAAAACAGAGATAAAATGAGACAAAGATTGTTACTATCTTATGAAACTAACAATCCACTCTTTTGCCAGTTGCCTGAATTGGGTATATTGGATGGAAAAATGAAATTATACAAATTGACCTTTCCAACACTGTCATAATTGTTGTGTCACCAATGCAGTATTATGTATACCAATTTAACGTATGAATACATTATGACCCAAGAGTTCAATAAAAACTCTATGTGGTCCAGATTATCTAAACATCAATAGGCATGATAACAATTATCTTGCTAATAAACAAGCAGAAAAATAAGAGCTCCTTACTTTACTGCTTTTAGAGCAGTAGCTGAGAGTTCAAGATGACTCCCAACTTGTATATAGAAATCTCATAGAGGAAAGTGTGATTCCATCCAAGGCCAAAGATGAAAACATCCGGGGGGGGGGGGGTTAACCACAGCCAGTCAGGGTTCTGTCATGGTTGTCTATTTCTCTCCATTCAGATCTAAACATCCTCCAGAAGCTATTAACACTTTCATAGCCCAAGGCCAGGATTAACAATGCACAAGTCATCAGCAGACTCATGATACTGGACTCCAAACTGATTGCCAATGTCACCCAACATGTAGGTTCCTGTAGGTGTTAAACCTTGAGCCTTGAAGCTAAATGCACTGAGGGGCTGCAGGTGCAACCTCTCCCCTCTGTCAATACCTATTAGGACTAATCACTGAAGGAGGCAAACCACTGCAACATAGTATTTCCAACTCCTAGCTTCTGCAACCAGTCAAAAAGATATCAATGGCCAATGGTACTGAAAAATGCTGAGATACCAAGAAACACACGGATGGACATACCGCCCCCATCCCATCTTCACCAAAAGTCATCAAGGTGTGACCAATATTATTTCTGTGCAATACCCTAGCCTGAAATGGATTCAAATGATCTGCTTTTTCAAGACCCTTTACAACAGGGGTCCCCAACCACCGGTCCGCGGACCGGGACCGGTCCGTGGAACAAGTCCTACCGGGCCGCTGGTTTGCTGGGCGCCATCTTTTTTTGATGAAAAAGTGCTTCCGGTGAGCTTTTCCTGGTAGAAAGCTCACCGGAAGCACTTTTCATCAAAAAGATGGCGGCGCATGCGCTTCGGTGAGCTTTTCCGGGTAGAAAGCCATTTCTACCGGAAAAGCTCACCGAAGCTAGCGCCGCCATCTTTTGATGAAAAAGTGCTTCCGTGAGGTCACCGGAAGCACTTTTTCATTAAAAAAAGATGGCGGCGCCCAGCTGACGCCGGTACCGGGCCGCGGTGCCCAGCTGACGCCGGTACCGGGCCGCGGTGCCCAGCTGATGCCGGTACCGGGCCGCGGCATAAAAAAGGTTGGGGATCACTGCTTTACAAGAACTATCCAACCACTTTTTCAACAACCTACATTACAAAGAGAAGGTTAGAAACTGGACAATAACTATCCAGAAGGAAAGAATCCAGCAATGGTCTCTTTAAAAGGAGCTGTACCACCTCCTTCTTCAAGCCTTCTTCTTCACCCTCTCCCATAAAGATGTCAATACCACCACATGGACCAAACCAAAAGACCCAGGAGGACACTGGACCTAGCAAATAGGTGGCCAAATTCAGTGGAAGGTTCAGTGGGAGGTATCAACCTCACTGGGAGTCACAAAATCAATTTCAGTCCAGATAAAGCCATAAGGTTGTGCATAGGCAACTCAATATTTATACTACCTGGTGGGTAAATTCATCTAGATTTGGACTCTAGTCAGAGTCCAAATCTATATGAATTTACCCACCAGGTAGTATACATATTTTGCTCTATGCCTTTATTAAACTGGACTTTTACATGGATTCACTTCTGATTTGTATCTTACAAGTGTTTGCATTGAGAACAACCTGGTAGAACTGTGTCTCAACTGAGATCTGGTGGCGTGAGTGCAGCCCCCATGCCTTTGGCACTACTGACTATATTATCTTTTATCTTACTTATTTTGGTTTGGGAGCTACATACCATACTACAGTAGCACTGTTACTTTTTCTGAACAATCAGAAGGTATCTTCTAGCAATTATAATGTAATTCTAAACTACCTGGATTCAATACCATTGCTTTTGGCCTTCAGAATGGTCTAGATAAACTGTATGATGTCTGTACTGAAACTCAGATTCGGAAATTAGATGTTTAATAATGGTACAAAGCTACTTTCATTTTAAGTTTCACTTTCATGGAAGGACCGGCCTCTGGATTTGTTGCCTTATCTGGCAAACTGCTGGAAGTGCTTTTTAATCAACTAAGGCTTGTTAACTTAAATGAAACAATAAAAATAAATACTTTCCTAGTGTTGCCAAATACCAACAAATACCACAGAAGAAATTAAAACAAACAGGGAGGTTAGTGTCTGTGGCGCAGCAGTAAACAGGGATGAATGAAATTTGCCAAATTAGACTGAACTTGCCTATATAATAAACAAAAAATAATTGTGTAGATACTAGATACCAGAAAGGAAATTTAGAATTAATATATTGTAATTATTTTTAAGGAATCATTTACTTTCGATTTCACATATGCAACAGGATTACAAGGGTTTTTTTTATCTGGGGATGCATAGAGATTCTACTATGATTTTAGCAGGTACTAAAGTAAAATTAATAGCTATATCATCCAACACTTACTGTCTGAGGATTGTTCAGTATTAACAAATGAACTTACTTTAGGGTTCAGTGTTCTAAAAGTCAGCATCAACGCATTTCTGCAAAATTTGTAATAATGAATAACCTAAACAGAAGTCACTGCAAAGGCTGCAACAAGTAAAATCACTTATGATGATATATTTCTCTCTGTCTGAGGAACTAATCTGAATAATTTATATTAAAATTCCTTCTATATCTTTTTCTCCGTTTTGAACTTGCACGATTTCAAAATTGCTAGCACGTGACAATATTTAGTTTACAACTTAAGCTGAAACTCATTCCTATACAAGTATTTGTTCATGAGTCATTCCAACTATCTTTAAACATAACAGATTCTTAATCTTATATGTACTTGGCATTTGCTTAATCTCTCCATGTTCAACACAAGAACTATAACTACAAGAGCTAACCTGTAACACAAATAATGTACATTACAAATAAATACATGTATACAATTTATATACTGTATAAATGTAAATGCATGGCTCTTCAGTATCATATATTTAATATCTGGCATGTTCTTCAGTATTTCTCTTATGTATTTGCATCTCCACTGCCATATTTTCTTCCTAATGAAATCTGAATTACAGGACAGCCCATATCTTCCTTTTTTTAAATCATCTTCAGATGTATTTTTAGTGTCTGACGCAATATGAAAATGGTACCAAATTAAATGTAAATAATTAGAAGTATCTGAAAGCAATGGACCAAAAAACCCAACGTTATTAAAATGCATTCTGCATTTTGTCTACATAACAAGAGAGATCTGGAATCTCAATAAGCAACCACACTTACCTAACATGCGAATGTACAATGCAGTTTGATCAGAACTGTCATAGGAAATTGCTCCACGTCTCTGAAAATTAAAAACATGTGTTATTTCTACTTTTTTTAAAGTGTCTTAATTTCTAATTTTATTTCAAGACCATTGTAAATAAATGTTGCAGTAAAGGACAAAAGTTCAAACTTTAATCATGTTTAACAAAACTAGCCTTAGATGGCATACTTTTCTTCACATTCCACTCATCTTAATTCTCTAAAATCAATTATAAAATGATGGTTCTTAGTTAAAAAGCCAATGGCATATATTTTGGCTACATCCAATCATATTTTACAGTGAACTTACTAGTGCACAGTGCACAGAAAAAACAAGTCACTCAAGAGATTTAAATTGCTAAACATATTAAAACGAATTTCTTCCTATATCCCTTACTAGAACTAGTTCCTTCCTATATCCCCTGACTCCCCGAAATGGCTGGATATTAGTAAGACTCCGCTCCTATGATAATTATTCCAATAATAATTCAAGATTGGGAACCTCTGTTTTAGGCAGTAAAACTAACCGGATCTTTTGCCAGTAGTTGAAAAAAGAGTGGAATATTAACAATAATCCACAATGGAGATAAGACAGATAGAAGTTTGTAAATATAAGGAAGGTGAATACTTAGAAGAAACTCCAGTATCAAATGTAAGGAAGGTACTAACAAATCGTTTCTGTATTATTACCAAGATAAGTCCATTTAAATATGTATAATATTGAGCATGAGTGCCAGGTGACAGACACTCCCCAGTCAGAAAGCACCACTCTAATTATAACAAAAAGGTATACAAGTTCCATTAACAGATCTGGAAACAATGGCATGACCATGCCAAAGTCATAGGAGTGTCTGATAATTGACAGTGCCAGTATTAGGGGGAAAAGCTCATTACTTTCTAAGGATACATACAAACAAAACAGGAAAGAGAAGAAGACATGAAACTATAAAAACCCTGACTAAACAGCTCTTCAGTTGTATACAAAAGTTTAGACACCCTCTCCAATTATATATTTCAATAAATCTTTAAATAAAATGAAGCTGTCACAATCTGTATATGGTACAAAGTTAATGGCAACATATTTATACCATGTTTCTGTATATTCAAATGTACATTTACAATTGTTTACAGATTCAGAAGGAAAAAATAACGAATATGGCAGGTGCAGAAGTTTAGAGACCCCTTCAGAATTCTGTAATACTATGTAGTTTTCATCAACTGAAAATGACTACTATCTGAAAATGAAAATGGCTTTCTGAGGCAACAAGAGGTACAACTGCATATGCAGGTTTAAATCCAGACTTCCTGTCCACAGTTTATAAACCACCAGACCCATTAAAAGGAGTATTTAGATGACATAAAAACTGGTTTTCTGATGGTCCATAAAGAAAAAGAATGGATTTAAAAAGTTAAGATTTAGAGAGCACAATATATATACAATAGCTAAAAAATTTCACTGAAAAATTTAAATCTCCATAACATTTGTTCAGGGATATGTAAAATATTTTGAATTTAGAGTACTTGGTTCACATTCAAATCAGACTGTTGTGAACTTATGGGTAGAGTTTCAATCTTACTGAAGTATTTGGAGCTCAAACTAGATTTTTTTCAAGTTCAGATCCAGTTACTCATTAAAATACACTGAAACTTAGAAGAAGAGAAAAACAAAAGATAACTTATGTGCCCAAAGGTACTGATCAAAATGTCCTCAAGTCAGTCAATGTTATCACCTATTTACATTTTTATAAAATAACCTGAATGAACTTTTTCTAAGGATATTGAACCTTAGAGTTTATTCACTAGAGAGTTAATAGGCTTTCTAGAGTGGATTTTACACTCTCATTTCTGTTTCTAGTATTCTGCAAGGGAACAAATTAGATGAAGTTAATACAGTAATATATATCTGTTCATTTAAAAAAAAGTTGGGCCCTGCTCATCATAATTTTGAATATGGATTATAGTTATATATTAGAGCTGTTAATATTCAGTTATTGCATTTCATTTTCTAAACCTTTATTCTTAAATGCTGGCAGCAGTTATCCCTTGAACAGCATGTAACATTGCTGTTGCATAAGCTGCGTTGGTTACCAGTCTGCTTTCATGTCCAATTCAATGTGTTGCTTTATGACCTTAAAACCCTTAAAGCCATTCATTCCAGAAGAAGGGGTATGCTGCAAACCCTATCAGTCAAGGAATTCTAGCTGGCGGCAAAAAGGAGAAAGGCCTTTTCTGCCAAGGCTCCCACCCTCTGGAATATTATGCCTCTCAAGCTATGTGCCCCCACCTTCTTGATCTTTCATAAGAACTTCAAAACATGGCTCTGTCAACTGACTTGGGGCGTCAATGGGGACATTCCATTTTGGAAATGGTTATTGGGACGAAGAAGATCATATTGCCACATCATGGTATTCTGCGTTTTTAACTTTTTTAGTCTCTTATTTAATATTTAATGTTTTACTGTTTTGTACCTTTGTTTTTATGATATTTATAAGCCATCCAGAGTCACTTGACAATAACCTGGGTGGCATATAAATTTAATTAATAAATAAAATAATGCCTAATTGTAATTTACTGTCAGCAACAGAGATTTAAGTCTTTCAGTATTTTCTGTGAATTGCTCTACTTAAAAGTTGTACTAATATAGTTGTAACTAAATATTGTAAAAAACAACTTAGCATCCTAATAACTGAAATAAAACATGCCCTTTTATACATTCCATTAATAATTACCTCATCCAAATGGTTTGTCCTTAAGAACAGTCATTTTGTATAAACACAATCAAATTATTTACTGAACACTTGAGACTTCATAATTAATATTAAACATTCTTCAGTATAAAGAATTGTGGAAAGAAAATATTAAATTAACTGTAAACTATAAATTCCTTGTAAGAATGACTAATGTTTGCAAAAGAAATATCAATGCCTACAATCATTTAATTTACAAGATGTCAACAATTGTAAGCAAAAGCTATCAATCTTCTTTTCAAACTTAATACCATTCTGCATAGCAGTTTCTATTGATAATATCCTAGCATATAATTTATAGCATAATAGCTAAACTGCTAAGCAATAAACACAAATAACTTTTTCTTGTATTTTCTGTTCCCAAAGGATATAACTAATTAACGGAATATGAATTCCACTATCAGCTAACTTAGTTATATTAACTACTCAGGTAACCAAATGCATAAAAATCAATTGGACGTAATTTCTACTATTACATAAAGGTAGAATTTTGATCCCAAGTCCCTTGCTTGAACTCAGGTTTTACTAAATCAGTTCGATTGGAAGCATATTTAATGTCTGAGATCAAAGGATATTATCACCTAAAATCCCAGCGCTAATGCCTTAATCTCAATTCAAGAATATCTATGGGATGGCTCAAAAACTGCAGTTATGTTTTGTTATGGATCATCACACAAACAAAATGACATGGTTAAAATTCTATTTCTATTTTCCAAACATCAAACATCCCACGTCTTCCTATCCTCAGATTTTGAGAGTACATGACAGGACTACTTCAGTCAGCATTCTTTCAATACACCACTGCCATTATACCAATTTGCCTCTGAATTCTTTAAAATAAGCACAAACATATTCCTTCTGAATAATTTGCAATCTAGTATTTCACATAAATTTGGAGTCAATATAGTTTCTATCAGTGATATTTCTTTAGACACAATCCTAATAAATTTAAGTTTGCCTCTATTATCAACTAATTTTTTATACTTCACATTCTGTAGCATATTTTGTTGTGCTATTAAACTCAAAAAGTAACCAAAGAATAACTGGTTTCCTCTTCATTTGTGAATAGTATTAGCCAGAAAGAACTATTTCAAATTTGAAAGGAATCCACACCCTTAGAAGTTTGAATAAAATTATGGTTTGCCCAAATACCTGGAATATTGCAAAAATAAAACAAATATATAGCTCTAATTCTGGACAAATGCCTTATAAGATTCAGGGATTTGTTATCATTCACAGGGAAATCTCAGCAGACTGCATCAGGGCAATAACAGATGGATAACCCAATCCTCAAAACATTTGAAGAGCGCCAAAAATGGCAACAGAATCTATTTTCTCACATTTCACCACCTACCTACATTTGTTATGGTTAAATTTATTACTGGTATCATTCACATTGGACTCACAGTGTATTTACTTGAAAAACCTATAAGAGACATATTTAAACTGCCTGAAAAAGGCAGAACAAAAATATATATGGCAATCTTTTGCAAAATATTTTAACGGATGAGCATGATTCAGCTGAAGTGAAAAGCAAAAGACTCCTCACTAAAACCTGAATCATTTACAACAGCTTCATTATATCCTAGTAACTCTCGTAACTACTATAAATATTAAGGATGAAAAGACTGAATGCCTCCTCTAAAGGTATCACCCCAGCTACCTACCAAATAACCAATTTCATCCTCTTCCCCCCTTTCTTGCCTTACGACCAGGATAAAATCACAGGCTGTCTCTAGTCGGTTCGTAGGAGAGAGAGAGAAATCAACAAAAAAACTCACGAAAAGCAATCTTGGCGATCTACAGCATTACTACCCAGCTACAGGTGACCCAAAAAAACCCCACGAGTGTTAACAAAAATAAAAACGGGAGACGAGCAGAGACCGACAGAGGGCAATTCCGCAGAGTCAAGCTGTGCTTCGGTGCGTCTTTCGCGTGTCCCGAGCTTTGCCTGCCTGAGCCGCTAACTCAAAACCTTATCTGGTTGCACGCTATCTGGCCTAATCTTCCTACCGCCCGCTTTTGTTCCCTCTCGCCTGACCGAACAGGGCTGGAGGACTCGAAACCTTTGCACGTTGCAGCCTCCGAGGTTTTTGTTTTTTCCCCCCCAAAGCCATCCCTTTTTTCCCCTCGGGGTCCCGCACGGATATACTTGGGGGGGGGGGTTCCTGCCCCTCCTTCCAAGGTCTCCGCCTCGGGGAAGAGCGAGAGGGGCCCTCACCTGAGAAAGCTGCCTGGGGTTGGGGCAGCCAAAAAGCGCAGAACTGGAGCTGAAGCTGATGGCCCCCCGGCGACTGAGGACGTGCTGCGGGACCGGCCTGTCCAGAGGCAGCACCGGCAGTTGATAGCATACTTCCATTGAAACGGGGGCAGCACCGCCGCCGCCACCTCCTCGTCTTCTGGGGTGCCAATCCAAGCCAGGCCCGGCTCCGGGATCAAGGCAGGCCCGGCTCACCGCTTTCAACCTGCCCCACGCAAACCCGGGCAGCGCTAGAAACGACTTCTTTCTAACCGTCCGAGCCGGGGCTCGGCGAGCTTCGCGTAGGGGAAGCGGAGAGGCAGCCTAGAGGATGATCCGGAAGAAACCAACATCAAGCCTCCAGCTCGAATACCGAGTCCCTCGGTCAGCTCCGTAGCCCGGACGGCGGCATCGCCGCCGTTAGTTCAGGTCGTAGCGGGCGAGCCCGGAGGCTGCTTTAACTGCGGCAGTCCCGGCCTGATTTGGAGGAGACACCACTCGGCTGCGGCAACGCCGCTATTGTCCAGCACGAGGCGCGCCCCGCGCACGAGGGGCGGGGCCAGGTGCTGGCTGGAGAGTGATGGCGGTAGTGGCGCCGGAAGCTAACGGGGGGGGGAAGGGGGAAGAGAGAGAGAGAGAGAAAAGAAGAAGAGTTGCGCGTAGAGCAACCCGTCCTCCTCGCCTACACTGAGCACGTTCTCCTCCCTCGGTGTCACGCGAGTGCACGCCTCTCAAGAGGAAACCTCGTCCTGGAACGAGCGGCGGGCGCGACGATCCCCGGCGGGAACGTCTTACGCCGTGACGTCATTACCCTGCCTGATGGCCCTTTTTTTGTTTTGTTTTTTTATCCTTTTCGCTCGCCGGTTTTATTTTTGTTTCCTTTGGGTAGTTGTGGAAGGTGCCCAATCTATCTCCACTAGCTTGTGAGGTCCGTTGTTTTTCTTTATTTTTAGATAGGAGCAGAGGACATGGTGTACAAAGTGTTTGAAGCTTTCATAAAACTTTTTTATGTTCAGACCTTGACCTTAAACCACCTCTGCCTCTCTGAATAAGTGGTTCAAGTTACTTCCTTCTTGTCCCCTAACCTGTCCTAGCATGCGTTTGTCTTTAACGGCCCTGTTCCTTAACTATGCGTTTGTCTGGAAACACAATATATTAAGTTGTGGGTGGCGTGATAAAGGGATTGATTGACTCATTTATTCACTTACGGTCTGTGGTTTCAATTTTTTTAATACTGTGTTGGTAACCTACAAAACCTGTTCGGTTAAAAAAAAGGATTAGCATTGGGAAAGGTGTTGTAAGCTACATAAAATAATGTTCCACGGTAATACTACCTACAGGTGGTTAAAACTGATAATCTGCATACAGTTTTGCATAGAAAAATGTAAGCCTCGTGGGAAGAAACTGCATTACTTCTGGGCTGCTCTTTTGTTACATGGAAAGCAAATGCTGGATGGGCCTGAAGGCAAATGATGCTACTGTGCACCCCACACGATTGAAATAAGATACTAGCTCTCAGCCTTTCTTTAGCCACTCTTAGCTGATAATATCTCAAACAGTGGTTTCCTTGTACTTCCTTAACAACTCCCAAATTACGTGAACTAATCCTGACCTCAAAGACTAACCTTTGATGTACAGAAAGATACCCCTGATGAATTCACAAGATTACTCCAGTAAATAAAACGCCAATAAATAATTGCTGCAAGGCCTATGTCCCTTCCACACCCATACTTTTAATTTCCCCCGTTATGATTTGGGGCTTTCTAGAGTTCTTTGCAAGCTGAACTGATGAAGAATGAAGGTGTTTCCTCCTGGCTATGCAGTGGAAACTTTCCCATGGAATAAAATCTCTTGTTATAGAATAGATCCTCTTGAGTTTTATAACTGTTCCTCTGTTTTGGAATGCTTGAAGCGCATCACTTTTTCCCTTTACTGAAAAAGCAGTAATGAAGAAATGATAAAGCAGAAGGGGACCAGGGGACACTGCCTGGATTGCCAATTTTTGAACTCCCCTCTTAGTCAGCAGAATGATTTCTTTTCCCCACCCTCAGGAAACAATACTGAGGGGCACTCACCATGGTGAAAAGTGCTCTACAGCAGAGGTCTCCAACCTTGGCAACTTTAAGACTTGTGGACTTCAACTCCCAGAATTCTGGCTGGAGAATTCTGGGAGTTGAAGTCCACAAGTCTTAAAGTTGCCAAGGTTGGAGACCTCTGCTCTACAGGGCTGTGGTGTGGTTTTATGGAAGTGGCTTACAAAATCATTTGGATGAATCATAATTCTTTAGTGGGAACCAAATGTCAACATAGGGTTGCATAATAATATTTGACCATATATGAATGGGAAAATTGTGTTTCAATAGAAGATAAATATGAGAATGTTCTAAAATTATGTTAAAAGTATAAGCTTCTTTAGTAGTTTCAGAAAGGACTGTACAATAAGAAACATTATTCCTGATGCATAGTGAATTATTGAGAAAGCCAAAGAATACTACAAAGAAGTCAATATATGCTACATGGAATATAGAGAGGTCTTGACTGTGTCAACTATATCAGGCTGTGAGATATGCTTAAGAAAAGGGGAATGCCAAAACGGTCTGATTGTGAAGCATATCCACAGGTCAGGAAAGTCCAATTTGGATAGGACATGGTTCAACAGACTGGCTCAGTCTTTTGCAAGTCAGTAAAGGAATAAGACAAGACTTTATATTCTCCCCTTATTTATTTAATCTAAATGCTGAATATATATTTAGAAAATATGGATTAGAAGATAAGGGTATTTTTTTAATGGAGAAAGAATAATCAATAATCTGCACAATATTGATGACAGTAATTGAAAATGTAAACCATCTGCTGTAATAGAAACCAAAGAATACAGTTTTAAAAATGACATTAAATATAGAATAGAATAAAATAACAGAGTTGGAAGGGATCTTGGAGGTCTTCTAGTCCAACCCCCTGCTCAGGCAGGAAACCCTTTTAGATAAATGGTTGTCCAATCTCTTCTTTAAAACTTCCACTGTTGGAGAATTCACAACTTCTGGAGGCAAGTTGTTCCACTGGGTAATTGTTCTGTCAGGAAATTTCTTCTTAGTTCTAGGTTGCTTCTCTCCTTGATTAGTTTCCATCCATTGCTTCTTTTCCTGCCCGTACATGATTTGGAGAATAGCTTTGACTCCCTCTTCTTTGTGGCAACCCCTGAGATATCAGAACACTCTATCATGCCTCCCTTAGTCCTTTTCATTAAACTAGACATATCCAATTCCAGCAACCGTTCTTTAGCATCCAGCCCCCCAAGACCAAACTAACGACAACAGGTACAGCAAACCTTTGAATTGACAGTGGAGATACTGAATTGGTGATTGTGCCTTTTAGAATAAACTATCATCAGGATGCACAGTCAATTAATAAATATGCTACTATATAGACTATGACTTAGTAAATTAGCAATGAAGACCTTAGAAAATATATTCAGATGACAAGATGACTCTATACCTGCAAAGGTCAGAATCAAGCACACATTTTTTGGGTGACACTTTAAGAAAATAAAAGCTAGAGTTTGAAGAAATAGGCTAGAAAGAGGATTGATGCTTTGAACCTTGATGTTGGAGAAGACTTCTAAGAATACCAAGAACAGCCAAGAAAACAATTACATGAATCATAGAACAAAAAAGAGTTTTAACTTGAGCAAATTAGCAGATTCAAATGATCAGATTTAGTAGATATACAAAGATCTAGGTCTCTGGTATAGGTGGAAGGGAAGAGAAAAGAGGGATTACTAGCAGAAAGGTGGATGGACTCGGTCACAGCCTCATCAGAAGCTCTAAGGATCCAACTGATGACAGATGTGCAGAATATATCTACATAGTTGGTAAGCCTAGACACCAACTGTACAGCACATAATCATTAGTCAATGAACTTATTCCTTTTTTTAAAACGTCACATTAGAGACGTAAACACTTTTTACAAACATCTGAAGTAAAGAAAAATGAAGTCGTTTTAATAGAAAATCACATTTTGTCTTAAATTATGTATGCAGCAACCACCTTTTTAATTTTTATTGACTGTATTTAAATCCAGTGACGTTAATGAATTGATTGATACATAATACCGAATAACTAGGTTATAGTAACTAGAGAATATATTTCCCTCCATGAAAGTTGCTAAGACAGCAATAATAAGTTCTTATGCCTAGATATGCAGTAAGATAAACATTTAGTTCTCTGTTTTTTAACCATGATGTTCGTATTCTGCCTATATTGTAATAGTGCATTTGTAAACAATGCATTCATAAGTTCAAAGCCAGTCTCTGAACCCCCTTGGTTGTTTTAAAAGATCAGTCATGCTATGCAGATTTTTGCATTAATGCAGTTATGAAAATATGAAAATATGGCTGTGTGGATGATGTAAACAATGTCCAAACAACCTCTAAATTAAATTCATGTGTGTTGATGGGAGCTAAATAAATGTAAGGGGGAAAAATTTCTCAGAAGAAAGATAAATAATAGAAGGATTCCAAATTGGTATATCCATTTTATTTTACCTACATCCTGCTTCTGGTGCCAAAAGAAATAACTTAAGAGCCAAAATAGCATAATCACAGGTGTGGAAGGCTTAAAAAAGAAAGGGTGAAACAGAGTTCCAGATTGTTCTTCATGATTTCAGGGCATTCTGACACCACAGCTGACAAGGCTTCTTTCTTCATTTTTAATTTTTCCTTTTCATTTCCTTTTCCCTCCATGCCCAGTTGTGCACCTGCTAGCTAGGCCATATGCAACTTTTATTTTGTAAAATGGGAAGGTGGGGGAGAGAAATACTATAATCAATCATGTAATAGTAAAGGTTTGTGGTAGGAATTCTCTGTGCTCAGATACTTTTATTACCCATATCTAACGGAGAATTATTAAATAAATTAATTGGGCAAATGGATATCTGTAAGTTTGGACGAGACTACTTACTTAATTAGTCTATATTTTGTGCTTCCTGACAAAAGCATTTTTCCTAACTCTGCCATGTATATTTGCAAACATTTGAATGGTAACAACATGAAAAGCCATCATAGCTAAATCTAAATCAGTTAATGTCAATTCCCACAGTTCTGTGACTTGATCTTTAATAAATCTCAGAACTCGACCAAGAGGGAAGGAAGAGGGAAAAGAAGAGAAATAAAGGACTTAAGATTTAAAAAAACATTTAAGAAAGGGAAAAACAAGGTGCAAAATCAATATAAGGATGGTAAACAAAAGGGAAGAGGAATACGACAGAGAAGGGAAGCCAGTAAGGCAGAGGCTAGAAAAAGGGGGGGTAGAAAGGTTTGTTGGGAGAAGAAAGAAAGGGAAAAGGTGGAGAAAAGCTACAAAGTTTTGAAATTAAATGGGAAAAAAGGAATTTTTTTTAGGGATAAAGGATAAGTATAATTTCTTCAAAGAGATTTTGCAAGGTACATAAGATGATATTGTAGTATTGTATTAGAAATAGAAAACTTAAATGGCTTAAGAGTTGATAAGAGATTAAAATGTTGAAATGTTAATAATGATTGGTTTTAAAATATAATATGAGAGGAGATTTAGAATATTGAGCTTTAATTAAAGAGTTTAATAAGATTATGGTATTGATGTTATTATAAAATTTTCATTATAGTATTTGTTTTTAATATTTAGATCTATTGTTTAACTATGTATTTAATTATTTTGGATGTATTACTTAGTTAGAATGTACCAAGCAAAATCGGATTGGGTATTTCAAAGATTAATTTGATTAATTTAGTGGGGAGATAGAAAGGCATCATACTCTGATTAGTGATTTCAGGAGAAATTTCTTTTTTTTTTTTTAAAGGAATGAGACAAAGGTACAATAAAGAATGGACAAAAAATACAAATATAATGACTCAAATTAAGATGATTAATTAAGATAGAATTAAAAAGAATGAAATATGGGGAGAAGTTAATATAGAAGATTTAGAATGGTAAATAAAATAAGTAATGATATGTAAGATGAGTATGAATACAGTTGAAGTCCATGAAGAAAGAAATACCTGGGTCCAAGTTACTTTCCAAAAAGATTCTTTTTTATGTTTTGTGTGTTGTGTATATATGTTTTTTTTGGGGGGGGAGAATTAATGAAACCTTGCAGAAATATAGAATGAGAATAATGGTAACTAAGTCAGAAAGAAATAGATGAAATGATAATAATAAAATGGAATAAGAGTAAAGAGAATGAAAGAGAAAATGGATAAGAGGTTTTTGTATGTTTATATGGAAATGGTTTAAAACAGAATTATAGTTTATCTGACTTGTTAAATTTATAATGGAAAAAGGGTTAAATATATAATGACGACTTGTGTGTTTTGAAAAAAACTAATAAAACTTGTTTAAAAAAAAAAGAAAGGGAAGGATGACAGTAAAAGGAAAGGGGAGGATTGTATTTCATTTTCATTTTCTTATCAAAGTTAAACAGTAGCTTTTTTTAATTTAAATATTTAGCAATCTACCTAATTGCTCAATAGGAATAATACAGACAAATAAATATATTAGGCTCTCTGTGTCCATGTTCTGGGTACTCTACACTGTATTCCTAACCTTTTTGCCCTCTTATTGGAGTTGGCTTTAAGAAAAAGGGACAATTCTTCCATTTTACCCAAAATCCAAATGAAAACGTGTGTGTGTGTGTGTGTGTGTGTGTGTATTTGAATGCTTAATATTTGATCCAATCTTCTTTATTTTATACTAGGTTACAGATAACAGTTACAGCCTTTGCTTCTGTTAACTAAATAGGAAGTTCAAAAATACAAAGTAGGCCAAATCATGAACTATATATTAGCTACCTGTATCTTTATGGCTCTCTAACTGCATGATTTATCAAGAATAAAGCATTTTCTTTGGAAATGAGCCAAAACTCAGATTATTTTTATTGGTTAATGAAGTTGCAATAACAATATCTCAAGCTAGTAGATAGCCACAATTATAGTTCTTTCATTTTCTGGTTATTTATTGTTACTTTATAATTATTTGATAGACTTTCCTTTTAAATAGCAGTCCATAATAGTCAGTTGTTGTTGTTGCTACTATCATTTTGGTGATTGATCAGTCTCTAATCCAAATTTTCTACCCAACATCCCAATCAGATCTCTCTTCCTATTGTGACAAGATTAAATGTGGAAAATTTTTCTTAAATAATTTTCATACTTATTCTGATAGTCATAGCAATACACATACATACACAAATATACGAAATATGGACAAGAAAAATGGCTATATGACTAGTAAATTTAAAGCAGCACAATAGTCAACAGAAATCTGGAAATATAAACAGATCATTATCAAGCGAGCCATTTCCAGATTGCATTATTTTAAGTATTGCTTCATTTTTAATTTAAGTGAAGGCTTGAAATACCTAGGATCAATTGATGAGGAAACATTACATGGTTAAAAGAGTGAAGAAGTAAGGGCGTGGGAATGTGTGAAGAACTGCTTCCCCCTTCCTTGGACGGAAGTGAATAATCAGCCCTCCCCAGCATTCTTAGTAAGTGAATTGGAGAAAGAAGGGGGATCAGTATTCTTTCTTTTGTTATAAATGGCAGGATATAGAGAGAGGAGCAGATAAGTTCTTTTTAGTCCCATTTCTCTGATCCCACAAAGTAATTACTTTGTAAGATCTGAGCATTGACACTAGAAGATTGATGGATCTTCCATTGCTTATAAATAATACCAAAATAAGTCTTCTCATCCCATAGTCTGCTTCATTGGCAAAGCAGAATAGAGGTGGGGAGTATACTTAACACTTCTCTAAGTCAGCATGTGTTCTGCTAGTTCCTGCACTGGAAAGCAGCTCTTTACTGTTGCCAGAAGGAAGACAAAGATGGCATCATGTGAACATGTACTTTGAAAATGCTGAGTGGGGCATATTTGTGTCATAGTCAACGGGTTGTGTCCTAAGTCAATTGGACCAAACTACATGTTATGTATGTTCATTTAAATAAGAGGATGGATCATTGCACTGGTGGCAAGATATTACCATCAGAATTATCATTTTGATAATCAAAATGATATCAATTGATATCATCAATTATCAATTATCAACATCAATTGATATTATTATCAATTATCACTCCCAGTATTTTTTTTAGATTTTAATTTTCCTTCAGTAAACTGGTGTTGTCCTGATGCAGAAGAATTAGGTGGTATTTGATATGCAGTCGATATCTGCTATATATTATTTAATGGTTTTCCATTTCTTGCAAATCACTGTGACTCAACATAATACAAGTTGAATTCCAGATTATAACATTTTTAAAACAATTATTGTTTTACAAACAGGTAACAAATGTAATCTGCAACTCTTACACTGCAAAACATATGGACTACACAACTCAATCAGGGCAAAACAATAGACTCAATCTACATAGACTTCTGTAAAGCCTTTGATTCAGTGGTACACGACAAACTACTACTAAAACTAAAATCTTATGGTATCTCTGGACAACTGCATAACTGGATAGAAGCATTCCTGTCAAACACACAACAAATGGTCAAAATTGGGAGTGTCCTATCAAATTCTGTACCTGTCAATAGTGGTGTCCCCAAGGCAGTGTTCTAGGACAAACTCTCTTCATACTCTACGTAGCTTTTTCTCTGGTAATATCACACTACTAACTAGAGCATGCAAAACATTTGCTAGACCAATACTCGAATACAGCTCATCAGTCTGGAACCCACATCACGTATTTGATATTCACACAATTGAGAAAGTCCAGAAATATTTCACAAGAAGAGTTCTCCACTCCTCTACTTGTTGCAGAATACCTTATGCCACCAGACTTGAAATTCTAGACCTAGAAAACCTTGAATTACGCCGTCTTCAGTCTGATCTAAGTATGGTATATAAAATCATACATTGCAATGACCTACTTGTCAATGAATACTTCAGCTTCAACCATAACAACACAAGAGCACACAATAGATACAAATTCAAGGTTAACCGCACCAAACTTGATTGCAGGAAATACGACTTCAGCAACAGAGTGGTCAATGTCTGGAATATTCTACCTGACTCTGTGGTTTCTTCCCCAAACCCCAAAAACTTTAACCTTAGACTGTCTACTATTGACCTCACCCCCTTCCTAAGAGGTCTGTAGGGGGCGTGCATAAGCGCACCAACGTGCCTACCATCCCTGTCCTATTGTTTCTTTTATTTTTCTTATATGTACCCATTTCATGTGTTCATAACTATGTATATACTTATACCTATTATCTTGTAACCAATTGACAAATCAAAATAAATAAATAAAATAAAAAATAAATAAATATTCAAAGACAAATATAAAATAACTATACTGAAAATACTAAGGCCATAATTTCCTACTCTGGCTGGATATTCAGGGGGTTGTATTGCCAACGTGTAAAATACACAATACTGGGAAAGATCACCTGACATTTTTGCCTTAAAAATCAACCTCATAGAATAAAACATCACTTCTGTGAATACAGAATAACACTATCAAAAATTAGACCTATTAAACTCAATAGATCTTTGTTCTGGATAAATAGATTCTGGCTTGTTATATATTAGAGTTGAAGCTACACTTGATGAAATTAAGTACATGCAATGTGCACAAGTAATTCAAATTACTATTGAGTGCCCTAGGAATTAACATACTTTAAACAAAGGGGGCAAAAGTACAAACTCAAAATTAGTTCATCCTAATTCATGGTGACTTCAGAGATGTTTCCATATAGCTTTCTTTGCAATAATACAGCAGCAATTACTGATCTCTTTTTTCCAAGATATTACTTGACTTTCCAGTCTAGGTCACAGTTCTGATATTTTCTGATGATCCTGCACCTAAGCAGGTCCAATGCTACCCAACTTTTTCAGGACCAGCAAAAGGCAGCATTTAGCTGGGCTTTAAAATGAGCTGCAGTTATAAAAGAATAAACGCATGTTTATGAATATATACGTCAAAGTCTGAAGTCTGGTACAGAAAGGGGGATATGACTCAGAGCAGAGTTCAGTTCTTGTAAATAATTTCTAATTTACTAGTTTGTGAGCATGATTAAATAGCATATTAACTGGAAGGCATCAAATATTGAGTTAATGGTTGTATATCAAATAATGCAAAACTTTAAAATGGATAGAGTGAAGGAATCTGAAGAGCTGTTGAGGTTTACTCAAGATCAAAGTAATTTATTTTTGTTAATTTGGAATTTTATCGCTGAAATTTAAGGAAGGAAACATCCTCAGCACACTCAGTGGAAAATGTTGCTAATAAAGACCAGTGTGGTTAATGACACAATACAATCTAAAATGATTCATTTCCATTTTTATTTTGCATCTTAAACATCCTAAGAAATACAATCAATTTAACATTGATAAGATTTATTTGCTCTTTTTTTAAGTTTTTTTCTTATTAAATATTATAATTATAAAAGTAAAAACAAATACAAAGTAAAAGAAGGTGCAAGAGGAAAAAATAGGAAAGACATAAATAGTACAAATTTTGCCATTTTTCCTACAGAGGTTCAATAGGCTCAATTTCCAAATAAGCATGCATAAGCACCGTAAAATATTTTCTATGGGAAACAACTGTATTAGAGACATTTCTCAGAAAAATCTAATATTTTTTTCAGAAGTCACTTATGGTTTAAACTACAATTTGTGTCCCATGAGTGAAAAATCGTTCATCCACAAAAGGCTTATGATTCAATGCAGCATTTCCCAATATTTTTTTCTATTTCCCCTGTCCCTTTAAGTGACCATGTTCCCCAAAATCTGGCCCAGAGTAGTGTATCAAAATCCATAAGTTTTTCAGTTTCATCCCTGGATTTCTGATCAAAATAAAACATGTTTGTACATTTAAAAACACATACAGGATTTAGCCTACTTAGTAAGAATATTGTAATGTTCTTGAACTTTACTGGTGAGGTGTATCTTCAGGTTTCTTTCGTCCACATTAACTTACCCTTCTATTAAGTGCAAGAGATGTGCAGGAGATGGAATGTTTATTTTCATTATATATTTCTAAGAAGTACTATCCTTTTTTTTCTCTCCAGGTAGTGTAGTTGAGAACTCTATAAATCTCAGTTGCATTAGAAAATGCTTCAGTGGGACTCAAATTTTTTTACTACCGGTTCTGTGGGCGTGGCTTGGTGGGCAGGGGAAGGCTACTGTAAAATCTCCAGTCAGAGGTGGTATTTGCCGGTTCTCTGAACTACTCAAAATTTCTGCTACCGGTTCTCCAGAACTTGTCAGAACCTGCTGAATATCACTTCTGCTTCAGATATGCTTACAGATATTTTCTCTTTGAATTTTCTAGAGAATGAAACAGGAACATCATAAATTATTTGAAGAGGTTGAAAAATTAAATCTCAATTAAAAATAAAAGTAATTGAAATGTCTCACTATTCCTTAGAATATTTAAGGTTCTAACCCAAAAATCTGGTTTAAAGTGCTTCTCTGATCTAACAAGTTGCTAGAAAAGTATGGATTTGCTACAGGGCAGTCTATAAAACAAAACTGACAAATCAATGATAGAAAATGACATAGAATAAATAAAAAGATATTCTAAGGTACCTAGATTATTCAAAAAATCTAAAACATCAGAATAGAAAGACAAATTGATGTGTCTGTGGGCTAGAAGAAAATTAGAAAAATAATAACATGATAATTCTGATGGTAAATGAGATTTATGAGCTCTATCCCACCTTTAAATTTCTAGCTCTCCTGATGGAAGAGCTTGTCAGAAATTACTGCAACACTTCACTGAAAGGCTTCAGAAAATTGGAATTTCACACTGAAAGAATTCTGCTGTAAATTAGTAATCTGAAGTTTACTAATCAGAAACAAGTAAATTACGTTTCTCCAAACTTTTCTTATTCCTGTTGGATGGTTCTGTAAAGATATTTTCATAGAAAGTTGCTAAAGAAAGGGAACACAAAAAACACACAAAACAATTAAACAATAATTACTTGAAATTTTCTTAGCTAATAAATATTTCTGTTCTTCTGATGGAAGACTGTATAAAGTATGTCTTTAAACATAAAAGTACTATGAATCTATACTGTATTTTACACATCTAAAGTAGAGTGGTAGTCAAAAATGTGACTTCTCAGTAGACCCATATCTTACAAAACTAAAGATCAGAATATACTATTAAAAGGCTTCCATTTTGGGCCAATGAATGTGTTTGTTTTATCCTTCCAATAACTAACTTTTGAAGGATTTTTTCCTCACAGTTTTTAAAAATTTAGAAAGTGGTTTTAATTCTGGGAAGACACCTAGATAAAGGAGGAACAAATCATATATAAGTGTTCATATAACTTTGGGGGATTCTAAATCTTAAGGAAAAGTATTGTTCATATTCAATTCAATGTCCTGTTTCTTCTGCAATAAATCAAAAATAATATAGATGAAGGAATCGTTTCAATTTCAGAAAGTGCCCCCAAATACTTTCACTTTCAGTGATGATATCATACAACCCACTGACTAGCGGAATGCTTGTCAGAGAATTAGGATAAGCCACTGGATGTGGTGCAGGCTATATTCATCTTAGAACTAGAGACCAGAAGATCAGGAAGCACATATCCACCCACAGATCACCATAAGCCAAAGAATCCATCAAGCACTAGGACCAAATTCCAACCAGGCCATCAGAAATAAATACATGTTTTTCTGGGTTCCGGATGAAAAATACAGAATTTGTTTAAAGAACAGATTTCTTTGGAAGTAAGGACTTTCTTAGGAAATAATCCTGCTTGCAATAACTTTCTTCTGAGGGATTTATGGTTGATGGAACATGATAGAGACCGGAGAATGTTGGCTTTATTAATGATGAAATATTTACAGGCCATTATTAATCTGTTTAGACATCATTAAATTGTATTTTTATACATCAGTTTTTATTTGCAGTTAATTGGCATATTCTCACTGTAACTTGTTTCAGGTCAGTCACATTTAGATGTTAACTTTGTTATTATTACAAGTTTTATATTGGAAGCTATCTTGAAGGCTCCTGTGAAAAGGCAGAGTGATAGAGAAAACAAATAAAAATGACTTAATTATATGCATTGTGTTATCTGTTATGAGTTGGACTGTCTTTCTCATTTCTTAATGAATGTGATCATAAGCTCATCACACACATAGACAATTACACATCTTGATACTTGAATTATCCACCTGTATCACCTGATGTCTGTTGTTTGCTATAGTTTGACACCAGAGGGCGCTGCCAGCTTACAGAATGTAGAATTTATTCTGACTAACAATTGCCAGAACATCTTTTAATTTTCTTGAAACATCATTCAATATACCTCAAACCAGAGATTCCCAGAAACAATATTTACAGAATTTTAATTATACTAAAAACCGTTAGAAGATTATTTAATTCAACTAATGATATGTAAATACTATAGAAATTTTGAGAAAAAGCTAGAAGATTATAGTGACAATCTGCTGTCCTCAATACTATAATGTTAAATGAATAAATCAGTGGATTAACAAATAGCCATCAGAAGGAAACAGACAATTAACAAAACTAAGTTGGGTAGAAATGATAAGATAGAGATAGCATTTGATTTCTTACTTGTAAATGGCTCGTGTGATCTGCTGGAGTGGGTGGGAGTGTGTGGGGGGGTGATTTTTCCCTCCAGATTTTGTTCTATTGTACTTTATTAATTTACTTGATTCTTTTTGTTAGTTTTTATTGTTTGTTTGTTTGTTTGTTTTAAATATGGTTTTACATTCTATAAGCCGCCTCAAGTCGCCATGGGTGAATAGGCGGTAATAATAATAATAATAATAATAATAATAATAATAATAATAATAATAATAATCTGACTTTTCAGTTATAAAACTAGAAGGCAAAGTTGATTTAACTCCTTAGATGAGAATATGCCATTTTATAAACTTCCTTTACAATTTTACCTTCATATGAACATTTTACAGATTATTTTATCGCACATGTGGGAACAGTCCTTCAGAAGAAAAACAACACTAAGGCAGCTGTGGTTTGTTTGTTTTTTCTGTGTTCACTGTCATATTGTAGAGCTGTTTAACAAACAGGGTTAATAATAACATTACACACTGTTCCTTATACAGGTCAGCTGACTTGTGTGGTCCTGTCCAAACTGCAACAAGATACACATTTTGGCTGTCTGGCTCCATAGAACAAAACAATTTTCTTTTTTATTTTCATTTCGGCTGCAATATGATGTACCAGCCAAAAGTGGGTGAGGAGGGTTTTTTTTTTTATTATCAAAACTTGGTGACTACATGTGCAGACATTGGTAATGAGAGTGGTGGCTCTATAGAGAGGCAAGGAAAGGAGAACACTAGGAAGATCAGGGGACAGGTGAACCAGTAGGAGATGCCATGCTGAGACATTGGTGGTAGTGGCTCAAAGAAAGTGCTAGAAGGAAGTGGGAGCCAGGAGGCCAGCACATAGGCCATGTGAAAGAGAAGAGAAAGTGTGTTCCAGTTCTGTCCAGAAATAATGGTATGTGGGAATGACTTTGGGAGGCAGGAGGAAGAGCTGCAGCTTAAACAATCATCATGCAAATAATATCTTAGTTCTCAGAAGGAAAGCAGGAAGCATCTCAGAAGAGATTGTTTCTAGTTTTCTGGAAAGAAAAAAGAAAGGGAAAAATGTCCTCACATATGCAAGATGCTATTATTGTAAACTTACAATAAAAATACTGTTAGTTTTCATAGTTTGTGCATCTTGTCTGGACTGGCTTGAAGGATTGATGTCCACTTGCTCTATAAAAATCACTCTTGAATCTCTGAAGATTTTATTTTGGCTAAACTCCAGAATTAAAACATTCCATGTTTTGTTTCTGTTAAATGTCAGCCAATCAAAATGGTTCAGCAGAATTTCAGAAAACTGATGGTTTCTTTCAGGCTCAAAAGAAAACATATTTGCTATTTTATGCACATTCCTAGCAAATAATGATCAATAAGTTTATTTTCTTAGATTTATCCAATAATATTGTATAACTGGACAGAGTATTGGCCTTCCAGATCATTGCTTCAAAATGCCCATGGCCTGTATAAATTGTTAGTTCTATCATTTCTGTTAGAGATGAATGCTTTAATTGAAATTGTATAAACAAACAAAGTGGGTAACATGAAAATCTGAAAGGATTCAAAATGAATCCAACTGGTGCAATAGGGTGGCTGGTTTCTGTTATGTAGCGTTGTAGCCAGGAGTGAGATTCAACCAGTGTAACTACCAGTTCGGTAGTTACAATGTGCACGCACATCGTAAGCTGTGCTGCCCAGACAGCTTAGCAGCACTGTGCGCAGGTGCGCAGCATTTGAAAAAGCACTTTTTCTCTGCTTTTTCAACTGCAGCTTTGCCACGCAAAGCAGCTGAGGTTGAAAAAGCAGGAAGTAAAACACAGGTAAGAGCCCAGGTGGGTGGGTGGGTGGGCCAAAACAGCAGCAGACACAGAACCAGTTCTGTGTCTGCTGCTCTTCAGAGCTACTGGTTCTACAGAGCCGGACAGAACCAGTAGAATCCCACCCCTGGTTGTAGCCCTTGAATTAAGGCTCCATAACTGATTAAGCAGCTAGCAACTCTCATTTCTTCACTTTGTATTTTGGTTTTGAAAGACTTAGGGCTGTTCCTCACCTTCCCCTAACCACATCTAACACAAAACCTATCACAATAGCCACTTTTTATTGCCTATCCTTATGATGTTGCTTTTATACCATCCCGTTAAAAAAATCATTCTTTCACTTATACCCCGATCCACTTTTTGCTATGAATATAATCTGATATGCTTCATTGCCCATTTTATTGGACACACTGGATCACTACAACCGTGCCCCCTCACCTCTGTGTCATGGGCCTTGACCTTTCCTGGCTTGAGAGATGAGAATCCTGGCTTTTGCAGAGGTAAGGCCCATGTGAAGCCTGACCACATCTTTCCGTAGGGCATTTGAAACATGGGTGAAATAGTTATTCTTTTCAGGTTTAATTCTGTGTGAGGAAAGATTTTGAGTTAAACTGGGAAAGAGAACTGAGGTTCATATTGCTAATTCCGTCGCTACTGGAAACATTCCATATTTTCCTGACTAAAGGCTTCATAGGGCCATTTTTACAGTTTTTGTTACTTCCTTTATTTCTGAGAACTTGAGCCTGAACCCTACAGCTGTAACCCGGATTAGCCAGTTCCCTGAGAAATAGTATTATGCATTTTGTGACTCCTGTTGCTGTTTATACAGGGCACCATCCTTTTGTAATCGCACGCCAATTTCGCTGGAACAAAGTGCCACTGGAATCACAATTGTTGTTATGCGTGGGTAAGTCACCACTGCATTTTTTTCTATTGCTGTCCACCAATTAGTCCTGGATGCTGCCAGTCAGAAGAGCCTTGGCTGTTAATTACCAGCACTTCCATTCCCTCACAGCCTTTATTGAGCATACAGTCACGTCCTCCTGTTTTACCCACACCTTTTATCTCTTAGCCAAGATAGTTTTGAACATTCGAGCACAGAAGTGCATTGGATCCATGCTTAGAAATAGCCTTAGAAGGTCAAGATACAAACAAGTGTTTGCACCAAGAAGGGATAAAGCAGTAAGTTTCCTGATTCTCCCTCTGCCTCTCCCTTGTCCCACGTTCCACCTCTGTTAATCAGGGTATTTTTTAAATAATGGTTTTAGTTGTATTTTAGAAGAACACTAGTCGCTGATCAAATATAGCCAAGTTAGCCAACTGGTACATGGGCTTCAAGAAGCATCAGGACAACTCCCTCTTGCTTCATGTGTACCCCCACTTAGCCACCTGTTAGTTAAACAATTTAACAGGAGGCTAAATCCACTATTTGAAGCATAAGTCTCATTTCAGCCCATCTTGCTCCATCTCACATTAGGAAGACAGTAAGTGGTTGATCTTTCTGCTGATAGATAATATGTGGTGAGGCGGGAAACCAAGCTTTAAAAAGCACCATTCTGTTCCCTTAACTTCCAAACATATACTATAGTTCAGCACAGTTTATTAATCTAATGTGATTGTTCTAAGATTCAATGGTGATTCTTAAGTAGTATTCTGTTTCAAGCACTTGGACCAGAATGAATGGATCAGGATATCTCATACTTCTAAAGACTCCTGCAATTGTTCTGATAATATGTAACAGAAGCTTAATAACAATTACCAGTTAAGAATTGTTACCCTACCTTTGGATGTAGAAACATCTTACTCATAGTACTGAAAGTAAAAAATATATATCTTTAGATGCATCACTTAAAAGATCTGAACACTACTCAGAAACTGTGGTTGTTAAGCAGTCTGGAAATGAAATAAATAAATATTACAGAGATTTGGAGTTCTACAGCTAACCTTATTTGAGCATCCTTACTGAAATTAAAGTCCAATTAGAGATCATATCCCATTCATGAGATGTGAAAACATGTCAACAGGATTCTGTTATCTCCTAAATGTTCTGGGCAGAAAGATCTTCTTCCCTATTGTTTGTTTGTTTTAAATTTTTAATTCTTTAAGAAAACTTCATTGCTTATAGATATTACAAAGAAACATTGATTAATTCTCAAATAAGCTCAACAATACTGATGGAGGCAAAGCAAAGCAGAGCTGAGAATGAAGCATAAGACTGGGATGCCATGATCTCTCTGGTATCACTGACTATTGTGCTATAGCAACCTGTGCACTCATTAATCTTTAATTCACCTTTTCACTAGCCTACAGAAGGGACAACCAATGGAATATTGGAGCAACAAAAAGTAACCAGATGCCACTAACCTCCATTGGTGAAGGAAGAAAAACAGCTTCTTTCTGTAGAAGCTTTTCAAATACAGAGGTGTTTAGCTTTCCATTGCATTTTGCATTTCATTTTTGTCTAATTATTGTTTAAAACTGATTCTTTTATATTTTAAAAATGACCACTATAGTAACTTGCTAATTCAGGGCATTAATATATATATTGTACATATACAAGACTTCTGTTTCAGAAGCAGGTATGTTTTCTCCCTTTTTCTAGAACTTACCTCTTTTGTATTTAGTAGAAACAAATAGTAATATGCTTATAAAATGTAGTAAGTTTGGAATTTTGGAAATATTTTAACTGTGCCTATGAATGTTTGCATTTGTTTTAGAACTATACGCACAAATCAAGGTACGTTCTACGCAGATATACAAATAAGATGCTATTTATTCCAGTTTTAGTAATAAGGCTTAATATTTTGTACATGAGATTATTTTATTTATTTCCCATTTATTTTGATGTGATGTAGAATAGTAAATGTAGAATTCTTATTACAGTTGATATTGCATGTAAGATTAGGAATCCTTGTATGTAGTCTTGGGAGTAATGACAATGGACTCTGATTCTCTTCAGCATAAACTTAAAAATGGATTAGGATATGTGTATAAATACAGTACCACTGAATTTATCATCAAAATAATTTAAACATAGTTATCTCTTCCCCAAATTAAATGATATATATATAGCTTTACTGCATTATTGCCCATAATTAACAATCTGTGTTTTAATAGATGGATGGATTCTAACTAGACAAATAACTGCAGGCTGCTTGAAACTAATAAAACCAGTGTGAGATTGAAGCTGTGATATTCAGTGCCATGCAAGTTTAACTGGAGAGAAGTTCCACAGAGGTTTAGTAGACCTATCTTCCGTGATTGTTGTCTTTCCATGTAATTCTATGCATTCTTAGCCAGAAGAAACTATCAAATTCACTATGACTTATTTTTGTGTAGATGTACACAATGTTGCAATTGTGCATAAAATAACCTATGCATCTTTTTGTTATTGTTATACCAACTTGATTCAACCATAAAATTAATTTCTGACTGCATTCTTAATTTTCTATCATTTTTGTGTTTGGAATAAAATCTATTGGTTTCAGAAACTCAGATTATGTCAAAAAAAATAGGGAAACACTATGTTAAATAAAGCAGTAATTATACAACTGTCATAGGCAGTTTTATATAAAGTACAATGAATAATACTGTCTTTAAAAGTATCTATCTGATTTTTACTGTTGTGTGTTGCAGAACCTGTTTTCTCTAATTTCATTGATAGCAACTCTAGCCCCCATGTTACTCAATTAGCATATTGCAGATACATTATTCTTAATTAACAGCACGCAGTGAAGCCAGAAACTTAATAATTAAGAGACCTGAAATGACCATTCGTCTTTATGATAGGAAAAAAACTGATACTCATTTCTCTTAATGATGTCTTTCAATGTTATTTCTCTTGAGACATTAACTTCCTCTGGATAAAATCAGTATCAATAAAGCATGTGCAATTTTATGTTTGTATATTTGTTTCAAAAATGCTGTTGGGAAAAGAAATGTTAAATGTAAAACAATATATTTACCACTAAAATGGAGAGACTTTTCTCAAGTTATTATGAATATAAGTTGTAATATTTATTGATTTCAAAAGACAGTAGTAGATAGCATGACATGAGGCTTTACTGTTTGAATATCACAACAAAAATTGATTTATTACAATCTGAATATCTAATGTAACATAACCCATTAAAAATTTATAAACTGAAACATGATTCTGCTTTTCGCTGACTAATAAAAGAAAGAAAAGGCAAGGCATTGAATGTATGTGTAATGGAGATATTTCCAGTGCCCAACTTTTATCTTTAAAATCAATTAATGGGGCAATTCCCTAAAGTGAAACACAAGCACAACTTTGCAAAGGACTGGTTGTAAACCTGTGAGATCACATTGTTATCAGCTGCTTCTGGCATCCAGTGCTAATATCCTAAGAATATATGGCTTGAGTTTTAAGCATAAAATCATAGGCTACATGCCTGTCCTGACTGCAGGGATAAATAAGTAAATTAGCAAGCACGCAAGCAGCCATATCTCAGATTATTGCTCAGGTTATACTTCTAAATCAGTAACTTTCCAATCTTAAAATCAAGACAATCATACTTCTTTGGTACCACTAATGGGATTCAGCAATTAATTCCTTAAATGTCAAAAATAAATGAGATGAAAGATAAAATTAGGAAATATCTTTCAAACTTCGCAGCAACGCATGGATGGAAAGGAAGAGCTAACCTGTTCATGCCATAGCAACGGAATGAGTCAGAAACTGGGCGGAGCTACTGTGTTTATGGAATGGTTCAAAACCAAACCGTTGCCTATATTGCTGCACACACTTAAGAGCCAGGTGGCTTGCCACATTGTACACTGATCATCTATGTTCCACCAGTCGAGGCATAAGAAATAGAATATGAGATATGGAGCCCTTTCAGAGTTTCCTTAACCAATAATAAACATTTCTTCTTGGATATCCTTTTTTCACATTAGAGTTCTTGAAAATGCATTGATAAGATGGCTGAGCAAAGACAGAGAAATTTATCTACATCAGGAGAAGCACTCTATGAACTCCTGGGTCTTGAAAAAGGGGCATCTCATGACGAAATCAAGAAAAGTTACAGGTATTTATGAAAATCTAACATACTTGATAAGTACCCACAAGTTTACCTACCCATTCACATTTGTTTATATCTATTCTAAAACATATCAATACCTTCTTTTACCTCAACCATTTCCAGAGGTACTCAGATTATTTTGTCTAGTGTTTGAGGGTTGAAGCTCAAGGGCTGAATGTGAATTGACTGCTTTAAGGGCTGGACATGCTTAAATATTTCATTTTAGGACAATGGATTATAATAGTATCAGTTATGTTTCAAATGAAAACAAAAACAAAATGGCTATTGATGCTATGATAACTCGCCTTTGTTATGAAAACAGTGTTGCAAATGAAAAATCTTAATGTAAACACTGAATTTGCCACTTTTATAAGACCGAAGATTAAAGTTGTGCAAATTTAATTCAAATAATGCATCAACTAATATTTGCATTATATAAATATATATCTAAGAATGAATTTTTAACAATTCCTAATTAAGAAATATTGAAGAGTTAACATGAAATTGTATTCATAATATAAACGCATCATTATGTGAAGCTTACATTAATTCTACAAATGATTAAAATATATTTTCACCTTAAACATTTCTTAAATTATTTATATTTACCTCAATAAATACATCAGTCTTCTTACAATTTGAATGTTATAATGTGTAGGAGATAAATTAATGATAACAATATTTTGTTTATTAAGTAATAATCCAAGAATATGGGATTCAAATCATTTAGAAATTTAAACTTTTAAATGGTTTGAACCTAAAACTATTTTGCACCAAAAATTAATAGATAGCACTGGGAAGGATTTAAAAAACCCAAGAATTCTTGAGTACCAGTTCTTCACCTTCAGAATGACTAGATGTAATGTACATATAAGATAAAATCACAGGACACCAGCCAAAAGCAAGGTCCACTGTTAAAAGCATGGTACCAAAATATTTTCTTTTCACAGCTCTCAATGGACTGAAGTGGGATATTGGGTAGTTTACAGTGCAACACAATGTGGCAACCAGACTATTGGCTTAGTCTGATTCATCAAATATATCACCACATTAAGGCTAAATGTTTTGGTTTTTTTTTAAACTGGATGCAGGTACTGCATTTTAGGAAGGGCGTTGATAAAATGCAAAATGTCCTGAGGAAAACAAGCTAGACGATAAGGATCAGGAAGGGGGGTGGGAAATGTGGAATGCATAGGGCTGCTCCAGGATGCAGATGTTTAAATAGAGACAGAATAAATTATGTTATGAATACTGTAGCAATGGGTTCCTCCACCAAATGAAATTATCTCCAGGTTGCTTCTAACCCTTACTTTCCATGATTCTGTGTGCAAGTAATCCATTCCCTCAAGTCACTACACAGGCTTGGCATAAAACACAAGCTGGTGCCATTTCTTAATAATACAACCTCTATAACCCTCTGCTGCATTAAAACAACATATACTTTACCTGTTCAAAATTGAAATCTTATGGCACCTTCAGGGTTTTTTGTTGCTTTGGCTGGGAATTAACAGAGTTCTCTTGCTTCTGGAACAGTTTCTGAAAATTTAGGACTCCAATAATGGCTACTGGTTTTCCTTGTTGGCTACCAATCAGATGTATCCTTGAAACTGGTAACCATATCTGAATGCTCAATGTTGTTTTTCCATGTGGAAGAGAAGAAAAAGTTTCTCTAATCCCGTAAGGGGAGAGTTGTCATGGAAGAATGCAAAGTGAACTGAATTTCATTTTGCCCTGTACATGAATAGTGATAATTTACATAACAATCTATGGCAAAACTGACAGTGGTGTTTTATCCATCTTTATTAGCAATTATGGTAAAAACAAAGGCTGCTTCTGAATAAAGTGGAAATATCAAAGGGATTCACACTTAATGGAATTGCTGTAAATACTTGCAAGACAAAATGATGAGTCAGACTCTTGGATTTCATTTAATTGATCCTTTAACTTATGTTAATTTGCTTCATGAATCTAAAAACCTGCTGCTGAAGTAAGCACTTGACAATGCAGTATAATAATCATAGAATACCTGACTTCAAATTTCCTATTGTTATTAGTTAGCTTGGTGCTTGCCAGAACATAACCATCTATGTTTTAAATGTCATAAACATGGTGCCACTACATGCTTCTTTTTCATTTTGTTATCATTTTATCTGCAAAACAGTTAACATGTTTTCCCATTAAGACTTGACCTGCTTTGAGTTAGAGAACACTGCTAAGGCACATTGACCCACAGAGGATGCAAAAAGGAAACAACTAATTTGTATAAATGTCCTGTACCCCACAAACGACTTTTCCATTCCCTACTTCCCCTCAGTAGCACAAGTAACTTGGCTAAACTTCCAATCCTAGTGCTGCATGCCAACCCTGATACTCTTTTTCATGAGCCCTGGAGCCCATCTATCTCTCTTACAGAATGTAGTTTCCTTTTATTTTGAGATGGGGACATGAACAATCTGAAGTGTAGATCTAAAATATGAACTTTAAAAATAATCCAATCCTCCCATTTCTACCTACACTGCTCCAGTGGAATATCCTGGTCCTTTTGAATACAAGATACAATTCCATACACTTTGATTTATTGCTTTACCTTCATTGTTCATGAAACCATGAAACACTATCCCCACCCCACCCCTGGATTATCTAATGGTTGCCCAGCACTATATGAAACTAATCAAGAAGTGATCCAGGAAACCTATAGATTCATAAACTAATGACAAATTAGACAAATTCCTTGTGTCTAATCCTCCTCCTCCTCCTCTCCTCTCCTCCTCCTCCTCCTCCTCCTCCTCCTCCTCCTCTTCTTCTTCTTCTTCTTCTTCTTCTTCTTCTTCTTCTTCTTCTTCTTCTTCTTTTCTTTTCTTCTTCTTTTCCTCCTCCTCCTCCTCCTCCTCCTCCTCCTCCTCCTCCTCCTCCTCTTCTTCCTCCTCCTTCCATCTTCTTTCTTCTAATCCTGGATTTTGACACTCTAGGGCAGGGCTGTCAAACTCATGGCCCAAGGGCTGGACATGTCACACTGCCATGCCCACATCCAGTTTAGCAAAGGGAGAAAAAGTTGTGATACATCATGATTGACACCCCTGCTGTAGGGCTTTCCATTCCTGATCTATTTAACAATTTGGAAGGAGCCCAATAAGAACAATTATATCCATTCAGAAATGGACTAGTGAAGTAGTGTTGTCACTGATTTCAAAAACTTCCCAGACTGATTTTTCTAGATAACTAATACCTACTGCAGTTACTGAGTGCTTTTTTCATCCCTCCTCCCCCTCAAATCAAACTCTTCTATAGCCTTTGTTTCATCCCTTAACTTTTCTGCTGCCTCCTATGAGTTCCAGGTTCTGTTAAGCACTCTATCAAGATCAGTGCTGTGTGATTTTTTTTAAAAAAGTAACGAAGTAATATCTAGTTTACAAGTGAACACGCAAGCATAGTTAAGTCTTCTGAGCAACAATGTCAATAATTAAACTGCCTATCTTGGTCGCCTTTGTTAACTGTGGGTATATTGATCATGATCATCATCACCATCATCGTTTTAGCCATTATCTATCCACTGCAGGATGAAGGCCTCTTCTGCATGTTTCCAACCAATATGGTCCTGAGCTTTCTTTTGCCAATTGGGCCCACAATACTTGCTGATGTTATCAATCTTGTTTTAGGTCTCTTTTGTGGACACTTTTTATCAAGTAGGATCCATTCTATGACTGCCTTAGTCCACCTGCCATCAGTACTTCTTGCTATGTGACCAGCCCATTTCCATTTCCATTCTTTTATTTGATAATATCGTATTCAAAATATTTGTAATGTCGTTCATATAAAAATTAAAACTCACAAAAATAACACAATTAGATTCATTTAACATGTTAACATTTCCCTACTCAAGTTTTGAATACACAGATAGTCAGAAGTATTTGAAATAGCATTCCTTCAGAACAATTAGCCACATTCAGTTATAACATTAAAAATGCAAGCATTATTACAATACATTTTAAAACTGCAAGATCCAATCTGGATCTTAAAATACATTTTAAAACTATTTGTATGTGAAGAATTCTTTCAATTCCTGCTGATTTTCCAAGAATGCTTTATTTTTTACACGTGTCCATATTTTGATAATATACAGATACAACAAATCTGATGCTTTTCCAAATGTATCTGATTTAATACATTAACTTTATTTCCAAACTTCTGGATATCTAATTTCTATTTAACATAATATGAAACTCTGAACATGGTTTTTATGGATTTTAAGCACAGTTTTTATGGATTTATTTATACAATGCTATCATGTAATAGTAGTTAATTATGGTGCCCCCACTATAGCTGGCCTCACATGTGATGCTAGGATATAATGCCATTTGTTTGACTTTGTACATTATGTGATTCCCCCCCTCCGCCACAAAAAAAACAACCCTTCATAATTTGAAATATAATTCATTCAAATAAATCCAGTCAGGGAACTGAGACTAGATGTTTTTGTATGTGTGTTTGTGTATGTGTATTTCTCTACTGTGTTGGTCTGAAATTTGTTATTTAACAATTTTTTTTAACAAGATAAAACTTACTATTCTTTTTTTTTACCATGTTAGTATCTCTCTTGCTTTTTTTGTATAGGCAGTTTCTCCAAGTTTGTTATTAAGGCAAAAACTCTGGATAAAATCTATGGCCTCATTCCGAAACGAACTAGAGAGCTAGTGGAGTAGCAGTGTAAATGCCATATTTTTATAAGAGGGAGACTTGTACGAATTTTAACATCAAACTTTATTTGCATAACTAATTTTCGGTGCCATTGAAAGTTCTGAAAGGCTGTGGGAACAAGTTGTTACACCCATGCTTTCAATTTGTTTTGGTCTGCAACAGAATCTTCAAAATATCTGTTATAATGATTGAAAAATGCATTGTTAGATTCAGACAAAATAAAAAAGCAAAATTATTATGTTTAGAGATGAACTATATCAATGCTGTTTTCCATAAGAAATAAAATTTCAGAACAGAATTTTGGTTTTATAAACATATTTTTAAAATTGTAAACATTTCCTTCTCCAACCTTGGGATATCTTTACAATGCCAAATGGAATTTTGGAATAAAAGAAAGGGATGGGCTTGTGATTTTATCAAGACCAACTAAAAATAAAATGACAGTTTGGACAAGTACATTAGAAATAAAATAAAACATAAAAATGAGAAAAAAATGTCAGCTAGAATATTGAACAATTATTTCATGTATAAAGTAACACCATGAAGCTATTATTTCCCCCCTCTATTTACAAGGGATCTAAATCTAACATTAGGAGGATTATACATTCTTCTCAAGAAAGACATTGTCTTGTTTCTAATGTTATCTTCATCTCTTTTTTTGCCCTTCACCCTTTTCTTTTCTATCAAAGGAAACTGGCCCTGAAATATCATCCTGATAAGAACCCGGATAACCCAGAGACTGCAGAAAAATTTAAAGAAATTAACAACGCTCATGCAATATTAACAGATGCGTCCAAAAGAAATATATACGACCAATATGGATCATTAGGGCTGTACATTGCTGAACAGTTTGGTGAAGAAAATGTCAATACATATTTCATGCTTTCTAGTTGGTGGGCAAAAGTAAGTATTTAACTGCAAACCCTGGTAGACCAGAGACTGAAACACCCAGTCATTGGTTTATCATCATCTATTTTGGCCTTTTTATTACAGTTTTCACAGAATTTTCACTTAAGCTTTGCAGAGTTTTAGATCAGTTAATCTAGGAAAGGTTTTAGTCTCAGGAACTTTGATGTCATGGCAGCTTATTAAATGATATATCCGTCTCTTTTATTTGCTAATTAATTATGCTGCGTACACATTTAATTGCCTGAAGACATTAATTATATCTGAAGCTAAAGCTCCAGGTTAATTTTGACTTTTTTCTCAGAAATGACTAAACGAAAATGACTCATTTTTCAAAGAGAAAAGTCTTCTTGGTGTGACAACCAGATAATCAGTTATTAAAGTACAAACCTATCCCTATTTTGGGATATATATGGCGTAGTGTATGCGTAAGTAATAATACGTAACACTATTTATCATTATGGCATACCTTAAGTATCTTGTAAAAGGGCTGGAAAAAGGAAGTAGAAGATTTGAGGAGGACTTTCTGGAACAAAACATAATGGATTGACCCAGGAAAAATTGATCTTGCAATCTGGATGACACTGAAAATCTTACTCATCTTGTTTGTTATGTAATTGTAAAGATTTGGCATTTATACCTATCACATACTTTAGCATTTCCATCACAGTATGACCAAACAAATTAGGCCTCAGGCATCCCAAAAGTGCCAGATTTCACACCTTATGTGTTATTCTCACTGCTATTTCTAGTTATAAGAGCCTTTGGATAAGACAATATTATTAATTTAGCTAGAACATAGACACTCAAGGCTTGCCATTTTGAATAGAGGTGAGTTTATAAAAATATATTTTTATATTTCATTCCTATGATCTAATTTTATAGTATGGCTCTCCTAAGTGTAACTGGCAGCACTTTCACAAAGCATTGTTTTCATTTCTGAGCCCTACCAAAAAAAAAAAAAATTACTCAACTGTCTTAGCTTCTGCAGGTGTTGAGATGCTAAGAACAGGCAGAAAATACATGAATAATCATCACTCCCTGCAGGAGAGTGCAGAAAAGGCAGTTCAACTAATCCTTGCCACCCTAAGCATCACAACACCTGAAATAACAAACTCCCACTCCACACATAAAGGAAGGTTGGAGTTTTTAGTTCTCTCCATCCAGGTTTCTGGTATGTTTTGTGTGTATCTGAAATCTGTAAAAACAAAAGCAGTGATTAATACAGTAATTGCTATGGGGGAATTAAAATTAAAGTTCCTCGTTCATAATTTGAACATGAAGTTCTAAGGAGAGAGAATACCGATTGTGGCCTGAGCTGCTTATTTCTGCAGCTGGGTGAAGGGGAATTCATCACTTGATCCTGAGTTAGAAATGGCTTGAGAATTCATGGCCAGTACTGGACAATTTCTGTTCAATCTCCAGTCTTCCCTTTTGGGAGAAGGTTCTTGAGAAGGTGGCAGGCTTACAACTCCAAAGAAGCTGGGAGCAGCTGATTATTTGGCCCCACTGCAGTTAAACTTCAGGGCAAAATATATACTGATACTGATTGTGTTTGTGCTTATGGGTGACCTCTGGCAGTCTCAGAATAGGGATGGTATATCCACCCTGTTTCTTCTGGATCTTTCAATTTTAGTATAACTGATCATTATATTCTTTTGGACCAGCTGAGACAATAGGGAGAACGGTGCACATTTGTTGGTGGTTCTTCTTTGTACAATGCTGGTTCCAATCAAAATTGGGGGGGGGGGGGGAATCAAGCCAATGGCCACTGATTTATTCCTGTTTAATATTTACATGAAACCATTGGCCAAGGTCGTTCATTAGCAAAGGGTTAAGTACATCAGTACTCAGCATACATCTCTGTCCTTGGCTGCCCAAGTGATATCATTGAGGTACTTTCCCAATGCCTCTAGGCCATGCAGGTATTGATAGAGAAGAGCCAGCTCGAACTCAATGCTGACAAAACCTTAAGTAACTGTAAGTCCCCCATATCTAGTGAGTCTCCATCATTAGTGGTAGGTGGGATTACATTCCTCACACAATCTGTGCACAGGTCCTCCTGGATGTGTGGCTCCTGCTTCAACAGGGAAGACCTTTGCACAATTACATCTTGTGCACCAGTTGCAGCCATTTGTAGATTGAGAGGGACTATTCACAGTGTCTCGTGCCATAGTCACTCCCAATTAAAGAGTTTGTAAGTGCATTTGGAAGTTTCAGTTATTCTGGAATTCAGTGACACATACGGTATTGGGTCTTGAATGGAACATCACATAATGTTACTGCTATATGAGCTGCATTGGCTCCCAATAAGCTTCCAAGGGCAATTCAAAGTGCTAATAGTCATCTTTAACACCCCACATGGCATGGAGTGAAATTATTTGTTGCTTCTTTCCAATAGTTTTTGTCTGCTCACCAAATCAAGCAGACTGAGAATGCTCTGGTTCCTATCTGTAAAGCAGTGTCTTGTGGTGGACTGTAAGAAGCTACTCCCTTATGGAACAGCACGTCTCTGAGATTCGGATGGCCTCTACCGTATTGGCAATAGAATTACTGTATCTCACCTTGTCTTTACAGCAACTAACACGCAGAAGTCAATTTCCTCTGAACCTGCAAGTTCCACTTAGTTTTAAAAAGTGTTAGGGTGACCCTTTAATCAAGCACTCCCACCCTCTTACACACACACACACACACACACCAGAAGCAAGGACAAGCAAGTCACTGATGTCAAAGCCATTGACTTTCTTTCAGCAACAGGGCACATTAGTGCCCATACGGTTTCTTGGGTATCAACACTTCTTTGGTCAACCCTGGAAGACTCCTTTAAAACCATTGTGGTCAACTCATATTTTTTTCCTAAATCAAGCCAGAAAGGTATTTATTTCTCTATTCTGATCTCTCTCTCAATACCTTTCTTTTTCTTTTCTGCTTCTCTAAGGGCCTGTTCACCCTTTGTGGTCTTTTGACTGGGTGCTACTGTTGTTGCTGCCTGTGCTGCTGTTTCAATTGCTGTTGTGGAAAATGCAAGCCCAAGCCCACGGCAGAAGAGCAAGAGTTCTGCATGTCTCCTGAAGATCTGGAAGAGCAAATCAAGACAGACATGGAAAAGGGTACCTGCTATTGTAGACTCATAGATACTGTTTAACCAAAGAAAAAAGAGGGGGAAAAACCCCTTCTTACTTTCTCAAAATAATACCCAAGGGCTTTATTCCAACTGATCAGGTTTGGGTATCTTAATTTGAGAAAGGACATCCTATACAAAGAAGTGTTAATTGAATTCTTCTCAAACTACAGTGCAGGTCACTTTAAAAGCTCAGCAGGTGGTAATTGATTAATATCATGATTTCTTTCTATGTGATTAGTTAATTTCTAGGGTAGAAGTTATAACTACTGTATTATAGAGCACCAAAAGGAGAAGAATATTATTATTTTCAGTGTAAAATGAAGTAGAGTGAAGAAGTATAGCAATGGAAAGGAAGAGTCTGATTTACACAAGAACTTTAGCCATATGCCACCCAGAATTATATGATAGCAAGATGGGTGATAAATGCATTTTATAAATAAAGAAGGGTTATAAATGTATACGGTATATGTTTGAATGTGTGTCTATTAGGTGTGTGTCCGTTTAAAAGATTTATAGACCACTCAAGTCTGCTACAACTCTGCAGGTCACAAATGCAATAATTAAAAAAACAGTAAAAACAAAGAATTATGTCATCAAGAGAAAGTATGGGGGAAAAAAATCAACATTCATTTAATATCACACAGCCATCTATCTACCCACTTCTCTGATTCAGAGCCAGGTGTTAAATGTTCATTTAAATAAGACTAAGTTGGACACAAATTTATTGGGGGGGGGGGGGCAGGCACCATGACCTGTATGAGTGTGTGGGTATAATATATGCAAAGCCTCTGCCCAACTTTTAGCAGTAATAAATATATGAAATAATTAAATAATAATAATCTGACCAGCTTCTCACGCAGAGAAATCAGCCATTAAATGATAGAAATTGAATGCTTGATTTCCTTCTGCTATGAAAGTAAGAATAGAAAGCCACTAGCGATAGACTCAGGGAGAGGACTTGACCACTACAAAGGCACACTAAAAGTTTTCTTCCTCTGTCAAATTTTCCTTCTCTGACTAACTGAGCATAAACAGGACAATGAGCCATTACAGCAATGAGTGGGAGGTTTTAACTAGGCAACAATTCTCAGACTTGTGTTGGTTTAGGTATTATGTTGTTTGAGACTGTTTGTCATACAGGTAGCCCTTGTTTAGTGACCAAATTAGGATCAGCAACTTAGTGTTAAGTGAAGCAGTGCCAACTGGAATTGCATTGGGATCTTATTTCAGTTTTACTTTGGGATGCTGTCTCCCCAGTTCCTATTCTTGTGCCATACATTATTTTCCCAGCTATTTAATAATTGGGTCCCATTTTACTGCCTTCTTACTTATAAAGTTAAAAGTATAGTAACTATCAGTTTTTAAATGTGCAGAATAATTGTTATAATACTAATTTTACTAGCTGCACTGCAAAGGAAACAGGAGATTCAGGATTATTTCAAAAGATAAAGCAGAGTAGAAAATTGATAAATTAATAATGTTTCCTTTATAATGCTAATGTGAGGTTTAGAAGGAAGCATTTAGATGAGAAACATGATAAATAGAATACTACATTTTAAAAAACCCTATTCATAAACAGATTCTGAAATCAGAAATGAATCTTTTTATTTATTTTTTTAAAAAAACTTTATTGATTATACAACTAAAATGTCAAACACTTTTACTCTTTTTAAAAAGAGTAAAATTTCAGGTGCCTGATCTCCTAACCCAACAAACATCAGCAAAACACAAAAAGCCCTTTAAAAGAAAAGTTCAGTCTCTTGTTAACGCTTCCATCAAGTGTGAACCTCAGGGTTTCTTGACTCACAACCACAATTGAGCCCAACATTTCTGTTGTTAAGCAAGACAGTTGTTAAGTGAGTTGCGGCCCATTTTATGATTACATGACCCTAGGACACTGCAACCGTCATAAATATGAAACAAATTTTTGATATGTGACCATGGGGATGCTACAACAGTCATACTTAACAAAATCGGTCATGAGTCACTTTTTTCAGTGCTGTTATAACTTAGAACAGCCATTAAATAATGATTGTAAGTCGAGGACTTCCTGAACGCTATCACATATTCTAATACACTTGGAACCCTGGAGGGAACACCTACAAGCAAATCTATTCAAATATCAAGCTATTTAGTTAGGCATGGTGAAAACGTTGGTGATTTTTATTCTGGAGAATCAGTTTTGTCAACCCTTGTGAATATATAATAGCCAATATGCTTTGAGGAGAGGTGTGTCATTTCAATTGAAAAAACAATGGAAAGAAAATGAATTTTATCCATTGCAAATGTATGGTAGTTGAAACAATATTCTTGATTGAAATATTGAACTCTTTGCAGGGCAGTTGGAAATCTGTTCTTTATCACAGGATTATTTCTTGAATGTGCAAACTGTCCACTGACAATATGCATCCATGTTTTATGCATATATACACTTCTAAAGAATTTTAAATGCCTCACATGGCATTTGAGTTAAAACAAATGAAGCCCAGATGGCAATTTTATTTTATTTCTAAAACTTCCTAGGCTAGAGCTGAGAAACATAGGATTTCAAGGAGACTGGCATAACATTTTGGGGATGATAAAGGCAACAGTTGGTAAGAAAATGAAGTAAAACGGAAACAGCCAGGATTTGGGAAAATGGCATGGGAATCAATCACTGTTTTTAAACTGTGTTAAGCATATTTTGTGAGTCAAACTACAATTTTCCAGTTTCTCACACAAAACTGGGAATCTGTGCCATTATTGTTTGGCAAAGGAATTCAATAGTTCTAGTTAGACTGGAGCACATCATAAATGCCTATTCCACTACTAAATGTCCAAGTTCAAATCCTTCTGAATTCCCAGGAATAGCTTTCTTTTAGATAGGTATATTTTTTAACAGGTGATTCAAACCATAATTGTGAAATCCCTTGTATTTAGTGCTCTCAAACCTTGCCTATTCTGCCTAGTTCTATATTGTTATTTTAAATAACAGTACTTCATCTTCTGTCTAAATAAGCATATAGACAATTTGGAGATAATGCAATTATGTAATGATATTTAGTAGGCTGAAGGATTTTCCTGTACTGTAGAGCATTGGATTTTGAAAGAGGATCGGAATGTGCTAATTGAGTTGGGTAGGAACAAAGAAAGTGGAAGGAATTAAAGAGAAGTCTATCTTGGAAATGGACAAGAAATAAGAAAATAAAAATAAGAATTCTAGCTCTGAAGCTTTTCATTTCTTAAAACTAGATACATTTTCACAATAATATGTAGTTAAAGCACTTGTCAACTGAACAGAGAATGTAAGCATCTGCTTGGATCTTTTTAGTAAGAATTAAACATAGCTGATTTAAGGGGAAACTGGATAAAGAGTGATCTTCTCCAACTTGGTACCCTCCCCAAATGTGTTAAAAAAACACATGGATAAATATGGTAGCTGAAGATAAAGGGGGGTATAGTCCAATATATTTGGAACAGAGGTGGTATTCAGCAGGTTCTGACCAGTTCTGGAGAACCGGTAGCGGAAATTTTGCGTAGTTCGGAGAACCAGCAAATACCACCTCTGACTGGCCCCATCTATTCTCTGCCTCCTGAGTCCCATCTGATTGGCTGGGTCTTCTTTTGTTGCTCTGCACAGGAGAACGGAGCTGGAAACCAGGTTAGTGGGGTGGAGAGGGAATGGGATTTTGCAGTAATCTTCCCCTGCCGTGCCCACCAAGCTATGCCGTGCCCACCAAGCCACACCCACAGAACCAGTAGTAAAAAAAAATTCATTTCATCACTGATATGGAAGGCAGTAGTTGCATCTTATGTAGGAATAATTGTGTATTGCCAAATATGAAGTAATTTCTTACTACCTATAATTGTTAAAAGAATGGAAGACTCTCAAGTATTCAATTCCTGATTCTTGCTGTTTTAGATGGGGAAGCTCCAGTTCTGCTTCAGCCAACAAATGCAACTGAGAAAACCCAGCTTATTGGTGACAGTCATCGCAGCTATCGCACAGAATAATAAATCAGCAGCTCTTAGAATTTGAAGGAATATGAATGACAAGCTTTGGATTGTAAAGTATCATTAGAACATGAAAGACATTAGGACACTCTGCATGCCATGTACCATCAAATTGACTTGAGCCCTAATTCTGAGAAGATGCTCCACCATAATATTGTTTCCAAAACTGTGTTGTCACATGCATGAATGCTACAAGCATAGTAGGAACCAACTATTTTTAAAATACATGCACTTCCAATATTTCTAGAAACAGATGAGACACAACATGCTGTTCTCATAGTATATAAGAAAGTCCCTAATATTCTGGATACTTGCATGCGGTCTCTAGTGAATTTAAAACCATTAAAGTTGTTATAGTAGTGTTTCTTCGGAAGTCCTAGAAGTGTATAAAATGACTGACATCCTTACTTTTCTCTGCAGTGTTACAATTATTTTGATCTTAGTGTGCTTCTTCACCTATATAATTTTTCTTAAAAGCAATACTCCTTTTACTATTCCTTCAGTAGATTGTTTCCCCCAGAGAATACATGTATAAAACAACATATAATGTTAATAGGTTTGTTTTGTCCACGGAGAATTATTGCACAGTTCTGCTACTCTCAGGAATGCAGAAAACTCAGAGTTAGGGAATAAATCAATTTGCATTTGGATATGTTGTAGGTATAAATAATTGAAAAGTTACCGTACCCCTCTTCAGCAACTGAAAAGCCCATGACTTTATTTTTGTTCAATGAATATGTGATTCATTAATACATCAGATTTCGATTTGACATTTTCAAGTTTCCTTGCAAAATACACTACAACCAGAAATCTACACTGCAATAGTTTTTAACTTATTAACTTACCAGGTATAATAACCGAAAACCAATAGAACTGTACACCATATCTGTGTTTCTGATTCCAACTTGAAATCTAACTCTTAGAATTATATTTAAAGGTTAAATTATATATATTTTCAGATAAATGTAGGTAGATTTGAACTTTAAAACAATATTTTGTGCATGCATTTTGGATTTAACTTCTGCATATCAATTATTATCGTTATGCTCTTGTTTAATCAAGGAGAGATTAATAATGGCTGGAAATCTGTCCCCAGTCTTTGGAATGCTATATCTTTTTTTTTTATAAGAAGGACAGTGAAGCAAACTTTTAACAATATGAATTTGTACAGAAATAGTAAGACCAACTTTAAACATCCTACTCCATGGAAAGTGAATTCAGACAACCTCATTTTATAAAACTTAGGTTGTGTATACACAGAAACAGTTTTGAGAATGGTTTAATTGAAAGATTTCAAGCAGAGCTCAGTTTTGTAGTAAAGACTATGTTGTACAGCATGAGATATGAACTGAGTTGTGCTTATGGAAAAGAACAAGTTTTCCAGTTGATGAATGCAAATCCAATCATGGCTGTTGTCCTGTGGGATGCATATTTACTGAGAAATAAAATCTTAATGCATTTCTTGGATTTTACATCCAAACAATCATGGACATAATTAAGCTAGAAAGTTAATATTTTGAAAGAATGACAGAAAAATATAGCAGGAAATAAGTCAGGATATCAAAGACTAGTCTAGTGATGTCTAAATTAACATATAGATGTACAATCTGTACAAGAACAAATGTATTCCATTTTAGATAATCTAAAGTCATACAATATTCATTAGCCATTTGACAACACAGCATTTGCTTTTCGTTACATGGCTAGTAGGACAAGGAATATAAAACAAATCCTGTAAAATGAAAAATGTACAGTATTATGTTAATTACATGTGTAGATATTGTTGGTAGTCAATTCAAAATGTACTTTGTATACTGCATTTCACTTTGTGCTGACCAATATATTACTTGAATAAAAAGTCCATATAAAAGCTAAATATCCACCTTTTTCATGAAAAAAATATTGTTTTTCTAATTTCAGAACAGTATCATTTTCTTCTACTACTACTGTGTCTTTTTAAAAGGGGTTATTTGGCTTTGCAGTGGCACCTGGAAGACTATTCTCCTAAGAAGCCATATATCCAGGATAAAAACAGAAAATAATTTAATTTGAAATGATTGAAATATTAAATACAATTAACTCCACATGTATTTAATAATTTCCCATTTATCACATTAATTTCTGATTCTGCTAAATCTTTGTTTGTTCAGTCTTTCTAAAGTCTAGCCCCCATTTCAATGTTTGTGATCCTCTCCCCACTCCTCCTCTCATTGTTGCCTTTTATGTGGTTTCTATCCTTGCGTGGTGCAATTGCCCAGACTCTCCTATGCAGGTGTTAGATCAGGTTTTCTCCTTTCCTCATTTTCTCTGCCTAACGGAGCACTCTTTTTCCGCTCTATCCGTTCTTCTTCCTTTCAGTATCTCCCTTTTCGTTCTTTTAAAATGAAAACACAGCTCTTTTGTCTGATATTTTGGTTTAAATGTATATTCATTACCTATTTCTCATGAATGGTTTTTTTTTCCCCTCTCCGGATTTCTGTTCCTCTTCCTCTCCCTTCCTAGCCCTCGACTCTGTGGGCGTGGATGTGGAAGCACACACGTGTATCTTCCTCAGGCTTGCCTGCGGTCCGCACAACTGATGCATGGACATGAGCTACCAAAGTACAGGCGATCATAATATTAGTTAGATGCTTAGCAAAATGCTCCTTATCTAAACATTGCATTTTCCTTCAATTCCTAAAGTAACAAAAATGCTCCAACATAAGCTATCTTTTCCCACCATGGATTTTTTGTTTGCTTTGTTAGAAGAACACAGTATTAAATTGCACTGGCTTGAGAAGAGATAGGTGCCACAGCAATGAACTCTTCTGCATGGCACGTATGTAGGAGCTGCTACAACAGATTATCGCCGTCACCCCAAAGAAATATGAAGAATCATGCAAGAACAGTAGCCAGCAGAGAAAGGGATAGAAAGAAGAAATAAATCTAAAACTACTTTATGCCAATAAGGATTCTCGGTTTGTTTATTATTTCAGCTGGGCTTTAATTCACACATATACACACACACACAAGTTTGTGAGTTCCGCGTAATAGCGCACTGTGCTACTACTATAAATTTAGCAATTCGCTGTTTTCCCGAGAAGCTCCTTCTCAAATGAAATCCGTTTGACAGTAAACTTAGTTTTATTAAGTAATGGCAGCAAAAGTGACTTATTATTCCTAACGCCTTTGTGTTTCTTACCGAAATCGTTAGCAAATCCCAAACAAGGTCATAAATTTTTGTTTCCTCAAAGCATGAATGGCAATTTCAAGAAACAGTGACAAAGAAAAAATTATGGAAGAGAATTAAAAAAAAAAACCTCCTTCGAGCCGGAATCGAACCAGCGACCTAAGGATTTCAGTATGAATAACTCTACAGTCCTCCGCTCTACCAGCTGAGCTATCGAAGGGATACAGTGAGACGTTTTTTGTTACTGAGTGTAAAGAGCGTAAAGAGTGTAAAGAGAGTTAAATTGAAAGAACCGGTGAGATCGCAAGATGGCGCTGAAGATTGCGTGCTTCGAAAATGCGCTGGCTTCTTTGGTGAAATCATGGCTTAGTGTTTCTGCAACTCCAAAATGGGAGAGCGTGTCAGGAGACAACTAGGGCCCCGGTCTATGGGGTTCATAAGAAAAAGAGACAAAAATGCGAAGCGTATTTTTAATATCTATTTTTAAAGGAGATAAATGCGCTAGTATCGAAGAGTTTGTAGGAGCTCAAAGCGAAATGGCCGGCTTGCACATCCTATGTTTCTTTATCTGTTTTAGGATCCTTTCAAAATAATTAACAGCTAAAGTCTCTAAACAGAAAACAGAAAATTATAAGTTATTTAATTTATTTTATGCGATTGCAATAGAAAACAGTCTGATTTGAGATATGCCGTTTGTACATGTAAAATATTTTAAAGTAATTCAGGAGTCGACTCCTAGGAAGAAAAAAATCTAAACCCAGTGCACTGTGTTACTAATGATCTGTTACGTTTGTTCTGAACTAGATTCGAGATTTGCCTTACCAGATTTGGAAAAAAAAATATTTCATTGATATTGTTTAATGTTAACATTAACATTAAAGGGCTTTCGTCAAAATAAATGCAAAATAAATCTTCCGAGCCAGGCAGGAGTCGAACCTACAATCTTCTGATCCGTAGTCAGACGCGTTATCCATTGCGCCACTGGCCCTCCGTGAGAAATTGCTTCTTGTAAAAATCTAAAATAATAAAAATGTATTGGTTCAGTGAGCTTTTAGATTTGATTTGAGCTTCTTACATATATCAGATTACACCGGTTGCTGTAAAAATTGATTCCGGAATGTTTCTGTGCTTTATTTATTTTCTGCAAATGCGGTTACAATGATGTAGAAATAGTTAACACAAAGTCCGCTCTATTTTGGCAGCTTATATATCTCTTTCGAAACAGGTTTTTTGTTCCTTCGATAGCTCAGCTGGTAGAGCGGAGGACTGTAGATGAATTGGAAGAGGTTATCCTTAGGTCGCTGGTTCGATTCCGGCTCGAAGGAGGCTTTTTGGGTTTTTTTTCCTATGCACAATGTTATCGGTGGCATATACCTATTGAAGAATATGTTTTGAAACCAATTTAAATTTTATGTTTTAGTGAAAAAAATAAGAAACCATTTCATGTGAAACAAATTCACATCTGCCACCCAACTGGATTAATGAAGAACCATGTCAGATACACAGTTAGAGAAACAAGGAAAATAAAAGGAATGCCTTTTCTATACATTTAATAAGAAACTCTATAACATATTGCAGTATGTTAATACTTTACCTGATTAATCAAAAATATATTGCAGCCTTCATTCCCACTGTTGCTTTAATCATAAATGTAAAAAATGTCTACAGTGTAAAAAAAGTAATTAAAATGGGATGAAACATACAAAGGGGGGAGGAATTAGTCCCTTATTTTCCTACCTGTACAGCCTCTTTAAATTGTTTTATGTTCTGGCTAGTGTCGGCTTTGATTATATCCAGTCACCTTAGTTTGTTGGTAGTTTTTTTCTACGATTGACCATTCCAAGCATAACTGCTTTAGCTGCCAGGCTGATGATTTAGCTTTTCTGCACTCGATTCATGTTCATCATTGTTCTATGACCCAGTACAATTCAATACTTTAATTCTAGATTGCATTCACTGCTTTGATCAATCTATGATCCCACAAAGGCAAATTCTTTGCATGCAGTCAGTCTCTTCACCATAAATTGTTATTTTAATATTTCCATTCTTCACAATGGTCATGAAAGCTTGGTCTTTTTGATGTTCAGTAAGAAGCCAAATTCCCACTTCCTTCTTTAATCCTTTTAACCAGATGTTTCAGACCTTTTTTTGTTTCTGAAAGGAGAGTTGTGTCATCGGCAAGTCAAAGACTGTTTGTGTTTCTTCCCCAAATCTTTTCTCCAATTTTTGATGCTTCGGGTTCTAGCTTTCTCATTATTATTTCCGAATACAGGTTGAATAAGAAAAGTGAAATAATGCAACCTTGTCACACTTCTTTCTCTATCTTGAACCAATCAGTGTCTCCATATAGTGTTCTCACAGTGGCTTCCTGGTCTGTGTACAGCAACTGCATCAAATTGTCTAGATGTGCTGTCACCCCTAGGACTTCTAGGGTTCTCGAGAGCTTGGTCATTGTCAATCAATCATGATAACCAAAGGCTTTCTTTTAGTCAATACAGCAGATGTAGAAATACTTTTGATATTCTTCAAATCTTTCCATGATCCAACACACATTTACAGTATGATCACAAGGGCCATTACCCCATCTGCAGTCATCTTGAACATCTGCTGCTTCCCAGGAGTGGTATTCAAAAATCCCAACAACTGGTTCTCTGCCTGGTTGCTGGGTGGGCGTGGCCATGGTGGAACTTCCGGAAGGGCTGCTTTTCACCTTCCCCAGAGTCCGGAGGCTTCCCTTGGGCCTCTGGGAGGACGAAAACAGCCTCCCCCAGGCTCCGGAGGCCCTCTGGGAGCCGGAAACAGATCCGTTTCCAGACTTCTGGAACTTCCAGGAGGGCCATTTTTCACCCTCCCAGAGCCTCCGTGCGGACCCTGCACTTACCTGCATCCAAAATGGACTGTGTGGAGACACCTGGGAGGGGAGGGGCGGGGTGGGGTGGGTGGGGCCAGCCGGTCAGTTCAACAACCAGGTCTGCAAACCAGATGTAAATTTAACATCTGGTTCGCCTAAACTGGCACGAACTGTCTGTATCCCACCCCTGGTACTTCCCTTTCAATGGACAGTGACAATTGTTGTTGTATAATATTAAGGAAAATCATGCTAACATGAGGGATGAAGGCAATTGTACAATACTTGGAGCAATCCCTGCAGTAGCCTTTTTGGCAATGGAATGAACACTGATCATTTCCAATCCTGTGTTAGTTTCTCTTATTTTCTGTCAGAAGCCTATAATGGTTATGGGTGGCATAGGCCTCAGCAATTTTGCAGGGATAATATCAACACCTGGGGCCTTTTGGTTTGGCAGTTGGTTCACTGCCCACACATGTTCTTCCTTAAAGGATGGTTGGTTTTGTTTCTTCTTTTCTTTCCTCATCATTCTGAGGAGGCAGAACCTCTTTGCTACCATATAGCTCTCCTCTCTATTCTCACTAAAGTATGCCAGCATAAATTGCTCATTCTTAGTAGCTGGTCTCTACTCTGCCTTGTTTAAGGTGTATTGACTGGTGGATTCTGTGTTAATGGAGAAAAAACATCTACCATCCACTTTCCCTAAGATGGACTGATGCTATGGCTGGGGCTAAGGCTGTGCAAAGAGGCAAGCTTTCCCAGAAGGTTAGTCTCACATCTGATGCAAATTCAGAGGTGCAGCATTTGCATGATTGTGTCATTACACACATTTACCCTCCCTTTGTTCCCCACAGTCACCCATGTGTTCTATGACTAAATTTCTCAAAGGTTATTACAAAAATGTAATGTAATATACAGGCATGAAAAATATTTTACAACCATAAAAACATCCTGAAGATTATGTCAGATGGTTCATCTAGTTCAACGTTATGCCTCTAGCAATGACACAACACATAAATCTGGACAGCTTATCAGGAAGGTATAACAGGGCCTGCCAAATCTCCCATGCCATTCATTCTCACATCTGATCAAGTGATATTGCCTGTAGCGATAAAGGCTCAGTTATCATGGCTAATACTGCTGTGCATTTGTTCAAAGGATAATGTGCTCATAGCCTCCATTTGGTTGGCTACACTGGTTCACTGACATTCCTAGTGCTCAAAGAATAAACATAGCCAAATAGTCTCAGTCCAGCTTCCTTAACTTTTCAGGAACCTGACAATTTGATTTTAATAAAACCACACAAGGTCTGAAAATGTTAAAACAGAAATGTTGAGACAGGTTAGAGGCAAAAGACCACTGTGGTGGTTCTATTGTTCACTGATAATAATATTGTTTGTTGCAGAATTTGGCAAATGCATTAACTGAACGTGATTACTTTATTGTTTGAAATAGTAAAATATTTTCTGTAATCTATATTAAGAAAAGGCTCTTCTGGTACTATGTAGTCATGCAATTAAAGGCAACATAGTCATAAAAAATCCCATTACTCCTAGGTCTAGGTCATGTTTCACATCCCTTCTATTTCTCAACCTGAGCAACTTCAAGATGTATGGACTTCAATTCCCAGAATTCCCCAGCCAGAATTTATGGGAATTCTGGGAGTTGAGGTCCATACATTTTAAAGTTGATCAGGTTTTTTTGTTTTGTTTTGTTTTTTAAGAAAAACGCCACATTAAACAATGTCTTCTTGTTGGACCAAGGCTTTTCCCCTTATCTTGGCAGAGCCAGTACTCTGGAATATCCTCCTCCTAGGGAACTGGGTCATTTGGAACCTATTAGCTTTTTATAAGGCTCCTAGGTTTCCTTAGAAGTTTGGACAACTCGGCTAAGAATAGGATTTTGGGATTGGAATGTATCATTTATATTGGGCATCACAGACTATAGTTTTTAAATGTTGAGTTTTTAATTCAATGCCACCCAGAGTCATTTCTGTGAGACTGGCAGCCATATACATTATATACATAAATTTAGAATAAATAAGTAGACAAATAAAATTATGTTTATGTTAATTTCTGAATACTAGCATTTTAATATTAGCATTTTCTTTAAATTCACCATTTTACTACTATCCTGTAGTAGTAAGTCTGGAAGGGCTTACTTTCAACGCTGTGTAAATTTACCATTTTTGTCATACAATAAAAATGCAAAGTACTAAGTAAATAGAAAATGTTTGTGGAATACAGTTTGCTACAGTAAAGCATGGTGGATATTTGGCCTAAAGTTATGATGCAAACTGCTCTTACTTACAATTTTCTGTGATGAAGTATTAGCAAATAACTGCACAGATGGTTTTACCCTAAGATTAGGCCTCACATGCCAGACGTGATCAGGAAAACTGTCATTTTAAAAATAACTTTCAAACAAATGCCAAGTGTTGAGTGATGCATATGTCTAATAAACAGCTAGAAACATAGCAATGCCCAGGGCTGGAACTTAGTCCTGGAAGTGAAATATGGCCATGGAATTATCGCCTAGATTCAGCCAACAATGGCGGCATGCCATCACCATTTTTCTAAGTAACCAGGGATAAGCCTCCAATTTTGGGGTGTATGTGTGTGGGGGAGGAGGGAGGGAGAGAGAGAGAGAGAGAGAGAAGTCCAACTGTGTGTGTATGTATGTATGTATGTATGCATGTATGTACCAAAAATACTATCCAAGCTTATGTACATAGAATATTGCTAAAGAGTTGGTATTGGATGAGAATGATGTTTGTTAGTTTCAGCTTTCTACCCTGCTGTTCATATCTGCTCCAGATTAATTTGCAAACAGTAATATTAACAAGAATAACTCAATAAAAATGCCAAATTTAATTTAAACATTTGGCTGACTGTGATATGAACCACAATAATAATAACTGGGGTGGTAATTGCTGCAGTCCAACAGCATCCAGTTGAAAACAAGCTCTTTCTACACTTGAACAGAAAGGAAATTGCTCAACAGCAGAAGAACAAAATATCAGCTCCTAATTGACAAGATGATTTTGGAATACTGCAAAAGAAGGAAGACCAACTTGAACATAGCTTGGATTAATTAAATGAAGGCACTTGACTCCCTGCCACATGCTGCTGTCTCTGTCCTCTCATGATGCCTGGAGGTTGTAGGGATGTAGATGAGAGACAACAGATTTAGACTGATTGGCTTTGGGTGCATGGAACCTCAGAATCCGAATGTTTCTCATTTTTAGTTCTGGATGGGGTTGCACTACCCTGTTCAAACCCAGTTTGCAACCTACAGGTTCTCCTGACTCACATTATCTTACTCAAAGAGCAGGTGGCAGGCATGATCAGGAGAGCTTTTCCATGGCTCCTATTGTACACCTGGAACATGACTTCATGGGCTCAGTTACTCAAGCCCTGGTCACATCTCTCCTGGACTATTGCAATGCAATCTACAAGTACATGGGGCTACACTTGAAGTCCATTTGGATGCTTCAGCTAGTGCAAAGGGCAGGAACAAGAGCAGTCTTTGGGGCCCTAGAATGGCCTGTATTATACTTCTGCTCTGCAAACTTCACTGGCTACCAGTGCCCTTCCAAGTGCAGTTCAAGATGTTGGTTATGACTCTTAAAGCCCATGATGGCATCGGGCCAGGCTACCTGATGAACCACTTGTCCTGCCAGGACAAGCCCATCCTACTCATGCTGGCAGAGAGGGCCTTCTTCAGATCCTGTCGATTAAAGAACTCTGACTATCAGGATCCAGAAGAAGACCCATTTCTGTGATAGTACCCACTGTTTTTTGGGGGGAAGAAAAATACATATTTACTCAACTCCATTTTTACACATGTCTGAAACAGAATCAATAGGGAGTTTTTAACTTTATCTCAGGAACTCTATTTTCTTCACTGCAATGCTCTAAAAATAATGAGGGTTGTCAAAACTGGACTTTTCTTCATTATTTACCAGTTTCCTTCGGTGTAAAGGTAGCACTCAAGTTACAATCATTCATTCAGCGACCATTTGAAGTTATAACAGCATTGAAAAATGTGATTTGTGACCAGTCCTTGCACATATAACTGCTGCAGCATGCCCATTGTCACATAATCAGAATTCAGGTGCTAGGCAACTGGCATGTATTCACAACAGTTGAAATATTCCAGGGTCATGTGGTCACTATTTACGACATTTCCAGCTGGGTTCCAACAAGCAAAGTCAGTGGGGAAAATTCAGATTTGCCTAACAACTGCCTGATTCACTTAACTGCAGTGATTTACTTAACAATCATGGCAAAAAGGTCATAAAATCAGGTTCAACTTATTTTAACTGCCTTGCTTAATAACAAAAAATCTGGTCTAAATTATGGTCATAAGTCAAGGATTACCTATACCACAGTCCCATCCCCATCCTGGTAAAATAAAGTATGAGATTGTATAATGGCTACTCAGTTGAGATATCCAGCTTTAACTAACTGAACAATCATTGCAAGGACTGTCTCCTTCTCTAGGATTTTTTCTTCTTCTTGTATCTTAAGTGTTGTATAGTTAAACATTTTTTGTAGAGATATTTATATGACTGGGATGCATCTTCCTATAAGTTTATTTATTGCACATTATCTTGAACTTGTGAGATTCACCAGCTTAGAGAAGTCCAAGCAGAGTTCTAAAATTATGGAATTCCATAATAAAATCACCCAATTCATTGGACGGTGTCCTGATTAATAAATATTTTCCCATTGAATAAAATAGCGAATGTGAGCAAAGAAAAAAGAAAAAAACCTATGACTTCATCTACAAAAATTCTCATTAGTCAAGCAGGAAGTTGCAACAAACACATCAGAGAGCTAGGGATTGTTGATACATCCGTTGTCTTGCCTGTCATACACTCTATTTAACCAACTGAAAGTAAATGTCAATTCTTAAAAATAAATGTCAACTCCAGTCAGAATTGAAGAAGCTTCTTGAATGAGAAGTGAAAGTGAATGAGAAGTCTTCAAAGAAAAATAAAAAAATCCAGTTGCCTCTTGATAAGGCCCCTTTGGGTCAATTCTTAATAGAACCATTTTTTCCTAACTACTTCAACTGAATGTCAAACAACATGAAAATATACATGAGGTTACTTTAATTAAGAGTAAGCACTACTAATAATGCCTTCATTTTCTCTTAAAATGCAAGTGATCAAACTACGTATGATGATCATACAATGCTTGTAATCTGTCACCTATTTGAATACTTTCTTTGACCCTGCACTTTTATTTGGAGAAGGCTATCCTAAGACAGGTGATCCTTGTTTAACAACCACTCCTTTAGTGACCATTTAAACTTATGATGGGACTGAATGAATAGTACTCATGACCACTTCTCAAAGTTCTAACCATCGCAGTGACAGGATTGCAATCCGAGCACTGACACTGGGCTTGTCTTTACAACACTGGAGTGTCCTGCAGACACATGATCACTATTTGCAACTTCTTTGCCAGTTTCCTACAAGCATAGCCAATGAGGAACTATAAACAGTGACCAGCTAACATTTTCATTTAACAACCTGTGGTGATTACCTTAACAATAGCAACTGTTGTGCAGGCATGAAATTATGCTTTATGACCCATTGCTTACCAAAGGAAATTCCAGTGCCAATTACTGTGGTTAAGTGAGGTTTACCTGAAATATTTTTGTTCAGTTAAAACTCAGTATCTACAGTATTTCCTTGTGTCACAAGGTGGCTTACAATGGTAAAACCCTGTGCAATTAAATTATATATATACATATACATACACACACACACACACACACACACACACACACATACGTGGAGGAGGATATTTAGGAGGAAAAAGGAATATCTGTAGTTTTGTTATGCACAAAACTTAATACTGAATACCATTTATTTTGCAGCATCTTGTCCTTTCCTTATTGGAATGAAAGCTTTAAAGCAGAGGTCTCCAAACTTGGCAACTTTAAGACTTGTGGGCTTCAAGTTGAAGTCCACAAGTCTTAAAGTTGCCAAGTTTTTTTTTTTGGGGGGGGGGGGGTTGTTTTAAAGAACGATAAGAACAGCTTCCATTCACTTGTGACTTTAACACACTAGTTTTTCCAAAGACAGAGTTGTACATCTGTGGAGACGTTGCTGGCAACTGTCAAAATCTTCCTCCTTTTCCCCTTTCCCTGCCCCCTTCCATTCCAAACACAAGAATGTGGTTCTCTCACTCTTGTAGGCTGTCACCTGTCTAAATCTGTCCTTGTGTCAGAGGCATATATGGAGAAAGTGAGTCTGGCAGCCAATTGAGTCCTGCTTCTAAAATAAACTCCGCTCCTTTTGCTCTCCATTAAAACAATGTCCTCCAGGGAAAGCTTTTCAAAGGACATTTGATCTTGCTAGCTTTGGAATTCTTTTGAGCGACCTAACCCGGAAGCACCCTGATTCTGAGCCTGTGCGCCTTGCAATCGGCAGGAGATGAGCGCCACTCTGAATTATAAGTCTTTTTCTAAAGAGCAGCAAACTATGGATAACTTGGAGAAGCAGCTTATTTGTCCCATCTGTTTAGAAATGTTTACTAAGCCAGTGGTTATCCTTCCATGTCAGCACAACCTCTGTAGAAAATGTGCCAGCGATATCTTCCAGGTATGTTGATTTAAACATTTACGCCTCCAATTAACATTATATCTAGCTTAGTGATCTCATACTACAAAACCAGGAGAATATTACAGTGTTGATTTAATTACCAGGATTTTATTTAAATAAGGAGAAAATTAATTAGAGGAAAAGTTGTTTGTTATTTATCTTATGTGTGATTTTGGATCCCTTGCATTTGGAAATGTCCCTTTTATTTATAGGAACTGAACTGTTATTTCAAGTATTTAGAGCTATTAACACTTAAACTCATTCCTGTTGTTCCTCAACACCTCTAAAAATGGCAAATTTCTCTCTAGCTTACTTTGCATATTATTAGCTTCCAAGCATTGAACAAAATGATACTGAAACTTATTTATCTTTTTTTCTACTTTTTTGAGATTTGATCTCATGTGAAGTCCACTAATACCATAACAGTGACTACATTAAACCATTAGATCATACCTTAAGTAGATGGTCTGATAGGCATCTTGTGATGTGCAGAATGATTGAGAAATAATATACAATTAGCTTTACAATTTCGTTTCACTGCTTGGCAAGAACAGGCCTCCAATCCATATCTACCAATCAGAGGAGGTACCACTGTGGCTTCAGGAGGTCGATTTCGCTGCCCCTCCTGTAGACATGAAGTAGTTCTTGACAGGCATGGAGTGTATGGCCTTCAAAGAAACCTGCTGGTGGAAAATATAATTGATATATACAAACAGGAATCTTCCAGGTAATTAACCATTTCTATCTTTGAAAGATCATTTAACAATCCCGTTTAACTTAGTGATGTTTGCCTTTGAAATACATGGAATTAGATTTCTCAAGAGTCAAAAGCAGAGAATTCTGGAAAATTCAGGCCTGGGAGTTTTAATGCTAAGCAGTTATAAAGGGAAACTTGAAATAACTATGAACAGCAGTCTTCATCAGGTCTTTCTAATTGCCCAAGAAGTAATTCTAGACACTAAGGTTTTTTTGCTATTGTTATGTGTCCTATAGGCCTATCTTGCCGAGCACTACTTTTTAGGGGGTCCTTTTAAAAAGCTAAAAATTAATAGCAGCAAAAAGAGGCCTAATGCCTGCTTCTGTGCTCTTCTTTTTTCCACTTCTTGGCATCTACCTGACCCCACAAATTGCTTATGTTTCGGCTACAAGCAGAGGTGGTATTCAGCAGGTTCTAACCAGTTCTGTAGAACAGGTAGCAGAAATTTTGAGTCGTTCGGAGAACTGGTGGTAATCTTCCCCCTGGAATGGGGTGGGAATGGAGATTTTGCAGTATCTTTCCCCTGCCACTCCCACCAAGCCACACCCACCAAGCCATGCCATGCCCACCAAGCCACACCCACGGAACCGGTAGTAAAAAAAAATTAATCCCACCACTGGCTACAAGCCTATCTCTTGTGTTGATCAAGAAGCTTAAAACACAATTTGACTCATGCCAAATTTTCACAAATGGGAGAAAATACCCTAAATATATGTCTGAAGTTTAGCAACTTTAGGAAGGGGTTCCAAAGGTAAATACCTTATTTCAGCAGTTTGTTATATACACTAGACTTTTTTGTCCAGGTCAAGACTATTAGACAGCAATAATATTTCGACAACTGTAATAATAATACTTGGAATTATGCTATACTACTGTATGGGAATTTTAAAAGACGCATGCAGACATTCAGCATTGAGAAAGGGGAGGGGAGGGGAAAGGAGAGTGGAATTAGAGAGTGGAGGAGTCAATATAAAATAGGATTTAAGGATGTTGTCTCCTTGTTTAACAACTACATAAAGATCATTATTATTGATATTAGTCTTTTATATGAGTCTTTACTTTATTCTGCTGTATTACTAGCCTGGGTCTCAGTTTGTAAAGAACTTAAGGTCACTTTTCTTCAGACATTTTAATCAGGGTAGTTTGATATCTATTCCTTGAGTTTAAGATCAAGAAAAATTCCTTGTGCTTTCAAAAATGGCTCATTATATGAATGGTATGTATCAAATTAGACCGTGCGACCCAAGACAATTATATAAGATTCAATAGTAAATTGGTCATGCTGATTTCTTTCTTTGAAGTTTAAATCAAATATGTAATAATTTATAAACATAGTAATATTTATGGTTGTATATTACTGTTCTAATTAATTCAAAGCAATATAATAGATATTATATGAAAGACTTATTCTGAAAAATGGCTATCATGAAAACAAGGTCCACTGATTCTTCAGCAAAAAATTATCTTTGTGCTTTTATTAACTACATTATAAAAATGACTTATTCAAATGAGTCGCAATGTTGCAAATGATGAAAGTCCACAAAATTAAACAATTTGCTTAATTTCACAACATGTATTGTGGGTCTTGCTTTTAGGACAGTTTGTTTAATACGAATGTCTAATAGACTCTGTATACTAAGGAGATGTGGTAGAATGTAGTCTGGATTCCCAGGAGAGAGGAGTTGAGAGAAAGAAAGTAAGGCAGCTCCGCCCTAGCAATTCTCAGAGTATATCTTTAATGATGTGAGTAGTTGCTTTGGTTTAGCAAGATTTCTGTCTGTAGGTGAGGAACAATAAAAGAAACTGTTTAAAACAGACTTGGGCATTTTATGGCCTATGGACCACATCTGGCAGTTGGTAATGGCTCAGGGAGATGGTCACTGACCAGATACTACTGTATTCTTTGTATTCTACTATTAATCTGACAGAAAGAAATATTGTGATGTCTGATTGGTTTATGGCATCCCATATCTTTGTCTGAATTTGACTTCTTCCCCTGTTGAGATAATGCTTTGTGACTGATGGAGAATGAGGTGGAACCCAGAGGTGGTATTCAGCAGGTTCTGACCAGTTCTGGAGAACCAGTAGTGGAAATTTTGAGTAGTTCGGAGAATTGGCAAATACCACCCTTGACTGGAGATTTTACAGTATCCTTCCCCTGCCACGCCCACCAAGTCACGCCCACAGAACCGGTAGTAAAAATTCCCACCACTGGGAACTGCTCCTGGTATGGGAGTGCTGCTGGTATGGGAGTGGCCTTAGACTTCCCTTAGGTAGAAGATGCTTTAAGTTACTTCCCACAACTGGGCATAAAAAATGTTTTATATTGGTGCTTTAGCATAAGGAGGCAAATTATTTGGGATATTTGCCAAGTAACATTTACAGAAAACAGCCTTTTAACTTTTCATAGAGGCCTTTCCAAATATTCATGTCCTTTCCATTTTTCGCTCCATTACAGGATAGCTTGTTTTAAATACATTATTTGTGGCATTTTTCAACCCACAAGTCTTTTATATTTTTAATGAGAAACAATTCCTTTAGATCAGTGGGACTTTCTCCTTTATCCCCAGAAATCTTTTCATTCTCAGGGCCTTTATTTCCTTATATTGCATCCTGTTCTATTGGGGAGAGACCAATTGTTCAATAGGAAGCATACACTTGCATGCAGGTTGTCACAGATTCACTTCCTAACATCTTCATTGAAAAGAATCCGTTGGGTAAAACTGTTTAGTGGTGGTTAAGGTGCTGGCCTAGAAACCAGGAGACTGTGAGTTCTAGAGTCTAGACCAGGGGTGTCCAACCTTGGCAACTTTAAGACTTGTGGACTTCAACTCCCAGAATTCCTCAGCCAGCACAGCTGGCTGAGGAATTCTGGGAGTTGAAGTCCACAAGTCTTAAAGTTGCCAAGGTTGGACACCCCTGGTCTAGACCTTTCTTAGACATGAAAGCTGGCTAGGTAATGTTGGGCTTGTCATTCTCTCTCTCTCAGCTCAACACACCTCACAGGGTTGTTGTTGTAGGGTAAATAAGAGGAGGAAGGAATATTATATATGATTGCCATCTTGAGTTATTATTAATGTAACAAAAACAGAATTAATACCTAATTAATAAATAAAATAATAGGAATTTGTTTGCTTCCCCTATGATGCCAGAGACCTGCTATCAGTCTCATAGTTACCTTCCAAATAGAGAAATATTCTTATCTGCCTCTTTGATTTGATCTTTAGTTTTTTAATCGTTTTGGTTTGGATTTGCTTTTTTCTCCTAAAGTAATTCCATTCACAGGCCTGAAAGAAAAACTGAGCAGCCAATGTGTGAAGAACATGAAGATGAGAAAATTAATATTTATTGCCTGAATTGTGAAGTGCCCACCTGTTCCATGTGCAAAGTTTTTGGTGCTCATAAAGACTGTCAGGTTGCTCCCCTCTCGAATGTGTACCAAAGGCAGAAGGTAAAAAAAAAAAATATTCTTTTTTTAATGGCTTTTCATTTAGAGTATAACTCTCCTGTTTATAAAATTAAGTTATAAGAATGCATTACTGAAAGTACATAATTATTTTCTACTGAAGTTATCTTGTTTGGAACTTAGGTCCTTGAAGGGTTTTTAAAAATCTACTCAATCTGTTGCTCCAGCTGGCAGGCACACAATTACAATTAATGTGAAATATTTGAGCCTATGCTGCCATTCCAAATATGGTGCCTTGAAGCGGTAATGGACTGAAACTCTCAATGTCACAAATAATCATGATGGAGAAAAAGTGAAATTTTGTTTGAGGAATTTCCAAATTAATTCAATTTTTTGCCAGAACAACCACTATATGTTATTGGTGTACAGATCTCCCATGCCACATAATCAATCCGAGTGGTTACTGGAGAAATGGTCTAATTTCATGGCTTCCAAATTGGTCTGGTATCATAGAAGCATTTCTTTTTGTTTTTCACATAGTTGCCATCATGTATTGAGCATCCTTATAATAAATACCGAATTTCTTCCGTCTTTGTTCCCTATGAAATGAAACTCCTAATATAAATTTCATTTCCATATTAAATGCAACGCACCATAAGCATAAATTCTTAACCCTAGCAGCACCAAAATGATGAAATATGTATCATAACATCAAGAAGGAGACAGTGTCACAATGTTATGCCATACATTTTACCACTTTTCCCAACTATACATCCCTTCCAATGACATGTCTATACAGCCCACAACAAAATATCTTCTGGAGAGTTCTTCAGATGGCCAAAATCTGCAATATGGTGGGCACAGCATTACAATCAAAACTTGCCCCATTTCCAGCAGCTCTGAATTTGTATACAAAAAAGGCAGGGCTTCTATACCACACCCACCAATTTGCAACATACCCAAAAGATGCACACAACCCCTCCATGTTAGCCTCACTTGGAGTGATTGGAACTCTTGTCTGACAAACAAAGCTACTCACGTAACTCTGAAGCAGCAAACATGTTCCTTCCAGATAGGCAACAAACGGTGATTCCAGTTAAAGCCAGTGAGTTTCCCTGACATTTCAGACTAACATAGTCTGCATCAGTGGAACTCCTTTTTATCTTTTCACAATGTTCCTAAATGTGACATGAAAGCAGTATAAATAGTAGAATGCAGATGTTTTAAATTTTTCACTGATAGCTTCAAGTGCTAGCAATATACATGGAGTAGTCTCAGTCTTCATCCGATTGAAGTCTGGGTGCCACACAGAGGTGGCATTCAGCAGGTTTTGACCAGTTCTGGAAAACCAGTAGCGGAAATTTTGAGTAGTTTGGAGAACCGGCAAATACCACCTCTGACTGGTCCCGCCTCCATCTGTTCTCTGCCTCCCAAGTCCCAGATGATCGGCTGGGTCTTCTTTTATTGCCCTTCACAATAGAACAGAGCTGTAAAGCAGGTTAGTGGGGTGGGGAGGGAATGGGATTTTGCAGTATTCTTCCCCTGCCATGCCCACCAAGCCATGCCCACAGAACCGGTAGTAAAAAAATTTGAATCCCATCACTGGAGCCACAGGGCAAGCTGAAATACTTGTTCCACCCACTGTCAGCCGGTTGCTGTTGGCCACTGTCCTTCTAATTATATTTGATTACTGTTGTTTTTCTTCTACTCTGAAATATTACTAGTCTGAATCTAGCAATTCTTTAAAAAGTTATATACAAACATTTTCAGTCTTTGATATCAGATTCTGGCTATTATTCTGAAGATGCTTCTATCTGCAAACCAATATATTTCTGTCTGTCTGTCTGTCTGTTATTGTTGTTTAGTTATTAAGATTTTTTATTTTGCCAATAATTTATTGGACATGGGATAGAAAAGTTCAGTAATGCTCCCAGAATCCTTTGCTGCCATCTGTTAAAGGTCTATTTATTTTTAACACAGCATTCATGAAACAGCTGTTTATATGGAATATCCTCATGAGAAATGCAACACAATTTCTTGAAAGCCTTGCTGAGGCTGCCATGATAAAGAGCCAGTTTATAAGCAGAGCTTTTAGAAGAAGAAGCCCATTATTATATTTATCAATATTAAAGCTGTACATGTGTACTGATAAACATTATGTTCTCCTATTCTGAAATAACACATGAAAAATAGTGCTTAGAAAAAGTATCCAAATAGAAAGTGTTATACTTATGCATATCAATCACTAGATTTCCTGTCACAAGTGACAATTAATATTTCTGTATTGTGAATATATAGACGCTATTCTTATTGTATGTTTATAGTAAAAGATACTGTTGTATGTTCTAAAAATCACAGGACACAATATGAAAAGATGAAAAGGACAGAATAATTAACATGAAACTGTCTAAAATATTTTAGTTGGAGAATTAAATCATGCAAATCAGATTTCAATATGAAAAGAAAAAACCTCAGTTAAATAAAATTGTTATAATAACTTCATATTTTGCAAAAGTATTATATTCAGCAATTTTATTAATGAGGAATTTTGAAAATTAGGTTGCATCTCCTTAGTAACTAAACATAATATATACTTTTTCAATACCCTTTTAGGAAAGTTTTAATGATTATAGAATTTAAAAAATTAGATTAGTACCATGCTTTATATCTTCTCAAAGCACCACATATGTTTATTTTATTTCGCAGTCTGAACTTAGTGATGGGATCGCTGTGCTCGTGGGAAGTAATGACAGAGTACAAGGAATTGTAACTCAGCTGGAGGAAACCTGCAGAACAGTTGAAGTAAGCAAACACTATTTAATACAATTAAACCAAATTATTATTATTATTATTATTATTATTATTATTATTATTATTATTATTATTAATAATAATAATATCTTTTCATAACAATTTGAAGTCATAGTTGCCAGTTCTTTTAACTGGCCTTCACATGCATCAAGATCTCCCCAAAAATCTAGGACATTGTACTATACTATATAATAATATATTTATTTACAAATAATAAAAGCTACAGGTTTGTGACTGTGCAGCTTAAAAGTGGTATTTTGGTTTTTTGTTCCAATGTGGTCATCCAAATGGTGTGTAGATGAGGAAATCCACAGTTTTAGGTTGCATAAGTCTTTCTTTCTGAGAAATAGTTCTTATTGCTCAAAACCCACTCTACGCAACTTCCACTTATGTTGTCTAGAGCTGCCAGTCTTCTGGAACCAGTAGACATTTTTGAAATTTTTAGTCTCTGGGGTTGGTGTTTGCTGCACTAGTTAACCAGGCCAGGAAATCAACTCCACAGGAAGGCTAAAACTACTTTTATGGAGAACCTTGCAAGTTGGATTGTGCTGTACCTTCTCCCCTTCCTTACATTTCAATGAATCACGACAATCTCTGTTTGTCAAGACTTGAAAAATGTTTCAGCCCCTATTGCTGACCTGAAGCACTAAGATCCATGAATCTATCTTCCTTGCTCTCTATAATACAGTATGTGCTCTGCTCCCACGAAAAGCTAGCAAGCATAGGGATTTGCAAGATTCTGCTGCTTTTATCATAATGACAAAGGCAGCACTGCTTTGCAAAGCGCTGCCCTTCTGGATGTGAAAGCAACAACAGAACCTCTTTTTCTCAAACTGACCATTTGCCCTGTAAGCCCACAGACTCCACTGCTTCCAAAGGGATTGTCCCACTTCCCAGTCACAAAATAGCTGACATGGAAGACTTAACCAGTTACAAGGTATTAGTTAAAGAGTATGCTACTTGACACCCATTTAGTCCTTCCCCATTCTCTTTTGTTTCACTTCCTGTCTTTAGTTTTTTTGGACAAATAGACCAAGCACTAAACTGCAACTTCCCATTTTTTTTTCTAAAAATGCCTTGGGTTTGAAGCAAAAAAAGAAAAAAGAAAAAAATCCCACATTTATGGAAATTTTATCCCCAAATGAAAGATTTAAAATAAAAAAAATGAGGTAAAGAATCCTTACATCTCAATATATCATTCTAATTTGCAAAAAATCCATCAGAGTCCTTTCCATAATCAAAACGTACGAGAGGAAATAATATAGCAAACATGGTTCAAAATTGCTGAAAGTTCTGAGCCAAGGAATGTATGAAAATATTAGCATTTAAAAGTTAAGACGTCACATATTGCAAGTATGCATAAAGGAAGCCTACATATTGCAAAGATGAAATGTGTCAGTATCAGGAGTTTGCAGACCATAGCAAGCCTTTCAAGTATACCTTCACGGTGAGAATTAAACACTCTCCAAAGGAAAGATGCTGTAATATTGAAGTTTTAGCAACTTAGGACTCTTCCTTACTGTCAAGCTTAATCCCCGAGATGGCAGAAATCTATTAGGGCATAAAACTATCTATATTGACATAAAAATTGCTATCCCCATTGATAATCCTTACTACCATCGAAACAATGCCAACAAATAGTGTTGTCTATTTACAGTGTACCAAGCATTTAAGGATGGGGCTTGCCATATTTCACTGACTTTCTTTTTCTCTCTTCCTACCAAATGTCAATAGCTGGCAGGAAAACATTCATCATTCATTTTCCTTAATATGGAATAGAATGTGGAGGGAAGAAAAGAAAGACAAGTTTTAAACAGATAACTAGATTGCTAGGTTTAGCCATCTGCCAAAACACGACTTTCTACAAGTGCTGTCTGTGGTTGTGTTCAAAGCAGCCCAATTCCCAGCTGATATTCAGAAGAGCACTAAGTGCATGCTGAAAAATAACCCAAGCAAAGATGACATTGTGATGGGAGTTGTGCTGGAAAGCAGCAGAGAGACAACCAGATCTGCCTCTACCATTCACCCCCTGCTATGGCACCTCCACTATTAGCTGTTTTTCAAGGTGACTTATGCTTCAGAGACCAGGTGCAGTTAGTGAAAACTCAGTTTGAAAGAAGTGGATTGTTCCTCTGCTCAAAGCAATGCCCAGGAATGAGTTGGGAGGTCTAACAGGTGAATCTAAAAACCAATTGCTGTTGGGCTGATCCACCTTTTAGGGATCACCAAATTGCACTATTGATAGCATGGTGATAGAAATGCATGAAGTTTTACCAACTGCAAAACTTGTGTCAGAATAAGGCAAAAATAAAAGCACTGGTAAACCTATGGAGATTTGATGCCACCTCAGATATGGTTTAAGGATCAAATGAACACAATGGTAAAAAGCAGAACACTTGTACATCTCTGTGCCATAATGAGATGCAAGCAAAGAAAAATTCTTAAATAAATTCAAAACCTTTGTTAAATGTTTTACAAAACAATCCAACCGGAAATGGAAGCAATCACCAAGACTGATATTATATGTTTTCAATAATGACTTACTTACATATAATTCCCACTTTTTCCAAATGCTAAGCTGAGAAATGCAGATTCTCATAAATCCTTTCATTTTCATAGCATTTAATAGGTTTGGCCTTCATTATGTTTTTAATATTTTGTTTTCTTTGTTTTTGTTATCTTTCTTTATTTAGAAGGGCAATACCCCAAACTTCTTACATGTTTGCACAACAGAATGATTTTACCAATTAAAAATGCCAAGTGCAAGATTGTTTAAATGTAATTAATGTAAAACTGAAAACATGAATATAAGAAGGTTATATCTAAAATCTATGAAATCAACAGGAAACACATTTTTCTGCTCAACAAAAAGCAATACGGTAAAGGAAGATCCAAAACAATTTCACAAGGACACATCTTTCATAGTCTGTGTGAGCCAAAGAAGCTCTTTTTCATAATTCTGACTAACTTTGTGTCCCTCAGTAATAGAACATAAAGATCTCAGCCTTTCTTCTCCCTATAGTAATAGCTCAAATATTTTTCTTAACTTCATATAATGTTTGTGCCCATTAGACACCACTATGACATCAAATAGACACTTGGCACTTAAATACAACCATTTTCCTATTGAGTAGAAATGCAACTTTTCTTTCCCCATCTGGAACAGATAGCATATTTTATTACCTTTCTTAAATTGGCCTGCTGAAAACCTTAAATAAGGCATAGCTATTAAAATAGTCTGATTATTCACTTGCAAAAGCAAAGTATATCTTACTAAACTATATTTAGTTCTGGAAATTTTCACAGGGTTTTTGAGGCTTCAATTTATGGAAAGGGAAAACTTATTTCAGGGTATTTAAAGTGGCAAAACTGTATTACGTACCTGGAAAGTAATCATATTTCAAAAGAGATAACCAGGACAAAGCTATAATTGGAACCTAAGCAAAAATAAATTTTGATTTAGTTTAATGGTATGTAATTACATTGTATTAAATTAGTTAAATACAATTATTAGAATTACTTCTCAAGATTCCAATATCTTCTATTGCAATTATAATGTAATAGAAGATATTGCAATCCAGGGAAATAATTCTAAAGTAATTTTAATAATTTACAAATTACATTACATTATTTATTATTTATAATGTAATGTAATTGTAAACATTATAAATGGCAATGTTTTGAGGGGTTTGGGGGAATTTGCAAGTCACCCTGAAGACTTTTGGTATAAACATTTATTTTAAAAGCTATTACAGTTTATATTTTTAGAATATTTATTCTAAAATTAAAATGATCTTGAGCTTAAATAGAAATGTTTAGAGCTCTACCATCAGCATTTGAAAAAAGTTTCATTATTAGTACTAATTATGAGGCAAATCTAGTTGTGTGTTAGTTTGGAATGTTCAAACCTTAAATTTCCTTTTTTTGTTCAAGTCATAGTTGCCAGTTCTTTTAACTATTACCTTTGTGATTTGTCTCAATCAATGAAGTTTGTTGGTTTCTGTGCACAAGATACTGTGAAGGTTTAAAATGTGGTCATCCAAATGGTGTGTAGATGAGGAAATCCACAGTTTTAGGTTGCATAAGTCTTTCTTTCTGAGAAATAGTTCTTATTGCTCAAAACCCACTCTACGCAACTTCCACTTATGTTGTCTAGAGCTGCCAGTCTTCTGGAACCAGTAGACATTTTTGAAATTTTTAGTCTCTGGGGTTGGTGTTTGCTGCACTAGTTAACCAGGCCAGGAAATCAACTCCACAGGAAGGCTAAAACTACTTTTATGGAGAACCTTGCAAGTTGGATTGTGCTGTACCTTCTCCCCTTCCTTACATTTCAATGAATCACGACAATCTCTGTTTGTCAAGACTTGAAAAATGTTTCAGCCCCTATTGCTGACCTGAAGCACTAAGATCCATGAATCTATCTTCCTTGCTCTCTATAATACAGTATGTGCTCTGCTCCCACGAAAAGCTAGCAAGCATAGGGATTTGCAAGATTCTGCTGCTTTTATCATAATGACAAAGGCAGCACTGCTTTGCAAAGCGCTGCCCTTCTGGATGTGAAAGCAACAACAGAACCTCTTTTTCTCAAACTGACCATTTGCCCTGTAAGCCCACAGACTCCACTGCTTCCAAAGGGATTGTCCCACTTCCCAGTCACAAAATAGCTGACATGGAAGACTTAACCAGTTACAAGGTATTAGTTAAAGAGTATGCTACTTGACACCCATTTAGTCCTTCCCCATTCTCTTTTGTTTCACTTCCTGTCTTTAGTTTTTTTGGACAAATAGACCAAGCACTAAACTGCAACTTCCCATTTTTTTTTCTAAAAATGCCTTGGGTTTGAAGCAAAAAAAGAAAAAAGAAAAAAATCCCACATTTATGGAAATTTTATCCCCAAATGAAAGATTTAAAATAAAAAAAATGAGGTAAAGAATCCTTACATCTCAATATATCATTCTAATTTGCAAAAAATCCATCAGAGTCCTTTCCATAATCAAAACGTACGAGAGGAAATAATATAGCAAACATGGTTCAAAATTGCTGAAAGTTCTGAGCCAAGGAATGTATGAAAATATTAGCATTTAAAAGTTAAGACGTCACATATTGCAAGTATGCATAAAGGAAGCCTACATATTGCAAAGATGAAATGTGTCAGTATCAGGAGTTTGCAGACCATAGCAAGCCTTTCAAGTATACCTTCACGGTGAGAATTAAACACTCTCCAAAGGAAAGATGCTGTAATATTGAAGTTTTAGCAACTTAGGACTCTTCCTTACTGTCAAGCTTAATCCCGAGATGGCAGAAATCTATTAGGGCATAAAACTATCTATATTGACATAAAAATTGCTATCCCCATTGATAATCCTTACTACCATCGAAACAATGCCAACAAATAGTGTTGTCTATTTACAGTGTACCAAGCATTTAAGGATGGGGCTTGCCATATTTCACTGACTTTCTTTTCTCTCTTCCTACCAAATGTCAATAGCTGGCAGGAAAACATTCATCATTCATTTTCCTTAATATGGAATAGAATGTGGAGGGAAGAAAAGAAAGACAAGTTTTAAACAGATAACTAGATTGCTAGGTTTAGCCATCTGCCAAAACACGACTTTCTACAAGTGCTGTCTGTGGTTGTGTTCAAAGCAGCCCAATTCCCAGCTGATATTCAGAAGAGCACTAAGTGCATGCTGAAAAATAACCCAAGCAAAGATGACATTGTGATGGGAGTTGTGCTGGAAAGCAGCAGAGAGACAACCAGATCTGCCTCTACCATTCACCCCCTGCTATGGCACCTCCACTATTAGCTGTTTTTCAAGGTGACTTATGCTTCAGAGACCAGGTGCAGTTAGTGAAAACTCAGTTTGAAAGAAGTGGATTGTTCCTCTGCTCAAAGCAATGCCCAGGAATGAGTTGGGAGGTCTAACAGGTGAATCTAAAAACCAATTGCTGTTGGGCTGATCCACCTTTTAGGGATCACCAAATTGCACTATTGATAGCATGGTGATAGAAATGCATGAAGTTTTACCAACTGCAAAACTTGTGTCAGAATAAGGCAAAAATAAAAGCACTGGTAAACCTATGGAGATTTGATGCCACCTCAGATATGGTTTAAGGATCAAATGAACACAATGGTAAAAAGCAGAACACTTGTACATCTCTGTGCCATAATGAGATGCAAGCAAAGAAAAATTCTTAAATAAATTCAAAACCTTTGTTAAATGTTTTACAAAACAATCCAACCGGAAATGGAAGCAATCACCAAGACTGATATTATATGTTTTCAATAATGACTTACTTACATATAATTCCCACTTTTTCCAAATGCTAAGCTGAGAAATGCAGATTCTCATAAATCCTTTCATTTTCATAGCATTTAATAGGTTTGGCCTTCATTATGTTTTTAATATTTTGTTTTCTTTGTTTTTGTTATCTTTCTTTATTTAGAAGGGCAATACCCCAAACTTCTTACATGTTTGCACAACAGAATGATTTTACCAATTAAAAATGCCAAGTGCAAGATTGTTTAAATGTAATTAATGTAAAACTGAAAACATGAATATAAGAAGGTTATATCTAAAATCTATGAAATCAACAGGAAACACATTTTTCTGCTCAACAAAAAGCAATACGGTAAAGGAAGATCCAAAACAATTTCACAAGGACACATCTTTCATAGTCTGTGTGAGCCAAAGAAGCTCTTTTTCATAATTCTGACTAACTTTGTGTCCCTCAGTAATAGAACATAAAGATCTCAGCCTTTCTTCTCCCTATAGTAATAGCTCAAATATTTTTCTTAACTTCATATAATGTTTGTGCCCATTAGACACCACTATGACATCAAATAGACACTTGGCACTTAAATACAACCATTTTCCTATTGAGTAGAAATGCAACTTTTCTTTCCCCATCTGGAACAGATAGCATATTTTATTACCTTTCTTAAATTGGCCTGCTGAAAACCTTAAATAAGGCATAGCTATTAAAATAGTCTGATTATTCACTTGCAAAAGCAAAGTATATCTTACTAAACTATATTTAGTTCTGGAAATTTTCACAGGGTTTTTGAGGCTTCAATTTATGGAAAGGGAAAACTTATTTCAGGGTATTTAAAGTGGCAAAACTGTATTACGTACCTGGAAAGTAATCATATTTCAAAAGAGATAACCAGGACAAAGCTATAATTGGAACCTAAGCAAAAATAAATTTTGATTTAGTTTAATGGTATGTAATTACATTGTATTAAATTAGTTAAATACAATTATTAGAATTACTTCTCAAGATTCCAATATCTTCTATTGCAATTATAATGTAATAGAAGATATTGCAATCCAGGGAAATAATTCTAAAGTAATTTTAATAATTTACAAATTACATTACATTATTTATTATTTATAATGTAATGTAATTGTAAACATTATAAATGGCAATGTTTTGAGGGGTTTGGGGGAATTTGCAAGTCACCCTGAAGACTTTTGGTATAAACATTTATTTTAAAAGCTATTACAGTTTATATTTTTAGAATATTTATTCTAAAATTAAAATGATCTTGAGCTTAAATAGAAATGTTTAGAGCTCTACCATCAGCATTTGAAAAAAGTTTCATTATTAGTACTAATTATGAGGCAAATCTAGTTGTGTGTTAGTTTGGAATGTTCAAACCTTAAATTTCCTTTTTTGTTCAATATTACCTTTGTGATTTGTCTCAATCAATGAAGTTTGTTGGCTTCTACAAGATACTGTGAAGGTTTAAAAGAAAAAAGAAAATGCTTTTTCAGTGCAGAGGCCTTTCCCTCAATTTATAGAAATAAAAACAGATGTAGTCAACATAATTCTTTTAACACAAAGCTAATGATTCATTCACAGGAATGCTGCAAAAGGCAGAAGGAGCAACTATGTGAAAAATTTGATTATTTGTATGCAATATTGGAAGAACGAAAAGGTGAGATGACACAAATAATCACTCGGAGCCAAGAGGAGAAATTGGAACATGTCCGGTCTCTGATAAAAAAGTACGCAGACCACTTAGAGACAGTATCAAAACTGGTGGAATCAGGCATCCAATTTATGGAAGAGCCAGAAATGGCTGTATTTTTACAGGTATGTTGCAGAAATTTTTTTTAAAATGAGAATAGCTTAGTACTGTGGAAAGTACCATTTGAGTGTTCATCATGTACCGTATTTATCGGCGTATAACACGCACTTTTTTCCCCCTGAAAATAGGGGGCAAATGATGTATGCGTGTTATACGCCGATATAATGTTAAGAAGCCTTCGGTGAATGCTGCTGGGATCGGGGATCAAGGACACAAATGAAAGAAGGGGGGAGGAAGCAACCAAGCCTGTCCTTCTCTCTGGGTCAGCTCTGTCAGTCGCTCTCTCGCTCCTCCACCAGCACAGGAAGAAACTGCTTCAAAGAAGCGGGGGCTTCCCTGAAGCGCCCGTTTCTCCCCCACCCCCACCCGCCCGCCCGCCCGCCCGCCCGCAGTGCTCCGTTCTGCCTGCCTGCCTGCCTGCTCGTTAATGGTTGAATCGGAACAGCTTCGGCTGAGTAAAAGAGGCGAATAGTTATTATTCTCAGCCGAAGCTGCTCCCAAACAACCAGAAACTAAGGCAGGCAGGCAGGCAGGCAGAATGGGACACTGTGGATTGAAGCGCGGCGGGGGTGGGAGTGGGGAAACGGGCGCTTTCCTGAAATTTCCCTCTTAAAATGAAGATGCGTGTTATACGCCTGTGCGTGTTATACGCCGATAAATACGGTACTTCTCAAATGTAAGTTTTATAGAATATCTACTTGTACAGTAGTTTTCCATATTCAATCTAAACATTGTATTTTTGCCCATCCCATATGGGATTTATGGGATTTTCTTAAAGTCGGAAGAAATGAAATGATCACTTACAGGAAAATAAATTTTTCAAAGTGATAAATGATATGCATTTGAAACAACATTTATTCTAGGGTTATTAAATAAAGATAATAAAAACCTTTGGAATGTAATACAACATATTGTATAGGGAAATAATTAGGTTATATTATGTTTTATGTCAAAGTGACCCAATTTTTTCCCCAAAAATTAAGTTTAAATTTGAATTTTGATAGATCATATTCAAGTTCCTTCCGATTTTGCAAAGGAATCACAGTGTGTCATATTAGAGCATGTATTTTTATTTTAAGCTGGGAGCTCTCCCAAACCAGAAAGTTAGAATTTGATAATTCATTCTGTTAAGTACATCAGGTAAATTGAATATGAAAATGCACTAATTCTATATTGCTGTCAGCTTATAACTGATGCATATCTCAGTCATTAAACTATAGTGCAAAAGAAGCAAGAATTATAGGTACAAGCAATTTGTGATATTAATTGGCCTACATTATTGCTTAACCCAAGGAAAAACTGATTTGCTGTTCTGTATTGAACTAAATGTTCAGGCTGTGATGTAGCAGACAGGACAAACCATAGCAGATCATAATCATCACAGGCATGATTTTAGAAATGTGTACATGTATAACAAGGATGGGAAACATGTAATTGTTTATATGTTGTCAAGATATATGTCTTATAACTCTTAGCATCTATTATGGCTATGCTAACTGTAATGCTGGAAGTTTTAATTTAACAACATCAAGAAGGTCTCTTGCTGTCCAATGTGGCCTAGAGCAGTGGTTGCCAACCGGTGGGCCGCGGCCCACTGGTGGGCCATGAGAAAATTTTGGTGGGCCGCAGAGAAATCTCACCCCCAGAGCACCCCCACAAAGCAATTAATCAAGGCTGCACAGAAACACAAGGCTGCGCTGCCCACATGGCCCGTGGGAACCCTCCCCACTCACTCATTCTTTACCCAGTAAACTTGCTTGCTAAGTTGCTATTTTTCCTTTTTCCAACCATCATCTGTTCTGCTGTGCCAGGAGATTTAGATTAGCTAGGAAGCAGGAAATGGTTAGATTTCTTGCTTTCTAGCTAGTCTTTAGATCTTTGACTCAGCACAGCCAAACCCTCCCTTAGGACTGAAGGTTTGCTTGCACGTAAATTCAGTGCAGGCTCACAACAAGCAAATTTGAGAGACTGAGCTAGCTGATGGCAGATAGATAGATCACTAAATGATTCTGTGAGGAACTCAATCTGCCTGCTTTGCCTGGTTTTGGGTAAAAGTTGCTCTTTTTTATAAAAAATTCAATATTTATATAAATATTTATAATATTTACATACAAGCCATGCCCAGCCAGTCACATGACCACCAAGCCACACCCACAAATTAGGCCATGCCCACAGAACTGGTTAGTGGTCCCTGCGATCTAAAATTATGAGTTTGGTGGTCCCTGAGGTCCAAAAGGTTGGCGACTCCTGGCCTAGAGAAATTAACAGTTAAAATATCTTTCTGGATCGAAATATACTTTCTAGTTTGGTTTACCCCAAAGGGGTAATTGCATTATCTTGGTGGAATATCTTGTTATGGTTAGAATTCCAGCTATTATTTGTTAAAAAATGCATTCTAATATTTTATATATGAATTAACTTTAAATGTATATGCTGAAAAGAAAAGGAACAAGTTATTAAATAATGTATTTTATTGATATATTTTGTTTTTCACAGAATGCTAAAACATTGCTACAAAAGTAAGTAAAGATATGTTACCATTTTCATTGTAAACGAACAATTTTTAAACAGTTCCATTGCAAAATAATGCAGATGACACAATGGTGTTTCTATTTTAGAATTACTGAAGCTTCTAAAGCATTTCAGATGGAAAAAATAGAGAAAGGCTACGAAAATATGACCCACTTCACAGTCAATCTTAACAGAGAAGAAAAGATAATTAGAGAAATTTACTTTTACAGAGGTAGGTTTCCCTTTCTTAAAAAGCTTATTTTCCTTTTAGCTGTGAAGTGTTCAATTTTTGTGAAGACATCCTGTCATAAAAATAATCGAAAGACCTTTTTGACATTCTACAAAAGTGAAAGATATATTTTACATGTCTAATAATCAAAAGTAAACTCATGAAGACTAAGATAGTATGCTGAAATATATGTTTTTTCATAGAATCTGAGTGTTGGCATTAGTGTTGTAAATCTTTCAAGATTCCAACATTCAGGATACATCAAAGCTATTAACCTCTGTCTGATCTGTTTATATGACTAGCAGAACGTTGGCAATGATTACCAATAGTGATTCATGATAGAACAGTTCCTTGAATAAAGGTAGTCATCAAGCTTGATTTTGTGTATTTTTGTACCCAAAAGATGTTAATTACCACCAAAGTTATACTGAGAAATATTGACAGGTTATTTATGTGTGTTCACATGTGTATCTGTGATCATGTATATGAATTTGTATACAGTAACAGTAGTATTTATCCAGTGTTTACAGCCATTGTAAAGAAAGAATGTCAATTTTGTTGTTAGTCAAAGTTCATGGAATCTTATTGAAAAAGTGATAATTGAAAGCTTCTCATTCTCTACTCTTACCTTGTTGTTTTTATAAATGTAGTGGTAAATGAAGAGTAAGAAACAAAAGTGTAAACAACTATTTAAAAAAAATTGGAACAAATATAATCAACATAGAAAGGCAACTTTTCCATTAAAATAAGCTAAATTAGGAGTCTGTGATGCTATGTCACCCTAAAATAATGTGTTTGTGTGACTCTCTGCTTAATTCGAGACCCAAGGCTATGTGACAAGTTGAGCTCCTGTTCTTGCCTCAGCTCCTGCCAACCTAGCAGTTTGAAAGCATTCAAATGTGAATAGATAAACAGGTACCATTTCAATGGGAAGGTAACAGTATTTAATCACATTTATATTAGTTAGACCAAAATCAGTTCAAGTTCACAAATACTTCTTTATAAACCATCATTTATCAGAATTTGGTATTTTGTGGGTTTACTGAGATGTTTATCACCAGAAAGGTGAAGCTGGACCCAGTATTTAAAGTATGATGAAGTCAGTTCAGAATACCCTTCTAGAAAAACAAAAGTACTGAATGCTAACAAATCGTTTCCACATAGCCCTGAGATAATCACTTGCATCATAATCTGTCATATTCATCATAGAATATTTCATTTCAAATATTTGATCCAATAGTGTACAAAATCATGTGATAGGCCTAGTTGTTATATAAAAATTGAGAGTTTAAGGAAAGAAGTGGGACGGTATCCTTTAGCTTTTTTAATTGCTACTTTATATTGCTGTTAAGTAATATATATCTATATTTCAGCACAAACTTGAGGCAGATTGGGAAGAGGGATTATAGCACAGAAAGTTTGATGGCAAGGGGAATCATTTCCCTTCCCTTTTTTATACACAAATTGTGTAAGCATATGTTCTTGATACCCTTGGCAACTCCATACGTCTAACGTATTCTTAGACTGTTCCACTGGAGACCTTTTTTATTTTAAGTAATATACAATTGCAATGATTAATAATTTATCCATGGACCAATGACCATATCCTGACTATAACTGCACTTCCCATTTTTCCTAGGAATAAAGAACTCAGTGACAAAAATCAAAGGACTCAGGAGTGAAAGTCAAAAGCCTGCTATGATAGTTTGTCTACTCTCTACACAAGCTACTTCCTCCTATTCTGTTCTGATTATTAGATGAATAGTTCTGCTTCTAAAAAAAACAATGTGCCAACCATTCTAGGAAATCTCAAACTCCTTTGGGAAGGTTTCACAGAAAAACAAGTTGTTAATTTTATTATGTGTTGAGAGAAACATCTATGAACAGGAACTGAGGCAAAAATACTATTCTGCTCAGAGTGCTGGCTGTGTTTTTTTGACGCAATTCAATTCTTTTAATAAGGCCAGAGACAAATATTCCTACTTAGAAAAGCAGAAACCAGAACCTTTAGAATCAAAGATTCTCTATTAACAAATTTTATTTTAGGGGAAACCAGTTAGTGTATTTTCTCTTTTATGTAACAATAGAAGAAGAGGAGGAGGAGGAAGATGCTACAGAAGGGAAAACACCAGATGAAATCCACACTGAATCATCAGGTGAAGAAGATGAAATATCTGAACAAGCATCCACTCAGCAACTTCAACAGGATATTGCATTAAAAGACACACTAGCAGTATCTCAGAGTAGTCTGGCACCATCATTACCTTCTAACCCACTAGTTAATACTCCTACTACAGCAAAAGAGGTAACAAATATTCTCATATCACTTATGTTAAATATTTTATCACTTTGTTAATCCCTTTATTAATTAAATATGCTAATTCATTAGGTCAGTCTTCCCCATTTTTTGGTAATTTGAGTTTGTTGGTCTACAACTGCTAGAATTTTCTTGCTCTCCAGTAAATCTGGGAATTGTTAATCAGCATATTCTTACCCTGAAGGTTGTGGTAGGTAAAGAGATCAGTGAAAACTGGACCCTTCATCTAGATCAAGGGTGTCCAACCTTGGCAACTTTAAGACTTGTGGACTTCAACTCCCAGAATTCCTCAGCCAGCAAAGCTGGCTGAGGAATTCTGGGAGTTGAAGTCCACAAGTCTTAAAGTTGCCAAGGTTGGACACCCTTGATCTAGAGCAAGGTTTTCTGCAGAAGGCCCTTGTTGGATGCAGCTCTTAAACTTTTACTTAGAGCATACTAAAAAAATCCAATAGCAATAGAAAATAAACCTCACCTAGCCTACCTCTTCTGATACAATACTTTTAAAACTATAATTCCTGTTAATGTCATCTTAAAATAACCTATTGCCTAGAACAAATAAAAACCAAAAGAGGATTTAAAAAGTAACATTATGTACAATAAAACTAACATAATAATAATTAATAAAACAACTAGTAGAATTCAGAATTTAACAAAAAGATTCACAACCTAAGTGTTTCTTTTTACTTTGGCTGCAGATGGTGTATTTAACAAACAACTACCAAGCTGAATTTATCGTTTCCTTAGCATGAACTTTAATTCCCCACTGCTGAGTTAAAAGTGTAATCCCTCATCCTTGAATTGGCAGAATATTATACTGGCTTGACCTTGACTGTTCCCGTTTTCGATTGCTGTGCTGTCTCTATTTCTTCTGTTTCAAATCACTGAAGTCACCTGCATTCCTTGAATGTAATGGGAAGTGATAGCTAGCAGATTTTACTTTTTTATTTAAAAAAATGTCTTTATTAAATTTCAAAACCAAACATTAAAATACAAACTAACATAAAAGAAAAAATAGAGAGAGGATAACAGGACAAGTTAAAAAGTGACTAAAAAACCCCTATCAAATAAATATATAACACTAGTGACCTCCAACTTTTTCAGTAGAGATAATAATACAACAATAGAGATAACTATACAACAATATCTAAGTTTAAATAATCATACCAGTACTTAAAATATCCTAAAATACTAACACTTAATATTCTAAAGAACCAATCTTCATAATATATTATTCAGTTAATTTTATAAGATATTGTATATTGTCAATAACAACCATATAATTATAAATCCAAAATATTTCCCTGGTCACAAATTTTACACTCTGGAGGCTGCCCTTGTGTGGTGTTGGAATAAGGCAGAAAGTACTCATGGATAGGACCAACATGAAGCAAACTTCATGGGAAGACAATAGAAAAAGATGTTGCCAGGACATGTTTGTGTCGTGTGATGTGTTCTGTTATGGTTGGGGATAAGTATGGAAAAGCCCTAAGATCTGCTGCACTTTTCAGTAATAAATAAACATAGTTTAGAATATCAAGTAAAGAAAACTAAAATATAAGTTTTCATGATGCTGCCCTTTCAGAGAGTAAGATGAGAAGAGATGGTGGACAAAAAAACACCTCCAATAATTTGCATTCTTTTTTTTTCTTTTTTTTAATCTTTCCTACTAAGGATGAAATTGTACATACTACTACAGCACAGCCTGCAGAACTAGTAGAGACTGGACTACAGTCAAATGGAGAGCCATCTGATCCCTTATTCTACCCTAGTTGGTACAAAGCATCACCACGACAAGCAAGCAATTCAAATCCAGCTCCATTGACCGAAAGTAGGCAGGTAGGGCCCCTAGAAGTGAATGTCAAGAAGACAGAGGCTTCAGAAGCAGCTTCTGCAAATACAAATTCTGCTGTGTGTGGTAAGGAAGTTAACCCATCTACAGATACTTCACAGGTTAGTATAATTCTTTGAATATGTTGCATTCAACCATGATTTTCTATGAAATAGTACCTCTAAGAAGGAAATTATGTTAGTACCTCATTAACTCTAATATATGCCAATTTAGCCACATAGAATCCCTACGAAATCTTAAAAGAAAATTGGAAGGCTATATTTTTAGACATAGACACAGTTTTGTAATTTTTTACATCAAATGCTGCTCATAGTACTTATATATACTGGCTTTTAAAACCTAGTACAGCCTTTCTTGGCATAATATTCCTGAAAATACCAAGGGATACTCGGAACTGTTATTTTACACCTCTATAAGACATGGGCATTCGCAAGACAGGGCAATGACATCAGATGTATCATGATATCAGTGTGCAGTTAATGCCAGCAATGTGATGCCAGCAATATGATGCCAGCAATGTGATGCCAGCAATGTGATTTGTGTCTTTCATACAATGATGCCTATAACATTCTTGCTTATTGTGCAATACCTTTACTGGACAGCATTATTTTGGGATTAGCTGACGAGGCAATTTCCTCACTCATAATTTATAGTGCCATTGAAATACCTCTGTGCATACATACTATAAGTAGCAAACACAACACTACAGTATCTGAGGGACACTGGCCAATGCTGCAAAGTTTTAATAAGGATGTATCCCTAATCAAACACTTTACAAAAAATTTACTTCCACCCCTGTACCAAAGAAGCTTGACTTTCCAATGCCTCTCTTAGGTCTCTGATTTCCACTATCATCTGGGATCAATTTGCATCACTTTTAGAAAGAAGCACAATTTTAAGCTATTCCTCTTTTATGCTTGGAAGAACTGAAGTTGCAACAAGTAGGAAGATGAGGAACATGTCTTGATTATGAGGTCTCCTTTGAAATGCTTGCCTTGAGAGTTGCCTGATAGTTCTGACAAGAGAAGCCAGTTTTATTCACAGTCTATGTGAAACAGATCTCAAGCTGGGATCTCAAGAATGTGCAAATGGTTCTATCAAATCAACAGATCTTTAAATATACATTTGAGAAATTCTAGGCAGCCATCCTCTCTCCATAAACTCCTATATAGGAAAATTATATGGGAATTCTAGAAAAAAGTGACTTCCGTATTGAGGAGCCATGGTAGCATAGTGGTTAGAATGAAGCATTCTAACTCTGTCCATAGCCAGCAGTTTGATCCTGGATAGCTCAGCCTTCCACGCTTCCGAAGTCGGTAAAATGAGAATCAGATAGTTGGGGGTAATATACTTGTTAACCACTTAGAAAGTGCTGTAAAGCACTATGGAGCAGTATATAAGTCTAAGTGCTATGTCTATATTGATAAAAGCTATCTCAATAAAAGCTTTAAAAACAATTCTAAGATATGCAAAAAGGCAGGTGAGAACTGAAAGTACATAATAATTCATGGTAATCATGGTAATGAAAATACCAAAACAAATTTTCATTTAAATCACGTGTTTTACATTTAAATTAGACAAATTAAGTAAGTGTGCCCTGCTGGATATGTATCATGAATTCCAGTTGTGCAATCGTGTTAATCATACAACTGGAAAATACTTGCTTAATTCTTTCCACATTTTGTATTATTTATATCATGATGGTTGAAACCTTATTTTCTTTCCTATTCTTAGTATCAATTAAAGAAAAACACAGTGAGCTTTAAATCAGAAAGCAGTAAGTACTGTACATAGGTGGGATCTGGATGTGTGCTTAACTGCATATCACTCCACAACAACAAGAAGAAAAAGATGTAGCTTTCTTTTATTCTTTGCAATTCAGCGGACTACTAAAATATTGCTCTGGAGACTTTCTCACCTCTAAAACACTACGGAAAATACTTCTGGAACTGAACAGAGCTTTAGCAGAATCTACACTAAGCAGGGGGCTGGACTAGATGTTCTCTAATGTACCGTTCCATTACAGTACATGATTCTGTAAAAAAACAAATTAGCAAAACATGCTTCCCCATCATTTTCTTTAAATGGACAGCCTTCCTTGGATTCAATTGGCTCTTTAGGTGGAAGGAATAATTTTCATTGTCAAATTGGCATGTTCGGATCTAATCTCATCAAATAACTAACGATATTAAGAGAAAATCACATTGAGTTCAAAGAGGCTTATTTCAGAAAAGAAATTATTCGCTTGAAGTGTAATTTAGCACATTTGCAAATGTATGGTAATGCCTTTGACACTGATGGTATCTGAAAATCATGACTTAATAAAATCAGCTGCATTGGTAATCAAAAGTTAACATTTCATCTCCACTAATTCCAAACAAATCTCCTTACGTAGTTCTCAGATAAGAGAGTTATGCTGAGACAAAGTTCCAAACAGTTCCATATGGAAACAGTTACTAAAATACCATAAATTAATTTTTGTATGGGTAAAGATCTTGAGACATATTACTTTAAATCAGGGGTGTCCAACCTTGGCAACTTTAAGACTTGTGGACTTCAACTCCCAGAATTCCTCAGCCAGCTTTGCTGGCTGAGGAATTCTGGGAGTTGAAGTCCAAAGTCTTAAAGTGCCAAGGTTGAACCCTGATTTAAATGATTCACTAACAGTTCATTTATGTAGTGCAGATAAAGATTAAGGTAAAATATAATCCAGCAGCGACATCTTTAATCTTATGTGTGTTTGCATTTACACTTCATGCCAGAGGATTTCAAAGCCAGGAATAGAGCAGAGTACCAAAGTCGCCACTATGGATAGCCTCTGGTTAAAAACAAAACAAAACACCTCTTCAGCTATGCCTGCTATCGTTGCTGAACAGGATTCTCTTACCCAAAGCAAAGATGTTTTGTTCCTCTATCCAAGAGTATTGAAAGCAAAGCCACTTACTTGCTTGGCCCTAAGACGTGCTTGTGTCAGTGTATTTTGGCAGATGAAGTGGCTAGCCACCATGCTGCTGGTGGACATCTGGTCTTCTCAGAGTGGGACACTGAGAGCAGCTTTTGCCCCAAATAGCCTGCTTTCAGGTACAGCCCCTTTGCTGTATTTAATTTACTTTTATTTATTTATTTATTTATTAAATTTATATGCTGCCCTTCTCACTGTCCAAGTGAATCTGGACAGCTTACAATGTAGCACAGTATATTGTTATATAATTATACATCTTTTTGGTGCTTATGAAATCGCCATATAAATGTGTTAGGGTCCTGTCATTGCAAAGCTCTGAATCCAGATCCTACTGAGGTCAGAAACAGAGCTAGGAGGGACTTTTTGTGAGGAAGGTATCCTTTTTTATGCTCAGAAGGCCCACGGTATCATTTTGGATGAGTGGATTCAGCCAAACAAACCACAATAAGTGTCATTTCAGTTAACTTGAGGCTCTTTCAATGGCATGTCCCCTACTGAGCCAACTCACTCCTATTCAGAAAGCTCACCCTAATCACTGCTGGCACCTCAATCTGTGCCAGCATTTTAATTTCTTTAGCTCAAACAGGGACAGGCAAAGACTGAATAAGATATTCTAAGTCAGGGGTCTTTATTGTTGCCTAACATTTTAGTTTGTACATGCTTCTTACAAGGACTAATCTGGCACAAAGTTTACTTGATATTGCTTATATAACCACCTGGCACTTTAAAAACTGGGCTCAATGTATACTGAGAGTGGAATGTCTTCTTCACCTGGCTCAACAGTTATGAGCAGATGATTTTGGCGACATTGGTGAAATCATGTTTTATTATTTCCTCACAGGGGTTGACATTCTGCATATCAGTTTTGGCTTTTCTTATCTTACTGCACCATATCTGGAATCAGATTCAGTACATGGTTTTTTCTTTGAGGGGTAGGAACTGTTTTGTTTTATCTCAACTAACAGCACCAGTCTTTTTTTCTAGCAATGCCTGCAGGTAGTTTAAGAAACAAAGATCCCATTTTTTTCATCTAAAAGGACCATACTATCATGTCATTAATGCTCTAAAGCTTTTCCTCATCTTTCCCTCTTCTGAAATGTTATCCTGGATGTTACATCGCATGATTAAAAAATGAGAGCTTGTAGTGAAAAGGCGGGGGGGGGGGGCAAAAGATCTTGGAGATCCTATATTAATCCCACAGACATATATTTCAGCATATCTGGAGATGTTTAACAAGGCACAATTTCCACATAAATAAGCATCTTAATGATTGCCCACCCCAAATGCAAAATATTTTCAGCCGAGAAGGCCCAGAGAAGCAACATTGTTTGTCCCTTACAACCAACTATTTCTGTACTTTTCCTCTTGTCATGAAAAAAAAAAATCAAAACAGAAAGAGGGGACCACATGATTAAAAATATGACTGGTTTCACACATCACACTAATTACATTATGGCTTAGCATGTTAAGTGAACCCAACCAACATGTCCTAGCTCCCTGATTTTAAACCTAATCTTCTCCTTAGTACACTAATTTAGTATAAGTAGGAGGTTTCCTATCAAGGGGAAGTATTGAAACATGTTGTGCTTTGCATGCATTTTACATTCCCATATGTGTGCCACCTGATTTCCCTCCAAATTTTATAGATCAATTTTTTTGTTATAGTAACCATGAAATCATATTGTCAATATACTTTACTGATTTTCCATTGGAAACTGGAGATCAGCTTATGTGGGATTTTCTGACAGTCTCCCATTCAAATATTAGCCAGCCTAGATATCTGTGCAACATCACAACATACACAAAAAAGGGACAGAGCTTGCAACACAATGCTTATGTGACTCTGATCTCCCTTGCCAGTCAGGTATTGCTGATTGCCAGGATAGTGTCTCCCTTGAGACACTAACATTCTCTTTTATGGCAAGAATTGACTAGAATCAATTCCTTCAGATGCTTTTTGATGATGACATTTGGTGGCTTGGTCCATTTAAAAAAAAATTAGAATGTCTAGATGGAGGGGATTTTTCTACTGTGCCCTTCATTTTAGTTTAGTTCTACTGTGCCCTTCATGCATTTAGTTTTGTCCCAAAGGTGCTTTTTCAAGAGGCAACTGGTCTTTCTGGTTTTTCTTTGAAGTCATTTCGCTTCTCATCCAAGAATTTTCCTCAGCTCTGACTTCTTTAGTTGCCTCTTGAAAAAGCACCTTTGGGACAACCATGACCTGGATGACTGAGAATCTCCATAGACATTTAATTAGTTTTACTTAATAACCTTTGCAGGGTTGCTAAATACTTATCACTGTTTGGTAGTCTTCTGGCTAGCCTTAATAATGGTACTATTTTATTATTACCAAATGATTTTCATGTAGTTGACCAACACAATTATTTGAAAAGTTTATAGCATTTCAGAATTTTATTGATTTACAGTATTGCTATTGTGGACTCAGTTCAACTTACATTAATATTTTATGCTCCTTTTCAGTTTTTGAGAATTTTGGACTTTCTAGATAGATGGAGAGTGGAGAGGGAGGGAGGGAGGGAGGGATAAAACAGGAGACTCCACAGTTCAACCCTGAACTATATACTGTATATTCTCTTCTATTGGAGCTATGTTTTTTCTGGGTTTATTTCAAGCATAAGAGATGGCTATTCATAAAGCTACAGGTTTAGGAATTTATTATTCCATGTCTCATGGTGATATAGTCAAGTCTCATTGATTGTTTGACATTAAGAGTAATGGAAGTGCCAGTTGTATAATAGATACAGGCATTGTATCTGCCTGCATAGTAACAATAGTAGATGCATTGAATGGCATGTTTGTTAACCTCTTAATGGTGTCAATTATTGGAAGAGATCAAATTTATGTTACAGAGGTTTTAAACATGTCTTTTGCAAAGTCCACATCACTATATAAGCATTTTAGAGGTGGTATTCAGCAGAAATTTTGAGTAGTTCGGAGAACCGGCAAATACCACCTCTGACTGAAGATTTTACAGTATCCTTCCCCTGCCACGCCCACCAAATCATGCCCACAGAACCGGCAGTAAAAAAATTTGAATCCCACCACTGAAGCATTTCCAAACCTACTAAAATTATAAAGCAAATTATACATTCATTAAAAATCAATATGAAACAGTAATTCTATTAGAACTGTGGTTCTATTTATGGTTCACATCACTTTTTTGTTACAATTAACTGTCCAACAAGGAAACTAATTTGTTTTGTTAGTGTTGTTTTCCATTTTATTGTAAGCATTCCCCATTCTAAACCCATCTTCCCATTATAATTTTTCCCTTGGTCATATAGCGTAGTAGATATTTACCACAACTGCAAAATGGATATTTTATTTGGAATTAACATTTTAAAAATGGGTGACTAAGAGATGGAACATGCCAAATGTCAAAGGAATCAACTCTATGCTAAATCTCAGACAACTGCTAACCGTGTGGTTGTACTTCAAGTGCATGCTGGCTAATAAGATCATTAAAAGAAAGGACTGAAAGATCAGACAATGAATTAATACCAGGCTACATTTGAGTTTCAAGAGACAAATTGTGATGATATTTTTTACATTTTTCTAAATTGCTAAATGGCTCTCGATTCCAAAGTCAGCTCAAATAAGTTCACTGTTTTAATGAATCATTTTAGGGTTCAACTTTAAAAAAAGCTTTTAGGACTTCAACCTTTTCAGACTTAATCCATCAAAAGTGTTTTATGAGCGCTTTATCTTTTTTGCATATAAAAAAAAATGAAGAACCCTTTTAAAACCCTGGTTGCTTTTAAGAGTCTCAGCAGGAGTAAAACTTTATGAAAGTCGGTTTTAAAATAAATAACACAGTAACACCATACCGCATGGCATGGCCATAAATTTTGTGGCAATTAAGTATAGCAGGATCCCTACCAGTGCTTTATAGCTTGTTCAGTATCACTGAACCATCAATGTGCTGATCTAACAATGACAAGGTTTATATTCCCTCAGCAATATTTTGGTAATGCAAGGAAACACTCTAAATTGTTCATAGAGAAACAATCTAAAGTAACATTGTGTTCCTTCTTCAGTAGATACTAAAATCAAAATTCTGGCTCCCTCTTTAAAATGGAGCTGCCCTTTCATTTTCAATTTTCTTCTTATCTCCAGAGGTAGAGATGGTCATTCTGTGATGGAATGGAATACCTTATTTCAAGCTTTAAGGTGCACACTACATTTTACGTAAAATCTATTTAACTGTAATAATCTTTACTCAATCTTTAAAAGACCAACATAAAGAGGTAACCAAGGGTGGGTTGCTGGGGATTTGCAGGGGTTCGGGAGAGCTCCTAGCTAAGATTCTGTGTAGATCCAACTCCTGGCTGCCCCCACACACTCCACCCCTCCCAGGAGTCTCCACGTGGCCCATTTTGGAGGTAGGTAAGTGCAGGGTGTGTGTGGAGGCTTGGAGAGGGTGAAAAATGGGCCTCCCGGAAGTTCAGGAAGGGTAGAAATGGGCCTGTTTCCGGCTTCCAGAGAGCCTCCGGAACCTGGGGAGACCATTTTTGCCCTCCTGGAGGCTCGAGAAAAGCCTCCAGAGCCTGGGGAGAACAAAAGCGTTCCCCTCCACGCCGTGGTGCAGAAGACCTATTAGGCCAGGGGTCCCCAACCACCGGTCCCCGGACCGGTACCAGTCCATGGATCATTTTTTACCAGGCCACAAAGCTTGGGCGCCGCCATCTTGTTTCGACAGCGCTTCCGGGTTTTCGGTTGCTTCCGGGTTTTTGGTTGGAAAGTGCTTCCGGTTTTTCAGTTGGAAAGTGGCGTTTGGGTGCTCGCGCCTTAGTTTCGTCGAAGGGGGGGCGGCTTCGAACGAAGAGCTGTCCTGATGGCGGTGGAGTCTCACGTTACTCAGGTATCGGTCCGTGGAAGAATAAATAATAGTGAAACCGGTCCCTGGTTCGAAAAAGGTTGGGGGCCACTGTATTAGGCCATGCCCACCATGACCAAGCCCACCCAGCAACCAGGCAGAGAACCCTTTGCTAAAAATTTTGAATCCCACCCCTGGAGGTAACTATAGTCTATTCCCCACAAGCAGAGGAGGGATAAGGAATAAAGTTCATTTACCATTTGCCTGCTTTATTTGCATCCTAATTTTTTTTTTTTTTTTTCATTTCTATATGGAGTTCGAAAGTTGAGCCTGTTCTGGCTATATAGATGATAAGGGAAGTAATGGGAAAGAAGATACTTACAGAGAACTTTTCTTTCCCATTTCTCTAATCCAACTGCCCCTCTGAAGATTTTCAGTTTTTGAAAAAATAGTCACATGTTGGTGCTCAATGTAGCATGTCTTTTAAATCTGGAAGTGTATTCCTCATTTTTTCTTTTTTTTAATTTAGTCTTCACTTTTGATTTCTGGAAATTGCTCGTATGATTCAATAACACCAGTGAAAAGCTATTGCAAAGACAAAGCATTTTGTAACATTTCAAGGCAATGGTGTTGCTGTAATTAATTTTGTCAGTGATTCTTTCCTTTAGCATTTAATAGTTACCTCTACAGACTATGAGTCATAGCATATCTTCCGGCATCTGAGTTTAGAACTTTTTTAGTAATTTTATCCAGAATAATGGAAGAGAGGGATTTCCTCCTAAAATGAAATTGCAGCCAGGCTGACCTTTCCTTTTTATTTTATTTCATTGAAATCTGGTCTCTGTTAAATTGCTTCCTTAAAATAGCTTGTCATCTCCTAAATTGCTTGTAAAATAATGTAATGTAACAATAACAAGTCTCCTTTTTTAATGCCACATCTTTCCCTCAGAAATGTTGATTTCTACATTTTGCCTTAAAATCATTTGTATGTGGGTATACATTAGCCCTCTTTGGCCTACTCTTCACTTTTTATGTCATCGCTCAGGCAGCTGTTTTATTGTGGTACACTTATATTTTCAAGTATTCCAGCCTCACTTATTCATTTGCCATTTCCTTTGGGATGTTCCTGCTCCAGTTTCAACCACATCTGCTGGAGTGACATTACTTTCCTCCCTTTCTCCCTTCCTTCCTTCCTTCCTCTCTTTCTTCCCCCCTCTAGGTTATACATATAATACAACTTGGGTATGGAAAACAAAAGTCAGTTAGATCAGTTTGTTTTTTAGGAAGACATTAACAGAAGATGAAATTACTTATAATTAACCTATTGACTAATTTTTTACTTTGCTTTTTTATATTTGAATGCAAGTCGGTTGTCTCTGGATATTCACTCAAATGGTTCTAAGAACTTAGGGCATCCTTTTTCCTGATCACAAAGAGCTTTTATATATTAAAGCTCTTCCTTTCTTCAGGACAAATTTTGTCATTTTTAGGCTATTTCACATTGTTTGCACACTGATTGGTGACTGTACATCTAAGATCCTGCTTATTCCTCCTGTTCACAATAGATTACAATAAGACATTTTGGTTTATTTGTTTGTTTTATTTGTATGGCTATCTACATAGGATGTTCATATGATCCAGGGCGGCTAACAATCCAAAGCATCAAGAATAAAACAAACAAACAAACAAACAAATAAATATTTTTTTAAAAAAACAACCATCATCAGAGTACAAAGCCTTAATGAATTTTTGATTGAAAACCTCTGAATGTAGACATCATAAAAAAACAAGCTTTGAGCAAACAGAGGGAAATGTACAGGAAGCATGAGAAGGGATCTGTTATGCTTAATTTTGCTCCTCAATTATCAGTGGTATTGAAAAGGGAAAATCAGATCATCTTGAGCACACTCTCCAATTCCTTTATTGTATAGCCATCCTCAATGATTCAAGCATAGCTATTAAGTACAAGTAGTCCTCAACATACAACAGTTTGTTTAGTGACTGTTCAAAGTTACAATAGCACTGAAAAAAAGTGTCTTATGACCGTTTTTACACACTCACAACCATTGCAGCATTCTCGTGCTCCCTAAATTCAGACACTTGGCAACTGATTAATATTTAGGACAGTTGCAGTGGGGTCAGGTCATCATCTTTTGCAAGCAAAGTCAATGGGGGAAGTCAGATTCAATTAACAAACATGTTATTAACTTAGTAACTGCAATGATTCATTTAAGAACTGTGGTAAGAAAGGTTTTAAAATAGGGCAAAACTCGTGTAACAAATGTCTCACTTAGGAACCAAAATTTGGGTCCCAATTGTGGTCGTAAGTCAAGGGCTATCTGTACGTTAATGTGTTTCCTGCAGGGAGAAGAGTCCAAATTTAGAGGAGACCTCCGTTCCAAAGCTTTGCTACCTTTGTGGAAAAGGGGAACAGGGGAAGGAATAGTTTTCTTTGCCTCCCTTTTAACTGTTTGCCTCTCCTTGTGGTGCGTATTTCAGGAGTCTGTGACAGAGTCGCAGAAAGTCATCGGTGCTTTAGGTCCAAGTCTTTCTTAACTCCTCCTGTAACTTGAATCACTTCTCCTTATCTCTTTTGGCAAGAATTTGAGCGGCATCAGAGAGCAAAAGAAACTTTTCAGGCATTTGGAAGGAAGTTTTTTCTCTAAAATAGGAATTATCTTCTCCCCGCCCCCTTGTTCTTTAGTGGGGGATTTGGACAGGGGTGGGATTCAAATGTTTTAACAACCGGTTCTGTGGGTGTGGCTTAGGTGGTGGGCGTGGCTTGGTGGTCATGTGACTGGTGGACGTGGCTTGGGGGTCATGTTATTGGCTGGGCATGGCCAACTCAATATCATTCACATTGAGGCACGCATCTCCTCGCCTCGCCTCTCATGACTGTGGGGATGCTGCAACAGTCGTAAATATGAAAAATGGTCATAAGTCACTTTTTCAGTGCCATTGTAACTTTGAATGGTCACTCCACACAAGCAAAGTACCCGCAAAGGAGGGGAAAATACTCCAGAGATATTCTTGAGACAGGAAGTCTAGTCCTGCCAAGAATGTAATAAGGATTAATGGAGAGGCAGTTTCTGTCAGCAATACCAGAATGTTTCCTTCCTGCCTTCCTTACAGGATTAGGCCAGTAATTTCTTCTAACAACTGGTTCCCCGAACTGCTTAGAATGTTAACAACCGGTTCTAGCGAATAGGTGCAAACTGGTAGAATCCCATCCCTGGATTTGGACATTTCAGAAAATTCATCGAGCATCTACCAGGGGCCTGTAGACAGGGGTGGGATTCTACCAGTTCACACCTATTCGCTAGAACCGGTTGTTAACATTCTAAGCAGTTTGGAGAACCGGTTGTTAGAAGAAATTACTGGCCTAATCCTGTAAGGAAGGTAGGAAGGAAACATCCTGGTGTTGCTTACAGAAACTGCCTGTCTGTTAACTCTTATTACATTCTTGGCAGGACTAGACTTCCTGTCTCAGGATCATCTCTGGAGTTTTTTTCCCCTCCTTTGCTGGTACTTTGCTTGTGTGGAGTGACCATTCAGAGTTACAATGGCAGACTTATGACCATTTTTCACACGGCTGTTGCCACATCCCCACAGAGGGATGCTGCAACAGTCAGGAAGGAAGCCAGGCAGAGAGATGCATGCCTCGATGTGAGATTGAATTGGCCACGCCCAGCCAATAACATGACCACCAAGCCACGCCCACCAACTAAGCCACACCCACAGAACCGATTGTATGAAAAATTTGAATCCCACCCCTGCCTTTAGACCATAAAACTGCAGCCTTAATCAACCATCTTATGTTATAATCCATTCTGACCATAACTGCTGAGCAAGGATACAATTCTTGCATTTCTCATCTAGCAATACTCATATCAGAATAAGAGAGGGCAGAGAGCACATCTCAGGCAAATGAGATCAAAAATTGCAAATAACTGGAGATTAGAGAAAAATCAATGTACAGTGTATGGTGAACTCTTTCTAACTATTGTGTGACTTCAAGAAATAAGTGATTGTAGCACTGATGCTTCAACAAGATGCTCTATTTACATAGCTCTTACAAAACTGGGCTGATTTCCACAGCGTATACAGTGTCTCTGTGGTTGTTGTGTGTCCCTCCTAGAATAGTTTAAACATCTCAACTCGGTCATTCATTCATGATCAAATGATCCCTGCATCCAAACGCAACAAATTATTCAGTCTTTGTTATTTGATCCAATGAATCCATGGTACAAACTCTGCTATGAGTCATAATCTGAAATGGTAATGGGTCTCATTCATCAGGCCCTTTCAGAGAGCAATCTATATTTTAAAGTGCTGTCTGCTTCCTAAGTGGCAGGCATAGACTTTGTTCTGCGTCACTGCAGGAATATCTGCCCTTCTTTTCTTCAATGAGAGAAAGTTTCTTCTTGCAACTCTTTGCAGTTGACTTCAGACAACACAAAACCCTCTTAATGTACATTGCACAACCAGCCAGAGTAATCCACCAATTAGTCCACATTAATTTTTACAGCAATTGATTTGCCAATAGTTTCTAGGCATATTCTGTGAAATAGTTAATGGGCATAGACTACAACAGGAAGTTTAATTCAGTTTTGATTTGTCAAAAATCAACAGTAAAGACCTATTTGAAAATAACTGGATATGGTTAATTGATATGTTTAAATTATTGCAGTGCTAAAGAATTAACTTTAATCAGTGTAGATTTATCAGTAGAATTAAATATACTCAACTGAGTTTATTTCTAGACATTTTGTTGGATTAAAAATATGAATAAGTGCAGGTAGTCCTTGACAATTAAGCTCAAGATTTCTGTTGCTACACAAGACAATTGCTAAGTGGGTTTTGCACCATTTCACAACCTTTCCTGCCAAAGTTAATAAGTGAATCACTGCTTTTGTTAAGTTAGCAACATGATCGTTAAATATATCTGGCTTCCCCATTGACATTGCTTATTGGAAGGTCTCAAAGGTGATCACATGACCCCGGGACATGGCAACAAACGTGCCAGTTGCCAAGCATCTGGATTTTGATCATGATGCTGCAATTAAGTGTGAAAAACGGCCATAAGCCATTTTTTTCAGTACCATTGTAACTTCAAATGGTCACTAAAGCAGTGGTGATAAGTCAAGGACTACCTGTACCATAAAATTATACTCCCTGTCCATCTTCCCCACGATGTATTAAAAGCATATGATTTAAGTCTTTTACTTAATTCTGGATGGGAACAAAGTGCTTAATAATTATCTAGCAATTGTGGGATTTATTTGTTTCATCTGAAATTGCTTAGAGAGCACATCAACCAACTAGAGACTGATTTTCTCCTGTCTGGTTCCCTTTGGATACAGTGCGCAAAGGGTAAGGCAGTGGAAGGAAGCAGTGCATAATGGCAAACTACAACATGGTCATGGGAACAATTCAAGTCCTTGCTCTCCCTCTCAAACTCCCTTTCTCAAATGGAAGTCATCCCTGTGTGGCAAGATGTCCCTGGGGCACCAATGTATTATACTTTCATAGATATAATACAGGATACAATATGATTATTAGCAGAAATATTCAAAATTTTATTTTTAGTGACCGTATAGTACGTTGAGCAGGATTAGGAATTCAATAAATGGTACCATTTTCAGGTGACCTCCAATGGGATTTTTCGCATTATACAGCCTTTCTTAAGAATTCTCTTCCAAGGAAAGAAAAGAAAAAGATTTCTGCATTAGTTTAAGTTTCCTAAAGAATGCTTGACATTATATCCTTCAGGGAACTTACCCGGCCTACACACAAAGAGCAACACTGAATTCATTTGCTCTGAACTATTTTTGGAATTGTTAAGGTTGTGTGAAATAAACAGCATTACATTATCCTTTTGCCACATGGCTCTAATTGTAATAGAATGAAAATCTATTTTGGTGAGACAGTCAGTCCCCATGGGTGCGAGAAGTTCACGACCAACCATCTTGCTGAGAACTGAACAGCTAATCTCATGATGGATGGAGTTTGTGGTGCATATTTTACCTGCCTGCAGTTATGTAGTTGAACAATTTATTTCATAAGAAAATAATTTCAGTTGGCTTCTGGAGAATTAAAAATAGGCATAAGGAAAGAAATCTTTGAGCCTCTAACTATGTTGTTTCGATAAAAGTTGAAAGCTATAGGAAGTTGAGCTGAAGCAAGGTTATTACACTGCGATATAAACAGAAACTATATAAAAATTCAAAACTATTTCAAAATAACTTCTACAGGTACTCTTTGTTAAAAGTCCGCTTGTACAGCAATTGTATTACGATGGCACTGGACAAGGATGCTTACAACAGGTCCTCGTATTGTAGCTGTGATTGGCACAGTATCCCTGTGGTCACATGATCATGGTTTAGGGGTTCAGCAAACTGCTCATAATTATAACATTGCAGAGTCCCACAATCCCACCAGTTCCATTTGCAACCTTCCCTGTTGGCTTCTGATAAGCAAAGTCAATGGAGAAGATAGCAGGGGGTCACAAATGCTAATCATGCGATCACAACTAATACTGGCAACTGTAACTGCCAAAACTGTTTTTATAGGTTGGCATGGTTATGTGGCATTGCATCTTTTGACTGCATCACTTAGCAATAGAGTTCTCGATCCCAATTACTGTCAGTAAGTGAGGACTGCCTATAGATCAGATTTTCACATCATTCCATTCCCTGTAAAATGTTCAGTAGCCAGAAAACAGACCCTTGCTAATTAAGAATAAGCTGTTATATGCACAATAAATTATCAGGGGATAATTTATGTTATTATAATGCTGAGACATATGGTATATTTGACAGATAAGATTTGATTTCATAGCTAGGTCTTCATATAATGTCTCTGAAGTAAATTAATTTGAGCCTTAAGAACTTAAAATCAAGAACTCTGGGTTGATTGGTGTGAGGATGATAAATTAGTTTGTTTCTTTGGCTGTCCATTGTATCTTCAGGATTCTTCTCCAACAGCAAAGTTCAAAGGCATCAATATTCAGGAAGAGTCTTGCTTCTTCAAAGTCCAACTTTTGCTTCCATAGTGTCAGAAGGAATACTACAATTTGTGTGATTCCGATCTTCGTAGGTATGGGCACATCATAGCTTTTTTCCAAGACTTTTCCAAGGTTGCTCTACCAAGTGTTAGCCTGCAGCATATTCCCATGATTGCTTGTTCCTTTACTGTTGAGGGTTGATTCTAAAAGGCATAAGCTACCTTCCACTTCTATATCTTCATTGTGAATTCTGGTTATTCTATTTGTTCTTATTAGTTTGGTCTTCTTTATATTTAATTTTACTCAATTGTTTTACACTTTGCTCCTTGATGTATATTATTAGAGCCTGTAGATCTCTTGCATTTTCAATTATCAGGGTCTGTTATCAGCAGTGCAAAGGTTACTGATATTTCTTCCTCCAGTTTTAAAACCATACTCATATTCCAATCCAGCTGCCCTTAATTTATATTCAGCATATAAATTTACAGATGTCACACTTCTTTGCAATCTGGAGCTAGTCTGTTTTGCCATGTTCTGTCTATGTTGTACCTTCCTAGCCAGCATTTAAGTTTCTCATGAGCATGATGAGATGTTCTGGGATTCCCATTTTTCTGAACACCTCCCACAACTTGACACAATTGACATAATCAAAGGCCTTTCTCTTTCACATTTTTTGACTTTTTCAATTATCCAGGGGGTATCAGCAGTGATGCCTCACGTTCCCCAGGTTTTTCTAAAGCCAGCTTGAACACCTGGCATTTCCTTTTCCATGTAGGGCTCTAATAAACATTATTTTGTTATAATTAAGTCATCCTCTTTCGTTCTCCACATACTTGATAGATGAAATTCAAATCAAAGTAGCAAAATTTACTATTGTTTCATCTGTGAACTAAGTTTGACACCAATACTTTTATAATATTTGAATTCTTTAATATAATAGCATTTGTAATATTTGTTAATGTAGTAAAAGAGTCCCTGGACACATATTCAGGATTTGGCATTCCTTTTCTCCTTGTTAATAAATTAAAACACACTGGTCTATGTGGCTCATCAGCACGTACAGTTTACATTCTTAATTAAGGATAAATTATTGATGACTTTCTAAAATAATGTTGTAGCGCACTTACCAACTTAATATGCTTAAAATGAAGTGTGACGACAGCTCCCGGTTACCTAGTCATTGGCTATGGCAGTGAAAATTCTAGGTGTTTAATTCTTAATACAACCTAGAAGACACCAGGCCAGGGAAGACTCTTAGTATAATCCAAGTGACAGTTCTGTACAGACTTGAATATATGCTTATTATGCTGATATCTCCCTTCTGCCAGACACACAGAGTTTGCTTTACATCAGAGTCAAGATACACATTCATCCAAAGTGATGTGGTAACACTTTTGATGGTCTGATAAAATATTATGAGTTGCATATTACTTATATCAAAAAAGTATGTGAAAATTAACCCATTGAAATAAAAAAAATCCAGAGAGGAAACTCTTCAAACTAATTCAGAGTGCAAATGTATCTGATATGTGGTATCTGTATGTTTCTGCTTTATTGATTATTGAAACAACTGCCAAATAACCTAACTTTAAGCACTAATTCTGACTTCTAAAAAGCTTATGGTTTTATTATGCGTGAATAAGACTGAAGAAGTAAAAGGGTGAAGGATTGGTGAGGAATGGAGTCACGAAGCAGACTGAATTGTTAGTTTTTTTTTCCTGGCACTAACATAACTTAAGTTAGCTATGAATAACTTATGCTGTTTCATTTAAAATATGGTCTTAGTCAACATTTTCATGACAATTGTCTGAGGACAGAATAGTCTGAGGACAGAATGCCTTCTGCTTTTACTCTTAAGAATAAATAATGTAATAAATCATCCCAGAATATCCCTTTGGTCATTTGATTATTATTAATTTCAGCTAAACTGCATGTAAATCTCTTAGTGTGAGCTGAATTAAGTATAAAACTAGTAGTACAGTTGTTCAGTTTTACATTCCTGGCACCTATAGTAAAATTTACCATTAATTAAAAGTGCGTTTTGCTCTACAGTCCAGAAATAGTTCTGATATTTAGCTCTTTGTGGCTTGCAAGATCATCTCTCCGAATTAGAATTTGCCTATCCTGTGCATTCAACTCCAAATGGGCCCTTTCAGAACTCCATCCCACATGAGCTTAAAGCGATAGGAACCTGGAGTTGGACCTTCCTATTGGCACTCCCCGTGTTAAGGAATATTCTGCCCCTTGAGCTAAGAGACATCTGATCTCACATGTTGCAAAGCAATGAAAATGATTTTGTTTCACTGGACATTTGATGTAGACAGTGGACTTGGGCTGCATCTATATATTTTTTCTGTATTGTGTGTTATGTTATTATGAGTTATGATGGCTTTAATATTTCTATTATGTAAATCTGAGGGGATTTAAATAATAAAAATATTAAAGCCATCATAACTCATAATAGAAGGATAAAAGTTTGTTGTTAATCAACACACTGCAACTAGGGTAATAGCTGGCCAGCATATTCCTGGGCCATCATCTAATGAAATTACCACTCAGACTCCCATATATGGTGAGTTCACAAAGGTAGGAATCTGAAAGTACATGATGGGCTTATTGGGGCAGGGTGGGGGAGAAGGCTGTCAAATCAAGATAGAGATCATAGTCATGCAATTTAACCCCCCCCCCTTTTATATATATTTATGTCATGCATGTAACACATGTTAAAATGGGCTTTGATTGCACACTAGTGGCTATCGTCTTGATTTTTTTAAATCTTCTTCCCTTCTTGCAGATGCTTCTTTATAGCATTAGCAAAATGAAATAAATAAATCTGGGTTGGTCAATGCCTGGATGGGAGACTGCCTGATAACTTATGTACTTTACTTTGGTTTCAAATCAGTCCTATAATAATAAATGTAATTAATAAATAAAATAGCAACTAAAGTCACAAAAAGGATGTAACATTCAGTAGGCCTCAGCAGAATCCAAATTCTAGAGCTAGTGACTAACCAAAATCAGGGCACCAAAATACAATTTTAGGGCAAGTAAGCTGGTATGAATATGGGAACGTTTTAAGTGCTCCAGTTCCAACTTTTTCCATGTAAAAATTACTTCCCTTTGTAAGAATCCTATGCTTGCGATGTGTTATTAAGAGAACATCAGAAAGAAACTCACATATTGAGCTTTGCTGGTTTCTGTTCCAGCCTTATCACTATCAAATTGAGTTAATTATATTCTAAGGCTAAGTTTAAAAAAAAACACATAGAAAGTTATAGGAAATTTCGGATTCAGAATTAATGGACATGCATCAGGAGATAAAAAGATGCACTCAAAATTCCCAGTTCATCTTTTCTTTTTACTGCTGTTCATTTCCACTGAGATTCATCCCAATATCTGAAATTTCCACCTGTACAATCAGCCTACAGCAGACGTTAGATCCAAAGAACAAAAAATAACATTATATAAGGGCTTCTTAAAAAACCAATGTTGACTGCCTAGTGGAGGTAGAAACCTATTATTACCATTAAATTCAGCCACATTTTATTTCCTAATCTTGAGCCCTTGGTAGTAGGACAATCATTTTTTCTCTGCCTCATCCTCATCGATAAAAATGGCATCTTTCAAAGATTAAGAACATATTTATTATTTTACTAACTCTCTGATGGCCCCTTATTTTCTTAGTCAGTTTGAATGGATGAAACTGTCTTGGTCATGAATGTGGATTCCAAGACTCAGCCTTGGTGCTGAGAAAGAAAGTATAGGATTCAGTAGTGATAAAAGTATAATTCCAAAAATTTTGTCTGTAAACGTATACAAAATTTGTATATCAACTTTTATTACCAATAATTTTACCACTGCAAAAGAATAATCCACATTAGGATGTATTTGTATTTTAGGGGTTAGCCCCAGATAACAAAGCTGCATAATGCAGCAACTCAAATAGAAAAGCTCTGATTAGACAAAAACATTTCTATTTTTTTTTTTTTACAATCATTAGACAACAGGACCTGTCATACAGTAATATGGCTTTGTCCATTTGGCATGTGAATTAATTAATACCTAACATATCATCATTCCTTACTAATTCAGCTTTGAATTTTAACATAATGCATTTACAAAAGATGCTTGGAATACGCCAGATCATCTTCTATTTCATATAGCAGTTCTTTACAAGCATCTGTGACAGTTCATAACTGTATATTTTTATGATTTGTGGTTATGGATGCTTTTGGTAAATATGCATTTCTTCACAAAATAAGCATGTAATCTCAATTCATGGGGAAATTAAGAAGATATTTCCTTTGACTTTATATTGCTTAAGAAAAAAATGTATCACAGTTAGAAATTTTATTCTGCCAAAGCAAAGTAAAACAATCTGCCAAAGCAAAGTAAAAGTCATATTTATTTATTTTATTTTAACTTATTTATTTTTATCTTGCCTTTATTATTTTCATAAATAACTCAAGGTGATGAACGTACTTAATATTTCTTCCACCTATTTTCCCCATAACCACAACCTTATTAGAGGAATTGGTCTGAGAGAGAATGACTTGCCCAAAGTCACCTACCTGGCTTTCGTGCCTTAGGTGGGACTAGAACTCACAGTCTCCTACTTTCTAGCTTGATCTCCTAACCACTATACCAAACTTGCTCTCATTCAATTATATTTTCTTTGATATGTTTAAGAGGAAGCAATATATAATATTTGTTTGCTTTCAGATGTAATTCCAAAAGCTCAAGAATATTCAATCAAAGTAACAGCCCATGGGCTTTCTGAGAACACAAGCAGAAGCACAAACATGGCTAGTCTCATTTTTCTGCCATGTTTCATTGATTCATTATCTATGAATCAAGTAAGCTTAACAGGGCTGCCCTTGTGTCCTAGCAGTTTCCACCTTATTTTGACACCTGCCTTATTTTGAAAATGGGAGTTTTTGTCACCTTGGAGAGAAGTAAGGGGATGGGCCCTGGGTGGAAACAGAGGCAACAGAAGCAGGATAGGGATCAACCATAGATACGTGAATTTCATACTTGTATAGTGTCTTCTAGCTCAAGAATAAGCACCTTAACCCAGTATAACAGTACTGAAAAGTTTAAATTAACTGGAAATATCCCATTCTAGATGTATTTATGAATGTGTGGGTTTTGTTCCTAAAATATATACGGTAATTTAGGACAGTTCTGTGCAAGCTCTTTTGAAATGAATCAAGTAGTGTGTAAGATCAAGTAGTCTAAAGTGCTGCTTCATCTCAGCAGTCTTGTAGACAGATACTTTCTACTGTTTTCTAAATATTTTGTGTTCTCACCCATAAAGTACCTAAAATGATCAAACGACATTGGTATAAAATATTTCAATTTACTTTTTTCCTCAGACTGGGTCTGAGACCTTACAAGGACATGTGGAAGGACAGCCCGGGAGTAACGAAAGAGTTGATGAGCCAGCTCGTCATGTTTTCTCTTTCTCCTGGTTGAACTCATTGAATGAATGATGACTCCTAGTCCAGATGGCATCTGGTGAACTCAATAGCAGGAAATAACAACAAGAACCCATTATAAATAATAGCGGATCAGATTTTATTTCAAGACTTTATTTTGAAAATCGTCACATTGGATCTGACTTTTGTATAATTTGAGCGAGAGTGGTAGTGGTGGGGAAGAAAGAGTAAGAGTTAACACCTTGTCATGAACCCTTTGAATGTCAAATTCATACACATTTTTTTAACTCATGCTAAATATCAAATGATAACATTTCTTGTCCAGTTTGCCTCTAGGTACTGGGATTTGGACATAAGGCTCCGTAGTATTTCTAATAGCTGATCTGGGTTATGCCCAAATTATTATAGGAATGAGGCAAATGCCCCTACTTATGTTCAAATAAAATTAAAATCAGAAGGAAGGAAGGGATTGAAAAGAATAATATATTTACAAGTAAGCTAAAAACTAAAGTAAAAGTAAAAATTCATTATGCGTATTTGTAAAATGCCTTAGGTATATTCTTAGTTTCATGTTTGTACTTTATCATTTCTTCACTAAAGACATTGTTGTTAATAAATTTCTCATTATTTGGAAGTTTCTTCACTTGCCTTTTTTTTGTAATTGACTTCAGTAATGCTGAAATTAAACTTTTTATTAAAATATTCATAGATTGTTTAACTCATAGAATTTTACTGCATATATATAAAATTAATAAATCTTACAATACTTTTAACAGGATCTAAAAAGGAAACTATTGCAAGCAATAACAAAAGAAAAAGATAATTAAAATTGATGAAAAGCATAATGAAACAGAAATATTTTTATCTGTTACTTCAAAATGAGATTGGGCCCAACTAGTATAATGTTCTTCAGCAGAGAATTCAAAACTCATAATGCTACTACAAGCCCTATTGCACAAAAGGGTGGGATATTATAGCTGGACATTTACAGAACATTAAATGATGAGAACTGACATTTATAACCAAAGTCATCGATATTAATGAGGCACTAATTTTCCTGATGACATTTGGATTCCAGTTAGGTTTTTTAAATCAGAATTGCCCTATATACTGTTAGAAAACTGGTTTTGAATTTTTGGAGTTTTCAAAGTAATGTTTTCATATAGTATAAAGAATAACAATTCAAATCAATGTTCAAAATCTTTGCAACAATGACGATGTATAACGGAGTATCCTAAATTGTGACCTAATTTCTGGGATTCTGTTATTTTTAATTCATAGACTTTATGTTACAACTCAGTTGAATTCTCATTTTCTACATTAATAATGAATTTAAAATGTCCTACACTGAGAATTTATCGCCCTCTAAATATTGGGCTTCAACGCCCATCCACTCTAGCTTGATTAAACAATGATAAAAGATTATGTGAACTGTGTCTAAAATCAGCTACAGTGCAGCACATACCTATATGTATGCCACACCAATGATTCCTTAGAATGTTAAAAGTTTATCTCTTTCAAAGTTTCCATGACTTTTAGTGCAACATCATGGGACCTCTTTAGTGAGTAGTAGCTCAAATATTTTTCATGTCTGTGTACAACCTATTTGTCCATCAAGAAGAAAAAGAATAAATATTTGATTTGAACTTTCCTTTCCCTTTTGATAAAAAATAATGACTTCCTGCTGACAATTCTGCCTAGAACTTATCTCATACATTTATTCATTCATGCCACCTGCCAATCTAAATTTTGAATTTCATTTTAACATAGTCACAGTGATGCTAAAAAATCAAAAAGATCCCAATTTCTTTTTGAGAACATCCAAATATATGGGGGAGTGGGGTGAGTTCAATGACGTACAAAGAAAAGAACATGTTGGCTCTTCCTGTGTCTTCTGCCAAATATTAGTGTCTCTGTTTTACAGCATTGACACAGAGCTAAGCCTACAAGTAATTCAGACAAACTTAGATGTATTGAGAAAAGACACAGAAGCAGGTGCTGATATCAGGAAGAACTGTTACTTAGTGAAAAATATGTGTTATGCATGCAAAAGTTTTCAGATTCAACTCATATCCACCATATACAGAACTGGGGTAAATTCCCATTGAAACTTTGGACAGTCACTGTCAAATAATGTAGAGTGGGGTAATAAGTACATCTTCCCAAGGCAAACTTGTTAAAAGCCTGCTTTGTCATACAAGGCCTTGTAGCCATTTAGAATGGACTGGAGCAGTGGTGGGATTCCAATTTTTTTTACTACCAGTTCTGTGAGTGGCTTGGTGGATGTGGCAGGGGAAGGATACTGTAAAATCTCAGTCAGAGGTGGTATTTCTCGGTTCTCCGAACCACTCAAAATTTCCACTACTGGTTCTCCAGAACTGGTCAGAACCTGCAATACCACCTCTGAACTGAAGAGAAAAGGAAGGTCACACATCTACTTCTTTATTGCCACTATGGAATGGTATGTGGGAATGACTTTAGAAGTCAGGAGGAAGACCCACAGTCTAGTCAGCAGAATGATAAAAGGAATATGAGTCTGAAAGTAGACTCTTCAAAATTTGGAAGGACCCCTTCTCAGACTCTTTCTTCACCCCACATCCTTTGGATTCAGATTTTGTTCATCAGAGAGTTGTCAACTTCCTCTTGTTTCCCAAGGTTGTTCCACATACCATTATGCTATCCTACAGTAGACCTCAGGCCTAAAATGATCTCTCCTACCTTCCTCAATCACCCAAATGTCCTTCCTCATCCTACTTGACTTTTTGCAACCATGGCCCTCTCACCACAAGTCCTCCATGAACATACTAAGCCAGCAGAAATATATTCTTTCAAGCATACAATATCTACAAAAATCTGAAAGATTACTATGTGCTTTTGTTGGGGTCATGAGGATGAGCTGCTGTTTCTGGGCTTTAAAATATTAGTTATGTCAGCAAAGTGAATCAGAAAACTGACATTGCTGCTACTGTATCTAGTGATCATCCAGATTTTTGTAGCCCACATATGGGGGTTATTAATTGCATAAAATATGCTTACATGTCCATGGGGCAAGGAGTTGATGACAAGAAGAACCTGAGTCAATCTCCTGTACCTGCAGATCCCAAGGAACATGCTTCCTGTATTTTCATTATATTTGCACCACTGAGTGTTGACTGTCATTCCAAAGGCCCTGCTGGTTGGAAATATCCCTCTGGACGGGTATTAGTTTATTAACAGTTTATTTTTACTTTTTTATTTTAATTGATTTGACTCCAAACAACTTTGATTGGCTTACAATATACCAGACAATGTAAAACCAATATAATAAGTAACAACAAACACAAAACCGCTGAAGTCCCAGTTGTTCCTCAGTACTTGAGTTAGAGTCGTTGGAACCCCTTGTGAGTGTTATTTTTGGCCAGTTCACCATCTACTTTTTTTAACCTGATTTCTTCTTTATTTTCTGGTAATTTGTTTTTGGATTATAATCCATTTTATTCTTTTGGTTATACTGTGAACTGCTCAGAGATATTTGGAATCAGGTGGAAAAAAATTAAACTGAATAAATTGACAGATCTTCTGTTTTAGATTTTTCTTGGTCTGCTGATCCCTACATATACATAAATTATATCTCATAGAAATTAAAGACAAAATTCTGAGAGTTGTCATTCCAGTCTTTCAAGGGGGCATAATTTGGGGAAGATTACTGTAGAAGAGACACAATGTCAGAAGGAGATGGCCAGTGCCTAGGAATGAAAATCTGTTGCTGATTCAGAAGCGGATGATAAGATCTTTGAGACTAGCAATCTTAACATCATTGATCCTGAGCAGGGGTCTCCAACCTTGGCAACTTGTGGACTTCAACTTCCAGCTGGCTGAGGAATTGTGGGAGTTGAAGTCCACAAGTCTTAAAGTTGCTAAAGTTGGAGACCCCTGACAGAGAGTAACTGGGTGTTATCAGGCTGGAAGAGCTCTCTATCCCTTTCAGGGTTGCTAGCGTTGACTAGACCAGGGGTGTCCAACCTTGGCAACTTTAAGACTTGTGGACTTCAACTCCCAGAATTCCTCAGCCAGCAAAGCTGACTGAGGAATTCTGGGAGTTGAAGTCCACAAGTCTTAAAGTTGCACCCCTGGACTAGACCTTCTATTGAAAAGCACATTTAAGGCACACCAAGAAGTTTATTATTCAACAAGAGCACATGTAGATATCCAGAATCATCTGCTTAACATTTTTTATCACTGACAATCTCTCCCAAAACTCACAGCTTTGTCCCCCATCTTCACTACCACCACCATTTAATCTTCATCACAAATTAGTGATGTCAATTAAGCTGATAAACAGCAGACCGGTTGATACCCACTTTCTCCTGGTCCCCACTCTACCTTTTTAAATGACTATATCTCACTGGCTTAAATGTTGGGGTGGAAGAACACATGCTCCATTTGAAAGATGACAGTCATTCATTTGGGCTGATTTTGAATTAGCTACCATCCTATGGTTTCCCAATGGTTTCTCACTGTCAGAAATGTCCGGGAATTATGGAAGTTCTGTTCCACTATCTTGGTTTTCTCTTCTAAACATTCTTGAGAGTTCTGTCCCCTTGTCTAAATATGGACACAAAATAAGACACTTTGCAAAGTCTTTGACGTGAGAAATAACCCAGCAGTTCACTCAAACATCTATATTCTAGCCACCAGTCTCTTTTGGAAGGATTTCTGAAAGAAAATCCTACTCTCATCCCAATCCAGGCCAAAAAATGTGCCACATTTCTTTCGTAGTTTCCTCTCACTCTTCCTCACAAACCTGTAAGCAAAACTCTGATGAAGAAAGATGGTAAATGTTTGAAGGATGTTTGCCGTGTTGTTAACAAGAATGGAGTTTTGCTTATTTTTTACATTGTTTGAAAGATAAGAATATATAGTATCTTTTTTATTATCTGAGGTGACAATGAACACTGCCTGTATTCCTTTAATGCCAAAATATATTGAAAGGAAAGGGGGAAAGCACTGCAGTTTGATTAATATATTTCACCTGGAAATCCATCTTTTGGTTGGATTGTAGGTTAACTGGGTTAACTGGAACAGGGCACCAAAACAGTTACTGCCTGAAGGAAAGAATAGGCAGATGGATACACCAAATGGCAGTTTTGCACATGCTTTACTCTGGAATAATATAAACTGCAAAGAATTCCTTGAAACTTAAGGGAGGATGAACAACCTCACTCCTTCCAGAAATTCTCTTTTATCGATTCCAGTTAGCACAGCCTGTTGTCACAGTTTTGACCTGCTGACGTTTCAACCATTCAGAGACTAGCAAGTTGCTTACCTTTATGCAGGAAACTTAGAACCCAGTCATTTTGTTGAATCAGGAACTTTTTTTATCTTTTTTACTCAAAATCTATGGAGATCATTGTATCTGTCAAATGTATCTCTCCGTTTTTAATTGCTTGTGTCTGAGCTAATCTGGAGTTGATACGCTCCATTTCAACACCATTTCTTCCCTTACAGGCAAATTGAGCCTTGACTAGATGGGTGCACAACCATTATGCCCCACGATCGGATTCTGTGCGTGTCAGTGTGTTTTTCTACCCCATATTCCACCGTTAATCCATTTAACAGCCCCACCCCACCCCATCGAAGGTCTCCAACCCTCCCTTTTTTTGAAATTTGACGTACCGGCAATCAAGGAAGTGTATGCAAACCAACGTTCCTTTGCAGCTTTTATTAAAAATATAGATATTATATAGATATAGATAGATATTAAACGTTCTCTTACACAACCAAGTTGACCGAGCGCTGAAAATATGTTTTATTTGTGGAAAGAAATGTTTACAAAGAAAAGACAAAGAGAAGTGAAATCGAAATAGCTGAGTACAGAGAGGCTCCGGCCCCCTTCCCCGCCCACCAACCTCAGAAGACGCTTCTCGTCCTTCACCTGCTTCCGATGGCCAGACCAACGGACCCCACCCTGAAACGCCTAAACCTGAATCTTGCCTGGGACAGGACGGGTGAGAAAAGAAAAAGAAGTTACAAACGACGACACTTTGGGTACGACGCCGGACATGCTATTCAAGGCTACTTCGATAAAGCTTTCGAATAAAAGAACGAGGAGGGAACGGGAACGGGAAGGGCGCGAGGGAGCGGTGTAAGTAGATCTAGGTCGAAGGGCTGTGCTAACTGGAGGAGCTCTTTGGTCGGGGCCAGGCAAAGGAGAGCGCTTCACTTCCCGATGATTTCCATCAGTTTCCTGTTGCTATGAGCCTGCTGCGCCAACTGCTCCGCTCGGGCCATCTCCAAGACTTCTCGGAGGAGGTGGAAAGTCAGATCCAAGGAGATCGGCGGCTCCTCGGATCGTTTCTCCTTCTCCGTGGCCTGTAGGTAGGCGCCGTCGTCTTCGCCGTCCCAGGAGTCGGGGGCGCCCTCTAACGAGCGTTCTTGGAAGTGCTGCAGCTGCTGCAGCTGTTGGACGACGGCTCGGAAAAAGTTGCCCGCGGACGCGGATGCGGACGCGGCTAGGTGGCTGCTGCTGGTGCTCGTGCTGGCAGTGGAGGAGAAGGATCCGGATCCGCCGGCGGGAGCAGCAGCGGGGTTCTTCCGAAGGCTGCCCAAGCGCAGGAAATATTCTTCTCCCATGCGGAGCAATACGGGGAGCGATTGGGGTTGTTCTTGGAAATCCAGCTGCTGCAGAGCGCTACTGGCGGCGGGAGCGGCCGGGGCTCCCTTGCTGAGGGTTCTGCACTCATGGCAGGGCTGGAGAGCAACCAATAAGATCCCTGTAGAGACAAGCAGCTGGATCTTCATGATTCAGGATGGCCAGATCTGAAAATGTAACAGGAGGGATGGTGGGAAAAGGCACAACTCTCTTATCAAAGAACTGGGCTTTTTTCCCCCCGGTCCGTACAATTTTCTGTCCGAGGTGCTGAAATCTTTCAAGCAACCCTCGCCAAAACTCTTAACCAACCGAGAGCACAAATCAGACTTTTTCCCCGGAACGATCAACCCAACTCGAATCAATTTTTTTCCCGTGAGAAGGATCTGCATTCTTTCTCTGCCTGAAATCCACCCACTCTTCCTTATTTAAAGGCCAGAATAGACGGAGTCGTACTTGATTTATACGGCTAAATCGCTATATCGGGGGCTTCCTATAAATCACATTTCATCTTTTTAAAACAGTAAACCTTGTCGTGCCAAACAATGTCTTCTCCCTCCTCCTCCCTGATCGTCACAGTTATGACATGACCTCAGGACAATGATGTTTCTTAGACCAAACTACATACTTCCACCACAATCCACAAACATGCACACACACGGACACGCTTCCTGAGAAAAGTTTGCAACCTGTGCTTGTATCCGTCTCTTCCCTACCTTAAGAGAGACCCACGGAGCAGTCTGGGAGAAGTAGAGCCAGTCAGTGGTCGGTGCCCACTTTTTCTCTCTCTTTCCTTCTTGGGATGTGTACCTAACGTCTCCTGCCTGTCCTGGTGATCCGTTGGCGTCCTAACCAGAGTCTGGCTGTGTGATTTTTATAGGTTAGACCCTGTTCTGGAATCACGCAGCCCTCGCTTAATAAGCTGACGCTTCCTTGACAGCTCGCTTGCGTGCCCCGATCCACCGCTGAATCAATCATGGGGGCCGCTCTATAGCAGCGGTGGGCAACGTCCTGCAATCACAACCCAAAGGCTCACATCCAATTATAACAAGAGATATTTATTGCTTCGTTAGTGACATCAGCAAAGCCTGTGGTGGGGAATTATCAGCAGGACACTCTTTCCCATTGATAAAAACTCTTGAATGAAAAGTTCCCAGACTGGAGGGGGTGGGGAGGACAGGACAGAACATCAGCAAGCACCACCTCCTACTATCCTCGGTCAAGATGGTCAAAACTTTCCACTTGGTTTGTTCTAAGGAAACCATAACTCAAGGAAATCAAGGCACTGGAATCACACTTCTTTAAGGGAAAACTTCTGAAAGTAAGTCTGGTTTATTGCCAATAAAGCCATTCTTTCTACTTTCCTCCTCTACAGAGTAGAATATCCATAGAATTTCTAATATTCAAGGGCACAAATAACATCTTAAAAATTGAGTAGCCTTTCCACTGAGTTTTGCTATTGATATAGGAGAAGAATTCAAATGAAATACTGAAACTGGGGGAAATAATCAGGTAAAGCAAGCATATGCAACACACCTTTTACTCCTGCTTTGCTTCTAATAGTGGAGGCAAGGGGAGGAGGGCTGATATGGTAAAGAGTGATAAAGTATTATCTTAAAATAGTGAAGTTGACAAGTTTGCTAGTCCTAACCTTCTTTTGGAGCATAAAATTTCATGAATTACCATTGAACTTTCTCTGCTGAATAACTTGGAGTGTGGCATGAAAAGAGTTCCAAAGACATTATGGGGAGGTGAAAGTCCAGCCCATCTGGTTAGCACACAAAACACACACAAAGGGGAAGAAGGGAGAAATAGGGTTGTTGTTTGTCATTGCTACTGTGCTATACCTCCATACACAGTGGATCCAATTTAAAATGTGCTGTTGGTCTTATTGGAGATAGACCTGATGGTCTTTTCTTTCTTTGCAGCAGCTAAGAGTCTGATATACAGTATAAAGCTGAATCCAAGCTGTTCCTTCTACACCTCTGATAGCCTTTGAAATGATCTCAGGCTTTTATCTCTGGCATGCAGGAAAACAGTAACGCTGGGGGTAATCCTACCTCTAATTTCCTTTGATCTGGGTAACTTGATATTGCTGAATGGCCCTTTTAATTTTACTGGCCCCTCCTTTTGCCTGTTTGTGTCTGTAAAGTTAAGTCTTCTTCAAGGACACTTCAACTCCTATTGACATCATATGGGCAACCAAGTAATTTTCCTGTTACCAATAGAGGAGGATATTTGTAGCTCAGGGTTGAAATGAATGGGTAATGAAACATCTGCAAGAAAACAAGTAAGCTCAGAGAGCACCAACGACTCTTCGGTTTTCTTGTTAAGAATATATGGGATTTTTGTTTGTTTGTTAGATTTATTTGCTGCCTATCTCACCTCAAGGTTTTTTTCACCTTTCCAGTCTAATTATTATTACCCGTAGAATTTCTTGGAGTCCCACCAAGTACCAACCAGGCATTATTTTGTATATCCTCTGTACATGGAGTTAGGAAGCAAGTTGATCTGAATTAGTTCTTTAGTTTTAAATTTTTATTTACACTTGATTCTGTGTCACCCTTGCCATTTTTGTCCTTAGTCTTATAAGCATAGAATAGTTTGAACACATTATATGACCAATTGGTTTTCCTCAGTGCAATCCAAGAGCTTCAATATGAGAGATGAAATACACACAAACTTACATACTATACTGTTTTTTTATTTTCTCACCCCCAATTGCTGATAGTTGAGCATGGACCCCAGAACAGTTGCTGTTGTGAATGCCGTCACTGATCCAGCTTCTTTCCTCTATAGGAAAGAAGTCCCAAAGTCAAAAGCACTCTTTAATTCTCTATTCTCCAGTTGCTCTCAGACTAAGTTAAGAAGTTGGTTTGCAGTAAGAAGATGTATTTACCTCTCTATGGCTGATAAATGGGAGGGGATGAGAAAGAAGAAGGGAGGAGGGGAGGGGAGAGGGAGGGTGAGGAAAGGAGAAGGAGATTGAGAGGAGAGAAGGGGAGGGGGAGGGGAGAGGAGGGAAGACAAGAGAAGAGGAGAGGAGAGAGAGAAGAGGAGAGAAGAGAAAGAAAGAGAGAGAGAGAGAGAGAGAGAGGAAGGAAGAGAAGAGGAGAGGAAGAGAGAGAGAGAAGAGAAGAGAAGAGAAGAGAAGAGAAGAGAAGAGAAGAGAAGAGAAGAGAAGAGAAGAGGAGAGAGGGAGAGGAGAGAAGAGAAGAGGGGAGGGGCAGGTGAAGAAAAGAAGGGGAGGGGAGGGGAGGGAAAAGGAGGGGGAGGGAAGAGAGGGAATAGAATAATAGAGGGAAGAGGAAGGAAAGGGGAGGGCATGGGAGGGAAGGGAAGAGAAGGGGAAGGGAGGAGGGAAGGAGAGGGGAGGAGGGGAGGAGAAGGGAGGGGCAGGTGAAGAAGAGGAAGGGAGAGAGGTGGGAAAAGGAGGGGGAGGGGAAGAGAAGAGGGGATAGCATAGTAGAGGCAAGGGGAAGGAAAGAATAACATAAGAGATAATCAGACTTGGAAGATCATCTAGTCCAACCCCCTGCTCAAGCGGGAGACCCTACACCATTTCTGACAGATGGCAGTCCAATCTCTTCTTGAAAGTCTCAAGTGATGACGCCCCCACAACCTCCAAGGGCAAGCTGTTCCATTGGTTGATTGTTCCCACTGTCAGAAAGTTTCTCCTTATTTCCAGGTTAAATCTCTCCTTGTTCAGTTTCCATCCATTATTCCTTGTCTGGCCTACAGGCACTTTAGGAAATAGCTTGCCCCTCTCTGTGGCAGCCCCTCAAGTATTGGAATACTGCTATCAAGTCTCCCTGGCCCTCCTCTTCACTAGACTAACCATGCCTAGTTCCTGTAACCGTTCTTCATATGCTTTAGTCTCCAGTCCCCTAATCATCCTGGTTGCTCTTCTCTGTACTTTTCTTAAAGTCTCAACATCTTTTTTATAGTGTGGTGACCAAAACTAGATGCAGTACTCTAGGTATGGTCTTACTAAGGCTTTATAGAGTGGTATTAGTACCTCACTTGATCTTGATTGTATCCCTCTGTTAATGCAATTTAGGATTGCATTAACTTTTTTGGCTGCTACTGAACACTGCTGGCTCATATTTAGCTGTCAGCCACATTCATGTTAGTATTATAATATATCTGGTGGGAATCATATTAAGGAAACCTTTTCCTTGGTTAATGATAAAGCAACAAAGCTATGGGACATGTGTTATATGTGATAGTATTCTGGTTTAAACATTTGGCAATGTTACATAATTCCATGCAAATGTTCAGTTTCTAGCTATGAATATTGTTGTATTTTTACTAGCATAGAGTGCACTTCTGGGATTTTCTACTTCAGATGGTAAAATGTCTACATATAGTCCTCGGTTAATGCTACAATTGGGACCAGCAACTCCATTGTGAAGTAATGTGGTAATTAAGTGAAACATCAAATGATCACAATGTATTTATTACGATGTATCAGCTCCCAAACAGTCATAAAGCAAATCATTTGTAGTCATTAAGTGAGACATCACAGTCACGTGATTTACTGCTAGAGATTGCATAATGTCTAGAGATTCCATTTGTCTAAAATGGTATAGAGTTTCCTGCCTAAGCAGGGGGTTGGACTTGAAGATTTCCGAGTTCCCTTCCAACTCTGTTATTCTATTCTGCTGGCTTTTCCATTGACTCTGCTTGTCAGATGCTGGCTATGAAACTTGCACATACAATCACATGAGCATAGGATGCTGCAGTGGTCATAAAATCATCCCAGTTGCAAAACCTCCAAATTGTGAGGATGTGACTGTGAGTACACTGCAACTGTCTAATATCCAAACACTGGTCATAAAGTTACTATTTCACCACTGTTGCAATTTCAAACTTGTCTCTAAACAGGTGTTGTGGTTAGCCGGCAGCAGGTGTGGACGGCTGAGGAGAGTGAGGACTCAGATGAGGAGCCAGGACCATTAGGGAATGGATTGCTGCCTTCAGAGATTGTGGGGGCTGGCAGCAGCAATGAAGAGGTTCCCGAGGAGCCTGTGCCAAGTGCACGTGCGTGCAGGGCTGCTCGCAGGAAAGAGCAGCTGCAGCAGCATGGGTGACTCAGGAGTAAGGCTGCAAGGTAATGGCCCCTCCTTCAAAAAGATAGAAGCCAGCTGTGAATTGGATGTTCTTTGCAGGAAGCAAAGATGTTTTGAAACTTGAGCCTTGTGGACATTGCAGTATCTTAGTTGGTATTTGAAGACTCTTGTGTTGTAAAATATTTCTAGGTAATCTTATCTGTTATTCTTGGCAGTCTCGCACAGCTTTGGCGAGACTCATGCTTATCAAAGTTAATTAGTTTGCAGCAGCTTTTTAACCAGGGATTCATTAGAATCATTAAAAGGTTTCTGTTCCCTTTGGTTCATGTTTGTTTTATTGGAAAAGGGTTTGGGTCAGAACAACAGGACAGTTGTTAACCAAGCATTACATCAGGGACATCAAACTCAAGGCCAGGGGGCCTGATCCAGTGCTTAGATCTGACCCACGAGGCTGCCCTGGAAACCGTAAAGGACTGGCCTGCACATTCAACCCTCCTGAGCTCTGTTTTTGCTGGAGTGGGTTGCAGGAAGCCATCACAGCCGAAAACAGATCTCGGGAACCCATTTTTACTGGCAGAGTGCTCGGACCACCACACAGCCCCCTGACATGAGTGATGCTGAGCTGGCCATGCCCACCTGGCCACACCCACCCTGGCCCCCAAAGGTCAAACACAACCCTGATGCGGACCTCAATGGAATCAACTTTGACACCCCTGGATTACATATACCTTGATTTGGGGTGTCGTTATTTCAGCTAGCAAATGTGTTGGGCCAACACTGAATATCTCCATATGGTTCTCCTTTCTGAGGTGTAGTTGACATCATTAAGGAGAAATGTTTGGTTATATTCCAAATGTCACCACTTACTGACAATTCTTCTCAAAGTGGTATGTTAATATTTTTAAAGAAACAAATGAAAATCTGGACATTTAGTTATTGGGCTATTTTGCTCTTTTATTACTTATTTTCTCCCTTTGGTACATGTTTTATTGATTTATACTGAAGTTTTGTAACCTCACAACAAGGGTAGCACTTACTGTAAGATTACATAAAACACAATCTTGAAAGACTAAAAGTATTTTCCCTCTTTCTTTTTTAGTCTCCAGAGAACTAGAGGAATATTTTCCATGATTTCCCACCATGTGTGGACTGAGTTATCTCTTATCAGATTGTTGCCAAGGTTACAGCTCTTACTCCTATCTCCCATGACATTCCCACATATCATTCAAGTTTCAGAGGGCCATGGATGATGTGGATTATTTGGGCCTTTTCAGTTGAATTTTAAGATGGGTTATAGTACTGATTGGTTGCACTTCTAGATGTTATATAGAGGGCTTGAGATGGGGATACTGTGCCCATCCTGGCCCTCCTGGATCTTTCAGTGACTTTCAACACCATTAACCATACAATCCTTCTCGTGTGATTCAGACTTGGGAATGGAGGAATGCTCTTTTCCAGTAGTTCTGCTCCTTCCTGTGTGACAGATTCCATTTGATCTTGGTGAGACTGATACATCCTTCTCTAGGCCTGTCTTTTATGAGGTGCATCAAGACTCGGGTCTTTCAGCTTATCAATTTAACATCTACAGGAGACTTCTGGGGAGGTCCCTCAACACCATGGCATGTGATATCATCCATATAAGAATAATGTTCAGCTGTACATCTCCATCCCAGGTGGGGCAGATGATGCCTTTCAGGTGATTACCCAGTGTCTAGTGGCTGCGAAAGCCTGCATGTGGAGGAACCAACTATGACTCAACTCTGGAAAGACAGAGTGGCTTTGAGCTCAAAATAAGAATGATAAATATTTGGAAACTTTCAAACTCATTGGAAATTCCAATTGGACTGGTAATTTTACATTTATTGGATCATCAAGAGATCCACGTCGCATTGGAATGATGTGCATTTATTTGTTTTTACTTTTGGTTATATTTTATAATAAGAAATTACCAGCCATGTACTTACAAACTGGGAAAGTCGCAAAGCAATTAGTCTTCCCCAACCCAATGTACCCAAGTGAATTAGCCCTTCGTCTTTTTTAAACATTATCTAAATGTTGCTTACTTGGATCAATGCTCAAACATTAAAAAAGCAGTTAGGGAAAGCAGTATTTATTCAGAGCATGTTCGGAGTCTAAGAAAGAAGACAGGTGAAATAATTGGGAAAATCTAGACCGGAAATAAACAGCTGGTTAAATCAAAAAAGTGTCTTGTTGATGAATGATTACCATACTAAATATAACCAAGAAAGAACTGGTCTTAATTAGAAATATATTGAAGTGTTATAATAAGAATGCCTATACTTAACCAAAATAATTCCATAACCATTATATACAATTTAATTTAAATTTTGTCAGTACCATGGGAATCAACTACCTTATGTGTGCTGCCTTTACCAATAATGTTGATCTTTTCCTTAAAGAATTTATACTATATAACACAGTAATTGCAAGCTGTTGTTTAGGTTTCATGTACACAAATGCCATTGGGATAAACATGTTGCCTCCAAATGTTGGTTTCAACTCCCATTATCACACCCCATTGCCTATGCTGGACAGCAATATCTGAAGAGTTACATATTACTTAAGTAACACACATAAAGATGTTACTTGATAAAGTAGCTCATGAACTGAAACCATTCAAATGAATTCATGCAGACAAATTAAGCACTTTATAATTTGGTTTGGATTAATATTTTCTGTTCTGAAAATCTAACTGACCCTAATTATCTTTTAATGTGGGCCTCGTTCACTTAAGTGTGTTAATTAGGTCATCGGGAGAGGTTTAAGAATGTCATACAAACAAGAAAACCTAATTAAAGTTAGCCAGCCACAGGTTTGACAAACCAGATTTTTAAAATACTTTATATTTCTTTCTGTCTGGAAGAAATTAGATATATATTCAGATATGTTGCAGAAATATGTTACAGGCCCTCCCCTTCCATCATTTTTTTCAAGGTAAAAAGGAAACCAAATTAGTAGGACAAGAAAGTTTTTCCTGCTTTAGAGAAAAGAAACATTGCATACTGTACAATGTTTGAGATTTTAGCACAGATTTCCCCATTAGAATTGCCCAAGTTTGTTGAAACTCTCTGGGAATTCTTGAATTATAAACCCATCCCTAAAGCATTGTTTCTCAATCCCAGCAACTTTTAGGATGTGTGGGCTTCAATTCTCAGAATTCCCCAGCCAGCATGCTGATAAGAAATTCTGAGATTTGAAGTTCACACTTGGTAAAAGTTGGTAAAAGTTGAGAATCACTGCCCAGGGCACTGAACACTGAAAGTCTATCAGGTTAAATACCTCAAAAAAGAGGTAAGCGTTGACACATTTGTATCTAAAGTATCTAATATAGTTAAAATATTATTGTAAGACAGGATTCTAAATGCTTGTTTTAGGAATTTTTAGAAAAAAGGATTTCTAAGTTCCAGGTCTTCTTGTAACACCTAGCAAATGAAAGCAGTTTATATTCACTGTGGACTATCAAATGCCTGAATCTTCCAAAACCAGAACCACATTTTTTATTAACTCTCAGCCAGTCCACAATACCCATGACTCCATTTGCCTTTTCTAAGCATGAATTTCTTTAACAATATTCTTATTTATCAGTTTGTTATACAAGAAACCCAGTTTGCTAATTGTAAATGTATAGAATCAAGCTGTTGTTATTCAGAACTTGGCTTTAGTTACTTAATACTAAATTTCCTTAGCATTATGATTGCAGTCACCATTATTTTAGCAAAGAACTAGGGACAGTATTAATGGCACCTTTGCCTTTCATATTCATAATACTGCTAAAAACAAAAAGCAAATAAATGAGATAGCAACAGCCAATTAAAAAACTGCATTCAATTATTTCAGTTACAGCAGTGTTTATCCTAGTCCTTTTCTCAAAAGTGTGTGTGTGTGTGTGTGAAGAGAATAGCATGGAAAGAGAATTTCTGCCTGGTGGAGTAAAAAGGGATTTCTCACACATCTGAGGATCATATCACAGAAGGAAAGGATTAAATTCCTCTGCAGAACTAATGCAATCTCAAGATTGTAATTAATATTGTTGACATTTTAAAAGTACTGCAGTTAAATGCATTTTATGTCAAGTGTTCCTTACTTTTTCTAAAGTTGTCAGCCTTGGATTTCCAACAAACTCTATGGCAACGGGAGGAAAATTGACTTTCTCCCACTACTTTGGGTTCTCCCAAGTAACCATCTGTTGCAGTTGTTCAGTCGCTAAATTGTGCCCCACTCTTCGCAATCCCATGGACCACAGGACCACAGGTTATCCTATCCTCCATTGTCTTCCCAAAGTTGTGTTCACTGAGTCAATGACACTATCATTCCATCCTCTGCCATCCCCTTTTCCTTTTGCCTTCAATCTTTCCCAACTCAAATACTTTGACTACCAAATGGGAAGAGAGAACTAATTGAAAACTAATTTTTCAATTAGTTCTCTCTTCCCATTTGGTAGTCAAAGTATTTGAGTTCAGCTTCAGCATCTGTCCTTCCAAAAAACAGTCCATGTTTATTTCCTTTAGGATTGACTGATTAATTATCTTCTAGTTGGTAGCTACTGTATTCCTGATACCAGATAAGAATGGGAACTTTAAAAAATATAGATGGCTCTCCCCCTAGGAAAAAATGATCCTATTCTTCCATTTCCATTCTATTTTCATGATGGAGTTAATTGTTCATACAGAATATTTCTCTTCAACTGTTCATATCCTTATATTTGATGTTTATCATCATGATCTCATTTACTGTGAATTGGAACACCACTGAGATTTCAGGTACAGTATATGCTGCCATCCAATTAGGTATTAAATAACTTGATTGCCTTAAATTAATACTAACATTGTCAGTGATGAAGTGTTCATGTGCTTTCTCGACTTGTACTAATTCAGCTTTACTGTGATTAAGGCAGAGGTTGGCTCCAGACCCATCTCTGCCTATTAGCGGGATTTTTCTTCCCTTCTTCTGCTTCTTAAGTCATGTAAACATATTTCAAAATCAAATAATATTTAAGTGCTAGTTCCATGGTTGTCTAAAATCTGAACTTTCAATCTTTTTCTCGGTCAAATAATATATATTGTTCTGCATAATAGAACTAATCATAAAGTATATATTGTAGCATCACATAATACCCAATAGTACTATCCTAAATCAAAGATGTATTAGCTAGAGAGTATAATGTATTTATCATTTCACAGGCAAAAATGATTAAATAATAGGAAGATAATCCCATAGATCTCCTCAGCTGGACCAAATATAACAGTAGGGGAGCTGAAAAAAAGTTGAAAGGTGGAAGCAAGAGAAAAAAAAACTTCTATGAATATAAGCTTCCTCCATATTAAAAACTTTCCCACATTGCAAAGCTGAAGCCAACCCTTATTTTCAACACATTGGGCACATTCATATAAAGGTCTCAATCAGGATATGTTTATTCAAAGTTAAGGAAAAAAAGTGAGTCTGTTTTCATATAATTTTAAACCATAGTCAAAATGTTTTATTAAGAAAATAAGAGTTGGTCATGATTGAAAAAGCCTATAAACCTAAATAAATATATACCATATCACACCATAGTATAATATTTTACCAACATAAGTAAATCAATCAATTTGCTCTAAACATATTTTTTATCACTCTCTTCCTGAGCAAAATGTTAAAAAGCTGCCAATGCTACTTCAATCACCTTGGCTAGTCATAGGCCAGTTTGAAATTGGCTATTCAAAGATGGCCCTCCCATAGTCCCAAGTTCAAATATAAGTTTGTATATTCTGGTGAAATATGGGAAGAGGAAGCATGGAATGGGGCATCAAGACATTAATCCTCAGGCTGCAAAGAAAACATCTGAATCATATGAGAGTGAAATTCCACATCCCAAGCCACGCTGGTCCCCTATTCTTCATTATTGCTATTGCACTGTTTAGCATGTCTTCTGCTGTCTTTCAGAGTAACAAGGGGGAGGGGGGGAAATCCATCCCCATGTCAGAAATTATTCATAGCACGGAGCCAGATGGAAGATAGGAATAGTACAGCTTTGGGATAGAATTTTACAATACTTTTATTATTGATATTGTATTTATGTGTATGATAAGTACACAGGGTTCATTGGTTGATTGATTGATTGAACTATATACTAGATCACATACCTCCACTTGTATCCTTATGTTGCAAAAGAAAGAAAACTTCTTTTTCAGAAGCCATTCTGGTTCAGCAAATCTTGTTCCTCTCCTTAAACTTAGAATAATTTAAAAGTTTAATTTAGTGGCACTTTCTTCCATTTAAAACTCAGTATTGGAGCAATGTGCTTGTAATGTCTTAGCTTCTCCTTAGATTTTATATTGGACATAGCATTGTCTGTAATGAGCTCATTCACTTGAGGTAATATTAGAAATAGTATTGAGATGTAAAAAAATTCAGTAAACAAATTGTAAACAGAATTTTTTAATCTTTAGATTGACAGCCTCAGAACTTCATTTCTCATCTGTTCTGATTAAATACTGAAACTGGTTAGTTTAAAAATGGATATGTGGTTATTCAGTGTCTTCCATTGATGTAATTATTCCATTTCTTTGTATGCCTATTCTCAGTTAGCAGTCTTTCAACTCATTTATATTTGGCAATCCAACCAGTTTCATAATTAGTTTCCTGCTTTGCATTTGTAGTGCAATGTTATATATGCTATTGAGAAGTATGTTGCTATATGAGCTCACCCCCAATAAGTTGAAATACACACACAATGAGAAATATATCTTCATTGATTGTAACTTAGTCACATACTCTTCAATCCATTCTTAACCTCTCTTATTGTCAGTTTTGCTAGAATTAGTTTCCTCCTAAATCTTATATTTTTGTCTATATTGTGTCACTTTTGAAGGAATCATCTATAAAAAATATAATACATAACTGCTTTGAGATGAATACTAATCAGAAAAGATTTCTTCTTCTTAATTTCCCAAAGATTTTTCTTGCAACTCTTAATTCTAGTTCCCAAGGTATATGCATACATATATGCATACATATATTCATACCTCAAGCATTTTCTCCCCATGGTTTTTATTTACACTTGAATCCCTCTCTAAACTCAATTCAAGATGAGTTTGTCTATTCAAGGCTGACAGAATTTCAACCAAAAACCTCTTGTGTATCTATCCCAATGGGTTAAATAGTGTTTTGTTCTTAAATGCTTTATTATCAATGCTTCATTAGAAACTATGTCACAGATTATGTCAATCTGGACTACTCTTTCTTGCCAAAAAGTAAAGACTTTCAAGCTGTGCATTTCTTACCTTCAACTTTCCAATCTGTTTTTGGAATCTCAATCAGTTCTTTAAGGAATGCAAATGATACTTCTCCCTTTAGCCCTGTAACAAGCTACTGGGAAATTCACTTGCATAATCTCCGCCTGTTTGTGCATGTATTGTAATAATAATTGGCACTAAAAGAATAGGAAACTTATAGATACATTTTCAAAGACACATAGATCTTCCTGGCCTTTCAATCAATTCTTATCTCCAAAATAATCAGTAACATAAATGAAATTAGATTAAATGTGTTAGTGGTTTGAGTTTTTAACTGTAAGTAGATCCTACATCAGCAGTTATAGATTCACACTGAGCCATGATTTCTCGAACAAACCAACATTGGTGAGTCATTTGTAATATTAAGTGTACACCATGATTATAAGTGTAGGTTCACAGTATATTTAATACCATATTGGCCTATTAAACTCCTATGGGGTCTGTCCCATAGATTAATCATATGCTTTGTAAATATGTCCTTTGTGTTTTAAAAGCTCCTTCCAATAGTTAAATGATAATCATTCTTATTACTACCTTTATTATTGCTGATGCAAGCCATTTTGAAACATTTTAGTAAATATGTTTATTATTTTTAGAAGTTATGTATAGTAGATAAAATATGTATTCTTGCCACCACTATCCTCAGCTATCATTTCTCCAGCAGCACTCAATTTTATTTTGGTACATATTTAATAAGAAGTAACTTATTAAATGCCTAGCACTAATGCCATCTTAAAAGAATGGCTCATTATTCTTATAGGATGTAGGTAACTTTTGGAAGAAGCCTTAGCAGCTACCTAATATCAGGTTATCTCATGGGCTTGTGATAGAGCAAAATCACTATAATGTTTCTCTATATGTATGATGTAATGCTTCTTTTTAAGCATGCATAACTATGTTTGAATGCTGTGGGTCTATTAACTTGTGTTTCCTTCAAGTCCCTGGACATTGGCATCACCTCCTGGGAAACCCTGCTACAAGATCGATCGACATGGCCCATGTTGATCACCAAGGCTGCCAGACATTTGAAGGCAGAAGAACAACTGCAGCACAAAACAAGTGAGCACTCCACAAAGCCAGAGCTGAAAATGCTGCAACAATGGTGCCCACATATGTCTGCCCGATATGTGGCAGAACATTCCATGCCTGTATAGGTCTTACCAGCCACCTGCGGAACAGTGGTGGGATTCAAAAAATTTTTACTACTGGTTCTGTGGGCGTGGCTTGGTAGACGTGGCATGGTGTGGTGTGGCTTGGTGGGCATGGCTTGGTGGCTGTGGCAGAGGAAGGATACTGTAAAATCTCAACCCCACTAACCTGCTTTCCAGCTCCGTTCTCCTGTGCAGGGCAACAAAAGAAGGCCTAGCTGGAACTTCCGGTTTGCCAGGCTTCGGCGGCGGCGGGGATTCGCGATCCTGCGCGATCCCTGTTGCGCTAGCTGTCTTGGTGCCTCCGATCCTGATGGGTCTGGAGGATAAGGCTGCCCCGTAGAGGCAGCTGAAGATAGGGAGGATCCGGAGAGGGGTTTGGGGGTATTGCAGACCCCCTCCCCACCCGGCATAACCTCCTTTTCTCAAGGCGGTGGAGCGGCGGTCAGCAATGGCCGCCACAAAGAAGCCGGCAGCTGGATAAGATTGTGCTGGAGGAAGAAGGAGAAAGAAGAAACAGGAGAAGTGAAAGTGCTGGCTGAGCCGGGAGAATAACAACTTTTAAATACCCTGGAAACTGAATTGCTTGAATTGCCTGAAAGATACATTGTATCCCTAAGAAGATTGGAAAGTGGCGGAGAAAGCTGTCAAGGGAAAGTTTGTTTTTTTTCTTCACTCTCCCACCACATATAGTTTTTTTTTTTTTTTTTTTTTTTTTGTTTTGTTTTTGGTTTTGGTTTTTTTGTTTTTTTTTTTTTTTTTTTTTTTTTATGTTATTATGTTTGAAGTGTTTTTTTTTGTGGTTATGGGTTGGGGAAGGTTGGGGAGGGGGGGGGGGGGGTGGGGGTGTTTTATGTTTTTTTGTGTTTTTTTTTTTTTTGTTTTGATTTTTTTTGGGGGTGTGTGGGTTTGGGGGGGGGTGTGTGGGGGAATGTGTTTTTTTTTTTGTTTTTTTTTGGGGTTGTTTTTTTTTTTTTTTTTTTTTTTAATAATATTAAAATTTTTGGAGGGGAGGGGGGGGAGGGGTTGTTTTTTATTTTGTTGTTTTTTGTTTGTTGTTTTTCTTAATTTTTTATAGATTTTAGGAGGGTTGGTGTTATTTCTAATAAAGCCAAGGGATAAAGGATTCCTGGACATTGGATTTAACAACTTAAGAAATTGGAAAACCTGTATTGGAGGTATGGATTTCTGAACAATTAAAGGAAAATTGTTGTAAGTGGGAAGGGAGAGGGGGAAAAAAATGGAGCAGAATTTGAAAAAGGAGGAGATTGCCTAGAACTTTAAAGAAAGATATATCTTAATTGGAACTTTTTGATTAAACAGTAACCCCAGAAAGAGAAATACAAGAAAGAAAAAAAAGTATTAAAAGAAATAGTTTATTTGGATTCTTTGGTGACTTTGGAACTTTTTGGAATTATTCTTGATTAAAAATACTTGGGTGGTTGTTTTGGAAAAAGTTTTTCTCTTCACGATGGCATTGCTTGTGGATGAACTAAAAATTGAATATCAAAAATATAAAAAAGAAGAGCAAGATGGAAAAGATACTTTGGGCACTCTTTTTCAATTCCTAGAAATGGCGGTATGCACTTATGAAAAATTGACTACGCAGCAGGATGACTGGGACAAAGAAGAAGAAGAAGCCATATTTGATGAACAATGGGTTCCTTTTGGGGAGGAGGAGAAAGAGGAAAAGAAAAAGGGGATTTTAAGGTCTGAAAAAACAATCAAAAAAGAGAAAAATGAGATGAAAGGTGGATACAAGGTTAGAAAACAACAGAAAGGGGGTAAGTAGAAGAAGAAAAGGGAGGAGGAGAGACAAAGGGGTAAAAAGGGCAAGGAGAAAAATAAGCAAGAGAGAAAGGAGGGGATGAGAAGCCTTAATGGTGGGAAGCAAGATTTAAAGAAACAAAACTTATTTAGAGACAATGGGTAAATCTAATTGAAAAAGGGATTCTGGAAGGTACATAAGATTGTGTTTTTATATGTGTATTTAGAGTAAAATGTTGAAGATATAAATGAGTATCAATATATATGATTAGCATTTTAATGGTATTGATAGTGGTTTTATATGCTTTTATTTTGTTTTTTGTTTTTCTCATAAAATTTATTGTGTAATTTTAGAATGTACTAAACAGAATCCCAATATAAACTAAGTGTTATATTAAGTATTATTAAGTTAGGGAAAGAGTCAAAGGCGTCACTCCAATCAGTGTACAGGAGAAGTATATTTAAAGAGAAAAGATGAATGGATAGCTGGAAATAGAACAGACAAAGAATGATAAGTATTATGAATTGAATTGAGATAAGATAAATAAAATAAAAATAAGAAAGATAAAAGAGGGAAGAAGCTATATAGAAAATTGAAAATGGTAATAAGATATGGAATGATATATAAAGTAAATATGATTTTTGAATTTGTGTCTGTGCAAAGAGTTTTAACCCGGGATCAAGCAGCTTTCAGAAAAGATGTTTTATGTTTTTTATGTTTTATGTTTTGTATGTTTGTGTATTGTTTTTGAAAGGCAATAAAATTCTAATTAGCAAGAAATATAATTTGGATAATAGAATGAAAAGGAGAAGTTGGGATAAGATACGAAGTTGAACAGATAACGTAAATATATATATTACAATTTGGAACTATTTTGTATGTTCTATTGGTTTTCTTAGAAAAGATCTTTTATGTTATTATGCCTTGATTGTTTGTGCATTGTTTCGTAAAACTAATAAAATTTGTCTTAAAAAAAAAAAAAAAAGAAGGCCTAGCCGATCAGCTGGGACTCGTGAGGCAGCAAACAGAGGGGGGTGGGGCCAACCTGGTTCTCCAAACTACTCAAAATTTTTCAGAACCTGCTGAATACCACCTTTGCTGCGGACACACTGTGGACAGCCCACAACCTGTTAGATGTCAGGGTCCTCTTCGAACATGATGGCCTAACATCATCATCTTGTGTTTACAGTAGCCATAGCAATCAGATGATGAATCTTCAGTGCTGTGAAATGATTTTCCTATTACTGTCCATGCCCTTTCCCCCAATTAACACCCACTCCCAGTTCCTGCTTGTTTTTTGCTTAGAGGACAGAGGGCCAAAAGCTTTGTTTTTTCTTTTTTCTTTTGCTTCATCTGTTACCTTATGAGGCAAATAGCAAATTAGAAGAGTGATTTTTTATCAGAAAAATTATCTGGAATAAAGGCCTTTCCTTCAGGCTCTGTCCATGTTGTTATTCCCTTTATGCCGGAACGTTCTGAATGCATTGGAATTCTATTCACATCTGACTTTTTCTCCTGCATCACATATAATTTGGCCCCAAATTAATCATCAAAGTCTTGAGATACTACCAGAAAAGCTGCTTATTTCCCAACCTGTCTGAATTCTTTTCAAAAGAACATTTAAAATGGATGTGTGTTGGCTACTTTCTGATGTAGAACAAGAAACAAACACATTCCTCTGATGAAATGACATGCTCCATTCCTCCCTTCCTATCTGGTGGGGAAGAAAGATACATTTCTAAGGCATGAAGAAAAAGAAAAAGGAAGGCAAATATTTGAGGGCTTCTAAAGCTTTCAGCGTTCTCTGTATTCATGACTAATAATATCAGGTTGACATTTCTTTTTTCCCCCACCCCCCTTTTTTAATTTTCAAACTCCAAGTCTGGATGTTCCCAGGAACAAAGTTTCCAGCTGCAGGGACTATTTTAACTCTGCCAGAAATCTCTTTTCATTGGCTGACTTGAAACAGCATTAATAGTGCTATTGAAGAAAACAAATAAGTTTTATCAGATTTGTTCGCAAAGTCATGTCCCATATTACCACATCATCAAATTATCAAGGGCTTATTTCACACAAAAGCCAGAATGTACCTTCAAAAACATCTTCATCTGGAAATGTTCTATGGCCAAAGAAAATCAATGACAGGAAAGGACTTTAATGCAGATAGTGAGGTGCATGTATTTCAGCAAAACAAAACAAAACAAAACAAAAAGACAAAATTTCAGTCTCTGCCAATTTGATTTCAAAGAATTCTGGTACCAGTAAAATGAACCACCCTGCCTGGAACCTGAAGAGACATGTCACTTGACAATGCCTGAGGTAATCATTGGACTGGTATAAACGTTAATTAATACACTTAGATAGAGCTCTATAATCCTGGATTTTATTCTGGAAACAATTTTCAGTTGTTTGTTGATCTGTATTAGGTATTAACTGTTATTGGGACTGAACATCTCATTAAACTACCATGTTTGTTTGGTTGTGATACTGTATACTGCATTAAATCAGTCATTGCGATTTGAACAGCATGATTTATGATTACTATGTTATACAAACTCATCTGATTGATTAATTACATTCTGTTAAATAAACCACAATGGTGTAGTGTGATATATGAACAAAATCTGTATGTTGTTACTCTATAATGAATCACTGTCTATAGCCAAAGATATTATTCATAAATACATATAAATAATATTGAGACTTAATACCTATTCTCCCTGAACCAAATAAAATACTATGATAAAAACTTCTTCTCTATTTTCTCTCCATGCTAACTCAATTTAATGGTCAAAACATTTGATAAGATTTGCATAATATGAGCCTCCGCTTATAGAGTAACCAAGGAATGTGTGAATATAGTCTTCTAATGGTTGTTTTCTTCATTCTCCCAAGCTTCCTGCCCACCCATTGTATTTCATAAGGAAACACCATGTTGGAAGTATAGGAAGCATCACAATGAAGGAATAATGTGCAACAAACAAAAACATTGAAGCACCTTACACCATTCTTCAACAATAAAGTAAGGTTAAAAAAAAAATCACTGAAAGAAATTCTAAAGAGAATTTCTTCTAAAGAGAGCCTGAGAACTAGGTAGATAGAAATATTTTTCTGTAGCAAAAGAACACTACTTAAAACTCCAGGGCACATTTCAACATAGCAATAATTTTATGTATTTTTATATTTCTAAGCAGATTGTGTAAATTTGACAAGTTCTTTGCATCACCAGCTTTCTTATCCAATCAGAACAATGCCTAGTAATCAATACTGAACATCCTTCTGGATAATAACTGCAGGAAATATTCATTTTTCCTCTGTTCATATCTATCAAACAATTTCTTAAAAATGTCATTTACCCTCAGCCATATTTGAACGAAACATTAAATATTCCATCTTCAACAAATAGTTATAAGATACACAGATACACATATACATACCACTAAAGGTAACATTTCAAACATGTTCTTTTAAACCATTTACACATACTTAATTAATGGAAATTAAAGAGAAATTTAATTGCTTCATTAGCTATATGGGAACAATTCTGCCCTTGTTAAGAGAAACCTGTTGGTTCAAAATGATTTGTTAATTAACTTGTCAGTCAGCTGTGAATTAATTTTTCATATCAATTATAACAATAAACCTTTCTTTCTCTTCTTTCTCCAAAGGAACATATAAAAGGACAGTTTTATAGCTTTCAGAGAGGCATCAGAAATGTGGCTTAAAATTAGATTCAGAATTTCTTATGAACAATTGTAACATTTGGAATAGGTTTAAAAATAGGTTGCAGAGATAGATTTAGTTTCTTTTATAATATATCTCAACTTGTTATCACAATGACTATATTAACACAGAGTTTATTTTCTTCAATATTATAGTTTATTTTCTTCAATATTAGAAAACATTAAGCTTATCCCTCATGCTAAGAAAAATGGACTCATTCTCTGTCACCCTGGATAGCAAGACCAGAACTACAGGGAAATATACAGTGGTGGATTCAACCAATTTGCACCACTTCGGGAGAACCAGTTGTTAACTTCGTGAGCAGTTTGGTGAACTGGTTGTTGGAAGAAATCATTAGGGCAGAGAACCGGTTGTTAAATTATTTGAATCCCACCACTGGAAATATACATATGAAATTACAGGTTCAGATTAGATATGAGGAGAAATTTTCGTATAGTAGGAAGCCATCAACCAGTGAAGTAGGTTGCGTCATGAAGTGGTAAGTTCCCTTTTATTGCAGAGCTTCAGACAAGAAGCTGGAAAGCCATATGTTCAAAACACAGATCAGAGACTTGAACAATACTTACATTGTTTTCATATAGCACATTACGCTTGCAGTATAATTTGTTTCATTTTGCATATATTTTGTAAACTCAGCCACTGGAAGCTGTGAATCATGAGCAATAGCTTAGCCTACGTGAACTCAGCCAGTTGTGGCTTATTCAATAAGGCATGGCATTGCATGATGTTAAGTTATAATGTGGATTTTGAATCATTAAAGAAAATTAAATTGGCCAAGTTATACATACCAAAGAGCCATGCCAATATTAGATTCCTCATAGCAGAGTAGGACTTTCTGGAGGTCCTTATCCAAAATGTCAAGAACTATTTATAAGCAAAGCAGAAATCTAGCTTTTCTGGAGAGGAGAGTAAAAGTCGGCTTGTTATTGTTTGCGATCTTGAGCCTGATGAGTCTGTTTGTTCCTCGAGAAAGTTAGAAACAGAAAGTTCACTTGTGGGATTGAACTGAAGATATTCCCCTTAAATATCTTATACTGAACATTAAAAAATAGTCTATTATATAAAAAGGTTATTTATTGCCTGCAAGATAATTCCAAGAGATCAAGAAATACTGAGCTTTCAAATTCTATTTATTTTAGCTTAACACATATGCCATAAGCAGTTACATTATGTACTTCACTTGCCAATACTTACTCCTAAGTAAACTCCAGGGAATCCAGTGAAAGTAATGACTTGGTACTCTGCTAGCTACGTTTTGTGGAAGGCAAGCAGCATGATTCATCTCACTTAGAGATGCTGGCATGTATCCACTCAAGTCCTGACATTCCATCTTACTTTAATGCATTTCTTTTTATACTTAAAGGTTTCACTAAATCTGCTACAATTGGTAACAACTGAGAACCACTGTCCATTTATATTATTTTCTGCTTGACCATTGGACCAAATGGACCAGCTTTCAAATGGTTTACTTACCATAAACTGAAATTCATCATCTTCCAGCAACAACATGAATACAATGTCAATCAACAAAAATCAACAATGTTAAAAAATACTGAAACTGTTTTGTGAATTTGTTTGATACCCATTTATATTCTACAAAAGGTGGCAATTTATCACATCATGTCAGAGGTGGTATTCAGCAAGTTGTGACCACTTCTGAAGAACTGGTAGCGGAAATTTTGAGTAGTTCGGAGAACTGGCAAATACCACCTCTGACTGGTCCCGCCCCATCTATTCTCGGCCTCCCAAGTCCCAGCTGATTGGCTGGGCCTTCTTTTGTTGGCCTGCACAGGAGAATGGAGCTGGAAAGCAGGTTAGTGGGGTGGGGAGGAAATGGGATTTTGCAGCAACCTTCCCCTGCCACGCCCGCCAAGCCACACCATGCCCATCAAGCCATGCCCACAGAACTGGTAGTAAAAAAATTTGAATCCCACCACTGCATCACGTGCATATAAATTTGGGACTGATCTTCCAGACCTATGATAAGCTTAACATTCTCACCATTCACAAATCATATTACCAATATATCATAATATCCATGAAGCTATTTTAATTGTAAACAAAATGAAGCTCAACTCTGACTAATTTCATGGACACATCCATGTAGTTACTTTGGAATTGGTATGGCTGTAGCTAATAATCATTGCCTTCTTTCAGCATTTTTGTTTTATTCCCCAGTATATTCTGCAGCTGTTATTTCAAGTAATATTTTTTTTCTCACAACTGACTCCAGTGTACTCTACTAGTACAGCATCTTCATTGCCATTTTTCAGATTTTGTAGATAAATGTCCAATAATTATGTGATTATTGCAAAAATTTGAACAAGGGTTGAACTCTCAAGTATTGGTCAATTTCCAGATTAGGTAATTAAAGTTAAAAGCATGGCTCTGTAGAATTCTCCTGCTGTTTTAATTAATGAAATTATATTTCACTTCCTTTCCTATTATGAAAGTGTGGAAGAAAAATGGAAGGAGCAGGTTAAGATTGCTTCAGTAGATTGTTATGTTTCATCTCTGATTCTGCTTAATTTGGGCAAAATATGAGAAATGGTGCTCTTGTATCTTGAAAGTTATGGGGAGCAGATATCAGCAGGGAGAAATCATTCAAGAAGGAAAGTAAAAATCTCCTGTACAAACAAGTTAATTTTTATTTTTTCTGTTTTGATTAATTATTCATAAACATTTTATTTAAATGCATTGTGTAATTTAATTTTATTTAATGTTATTCAGTAGAAAGTATTTTATACAGTTTCAGGGCTTACCTTCAACAGACACAGACGAAACAAGGGATTTTCCATTGGAACCAAAAGATAAGTATTTGTTGAAAGCCTTTCCTTTCCATAAAAGTGTATGCCGTTTACATCTTCCTTCAGTCCTTTAAACTTTTAAAACCAATTTTAAACTTGGCCTGCCAACTGTCAAGAAGTGGATACTATACACCATACCTTTGGCATATTTCACTACCGGTAGGTAGGTTGTACTCTTGACATCAGACTGCTTTATAAGAATGCACCCAGTGTGGCTTCCTCAAGTGAGTCACCACCATGATGCATTGGCCAGGATATTTATGGAGTCACTTTACTTAGGATCTATGATTAAAGAAATTGAGATTTTCAACCTGAGAAGCTAAAATATGAAAATATTACTTAAAACTAAATTGTATTTTCCCTTCCTTTTCCATCTTTTCCCTTTTGTTTCTCTATTTGTAATTAGCAATTCTATCGTTCTATCAATGATTAAAATAAGCAATCTTTATAAAAGAAGTATAGAAATTAAATATATTCTTGGAGCTGCAGCTATCGACTGATTCATCATTATGACTTCTATCTTGCCTTCACTGATACCTGCAGTCTGAATGGCTGCAACACAAGGGCTTGTCTATTATGTGAATATCTTAGTAGGATGTCTGCAGCTGAAAAATGCACATACTTCATTTTAGAGTATTGCATTATCAAAGAAGCAAAGATTAAATGCTACCATTGTGTTGAATCACAATATTGTTTGATTGCTTCACACATACATGAACACAACCACTGTGGTTGGTAAAGCACAGTTAAAGACTTAGCAATGTCTGTGAATCTAATTTAAAAAAACCACATGCCAGAACTCATGAATCATATTTCCACCTCAACTAAATAATATAACTCACTTGCACTTGCCCTAGATATCTTTTTATTCTGTAAAAGGTTTGTCATTAATTTATTGAATAATAACATTGCCTCTCTATACTGAAATAAGCAAATTTTGATTATTTAGCTTTCCTGTGCAATTAATGAGCCCAAGTTAACAACAGTAGCTATCATTGATATCTATCTATATGGCTGCCAAGAGTTGACAATGACTTGATGGCACATAATCGGTCAATCAGCCATCATTGTCAATCAATCAACTGTGAAAGTCGCTAATATTGGCTATCTCTATTGGTCAATGAGTGACTTTTCCTTGGTGGTCCCTTCTTGACTTCCCTGTGTTCACCTTTAATTTGTTCTTCTTTAGTGGGCAGCAGTTTGACCTGGAAAAAGTTGCCTTGCCTTCTCTCACTCTAGGGAAGACCCAGAGAAACAACTAAAAGTGCTTTTCTAAAAGGCAACTGGACTTTCCTGAACTGAACTGAAAAAGCTTCTTGAATGAGAAGCTGAAACATTTTCAAAGAAAAAAACAAGGAAGTCCAATTGCCTTTTGGAAAACCACCTTTGAGACAATCATGACTTGGATGATTGAGAATCTCCATAAGCAACCAAAGAAAAGATTAGAGTGAATGAAAGGAGGAAAGGAAGCTGGAAAGAAGGAAATGGAACATGTCCCTTTAGCATGGAGAAAGATGTCACATCAAAGCTACATCTTTGGGTTGGGACCAGACAATCAAATGATAAGTCTAAGTAATTATAATATGATGCACTTTGTGGCAATTCCCCTACACACACACACACACACACAGTTTATACTTTGTTCCATCTTATAAACAGCGCTACCAGATATTTAAGTTATACCTACCTTGACATCCTTCAGAAATGCCTTGAATAAGGATAGAACCCTCAGGGCATTTGGAACTGGATGGTGGATTGGTTGGTTTCCAGTCAATGTTTAGGATGGTATTTATAGTTTTATGGCATTATTATTTTGTTGCTTCTTTAATATTCTAATTGCATATGATTATTTGATAAACAACCAGGATACAGTTGAACCCAGCAGCATAAACTTTAAATAAATAACTATATACATAGAGACATTCACCGAAGGGGTCTGAGCAGTGTGGAGCTAACCAGGAAAAAGGTATTCAGATCACAGTGGATAGTCAATTTATGAACATGTCAATTCATTGTGTAGTACTTGTGAAAAAGCAAATGCCATGCCTCAGATCATTAGGAAAAGGACTGAAAATGAACTGCCAACACTGTAATCCAGAGTAAGGAGTGCAGTGGTTCACATATTTAGGATGTTGGGCTGACAACTGGCAAGCTTGTGTTTGAGACCCAGTTACTGCTGCAGGATGGGGTGAACTCCCATCGCTCACTCCAACTCCTGCTGACCAGCAGTTTGAAAGCAGGCAACTGTGAGTACATAGATGGGTACCATATCAGTGGACAGCTTAAAGAGGACATTAAAGGAGCCCACAACTGGGCATCCCCGGGCAACCCTGATGTCACTGCCAAATCCTTTCAACCTGGAAGCACTTTGGTACTCCCAACATGACTGCAGTAGTATCCAGATTAGGGAAACCAGAAGTTTGAGCAGAAGTTTGAACACCTCTTATTAAAATTAAAATAGATTTTTAAAAATGATATTCTTTCATTTGGGAGAAAAGGCATGATAAAATCAAAGTGTGATTATGTTACTTTCAAAGGGAACTGGATAAATTCAGGAAGGATCGTTCTATTAAAACCATTAGTCTCATATTACTTTCAGCATACACAGCATGCTTCAATACAGTACCAGCTGCAGGAGAACTGAGGCAAGAAAAGGTTACGGCTTCCCCTCCTCTTCAGAAGGACCACAGAACATCTAATGGGTCATTGTGGAAAAGAAAGTGCTGGGATAAAAAGAATCTTGCCTTAATCCACCAAAGCTATTTTTAAAACAAACTAGTCCTAGACCTTGACGTTGAATATGAATTTGTGCAAACTCCAGGAGACAGTGGAGAATAAGGGGGATCTGGCACGTTATGGTCCATGGGGTTGCAAGGGATCGAATATAACTTAGTGAGAACAAAAGCGAAGTAGTTTAAGTCTAAAGACTTTTCCTAAAACAAACTGGCATTATACGGATAGGTTGTTGTGTTCAATAAAGAAAGGCAAGAAACAGGAATGTATAAAAGAATAATCTAGAATTGCTTCCTAGTGAGAGCTTTTGGAATTAACTCAGATCAGGGGTCCCCAACCGCCGGTCCGTGGACCGATACCGTCCACGGAACAAGTCTTACCGGGCACGCTGGTTGCTGGACGCCGCCATCTTTTTGGTAAAGTGCTTCCGGTGAGCTTTTCCGGTAGAAAGCTCACCGGAAGCACTTTTTCATCAAAAAGATGGCGGCGCTGGCTGCTTCGGTGAGCTTTTCCGGGTAGAAAGCCATTTCTACCCGAAAAGCTCACCGAGCATGGCGCACTCATCTTTTGACGAAAAAGTGCTTCCGGTGAGGTCACCGGAAGCACTTTTCGTCAAAAAAGATGGCGGCGCCCAGTTGATGCCGCACCGGCCGCCGCACCCAGCTGATACCGTACCGGGCCGCGCGCCAAAAAGGTTGGGGATCCCTGAACTAGATAATGAAGCATTGGCTCTGCATTCTTATTGTTAGCAAATACTTTATGCTTAATGCTTTAACACAGCTTGTAGACTTAGAATGACTCTTTACCATTTTACTCTGTACCAAAATATTTCAGTGTGTGAAATGATTTGCTCAAGAATTATCAAAATATTGGGTTTCTGAGTTGTCTAAAGATAAAACTATAGAAGCTTTGCACTAGAGGAATGACATCACTGGCTGCAACCCAGATTCAAAACTCAAAACTGTACGTACTCCTTGGCTGCTATTCAGTGGAGATTATTACATCTATAAATCTTTTCTACTCTCTCCATATCTGTAGAACACACTATTAAGTAAACTACAACTATAAATATATGAAGAAATGTTCATCCAACAAAATTTCCTAATTGAAATATATCCATAGTTAACTCATGAGATTTCCTATGTATCTGTATTATAAAATAGAGAGATCACTCTAAGATATAAAATCACATTTAGGTTCTATTTATAGCCCAGAAGAAGCTTACGTTGCAGTTTACCAGAAAAAAAATACAGTTAACAGCTATACATAGTCAAATAGCAGGTGGTAATTCTAAATGAAACTTTTAGAATTATTTTAAAAGTAACATACAAAACCCAGAAGCCCTACATAAAAGGAGTTATTTTTTTATAATTTAAAATACAAGTGGGTTAGCCAGTTTTATGTCCCTAGTACAAAAAATAAAAGGAAATTAAGATCAGTCTGTCCTTTTTATGTCTCCTTGAGTAAGAAAACCACAACACCTCTCCTTTGAGAAACACATAGCCTGTGAAAATGTACCTGGGGCACTCCTTTCAATAGCTTGTGTATAAAATGACTGCCTAAAGTGTAGATATGTAGTCGACTCTGCTTTTTTATTCAACATTTCAACAGGCTTTCCCTTTATGAGAAAAATTCTGTTATAAGGGGGTGATCCTATATAATTCCAATCCTGGGGTGCACTGATAATGTAAATCCATTTCAAACTGGATTTCCAATTTGGAAAGTTGAAATTCACCTAATGAGATTATTTATACTTACAGAAAAATATTGCAGTGAAATTGCTATCCATCTGATTCCTTCTGGACATCTTGATGATTTTCAGTATCAGCTACTGTCCAATATCTTCCCAGGCCAGCCACCTGGACAGGAGGCACCAGTGATTTCAATTCTTGTCTTGCAGATCGGTTCTATAAAATAAAGCATTGATCTGTTAGATATTTTTTAAAAATCCTTCTGAAATACAGATAGCCCTTTAACAACTACAATTGGGACTGGAATTTTGACTGCTAAGCAATAAGGCTGGTTAACTAAGTCATCACATGACCAGACTTGATTTATAGCCATTTTATCATGGACGTTAAGCAATTCATAAGGTCATTAAATGAATCAAGCAGTAGTTAAGTGAATATGACTTTTCCAGTTAACTTTACTTGTTGGAAGCTGGCTGGGAAATGATTATGATCATGTGATTGCAAGACCTTGTAACTGTCACAAATGTGAACCTGTTACCAAGTACTTGAATGGTAATCATATGACTGTGAGGGTAATGTGACAGTTGTATTACTGAGGATGGGGGTCATATGCGGCTTTGCTCCGCATTAGGAAGGCTTCTCACTGGGTGGTCGAATGCATCAAGAAAGACACCAACGCAAGTTCTATCTTGGGTGAGCTGCCCCGATTACAAGTTCGGGAAGCTCTTTTATTAAAAACACACAGTGATACGTCACAAGCAGTGAAGTCTATCCAATCATTAAGTTACATGAGTAGGAATATTAGTGCACACATAGTAACATCCAATCACAGTTACATGGTCAGTTTAAAAGGTACTAAGTAGCAAATCAGCGCTTACATTCCAGTTATTTGCCCATGATGACGTGTTTGTTGATTGATGTTCTCTGTTCCTGGTACGCGCTTTCAACCTATGTGAGGCCTAGCCTGTACCAAAGCTGTAGAAACTAATTTATTATTGCAGTCATAAGTCACTTTTTTTGAGGCCGTTGTAACTTTGAACCATTGTTAAATGAATGGACGTAGATTCAGGACTATGTGTAAATGGAATTTATTTTCAGTCACAATTAACTTGTTACATTTAAGTTTGTGTACTCTAACCATTATTATGCCTGGATTCTATGAATTTGTTCTGCTTTAGAGATAATGCAGTTACTATCAAACATATTTTGGAGCTAACTTTGAAAACTTGATATAAATTTTTTCACTTGATCTAAACACAGTGGATAGACTAAATGGGCCATCTCTATGGAATATATCTCACCAATCCTACAACCATTTTATTTATTACCAATGTCCACTGGAGTACAACACAAAATGATGGGTTTAAGCCTTACATGGAATGCAACACAACCATGTAAAATCCTATATAATCTATATGAACTTTTCCCTTTAATGGTCCCATCATTCTCCAAAGCCTTTCTCTAGAAATCTCCTCCTTCTAAAATTAGGTTGGTGAGAATAGAAGGGTTTTTTTCTGTTATGATGAATAGAATGCTATCCTTACAAGAGTGGACTTTGTATCACATAATGATCTATAATGCCTACTTTCACAATTTTTAATGTATTTTATACTCATTATTCCACTGAATATTTTAAGTATTAACTTCTTACTTTAATCTTTGAATAGGGGTCTGCCTGCGACTCATAAATCTAGGATATAATATTCAGTACTGCACATCAGGGGTGGGATTCTACCAGTTCGCATCTATTCGCTGGAACTGGTTGTTAACATTCTAAGCAGTTTGGAGAACCGGTTGTTAGAAGAAATTACTGGCCTAATCCTGTAAGGAAGGCAGGAAGGAAACATTCTGGTGTTGCTTACAGAAACTGCCTCTCCGTTAACCCTTATTACATTCTTGGCAGGACTAGACTTCCTGTCTCAGGAACTTCTCTGGAGTTATTTTTTTCCTATTTGCTGGTATTTTGCTTGTGTGGAGTGACCATTTAAAATTACAATGGTACTGAAAAAAGTGACTTATGACCATTTTTCACACTTACGACTGTTGCAGCATCCCCACAGTCATGAGAGGCCAGGCGAGGAGATGCATGCCTCGATGTGAGTGATATTGAGTTGGCCACACCCAGCCAATAACATGACCACCAAGCCACGCCTACAGAACCGGTTGTTAAAAATTTTGAATCCCACCCCTGCTGCACATACATATATGATTAGAACAACAAATATTTTAATATACATAAGTATAAAGTTACAGAGACATAAAAACTACAATAAAAAGGTCTAATTTTCAGAAAGTTCTAAGTTTAAAGTATTTGCCATAGACATTAGCTCCACCCCATGACATTTGAAGAGAGAACTATTAGTCAACTGATGTCGTTAACTAAACCTCATTATGTTTTTGGATGACACCAAAAATCTAATCGATCAGCTTTATTAAGCTAGCATCCATCATCTTAAAGACAAAAGGCAGCCTTCAGAAAGAAAAATCATCTATTCTAATCTAAGAAGCACTTCTTAAGTCAGAAGTGATGGTTTCCTACATTATAATTCCTTTGCTCACTCAAAATTGCTCTCAGATGCACCACTACCGAGTAGAATACTTTTAATAATTAGAAATGCTTGGATGTAAAAAGACTTGGCAGTATTCCAGGGACTTGAAATTTTGTTTGCATATCTACAGACTCATGAAAGGATTAACTGCCTCACATTTGATAAGAGTTCCTCTCATATTAAGAAGGACACTTCTCAATTTTGAGGAGAGTATTTGTAACTCAGAGTTGAAATCAGAGATGGTATCCAGCAGGTTCTAACCAGTTCTGGAGAACTGGTAGCAGAAATTTTGAGTAGTTCAAAATACCATCTCTGACTGCCCCTGTCCCCATCTATTCTCTGCTTCCCGAGTCCCAGCTGATCAGCTGGGTCTTCTTTTGTTGCCCTGCACAGGAGAATGGAGCTGGAAAGCAGGTTAGTTGAGGTGGAGAGAGAATGGGATTTTGCAGTAACCTTCCCCCTGGAGTGGGGTGGGAATGGGGATTCTTACAGTATCCTTCCCCTGCCATGCCCACCAAGCCACACCATGCCCACCAAGCCACTCCTACAAAACCCACCACTGGTTGAAATGAGGAGATCCTTGGTGCTCTCTGAGCTTGGTTGTTTTCTGTACTTTAAATAAGCCTAATTCTGAAATAACTTTGCAGGCACAGAGCTTGTAGATAAAAAGGATTCACAAGCCCAAGATTGGTCTCAATAAATGCAGTTGGGGATCTTTTTATTACAAGGTTTACAAGCAATTCTTGCATTTCATCATCTGGGACAGGAGACCATGATAAAGCATAACTAAGTCCAAGGGATAATATATTAAGCTGCTTTTGTATACCAATAACATGAAGAAAGAAGATTAGAATCTATTGATAGAACTCTGGGTGATTTGCAGTAATTGCTAGGCACTTTCAATTTTCAGCAGTTAACAAGAGCAGTTAAAATAATGACATTTTTCTACAGAAATAGAGCTGTTGAAATTATGAATATATAATATATCTCAATATAATATTGAAATAAAGGATGTTTGGAATATCCAGAGGAAAACTTTTGGGTTCGTGGGCAGTGAGATTAGTTCAGTTCAAGTAACTTATATGTGTGGAATGTGCATTGAGGCACCGCCCACTGCTTCATTCTAAATGTTTGTCTTCTGCAACTTATATTATGCACCCATGTTTGTGGGGGTGTATATTATTTTTTTATTTTATTTATTTTATTTTGATTTGTCAATCGCTTACAAGATAATAGATACAGGTACATACATAGTTATGAATACATGAAATGGGTACATATAAGAAAAATAAAAGAAACAATAGGACAGGGACCTACGGTAGGCACGTTGGTGTGCTTATGCATGCCCTCTACAGACCTCTTAGGAAAGGGGTGAGGTCAATAGTAGACAGTCTATGGTTAAAGTTTTTGGGTTTTGGGGAAGAAACCACAGTCAGGTAGAGTATTCCAGACATTGACCACTCTGTTGCTGAAGTCGTATTTCCTGCAATCAAGTTTGGTGCGGTTAACCTTGAGTTTGTATCTATTGTGTGCTCTTGTGTTGTTATGGTTGAAGCTGAAGTATTCATTTACAGGTAGGACATTGCAATGTATGATTTTATATCCCATACTTAGATCAGACCGAAGATGGTATAATTCAAGGTTTTCTAGGTCTAGAATTTCAAGTCTGGTGGCATAAGGTATTCTACAACAAGTAGAGGAGTGGAGAACTCTTCTTGTGAAATATTTCTGGACTTTCTCAACTGTGCTGATATCAGATACATAATGTGGGTTCCAGACTGATGAGCTGTATTCGAGTATTGGTCTAGCAAATGTTTTGTATGCTCTAGTTCAGGGGTGGGCAAACTACGGCCCGTGGGCCACATCCGCCCATTGGTCTTTTTAATCCGCCCGCTCGAAGATTGGTACAGAATTAAGGTTTGATGTGAATGATTGAATGATTGCATTCATTTGATTTTGACTTGTAATGACAGGCATTTCGACACCAGGTGGCGGCCCGTCTGTCAAATTTTAAAAGTCAATGAGGCCCCCGAGCCAAAAAGTTTGCCCACCCCTGCTCTAGTTAGTAGTGTGATATTACCAGAGAAAAAGCTACGTAGGATTAGGTTAACAACTCTTAATATTAGTTAATATCAAGCAAAGCATGGCATGAGGATGGGGAAAGGAAGGAAGTCAGCTGAGACCAACTTTGCTTCTATTTTTTTAAAAAAGTTTTTCATACAACATTGTAAAACACTGTAAAAAAACACAAGAGTAAAATGTAGAAAACCAAAAAAATAAAGATCACGATATAAGAAAATATAGAACTATTTTATATCTGCACTTTTTTCTCTTTTGTGTATTTTGCTTGGTTTGTATTAATTTTTATCCCTGTATTTTACACTTCAATAAAAATTATTACTTAAAACACTATTAGCATTTTTACTAAAGTACACAAATGCTCTTGATTTTTACAATTAATGTACAACTTTCAATAGTTTGCTTCATTTTCCCTCTCCAACAGATCTTAGATACATTAATTTTCAGATCCATACTCCTTGCTGATCATACAATTTATCTAACATTTATTGCAAATCATTCCATTTCTCAGTCAGCAACAGGGCATTATCCCAAAGGTGCTTTTTCCAAAAGGCAACTAGATTTTCTTGCTTTTTTTTTTCTTTGAAAAGATTTCACTTGTTATCCAAGAAGCTTTTTTAGTTCAGAACTGAAAAAGTTTCTTGGATGAGAAGCGAAACATATTCAATAAAAAACCCAAGAAAGTCCAGTTGCCTTTTGAAAAAAGCACTTTTGGAACAACCACAACCTGGATGATTGAGAATCACCATAGACCACATGATATTATCTGCGTGCAAAGATTCATAAACATGCATGACTTCTAATGTCGCTACAAGGATACCTAAATACGTCAATCAATCAAGGAAATAACCTTGCTTTATTCCATCCACAATAATGAGATATTGGCTAAATATTCCATTTATTCTAATTCACATATCACTTCCATCATTTATCATCCTTAGCACATTCTGCAACCATCTTTCAACTCCATATTTGCACAAAGTATGCCTCTGTTCAATCCTATTCCTTTAATCATACACTTTCTTTAAATCAGCAAACTTACAATAAATTTTAAATCAAAAAGGTTCTTGGGGGGGCCAGGAGGCTCCTGCAGGGCTGAGAAAGAGGCTTCAGTGCTGCTCCCTGAAGAAAGATAAGAGTTGCCTGATCCACAAAGAATTCTCACCCCAAGATCCCAAGGGTAAGATCATAGCAATCCTTAATAGGGACTCAGCAAAGACAAGTGTCTGGTGTGAAAGAAAGAGAACAAGCATAAAAAATGACTTAACTGAGCTTTTAAAAGTCTGGCAATAAGATATATTCAGATGTTGTTAAGGCAAAAATCATTCAGTTAAAGTTCAAATGCAAAAATGCAAAGGGGGAGGGGGAGGGGAGGGGAGGAGAGGAAAGGTAAGGAAAGGAAAGGAAAAGAAAAGAAAGGAATTGCCAAACACTTTCCCAGCCATGCTTAACAAACTGATCCCTCATAGTTTTGCATTCAATCTTTATACCTTTTCCAGGGTATTGCATAATAACATTATTCCAATCATCACACACAGATGAAATCTTCCCGTACAATGTCAGTCAACCACTCCATCAGTACACCAAATCAATATTTTAACATTTTTTTCAGTTATACTCCATTCTTACAGCTTTATTGTTTTTTCTGTAGAGTGCTATAAAGCACTATGAAGAGAATTATAAGTCTAAGTGCTATTGTTATCCTCAGAACATTTATTAATTCTTTTAATTTTTTTTTCTACAAGCTAAAATTTGTAGCCTTTGACGTATCACCATCTGTTCTACCATATTCAAATCTCTAAAGTATTCCCAACTTCCCCACACTTCAGGTGCACTCAAATACACTCTTAATTTATCCCCATTCAGTCCACCAAAGTCCCTTGTTGGCCCTCTTTATCCACTGAAAAAGGCTAAATAATGAAAAAAAAAAATTTATTGAACTCATTGCCTTTTCTTTGCCATTTTTATTCTTAATCATTTATTTCTCTCTTTGACAGCATTCTCTGCAACTATCATTTTCTTTCTATACTCTCTTTCTCCTAACATTCCTTACAGGAATCATTATAGCATGCATCATTCTCATCCACAGCCTCTTTCACATCATCATTCCACTGGGTACTCTTTTTCACTACTCCCATTGCTATAACTCCATGCAGTTCAACAGGCCTCTAAAACATAATTCTTTTCATACCCTTTTTATTTCCACTTTCCATGAGCCAATACACCATTGTCCATATCTGATTAACTCAAACATATATGCAATGCTCGAAGTTATATGCAATGAAATACACAACATTGATGATATTAATATTCTAAAACAATATATTATTATAATCGATCTTCTGTTGTTATCATGGCCATGTCATATTCCATTTGTGGGGAGGGAGATAAATGTAGGAAGGAACACTCTTGGCTGTAAAGTTTATTAAAAGAGATCTTCCTACAAATATAATTTGTGCATAGCTTTATTTTCTTAGCTTTGATGGGCAGCTGCAAAAACAAACGAAGCGGCTACCGCTCCCAAGTCTCTTTCTGACTAATGCTAGATCCGTGGCAAACAAGATGGATGATTTAAGGTTACAGGTCTCTTCAAGTAAGTTCGTGAAAAGCTGTTGTGTGTTGTTAATCACTGAAACCTGGTTGAACCCCACTATTCGGACATTGTTATTGAGATGGACGGTTTTTTATTACATCGTCTGGACAGAGACAGAAATGTGGGGAAGTGCAGAGGAGGTGGAGTGTGTATGTTTGTTAAAGAGACTTGGTGTACAAACTCAGAGGTTATAACACGTCACTGCTCTTTGGAGCTGGAATATCTGTCTGTTAGATGCAGACCCTTCTATCTTCCACGGGAATTCAGCATTGTTATTATTCTTGCTGTTTACATTCCGCCGGATGCAAATGTAGATTTGGCTCTGGGCTTCCTGGGTGATGAAATTGGCAACTTGCAAAGCAAATTTCCAGATGCTGTATACATTATTGCAGGAGATTTTAATCATGTAGATCTTCGTGTGGTCCTCCCTAAATTCTATCAACATATAAGGTGTGCCACTAGGGGTCGAACACCTTGGATAAGGTCTACACGAATATTGCAAATGGATACAGGGTATTACAATTACCACATCTGGGCCAGTCGGATCACTTGTCCCTGCTTTTAGCCCCGGAGTATATTCCTCTGAGAAAACAGGCAGGGTCGGTAGTCAAGACGGTGAAAAGCTGGCCAGAGGGAGCAATGGAGCAGCTAAAGGACTGCTTCGAACAGACAAACTGGGAAGTTTTTGATTATCCTGATCTCGACAATCACACGGCTGCGGTGTTAGGGTATATGGCACACTGTATTGATACTGTCACGGTGGATAAAACGAATCCGGGTTTATCCTAATCAAAAACCTTGGATGACCGGGAAGGTTAGACGCTTGTTGTACGCAAGAAATAAGGCTTTTAAGTCTGGGAATGATCTAGATTATAGTGCTGCAAGAACGAACTTGAGGAGAGGCATTAAGCAAGCTAAGGCCGAATATAAGAGGAGAATTGAAGATTGCTTTCTCAGTAATAACATGAGGCAGGTTTGGCAGGGGGTTCAACAACTAACGAACTATAAAGCAAAAAAGGTCTCTTCGGATGGTAGTGCGGCGGTGGTTGAGGAGCTGAACAACTTTTTGCTCGATTTGAGATCCATCAAACTGAAACTGTCCCTTTGCCATCATCTACTCAGCAGAGCCTCCCCTTCATTGTGAATGAGCAGGATGTGAGGCAGAAAATGAAGGCGGTTAATTCCAGAAAGTCAGCTGGGCCTGACTTAATTCCTGGTCGGGTGGTAAAAGACTGTGCTGATCAGTTAGCTGGGGTATGGACCGAAATTTTTAATCGATCCTTGACACAATGTGTGGTTCCTGTTTGTCTCAAGGCTTCCACCATCGTTCCACTGCCTAAAAAGTTGCCCACAAATGGTCCGAGCGACTATGGGCGGTGGCACTAACTTCCATCTTAATGAAGTGCTTTGAGCAGCTAGTTCGAAATTATATTATCTCCTGCCTTCCCAATTCTTTTGATGGGCTTCAGTTTGCTTACAAAGAAAATAGATCAACCAAGGATGCAATTATTACTGTGCTTCACATGGCCTTATCCCATTTGGAAACACCGGGAATTATGTAAGAATGTTGTTCGCAGATTTTAGTTCTGCTTTCAATACCATCATACCGCACAGATTAACAGCCAAGCTCAAAGATCTAGATTTTCCAGATTCTATTTGTTTATGGATATTGGACTTTTTAACAAATCGTCCACAAAGAGTTAAACTGAATGATTATATTTCTACTGTCAAGACACTTAGCATTGGCACTCCACAAGGTTGTGTCCTTAGTCCACTACTGTTCTCCATCTATTCATCTGATTGCACAAATAAACATCCCAACAATAGGATAATGAAATTTGCAGACGATACTACGCTTGTAGGACTTATTTCTGGGGATGATGAGTCTGCATATCGGGATGAGGTATTACAGCTATCCGCTGGTGCAAAAATAATAATCTTCTATTTAATATTAAGAAGACCAAGGAGGTTATAGTGGACTATAGGAAAAAAGAGCAGACATTCAGCCACTGTATATAGAGGGAGTTCGTGTGGAACAGGTGGTTGAATGTAAGTTTCTCGGGACCATCATTACAAATAACCTGACCTGGAGTGCAAACACCGCTGCTTTAATTAAGAAGGCACAACAACGGTTGTATTTACTAAGGATTCTTAGGAAACAACAACTGGCTGAGAGTCTACTGACTACCTTCTATCGGAGTTCAATTGAGAGTATATTATCCTACTGTCTCTGTGTATGGTTCTCGAGCTGCACAGTGGCAGAGAAAAAGGCAATTCAGAGGGTGATCAAGACGGCCCAAAACATCATTGGCTGCTCACTCCCCTCTTTGGAAGAACTGTATAGGAATAGATGTAAGAGGAAGATACTTAATATATTGAATGACTCCTCTCATCCGGGACATCAGCTCTTTGAACTATTACCATCGAGAAGGAGATTTAGGGTATTAAGAACAAGGACGACCAGATTTAAGAACAGTTTTTATCCAAGTGCAGTTTTGAGTTTGAATGCAGGGTCATAAGATTTTTGTAGAATTAAATGGCTGAGAGTAATGGGGTATTTACATTTTTAAATTGCATAGAGATGATTGTATGGTTGGTTGTGTTTAGTTTAATTTTTTTCTTTTTAGTGGTGTTTGTCCAGTTTTTACTTTGTGGAAGAGCACCTCATTTCGTTGCACCCGCTTGTGAGTGTAATGACAAATAAATTCTTATCTCTTATGTCTTATGTTTTATGTCAGCCCATCTTGAGGCTAAGATTATACTGCTCCTGTTGAATTAAAAAGTTCTGGAAGCGAACTTAAAAAATTTCCAGGCTAAATAAGGGCAGCTCTTGATAAGAACAGCAACTATTGCTCACCGGTTTCTTGATATCTTTAGTTTTGAGGGCTAAACAGTTATATAAGAAACCTTGGTCAGTTTGATTTTCACTTTCAAAAAAAAAAAAGTGTAAACATTTGATTTTTATTCTGAACAGAAAGCAAATATGCCATAAAATAATATTTAATTTTCATAGCAGATTGGTTGAGTTTTTTTATATCTACACTTTTAATCTTTCAATAGGTGATTATTGCTGTTGGAACTGAGTGTGCTAACCATCTGTTCCATGTTGTGTGCGTACTTCTAGTTTAAGAGAATAGTCGTAATCATGTGGGGATGCAGCCCTGAAAGTGACTCATATGGTTTCTAGCCCAGCAGGCAATCTCTATGTAGATTACCCTCACTGCAATTCAAAGTAGGGTGTAAGAACAAAAGGCTAGGAAAAAGTCACCTATATAAATTTAGACTGGAGCTCAGAGTGTGTGTGAGTGTGTGTGTAATTTAACATGAACAAATACCCCTTTGAGTCGATATCTAAGAATTGTTTGCAGACTCTGAAAAGAGATGTTTTTGATGCCAAATAGATGAGAAATATGGTGCCTTTTAAACTGAGATAAATTCTAAGTCTTTCATTTATGGCCCTATGAAATAAGCGAAATATTATGAAATAATGTGTGTTGTACTTTAGAAATAAAGGGCTTTTACTTTAAGGCTGTAGCTAGTCACAACTGAAGGAGACAATTTTGGGAAACAATAGATTATTATTTAATAACCAAGAAAAACATGTACAAAAAGGAACGGCACCAAATATCTTGTTTCATTATAGGTTCAAGGCACATGTAATACGATATATAAATAATATTTGGGCTTATCTGGACATACTGAATTATATTAAATTTCAGGATAACACTGCTAATATAATCTATGGGTAACAGAAGTCAAACTTGTATATAAACAAGGCACAAAAAGTATATAAAACTTAGCTTCTAATCTGTGATTTTTTAAAATCCCTTTACCACAATGGCTATAGAGCTGTCTATATACATCTTATGTGTAACAAAATAATGTTTCTGTGTGAGCAGAAGTTGATTTCTCTTCTTCTTTCAAGTTTTTCAGAAGAAACAGTGGCTTAGAATTCTGAACCCCTCGCCGGATCCAGTCATTTTCAAACTCCATCTTTCTTTTGCAAGCTTTTGCCCCCATTCCCAAATTTGGTCCCATTCTGTTCAGCTTTCAGGAGATTATCCTTTTGGTAGACAGATTGATAGAGACCCAAGCTTCTTTGCACTTCTTTTCAACATTGTGGTAGGCTATAAGGTATAGAAAAGGTGCTAAATCTTTTGTTGAAGGCTGGCTTTGGTATGCATGTTTCTGAATGTAAAAGTATTTGTTACTCTAAACAAAAAAAATAATCAAATCAGTGACCTTTTGCTTAAAAAGAACTATCATGTCTGTCATTAAAAGCAGAGGGGGTATTCCGCCGGTTCTGACCATTCTGGAGAACTGGTAGTGTAACTTGAGTAGTTTGGAGAACCAGAAATGCCACCTCTGACTGGAGATTTTACAGTATCCTTCCTTTGCCACACCCACCAAGCCACGCCCACAGAACCGGTAGTAAAAAAAATTGAATCCCACCACTGATTAAAAGAGAGTTGTTTTACTTGACCTTCCTACATAGTTAATTTGGAACTAAAGATTTTACTTTTGGGCATAAAGACTTTCAATAGTTATTTTGAAAAACTTTGATTTCCAGCTGTTATGGCCAAGGCTAAGGCTTAGACTTTTGTTACTGAGGGCAGTAGTATATTGGCTTACAAGGTGACCTCTAGATTAAGAGGTCCTGCTTTATAGGTGTGTAAGATGTGCATCTGTTTGGGGGGAAACTGAGCTTTAGTTGTCTTTATGGAATGGTTAAATTGTGTCAATGTTGCCCCGCTAGCAAGGAATATTACATGTGCACAGATTAATATAATTATGTCTGGTAATCTAAAACTACACTTTCTTATTTTACTAAAACAGTATAATTGAAAGATTTGATCGACCAAAGGCAAGGCAGATCATGAAGTAATGTCTATGAGCCCATCCAATAACAATTTGGCATACAATTACAATTTGTAATATAAGAGAAATAAAATATATAAATTAACAAAGCAAAGGAAATAATTGCAGTGTGTTCTCTGAAAACATCTACACTGAATAGTGATAATACAGTAGAGGGGGGGGAAACTAAATATGTTAGTTATGATCTGATAGTTAAATGAACTCAACATAACAAGAAATTAACAGAAAGAAAAGATTCATATGATAAATGTAGCTATCTACAGAAAATTAATTCAGTTGTTGAGCTTATTATTAATGGACAAGTAACCTGATTTATCACATATGTGATGCAGACTAAGCATCTCTGTTAGTCCAAATAAAAATAGGTAACATTTATTTGCAAACCTTGTAATCTGCCAGTCCAACTGTTCTGGTTCATCAAAGTACTAGACACTTCAATTATTCTTCTGCAGACCACTTTGGCTCCAAGCAGTAAGACATTAATGCCAATTGCCAGTTTATAAATTGCAACTTGTAAGATCAAGCTCTGAAATAACAACTCACATACAGATATTGATTCTCCTTCCTCTTACAATTCAACCACGTACATATACCAATCCAGTTTAACCTTATACAAAGTGATCAGAGGCACAAATTATTATTCAGATCTCCAACTATCAGATTCTCCTGAAAGACGTATTCACCCTTATCCTTCTCCCTCTCTTCTGACTAATAATTCTGCCTCTGCAGATTAAAAGCACCCACTTTATAAGAGTTGCATATACAGCAGAATCTTTGAATCTGGGTGCAAATAAATACTCATGTTTGTGGATAGTCACAATTTACTCTGGTTCTTCTACCAAAGATAATTCAGTTTATATGGATTCAAATATTCAAATATTTCAATTTGTATGGATATTAATTTCTCCATACAATTAATTCTTCGTATTAATAAATTGGCTACTCAACAGAAGTTTGATGACTCAAGCCCTAGTCACCTCTCGTCTGGATTACTGCAATGTGCTTTACCTGGGGCATCTCTGAAATGCATTCAGAAGCTTCAACTAGTATCAAGTGTGGCACCACAAGCCGTCTGTGGGACCTATATTATAACTGGTTACATCACTGTTCTGCAAGCTGCACTGGCTGCCCATTTTCTCCCAAGTGCAGTTCAAGGTGTTGCTTATGACCTTTAAAGCTCTCCATGACATAGGTCCAGATTACTTGATGATGTGTCTCATTCCAGTAAGTCAAGTCCACCCTACTTGTGCCAGCAGAAAAACCCTTCTGAGGATCTCATTGATCAAGGAACTCTGACTGGCAGACTGCAGAAGAAGAGCTTTCTCTGCTTTAATGCTGCCTCTCTGGAGCATCCTGCCCTCCAGGGGTGAGATTTGCTCCCACTATCCTATTGTTCTGCAAGGACTTTGAAGACCTGGCTCTGCCAGTTAGCTTGGAGACCCAACAGGGGAGTACCACACTGCAGGTGCCTACTAATTAGCTGATCCCACCCCACCTCCTCTACTTCCTGCTCTCCCTCCAGCCATCTTTTAATTCATATTATTGTACTTTCATTGTTTATTTTTATTGTTTCATTGCTTTGCTATTGTTATGCTTATATTTTTTATCAATTGTTTTCCATTTTACCATTGTAAGCTGCCCAGAGTAGTCCCACAGCAAAATTTACAACAAATAAATTTAACATGTGTGTGTGTGTTAGCACCTATCACGCGCACAAGGGCTAAATTGATTAATGATATGTAAAGGCAGAGATCTCTGTAATGATAGCTGGCGATGTCAGCAGAGGCTAATGAAAGCTTAGTAAATACAATAAATGTAATTTTAGGTTTCAGAGATTGCAGGATGTTTGTTTCTTCTTTTACAAGTATACCTGGAACTCACATTTTTAGAATAGTTTGTAGTGTGTGTGTGTGTGTGTACATATTTAGTTTATATCTTGCTGCAATCTTGCTGCATAACAAAATTGGATTCTAAAAAACTAGCTTGATGCATAACAAAATTGGACTCTAAAAAAAATTGCATTATACATTGGTAGCACTGGAATTCTCTGCAGAAAAACTCCATTTTCAACAAACTTTTCAAGGCCATCAAGGAAATAGCCAGCCCAATCTCTACGTGGGAAACCTTCCATAACATCAGCACTGCCACTGAGAAGGGGTACCTTCCTGCTTTGGCTCCCTCCCTTCCTGGAAATGTGAAACTGCAAAGAAAGTGTCCCTCAAAGATCTAGAAGAACAATAGAGTAGACTAGTAGACAATACAGATTGGAAAAGGCAATTCTGCAGATACTCAACTGCCGAATTATAAAGGGGTTTATGGATAAAAACAGCACTTTAAACTGAACTTGGAACTGAATTGAGATTCAGAGCAAGGTCCACACTATTGGCATTGCATGCCTTTAGCCTTAAGTGCCTATTAACATAAGATCACTGAATTCTGACCTAATTGTAATTTATCAACAGTATTTAAAGGGAGTGTCATGTACAGCTGGGTGATAGTAACGCTGTGAATACTAGCCAGGTCATCTTGCACTAGAAAAAGTCACAATTGGTGCCCAGCTGAACCTACTATTCAAATAGGGGTCTTGATTCAATAAGGACCCCCAAATCACAAACCTGCTTCTTCATGCCCGCCCATCCAGAAATAACAAGTGATCAATATCCCCAATATACAAACTGCAACTTAGTCTTGTTGAGTTTGTTGTGCCCTATTTAGACCCCTAAAGTTTCCAAGACCCAAGAAAGAACTTCAATAAGATTTCCCCTACCACCAGGGTAATGATGCAAAATTAGGTATCAGCATCATATAGATCAGTGGTCCCCAACCTTTTTTGTACCAGGGACCGGTTTCAAGCAGAAACACTTTTTCAAGGACCGGGGGGGGGGAGGAGGCTTCGGTTTCCTCCCGCCTCGTTCCTCTCTCAGTCGCTCTCTCGCTGCTCCACCAGCCCAGGAAGAAACTGCTTCAAAGAAGCCGGGGGGGTGGCTTTTCCTGTCGCCGCAGCTCCTCCGAAGCGCCCGTTTCACCCCCACCCCCACCCCGCCCGCCCGCCCGCGGTTCAACCCAGTGCTCCGTTCTGCCTGCCTGCCTGCCTGCCTTAGTTTCTGGTTGTTTGGGAGCAGCTTTGGCTGACAATAATAACTATTCACCTCTTTTACTCAGCCGAAGCTGTTCCGAATCTACCATTAACGAAGGCAGGCAGGCAGGCAGGCAGAACGGGGCACTGAATTGAACCGCGGGCGGGCGGGCGGGGTGGGGGTGATCGGGCGCTTCGGAGGAGCTGCGGCGACAGGAAAAGCCACCCCCACCCCCCCCGGCTTCTTTGAAGCAGTTTCTTCCTGGGCTGGTGGAGCAGCGAGAGAGCAACTGAGAGAGGAACGAGGCGGGAGGAAACCGAAGCCGCTGAGCCAGAGAGCAGGACAGGCTTCAGTTGCTTCCTCCCTCCCCTTCTTTCATTTGTGTCCTTGATCCCCGATCCCAGCAGCATTCACCGAAGGAGAAGAAAGCCACCATTTTTTTTTTAAAAAAAATTCTTTGCGGCCCGGTACAGAGTGCTCCACGGCCCGGTACCAGTCCGTGGCCCGGTGGTTGAGGACCCCTGATATAGATAATACCACCTCCCAACAGTCAAATGGTCTGCCCCCGCAGCTTCATATAGATTTTGAAGAAAAGGAACCAATTAATACAACATAGCTAATTGGAATTGTTCACTGGGGAAAGAGCAGAACCACTGAAGACTGTGCCTCTTACATCTGAATGTTTTTGAAACAGCAGCTCAAATGCACTGACAAGAATGTTGATACTCATAACAGATATTATTTGAAAATGTCATCCAGTATTTTTTTTAGACACTGAAGCAATGAAATACTGCCATTCTCCATTAACAGAGTTTACTTGCAGGTTATTGAATTCAATGAACCTAGTAAGATGGAATTAAACCTAAGAGGCTTCAAATCTTTTAATTTCATTCTGCTGTGATGAAAAAAAGAAAAAGAAAAAAAGAAAGATATTTACAGAGGAATTTTACCAAGTCTACACAGTCCCTCTCCTATTAAAAAGGAAGTGTGGTTTTTGTTTATTCTTTTAATTATAAATGAATAAATGCAAAAAGTCAAAATTCAATTTGGAGAAATAAACTGTTAAAATCCCTATTCCTGATTCTAAGTGTTAATACTTATCATATCTTGAATGGTCATAGTGCAGAACTTATTCACAAATGGATAAGAATGCTACTTATGCTCCAAACTCATTTGTCTTCCTGCTCAGCTATTCATAAACCCTCACTATTCCAACCAGTATCTTTCTGGCAGTGTCATTTGTTCCAACATAAAATGGGAGAAACAGATAGTGGACAGTAGGCTTAATTAGTCAATTCAACTTCACTATCACACACTTCCTTTGATATCATGTCTGGTCTGCATATTGCTGTCTTCCTTTTTCTCAGCACTGAATCACCCAACCCAAGAGAGAGGGATACATGCATGCATGCATGCATGCATGCATATGCATGCATGCATACTCACACACAAACACACACATACACATGTATACATATCCATATATATATGTCTAGGTGTGTTCGGGTCTTTTCCCGTGTAAGATTAAAAGTATCTTGGCGACGTTTCAGTGAGGTCCACTCGCCATCTTCAGGCTGGTGCTTTCGGCTTTGTGCCAGTGCAAGCAGTGCAAGATCGGAGCTGCCGTCTCTCTATAAATACTGGTGGGGGGGGGCTGGTGTGCTGGGCTGGTTGGCTGCACTGCTGCCTCTTGATTGGTTGATAGAGTTGATGTTAGTATTGGCTGTGTGATGGCCTTGTGAGTTTTGTTGTGGAGATATCCTGGATCTTGTGCTGTAATCTCCTGGGTCGTTTGTTTTGTAGTGATCTTTTTTCCATTAGCCTCTTGTGTTTTAATGGCTTGGGTAATGGGTTGTGTGATGGGCTTGCGAGTTCTTTTGTTGTGGTATCCTGGGTCCTGTGTTGTAATCTCCTGGGTCGTTTGTGTTTTGATCTCTTTTCCATTAGCCTCCTGTGTAGTAACGGCTTGGGTAATGGGTTGTGTGATGACCTTGTGAGATTTATTGCTGTGGTATCCTTGGTCTTGTGCTGTGATATCTTGGGTCATTTGCTGTGTTGCAACTTCTTCAGTTCTTGTGGTGTAATTTCTTGAGTTTTCTGATGTGATATCCTGAGCGGGTGGCTGTGATGTAGCATTCTGGGTTTTAGTCTGGCTTTGAGTTTTGGGTCTGGGTCTGTGTTCTTGGCGTGTCTGTCAGCTTGTTTGGTTTGGGGGTCAGGGGATGCGACAGCTGGCGCAGCAGCCGTGGTCTGTTTTCTGGATGGTGGCTGTCCTTCGTTTATAGGATGGGCTTGGGCCTGGGTCTGATGAGGGGGATTGGCGGTGATGTCCCATGTTGTTTTGGGTCTGGTGTTGGTTTTTGTGGCTGGGACTCGTTTGTTGGTGAGGGCTAGCTTCCAGATGTCTGGTAGGTGGGAGGTATTGTCCCGTCTATTCATGTTATGGGGGTGTTTCTCTATCTCGATGGCTTCCCTGATTATTCTCTTGCTGGAGTGTTTAGTGTTGGATATTAATTTGGTTCCTTCGAAATTAATTTCATGTCCTGTGGCTTTAAGGTGCTGGAAGAGGGAGGAAGTATTTTCTTCTCTTCTGACTGCGTTTTTGTGTTCTGCGATGCGTGCATTTATTCTCCTGTTGGTTTGTCCAATGTATGTGGCTGGGCAATTGTTGCATGGTATTTCATAAACTCCTTGGTTTTCTAGCTGGATCTTGTCTTTGGGGTTTCTTAGGATGTTGGCTATTTTTTGGTCAGTGCCGAAGGCTGTCCTGATACTGTGTTTGTGGAGAATTTTGCTGATTTTGTCTGTGGTGCCTTTGATGTAGGGGAGGAGTGCAATACCATTGTCTTGTTCTGTGTCTTGGCTTTTTGGGGGTATCTCTTTTCAGATTAGATTGGTGATAGTATTTCTTTGGAATCCATTGGAAATTAATGTGTTATATGTTAATGTGTTATATATATATATATATATATATATATATATATATATATATATATATATATATATATATATATATATATATATATATATATTTGTTTTCTGAGGTTCTCGGGTATTTGTATGTGGATCTTTGGTTATTCGGGTTTTCTCCCGCGTAAGATTCAAAGTATCTAACAGCGTTTGATGAAGTCTCATTCATCATCTTCAGGCTTGCTTCTTCGGCTCTTGTGCTTCTCAGAGTGATGAACATCACTCTGAGAAGCACAGAGCCGAAGAAGCAAGCCTGAAGATGATGAATGAGACTTCATCAAACGTTGCCTAGATACTTTGAATCTTACGCGGAGAAAACCCGAATAACTAAAGATCCATATATATATATATATATGTTTTCTTAAGTTTTCATGGGTATCTATATTTCGCGGGTGGTATTCAGCAAGATCTGACCAGTTCTGGAGAACCAGTAGTGGAAATTTTGAATAGTTCAGAGAACCGGCAAATACCACCTCTGACTGGCCCCACCCCCATCTATTCTCTGCCTTCCGAGTCCCAGCTGATCGACTGGGTCTTCTTTGGTTGCCCTGCACAGGAGAACGGAGATGGAAAACAGGTTAGTGGGATGGGGAGGGAATGGGGATTTTGCAGTATTCTTCCCACAGGAGGGGGCGGGAATGGAGATTTTACAGTATCCTTCTCCTGCCAACCCCACCAAGCAAAGTCCACCGAGCCACGTCCACAGAACCAGTAGTAAATATTTTTGAATCCCACCCCTGGTAGGATGAAACCAATCTGGAAATTTTAATTCACTTGTACAGCTCATGCTGCTGCAAAACATTCCCTGTTTATTTAAATTGGTTACAGGTAGTCCTCGAATCATTCATTTAGTGACTGTTTAAAGGTAAAACAGCACTGAAAAAGTGTCATACAACTAGTTTTCACACTTACAACTGTTGCAGCATCCCAATGGTCATGTGATCAAAATTGTGGCACTAGGAAACTAGGATGTATTTAAGAAGGTTGCAGCATCTTGTGGTCTTGTGATCACCATCTGTAACCTTCAGCTGCCTTCGACAAGCAAAGTCAGTGAGGGAAGCCAGATTCACTTAACTGCATAATTTGCTTAACAATAGTGGTAAAATGGTTGTAAAATAGAGCAAAACTCATTTAACAACTGTCTTGTTTAGCAACATAAATGCTGGGCTCGATTGTGGTCATAAGTTGAGGACTACCTGTATATGAATCTGCAGAGAACAATAAGTATAAAACACAAAGATGGAAAATGCTATAGAAGAGTCATCCTATGGTTTCCAGAACTTCATTGAATTGCTTGTGTACATGTTCAAGAGAATATGCCATCACTTGCTAATAGATGACTACAGAGATTGCCAAGCAATGCTCAGTTATTGTGCAGTTACTGACAGTTCTGTGCAATGCACAATAATGAAATGCTGCTAGCTTTGGGAAGTGACCAAGTTGCCCTACATTTCACATCTGCTGCAGAGAAAACCCGAGAAGAAGTTTAGTCTCTATCAACAGCACTTTCTGATCCGTAGGAGATTCGACTCACCTACAAGCAGACATGAATCTATGGCTAGTAATGCTCCATTGTGAGTTGAGTAATATATAGTGAAAAAAGCAAGGTTCTAATGAATGAATCATGGTTCATTCTTATGCAATCAGATATACATCATAAAACAGACATGGAAGAAAAAATATATGAAAAAAACCAAAAAGAAATATTTCAACACTATTTGAAACCAAATGAAAAGAATTATTTTATGGAATGTTACTGACATTAATGGTAAGAATGAGAAATAATGCTCAATGAAATAGTGAAATGAAAGAGGCTGTGGATGAGGAAAAATACATATGAGAGAATAATTGCTACAAAAATGACATTAAGAAAAAGACATAGGATAATGTTCTTATACAAACAAGGGGGTTGCAAAGGATATAGCCAAAAAGAGCAAAGAATAGTTAAGAGTGCAAGGAAAAAAGAAAATGCTGAGCAATTTTGTTAGAAATTAAAATATGCTTTAGAAATGGGTGAAGAGGCTAAATCAGGAACCCCCACAGAATAAATGGAATTAAAAATAAAAGTAATGTAATAATTTGGGATCAAACTAAAGTAAAAGACTATTTTAAGAATTTGAATAATACTGATATATTAAATGCTATAAATGTTAGTCACCCCCCGACACACAAAAATCAACGAAGTAAGGAAATTATAACTGCTATGAGAACATTGAAATATGGTAAAGCTAAACAAATGGACAACATAATTAAGAAATGTTACAAATGGACCTGATTTCCTTGTGGAGTGGCTGTCTGATTTGATTTAGTATGTGTGTCTTTGTGTGTCAATTGGAAAAAAAATGCTACAGTTCTCCAATATAAACAGAAAGGTAGCAAAAATAAATGAAAACTTTACAATGTATTAGTTTGTTAAGGTTCCCTAGGAAGATATTTGGCAGGATTCTTTGAGATACTTTGCAAATGCTTCAACATTGAGCAGGCTGTAATACAAATAATATATTTATGAATAAAAGTAAAAAGAATGTTTATAGTGACATTGAAGTAGTATGGATGGCAACTGCAATTACGTTTATACGCAGATTATCCCATATTTTTGACTGAATCTAAATTATAATTATACAATTCAATCCAAATCTAACAAAATTAGATTGCTTGATACAATGAGAAGCATAGATATGAAAATTAATATCTCAAAGACCAAGGAGATTATATTTGATTGGGAAACTCAGGTTAATGACTGCAAGTAATATATAAATGGTGAATAACTAGAACAATAGATGAACTTGTGTACTTTGGTGGAAAGTTATGTAAAGATATAAACTGGAGAAATTTTAAGTTGTGCAAATGCTGGTAGAAAGTAGAAAAGTAATAGGTAGTAAGTATATTAACTGCCGAAAGGAATGAATGTTTCTTGAAAGAAGAGAATTCTTAAGTTTACTTTGCTACATAGAAGTTGGGTATATCAGGAAAGACAAAAATAAATTTACTGCAGGGTTTTTGGAATGTAAGTGTGATAAAATAAGAAGCAATAAAATTAAGAATGGATAGGTGCCAAATGAATGTTGATTTGAATATAAAAATGAGTGATCATGTGAACGTAGTACATTGAAGTGGTTTGATCATATAAAGAGAACTAATAAGGACTGAAGTGCAGAACAAATATATTATGGAGGAATGAATGATGGACAACGTGCATCTGCAAAAAGGCAAGTGGGAAGTGTTGTCATATATGTCATCCTGCAAATTAAGTACTGTGTGTCATTTACATCATAATGCAGCTTGTGTAAATTATGCAAATTGATGCCAAGGATGCATCATTGGCATGATAAAATCATGACATTTATGATGTACTCATAGCATCTGGCAGATTCCAATAATTAAGAGGAAGGGAAAGACAGAGAAGAAGGTTATGGTTGGATGGAATTGATAAGAACTTCTGCTGACTCTGCCAGCCCTGCCATCCTGTGCTCCAGTAGCCCTGAGCTGGGCCTGCTGCCCACAGCTGACCTTCGTCTTCCTCCTGCTGCTGACAAGGCACCCCTGGCCTGGCCCTTCACAAAGTAGCTGCTGGCCACACACACCCTTCTCCAAGTAGAACACGGCCTTAACCAATTTGTGCCATTGTCCAATCTGAAAGCTTCATGTGAAGACCCCACGTGATTTGGACAATGCTGCATGCAATTTGGAAGCCTTGCTATAAGGCCACATGCAATTTGGACAAGGGTGCACATGGCCGTGGAAAGAAGGCCTGGCATGGGCAGCAGCTACCCCACAAAGGCCAGGCTAGCTGCAATTTCTTAGCAGTGGAAGAAAGAAGATGGTGCAGTCAGCTGGGGGTGGTAGGCCCAGCACAGGAACAGCGCAACACAGGGACAATACAGTGCAGGGCAACAAGCCCAGGTTGATACAGCTAGCAGAGTACAGGGCAGCAGGCTGGCAGAGGCAGCAGAGTGCAGGTTGCCCAAAAGGACAGAGATGGTTGAGAGGCAGGAGGTTTGGGGAGCTGAAGAAGAGGCAGTCCTTCACCTTACCAAGGCTCAGGGCTGGAAGGGACCAAGCCAGAAATGGCTTGGATTGAGGAAACCAACTGGATAGGATTCCATTAATGAAGCTGCTGGACAGCTGGGATTGCCATTGCTAAGCAATGTGTTTGCATGACATCATGTTTAATACTACATCACTTAGTAGCAATTGAAATTATAACGGTAACCCAAGGGCTACCTGTAGTTTAATATGCCAGGGGGAAAGAACTGAATGGTATTATAACCATTGCCTACTACTTGTTCTAGAACAAATCAACCACCCCAGATGTATATTAGAACACATATAACTGTAACTAAAAGTTTGTTAATTATGTCAGGGTCTTCTGTTGGGCTTATCTCAATCCTATACCAACCTGTGATCAATTGTATATGTAAGGTTTACATATTGTAAAGTTTACCCATTCTTCTCCTCAGCACTAAACAAAGTTACGAAGGCTGAAAATAGTTGCTTCAATCCTTGAAACCAAGGAGAAATCCCTTGTTTTATATTGCTACACAGATGAACAGAAACATTCAAAAAGTCACAGTAGTTCTGTTGAACTCTTAACCAAGAAGTACAGACTGATTGATAACACGTGCTTAGACACAACATTCAAAGTATTAACAAACATATAAATAAGAATAAGCTGCATTTTTCTAGGATTTGCATTTGTTTGGAATGATGCCAATGTGAGTTTCAGTAATGAAGTCTGAAATCAAAATGCCATAACACTCCATGTGCAGAACACTGTAATGTTACCAAGATGCATTAAAGCAGTGGCCCCCAACCTTTTTTGTGCCACGGCCCGGTACCGGCATCACAAAATGATCCGCGGCCCGGTACCGGCATCAGCACGCATGACAAGGCAAGGCGAGCCGAGCGACCGGCCAGCCAGCCGTCCCCCGCTTCTCCCCGCCACCTTCAACTCCTCCTTTGTACCTTTGTCGATGGGCTTCGCTTTGGGACAGCTTTGGGATGGTCGCTCGGCTCGCCTTGCCTTGGGTGCTGAAAGAATCCTCACACCTTAGTTTTGTTCGAAGCCCCCCCCCCTTCGATGAAACTAAGGCACGAGGATTCCTTCAGGACCCAAACGCCGCTTTCCAACCAGAAAAGTTCACCCGGAAGCACTTTCTCATCAAACAAGATGGCGGCGCCCAGCAAACCGGCGGCCCGGTAGGAAATGTTCCACGGACCGGTACCGGTCCGCGGCCCGGTGGTTGGGGACCCCTGCATTAAAGCATACGGATGCTACTGTTGTTGATCTCTCCCAGCAGTTAAATGTTTAAACAGAAGGGGCAAAAGGTAGAAGCCCTGAGGCATCTCATATCGCAGGAGCCTCTTACCCCCAATCCCACTGAATGGAATAACCCCCATAGCCAGTCGATGGTATCAACCACTGAGAGATCAAGGAAGGCCAGGACAAATGCCCCAACCCAATCCTTGGTCTTCCACATAGCATTCACAAGTGTGGTCTGACTTAACATAAACTTTGTTCAAGCTTATATCTGACCTGGCCTGATTTTATTCTGATTTTATTGCTTTTGGCTAGATAATTTTGTATTAAAAAAGAAACAGCATTTATTCAACTGAAAGTTTATGTGCTGTAATTCATATTGTTTTACTTTTAATTTTAGTATTTTACCTTTTTCTTATAAAATGCCACAAATGTTTTTCTACATATAATACATAAATACTAAGCAAAGTTTTTACAAATGAAGTCTACAGAGTGCAATTGTATGGTCCTGGGATTTACTCCTCTTGGAGAATTTGTCTTCAAAATTCCACAAATCATGGAGGAAATGCCAGGCAGGTCCTACTGCATATACTGTCCACTCAAATGGGGAGCAGAAACTATGCAAATCAAAGGCTGGAGTTTCCTAAAACTGCCTGTCTGCTCTTGCAAAATCAATAATGATGAGTTCAAGAACAGGAAAAAAAAGAAAAAAAAAGAGTTTCCAGTTGTCCTTTTGATCAGTTTCACTCTGGCAATAGTATTACACACCTGGCTCCAGATGCAAGCAGTTCCAGGCAAAATATAAACAGTAGCCAGTTGAGCAAGACATAAACAAGAATAGCAGTATAGCTTTCTATGTCTCAAAACGGAGTTGAGGCATTTTTAAATGTATGCTTTATCCAACACATCCCAGTCAATAGAGATTGGTTAATTAGACAAATGTTAAAACAATGAATGGTATTATAATATTTTATCATAGAAATATTTTAGGAAAGCAATTAATGTATACTTTTTGTTTTCTACACAGAGATATACTATAGGTACATTGCAAACTTTACTCTAAATATATATTGTAGAGATTGTAATAGTTGATGATTCATATTATCTAAATTTAATATCAAAATGTAGCCAGTGTTTAGTTGACACCTCCTACACATCTACTGAAGCTCTGGATAACCTATAATATCCTAATTATTTTGAGAGCATCTTCATGAAGGAAAACATGGTGGAAATTCTACACTATTATAAAAACAGGAGAAACTTTTTAAACTAATTTAAATTCTAAGCATAACTTTCTTTTAAAGGCTGAAGTAAGCCTACGTGAAACAAAAATTGCAGTATATTTTTCTCTCTCTTCACATATAAATTTATCATGAATATATGCAGAAATTTCTCAAATAACATACAAAGGAATGCACAAAATAATTTGAAACAGAAGTGCCATTCAAATTTTGCCACTTGGTTTTCTTTTTGCCAAGTTCATCCAAGTTCAGGACTAGTTAGAGAGTAAAAACTCATCTATAAATAGATTTCAAATTCTGCAGAGTTGAAAGGAATCTGTGATTTTCCAGTGTGACATTTAAGTTAGCAGCACAGAAAAATCCAGGTGTAAGAGTTGCTAAAAGACCAAATTGGAAAAGATACCATTCTAATGTATAATCTCAGAATGAAACAGGGCAAGGCAAGGAAATAGAAAACTCCCTCTTTTGTATTTATCCCCTTATAACTTTGACCATAACTACACTAGATTGAAGTCTGATTGTCTTGTTTCCATTTCATGATTTGACTTCATTATTCTTACTAAGGTTACCAGATATGCCGATTACAACTTTTAAATCCTCCTGCATTTGATTGAACCATGAGCACCCAAACTGCAGAGAGAAATGAACTTGCTATCCTCATTTCTGCAGCCAAAATTTGGAGTGTTCTGTGATCACAGATTCTGACACGATTGTGCTGTTTGTTGCACTTCATAAAACTGACACTCATCTTCTTCCCACCTTATTTTCAAAAGAGCAAAGGGGCAGTTACTCCATTGAAAATGCCTTTGATACCAACCTTGTACTAGTCCTGAAAGAGAAAAGTTTATTTTCAGATGAATTGCCTCCATCTCTCTAGTTTGGTTATTTCTGTGCACCTATCAACAATACTTTGCTAAATCACTTATTTTGCCAAGAATGCAAGACAGCAGCATTACAGTAAAGAAGACCTTGTGAAATAAAAATAAAAATTCCTTGCAAGAGCATTATATTTTCATATGCTGAGGAAAAACATTAAGAAAAGGTCACAGGATCAATGTATTTTTTTACCTTTTTTCAGCTTGAAAGGAAAGAAAACTGTATGGTGGCTGATTTAAATTGGACTGGGCAATGTAGCTTTGCTTCAAGCTATTACAATTTCAGCTAGCAAAAGCTAACTATTCTGTCATATTTAAGGAGACATCCTTTTGCTGGAAAGAGAATATGTTTGATTTTAGAATCATGGTGTTTCATATATGAGGGAAGGTTGCCTTAAAAGATGCCAAAATATTAAGATTTGAAAAGATGAATAGTGCATTAGAATTTGCACATTTTGTAGAGTAGGATGCTATTTGTATCAGAAGTAAAAATGAGCAGATTTAGTAGCATGTGAAATTCGTGAATGATTTTAAGGAAATTAATATTAAATAATCTCCTCTGTTCTTTTGAAGCACAATCGTCACTGTACTTTTATGATTAACTAATACCAAATAGACAATATTAGGGAACAGATACAGAAATAGTGTTGAAGATAAAAGGGAAAGCCGAACATCAAACAGTGATAAACAGTAATCATTCTCATTAGATACACAGATATGTTTTATGCCAGAAAGGATGGAAAAACATTCAGAAAACAAAGGTTTGACAATAATATTCTTGTAAATCTTCTTAATTGGCTGAAATGTTTTTTCTCCTCTCCCAGCGATGAACAGTATATCCATCTATAGAGCATCAGTCAGTCACCAAACTCTAGTCACATCATAGCTTGACCACAACAACATGCCCTACGTGGACTTGTCTTTGAAGACCACTCAGAAGCTTCAAATGATTCAAAATGCAGCAGCACATGTTGTGGTGGGCATGCCACAATATGCCCATGTGACACCTCTGCTTTGTGGACTGCACTGATTGCAATTAAATTCTGGCTATTACCTATAAAGTATTATATGACAAATTTCCATAGTTTCTACCCAGCAGGTATGTGCTCCAAGTCCTTTAAACAGCGCTATCTATCAAGATCTAGGAAGCATGATTTCTACTGCAACACTTGGTCTCTACAATGGGATCTCTCCTGAGATCTATGTGGCTCTCACCCTAATGGCGTTCTGGAAGGACTTGAAGGCCTGGCCTGATTCTCTCAGGTCTTGGGTGAGGGTGATTGTTAAACATGTTTCTTTTGCATTAAATGGTCAAATTCCATCTTCTTTATCTATTTTGTGTGGTGCTTTTGTCTTGCTTTTTACTATACTGTGAGCCATCCAGAATCATTTTAGAGTCAGGCAGCACCAAAATAATTTTTAAAGATTTTTTTAATTATTATTCTGTTAAGACCTTTTCTTGAAGAAACTTTTGTTTGAAAAATGAGACAAATGACTCCAGTGAAACATTAGTAGAAAATGATGTAATTAAAAAGGAACACATTTAAATAGTCTCTAAATATTCATAATTAGAGCTGTCATCTTGCTAAGTAATTCACCTTTGACTTTTGCAGCTTTTTTCAAATTGTATGTCAGAAACAATGAATTCAACAAAACCAGGTATGTGACAGACCTAAATCTTTCAGAAACAATTGCAGGCAAGTCAGATAAGCTCCATTCAATCTATCAATAGTGCAAAAACTCCAAATACATCCCACTGAAAAAAAATGTGCAAGAGCTTAACTCATTATTTCATATAGCTTGCTGGAAATATTTTTTATGATTGTGCAATACATCTCTGTGATTATCCATCTCTGTGTGTAGCATATAGCTTTTAGTGGACCGGAATGGCTGCTGTTTTGCTGCTTTAATTCAGAAAAAGAAAAGAGAAAAGGGGGAGAAGAATCTCAATTTTGGTCTTGAAGTGTAGGCGTGCTATCAGGAGGGCTGATGAGCTGAGCTGACTGCTAGTCAGGGTTCCTGTGAGTGATGATCTCCTGTGATAGGTCTCTTCTTTGTAGGTCAGGTGCCTCTATGTTATTGAGCCAGAATAAGAGATGCTGCTACCCTGAATCCTCACCCTTTTCCTTCACTTGATAGTACTGTTGTTGCTGGTTGCTTAGGTTTTTTTTAAAAAAGAGGGAATAATGGTGGATCAAAACAGGGTTTGTGGCCTTGACTCACCTTAAAAAGCTGGATAGGCCTCTCTTAGAACTAAGTTTTATTCCAGTAAAATGCTGTGTCAGTTCCATCTTTAGAAAAACTAACTAAGACAGACTGGCAGAACAAAAGGAGAGAACATTCCTGTTGGGCAGCCATCTATGGAAGGGTGGGACTACAGCCCTGAGGGAGACACTTACTTCCTTAGTTGCAGAAGGCTAAAGTTGATGCTAGTGTGTGAGCCAGTTATTGGTTCCTGGGTTGGAAAGGGAGAAAAAAAAGTCAGCTAGTGACTTCCCTGGAAAAAAAAAAAAAGAATTGAAGTCCCAGAGAGACCAAATGTTTATCCAAAATGGGAAGCTCCAAAGAACTGAAGTCTTCCAAGAGAGGTTCTACCCCCAACAGATGATATGCGAAGAATAATTGGTTGAGAAAAGGAAAGAAGAAGATAAAACCCAAGCACACTTATCCATAAATCCAGCACATTCCTTTCTTTATCCTCTCTTAATAATCTCCAAAACAGGGAAGGAGATGGAGTGAAGAAGGAAGATGTTAAACATTTAGGAGAATAGTTTCCAGAAGAGAGAACAAAGATCAGATACTGAGTAGAATCCACATATTTGTAAATAGTTGTAAATACCTATTGTAAATAATTTTGTTATATATAATAGTAAAATTAAAGAAGCATAAATGCCTTTACTTTCTATGGCTTTTCTGTGCCAACCATCATCCTTGTAATCCTAAATATATATCCTGTTCTAAAATAACTCAGTCACACCATCATATTGTGTTGTGATAAAAAAAATCTCTACTAATCACATAGCAGTAAGACCGAGCCAACAAGGTAAATGAGTAGAGGCTTGAAATCTCCTTTTTCAAAAAAAAGCTCTGAATACCTACATTTCTAACTTAGTAAAATACTTCATCTGGGGTGGCTTTATCTGACATCCTCCCTACTAACTTTACCATGTGTTTTCTCTCAAGTAAAAGGGAAACACAAAAAAAGAGTATATGTATTTATCTGCTGATCCTTAAGTTAAGCGTGTGACTAGGGAACTCAGCTCCTCTTTTTCCTCCTCCAGTGTGAGAAAAGAGGCCAATCTCACAAGAGACAAAAGAATCAAGCTTTATTTAAAATTCAGACAGAAAAGGCAATCATTTTTTAGGTTTAAGTGGTCACTTGCAAAACAATCAATGATACAGGAGATAAAAGTATAGAATATGAAAATCACAGGCAATATTGTAATGAACACCAGTAGAAAAATCACAGAAAATACACAGAAAAATGTAAAGCTTTGAACAGACCATAAGATGTATGAAATCACTGAATCACTAAACATCAGAGACAACAAAGTAAACTAAAAAAAATTAAAAAACGTACAATGAAAATAAAAATAGTCTCACATAGGTAAACTTACTCCTCAAAGGTAAATTACCTGAAGCAAAAGTCTTCCCCTTTCTTCCTTCTTCATTTTTTAAAAATATATTGCAACCATTTTTCAAGGGCTCAGGGGTGTTGTACCTTTACCTTTACCTACTCCCCAAGGCACAGCTTTTGTTTTGGTTTTTAAGACACAAATACTATTCCTACTATAAAAAGGGAAGCATCTGGCTGAACTTCCTGCCTTTGCAACATAATCTTCAACCATGCCTCAATCAGACAGAATTAAATGTCTAAGGCTACCTCCCATGAGGATTGAAAGTGGGCTATTCTCACAATAGATACTTGCCAGTTCTATATATTATTTAATCATTGTAACCATGATTATCGATGCAGAGAAAATTTAAGGAAGTCTCAGTTTAAGCAGAAAGGAATTCTTTTAATTTCTACTTCCTCCTGTGCTCCATCTGTATATTGGTAAGTAAAGTTCAGATTATACAAAGAACCATATATTTCAGGAACACCATATATTTCCAATGGCTGCTCTGAGGGAAAGCAAATGTGCTGAACTCATGGAACTTCTCAGCATTTGGAGAAGTAGATGAATGAAACAGTATTTTAAGGTGAGCAATGTGTTTTTAGCCATATCAAGTTCCTTTTATTCAAATGGGATGTTCAGCTTCAATAAAATCAATTGTACAAACATTTGAGGAATAAGACTTTTCAACACAATCAAAGCTTACATTGCACTAAGCCATAATGTGGTTTGCATGATTTTGGTTGTTTATAAAAGTACACACATCCAGAGCTTCTGATTTGGTGTGACTTGTGAAGCAAGACAATAATAGGTACCCACAAAGTAACAGTAGCAAGTGAATTTATAGCAGCCATTTATCTTTGCTGTTTCACCAAAAAATGAAGCACATTCTAGTCTTTTAAAATAACAGGGCATTGGAGCATCCTTATTGTATTGAACAGTACAATATTTTACTCCATCTTAAAGTAGTACAGTCACTCAATACTTTTTAATAAACAAATCATTATGTTTGTTATTTACCAGTATCTTCCCTTTTTAAAAAAAACATCTTTTTTATGCTTCTATATTGTAGGAAGTTAAACTGTAGATCAGCCGGGTGTTGTTTGACCTTGCTTGTGCTAAAATGCTTGAAAATCATTTTAACCAAAGGCCCTGAGAGAAGTGAAAAACTAATGTACTGTGCAGAACAACACTGACAATCCATGCCGCTCCACAAGCCATTACTTTACATGATTTTACATTTGAACATGGAACCCTATGAAGATGGGGGGAAGCTATTCATCAGTTACCATGGATGACTCAACTGTTGGTTAAAACCAACCATACCAATTTGTTTACTGATTCTATGCCTAGTGTTCTACAGACTATGAAAGCAGTAGTGGGTCAATAGGTTGGCAAGAAAATTAAGTAGCCAAAGATGACAGGTTTCAAATGGGGCCTTTGGGTTTTCCTGTGTTTAAATTGTATTAGGTCTATTCTCAATTTTATACAATAATTTGCAGGAAATAAATGGTAATTGTGCTGCTGATTTTCAACATTGATATTACTGAAATTAAATGACATTCACAAAATATTTGGGGGGGGGCACCAAAAAGATTTTCAGGGCTGCATGTGGTCTTGGGCAGGTGATTATATTTTTCAATCACTTTCCTTGAAGTCATCAGCCTACAGTTCTATAAGATTACATGGTGTACCAAATTGTAAGCAGGAGGAATTGACAGAAAACATATGCTGACCTTCGTATATTGTCATTTAGAAATAATACTCTAAAAATATACCATTTGTAGTGTCTTCTCAAAGTAGATCTGAGACACAAAGCATGATCCGTTAAGAGAAGCGATCATTTTCAACTTTATAAATAATTGTCATTATGCTATGGTAATTTTCACTTAACAGCTGGTGGCCTTTGATGCTGACAGTTAGGCTACCAGCCAGAACTCTTGTTACATCATAAAACCTTGCTCCTTAAAATACATTAATCCACTGTATCTCCTCAGAAGCTCAAAGACCATCAGAGCAGACAGGCTAACCTCACCCAATGAACAGATGTATCCGTCTTATTAGGGAACTTAAATCAAATCAACCTGAACAACAATGGCAAGACACAGAAAGAGTTGTGCTTGTAGATCTAGGCGCCAAAAGCCTCGGCGGCGTAAAAGGGGACAGAAGAAAAAAAAAACTTGCAAAAAGCAACTAATCAGTAAGAACAACGGTAACAACAACATCCTTGCTCTTAATTTATACTATTTATTGCCTTATTTTGGTATGATCTAGGTTATTCCCTCTAAATTGGCAGACTGGTTGCGATTCATATATTTTAAGGATAAGATGTTACATTGAGGTTGGGTCATATGTGAACTGAAAAGATCTGCTATTATATCTCAAAGCAAATTTCATTACCACTATTCATAATAAATTACTTTTAGAATAGTTGCCAAAAATATTTAGAATGTCATCATTTTGTGACAAATTCAGATTTCCCTTTGTTCTAGGACCTCTGTGTTCTAGAACATAATACATATGACTTATTTCAGAATAGCATGGTACACTTAGAACACTAAAGAACATGGTATGCTAAGCAAGAGGTTATTTTGTGCAGGAATTTAATAACTTGGGCTGATGAAATGACACCACAAACTCAAGCCAAGCCATGACCAGAACTGTCATGACTAAGATGGAGAACAATTATCCTTCCTTTACACCTTGTTTCCAAGTTGCTGCAAGGTCACAGGGGGTGAAAAAAGTGGAGAACAGAAGGAGTTGCCACTGCACAGTTACACTTGCAGCTGTTCCTGTACCCTGTATTGTTTTCTGGAGGAGTAATGGCTGCTTAACCATAAGCTAACCATTATTCCAGGTTCAGATGACATGCTAAGCCACGTCCAGAACTGCTTAACCATGGACAAAGCAAGATTACAGATTGTGATTAATGGGGTCTCAACTGACAATGAAGTGCCCAAGTTTCCAGGTTCAGATGAAACGGTAAGCCAAACTATAATATGGCTTAGCATGTCGTACGAATGTGGTCTATCGCTACATATCAAAAGTTCTCTTGTTATATGATAGGTAAATTCTCATCTCTGAGGGGTGCACAGATTTCTAGGGCAGAGACTATAAGAAAAAAAAACTAATTTCAAGCATGTATACACATCCTAAAGTATAGATACACCTAATCCTTCTTCCTGCTTTGTCCTCCTTCCTCTAAGCAACTTTGAACAATGGGGGATTTTTTGGTGGGAGGAGAGGAGATCCAGAAAGGGATGCTATGGAGCAGCAAGCAGGTTGTTGTTGTTTTTAAAAAAAGCTGTTTCCCAAAATGCCAGTTGAGAAGCTAAAAGTAATATGTCAAAGAATTGTCAATAAAAGTACCAACTAGCCAACTGTCACAATTCAGCCTTTCTTCATGCTATCCACCAAGGCACAATTATGATTTAATATTTAAAAATAAATTTTAATTTAATTTTAAAAGGCACTAATTTAAACATGGAAAGGTACATCCAGGTAATCCTGTTTAGAAACGGCCAAGGGCTTTTAATACACAATTGCATCTAACTACATTCATCAGGATTCCTTAATTCAAGAAAAAAATACATTCTTATTTATTTATTTAATTTCTATAGCTGCCCATGTCAGTCAATGATTCTGGGTGGCTTATAATTCAAGCAATATATTACAGTCAAACTACCCAAAAACATTTTAATAAAAACAATAGAAACATGCAAATTAAATAAATATGGCAGCCGAGATACTTAGCCAATACAGCCAGGAAATGGGTCCCTTAACTCATTCAGCACCTTAGGCCCAAGAACATAGCCAGGCGTTTAGGCCTTTTGAAAGACTAACAGAGTTTGTAGATTATTGTTACCTCAATCTTGTATAGAGCATCATTCTGGCAGAATCTAAACCAGAGGTGTGCAACATTTTCTAAGTCAAGGGCCACACATGAAGGTCATGCAACAACTTAAAAGAAATATACCTCCTTTCATATTAATAAAGCAGCTGTGGCTTTTTAAAACGTGCTACAGAAGCTATTCCCAAATATATATATATATATATATATATATATATATATATATATATATATATATATATATATATATATATATATATATATATATATATTTCTGAGGTTCTCGCGGTATTTGTATGTGGATCTTTGGTTATTGGGTTTTCTCCGCGTAAGATTCAAAGTATCTAGCAGCGTTTGGCGAGGTCCCACTCGCCATCTTCAGGCTGGTGCTTCGGCTTGTGCCAGTGCAAGCAGTGCTTGCACTGGCACTCAGCACTAGCCTGGTGGCAGTGGACCTCGCCATGCCAGATACTTGAATCTTGCGGAGCAACCGAATAACAAAGATCCATATATATATATATATATATATATATATATATATATATATATATATATATATATATATATATATATAAACTTAAGAAAACATATATATATATATATATATATATATATATATATATATATATATATATATATATATATATATATATATTCCCAATTATATATATATATATATTTCACGTGCATATACAGCTATTTATAAAGCATCTCTTTTGGACAGTTTGAAGAACGTACCCCACAGTTTTGTCCTGGAGGGCCATGGGTTCTACTCCAAAAAAGGTAGTGAGTAGAACTGTAGAATTATCTATGTTGCATTTTGCCGAGAGGTTTCAGACTGTGCTCCTCTGTCCTACATTCTACACAGACCCAATGAGTAAAAATGAAATAAGATCTATGAGCATTTCTTGAAAGATACCACACCCATATTGATAGCATCACCCTTTGTGGATTATTTGATTGTTAACCAAAAGTTTCAGACAGTTGAGAATCAGTGTTTCATCTTACTGACAATACCTGATAAGAAGCAAACTCCAAGGAGATGACACTGGGGAAGCAGCCTTAAATGGAGAACAAAGTCCAAGTGTAGTTGTGCTGAGATTGACCTAAAAGAATGGATAAAGAAAATGAGGAGACATGAAGATGGAAACAGTGAAGATTAGAGAGAGGGAGGGGGGAAAAGCAGGGGAGGAACTTGTGATGTCTGCATATGTGTATGTCTGTGATTGAGAATTAGGAGTTTAACTGTGTATTGTAAGTATGGAGAAAATTATATGGACAAAGAAGAAACACAGATGTTTGAGAGGTTCCTTAAGCAAGAGAGACAATTATGGGTCCCAATGTGTGATCCTGTATTCTGTATTCTGAGTTTCAGGGCACATTCACATATGCCCTGTCAACAACTCAAAGATGCCTCACTAGCCATTTTTGAAAGGCCCTTCCTCATGACCCAAAACTTCTTCTCATCCCAACCCATAGCTGAGGCAAGTCAACTTTGGATTTAGCTCATGTGATGTTAAATTGGTGTTTACAACTATTCTCAATACAAGTTTTGTTAAACTACATAATGTCACTTAGGCAGCCATTGTGGCAATTATATGGCAGCATCTGGATCTGACAATCTCTTAATGGCTACTTTCAACTGTTGTGACCATGCCCCTTTTTTCCAGTGGTTGCTGGCATATCATCATGGCTATTTTGATTTGTGGTGCTTGGCTGATGTGACATCAAGAAAGGAGAAGCAGCACCCAGTACATGAGAGGAAACCATAGTTCAGGAACTCTCCAAAGTAACCAGCCTCTCAGACCAAAATAGTCACAATGCTGTGACTTTGCAAATCACTCTATGGCAGGGGTGTCAAACTCACGGTGTCGCGTGACATAACACGACTTTCCTCCTCCCTTAGCTAAACTGGGTGTTGGCGTGGCCAGCACATGACGCATTAGGCCCGTGGCCTGCAAGTTTGACAGCCCTGTTCTCTGGCATGTTGTTTCTATGGGTCTGCCAGGCAGAGGTCCTCACCTAAATGCTATTGCAAGAGCAGCAGCAAGGATCCATGAAAAAGCAGTAGACCAAGACATCTCCAAAGTGACCTGCCATCAGAACTTTTACTGTCAGAAAAGAATGGAGAGCACTTTTTTCCATTTACTACATCTTAATTTGTCCCACAGTAATATAGCTTTTTATCAAGAAGGTTAAATACAAAATCTTGGATATTGGATATACCAACATTCTATTGTTGTTTTTTAACTGAACCCATTAAAGTTTGGTCTCCAAGAGTGATTTAACTCTGCTTTTCCCAAAATGCAAGACCAAAGAACTAACCGTTATTTTTCGGACAGGACTGACTTTAAAATATTCCTCTGATGTTCATTATTCGTGTATTCAGATATTCCCATCCCATTTCTTTCACAGTCCCAAAATCAGCTCCAGAGATCTCTCCCAGATAGATTTCAGGAAATTGTTCTTAGTTGCCTAATTAACAAAGCATAGATTAATTATGGAGGAAGAGCAGATTTACACTGGCATCCTTTGCAATTCCTCACAGAATGGAGAAAAACATGTTAGTCTTTGATTTGGATGTGTCTTCATCTCTACATCTATTTGCATTACTTATCTGCTCTTCTCCACAGCGTATATTTCTATGGGTTAAAAAATGAGTTTTTATTTTGAGGGTCAGAATCCCCATCCCCACCTATCTTTCTGGGAAACAGGTATTTTTTGACTGGTTACAATCACTCTGTATAAATTATTCTTTACATTTGTGGTCATTTCTTCACTAGTGATTTATAGTATCTTAGGATCATCAAACATCACTGAGATACTCTAACAATAATGGCAACAAGCTTATACTGTCTCAATAGTGTCTTGGTGATACCATAAGACAGTCTTTCTCAACCTTGATGACTTTAAGATGGGTGGCCTTCAACTACGAGAATTAGCTGGGGAATTCTGGAGTTGAAGTTCATTGAGAAACTCTGCTATAAGATGCTAAAATTCCTGGTCAAGAAAGTGGCTTGTAAAAATCTCACAACATTCCAGATATATTTGTTGACCTGAGAATCTTTACTTTATAAAACATTTATCCTACAAACATTATTTTTAAACAAGATTATGACTTTTGGATTAGTCATATGAATTTAACTTACAATTACTATTTGTCATTAGAATGTATTACAATTTTTAATAAGCCACAATGACCACCGTGGAGAGAAATTTCTTTGTAATTTTTTATATTCAGTGAAAGCTGTATGTTCCCACAACCATTAAAAAAATGAGGAATTTGGGTGTGGAATAAAGAAAAGTGACTGGATGAAAAGAGTAACATTCTACTCAAAATGTATTCAGATGATACAGGTGATAATCATTTTGCATAATAAGAAAGCAAGGTATATGGGTAGCATGTGCTAAGTGATGCAGTTTGTCTCAAAGTTTTTCATGGCATGTTTTCTTAATGATAAAGCATTGTATTCATGTGTCAACAGGGTATGTACGTATCTCAACCACCTGCCATTACAAAAGAAAATAACCCCTGCTTTGTGACCCGCCTTGAAAACATCTGTTTCATTGCCATACCACACATGAAAACGCCACCTCCTTCGTGAAGGTGAACAGCAACCATTGGGAATCATCAACAACAACATCTAAGGGACTAGAACATCAGAGAGTTGACAATGCAACAACTGATTCTACTGATGGAAGTGATGGTAGCCTGTCAATACAATTGATAAATGCCTCTGTTCTGCAATATATTCCTCCAGCTTATTGGGAAGAAGGGCATTTCATAGACTAGCTCTATCATTAAGCAGAACATCACCATCACTTTAGGCATCTGATATGGACTAGCAGAACATGCAATTTATTTACTGTTATTCACTGTGTATTCATTGTGTATTCACTGCAAGGAGGGAAGAAACTCTGGGAGTTTCTGTCACATTTGCTGTTATATTTTGATCAGTCTTGGGTAGCATAAGCCTTGATCTAAAAGCTAGGGCACCATATGGGGTTCTATCTCAAGCAACAATTGCATTTATTGTATTGTTTTGAATACATTGAGTACATTTAAATATTAAATTTAATTACTTTAAATTAAGTATTTAATATTTAAAATAGATTTCTTTAAAGATAAAGTAGAATTAAAAAATGAGTTTTCTGCCATTATCCCATTTATTGCGGCACCAAAGAAAGCTTTGCAGCCTTGTCCCCTTTGAGCATTCAAAGCCTTCTTCTAAGAATATGAGATAGTCTCTGTTTACAAGAAGGGAAGAAACATGTATGTTCCTTTCTTTCAGTTAATGACCAGCATAAAACAAAAACAAAACAAAAAAGTGAAACAATAAAAAAGAAATACAAAGCAGATCCAAATGAGCTCTTGAACAACGTTTGTGTTTTGATTATAGAAGTATAATATGCTATAGTAAAACAAAATATTGCCAAGACTTAAATTCAGAACTAAAACTAATATTCTGAATCTATCCACAAAGAGAGGGAAAATAGTGGAAAGTACATTAGTGGATAGTACATCTTCATAGTAAGAAATATGTGAGTTATAAGCTGCATAGCCAATTAGGGAAAATATTTTTTCAAAGATCCGTGAGGAGAGTTAAAAATACAAATGTGAATAACACAGTCCCAAGAGAGAAGAAAGGAAATTGGGTCTACAATAGGTTATTAGTAATAGTAACAGTTACATGCAGTATATATTACAGGGACTAAAATAAATAGACTAAGATATTGAAGTTTGGTATTAAAAAATAAACCTGGGGACTTAAAGCAAGAAAAGAATATTTAATATCAACTTATCTGAAAGGGAATGGATAAGTTATTGGATCAAGAAATTGACCAGGTGATTTTAATTAAAGGAAGACTGTTCAGTTTAAAACACTATTGATGATAGCATTAATGATAAAGAATTTTTAAAATCTGGTTTTTAATGTATATTTTCCTATGTTCTAGCCGTTTGTGGATTTTAATTGCTGCCACATTATAATCAACATATAGATAAATGTAATGACCAATGACCTATTAGATAAGAGAAAATCCACAAAGCATACATTTTGGCCTACAATATGTAGGTGGCTTGGGGTGAAGAAACACGGGAGAATGTACCTGAGTAAAAAGTATTCCACCTTTTATTGAAAAATAGATAGAAGCCTAGTAACCAAGATTCCATGGAAAAAGTTCCATTCATACCAATGGAACTTCCACTTGCTCTCCTTTCTTTAATCCCCTGAACTGGTTTGGAAAATGAAGATCACGTGACCAAGGGGTGCTGCAACAGTCATGTGAGAACTGGTTGCAAACCTCTTTTCTCAGTGCTATTCTACATTTGAACGGGCACTAAATAAATGGTTATAAGTTAGTGACTATCCATATGGTAACTCCAGCTAAATTCTAAATTGAATTTAGAAGCTCAGGGTTGGCTTAGATTAGTATATAAATCAGAAAATCAGGTAGGTCTTGGGAATGTAAGCTGAACTAAGAAATAAAAACAAAATCTTTTCTATACCAGTACTAATTACATGAACATTAGCAATACAGCTTGATTTGAAGGACCCTACTTTTTTACTGTAATAATTGTACTCTCCAATTATTCATTTTCTCACCATTTCTCAACTCAAGAGGCTATTTTAAAAATTATACAAGCTTCAGAGGTGGTATTCAGCAGGTTCTGACCAGTTCTGGAGAACCAGTAGCAGAAATTTTGAGTAGTTCGGAGAACTGGCAAATACCGCCTCTGACTGGCCCCGCCCCCATCTATTCTCTGCCTCCCAAGTCCCAGCTGATCAGCTGGGTCTTCTTTTGTTGCCCTGCACAAGAGAATGGAGCTGGAAAGCAGGTTAGTGGGGTGGAGAGGGAATGGAATTTTGCATGCTCGCTAAGCCATGCTCACAGAACCGGTAGTAAAAAAATTTGAATCCCACCACTGACAAGCTTGTGTACGTGATTTATGATTTTGATGATTAGACAAGACAGATTATAGAAAGAAGAGCAATATAATGCATATTTAAAGAGAGAGAGGTCAAAATACATTTGCACTTATACCATAACTGCTGTGGTAAATATCGGAAGCCACCTTTTTCTATTTTCTTTCTTTTCTATTTTTCTTCAACTTATTTTCTTTTATTGCATTGTTTGCTTTTTCTTTGATTTTTTTTTATTCCCTGTGTGCTACTGTGTGTTAGCCTTTTGTTTATTAAAGATTTTAATAAAAATTATATGTAAAAACAGATTATGCAGTTTTAATTTTTTTTTTTAAATAAGCAATTCTAATTCTTGAGCTGTTGTTCTTTTTCACCTTATGCAGGAATAATAATAATCTTAATGGCCTCGTATGGTTCCTGTTGTGTTGGTGTGGTTCAGAAAAAGGTGAAAGAGAAAAAGGAAAGAAATTCAATTCTGGCTTGAAGTGTAGGCGTATTGTGAGGAGAGTGCTAGCCAGGGTTCCTGTGGGTCAGAGAGAGAGCGAGAGCTGCTGCTTGCCTTACCCCAAACTGGAAAGAGAAAGGAGAGAAAAGAAAAAGAGAGCATTAAAAAGACTGTTGTAAAAGAGAGTGGCTGTAGAAAAAAAAATGCAGACTAAGATTGGTGTGTGTGTGTGTGTGTGTGTGTGTGTGTGTGTGTAAGAAAAACTGGCAGGTGGCTTCCCTGGAGGAAGAGAAGCATATTCCTCATGTGACAAAATTTTCACAAGACTAGAAAGAGGCTGTCTTTGACAAAATTCTTTGAGGTAGACTGGGCAGAGAGGTCCTTCTTCCAAGGAAGGAGACACAGAAGGTGATCAGGTAAATGGATCCAAGGAAAGGAGAGAAGCAGGACTGAGCGCTCTCTTTTGTAAGCCCAGCACTTTTCTTTTACTTTCTTTCTCCCCCCCTCCCAGAAATGAGGGAAGGAATCTGAAAGAGAGACTTAAGAAACCAGGATCTTGTTGTAAACACCTATTGTAAATAGTTCTGCTGTCTATAGGGGCAAAAAAGAAAACATAAAAGCATCCACTCTCTAGGTTTCTCTATTTCAATTGTCATTCTTGTAAACCTAAATATCCCTGCAGTTATTTTATATTTCTCCTCACTTTCCTTCTTTTTATTTTATTTATTTTTATTTATTTTATTTTGTCAAGCAATTATAAGATAACAGGTATAAGTATAAAACATAGTTATGAATACATGAAATAGATACATATAAGAAAATAAAAAGAAACAATATGACAGGGACGGTAGGCACATTGGTGTGCTTATGCACACCCCCTTTTGTGACATATAGAATATATATTTTGTTTCTGAATACTGTAAAACGTCTGTAATGATTTTTTAACCAGTAAAAACAGAAAAGCTACCTGTAACCTGAATACCTTCAATAAACATTGAATGCATAGCCACAAAATCCGACAGCTTTCATCTAATACTTTAGCTGTTCAGCACTACTACCAGTTGAATCATGCATGCAAATATGTAAATGTTATGGAATCATGTCAGAAATTCTTAAAATGATTAAACTGAGAAAAAAAATATTCAGGCTAGAAAAATGATGCATTCACATTTAAACAAAGTGAAGAAAAGATGCTGATTTTTCTGCTGTTGTTTGTATTATACACAATAGTAAAAATGTTGAAAATATTCCATGCATTGTGTTCCATTGCACAAACATGACACTTCATTCAGCTCCCATTCTAAAATAATACCATTATTATGAGTCAATAATATGACTTCAAAGTAAGTGTGATATCTCCTCCTTAGGCAATCAGAGATCACTTCAAGTCATCACAAAGATGTCTCTTAGTCATGCTTCAAAACGCGTAAGATTTGTTCTTCTATACAGCTGATATAGTTACAGGGAAGAATATATCATAATAAATTTGTTAATTTCTGAAGTGCCACACAAATTCTTTGTTGTTGTTCTGAGTTAATCATGAGTGAGAACCGTCTGAATGATCCAAATATATAAGCACCATCCAATTTCAGAAAGCTATTCGAATTCTGTGATAAAAATTATCCTGGTTAGTTTTTTCCAATTTTGCAGAACAAGGTTCATAATGAACTAACATAATAAGAACATAAAAGATGTTCTCCTGGATTGGTACCCTAGCCCCACTAGTGTAGGATTCTGTTCTCATACCAATCAATTCTGATCTCGCCAATCAATTGCACAAGCAAGGCCATTAGTTGTCCAGTGGACGGTTTCAAAACAGTCAAATTGCCATCAAGGCACTGATACCAATTCCACATGCAAAAATTATAATGTCCATGATCCGGTATTATTGAGATACTGAACATTTCAGATCACCTTAAGTAAAAAAAAATGGTATTGCTATTTCCCCCAAAGGGTAAAGAGCCACAAATTATATTCAACTGCCGTCAAGAATCGGAATATCTAAGAGAACTGCTCAGCTTGCTTATTCAGATCAGTTTGCTCTGCAAGTTTGCTTCTCTATGCTGAAGATGAACAATAAACAACTCCTTATTACAACAGAGACAGGGTATCTCAATTTTTTTCCACATAGGATAAAAAATGATGATAAGTGCTCAATAGGTTTTCTCCTAAGTGGATACTCAATGACCTTGAAGACTCCAACAAGATAAGAGACACACAAAGAATGTACTATTGTTGACCTCAGGAGAAGATGACCTTAACTGACTTTTATGACTATCAATGACAGCTGCAAAAAAGATGACTGACTTTAATACTTAATGTTATTAAATATCCAACTCCTTACATCTTCATATTTTTCTAACTTTTCATAGTAATTTTCTGCTTTAGAACTATTTTATGTCTTAATGTGGTTGAAACTATGAATTGGCCCAACCAAATGCTGAATGTGTTTGTTCCTGGTGCAAAATAGCCAATTATCACACAAGGCTGGAAATGGCAACCTGTTTATTTGTACAGCACTCATGTCCTTTCAAGACTAAATCACAAATCCAAAGCTCATAGTGCACAAATCAGCATAGCTTTTACACACTTTTGAAAAATAAAGGCACATGAAGGCAACAAGCAACGAAGTAGTCACACCCATGGTAGAGGATGGCCCTCCCAGAAGGTGGATTCATTAATAAAATATTACAGTGCTTCCCTTTCTGTCTATAACTGATAAGGCTGGTAATTTAATATTCAAAAGTTTCTAGTTAATTTTATCTGAAACAGGAATTGCTGGCCTGGTATGTGTTCCTTGATAAAGTTATCACATAGCCTTTGGGGAATTTTAGGGCAAAAGGATGAGCAAAAAGGAGCGGCCCAAAGAGAAAACATCTTAAAGCAAAATGAAGGTTTGTCAACAAAATGGGGCATCTCTACCTAAAATTAGCTATACCAGTCCTACAAAGTCTAACACCTAATCTCAAATGTCAACATAGTAAAGACTACATACCTCAGTGACCATATTGAAAAATACTTTGTAGAACATTATGAATTTGGTGAAGTACCAGAATTGCTAGATCAACAAGAAGTGGCAGAATTAAATAAGAGAGAGTTTGGCAGTTTATCCTACTGCAAACACTATAACCACACTACACAGCTGACACCAAATTCCCATATATATTATTGCTTTACTTTTAGTTGTGATTTCACCCATCCCAATAAAAAGATTCCCCAATAGTATCAATACATCTGCCTCCTTAAACTTCTGAATATCCATCGTTTGCTGCCGTATCTATTTTACTAATCAGGAAAAAGATGTACTAGTCAGGGATCTTGTGCAGAGCTTTGGACTGAAGGAAATATAATCATTCAATTTGATCTATGAGATGTCCTTGTCTCATTTGCCTTTTAATCCTTTCAAAAGTGTTTATGAAGTACTTTTCCCTGACCCTTTTTTTTCTACTTTCCCAAAAATGCATGTTTGCAATGATACTTATGTCATGAGTTTTTTGAGAATGGGAGTATAGATAAGCAAGAATTTCTATTTTTACAAGAATATTTAAAGCATAGTTCATGGGCTTGGTTTATTTACTTCTCAGAATCTCTTTCTGAAGCTACTCAAGTTCTGAGGTGGTTTTGCTTATTATACTTCTATGTTTCAGCCTGAAGAGAGACTATAGTGGATATGCCTGAGTAAGCAGCAGATATGAACATTGAAGTTAGGATAGAAGAGGAAAGAATGCTAGGACTACTATAATAATAAAATAATTCCATAGAGTAGGCCAATTTCACTGGAGAATGTCTGTTTCTATTTCTCCTGAAACTAATACTGCATCTACAACCTGCTGCTTCTGTGAAAATATAATTCATCATCTCCCAAAATCCCCTAAGAATGGTAGATTAAGTCTCGATTGCATGCTGGCTGGGGAATTCAGGGAATTTGAAGTCTATACAACGAAAACACTGTCCTGGTGAATAGATGCAACTCATCAAATTATTCCTCCCTCCTTTGGAAAATGTATTTTCGCCTCTGAACATTTCAGATACTGAACCAATTGTTAGTTTTACAAGATCAGTTCACACAAATCATGATTAACAGGTGCCAGACAAATGGAAATATTAAAAACCTAAGATATTGGTTCCAAATAAATATATTACAGTCTTAACATTATCATTAATATTATACATAATGGGAAGGTAAGTAGCATTCCAGATCAAAATTACCATAGCAGTGCATTTGATTCATCATATTTTTTTTTAATCATGTAAATAATGCACTAAATTTGGGGCGCCTTGATTGTATATGGATTATTGTGAATGAGTTTAAGAACAATCCATCTATTAAATCTTTATACATGAAGAAGTACAAAAAACTTTAGCAATACATATTGACTGGGATTTTTCAGTGCTTAATGGCAAAAGGAATAGAGATGCTAATGTAAAGTAACCCACTTAAAGCAATAGGTCTAATTTTAGGCTGAAAATGCTAGGCAACAAATGAGAAGGACTATAAGAGGTTATAGGTTGTCCTGACTCCATTTCCCCCCTCCATTCCTTTGTGTTTGCATTCTGCAGGTAACCCATATCTCAGCCTAGAGGAAGGACTTATGTAACCTGGATCTTTACAAAAACAAACATCAGTATTGTAAGTTATTTTGAACTAATCGTTCAAGATGAAATAGAAGACAAGAGTTCCGATTCTACTTCAATATTTTTTAATTACAGTTGGACTTAAATATGCATAAACTAATCCCAAAAGGATACACGTGGCATTTTATAAAAGATCATGAAAGCATATTGAGTCAAGCAGCATTTTAACTACTGTATATACTGTCTATGCTGATCTGGCCAGAGGAATCCTTCAGTCTTCTTAAAATTTAATTAACTCCTTAAATTCAAAATATCAATTCTGTTAGTTGTAAAGAAAATATGAGTTATCAAGACACAGTACCATCTTGTGGCAATTAACAGTATTATTCAGAAAACAAGCCTGAATGAAATGCTAGAAATATCACCAAGACCAATTGAAACAGTGCACTTAAATATATGACATATTTATTTTTTCAGTTTTGGAGGGGGTTGTTAAAAAAAACACAATTATCTCAAATCTTTCATCTGGGCAATGTTTTCAAATGTACTTATCTACTAATCTGGATGCTTTTCTGCTGATATGGCTTTTGGAAAATATACAAAACCTAAACAGTTGTCAGAATTTTGACATAATACTACTTATTCCAATTTATGTATTTATTACACAGAAATCAACCATATAACTACTTTCTAAATTTTAAATAAGGATTTTATATTCATTGGGAAAAAAAACATCTTATAGTATCAAATATCTTAAATTCAAATTCACACAAATTCTCCAAATTCCATGAATTTATCTCTTTGGGCATGATAGAAGTTTCAAAACCATATTACAAATTAGAGAAAACAGACAATATTCTTGTTGAGTTCTACCTCCATTTTAATGACTAGTGAAGAAAATCTATCCTGTGTTTTTACATTATTATGAGTTTTTGAATTACTAGAGTTCACTTTCTGAGCAGTTCTAGCATTGAGTCGCTTTGAACCAGTTCTTATCAGAATGCACATTCTTGATTCTTTTTCTTATCAGAATCCAAATTCTTGCTTCTATTTACTTCAAAGAAATAGAAACATTAGGCAAAGGCACTTGTTACTAAAAATATTGTCTCCCTGCTCCCATCAGGTAATTGCATGAGTTGAAGGATGAATATTCTACAGGAAAACTAAACATGCAAGATTTGATTACACCATTGGGAGACTTGAAAGAACAGGTTAGGGATAGAAAACCTATGCAGTTATTAGGAATAGAAAAAAACTTCATGGCACATAATCAATCAATTTATATAATGGGCAAGATCCTTACCACCCTTTAAAATTACAGTGATATAATCTTCATAGTATGAAGCCAGTGGGGCCATATATTCAAAAGATGATCAAACTTGTTCTGAAAGTGCTTTCTACTTCAAATGTATGTACCATTCTTCCTGTTCTAGGAACCTTTCTGTATTATTGTATCAATATTATCAAAGATGTTAAGGGTGCAGCAAATCTCTAAAATTCCTGAAAAATGAATTATGTTCAGATAAGTCCAAAGATCCTGCAAGTTATTAGTATAATATAGCATAGTGAAATGTAGTGTACAAAATGAAGCATTAATTCTTTTCCACACCTTTTTTAGGCTTTGTCATTCTATATAATTAGAGTTCAGTAATTAGAGTTCAACAAAGTAGACCATAATCTACTTCTTGGTAAACTAGAAAAAAGTGGGATAGATGGCATTACCACCAGATAGATTTATAACTGGCTGACAAACCATACTCAACAAGTAATCCTTAATGGTTCCACATCCACGTGGAGGGAAGTAAAGCAGTGTGCCACAAGGTTCCGTCTCAGGCCCAGTACTCTTCAATATCTTCATAAATGACTTAGAAGAGGGAATAGAAGGGGAATTTATCAAATTTGCAGATGATACTAAACTGGCAGAATAGCCAACACCCTAGATAATACCGTAGGCTCAAGATCCAGATGGATTTCAACAGACTTTGAACACTAACAAAATGAAATACAATGTAGAGAAAAGTAAAGTCTTACACTTAGGCAAGAAAAACCAAAAGGACACGTACAGATTAGGTGAAACCTGGCTTAATAGCAGTAACCGTGAGAGGGATCTTGGAGTCCTAGTGGACAATCAATTAAATATGAGGCAGCAGTGTGTGACAGCAGCCCAAAAAGCCTGTGCAATCTTAAATTGCATTGACAGAGGGATTGAATCAAGATCACGTTGAGGTACTAATACCATTCAATAAAGCCTTAGTAAGACCACACCTAGAATACTGCATTCAGTTTTCATCACCACACTATAAAAAAGATGTTGAGACTCTAGAACAGGGGTGTCAAACTCCCAGCCCGGAGGCCGGTGTGTCACACGCTGGCCATGCCCATATCCAGTTTAGCAAAGAGGTTAAAGGTCATGATACATCACGTGATGCCACTGTGATGCCACACGTTTGACACCCCTGCTCTAGAAAGAATGCATAGAAGTGCCGCAATGATGATTAGGGGCCTAGAGGCTAAAACACATGAAGAACAGTTGCAAGAACTGGGCATGACTAGTCTAGTGAAGAGAAGGACTGGGATGACACGATAGCAGTGTTTCAATATTTGAGGGGCTGTCACAGAAAGAAGGAGGACAATCTATTTTCTAAAGGTACCTCAAGGCCAGACAAAGAACAATGGATGGAAATGGATTAAGGAGAGAGATTCAACCTAGAAATAAGGAGAAATTTTCAGACAGTGAGAACAATCAACCAATGGAACAACTTGGCTTCAGCAGTTTTGGCCGCTTGGAGGTTTTAAAGAAGAGATTGGACAGCCACTTGTCAAAAGTGGGTATAGGGTCTCCTGCTTGAGCAGGGGATTGAACTATTTGTTTTTATTTATTTATTTTTGTCAATTGCTTACAAGATAGTAGGTATAAGTAAAAACATAGTTATGAATACATGGATACATATAAGAAAAATGAAAAATAAAAAAATAAAAGAAATACGACAGGGATGGTAGGCACGTTGGTGCGCTTATGCATGCCCCATACAGACTTCTTAGGAAAGGGGTGAGGTCAATAGTAGACAGTCTAAGGTGAAAGTTTTTGGGGTTTGGGGAAAAAACCACAGAGTCAGATAGACTATTCCAGACATTCCAGTCGTATTTCCTGCAATCAAATTTGGTGTGATCAACCTTGAGTTTGTATCTATTGTGTTCTTGTGTTGTTATGGTTGAAGCTGAAGTATTCATTGACAGGTAGACAACATAGACAACTAGTTGACCTACAAGTCGCGTTCAAGTCGAACTCTGTGATTTTGTAAAGTCTGTTTTTAAAAAAAATACGAGGGCAACAAGGATACAGTAAATCCCTCGTTATCTTCGGAACTAGGAGAACCATTGAAAGAATGAGAAGCCCTTCTTTTAGCAAACTTCCCTATCAATGGAGGACTACATCCCCCAGAATACCACGCACCCATACTCCACGAGATTATTGTCAGTCGGACGCCCTGGCGTAATACAACGACGCTGCGGAAGGCACAACCGGAACTTCATGTAGCTTCGCCCCGGAAGTAGTCTCCCTGACTCCATCTAATGAGCCGGTGCGGGAAAAGAAGCGTGTCTTTTCGCCGCGTGCGAAGGGCTCGTGGCTATGGCTACCCTCTTGGTCGAGGACTTGCTGGCGCGCGCCGAAGAGCGCGAGGCGGAGACCCAGCGCTGCGTGGCGGTGCAGAAGGAGCTGGAGTTGGAGTTCGACTTGGGGAACTTACTAGCGGTGGATAAAAACCCGGCTCCACGCGCCCTTGCGCGAGTCTCCTCGGAGCGCGAGTCTCTCCTGCGCGCTTTGGCCCGAGATAACAGTCAGTTGCTGGTGGGCCAGCTGTGGGCGCTGCCGTCCGAGCGGGTGGAAGGGGCGCGGGCCCCGTGGTGGCCCGCCTGCCCGAACCCTCGACGCGCTTGCCCAGGGAAAAGCCGCTGCCCAAACCTCGGCCGCTCACCAAATGGGAGCAGTTCGCGCGCCTCAAAGGCATCCGGCCGACGCGGAAGAAGCGCGGCACCTTGGTCTGGGACGAAGCCGCCAAAGAGTGGCGACGGCGCTGGGGTTACCGCCGAGCTGGCGGAGATCCTTCCCGCGACTGGCTCTTGGAAGTGCCGGACTCGGCCGACCCGATGGAGGATCAGTTCGCAAAGCGGCGCCAGGAGAAGCGGGAGCGGGTGGCGCGCAACGAGCTCAACCGCCTGCGGAACCTGGGGCGCGCTCACCGGGGCCGGGGGCGGCCGACCTGCACCCGACGGGCCACCAAGACCGGGCCGAGATGGGCCGCGCCTCCGTCCTGGCTCGCGTCTCCACCGCCTCCCGCGGCCGCTTCCAACCTCGCCTTCCCAAGGAGCCCGCCGTCGCGCAGACCAACACAGCCCGCGGAAAGAAGCGTCGTTTCCAGCCGCTGCTGGGAGACCTTGAAGGGGAGAAGAAGCGGCACCTGGAGTTAGCCCGCAGCCTGAGCAGCAAGAAGCCGCCCCTGGACTTGACCCGCGCGGTCAACAAGCAGCTCCGCGAAGAGGAGGCCGAGGCTGCCAGAGGCAAAGGCAAAAGGCGCGAGCAGCGGGGCAAGAGGGGTCGAAGGCAGCAGCAGAGGTCCGGACACGCCAGGGGCAAGAAAAGCGCAGGAGCAGGTCGCAGAGGGAATCCGGGGGATCTGGAAGCTTCAACAGGAAAAGAAAATAGCAGACTGAAGCGGTTTATTTTATGTAAGGCTGCAGCAAAATGTGGACTTGCTAAGTTAAACATTATTCTAACTTTACTTTGGCTTTTAGCCCCCAAAGAACTTTGTGAGACCTGACGAAAGAGCGTATAAAGACATTGGCAATAAATTAAAATGATATATAAAGTTTGAAAGAATCTACTCACTTGAAGAAATATCACATTAGATGTACAGTTCAGACAATGCCTTGACTGGGAATTGGAATGACTTCAAAGAATAAAACTTCAAAGCAGTTGAAATATATAGAAGGACTTGCTTTTTTTTATAATGAAGTCCTAATATGCCCTTTTAAATGAGAATTGAAATGGACACTTCTCAGCTGCAGTGTTTTTCTGTACTTCTTTTTCATGTATCTGAATTATCTCCATTGTCAACCAGGCTAAAGGCAAATCACTAGAAGAATATTGTGTTTACATCGTGGTAACTGACTTTTATATCTGTTGAGATTATAACTGCATATAAAATGTCAAATTGTCTCATCGAAATACCATTTTCATCATTTTGGCACTATGAATTCTGATTTCAGCAAAACTGTAGATTTTGTCTGGGGAGATGTATGTGGATATATGTACGTGCCCACTGTTCTTACAGCAAGATTAAAGACATTGAATTAAACCTGTGTTTTTTTTCTGCTTCCCAACAACCTCAACTTTATTAAAAAAATGTATATGCTTTATATGTTAAAAATCCCAAAGTAATTTATAGGAATATAAAATCTATTAAAAACAAATGTTAGATGAAGTCAATGGTTGGGAAAGGTCAGCATAAAAAAGTTTATATGTTTTTAAAAGATGCACTAAATTATTTACTATAAGGCCTAGTGTATAACAAAGCAAGCACAACACAGAAGACTTGCCTCACTATAATGTAAAATTAGATTAGACTTGGTTTTATTTTAAAAACAATTTGTGTGTGTGTGTGCGTGTGCGTGCACCATCTGTGGTAAAAAAATTCTATTAAGTGCTCTACCCCAACTCACCAATCTTTCTGGCTTTGCAGACCAGCAGAGTGGGGTAGAGAACAGTTCCGTGTGAGCTGCAGGCAAATGTGCACACCCACTGCTCCATTTGTGCAAGCGGCCGGCAAACCGCTCATGCAAGTTGCGTGCACGTGCGCATGCTTGTCCGTTGCTCATGCAAGTGGGGATTTTTATACTTTGAAATAGAAAATTCTTTGAGCTTTAAAAATTCCATCTTGCAAATTAATCTTGAGGCTTGGTGACCAGAGCCTAAAAGGATTCTTTTTTAAAAAAATCTACAAAGTGATCAATACTAGTTGTATCTGGATTTATGTTTCTCATTAAAGATGAATCTACAATTGGCCGTATATTTAAGTAATAGAATTTAAACAAACAGGACATAGATTGTCTCCGTGAACATAAAAATATGCTATTTTATATGATATTTCCTTGGAGGGTGGAACCTTTTTATTAATTACAACACTACCTTGTTATATGAAAAAGTGTTCTACGGAATTAAGAACGTGTATGCTATTTTTTTTATTCCATTTTTATATGTGTTATTGTCAATGTGTGAAATTAGGCATTTTATAGAATGTCTAAGAAATCTGTAGAATGCTAAAAAATAGGACATCAAAATATGAAGCACAACATTTCACACATTGCCAAAAGACAAAACAGCGAAGTATAAAATACTCCTGCTAAAATGCCATTCTAGCCTTCCTTGTTGCATGCAACAAATTTTGGTCTTTTTTCAGTAAGAATACTTCATTTTGTATTTTTCATTTTCTTACATGTCTTTTCAATAAAGGCTTAGGGTTAGCGAGATAAAGTATATAGCAGTGGTTGGGGGGTGTCATCATAGGGGGTCCACGAAGGCCTGAAGAAATGCCATGATTTAAACTTTTAAGTCTTGGGGGTCTGTTGCCATGCTCCATGGGCACAAAAGGTATTTAAAAAGGATCTGTGGTGAAGAAAAGGTTGAGAACAAATGGTATTTAGCATATTAAAATAACAGACATTTCATACTTCGCCTAAAACGTCACACATTCTATAGATTTCCTAAGGATACAATGCCAGCTTTTCATACATTGTAGGTAACATATATAACTCAAGGCAGCAAACATACCTGCAAAATTACAGGTACCAATATATTTTCTCATTTCTGGACATATAAGGAAATTTTTAATGGACCTTCATGTCCATTATTTATTTGATTTATATTCCACCTTTATACCCAAATAGTATATGCCATTCAAACACAATAACATGAACACAAAATGCTTAGTATTACTGTAGAGATGCTAAAAACACTGCACATTCCAAATAAGGAGCTACACAACTGGCAATCCAATTTTCTGGCCCTTTAATATCCCCATATCCTTTCTACCGGTAGACCTTCTTTACATGAGCTAAGAAACTAAGTCTGTAACTCCAAAGAACACAAGATTTTGTTAACAGCATTCATACCGTGGTTTATGCAAGCCAATTTTGCTGGGGTCACACAGCATAATGAACCATAAACTAAGCCAGCAGAGTTTATGAATACAGTTTGTATATGGCTGGCTAATTTGTGATTCAATATGTGTGGTGCTACTTTAATGCAGTCAGCGTCGGACCCGCACCTGTGGCAAAACCTGTTGCAAGAACTGGGCATGACTAGTCTAGTGAAGAGAAGGACTGGGATGACACGATAGCAGTGTTCCAATATTTGAGGGGCTGTCACAGAAAGAAGGAGGACAATCTATTTTCTAAAGGTACCTCAAGGCCAGACAAAGAACAATGGATGGAAATGGATTAAGGAGAGATATTCAACCTAGAAATAAGGAGAAATTTTCAGACAGTGAGAACAATCAACCAATGGAACAACTTGGCTTCAGCAGTTTTGGCCGCTTGGAGGTTTTAAAGAAGAGATTGGACAGCCACTTGTCAAAAGTGGGTATAGGGTCTCCTGCTTGAGCAGGGGATTGAACTATTTGTTTTTATTTATTTATTTTTGTCAATTGCTTACAAGATAGTAGGTATAAGTAAAAACATAGTTATAAATACATGGATACATATAAGAAAAATGAAAAATAAAAGAAATACAACAGGGATGGTAGGCACATTGGTGCGCTTATGCATGCCCCATACAGACTTCTTAGGAAAGGGGTGAGGTCAATAGTAGACAGTCTAAGGTGAAAGTTTTTGGGGTTTGGGAAAAAACCACAGAGTCAGATAGACTATTCCAGACATTCCAGTCGTATTTCCTGCAATCAAATTTGGTGTGATCAACCTTGAGTTTGTATCTATTGTGTTCTTGTGTTGTTATGGTTGAAGCTGAAGTATTCATTGACAGGTAGACAACATAGACAACTAGTTGACCTACAGGTCGCGTTCAAGTCGAACTCTGTTATTTTGTAAAGTCTGTTTTTAAAAAAAATACGAGGGCAACAAGGATACAGTAAATCCCTCGTTATCTTCGGAACTAGGAGAACCATTGAAAGAATGAGAAGCCCTTCTTTTAGCAAACTTCCCTATCAATGGAGGACTACATCCCCCAGAATACCACGCACCCATACTCCACGAGATTATTGTCAGTCGGACGCCCTGGCGTAATACAACGACGCTGCGGAAGTCACAACCGGAACTTCATGTAGCTTCGCCCCGGAAGTAGTCTCCCTGACTCCATCTAATGAGCCGGTGCGGGAAAAGAAGCGTGTCCTTTCGCCGCGTGCGAAGGGCTCGTGGCTATGGCTACCCTCTTGGTCGAGGACTTGCTGGCGCGCGCCGAAGAGCGCGAGGCGGAGACCCAGCGCTGCGTGGCGGTGCAGAAGGAGCTGGAGTTGGAGTTCGACTTGGGGAACTTACTAGCGGTGGATAAAAACCCGGCTCCACGCGCCCTTGCGCGAGTCTCCTCGGAGCGCGAGTCTCTCCTGCGCGCTTTGGCTCGAGATAACAGTCAGTTGCTGGTGGGCCAGCTGTGGGCGCTGCCGTCCGAGCGGGTGGAAGGGGGCGCGGGCCCCGTAGTGGCCCGCCTGCCCGAACCCTCGACGCGCTTGCCCAGGGAAAAGCCGCTGCCCAAACCTCGGCCGCTCACCAAATGGGAGCAGTTCGCGCGCCTCAAAGGCATCCGGCCGACGCGGAAGAAGCGCGGCACCTTGGTCTGGGACGAAGCCGCCAAAGAGTGGCGACGGCGCTGGGGTTACCGCCGAGCTGGCGGAGATCCTTCCCGCGACTGGCTCTTGGAAGTGCCGGACTCGGCCGACCCGATGGAGGATCAGTTCGCAAAGCGGCGCCAGGAGAAGCGGGAGCGGGTGGCGCGCAACGAGCTCAACCGCCTGCGGAACCTGGGGCGCGCTCACCGGGGCCGGGGGGCGGCCGACCTGCACCCGACGGGCCACCAAGACCGGGCCGAGATGGGCCGCGCCTCCGTCCTGGCTCGCGTCTCCACCGCCTCCCGCGGCCGCTTCCAACCTCGCCTTCCCAAGGAGCCCGCCGTCGCGCAGACCAACACAGCCCGCGGAAAGAAGCGTCGTTTCCAGCCGCTGCTGGGAGACCTTGAAGGGGAGAAGAAGCGGCACCTGGAGTTAGCCCGCAGCCTGAGCAGCAAGAAGCCGCCTCTGGACTTGACCCGCGCGGTCAACAAGCAGCTCCGCGAAGAGGAGGCCGAGGCTGCCAGAGGCAAAGGCAAAAGGCGCGAGCAGCGGGGCAAGAGGGGTCGAAGGCAGCAGCAGAGGTCCGGACACGCCAGGGGCAAGAAAAGCGCAGGAGCAGGTCGCAGAGGAAATCCGGGGGCATCTGGAAGCTTCAACAGGAAAAGAAAATAGCAGACTGAAGCGGTTTATTTTATGTAAGGCTGCAGCAAAATGTGGACTTGCTAAGTTAAACATTATTCTAACTTTACTTTGGCTTTTAGCCCCCAAAGAACTTTGTGAGACCTGACTAAAGAGCGTATAAAGACATTGGCAATAAATTAAAATGATATATAAAGTTTGAAAGAATCTACTCACTTGAAGAAATATCACATTAGACGTACAGTTCAGACAATGCCTTGACTGGGAATTGAATGACTTCAAAGAATAAAACTTCAAAGCAGTTGAAATATATAGGACTTGCTTTGTTTATAATGAAGTCCTAATATGCCCTTTTAAATGAGAATTGAAATGGACACTTCTCAGCTGCAGTGTTTTTTCTGTACTTCTTTTTCATGTATCTGAATTATCTCCATTGTCAACCAGGCTAAAGGCAAATCACTAGAAGAATATTGTGTTTACATCGTGGTAACTGACTTTTATATCTGTTGAGATTATAACTGCATATAAAATGTCAAATTGTCTCATCGAAATACCATTTTCATCATTTTGACACTATGAATTCTGATTTCAGCAACACTGTAGATTTTGTCTGGGGAGATGTATGTGGATATATGTACGTGCCCACTGTTCTTACAGCAAGATTAAAGACATTGAATTAAACCTGTGTTTTTTTCCTGTAAGTTGTTTTTCTGCTTCCCAACAACCTCAACTTTATTTAAAAAATGTATATGCTTTATATGTTAAAAATCCCAAAGTAATTTATAGGAATATAAAATCTATTAAAAACAAATGTTAGATGAAGTCAATGGTTGGGAAAGGTCAGCATAAAAAAGTTTATATGTTTTTAAAAGATGCACTAAATTATTTACTATAAGGCCTAGTGTATAACAGAAAGCAAGCACAACACAGAAGACTTGCCTCACTATAATGTAAAATTAGATTAGACTTGGTTTTATTTTAAAAACAATTTGTGTGTGTGTGTGCGTGCGTGCACCATCTGTGGTAAAAAAATTCTATTAAGTGCTCTACCCCAACTCACCAATCTTTCTGGCTTTGCAGACCAGCAGAGTGGGGTAGAGAACAGTTCCGTGTGAGCTGCAGGCAAATGTGCACACCCACTGCTCCATTTGTGCAAGCGGCCGGCAAACCGCTCATGCAAGTTGAGTGCACGTGCGCATGCTTGTCCGTTGCTCATGCAAGTGGGGATTTTTATACTTTGAAATAGAAAATTCTTTGAGCTTTAAAAATTCCATCTTGCAAATTAATCTTGAGGCTTGGTGACCAGAGCCTAAAAGGATTCTTTTTTTAAAAAAATCTACAAAGTGATCAATACTAGTTGTATCTGGATTTATGTTTCTCATTAAAGATGAATCTACAATTGGCCGTATATTTAAGTAATAGAATTTAAACAAACAGGACATAGATTGTCTCCGTGAACATAAAAATATGCTATTTTATATGATATTTCCTTGGAGGGTGGAACCTTTTTTATTAATTACAACACTACCTTGTTATATGAAAAAGTGTTCTACGGAATTAAGAACGGTGTATGCTATTTTTTTTTATTCCATTTTTTATATGTGTTATTGTCAATGTGTGAAATTAGGCATTTTATAGAATGTCTAAGAAATCTGTAGAATGCTAAAAATAGGACATCAAAATATGAAGCACAACATTTCACACATTGCCAAAAGACAAAACAGCGAAGTATAAAATACTCCTGCTAAAATGCCATTCTAGCCTTCCTTGTTGCATGCAACAAATTTTGGTCTTTTTTTCAGTAAGAATACTTCATTTTGTATTTTTTCATTTTCTTACATGTCTTTTCAATAAAGGCTTAGGGTTAGCGTAGATAAAGTATATAGCAGTGGTTGGGGGGGTGTCATCATAGGGGGTCCACGAAGGCCTGAAGAAATGCCATGATTTAAACTTTTAAGTCTTGGGGGGTCTGTTGCCATGCTCCATGGGCACAAAAGGTATTTAAAAAGGATCTGTGGTGAAGAAAAGGTTGAGAACAAATGGTATTTAGCATATTAAAATAACAGACATTTCATACTTTGCCTAAAACGTCACACATTCTATAGATTTCCTAAGGATACAATGCCAGCTTTTCATACATTGTAGGTAACATATATAACTCAAGGCAGCAAACATACCTGCAAAAGTACAGGTACCAATATATTTTCTCATTTCTGGACATATAAGGAAATTTTTAATGGACCTTCGTGTCCATTATTTATTTGATTTATATTCCACCTTTATACCCAAATAGTATATGCCATTCAAACACAATAACATGAACACAAAATGCTTAGTATTACTGTAGAGATGCTAAAAACACTGCACATTCCAAATAAGGAGCTACACAACTGGCAATCCAATTTTCTGGCCCTTTAATATCCCCATATCCTTTCTACCGGTAGACCTTCTTTACATGAGCTAAGAAACTAAGTCTGTAACTCCAAAGAACACAAGATTTTGTTAACAGCATTCATACCCATGGTTTATGCAAGCCAATTTTGCTGGGGTCACACAGCATAATGAACCATAAACTAAGCCAGCAGAGTTTATGAATACAGTTTGTATATGGCTGGCTAATTTGTGATTCAATATGTGTGGTGCTACTTTAATGCAGTCAGCGTCGGACCCCGCACCTGTGGCAAAATGCTAGGATAAAAAAGGTAAGATATCCACCAACTAGGTCTAATAGGTCTAATAGTCTGAAAAAAGATGAACGCATGGCTGTACTCTTCTTCCCCGCTTTGATGCCAAACCCATTCCGGTTGTCAGCGAGCTGCTGCAGCGGATTGCCCAGCATAGGAATAGAATAGCCATTTCTTCCTTTCTCTTTTAAAGCGCTTTACTCAATTTGTCCTCAACTTCGCTTTCCCGTCGTCCCTTGCTATCCCAAGCAGAGCGGCAGAAGTCATGGCAGGAGGAGGACGCGAGAAGGTGGCTCGTTTGCTGAAGCAGCTGCAGCTGGCAGCGTGAGTGTTTGTGCCTTAAGTTTCTTGCTTCCTATGGGAGCGCCTGGCAAAAAGCAGCTTGGCTCACTTTCCACGACATTTGAATCAGGCTTGGAAGCTTCGTTTGGGAGCATCTGGCAAAAGCAGCTTGGTTTACTTGGTTTGCTTTCCACGAAATTGGAATCGGGCTTGGAAACTTCGTTTCTTTACGGCATTAGGAAAAATAAAACCGCAGCAAACCTTCCGTGTAAGGAAAGATTTGAGAATTCTACAAGTCCTAAAGCCAAGTTTGGGGATAATTATCTTTGAAGCCGATACTTTAATTTACTTATTTCCATCTAGTTTCTTGCTAAGAGAGAGACAAGCAGAATGCTAGTCTTTGTTTCAAAAAGTTATTTGATCAAGCACAGAAATGGACTTTGGTTTATATGTAACATTTATTTTCGAAGTAAATACAAAAAAATAAAATAAAAGAAACGGAGTTTAGTGCATAGTGAAACTGAGCAGCAACACTTCTATGTAATTTACAATTTTATTTAATATTATTCATGCACTGAATGTGTAGCTACCCTCTGCAATATTGCAGAATTGCAATATTGGGGGGGATGAAATATTGAAATATAAAATATAGTAATTAAAATGTCATACGTTTTTTCACTGAAGAAAAATGAAACCAATTAGTAATTGTGTAGAATAAAGATATATTTCCCTATGTAGTTTGCCCTTTTTACAAATATAAATAAAACAACTCACGTAAACATATCTTTCAGAGGAGAGCAATACATTTTTAACAAGAATTGAATGATATTACTTCAAAAATGTGCAGGTATAAATGGATTAGAGGCAGTAGGTGGAAAGTGTTGACATGGGAGACATCCATATTTATTGAATCCTATTAAAATAATGGACCATGAATTAATGTTTATTGTATAAAATGTTCAAATTGCCTAAGTTTTAAAGAATTTTAAGTAGTGTGCAGGAGCTGGAGCAACAAGTCTATGCAAAATAATAAACAGGTAAGAATTCAGTAATTGAATAAGTAGTTTTAAATTATATGCTACTTGTAAATACACTACTTGTAAATAAATTCCATAGGAGCCAATGAAACTGTTCTATAAACATGGTTCAATGGGCTAGGCAAAGTGAACATGAAACATACCCTTAGCCTTAGAAAGATACTTTAAAGTCTTAATAATTTGTTGCTCCTATAACTACTTTATAAAATAAAAGATAAAATATAGCAAAGATAAACAGCCATTAATAGATGTAATAAATAACGAGTTGAAATCTTACATTGCAAATGAGTGTAAATTGCCTCATTTTAAGCCCTGTTTAAATTTAATTCAGATTAGATTGTGACAATCATTGCCATTTCAATAAAATGTAATTGCCACTAGATGGCAGAATATGCTTGTAAATTAAAATTATAAATTGTTTCTATATAGAAAGTTGATATTTCCTCTCAATACTTCGTTACAGTAATCATTTTCTTTTTTTCTTTTCAATAGATGCATGTGTCCAGTTCATTCTCACACTTACAGTCAAGGTGAACTGTTATTTTGTGTGTGTATGTCAGTACATTAATTATTCCCTGTTCCAAGTTCTACAAATATTTAATGACTATTACAAAGAGTAATTATTTTACCAAGTAAACCAGGTCAATATATTTTTCAAGAATTAAAATCTAAGGATTGATTGACAGCATACTGTTAGCAAATCGTCATGCTGTACCTGGTGCTGCATCAGAACCTTTATGTCCAGGAAGGCCTAGCGTTATTGGGAGAGAATGCTTTTCATTCCCCAAGGTCAATTATCTAATAGGTAGTAGATCTTAGATGAATTGCACAGTATCTAAGAGTTTGGAGGAAGTGCAGGTTGGAATCTACTCAAAGTAGGTTGTACATACTTTGAGTCTAAACTGTAGAAAGAAACCCTCCTTGGTAACCCCTGATTGGATAATCATACGATGAAATACATGTAAGATGTACTAACTCTGTTTCCTCAAATGCTTTTATTTTTTAATTATACTGTATATAAAATACTATGTTTTATATATAATAATGTTACACATAATAATAATAATATAATACTTGTAATAATATACAAGTAGCCCTCGATAACCCATAATTGGGACCAGCAACTTCATCATTAAGTGATGTGGTGGTTAAGTGAAAGATCATGTGATTGTGCTGAACTTACAACAGATTGTACTGAACTTACAACATGGCACTATGACTTGTGGTCTTGCTGCCAGATTCTCCACTGACTTTGCTTGTTGGAAGTCAGCTGTGAAGCTTGCAAATACTGATCACCTGATCCGGGGACACTGTGATGGTCATAAATGTGTGACAGTTGTGAAGACAGTTGTGCATGGCAATCGTGTAACAGTGGGAATACTGCAATGGTCTCAAGTTCAAGCACCAATCATAAGGTTACTTTTTCAGCAGCATTATAATTTCAAACAGTTACTAAGTAGGACAGTCATGAACCGAGGAGTACCTGTATTTTTCACTATCAGCTTAGATGAACTATCAGAAGAAATTGCTGAATAGGATAGGAAATTAAAGCAAAAAGAATCAGAGTTGTAGAACAAAAAAAAAAATCCCAGTTGATCCATTGCAAAGTTCTACATTCTAAAGTTTGGTTAGAGTTTGGTTAATTCTGTAAGCTATCTAGAACATTTTGTGCCAGGGTTCCAAGTAATACACCCATAGCAAACATAACTCCGAGTTAGGTAGATTCCTCAAAGAATGGTTTTATTTGGATATTGGCACAGGCTGGTGAAAACTGACTCTAAATGTTCCCATGGTTTTCATCTAATTAAAAGTAAAAGTCTCCTCCCTCCCAACCATCAGTCACATGCTCCAATCAAGTTGTCATCTAGTTGCCTAGTAACTTCACTCCTCCCCTCTCTGTGGGAATGTCCTTGGTTCCCAGGAGAAAGTGTTTTGTTTTCACTACAAACCCCAACTATCTCTATTCCCCCCTCCCTATCCCCCAGCTCCAGTGTGGCAACACTGAAGCCTCAAAATGGCCTTGCTCTGGTCAGCTTCAGGGTTGACATTTTGCTTCTTGGGCAAAGTGGAAGATATCAGATTTAATTTTATACTTTGATTGCTGAATTGCTAATTCATAAATTCTATGATTCTAGGAAAATAAACTCTGGACATCCCATCCCTCTGGAGAAAAAATATAGAATCACTTATTACATTTGGGGGTGGGGGGCAACAATTTGACTGTGTTCTTTCCATGTTCATCTCTGAAATCTGTGAATAGCCAAGGAGCACTCAATCCTATGGCAGTGGTGCATCTAATAAAACGTGGGATCAATCAGTGTATGAATTAGATCATTCAGATCCACATATAAGCTGCATAGAGGAAGAGCATCACATATATATTACAATAACTCTTGTTTGATTCATGTATTGTTGAATTTAATAATTTGTTTATTTGCAAAAAAAAATATACAGCCTCCACTTAAAAATAAAACCTCAAAGTAGATTACAATTAAAACAGTTCAAGCAATAGGAGTAAATGAAGCTGGTCATTTACAGAGCAAAACTTGCTGGTTATTTATTTTAATTTTAATTTTATTTTTTTATCCTGCCTTTATTATTATTATTATTATTTATAAATAACTCACGGTGGTGAGTATGCCTTATATACTTTTTTCCTCCTATTTTCCACACAACAACAATCCTGTGAGGTGGGTTGGGCTGAGAGAGTGACGGGTTTGTTATTGTGCTTTTATTTTTCCTGCCACTTTGCATAATTTAATGAAATTCTGTATAAATTCTGTATAAATTTCAAACAATAAATATTAAACCACAGCGATGAGATGGTAAAAGAGTAGCTTTATTGTAAGCCCTCTTCAGAACCATTCTATGTTTCAAAAATACACATGTTCCAAAGAGAACAATGCATATAGTTTTCCAAAACCAATGAAGTCTTTAACAAAAGCTTCGCTCTACCAGATAATATAACAGCAGGATTTCTATTGTACCAGCCAAAGAAAATAGTGGAAGTGGCTTGGACATGTTGTTGGGATGTCAAATTAATCACAGAAATTATTGCAGATTCAGACATTAGAGAAAGTTGACCGTGAGCAGAATCGATGAGAGAGACCATAACAAGCAACCCAAAGACAGCAGGTTTAAGTGCAGATAGAGAAAACAGAAATGTTTCTATATTAATTGTTGTGTGCATCACTACATCCCAAGGCTGATTAGCAGGCTTATTATCGTGGCTTAGTTGCTTGGCCATAAATTCAGAAACTAAATATTGAATTCAGCTTCCAGGCAGAAATGGTTTGACTGGGCAAGGGAACCAATGTCTAATTTATTATATAGGGAGGGAGGGAGGGATCCATGTGCTGCTCTCTGGAAAAAAATGTGGCTGGATTGGCTCCAGACTTAGCTAGAAAGCAAAGCATTAACCTGGTTATTATAAAGGTGAGTACTATTTTTTTCGATAGGCCTACTCTAAATGTAGCTAAATAATGCCATATTTGGAAGGGAAGTGCACAAAGGGAAGGGAAGGGGAGAGAAAAACGAATCGCTTATGTTTGAAACATAACATATCCCAGTACAGTATTAAGCCAGACCTGCTTAATATTGACCTACTGGTATAGTTTAGAGGCAGGGGACTTGTGTATGCTGTTCTATCAGTGCCCCCCAATACACACTTAGAATGGCCAAGCAAAGCTAATACCCATGGACATTAATGTGCCTGCTTTCCTTTGTGCCTTCCAGGTTCCCTGATTTACCTGATCTTTCTAAAGCAAGTTTAAGACTTGTGGACTTCAACTCCCAGAATTCCTGAGCTCACATGACTGGAGGAGGAATTCTAGGAGTTGAAGTCCACAAGTCTAAAAGCTGTAAAGTTTGAAGACCCCTGTTCTAAAGATTCTTCTAAATTTAAATGAATTTAAATGGGAAGATAGCAGACTGCAAAGTGCCAGCCTTAGACCTAGAGGTGTTCTTAAAATTAAAAATAGTACCTTAAAAAGTTGAACCTCTGGAGTATTAGAGTATCATAAAATTAAAGGTAGTAGAGTCATCATGCCAATTTTCTTTTTGATAAACGCTTGCTTTGCGATTGGAAATGCCTTTATGATGGCTTTATATGTCTCTTCAGTTTCCATGACAGGGATGGCATTTTATAGATTTACCTTCATCTCTATGGCAAAGTTCTTAAAAATTACAGAACCCCAAATGCAATACCCATTCCAGTAGAATTTCTGTCGTTTTCCATAAACTAAGCAGCAAGCTAACTTCATTGTTTTCATTCCAGGTACTAAAGACATTGCTTTGGGGAAAACAGACTATGCCTTTGAGGTAAAGACAGTAAACAAACTGCTACTTGTTGAAACGAACACTTCCATTAGTTACATTAAAAGTGACTTTTCTGTTTTAAACTATTTTTACTGAAATGTATTTTTCTTGACTTTTCCAGATGGCTGTTTCCAATATCCGATATGGAGAGGGAGTTACTAAAGAAGTGGGAATGGTATAGAATAGTTTATAATATTTCCAAAAAGTGGTTACTTAATTCTTTTTTAAAAAAGAGAAAGAATTTTATATGCATTATATCTATATCACATAAAACAGAATTATCACAAAATATCCTTCGTCTGCCATTGTTTTTAGCTAGGTCAGCTAAGGATTATGAGATTTGGAGTGAAAACATATGGAGAGACCCTGATTTGGAAAAGTTCCTTTGGGTTTTTGGAACATTGCAGTCAAGGAATCAGTGGTGCATTTCAAAATAGTTTACCACCAGTTCAGTGGGCGTGGCTTGATGGGCGTGCTTTGTGCATGCACACACATTTTGCATGTGCACGTGTGCCAAACACACACTTTGTGCAGGCGCAGAGGCTTTCCGACTCACCTCCTGCAATCCTGCATTCTCCCTGTCGCTTCAGCAGCTGACACGTGGCAATCTGCTACGGCGTGCAAAGCAGCTGCACTTCAAAAGCAGGGAATAAAGGTCAGTACGGCAGCCCAGGTGGGTGGCTGGGCCCAAGAGCAGCTCCTCAGAGAGAACCGGTTTGGTCTCCACCGATCTTCAGCTCTACTGGTATGCCAGAACTGGGCTGAACCGGTAGAATACCACCACTGGACGGAATTAATTATACTCATCCAACTGGCTCCAAGGCACCCAACTGGAAAAGATAATGCAATAGATATCTTTGAGACCATGTTAATCTGTTAATGATTCTTTCCATTTCAGAAATCCACATAAAAATGAAAGTGAGGCATAATTTGGGAGCCCTACAATGGGCAGCCAACTACCAAGTTGAATATTTAGCATTTTACAATGGAAGCCATTTTCAGATTTGTCTTTTCCCTTTCTTTGATTTAACTACATTTTCATTTACTATAGGACTTGCAGAATTGGGGTGCTAAAAAAGTTTGTGTGATGACAGATAAGAATCTTTGTCAGCTTCCTCCCATGACAGCAGTGTTGGATTCTCTGACAATCAATGGCATAAACTTCCAAATCTATGATAATGTAAGAGTGGAGCCCACAGACCAAAGGTATTTATTCTTTCCTATGTTTGTGCAGCCTACATGAATAATTAGGCAGAGATGGAGAAGCTATGCACTCTAAATATTGTTATGACTCCTTGTCTGGGGGTGGGGGTAAACACATTATGATATTTTATAAATTGTAAATTGGATAAGTGCAAAATAAATTGAAATGGTTTTTTTTTTTCATTTCAAGTTTCCTAGATGCCATTGAGTTTGCCAAAAAGGGGGAGTTTGACTCCTATGTTGCCGTAGGCGGGGGTTCAGTCATAGATACTTGTAAAGCTGCTGATCTCTATGCATCAAGTCCACAATCAGATTTCTTAGATTACGTCAATGCTCCTATTGGAAAAGGCGAGCCTGTTACAATTCACGTCAGACCTCTGATAGCAGGTAAGGAAAAGCTCTGTACTGGGGGAGAGGGGTAATTGTAAAACAATAGAGCTTGTGCGATAGGTTTGAGTTCTCATATCATTACTTGAATAGATTTTGTAAATTAATTGGATCGGATTCTCTGAGCTATTTGGGGAAATCACACCAAGGAAATACTCGCATAGCTAGAGAACCTTTCTAATGATTACATATAGTTTTCATTATAATAGGGTGCTGTTTTTCTTCTCACTCTTGTTTTACAGTTATTTTTTCCTAATTTGCACCATTTTCCCCAGAATGGTTCTACATAATGACATTATATTGCTCCTAAAGCAGATACTGACATATAATATAGCAGCTGATAACCTTGCAGTATACAGGCTGTTTGATAATTCACAATGAATTGGTTGGTACACTGATGAGTAAATAACTTTTATTCATATAGATTACAGATTACAGATAATCAGAGTTGGAAGGGACCTTGTAGGTCATCTAGTCCAACCCCCCGCCCAAGCGGGAGACCCTATACCATTTCTGACAAATGGCAGTCCAATCTCTTTTTGAAAGTCTCAACTGATGGTGCTCCCACAACTTCTGAGGGCAAGCTGTTCCATTGGTTGATTGTTCTCACTGTCAGAAAGTTTCTCCTTGTGTTCAGGTTAAATCTCTCCTTGTTCAGTTTCCATCCATTATTCCTTGTCTGGCCTACAGGAGCTTTAGAAAATAGCTTGACCCCCTCCTCCCTGTGGCAGCTCCTCAAATATTGGAAGACCGCTATCATGTCTCCCCTGGTCCTTCTCTTTACTAGACTAGCCAAGCCCAGTTCCTGCAACCGTCCATTGTATGTTTTAGCCTCCAGTCCCCTAATCATCCTGGTTGCTCTTCTCTGTACTATTTCTAGAGTCTCAACATCTTTTTTATAATGTGGTGACCAAAACTGGATGCAGTACTCTAGGTGTGGTCTTACTAAGGCTTTGTAGAGTGGTATTAGTACTTCCCTTGATCTTGACTTTATCCCTCTGTTAATACAATTTAGGATTGCATTAGCTTTTTTGGCAGCTGCTGCACACTGCTGGCTCATATTTAGCTGGTTGTCCACTAAGACTCCAAGATCCCTCTCACAGTTACTGCTATTGAGCCTGGTTTCATCCAGTCTATATGTGTACTTTTGGTTTTTCTTGCCTAAGTGTAGGACTTTACTTTTCTCTGTATTGAATTTCATTTTATTAGATATGGCCCAGTGTTCTAGTCTGTCAAGATCCATCTGGATCTTGAGCCTATCTTCTTGGTTGTTAGCTATTCCTGCCAGCTTAGTATCATCTGCAAATTTGGTAAGTTCCCCTTCTATACCCTCATCTAAGTCGTTAATGAAGATATTGAAGAGTAGTGGGCAGACAGAACCTTGTGGCACCCCACTGCTTACTTCCCTCCATGTAGATTTAGACCCATTAAGGACTACTTGTTGAGTACGGTTTGCCAGCCAGTTGCAAGTCCATCTAGTGGTGGTGCTATCTATTCCACTTTTTTCTAGCTTACTAAGAAGTAGGTTGTGGTCTACTTTATCAAATGCCTTGCTGAAATCTAAATATATTATGTCCACAGTATTTTGCTGGTCTACTAATTTAGTCACTGTGTTGAAGAATAAAATAAGATTGGTTTGACATGATCTGTTCTTAACAAACCCATGCTGACTGCTAGTTATTACTTTACTTGTTTCTAGATGTTGGCAGATCTGTTTTTTTATTATCTTTTCCAGTATCTTCCTGGGTATTGATGTTAGGCTGATTGGTGTATAGTTTCCTGGATCTGTTTTCCCCCCCCTTTTTTGAAGATGGGAACCACATCAGCTCTTTTCCAGTCCTCTGGTAGTTCCCCGGTGCTCCAGGATTTTTCAAAGAAATGATGCAGTGGTTCTGAGATGACCTCTGCCAGCTCCTTTAAAACTCTGGGATGTAATCCATCGGGCCCCGGTGATTTGTTTAATATGTGCTATTGAATTCCAGATGTAGTTGCTTCAGCTTGTGGAATAATATTGTAATATAATAAGTCATCAGTTCCTGAGGGCAGCATATTACCCCACCTCTGCTGTATGTTATTGTGTGTGTAATGATGTGTAACGAAATGTACTATTAAATTTAATTTGCTCTTTTCCAAAGTTCCTACAACAGCTGGAACTGGAAGTGAAACCACTGGAGTTGCTATTTTTGATTACAAAGAATTAAAAGTAAAAACTGGTAAGGGTTTTGTATGTATGCATTTATTTTTATTTTATAATACCTCTTGGCTTTCTTAAAAATTTCTTTTCTGAAATTTTATTTAAATCTCAGTAATATTCTTAATTATTTGAAAGGTTCAAATACTTTGCAGACTCTAAATCATTTTAACTATTATTGCAAAGTCTATTTAGAAAGTTCTCGTTTCTGGGTATACCTATATATTTTTCTATATTTAGGCATTGCATCTAGATCCATTAAGCCTTCTTTGGGTATTATTGATCCATTACACACTCTCCATATGCCAGAGCGGGTGGCAGCTAATAGTGGTTTTGATGTGCTTTGGTAAGTGTATTTCATACAACTTTTTAGCTATACATTATTAGATAATTTTACAATTTGAGACCATACTGTGTTGATATTGTATGTGGGAATGACCTTGGGAGATATGAGGAAGATGTGTAACCTGGGCAATGGTCCGATAAGAGGCAGTTCAGTCCACAGGTAGGGGAAAAGCATAGGAAACATTTCAGAAGAAAAGAAAAGCAGAAACAGGTTGGCTGTTCCTTGGGTATAGTTTGTACGTCCAACAGGTTGTGGTGTTGAGGCTCTCAGATGGAATCATGAGGTCTGTTGCTTTTGCAAGGTAGTCATATTTAGTTGGGAATGAGGTCTAGTTTTTGCCTCATTAACTACAGTTCCAGCTGTATTTCCCTGTTTTTCCATGCATTCAGCCAGAAGTCTGTCTGAGGACAAAAAGGTGGAATACGTAGCCCATTTGATCCAATCAAGACAAGCTCTACTTATCTTTTATTGAATCATACTGCAAAGTACTTCAAATTATTTTGTTTAAATTGACCTTAATGAGCTACAAGAGAATATTTTGGTTCTGAAGAGGCATAAAAGAAACATTTGGAAAACATTCATCCTCTATGTAGTTTATTATTATTAAACCCTCTATGTAGTTTATTGGTAGCACAGTATGATGCACATTTTCTGTGGTAAACAGTTGGGAAATAGTTGCACTAAGTATGAAGATACATTACTACCATTTTAAAAATGGTTTGCAAATACTGTAGGAGACAACCCATAAAGTCAAATTCTTGTGTATTTCTCCCCACTTCCTCATTCAATCTGATAGCCATGCTCTTGAATCCTACACTGCTCTTCCCTACAACCAGCGCAGCCCTTGTCCTTCAAACCCAGTGAACCGGCCAGCTTATCAAGGAAGCAACCCCATCAGTGATGTCTGGGCTGTCCATGCATTACGGATTGTTTCTAAATATTTAAAAAGGTACAAGTCTTCAATGACCTTTTATCCTTGTATTATTTTTCCCCTTTCAGTATCCAAATGAATACTTAAACTTTAAAATATACAATCTGTGTTGTGTGTGTTATGTGTTGTGTCCTATAGTATTCTTCACCAGTAGTAAATAATGGCAGAGAATGAATAATAATCAGGGTACTTCCTGAAATAAGTTTATAAAGAACAAATAAAACAGTTCGCAATAATACAGTGCTATCTGGCTATGTTAGATTACAAATCCCATTGTTCCCAGCCAAATATTTGAGGAATTATGCAGGACCTCAAATTACTGAAAGACTGAAGAAAAGTTAAAAGCATTCTTATTAACTTTTCTTCCTTCTTTTTCTTTCTTTTTTCTTTCTTTTCAATCTTTTCTTTTCTTTCTTTTCTTCCTTCTTTTTTTCTCTCGTTTATTTGTGTATGTATCATTGGTTGTTTTTAATTGTAAAAACTAATAAACTGTTTTAAGAAAAAAAAATTACTGAAGGACTGGCAGTTACAAAGTCTACCTAAGCAAATCTGACACATCACAAAATTTGGATACTCACAGTTTATTTATTTTTTATTTTTTATTTATTTTATTTATTTTGATTTGTCAATCGCTTACAAGATAATAGGTATAAGTATATACATAGTTATGAATACATGAAATGGGTACATATAAGAAAAATAAAAGAAACAATAGGACAGGGACGGTAGGCACATTGGTGCGCTTATGCATGCCCCCTACAGACTTCTTAGGAAAGGGGTGAGGTCAATAGTAGACAGTCTAAGGTTAAAGTTTTTGGGGTTTGGGGAAGAAACCACAGTCAGGTAGAGTATTCCAGACATTGACCACTCTGTTGCTGAAGTCGTATTTCCTGCAATCAAGTTTGGTGCGGTTAACCTTGAGTTTGTATCTATTGTGTGCTCTTGTGTTGTTATGGTTGAAGCTGAAGTATTCATTGACAGGTAAGTCATTGCAATGTATGATTTTATATCCCATATTTAGATCAGACCGAAGACGGCGTAATTCAAGATTTTCTAGGTCTAGAATTTCAAGTCTGGTGGCATAAGGTATTCTACAACGAGTAGAAGAGTGGAGAACTCTTGTGAAATATTTCTGGACTTTCTCAACTGTGCTAATATCAGATACATAATGTGGGTTCCAGACTGATGAGCTGTATTCAAGTATTGGTCTAGCAAATGTTTTGTATGCTCCAGTTAGTAGTGTGATATTACCAGAGAAAAAGCTACGTAGGATTAGGTTAACAACTCTTAATGCCTTTTTGGCTATGTAGTTAAAGTGGGCTCTAGCACTTAGATCATTAGAGATGAGTATTCCAAGATCCTTTACAGAGTTTGGATCATCAACAAGATCTTGACTATTCAGCTTGTATTTTTTTTCTGATATTTTTTTTTTTGCCAATATGTAAGACAGAGCATTTATTTGTTGAGATTTGAAGTTGCCATTTGTTTGATCATTCTGATACATAGTCAAGATCTTTTTGAAGGGTAGCAGTATTGTCTGTGGTATTGAATAGCTTTACATCATCAGTGAAGAGAACGCAGTTGCTCTTAATATGATCACAGAGGTCATTTATGTAGAATATGAAGAGAGTTGGTGCTAGAACACTGCCTTGGGGGACACCACTATTGACAGGTACAGAATTTGATAGGACACTCCCAATTTTGACCATTTGTTGTCTGACAGGAATGCTTCTATCCAGTTATGCAGGTGTCCAGAGATACCATGAGATTTTAGTTTTAGGAGTAGTTTGTCATGTACCACTGAATCAAAGGCTTTGCAGAAGTCTATGTAGATTGCGTCTATTGTTTTGCCCTGATCGAGTTGTGTAGTCCATATGTTTTTGCAGTGTAAGAGTTGCAGATTACAGGATAGTTTTTTTCTGAAACCAAATTGTTTATTGGAGAGTAGGTTGTTTGTCTCTAAGTGGAGGATAATGGATTGGTTAATAATTGATTCCATGACTTTATAGGTGACGCAGCATAAAGAGATTGGTCTGTAATTTTCAACTAGGCTGGGGTCTCCCTTTTTGAAGATGGGGATGACCGTGGCTTGTGACCATAGGTTAGGCAAGGAGCTGGTCCTGAAAGATTTTTCAAAGATTATGCTTAGAGGTTCTGCTGTGGCAGTGGATAGCTTTTTTAAGAAGTAGGCACATATTCCGTCTGGTCCAATAGATAGAGATGGTTTTAGGTTGCGTAGTGCTTTTTCAATATTGTCTTCTGTAAAATCAATATGTATTAGTTCATTGTAGTTTTCTGTGGTTCGGTTAGGAAATACTGGGCATGATGCATTGCTGTTTACAAATACTGAGCCAAAGAATGTGTTAAAGATGTTGGCTTTAATGGTGTCATCGTTGCAGTCTTTACCATTAGGTCCTATCAGGGGTGGGATGGACCTTGAGTCTTTTAGTTTGTTGTTTACAAAATTGTAAAAAGGGCAGGTGGAATTTGTGTGTAGAAGGTTTTCCTCTTGTTTAATGTGATAATTGGTGCATTCAGTCTTTATCTGGTGGCATAAATTTTTGTATCGGCTTTTGAAGTTGGCAACATGACCAGGTTTGTTTTTCCGCCAGAGTGATCTCTTTTCGGATTGAAGTTTCCTTATTGTTATGGGTAATCTGTTTTGGGTTTTTTTGGAAGTTGTTATTGGTACATATAGTTTGATGACTCTTTTGACTTCAAGTAAAAATATGTTGTAATGGTCTTCAACAGTATTGCATTCAGTGAATAGAGATTGCCAATCAAGGGATGAGAGATTGTTGTCTATAAGATCATAGTTGACTTTTTTGAAGTTATAACTGGGGATTACGTCATTGTGATGATTTTTGTGTGGGCGTATGTTGAGACAAAAGTCAATCATATTGTGGTCACTGTTGGAAAAGGGTTCTTTAGTTTGTATTCCATAAATTAAATTCAAACTATTGCAAAAGATGAGATCAAGGCAGTTGTTAAGTCTAGTATTGTTGGTTACTAGTTGTTCCAGTCCCAGATTTGTAAGAGCATTGTAGAAGGTTGCATGTATGAGTTCAGTTGTACATTTGTTTAGGGTCCAGTTAATATGAGGTAGATTGAAGTCACCAAGAAAGATAAAAGTGTGTGGGCAGGATGCTGCCCATGTTAGTAGTGTATTTAGCTTGTTTACATGTACAATGTCATAATCAGGTGCTCTGTAACATAGTAAGAATCGAAATGTGATATTTAAGGATAGTTCACAGATGATAGTCTCAGGAAGAGCAAGCTCCTGAGTAACTTGGATGTTTTTTAGATGTAAGGACTTTTTATAGAAGATAGCAACACCACCTCCTCTACGAATTTCATGATCTGATCGGTAAACATGATAGTCTCTTACTGTGGTAATGGAGTCAGGGAGAGATGTGTTGAGTCATTTCATGATGTCGAATTTAGCCATATTTAGTAAGAGGAGAAATTCAGGTATTTTATTCAAAAGGCTTCTTGCATTGAGTAGCTTGCATTTAAGGCCAACTGTAGTTGGAATTGAGGTAGCTAGGGGCGTGCGTGCCTAGTCTTGGATGGTGGATTGGTTGAAGTACGGTTGTGGTTGAAGGTTGAAGTCCTCCTTACTAAGCAAGAACACAAAATCTTTATGATGCTAACTCAAAACAAATGTAATCCATCACACTCTTGATCAAGATAGTTTGAGTTTCTTCTCCAACATGTACGTTTTGAATATTGATATTGTTATATCCTTTCTTCAGGGAACAGGAAATGTAAATGTTCTTTCTTTCTACTCCTCAAGGATTCCTCAAAAAATTCTATCAATATTTGTAGATAGGTGAAGAAGCACCTTCAGTTCACTGTATATAAAATAGGTAGGGTCTTTCTTTTATCCATTTTCTGATAAATGAGAACCCATCTGTAGATTAAATAAGTTGTCTGGATAGTCTGCTGCTGTCCATTCCTACTTGTAGTGCATTTCCCTTCATAAGCTGTGATACCTAACAGTGCTACAACAGTCACTTATCCTCATTCCTACATAGCATAGCTAGTGATAGAGTTGTAGTATGATGCAGCTGAAAGCCACCAGACTGAGGAAACTGAAGCTGCATTTTTCTGCATGAAAAATAATACGGCTGCTGCTAAGATACAACCAAAGGATTTATTGTCTATGAAAAAAATGAAGAATAATAATTTGTTAACACTTAAGAATGTATCTTCTACATATGAACAAATCTGCTTCCCTGAATAAAATATCGTTATTATGGGCAGAGCCATAAAGAATCCAGAAGATCAAGAAGCAAGATTTAACATGCATCTGGCAAGTGCTTTTGCTGGCATTGGGTTTGGAAATGCTGGTGTACATCTTTGGTAAGTTAAGTACATCATTTTTATTTGCATTAATAAAACAAATACTTGGTTAAAAATTAAAAGGCTTCAAAAGAAACAACGTAGGTAAATTCACTTGAGTTTTGATTATATCACCATTATTAAATTTCCCTTTGCACAACTGAAATGAAACACTTTGGCTGAGAGGATCGGGAGGTAAGGTGCCCACCAATATTTTTTCTGTACCTTTCTCTGGACAATTACATTATTAGTAACTTGTATCTGTTCAAATTGTTTACATGATTTGTTTATTCCGTAATTTTGATACTAATTGAGGTTCTTTGTTCTTTCCAGCCATGGCATGTCTTATCCAATTTCCGGTTTAGTGAAGAATTATAAAGCAAAGGATTATAATGTGGATCATTCTTTAGTGGTAACAATTTAATATACTTGTTAGTCTTTTGTCTATAATGATATGTTTGTTACTATGATTTTTCAGTGAATTCTGTCAATGGCTATTGGTAACATAAATTGTCTAAATAAAATGTGCTGTACTGTGCTTTGCTTTGCTTCAGCCACATGGTCTTTCGGTCATCCTCACCTCTCCAGCAGTGTTTACCTTCACAGCACCAGCATGTCCAGAACGCCACTTGGAGGCTGCCCAAATCATGGGTATGAGTCTGTTGATAAAAATCATAAATTAAAAAAATCTGCCAGAGAAGATGGAGACAATGTTTGCCCTTCCTGACAATTTGACATTGGAAACTGCCTAGGAAATGAAAAGGCTGTTCTCATTTAACCCGTGGAGGATAATGGAACTGATATAAGGAAGATCATTGATATTGATCCTGGTAACAGAAGTTATCCTGGTCAACTTTAATGTTATGTAAAACATTCCATTTCTTTTGATTGAAATGCCTTAAGAATGTATGAAGAGGATGGCTGGGTCAGTCCAATGGCTCATTTCATCCAGCCTAGAAAACCAGGTATATTCCAGAAGTACACAAGTAAGACAGGAAGAGCCCACTTTGATTGTTCTCCTTAGTCTCCACTTTGATTGTTCTCCTTAGTGTTCCCCAAGCTTTTAAAATATGCTGCCTATAATGCTGCATGCTACATTGCAATTTTAGTAGGTCAACCTCCATAGGTATGTCTAATTCATTTTTAAAATTCAAATTTGTGTTGGCCACACATCTCCTGATAGCGTTGAACTTCATAATTTAATTATATGCTACTCTTTTCATGTGCATATCAGAAAGCTTAGTATGAGTAAAGTACAGAAGACACAGTTTTCCATCTTGCTTTATATGAACACTGAGATTGACTTAGCTTGCCTTGGTAAAGAAAAATAAAACATGAAAGAAGATAGGTCCAACAAGCAAGGGGAAAAGACATTAATTTGAGAATGTTGACAGGAGTTAGATTTAAATTAAATTAGTTAGAATTAAATTCTCTAAAGTGACAGAACAAAACCACAATGGAATGCTGAATGTGGCCCCTCTTCTAAACAACATTTCAGCAGCTGTCCCACCTCACCTATCTGGCTGCCATTATCTCTAGCTAGCATACCTGATTTAGAATGAAAATTCTAAATATCTGGGAAGCTTCAACTTGGGTTGGGCAGCTTTCAAATAATGGGTCTTACTAAATGCAAAAATGGCAAACAAACTATTTTTCACGGCAGCTAATTTGGTCTCTCATTTTGCTCCCCACTTTGGCTCAGACTATATTTTTAAACCACTTTAATAGAGAAATGATTTGATGAACTTTAAGTTGATGTTGTTCTTAGAGAAATGTTTTAGTGTATAAAGATATACGTTAATGAGGTATTCAATGTTATGATAAGTTACAACACTATTTCTTCACAGACTAGATGTTTCTTTTATATTTTAGGAGCTAACATCAGTAATGCCAAGATGAAGGATGCTGGGTTTATTTTGGCAGACACTCTCCGAAAATTTTTATTTGATCTCAATGTTGATGATGGCTTAGCTGCCCTTGGTTATTCAAAAGCTGATATTCCTGCATTAGTCAAAGGCACCCTGCCTCAGGTATGATATTTTGCAAGATCTGCTTCTCTGAAAATAACCACCAGGTCTTAATTGATCATATTTCCATGCTGGCGCTTAGAATATTTTTTGTTTCTTCTAGCAGCAATGTATAAAGAACAAGTTATTATAGGGCTTCACTTTTTTTTCCATAGAAATTTTGTCTCAAAAAGAGAGTGAAAAGAAAAAAAGTAAACATTTGCTTATCCAGGGACATTTAATGATAATCACACTTAGTCTCAAAAAATGGCTGTCCCATTGCAACATTTGATAACAAACAGCTGTGTATATGTATGCATGAGTTAAATGAAGTTATGAGAAAAAAGACATGAAGCTATTACTTATTCTTTCAGGGTCACAAATAGCCCTCTGTAGGCCATCTCTATTGATCACTAGCAGTGTATCTTGAGTGCTATAAGTCACCAATATTTGAAGGGCCTCAAATTCCCTAAACCTATTAATTGCAGTATGAGGGGTTTTTGTCCTTATTTTTGCTGTGTCCATTTCATCCAGTTCTGACAATCAGATTGGTCATTGAATTTTGCTAATATGAGGCAAAATTTTCCTTAGGACATCTGAGATATTTTTCTATGTCACATATATTTTATGTCATAACTTACTTTACAAACTTTCCAGAGTTTCAGAAAGTTCACAACACAGTCCGTATTTCCACTGAACATTCAGATTTGTTACGTAAACCTTTAGATCCAATGTAGGTGGCTGTTTGTTCACCACATGGCTAAAAAAGAACAGTAATACAACTGCTGAACTGTGGACATGCATTGGAATCTAATATTCAAAAAGAGCATTCTATATACCTATATATTTATATACTTAGCAACAGCAACAAACATTATAAGAAATTTAATTAAATATGTCCCAAATCATCATCTCTTTTCCAATGGTCTCTTTTTCACCATCTTTTGCATCGTCTGCCATGATGTCATAAGCCTGCTTTAAGCACAGAGTCCTGGCTTCCCTATTAATTCAAAACTTAATTAAAAATATCTTTATTCCAAAAGAAATAAGATTGCAGCCTTAGTTACTGAAATACTAACATCATATATCATAAAATTACTGAATGTATACTAGTAGGATTAGTGCACAAGGCAGATTGTGCCAGATCTATCTGTGATGTATATTCTACCTAGCTATTGATTTTGTCTAGAACTTTACAGAATGTACTCTTTTTCTTCTTATAGGAAAGAGTGACTAAATTATCCCCTCGCCCTCAAACAGAAGAAGAGCTGTCAGCCCTGTTTGAAGCATCCATGAAATTATATTAATTTGTTTCTGATTTTTTCTTTTTTTTAAACTTTAAGCAGTGTTTTCTCATTTCAGGAGATGAATCAATTCAAAATATTATATGGGGATTATATGTAAATGTTATTTCCCATTAAGAGCTGTAGCATTTATGTTTATTTTTACACAAGATTATAATTGGAGATATTCAGATTTCATTCACTAGTGATCACTGGAACTAATTACTGATAGTTTTATTTTATGAGAATACAGTAAAGAAGTTTCTGGTTTGCTATTTCACTACTTCTGTGCCAACTGGGTCAAGCAGGGATACATAATAAAACTTTTATATGTTCAAAACTTTCTGTTGTGTATTTTACTTTTATTATTATTGGTTGTTGCATATAGCAGTTTCTCTTCATAATTTCCATGTAAACAAGGATGCTTTGTAGTTTTTATAATTGAATGCTTGGCTCTGTAATATTGTACCCAATTGATTTTGTAGTAGAACTGTTTTGTGGCAGTATATTAAATGTGAGTCTGAAGGTCCTCTGATATTTATTGCTTGTAAAAGAGGATGGCAAAAGAGGAAATCATGGACAGTCTTTCTTTCCACTAAGGCTACTATATCTGATCTCCAAACATTAGATGACCAGAGGATTAGAGCAAAGAGATTGAGGATTGAAGAATCTCTTAATTCCTTGATGTCCTCTAGTGATTTTCTGGATTTTGTCTGGATCAATCCAGATCCAATCTATTTTTTTCAACCAAGATCCAATGCACTTTCTAACCCAGGGTAGTAAAATACTATGTAAGATGTGTGGTAATATGTCAATTTTTTTTCTCTCTCTCTCCCGATGTCCCTCTCCCTCTTTTGTCCCTTGGCTCCTGAAGACTACCTGGGTAAGTGTTTGCAGTTTCCTTAGCAAGATTTCAGAAGTGGACATTTAGGAATTGTGGATTTTTAACGAATAGGCTGACCAACCTTGCAAAACTGCAATAACCAAAGCTCTTTGGGAGAAAATATGCCTGTTATATTGTTTGATGGGATTTGGCATACATATTGTATTCTTCCCTTTTATGGAGATGACCTACTACAGATATACACATATGCACCCTATCTATAATCTGTAACAAGGTATAGAGTCTCTTCATGTACTATATTGCATACTATCAAATTAAAATTAACTGACTGTAATCTTTGCATAATTGATAATGGGTGCAAGTTGTATGAACTAGGTAGTGTTCCAAAAGCTGCAGTCCAATTCCAGCTCCTTGATAAGAGTATTTGTTGACATACTGCAGATATAGTTTTTATAAATAAAACATAATTAAAACATCCCTCTTAACAGACAGAATACACATAGAAATCTATGGCCCTCCAGATGCTGGATTTCATCTCTTATTAGGCCAGGGCAGGTCAAGGAGTACTTCACAAAATGTTAAGCATATCTGACCTTGAAAAGCCATCAGGAACATAAACAAAAATTGAACATCCTCATGATCAACAGCTATCATTCTTTTTTTGGTAATGTTATTGTTTTATTGTAAAAAGTAAAATATAAAACAAAACAAATGCATATGTTCAACCCTAACAATAATAAAAAAGTAAAAAAATAGTGTACAAGAAAGAGGAAAAAATGATGTCATTCTTGTAGCCAAAGCTTTTATTCTTAAGCAGAGTATTTTGTTTCTCTTAAATTTGCGGGGAATTATAACATTTATTTAAAAAAAAACATTTATCATGATTTGCCAGTAGAAAAATCCTCTGGAGTATAATAGCTTAATTACAGTACAAAAACTAACTTTTGTTTCATGGTATATGGATATGTTATAAGAAGCATTTTCTTTACTGAATATTTGAGAATATCAGTTGGGGAAAACAAAGATGAAATGTGTTATAGCTTTCCATTCTTGTATATGCTCCAAAGTAGATCTTTTATTATTTTGATTTACTTTTCAGCACTTAAAATAACTGTCGGAGTCCTCTGCTCACTGATGACCAGAAAGTGGTCTTTTTTAGTTTTTGGTAATAAATTTCTTTTGATTGTTTGACACAAGAACAATGAAGGATTAACAATTCCATTTGTGGCCACAAAATTCCCCATCTGTTTAGGGAGTTTGTGTTCAACAAAAACTGGATGGAGACAAATGAACAAGCCAGCTGAGTCTGATGTTAATGACATCATTCATGAAAAAAAGAACATGTGGCATCATAAATCAAAAACTAATTGAACTTTCTGCTGATTGTATTGACTACTTGCTGAACATTTTAAATATTCCAAAAGGCTCTAGAACAATAACTTTCTTTTCATTTGAATTCTTTGTCATAGGGTTTGATGCCATAGGAGAGCTTCAGGTTGCTCAAAGGAAAGTCAAGTAGTGTAAGGCTCTATTTTGTTTTGTTTTAAGCCACAACTATTCAGATATTAAAAGCAAGAGTTCTAGTCTTTGACTTAGGCTAATTCACAGAGTGTTGGTCTCCTATTTCTAGGGCACTTAAGTTATAATTCTAACCACTTCAATGTGCATTCATAGAATATAAAAAGAAAAGCTCTCTAAAGCTTCTATATCTATCTATCTATCTATCTATCATCTATCTATCTATCTATCTATCTATCTATCTATCTCATTCATCTTATCCATCTATCCATCACTGAAAACTAAAATACTCTTTCCAAGGTATTAGTAATTAAAGGGATCATAATACAAAAACTAAAATATTTTTATTAAAAATAAAAGCAATTATGTAAATGTAAAATAATATTAAAACATCCACAATAGCCATAAACAGCATTCATCAATTTGTATCAGGAACAGGAACTTTCTTAAGTAACAATAGCAAAAACTGGAAAAAAAATCAAAAGCCCTCTCAACAGCTCATTCTTTATCTTGGGGGGAGGGCAGTCTGCTGTCACAAAGGAAGCTATTCCACAATACTGGAGCCATTATTGAAGAAATATTATTTCTTGGCTTCAATCCCCTTGACAGCATGGAAGTACATGATAAATAAGAGCCTCTTTCTCAATTTCCGTATGAGGATGGATCAGTTCTGGTTGGAGACAAGAGTCTAGAAAATATCTTGAATTAAGCCATTTAGCGCTCCATAGGTCAAAACAAGCACAGAGTAGAGGTGTAATGACCAGGTCATGTTTTACTGTTAAGAGGTAGGACTACATCTGAACCAATTGTTGAATCTTCAGAGCACTTTCATATGGATGCTAAATAAGAGAACTGAACTCTATGATATCCCTTAACTGAGTGGCACCAGGTTGCCTTTACAACAACAGAATGAAATTGTTCAGTAGGAAAGGAATGGAATTACTGCAACACAGTGCCTCGGTCCCCAATTCCTGCATGTGATTAATAAGGATAACTAAATTGTTGGTATCACATGACATTAAAAGATCCAAAAGGATTAAGTGGGAAACACTACCTCCATTTAATATAAGTCTTGACAAAGATAATTCATGAGCATGACAATGCAGTTGGCCTTAATCCTTGACTAGAAAAATTTAAGTAATCCTTTATAATAAAGCTGTTTCTCCAAAAGGCAAATAAATGCTGGACATTTCCAATATACTCTGCACTTTTATATAATATTTTATAGTATCATTCTGCTGAACACATAATTCCCATTGCATTGTCTCATTTCTCTTTTTTCATCTTCTAATCTTTTCTATTTCTTATCCTTCCTATTGGGTGCATATGATTTATCTTGTTTATAATTTATAATTAATGATTGTAACTATGATTATGACCTATAACCTATTACTTGCTGTTTATACACTGTGAGCTTATACACCGGAGACAAATTCCTTGTGTGTTTGCTCACACTTGGGTCTATTCTATTCTGTTCTATTCTATTTTCTATTCTATTTTATTTTGATGAAAATGTAACACATGTATCAGAGAAGAAGCTATTGGAACTTGATTAGCATTTATTCCATCTGGTGATCTTAGCATGAGTGTAACCCCACAACAAATCAGAATCATCTATTAAAATGCCTAACTATAGATATGAGTGATTTAAGCAAAATGTTTCTATTTGAAAATATTGAATTTGATGCTAAACAATTAAGAAATATAGAGCGATTTGCTTAGTAGTTTGGAAAGTGTAACTTATTCAAATAATCGTGTTTTTTGGTCTCAACATGTATTAATTATATAAGTCTTTATTTCTCTTAATAACTTAATATTTCTGATTTCATTTTTCACTGATGTCATTTCTCTAAAATACAAATAATTACACAAATACAGCCCAGCATTCCTTTAGCTTCCACTTACTATGCCCTTGGACAGCTGTAAATTATATATAAATGATCAGGGCTAAACAAATAAAATATTACTAGAATGGCACTGTGGTTTTAATGAATAGTAGAGCCAAAGTCTAGTAGAAGAATTCAACCCACGTGGATAGGAATACAAAATAGAAAATGTTTCAAGGAAGACTGAACTCACAGACTTACCCTGTGTTTTGTATACTTGGACATTCTGATCAAAAGGTTTTGGTAATCTCATCATAGAGCCAGATGAGATTACAAAAATATATTGATCAGAATGTCTATGGAGGTTCTCAGTTATCCAGGTCATGGTTGTCTCAAAAGGCACTTTTTTCAAACAACAATTGGACTCTTTTTTGAAGACATTTCACTTCTCATCCAAAAAGTTTCTTCAATTTTAACTGGTGGGAGGATGGAAGGATTTATACTCTTTGCAGTCAATAAGTCATTATTAATCAGAAATTCAGAACCATTGCATGAAGGCAGCCAAGAGAGGGGAATGAAATTGCACAGATTTACAGCTGCAGTGATGGAAATTTAGAAGTCTTCAGTGTGGATTCTTCCAAATCGGAGTACCAGCCAGGAGAAGATAAGTTGGACAGAGCTTTTGAAGAGTCCAGGAGATAGCCAGTGTTGTGGCTGGGTTCTCTGGAATTGGAAGTTGAAGTCCACACATATTAAAGTTGCCAAGATTGAGAAAGATTGGACTAAGCTATTGCCTCTAAAGAAAGCTGACAATTAATGCTGTACCATAATTGGCTTGAAATTTCTCATAAGTTTTATTTCTGTGCAATGAGGCTTCTGTTTTACTGCTTAATTAAGTGTACTGCTAATTAGGGGATACTTCAGGCATTTCTTCACATGTCTCTTGAAGGTGTAACTGGTGAACTTATTACTATTGGACATGGAAAGTGCTATGGGAGCTTGTAATTAAATAGAGTGCTATGATCTCAAGCTTGGATTGAATATAGAATTCATGTTGTTCTATTTGTGCTGAAAGAAGGAAGAAAGACAAATGATTTTTTACAGTTCCTTCTTTCCTTTCCTTCTATTTCCTGTAAAATTTTCTGAAGAGCTGAGAAACCATTTGGATTAGTATAAAAGATGGGGTATAAAACTCCAGGAACCAAAAAAAAAATGGAACTTGAAATCTATCAACAGGTGAAACTTTTCTGTTGCTTGGGAGATTATGTGCCAAATTGATTTGCTTTTGAATGGCTTTGGAGATATTTGGGGGGCAGCCACCTGCTGGGCCTGGATGCAATTAAGGTGAAAATGTCACTGTTTTAGTCAAAATGAAGCATTTATTCGAGTTCTGGCAAGTGGAGACTCTCTAACATGCTGACACTAAGGTAGAGATACATGTCTCTTATTTCCAAGTCTCTATCTTCAAAATAGTCTCTTTGTTTTTGCCCCCTATTGTTCTGCAACCTGTCCACAATCCCTCTGCTGTACAGAAAAATATTGTACCAAGACTCTAATGGAATAGCTGGGCTATTATTATACTTGCATTAATTATGTGCCTCTTTTTAAAAAAGTGAAATCTACTTCATTTAAATAAAACTTGGAGGAAGCACTAGGATACCCTTAGTAAAACTCAGAGTACTGCAGATTAGAATGCTCTGTAGCAGGGGTCGCCAACCTTTTGGACATCAGGGACCACCAAACTCATAATTTTAGATCCCAGGGACCACTAACCAGTTCTGTGGGCGTGGCCTAATTTGTGCGTGTGGCTTGGTGGTCATGGGACTGGCTGGGCATGGCTTGTATGTAAATATTATAAATATTTATATAAATATTGAATTTTTTTATAAAAAAGAGCAATTTTTACCCCAAAGCAGGCAGATTGAGTTGCTCACAGAATCATTCAGTGATCTATCTATCTGCCATCCCTAGCTCAGTCTCTCAAATTTGCTTGCCGTGAGTCTGCACTGAATTTTCTTGCAAGCAAACCTTCAGTCCAATGGAGGTTCGGCTGTACTTGAAAGCAGAGCCGAAGATCTAAAGACTAGCTAGAAAGCAAGAAATCCAACCATTTCCTGCTTCCTAGCTAATCTAAATCTCCCGGCACAGCAGAACAGCTGATGGTCGGAAAAAGGAAAAATAGCAATTTAGCAGGCAAGTTTACCGGGTAAGGAGTAAGTGGGCAGGGAGGGTTCCTGTGGGCCATGTGGGCGGCACAGCCTTGTGTTTCTGCACAGCCTGGATTAATTGCTTTGGTGGGGGGTGCTCTGAGGTTGAGATTTCTCTGTGGCCCACCAAAATTTTCTCACGGCCCACCGGTTGGTGACCGCTGCTCTGTAGCAAAGGGAAAGAACTTCTGACAAGCAATCTTTGAGTCCAAGGTTGCTTGTCACAAGTTTGTCCTTTAAAAACCCAGTCCAGGTGGTATCGTCTTTCATTCTTGTTATGACAAAAGAGATGACTTGAAAACTATTCTTTGCACTGAACTGTTGTGCAGTGAACTTTCAATGTAAGGTCTGAATATTCTATAAATAGTTCAACTTTATATTTATGAGCATGCACAGACATGTCTATGTATTTAGATTTGCTCAATTTAATCATGTTTTTGATTCTCTAGTTAGGGAAAACATTGTCATCCTAAACTCTTCTTCTTTGGTATAAATATATTTTCTTACCATTAACTGAATAGAGTGTTTGCATCTCAATGCTCCTAAATTATTCAGCTTGGCAGATGTTGTTCATTAGATCTGTAAATGTTATTTGACAATTTGACATCTATTTTTCCACTTATTGCATTTGCTGACCCTTGATGTGATCCATTAGTTGCTGTAGAGAAAGAGCTCACAAGATTAACTTCAGGGCCACTGTAACACTCCAGGCATCTAACAACTAAAGTTACTGAAATCCATGTGAATGTGGCAAATCTAGTTGAGTAAGGCTTGGTCTTATCCTGTTACCTGCGAAATGTTTCATTCTGTAACTCATGAGAAAATGAATGGCTACTTGGAACTGATAATTGCCCCTATGTCCTATAGATCCATGTCCCTCCTGTCCATATAAGATCTGCCAAGATATGACATGTGGATACATGTTTGAATTCATGTTTGGAAGGTGGTTCCGTCTGCATTGAATAAAGAGGTGGTGCCCCTCTCCTCAATAAACCATCACTAGACCTAACAGTTCTGGAAATTTTTCCACCTCCTTTCTTTCAAAACAGCAAGGTATTCTCTTACCAATTAATGTTGGTGCTGCATTTCTCTTCTGCATCCCACCCTGACTGCAGTGTGACTTCAGCAAGTTGTACTATATAGTTTTCCTTTGGCAAAGACAAATGCAAAATAGGACTTACTGTAAGTAGTTCAGCCTATTGTTCATTGCCATCTCATCATCTTCATCAACTATGACACTTACCAATTCTTTGTCTTTCCTCTTGTTCTGCACATACCCAAATAACACCTTTTGTTATTTTGGGCATTCATTGCAAGCTGCAGATCATTCTGAGCTGTAGCTTTCATGACCACATACTTGAATATTTAGGCTATGGTTTTGTCATCCCATCCATCTGGAGTAATATCCTTCTCTTCTGCCAGTCCCACCCTCAAGGTTCAAACATCTCCAACTCTGGTATCTTTTCAATATGCCTTAAAAATTGGCTTTTTCTCCACATTCAGAATAAGATGGTTCATATATGTTTGTTTCACCCTCCCCATATTGCATTTTCTTATTTATTTATATAACATTTTGTTTTTAATTTGTACATATGGCATAGTTGCTGTGTACTGGATGATCTTATACATTAAATAAAGATGCAGACAACAGACATACAGGTAGTCCTTCCCTTACAGCCATTCACTAGTGACTGAAGTTACAATGGCAGAGAAAAAAGTGACTTATGACCATTTTTCATACTTACGACAGTTGATCAGCCATGTGATCGAAGTTTGGATGTTTGGCAACTGGCTCTTATTTTTGACGTTTGCAGTATCCCAGGGTAAGGTGATCACCTTTAAGTGAAGCTGATTCACTTAACAACCATATAACTTGCTTAACAACTGTAGTGATTCGCTTAACAATTGTGACAAGAAAGATTTAAAATGGGCCAAAACTCACTTAACTATCTCACTCAGCAACAAAATTTTGGGCTCGGGTGTAGTCCTAAGTCAAAAACCACCCATACTATTTTCTTCAACACATTGGTTTAGAACTCTGGAAATTGCAGGCCAAACCAATTAAAAATGTCAGATATAGGAAGGCTGATATAAAACCCTTCCTAGTATGCAATAATCTCCCTTTCTTGATTAGTATGAAAATTTATAAGCTAAAATGTTTTCTGAAAAGAATTATTTGGAAAGCAGCAAAGCTATCAAGATCTTACCAATTCTTTTCTTAGGTCAACTTTGTACAATGCTTATTCTCAGAAGCTTTTCATGGCTCTACCAGATAATTTTTTTTGAAAGGGACGGGGTAGGCATCTGGTGAAACTCAATCATTGCATAAGGGATTTCCACCCCTAAAAATACAAAAGATTTTTTTTTTCCAGGCCAACAATTATGCAGTAGCAATAATCCCAGAGAGCGTGCCAGATGACCCGCTTGTTGCACTTATAATGACATGCCATCTGGTGTCTAGAACAAATGATGCCTGGCCGTTTGCCAAAGAGGACTCCTCCCAAGTGTTGAGTCAATCTATTTTGTTGTGGCAAGCTTTGGGGAGCTCTACTCTCCCACAACTGAATGCACCGCATTCACTTAGAAACGTCTGTTGAGTGTTTTATATATATAAGTAAAGCCTACTCAATTCTAGGCAGATTTTTCTGTTATGAATCAGACATAGATGAGACACTGGGCGATGGGAAGTTAATCTATGTTAACTTCTGCATAATGGTTATCATTCCAAATAGTTCTGTGACATGGTTAACAATATACAGTATATAAGGGCCTAAAGAGTCGGTGAAATAGTCTGTCTTCTACCTGTATAGCTTACCACAAACATTTTCAAAATTCATTAAGATACAAAGTAGTGCATCTTACTACATATATTATTTCAAAAATAATAGCTGCACCCAGAAAAATTGTACTGGAATCAGTCTGTTTTCTACATCATCAGTCTGTCCCTACATGCAAAATATAGTTCAAGGCCAGTGTGGCACAGTTATAATTAGAATGTTAGGATAAGCTTGGCAAAACCTAGATTCTGATCTCCGCTTAAGGACAATGCATACCGATTATTTTCCATTGCACCTTGAATCCCACATTGAGCTCCTCAAGAGGAAAGCAATGGTATCATGTATGAAAGGCAACTTACCTTTCTGTACACATTAAGGAAAGGAACAGCTACCTCTGTTATTAACTTACAGGAATTTGTATAACCATCCTACTTTTACAAACATTCAGAGTGCTTAAATCAGTGACAAGAACAAGTTAGCAGCAGATTTATTAGTAAAACCAGAGGTAGAAAAGAGTCAAGGATCTCCATGGGAAGATTTTTGTAGGAAAATAATAAAAAGATACTTTACCACAGCTACTACAAAACTTTGTCACTTCCAGATATTTATGCTTTAAATGTGCTGAATTATATTGCTTATACAAAGTGTCCTCAAAATCTCCCCTACCTCCAACCCACACTTCTTCTCCTATTAATTTAAAAAGTTTGCTGAAATTTAGAGCCTATGTTCTGTCTTTCATTTTTAGGTATCACACTCCCTCCAATCACATATAGGTTCTTCATTATATATTCCCATCAACTAACCCTACTCCCACTCTTAGTAATACTGTAATTCTAATTTCTCTTTATCTTTCAGGTCTTTCTTCAAAATTGTCCCTTGATTTCATCCCCAAGTATCCTTGTCTGACAAATTAGTTTTACATCTCCTGTTCTCACCAAAGTACAAGGCAAAATTGCGTTTCCAAGAATTCCAGTATTTGGTTGTTCCAGACAGTAACTTAGTAAGTAGAAGATTAATGGACTTCTGGTGAAAAGATGGCCAACTGAAGACATGCCTAGGGAAGAATCCCTGAAGTGTTTTCCCCTGGACTGTAGCTTTTTCAACTTACCAACAGAAGGAACTGGCATTCCTTTAGATTATATGACTCTCCTGGCTTAGGGAAAGTCCTAGAATTATCTCACAAGATCCTCCAATATAGCAAAGGTCTGCAAAAAGTTTCAGGAGCTGTACTTTGAAGCAGCCTGCATGTCGAAAGCTGGGGGGAACAGGGCTGCAATCAGTTCATTGTTGAAGAAGCAGCTGTTTTGATATTTATTTTTCAAACGGACAGTAAGTTGTTCCTTTCCTTTCTTAATCTTTTTAAGGACTATTAATTTTTATTAAGCTAAAAGAGGCTTTCTTTAGCCACAGCCTGTTAAAAAGTTAAAGAAGGAATTAAGAAGATGGAGCAATTAGAGATGTATTTGAAAAATCTTTAAATAAAATCCATCAGTTCATAGATCAGCTATGCTCCAAGAATGTTAAAAAAAATAAAGTTTTAAAAAGGATGTATAGAAGAAAAAATATTCTGAGGGTGATTTGAAGGGAGTGATCTAAATTTAATGAGTTAATTGGAGTTAGTTGGTATTTTATTGGTCTCAAAGTTTAAAGTATATATGTTAAGAGGAAGTTTTAAAAAGATATATTAGAATGTTTTGGTTTTAGAAATATTTTTAAAGAAAAGTTTAATGTTTTAAAATGGATGAAAAAAGTATTTTTCCTTTGTTAAAGAATCTGAAAGAATACAATGAATTTTGTTAATATAAATGATAGTTTATAAAGTGCAAATAGAAATATATAATATTTCCACAGCAAGAAAGATAAAGCAGAAATAGTTAAATTGATTGTTTTATTCAAAGAGGAGAATATATTTAATTATATTTTTTATTTGGATATCACTTCTGGATTTTATGCTTGTGATGGAAAAAAAATGAAACTTTGACTTCAGTTTTACTGATTAGATAGATTTGTTGTTATAGAAATGGCTAGTTATATATTAATGTGTAGAAGTAACAAGTTGAGGATGTAATGTAGTGCGTTAATAAAAGTCAGAAGTCAACACTTTTTTCTTTCTTCCCTTGTACTTCATATTTTCTTTCCCACTCTTTTTCCTTCCCTTAATTTCCTATTTTTATTTGTATTTTATACATTGATAAAACAATAAGTCATGAGCAATGGGAATAATATAGAGAAGGCAAATAATTGATTATGTGGGAAACAAATAGTGCATACAAATTCACACACGTCTTTTAAATAAAATATCCATTAAGAAAGCACATGAATGTTTTATTTATGGTGTTAATGTGGGACTGCATTTTATGCAAAATCTGTTTGGTGAAACCAAATCTGTAGCAAATTAACAATAACAATCCCCAAACAATATCCACAAACAGCACTTCATCAATATTTTAATCTTATAATTGAAGCTAAAACTTTAAAACACACATATTAATAAATGCTGTTACTCTCTAACATGCATGCTTGGCTCTTGCAGATATATTCCACTTAAACATAAAAATGCAAATGCGTCTAAAACTGAAAAAAGTACAAAAATGTTTAACACATCAATGGCTTAAAACAGGAAAGGGGGAAATGTGCTAAAAGCAACAAAAGAGCAATTAAATTAAATTGTCAACCAATAGCAATTCCATTTTGTGCTACTAACCAGAGACCTATGTTAAGTTTTGACACTGGTGACTTTGGTACCATTAAAGAAACCCTACTTGTAAATGTACAAACCTTGTGCGAAGTAGTATATATAGTTTAGATATAAAAAAATAACATGGATAGAATCCAGAAACTGCAAGGCACTGTTAATGTATGTACTGCAAAATTTGTATCACATTCACTCCTTTTCTCATCCCACCACTACACCTTTCTTCTAACATCCATTCCAAAAGAAAAGAAAAAGAAAAAAATCCACCAGAGAATTCTTCAGAGTACTTCCAGAATAATTCAGGAAGTTATAATCTGAGAGGGAAAAAATCCAAAAAGCATGCTTTAGGGCAACACATATGCACACACACCCTTTGGACCTTGGCATATTGATTGCAATTGATACAACCCATTTAAGTACAATTAAGAAACTACATATACCCAGCAGTAAAGGGATTCATACATGTGTAAACTACTTTATGAATTCTCATCAAAGCTGAAACAGCTTACTTAGAGTTAGACTAATATACTTTGTAAGGAGAAAATGTTGGGCATGCTGGTACGTAGTCATCTGAGTAATAGTCTCATTATGCAGCAAATCATAGTCACTGAGCTCCTTTATATTTTAGGGAGGGAGTATTCTAAAAATCTCACTTAAAAAGAGAACAAAACAAACAATACCAAAGAGTATTCCAAACTGTTTTCTTACATGTTGATGAAGAAATCTGTTTTCTACCAAATTATTCTGACAAAGGCTAACATTTTTTAAAACTGGCCTATATGAAAGATAGCAAGATGAATATTTTATATATAAATATTGATTTAGAATAAATAAATAACTATAGTATAGGGGTCTCCAGCTATTTTTTAAAGTATAGATTGTTTTACATACCACATACAATATTAAAATAAGGGGGAAATTCCTTTTTTGAGTTCTTGGTAGTATGTGGTATCAAGTTTCTTTCTAATAATTGTTTTTCCTTCTGCACAGCAACAGTTGATATCAATATAACTTGAGAACATGCCATCATTTTATTTGTCATTTTACATACAGTGCATATGATGCTCGCTCTTTCCATCTCTCATAGCAGCAAGCAGATTCTGCTACTAGCTATAGCAGCACACCCAGAAGTGGAGAGGAAGAGTGTCAGATATATAAATAGCTAAAAACTATAGTATACAGTATACAACTCTACAGTATAGAATTCTATTTATCTGTCAGTATTTAGGTTGACAGCACACCATTATGTTCTATAAGAAATTCACTAAAAAATAGCTACAAGAACAAAACCAAGACATTCCTTCAAATAGGACAAAAATAAGTGCAAGTGTCTAAAACAAGTAAATTGAAGCAACTCCCATAACCTGTGAAGATTAAAATCACGAACAACTCTTAAATTAAAAAAAAAAGACTATTTTGCTTTTTAAGCGGTTTTGTAACTATATTATTGGAGCTCCCAAGAGCAGCTATGAATTATTTTAAAGGCAATTCCAAATTTCAGAACTAGCAGTCATGGACACTTCCCCTTTAGCTTTGTATATGTCTAGGTACGGGTAAATGTTGAAGTGAGCTAAGCTACTATAGAAATAGACCAACAGCATGTGCCACAACTATGGCAGTAATTCATCAAGCATGATCATAGAGACAGCTACAGTAGTTACCCACCTATAAGTCAGTTAAGTTCTCCCCATATCAAAACAGACCCAAATGTAACAGGGCCCATGGCTGCTTGTTTCAAGAAAAGTAACTAAGTGAACCAGTTTTTTTTCATGTCACATTTGTAATAAAATGCAATGGGATTTACGCCTTCATTAAAGCCACAATAAGCCAAATTGTGTCTTACCACATTGTGTTTCTTCATAAAGGTTGTCCCTTTAATGTTCAATTTATAGAATATGTAAAATTAAAGTCAGGCAGATTTTAAAATGACTATGTAAACTACATGATTGAAAAGGGAATAGTGCAATCTTTAAATAGATGAAATGCAAATTAATGTACTTCACAGACTGTAATATTGCTGTAATATTCCAATGCACCAAGTTAACTCTTCTTCTTATGTCAACTAGAGCTATTTTATTACAAGCTCTGAAGACACTGTATGTGTTTGTGTGTACATACACATATATACAAAGAGGCTGAAATTTGTTTGTGACCACATACCATTTCAGCTGTTGATATTAGCAGAGCAGCCTTATCAATTCAAACATCCTGTCACAGATATATTCCTCCATTACAATACTTCAGTGAAAGTGCTCATCCTCTCTCCTTTCTTTTTCACAATGAAATCTATGCTACCCTGAAAGAACAGCCTAAGTCCAGAACAAGTTCTCTTTGAGACTTGTTCTGGACTCATGTTTAAAAAATATCATCGTTACATCAGCTAATTCCTGTATCACAACTTGTTCCATTATCTTTATGTGAACTGCCATGGACAAGGAGCAAAATAGAGCATACTATAAACAACCAGATGACTTGAAGCTCCTTCCCAAGTTTTGAGATATTAACTTCAGCCATGAACATTCTACCAACTTTCCAAAATGGTTATCATGGTGGCTTTTCTTCTTTCCTACTGCCTAAAGGTAATTGTAGAATCAAGAGCCACTAGAAGCTTGTTTGTATATTCCCTAATGCTTGCCTCAATATTTATGGAATAGCAACACTCTCATAAACTGAGAATAAGCCATTAAAGAAAGCAACCCTTCTCTTCCTATCTTAATGGCATAAAGAGAACTTTTTTCCCCTTTCATAGTGGCGTTCAGCCAAGGTTGATCCATTTCTTTTGTCCCGATCTTCCAAAACCACATGTATATATTTCTTACTGCCTTTGGTATATTTTGCAAAGATCCATCAAAATGAATGGAATTCCAAAGCCTTAAAAGCCAAAGGATATAGGAGGCAGCATCAGATTTGTGAATCAAGAAACCTAGTAAAGACTGGCAGTAAAAAGCAAAGTATAATGGTATATGGATGACTGGAATGCAAAAGGGAAATACAATTCATCTCCAAATGAACCAGATAGAACTGAAGTGATATATTACTTAGGGCTTAGGCTACACTAAGAAAAGTAGGAGGCAAAATGCACATCTATATAATTTCTGAACAAAGGGTGGTAAATTACTATTGCTCCTTTCTCTATTGCAGCCAAGAGCAAGTTTATGTTGCTTTGCAAAACAGGAAATATGTGGGTACTAGATGAAATTGCAGCCTCAAGCTTTAAAATGAAACTAAATTATACACAAACTGTCTCACAATTTACAAACACTATTCTGCTCCCACATGCTGTACAATACATTCAACAAAGGTCTCAGTTTGAGATTAATGAATACTGACGCTTTATCCTAATAAAAATTAAATTCATATCTTTGTCTTCTCGTACTAGAAGTACCATTCTCAAATAAATACATATAACACTGTGGTTAATTCTGTGCAGCATACCTTGTATAAGTAGTGCAACTGTCTATTCTTCCTTTAGCCCCTTTCTTCATATTCAAAATTGCTACATTAGCAAAAGCATTCTCAAAAAGTACTGTACATTTTTCTTTCATAGATTACCAAACACCTCTAAGTCTAATCTATAGTAAAAGTTTCTTTAGAAGAAAATTAGATGTATTTACTAAAGAATAATTTAGAAAACCGACTGGTAGAAAAAATATGTAGTTATTTCTTTTACCATTCAATTTAGTGGTCTTTCAAAAGACCATTTAAAAATTGCTTTTAAAAAAGGATGGGTGTGATATTTGCATCCCTTGTATTTTTCAAAAAAAAGGGTATTACAATCCCCTTAGAAGGCAGCTTCAAATAAGTACAAACATATTTCAGCTTAAAGTCTGTAATAAAAAGGGTGGGAAAGGTAGATCGATATGTTCTTAAGACAATCATAAGATGAGAGCCCTTGAAGTGCTGCCAGAAGCTGGGTAGGTGCTCAGGTACCTTCTTGCTTGCTCAGTCATAATAAGTTGATCTTCTGTCTTCCCATAAACAACAGCTTCCCATTCACAATTCGCCTGTTATACATAGTCCAGTTAATAATTACATTCAGAATCAAATCAATTAAGTGCCTTAAAGCCAAGGGCTAAAAATAACCAAACATTAAAATAAAAAAGCAAGAACTCAACATTTCTCAATTCCACTTAATGACTCAAAAGACTGCAATCCTTAGTCCCATTCTAAGAACTAGATATAGGAAAATAGTACTGGTCTCCTGACTAGCCTAAATAAACATGTAAAATTATGTAAAGCACTTTGAACACCAGGATATTGAAGGCGTAAAACTCATGGTTAGAACCAGTTAACCCTCCCAATGAAGCTACACGGGCATGTATGTTCAGGCATTGCTATTAAGAAGGTCTGAGTATGTTTTCCACAATTTATTCAATCTTCATTATCTAATTTACTCAAAAATTAGAAGACAGTGGGGATGTAGTACGTATTGTGTGTGTACAAAATTATGGAATGCATTAAATTAATAATGCAACTGAACACTCAGCAACTGTATCCTAAGGCTTTGGTAAAGACATTTTACTGCAATAGCAATTTTTAACTTAATGTATATTTCTCTTAATTTTGAGTCCTGAATCTGAAGGAGCAAGCATTTTGCAAACACAGGATATTTTAATAACAGAACCCTTGATTTTTTAATACATTAATAAATAATAGAAATATTATAATCTATAAAATTATTTTTCCAAGACAAAGTAAATAGAGTTAAATATTGAGAGTTCTTAAATACTGACCTGAAGAGGTTTTTCTCCTTTAATATTTTTTGAAGTGTATGTATTCAGCTTTTTTTTCCATGCTACATTCAGTTTTGTTGAATTGGAATCTTGTTTCTCTGGAGTTGTGTTGTCTCTATTGTCATGTATTTCCAATAACGGTATCATTAGAAGTGATGTAGTATAGATATTCTCTGACTATATTGCAAAAAAAAAAAAGTTTAGTACAACTAGTATCTTGCTGGAGAATTGTAAGTTTATATAGTTAAAGCAGCTTAAAAATACCATCCTGCAGGCTTGTATATTGAAATTCTGAGGCAAAGCTTTACAAGCATTTATCATTTTTTAAAAACTAGCACAAAATATTAAAAATAGGCTTTTATTAATCAAGAAGCTTCATTTAACTCCAAGAATTCAAACTTAAAATATTTAAAATTCTCAGTGAAACTATTCTAGCATCATTAACCTGAAACAGAAACTGAGAACTGCACTGGAGACAAATTTCTTGTCTATCTATTCACACTTAGACAAGCAAAGCATTCCATTCCATTCCATTCCATTCTATTCTATTCTATTCTATTCTATTCTAAACATTCCTATTCCGTTGTATCCCCTTTCTTAGAGCAAAGTAGACTAGAATATAAATATAAAACTAGCTACAGGTAGTATTTGTTCAGTAACCACTCATTCAGCAACCATTCAAAATTATGATGGCACCAAATAAGAAGTCTTTACAACTATTCCTGCAGCTATTGCAACGTTCTCATAGTCACGATTGTGGTTTGGGCAGTTGGCAATCAGTTTGCAATTATAACCATCAAGTGTTCTGAAACTTTGCAAGTGATTGTCATTTGCAAACTGTATTGCCATCTTCCAACAAGCAAATTCAATGGGGAAGGCTGCAAGAAGTTACAAATATGACTATGGAACGCTGCGACAGTGTAGGATTCATCCAATAATGGCAACTGGAACTGCTGCAACTGCCATTGTAAGTCAGTGCCATCACAAGAAGTCATGCCTTTTTTTAAAAAAAATGATTTATACTTTTTTTCTTTAAAGTATATAAGTGCTTAATAATGAAGTCATACTTTATGATCGCATTGCTTAGCAATCTAATTGCCAATCCCAATTTCCATTTTTAAGCAAGGACTACCAACATTACACTTGCTGAAATGAAAAAAGTTAGGCCACTGCTTATTCTTACAATTACTGATCATTATCGTTTTTAGTATCAGTTCTTTTAAATACTAAAATGTTTTCTTGCAGTAATTGTTGACAGGAAAAACATTGGTTAAAGTTCTTGATGCTGTAGCATATTCTAATCTGTTTCTATTTATTATTAAATATTTGAATTTCTGATATTATGGTACTGACCTGCATATCTGAAACATTATCTTCTGCAAAAAAAGGGTCACCAAGGTCTTCTTTTTCCCAAGGATCCAGGACCAATGATTTCCTGACTTTCTTTACAGAAGTGTTCTATGATCAATATTTTACAGAAAAAGAAGCAATTAAAAGTATTTCCATTGTTCTTGAAATTCTAGGGCTATATGCAGTATAATTTACCTCTAGTTTGCATCCTTTATGGACAGACTCTTCCTCTTCCCTGAAGAATATATCTGTTCCAGTTTCCTCTTTTAAAACCTCTCGAATATCTTCTTCCAAAAAGGCAAGAGGCTGTGACTGAAATTAAATGATTAAAATAACAGAAAATAGCAAGTTCATAATTTTTTATTACTGAAATCCATTGTTGTAAGCTGCTCAGAGTCACTTTGAAGTGAAATGGGCAGCAAACAAGTTTAATTTATTATGTAAAATATATAAAAGACACAAAATGTATTCAAGATATACATTGCTTGGATTGAGTATGTTACATCTTGAAATTCAGATTTTCTCTTTATAGCCAAAATCCATTGAATCAAGGTTGATAAAATTGACTAGTTTTATATTTTGTCCAATACACAAGGAGTTTAAATAAAGTTTTTAATTTACAGAATTTATAGAAATATAGTAACATGACAGTTTAGATATTATAACACGTTTGACCTTTTCCAAATGTAAATTATGTAGCATTGCTCAACCATCAACTTTTAATCCTAAATTTAGGTTGGTAACATTACATAAGGGATATGAATCAAAATGGTACACACCACAATTTTCAGAGGACCATATTTCTTTTCTTGAGCAGCTAAAGCATTCTTAAATGGAGTTGGAGTTCTTGGTGTTGTGCCCAGTAGTGATCTTCTAATAGTAGGTGTCCTAAAACTATACAAAATCCCAAAGATGTATCAACAATTTTATGATAATCAAAATAAATTGTTCTGAATAAAAAAGCTTTATGCAGAATCTTTTAATCTTTTACATTTTGCAGTCATTTTTAGTTCACTTAAGATTTACTTCCCTTTTTATTTCCCTTTATTTCAAAAAGCATATTTAATTCCTAATTCATATTAAATTATGTACCTACCCAGCATTTTCCTTTTGATCTTTGGGTGTTACATCTTTATTATGTAGGGGAGTTGTAATAAGAACTTTTTGGCTACAAATTGGAGTTGATGTAAATGGAGTATTTTCAACATTAAACTGCTCATTTCCAGAACATGTATTGAAGAACTGTATATAAATCAAGAATATAAAATATACAATTTAACTCCAACTGTTTAATGTCTGCAGTACTTATGAACAGCTCTATAGCAAGATAATTTTTCCCCATCTTATAATTTAAAATGTTGTTCCGTAGCTAAATAGGCACATGAGACCTTTGCAAAAAAACACACATTAATATGATCTACTTGTCATGACATTGTATTCTTTAAAGCATCACTAGAGTTGTAATCACTACATTTATTTACCTGAGAAGGGGAAAAAGGTAGTGTTTTCACTGGTGTTTGTTTTAGCATAGTATTGTTGCTACTAAGCCCATCATTCTGTTCATAGGCTGGTGATTGTCCAGTCCTGATTTTCTTCTTTTTGCGTAAAATTGTAGGAGGAGTACTGAATTTGGCTGTATTTGGAGATCTTGATTCTTCTTCATCACGTATTTTTTTGCCATCAAGTACAACACTTACATTAAACTGGCACTCCATGGCCCCATCATTATGCTGAATACGCATTAATTTTACTGGAGCTTGATTGACAGGTGAAGGAGCCGCATCAGAAAGGTCAAAGCTGGTGACATCACTCCATGCTACAGGATCCTCCAATATCCATCAACAGAACAGAAAAAATATATACTTACATCTCTTTAAAATAAGAGCTATTTATCTCCAGTTGAACTGTGATTCAGCTATATATTTATCATTTTAATGTATAAATACAGATCTTAACTTAAGTTCTAACATACTTTTAATCCATTTTTATAATCTAAAAATATAATCATTTTATCATTACAGATAGTACTTGCTTTGTTCAGTCATTCGTTCAGTGACCATTCCAAATTCAAATGGCTCTGAAAGGACATATGACCCATACTTAAAGTTCCAGGTGTGCCCTCATAATCACGTAATTGTGATCTAGAAACTTGGCAACCCATTCATACTTATGATTTATTGCCAAGCACCCTGTGATCTTGTAATCACCATTTGCAACCTTTCCTGCTGGCTTCTTCAGAAGGTCAATGGGGAAGCTAGCAGGAAAGGTGCTGCTGCCTGCCAAAAGGACACCCTCTGGTTTCTGGAGTCTGGCTGAAAAACTCTATCATGAAATCCAAGCAGAATTTTGGCATGGAACATTTGCAACACGGCGCGTTTGTAAGCCAGTCTCCATAAACTAGAAGATTCCCTCTCATTTCTGGAGACTGACTAAAAAAAGCATTCCAAAATCCAAGCAAAATTTTGGCAATAGAGATTTATTATAGAATAGGGAGGGTCAAACTCATCATCAGTCATGAGTCCCTGTATGCCCACAACAGATATAAGTCCAGCCCACCTTGAATTCTTTGCTTAACTCACTCTAATTCCACTTGACCATTAGTAGTTCAGATTCTTAGAGAACGCTTAAGCTTACAATAAATCTTTATACTCATTTGAACTGCCTGAATTTCCTCATTTCCTGACATTTACAGCCCAAAGATGCAGCACAGTGAGGCAAGGAGAACAGGATGTCTTAGGGAGGTGAGGGAGTGGTCCAGCAAAGGCTGCATAACTCTTCCTAGTTGGGAGCTGGAAATCCTGCTTGGATTTTGGCAGGGAGCATTTTTAGCTCCTAAGCAGAAATGTTCGAGCCTGTCCTGCACTAGGTCTCCCACTCTTCCCCTCACCAAGGCAACCCATGTTCCTTACCGGACACTCCATCTACTTCAGACCTATGTTTGCTTAACAACTGGAACTGGGAATGTCGAAATTATAGTCTCTAACCAAAGCAGTCACGACATCTTGCTTCATGACTGCTTCACTTGACCAAGATTCCAGCCTTAGTTGTGTTTATTAAATGAGGACTAGCTGTACTTTCTCAGATAATCCCAACAATTCAGATGTTCACTATCTATGATTTCTCTCACAAAAATTAATAAATAGCAATATCTCAGTTTTATTGAACAAAATTACTACTAATAATCTTAGTAAACTATTAAAATTTATATTTTTTCTGATTTATTACATGAATTTTATTAAGACTTACAGACTCAATGAGTTCCAGTGTCTCTGCAAATTCAGGTATGGTCTGTAGAGATGAAAGTACTGCATTTGCTTCCACAGCCAAGTATTTGCTAGGTGAGGTTTGCTGATTTATTGAAGCTTGTGTATCATCTATATCATAAAAGTCATTTGTTTGCTCCCCAAGGCTATTTAAAGTATTTGCCATGTTATCTTCCATGATGAAGTTTCCAGACCAATTCGAAAAGTTTCTGGCTTGCTAAGAACACAAAAAATGTTGCTGTTTTATTGAAAATTAAGCATGAAGTTATTCAAACTCACTATAGAAGATGTATGATTAATTAAGTTCACTGGCAATTATGGAAGTTGTGATATAAAATGGGCCAGAAAATCAATGTAATATAATTTTAATTAGTCTGTAATACATTTACCTGAAAGTAAGCCCATTTAATAAAGTGGCTTATTCCCCCCTCCCCAAAAGAAAATTACAAAAGGGTTATGCTGCTGATATAACCAAGTGACACATTCTTAAATGTGTCTAATTTTAACCTGTCAACAATCTTTATTGTGGTCCTAGAAATCATACTGCTAAATTTCTGTGATAAACTGTCAGAAACTAGAGGTGTTTCATTTCACTATTTTTAGGGTATATATTCATTCCTTTAAACCAAAAATAAATAAAAATTAATTATCAAAAGCACCAAAAAGAAGTCTCCTAGGCAGGGCAACATCCACTTGCATGACATCATGGAGTACTTCACCCCACCTGCTATGCCCTTAACTTGACTTTTTTGATGGCTGCTAGCCATCAAAATATTGCTTGCTCCTGCCTGGAGAAGAAAAGCTGGCTTAATAATTTTGCCAAATGATAGAGAAAGCATGCAATATATAATCCTCTAGCCACAAATTATGCAGTGATCCTCATGCTTCTCTCTCTGTATATGTATATGTATATGTATATGTATATATGTATGTATGTATGTATGTATGTATGTATGTATATGTATATGTATATGTATATGTATATGTATATGTATATGTATATATGGATCTTTGGTTATTCGGGTTTTCTCCCGCATAAGATTGGAAGTATCTAGGCAACGTTTCGAAGAAGTCTCATTCATCATCTTCAGGCTTCTGTATTCGGCTCTGTGCTTCTCAGAGTGATGTGAGCTTGCAGCTGCTTCTTCCTTTTAACTGCTGGTGGGGGTGTGACTTGATTGGGTGGGGGCTTGATTGGGTGGGGGCTTGTATGTATATGTGTATATATACATATAATCATATATATTATGTGTGTGTGTGTGTGTGTGTGTGTGTGTGTGTGTGTTTTCAAAGCTGAATACCATACATACACATACACAACACACACACACACAAACATATGTATGTTATTCGGCTTTGTTGGTATTTTCCCACGTCATTGTAGTTGTGCTTTTAAAGTTGTAGCAACGTTTGACAGAATCTCATCTGCCATCATCATTCTGCCGAACGTTGCTACAACTTTAAAAGCACAACTACAATGACGTGGGAAATATCTCGAACAAATACCATACATGTAAGTACACCTGAAAACTGAATACCATACATGTAAGTACCCCGAAAACTTAAGAATATATATATTTTCTTAAGTTTTGCGGTACTTACATGTATGGCCTTCAGCTTTGTTCGGGTATTTTCCCACGTCATAGTAGTGGTGCTTTTAAAGTTGTAGCAACGTTTCAGCAGAATCTCATCTGCCATCATCAGGCTTCTGTATTGTGTCCGTCTGAGTCAGACTTTTACAGTGGTTTCAGATTTAAATTTGGGGCAGCCTATTGCTGTGCCAGAATGGTTTTTCTTCATCCTGATTGGTTGGGAGTCTTGGTCTGTGTTTATTGGTCTCGGGGTTTGCTGTGTTCTGCTTGATTGGTGTCTCTAATATCTTCTGTCTGTTTTTGGCTCTTTTTGTATCTTGATTGGCTGGCAGCATTGTGTTACTTTATTGGAGGCCTTTAGTGCAGCTTGGCTTCGGGTAAATGGACGGCTATCATTAGTTAGGAAGCTGGGTTTCATCTGGGTACCTGGTTGGGATGTGTTTGAGCTGGAGGTATCAGGGGGGATCTGTTTGTGCCCAGGTGTTTGCCTGGCTTGTGGTGTGGAGATTTTTTTGTTTGTGAGTGCAGGCTTTCTTCTATTGGTCTGTCCAATGTATGTGGCCGGGCATGATGCACAGGGGACTTCGTATATGCCTTGGTTTTCCAGTAGTGTAGTTTTTTCATGTAGTGCCCTACATAAGAGGCACTACAGACAAAATTAGTAAGATACTATACCGACACCACATCAAGACTGCCTTCAAAACAGACAGAAAAATAGCAGCCATCCTCAGAAACCCCAAAGACAAAATTGACCTGGAAAACCAAGGCATATACGAAGTCCCCTGTGCATCATGCCCGGCCACATACATTGGACAGACCAATAGAAGAATAAGCACCCGCCTGGATGAACACAAAAATGCAGTCAAAAAGCTGGAACACACTTCCTCACTAGTCCAACACATGGAAGCCACAGGTCATAGCATCAACTTCAATGGCACCAAAACCCTAGCCACTATAGAAAACCCTAGCCACAGAATCATCAGAGAAGCCATAGAGATTGAAAAAAGACCAGAAAGCATGAATAGAAGAGATGATTCCACCAGGCTGTCAATCATTTGGAAGCCTGCACTCACAAACAAAAAAATCTCCACACCACAAGCCAGGCAAACACCTGGGCACAAACAGATCCCCCTGATACTTCCAGCTCAAACACATCCCAACCAGGCACCCAGATGAAACCCAGCTTCCTAACTAATGATAGCCGATCCATTTACCCGAAGCCAAGCTGCACTAAAGGCCTCCAATAAAGTAACACAATGCTGCCAGCCAATCAAGATACAAAAAGAGCCAAAAAACAGACAGAAGATATTAGAGACACCAATCAAGCAGAACACAGCAAACTCCGAGACCAATAAACACAGACCAAGACTCCCAACCAATCAGGATAAAGAAAAAACCATTCTGGCACAGCAATAGGCTGCCCCAAATTTAAATCTGAAACCACTGTAAAAGTCTGACTCACAGACGGACACAATACAGAAGCCTGATGATGGCAGATGAGATTCTGCTGAAACGTTGCTACAACTTTAAAAGCACCACTACTATGACGTGGGAAAATACCCGAACAAAGCTGAAGGCTATATATATACATACATACATACATACATACATACATATATATATATATATATATATATGTTTAACTTTCCCTGAGTCATCAAAGGAGATATAAAAAGCACAGAAAGTAGTATGTAATCCTAAAAGTCACAAGAAAAATATAAGCAATATTCTATGCCATCCAAATTTTCTCAGCTGCCCATCTGTTGAGAAGTGAAACATGATTTCTTCAACTATAGTTCAAATGCCATTACAGTATATTTGTTCATTAATTAATTTTAAAGATGTAAAAAGACTTAATTGCCAAAATTATGTAACAAAAATGTTACATTTATGCAAGCAGCTCTTACTGAGGACACTCTCTTTCTCCTGATTTCATTTTCAGCTGACATAAGTAGCAATTCAAGTTCTTTAATTTTTTTCTCTTTGTCAGGATCATCATCAAATGGCTGCTAGAATGGACATTGAGGGGAGGGGACACACAAAGAGATAGAATTACATTTAGGACACATCACTAGGAGATAATTTATAAGGGGCATTAGAATGAAATGATAACAGGACTTTTGTTAAAATTAAAATTATCAGGTGTAAGTAAATAGTAGAAATGCAGCTGATAACATGTGCTTAAAATGAACCTAGCTGTCTAATTTCCAACAATATACTTCAGAATAATTTCAGAGCAAAGTTGAAATCCTGACAGAGTTATAGTAGAGTCAGTGGTGCTCTGAGCTTGGTTGTTTGCTGCAGACATTTCATCCCTGACTAGGTAATATCATCAAAGGTAGAAGAGAGTGGTGTTTGCTTCCTGTTTATATACAGGAAGCTTCCTTGCCATTGTTGATGAAAGCCTATTATCACAATGATGAAATTGCCCTGAACATGATCAAACCTGAACTGGCACAGTATTTGAAACTGGACCTGATTATTATCAAATAGCGGGGAACTATTATCCTTTTATTTATTGTCACTTTTTATCAGTCTGATTTAGATCAGCCTGGCACAGACATATTTATATATTAGGCTATAGGCTAACTTGCAGAATAACAATAAAAAAAGTAAACAGAATTTGGCAATATTTTAAAATACACATCAGTTCTGTAGACTGGTGTTGATATAGATGTATAAGATGATCATAATTATTTTTATTTCATAATTGCTCAGTGACAAAAAATATTCCTCGAATTTTTAAATACATTATTCTTTTGCAAGATATTACCAATTTCCATCCAATCAAACTGATACATTAAAAAACAAAATAAGCTGAAATTCTGGAGAGGCAAGTAATGGAAATTTCATACAGTAGACCAATATATTTGATACTACTTAAAAAAAACTCCCAGATTTATACACATGGATTTTATCTGCTATCCAAGATCTAAAATAATTCAGCTGCATTAACATATGCTTTTTTTATCAAAATAGTTCCATTTTCTTAATGGAAAGTGTTCAAATTATTGGACACAATAATATGTCAATCCTTTCAAAATAACTGAGGTTGATTGTATTCCTGAAAATAAGGTCCCTATTAAGAATATTTTTTCATATAACAATTAAACAGAAATATTTTTGTGCTGTCATCATGTCAGAGAAAGGGTAAAATGTGAATATAGTTACCCAACAATTACCTGAATAAAGTTTGAAGGAGCTGCAACATCTAAACAGCTGCTTTCTGTTGAAACATACTGGTAACCTGGTATCTAACAAATCAATAGTTATTTACACAAATATAATCAATTATCTCTGCACAATTATTTCCACAGAATAACTTAAACATTTAATTTTAGAAAAAAATAATTTGAACATTTCAAAGAATTATTACTTTGAGACAAAATAAGAATATTAAGAAGAAAAAAATTGAAAACCAAATATTTTCAAGAACAAATATTTACAGTGAAAAAGCAGTTTAACTTAAAAAATATATCAAAAATAAATCAACAAGAAAAGGTTAAAACAATGCTGAAGGTATTAAAAATTCTGGATTCTTTCAAGTATCTCACCTAAATTATTTTAAATTATTTGCAGCATGAAGTTCTCACACATTCTCCTATAGCAGGGCTGTCAAACTCACGGCCCGTGGTCCAGATGGATCACATGCTGGCCACGCCCAAGCCCAGTTTAGTGAAGGAGGGAAAAGTCCCAATATGTCATGTGACGATGCCGTGACACCGTGAATTTAACACCCTTGTCCTATAGTAAAAAATATGGCTATAAAAAATTGGAAACCTACATGTGTCTGAACTGGTATATAAAATTGATTTTGGGCATGCAGATGATCCGTAGATACACAAGTTTTGTGAGGAAGTTTTGATAAACAAGGGCGCTCTGTCTTGATTCCATCTTGTAAATATCCTTCTTGTTCAACTTTTCTTCGCATCGTAGAGTTCCAATGATTTTTTATTGAGTTGTCAGTCCTAAACAAATAATAGGATATAATCCTAAATCAAGTTCTCTATAGTTACACTAATTTCAGTGGGGAAAAAATGAATCATTTTTGAGTGAGACAAAACATTTTTAATAAGTTGTACTATGTCCATAACGTAAACATTGTATTTATTATGTATTGCATAGAATTGAAAATTAGGCAGCAAGAAATGTTAAAATGCAAAATTAGTTTTCCAGAATTTCCTAAAATAAAATTTCAGTTTAAATGTTTCTAAAAGAGGTATTAAAATATTATAATACTTTTATATTATTCCTTCTCAAAAATGAGGAAAGAAACATCACAATAGGAGTCTTCTAACAGAGATTTGTACAAGTTTATTCCAGAAGCCAGGCGTGTTTCCTGAATTATGCCCAAACCCTAACCTTCTCATTTTTTAAGTTGCCTTATGGCCTTTAGGTCTTTTATAGTAGTTGAAGATGTCTACTTCACTACTATTTGTTTCAGTTATCAAAGGCTCTGATTTGAGGGGCAAAGAAAGTAAATGTATCTTGCTTCCCATGCAGGAGGTGGGGCATTGGCCTGAAAATGTCTGGTGAGCTTTTCAACATTCCTCTGTATCTGTGTTCTCTGAGCCTTTCAAGTCCTCTGTGTCCGTGCTGGGAGAGAGGATGGGGCAAGATTACACAGGATCACTGAAATCTGGGCGGATGAAAACTAGGAAGAAAGGGGTTTGCTGAGAGAGAGCAGGACAGTAGTGATAGTTCTTCATTTTGGAATAAATTAAGATTTGAAGCACTGCTGCCTTAGCAGTAATATTATAAAGCCCTATCAGTACTTTCCTAGCATGAGACTTTCTGAAGAAAATAGGCTCTATACTCCCAAATTGAAGAATTAATCCAGTTAATTGTGCTGGTTTTCTAGCATAATGAACAGTTAGAAGTTCTAACTGGGTTAATGGAAAATGTATTAGTATATTGTGCAAAAAAGGCCACATAATAGCATCATTTTAAACAAACAGACGATTAGAAAAAAAAACCCGACCTTCCAGGGAGCAGTTTTGCAATTTCAGCCCATCGGTTTCCTAAACGTTTATGAGCTTCATAGATGATTCTGTCTTCCTCTTCCGTCCATGAAGATTTCTTTACCTCTGGATTAAGATGATTGTGCCATCTCTCTCGACATTGTTTCCCTATCCTTCCTTTCAAGTGCTTTGCAATCAAAGACCAGCGTTTGGGGCCATATTTCTGAACAAGTTCAATCACCTGGAATACAAATTGAATGGCACATTTTCTCCAGCATTGTTTTAAGAAAAAATAGTACCCATGTAAAAGAAGCAAAGGATCTCATTCTATTTATTTAATTATTTAGCCACAAAATCATTCTGACTTCCAGTGGCTTACATTTAGGACACTGGTGCTAAGGGGAAGTATAAAAATACAATGGATGAGATCCCACATAATGCTAAGCCAGGGTTTTTTTGTAGCATACTTTGCCATGGTAGCTCACATTATTCTGTAATAGGTTGACTGATCTAAGTACACACATACATAAGCGCGCACACACACACACACCCCTCACATTATGATGCAGCATTATGTATAAACCAGACCTAATATCATATTTAGAAACTAGCTGGTGGAGTGCAGTATTAGAATATCTAAAGCAGTGATCCCCAACCTTTTTGGCGCGCGACCCGGTACCGGCATCAGCTGGGCGCCCGCGCCCGTGCCGGAATTTTTGATGAAAGCGTGCTTCCGGTGAGCTTCCTACCGGAAAAGCTCACCGGAAGCACTTTTTCATGAAAAGATGGCGGCGCCAGCAAGCCAGCGGCCCGGTAGGAGTTGTTCCGCAGACCGGTCCGGTCCGCGGACCGGTGGTTGGGGACCCCTGATCTAAAGGGTAGGATACAGAACATAGTTTGAAATAATCTTACAAAGCTAAATTATAACATTCCCTTCCAAATATATATTGGTGAAATGAGACATTTAATGTAAGGAAATAGAATATTATATATGTATCTACCCTTTACTTCCAGCATCTCAGGTATGTCCTCGAGGTGCCTACAATGTCATAAAATCTGGCAGATAGCTGTAAGGAAGGAACGTCTTCTCTATAAAGGCATGCTTGCCCTAGGCCAATCTTTTCCCAGGTATCTTTATAACTGCCCATTCTATGCACATTTAGTGGCATTTGTGTCTTATAGTATCTTCTTTATGCAATTTCTAGTGCTATGCAGTACTTCAGGCTTATTTCTCAGACTACACCTTGTTAAAGCCACTGCATCCTTTCTGGAATCCACAGCGTCTTTCCACAACTTCATACAATCCAGAGAAAAGACATGGGTCAGTTGTAAAAATATACTATAATATACTACCTTTACAACAGTGAGTACCCCTAAAAAATCTATTTGGAATTAAACCTAAAACATTCCATAGCCTTACTATTTATTGTACTTTATTGTTTTGTTTTTAACTTGCAACTTGCAATTCACTTAAGAAATATTTTGCAATCCACTTAAGGAATGTTGGTTTTGTCTTTTATTAATATTTTATTTCAAATTATATTATATTTATTATAAATTTATGAATAATGAAAAAGCTTAAAAATATGAAAAAACAAATTACAGAAAATACAATTAATTTGGGAAATCTTTATTTATATATAATTAATTTTATTTAAAAGGTATTGCCAGTTTCACATAACATTTTATTGATTTGGTATATATGTTATCATTTCTTTCCAAAAGGAACAATATTAATAATTCTGTGACGGAAGATTTTAATTTAAATTCTTGAACAAATATGGCAATAACTACCATATATAATGGAGCATAGGAATAAAAGAATATTTGTAGCTCAGGGTTGAAATGAAGGTTCCTTGGTGCTCTCAGCTTGATTGTTTTCTTGCAGACGTTTCATTACTGATGATGTTACCTAGTTTGGCTAAATGAAACGTCTGCAAGTAAACAACCAAGCTCACAGAGCACCGAGGATCCCTCAAGCATAGGAATGTTAAGACATATTGGGTAAAACATATTAAATTGGAATGTATTCTAATTAAAGGCCAAGCACAGCTCCTAAGCTAAAAAGAGAGAAGAATCTCTATTTTACGCAGCAAAGAATATGGATGCAAATATTTATAATGTACTTATTTATATCCTACTTTGTATTGAACTACGTATGGCAAACAGGACAATAGATACCTGAATAACAGTACTGTCCTTCCTGAAACAAAATTAGTACTTAGGAGCAATATAAATATAAATCCGATACCCTCTGATCTTCTTCCTTAGTCCAGGGGCCTTTAATAAGTTCTGGATTTAGGACCTTCTGCCATCGATGCTGACACTGAAAATCAGAACGATTCTGAAAAAAATGAAAAAGAATTATTCTCTGTGTAGCTTGCCAACCTGATTGAAGATGTTATAGGATTCTAATATTTGTATAGCATTTCTACTATAAAACTAGGAATTCTAACAGATGTATATAGAGAGAGGTCTTTTTTTCTATCTGCTTATTGTTTATTCAGACAATGATGCTCAGACTTTTGAATAGTTGAATACTAAATAAGAAAAACTTTCCACTTACTTGTAAATGACTAGAAATAAATGTCCAGTCACTTGTACCATGCTGTTCTACTAGTTTTTTAAGTTTTTCATCCTGTAATAAATGATAAAAATTTCCATCAATAATTTTTCAACACTGAACCCAAAACTGTATGGAAGATAAGCCATGTTACAGTTGAACTCACCTCATCACGGGTCCATTTTACTCTGTTACATATCTTTTTTGCCCCTTTTTGTTGTGGTACTTCATAGTCATGATCTGCATAATGAAGTTCATCATCATCTTCCTCACTGCAAAGTGCAAGCTATTATTAAATTAACACTGACAGTAAATTTATGCCTATGTCTCACATGTTTTAAAGACTTATAGTCAACATTTTAGACTAAAAAGTACCGCAAACTTTAGGCATTTGTTCATACACCATTACTGACTGAACAGCTAAAGTCTAAGTAAAAGTTTAAGAAGCAACCAAACCAATCCTTTAAATATGAATTAAATATTTATTAAAATATATTTGCACTTTTAAAATATGCAAGATCATAGTAGGCATAATGTGAATGGTGTATAGGAATACTATGTTTACATATCTCTACATTTCTTAAACAGAAGGCAATCTGGGAAGAATGTCCCAATTAGAATATTTCTTACGGTAGTTGTCTTTTACTTTTACACTATTTTCTCTTTGGTGGGATGCCCACATTACATCCTCCCCTATTTCACATTCTTGATCTATGTCAAGATCAAATTTTAGTGCTTTCAGGAAAAAGAATAGAGAATTTAAGCATACCCTGAAAGATGACTTTAGTTCCAACAATAACACAGTTTTCCCAGTGTGCTTGACACCAATTGAAAGCAAATGTATCTGTATACAATATATCATATGTATTACACAGACAATCCTCATACTGACATAATCAAACAAAGTTTAGATTTGTGATAAAACCCATGAACTAGTGTCACAAAGCTTATTTTGAGAATACCAAATATACAATCAATCAATCAGAATAGAACTGGAAGGGATCTTGGAGGTCTTTTAGTCCTCATGAGTATACATGAGTGTTGAATGAAAACTAATCAAGACGAGAACCAAACTTGAATGAAGGATAAATTTCCTGACACTGAGAACAATTCATCAGTGGAATGAGTTGCATCCAGAAGTTGTGGCTGCTCCAACACTGGATATTTTGAAGAACAGATCGGACAATCATTTGTCTGAAATGGTATAGGGTTTCTTGCTTGAATAAAGGGTTGGAGTGGAAGATCTGCAAGGTCCCTTCCAACTCTATCATTTTGCTTCCATTATTATAAATTGTAAACAGAGGGCAATACTGATGCACATGAAGCTCTGACATTTTTTAGCATTTGTTCTTTCACTTCACTTGCCAGGAACTTGCTGTTAGAAAAAGTTGTGTTGCTATAATTTGTGAAAAGAAAAACTGAAGTAGGTACTCATTAGTGTATTTAAGCAAAATGCCTTCATTAGGTTTTTGACTAATGAAGGTCAAAAACTTGTCCCTCCAATTAAAATTCATCTTTCAATACACATTGTTTACGGTGATGGCTATATTGATATGAGTAATGTGCACTGTTGAGCCATCAAATTCTAAATATAGTACCCCAGCAAGAACCAAATTGTTCAATTAAGAATGAAATGCATAACCAGTCAGAACAACCAACAAATTTCACATGAGAAAATTTCATGAATTGATTAAAGATAATTGACAGATCACTCAAGAGAAAATTTCTGTTAACAACATTTGGGTCATATAATTGATATTCTTCAAAATTGGAAGAGTTCTGAAATAAGTGTTCCTCATATGCTGACTGCAGAAAACCTCAAGAATTGAAATTTTCTGATTATTATTATCATATTACAAGAATGAAGAGTTTCTTCACAGCATCATGATAATAAAGAAAACATAGGCCCATTCTTATAAACAAAAAATAAGCATTAGTTCATGGGGTATTATCACAAATCTTAATTGTGGAAAAAAGTTCAAAATTTGTGCTTTGGCAGAAAAACGTATTACAGTTTTGGGCATTACAGAAGGTACTATTCCATTGGAATTCCTTAAGCACCAATATCAAATTATAGTGCTACACTGCAATATTCAAAATCTTGAAATAATTATTAGTTTAGAAGTTTAAGGAACTCTTAAGGAGTATCTTTAAGATAATCCTAGGCCTCAAAAGTCACAAGACATCCAAAAGGCAATCTAGAAGTTGCATCTCATCATCTTAATCTGTCCACCATAATCCAGTGTAGGTGACATGCAACTTCCAACTTTTTTCAAAATTGAAAAAACATCTTTCAACTTGAGTTCTTAACTCAAATGAAGTAGAAAGGACTGTCAAAAGACAAAGCATGGAATTCTTTCATGATGGTTTAAGAAGCTTGCCCATAATTGGCAGAAGTATATAGCAAATAGTGGTGATTATGTGGAGCATACAAATACCAAAAGTGCTCATTTCAATAATTATTTTCCTGTTTCATTTATTAAAATATCCTTATTTAAATTAACTTTTTGGAAATGAAGGCGTTACTTTTCACTCACTATCTTTGTACAAATGCCTAGACTAGTTTATACATGGCATTTTCCCCAGGTCAAAATAATATATAAAAGAAAAAATATTTTTCTTCAAGGAAGTTAATTGTATGCAAATACTGCACATTAGAAAATAATTAAACAGCAGCATTCATTTTCAGAACTATTAAAGAAAACAAATGTTTTCACCTTTGTTTCCTTGAGAACAGTCTGCCATCTACTGGCTTCTTAGAGAACTATACTAATATTTACCAAATTAGGTGTTTCATTTACAATTTTTTCATAGTCTTCTTTGCAAATGGTTTAAGCAAGATATTAAGTATTATCATATAAAATAGAGAATAGACAAATCCCCTTTTTCATAGTCTTTTTGCTCAATTCCTTTACAATATTTATTTGTGTTCAGGAAAAAATCATATTAAAAGAGTATTTCTCATTAATATTTTCATTTTAAAATCTTTTAAGAAAATATATTGATAAGATCAGTCTACAATACTGCTATATTATTTTTTCAGTTGATTCTCCCCCTTTGAGTCAGAGACAGCAGTCATGACTCTCCAAATATGGTGAATCTACAATTTGCAACTCTTTTAATCATCTTAGGGCAATTCTTGAATTGAATCCATTTCAATTCTTGATTTGGTAGTTCTCTAATTGCTTCTAGTTGGCACAATAGGGGTTTGGACATTATCATCTGTCATAACTAAACAAAGTTATATAAACCATAATTAAAGTGGATCAATTTTCCGTATCTTCAAAAGCCCATCACATTACTTCTATGCCTTCTATTTATTTGGAAATAAGTTCTGCCAATTTCATATAATTTACAAAATTGTATTCACAATTCATAGTTGACAAAAGAGAAGTCTATATAAAGAAGACAAATCATAATGTAGGTAGGAATGTATTTGAAGGTAAACTGAAAAATCCACCTAAGATACTGATTGGAACTGGACCAATTTATATACTTTGGTTTCCACCCAATGAAATCTACCAGTAAAGAAATATCTCTATATTATCTATTTATTATAAGAGGTTTCAAGCCAAATATCCTTACTTGCTGAAGAATCATACATTGTTGCTTAGTAGCCAGCTGTTTCAAAAATTCAGTAAAATGCCTTCTCTTGCTTTATTATCTTTTTATTACTAATAAACTTTCTGTACCTTGGATCTTTTACTCCTCTACATATTTTTAGTGCTAAACTTTATCATTTTTACCACAGTTTTAGATTGTTCTGTATTTATTATTTTCCTGTTTTTCCCTTTGCATTTAATGTTATTTTTCGTTCTGTTTTTGTATGCTATCCTCTGAGAAATTGATTAAACAAGAAATTTATCCTGCAAATATGTTAGTTTGAAACAAATTACAACTATTAGCTATTTATTTTTCTAATAAATGAGTAGAAAAACATGAAAAGTTTTCAATACGTTTCTTGGTTTATGTGCAAGTTTTGACTGAAGGCCAATACTTTATTGTTCCCTTCTGCAATCCTTAAATATTATTTTTGCTTACATACTCCCATATTTAAATAATATATAGGAGAAAACTAATTCAGCAAAATCATACCGGGGACACATTATTCTCTTTCAGACTTTCCCTCTCACATACTTTTACTTATTGTACAAAAAAAACCATTCAAAGAGAGAAACAAGAAGCAAAAACGGAAGAAATGACACGATAGGATAGCAGGAATATTTTTGGTACTTATACTTTTTCCGCACAAAGATGTGATTTGGCATCAAGCGAGGAAATAACCAAATAGATGAAATAGGACCATCTTTTCACCCTGTGTAAAAGCAGCGTAACAAAACCTTAAACCACCATCACTAGAAAGATCCAGGCCGAGGCACAAGTGAGAACGGGTCAGAGCTGCCAGGGCACGTGGAAGCGGCAGCAGAAAACCTTCCATGGTCCGTGGGGAGGAGAAGCGGGGCTGGGTCAGAAGCCCTCGCCAAAGAGGGTGGCACGGCCTGTTCCGCGGCGGAAAAAGTGGGAAACGCAGAGCCGGGCATGGAGGATGCCAAGGCGGCGATCAGGAGAGTGTACGGGGCCACTCACCTGCGCGGCCTCTTCGCCATCCTTCGCGTGCACCATAAAGCAAGCAGAAAGGAACGGGGATGGCCCCGCCGACCAGGAGCGCTCGCTCAATCGAAGCCGCCGGGCGATGCCCGACAGAGGGGGTCCGGGGAGAGGGGCGCTGCTTTTTTAGCCCCGGCCCCGCACCGTTCCCCGTACCGGGGGCATGGCCCGACACCCAGCCAAAAACGGCAGGCGAAAGGATCGGGGACCAAAGCGAGAGGAGCCCTGGTCCGGCTGCCACTGCTCGGTCCTCCGCCTCGAACGCTTTCCAGAGGCGCCGCCGAGCTCGCGGGGTTTTTGTTGTTGTTGTTTTTTTTTTCCTTTCCCTTTTCGACCCTGCCGCCGAATCTCGCGCCCAGCCTCTGTCCGGAGCCACCGTTTGAATCTGCGCACGCGGACTGACACCCCATTGGCTGCTGCAGAAAGCACGCGACCAAACGGGGGAGCTTGGGCGAGGGAGGAAGGGGAACGGCCAGTAAGAGGAGAAAGGTGGCGGGATACTGGAGAGGTTGGCGAGGGAGGAGGAGCTACTGGCGGGCTCAAGCTCAAGGGCTGCTGGGAATGCGAGTCCTTGCCTCATCGAGGGCTAGAGAAAACGAGAGTTCTCACCTGTTTCCAGCGGGCAGCATATTGCGTTAGCGAATGTGCTATTTTTCTTTTTTCTTTTTTTTCCACACAGTTTCAAAAGAAAAAGGTGAGGCACATTTTCGGCTTATTTTCGGATTGGCCTCTTGTTGGCTGTACAAGCAGAACCGCTCAATTTTAAAGTATGCTTTCTCAATAAACGCTAATTTTTATCAGGGAGGATACAAAAGTTTTACCAATCTGAAACAAGTTTAAAAATCCGACAAATGGAAAGAAAAGCAAGCCTCCTTCGAGCCGGAATCGAACCAGCGACCTAAGGATTCCCGTGCGACATTCCGCCTCTACAGTCCTCCGCTCTACCAGCTGAGCTATCGAAGGGGTCTGGAATGTGCCTCTTAATGCCTGGCATACAGATGTGCGTTGCCAATAATGACGTTGAGGGTAAAGTTTTAAAATAAGGCCACGGATACAGCTTTATCTTTAATCCCCATTCTGTGGTACCTGAAAATATAGTTCCGGACGATAAGTATGTATCGACCCTATAATGTTTTCAACTTTTCAATTCCAACTTAACGCTGATCAACCATTGAACGCGACGAGATTTGCTTTCCAGCGAGCGTACCACCCTAAATCTTGGCATATAACGCTGAAATAAATATCCCTGGCTTAGTTCACCCTTTTCGCGCTCAAGACTGGGGGCAAAACAAAGCAACCTCAGATAAAGCAGTCGATTTGGCTATTTGTTTCAAAACTGTGTGGCACAATTCCCAGATCCATAATATACATTTTAAAGAAGACCCGTTTTCTTGTCTTTCTAAAAGTAGATATATAAAACAAAAGGAGTCTTTTCGAATAAAAAACCCTATGTCTGGTTTTCGTTGTTATTTAGGAACAAATAAAGACAATTGACATACACTGCATACTATCTAAAGAAGAAGAAGAAAATTCACCAGTTGAAAATTATTGCTTTTTCTAAACCTATATTTAGAAACCCGGTTATCGTTGAGATGTGATTGAGCAGTTGCAATATTTCTAATACGGAGCATAGCTTTTTTTAAAATATACATTTTTCTGAGTTTTAAAAATATCTTCCTATACATGACAGTAAATCTACAATTTTATGTACATTGTAAAAAACGTTGGTTAAGAATTAGGTTCACCAAGCAGGATTGTTACATCAATTTTGAGGCAAAGGGGGAGATGAGATCTCTAACTAGATCAGTGTTATCCACTTTGCTGGTATGCTTTTCTTTTTTAAGGAAGTATGTCAGTGATGCCAAAGTCAACATATATACAATGTTGAGTACAGTAAAGGATCTTTTACACACTCACTAGGTGATGGCCTTGGTGTCTACAAAGAAATTGTTAGAAAAAAAATCTTTGTGAAGTGGCTACACATAATTGATATATATATATTGAATATTATTTGATATTTACCTTTGCTTCCAAAATAGAAAAGTTAGCAGTTCCTTCATTTGCTTGATAGGCCAAGATATACAGTATTTTAATTTGCTAGCCTAATGACACTAATGTCTTTCTATGTCTGAAATTAGATTTGAAAGCTAATTAAGTATTTTAATATTGCAGTATAATACCACTTACAAATACATTATTCTTCAAAGAAAGCATCTGCTATACATATGTGAAATAAAATTAACCACTGAGTACATCTTCCACCAAATAATATGTATTTCTCTAACCGGGGTTTCCGGTTCAATGTGTGAAGGGTGAAGGATGTGTGTTTGTGTTTATTTTCATGGTCGTCATGATGTGCACTGAAGATGGTGTTTGATTTCGTTGTACGAGACGCAATGACAATAAAGTAAACTAAACTAATATGTATAACAGTATCAATTATAAGGAGATAGTCCTTGACTAACCAGAAGTGGGATGAGAATTTCTGTTGTTAAGCAAGGCAGTTAAGTGAGTCAAGTTTACCTTTTTTCCCAGTTAAGCAAATCACTGCAGTTAAGTGAATCACACATTGAGTCCAGTTTTCCCCATTAACTTTGCTTGTTGGAAGTCAGCTGAGATCACAAATAGTGACCATATGACCCCTGGACACTGCAAACATCATAAATACATGTCAATTGCCCCAGTTTTAATGTTGGGACACTGTGATGGTCATTAAGTGCAAGGACCACACAGAAGTGACTTTTTTCAGTGCTTTCGTAACTTTGAAGGATTGCTAAATGAATGGTTAAGTCGAGAACTAACTGTATGTATATTTTTATTTCTTTGTACTTAGGACATACTAAAAAAAATAAAATTTTTAAAAGTAGTATTAAAAAAAAAACTTTCCACCCCCAATTTTCACTAATAAGATGTTATACAATGATAAATAGCCCCTTAGGTCAAGAGCCTATAATGTCTCTTCCATATTCTTCATATGCAGGATGAGGTACTCAGTATATCATTATTACTGAAGGTAGTTAAATTTAAGATCAGCCAAGTATTCTATGGGTGGAGATAATCTAGAAGTTCTTTAGATACATTTCTCCAAGTTCAAAAAAGAAAAGCAGGATATACATCTATGAACAAATCCACAGGCCCATTGTTTCTGAATAGTTATTCTAATCCACCCAACTTCTTTATGTATACTTCTATGCTCTCCAATCTATAATGTATATGAATTTAAAATAATACATGTGATTGTATTGTCCAATTAACAAATTTCCAAATTAAAACGTCCCTAAATAACTGGCATTCTGAAACATAGAAACAGCTGAACAGCTACTTAGGTGTAAAGTTTGAAAGAGATGCAGTTCTATTTAACAAAGGGATGCCACTGGCATTATTACTCCCATTCCCCTATACAAAGAAATTTGCCTTGATGAAAGACATGGAAAGTTGACCTATAATAATCACCTCAGTAACAGTAACTTGATACAAGGACTAGGAAAAAATTGTTTGGCTTCGATTTTTAATATTGCAATCAAAGAAAATTCAAAATACTGTACAGTAAAATGTAATATAATACACTGTTATAATACACTATTATTACATTACAAATTAAAAAAAAATTAGTACAGCAATCACAAATAAAATTCAAATGTGCTGAATGGCCAGCATTGTGAACATGGTATCATTACTACTCTAGTTTAATTCAATATGTAAAGCACTTGCAATTTTAAAAGATATCCTAAATATATACAGTGTTAATGCTTAATATACATTTTTTTAGAAATCCAATTACTTCCAAAAGTGCACTCTTTTCTGGCAATAATCCTGAATAAAATAAAATCTAAAAATATCAGTTACAGTTCAATATTTTGCTACAATCATGGGGGCAAAGCAAGAATTCTGACAAAGAATTTTAAATGCAGCATCTTAAAATATAAAAGACTATGAGATATCAATAAAATTATTGGAAGAAATATTTTTGAATACACAAGTCCAGCTATCAGGCTACTGATGAAGTTCTAACAACCAGCATATCAAAATTATCTAAAAGAAAAACCAGTATAGATTGAGATCTTATGTGTTGTACACTGAGCTGAATATGGAGGAACAATCATCAAAACACTTTGCTGTATCATAATTAAATTCTTTTCTGATGGAAAAAAATAGTCACTTTGATCTTCAAAAAGAATGAAAGTATAACAATGCTCTGTGTTTTTTACTAGAACAGTGAATAGAAAGCATACCTCAGGAAATCCTATATCTTATTTCATATAACATACTGTTATTTTCAACCGACTAGAATTTTTTTTTAAAGTTGCAGAAGAAAAATAGAACATAAGAAATACTTTGTATTTTTTTAAATCAGAATCTTTTGTTACTTTTTTTTCTCTTGTAAATAATGAGGTACAAATCTTCGAAAGTTAAGGAAGAGATAGTCCAGCACATAGGATATTATTTTTAATTGCACATGGTCTATGTTTAAGTTTCCATTAAATACAGAACTGTAACAGGGGGATATAATGTATCATAAAATACATTTACATCTAAATTAAAACCTGCAAAATGCCTTAATGCCAGCAATTTCTAAAATGTATTTTATTTTTATTTGCATTTTTTCATCTGGTAACACAGAGGCTATTCTCTTAGTAAACCAGTACACTGAATACTGCCAAGCTTCTGTTGTACTAATATTTATATTATTTACAGAGAAAATTGGTTTGCTATTTAATAACAAATTTGTTTAACCTGAAAGGAACTGCAGTCTGACTTCAAAAAAGTCATGATCTTCCAATTATCAAACTGGATACCATTCCCTTCAAGAAAATTGTGATACAGTTATAGTTATGCTACTTATTTCTTAAGGAAATTCAGTTCAGACATCATTACTATTTCTTTTGCCAGATCCAACATTTTTCTCCATTAATTTTTGTATTTGATTAAATTATGAAACAGGCAATACTACTGCAAGTTATATGAACTTAAGCTTACTGAAATTCAGCAGTTTAGCTGCAACAAGATGCTATTAGTCAATGGTTTTGAGCATATATTTGCGCACCTTAGTCTCATTAACTTTGATAAGGATCAGCCTACACTTTGTGTGCACAGTTGTAATATTAAACCTTAATATGTAATGTTTACCAAGCATTTACAGATGCAGCAGAAAAATTCACATAGCTCCTAAGTCTTTAATAGTTAATTTTTTAAAATTGGGCGCTTCAAAAATTTGTCGTCACACAAAGGAAAAGATACAAAAATGAAGAATGTATTCTCTGCCTAGAAAAAAAATAAGAGTATTCCCTAAAGAAAAGTTTCTATGGAAAGGATATTTAACTTAGTCAAACCAAGCAGATTAAAATTAAAAAGCTAATTGTACCTCTTCAGCTTCATAACTTATTCTATTCATACATGAAGTTTCAGTAAATGATACTGATCGCATTCTGTTTATTCCCTAGAATCATTATTCTATTTCTTCATTACCAAAAGTGACTAAACTGTCAAGCCATTTTAACAATTTATATCCAAATCAATAAAAAATAGCCATTGTTTTTATTCAGAGTCCTAGAAATGTAAGCTCTATGGAAACGCTAACATTGCCAAAAAGTATTTTCTTCACAACAGCCCTAGCACCATAACTCCAAGCATTATATGACAGAAGCCAGATTTTTTTTTAAAGGGCATCCAATGTTGATGTCCTGTTGCTCAGAAAAAGTGTTGCTTTCTTGTTTATATCAGCCAGCTTATTCTCGTTACGTGCTAGTTTTGAAATTCATTATGGACTTAGCCTATGACAGAAATTCTTGTCACTCTATGAATCCCTTATGAATGCACAACTGGTTTCTTGGTGTCATAGCTACTTGGCTGTGTATTTGCTAGCAGTTTGTAGTTGTTTTCTGATTATACAGGCATCTTATTCGGTATGGCCTGATCAATTTTAAAACTGTATATTAACATATTTTAGTTCTTGAAGAGCAAAATTATATATTTTAAAATACCCATTCATGAAAGTGTGGTTTGAAGGCTTTCTACACAAATAGTGCAATAGAAGATAAAATCTTGAGGATTTTATGATAAAAGACAAATGGTATATGAATGGATAAGATATTCAGGTGAACTGAGGCAACTGTATCTCTAAGTAACTTTCCCACATAAAAAAATAAGCCTTCCCTTCTTGAGGGTATTTAATCATAGCATTCCTTAGTAATTTTGTGTGATTGTAACTGCAAAAAGTTTAAACATACTTTAAGAGTACAAACATTTATATTATAAACTTATAGACAGAAAAAAGTCATATGTGCCCAAGCACTGGATTCAATAACTATGAACTTAAGATTTATTTCCTATACTTTTCTATATTGTCTTTCACCCTTTCAAGTTTATTTTTATCAGATGTAGTAGTAATAATGCACATAAATAGAAATATGCAAAGAGGCAAAAAGTGCAACATTAGTATCAACATAAACCTCTGCTTTTACTGAAGCAAAAAGTGTCTCTTTCTTAAAAAGTAGATCTGGTGAACATGCTGCTTAAAGTGGATCCAGTTTAATTAAAGTGGTGTATACAATAAAAGCTTTATGTCCTAGGCTTAAGAAATTTAAAAGGAGTTATTAATTCACTGAGAAACCCGTGATGAAAGTTCTGTTAAATTTGATTAATCCAACATAGGAAGCATTAATAGGGATCACAAATAATCAACGCCTACTTGTAAAATATTCCTGAATCAAATTCTTATTATTCTGTTCTTAAAATGCTTGCATTTTATTGACTTTGATTATGTAAAAACATAATATAGCACTTTAGCAACTCAAAACAAAACATACTACCACTTGCCAATAAAGCAAGGAATTATAGCTCAGACATCTTTATTTTATGTTTCTTATATACGACCTTCCATATCTTCCTTTACAATTTTAAAGAACTATCAGTAAATGTACTTCAGCATTTTGAGTTATCTAACAGATATAAATTTGATTTCAAATGTTAAGTATAAGCAAATGTTGTTTAATGAAATATGGACCAGTATCTGACAAACAAGTGCATTGTCAGGTTTTATTTTCACATATCAAACTGAAAAAATATCTTAATGGTTTCATAAGGGCTGGAGGATTAAGACTTTAATGGAATTAAAACAACTACAGCAGATTTTTTTTCCTCAGTGCTTGTTCTAATAACTAATATACAGGTAATGAGAGCCAACCTGGCAGCAGAATGTCAAAATAAAAGTTACTGTCTATCACACACTTACTATCATGCAATGAGTAACATATAATCTTTGAAACATACAAGATTCAATGACTAAATTAATGTGGTCCAGCCAACAAACTACATTTGCACAGTAATCTATTGTTGATATTGTTGATAAACTTTTCATGAATGATCCATTGGCTCAGTTGTATTAGTGATTTCTCCATCTTGGCTATCCATCTCTTCAGCCTCTTCAACAGAATTTCCTTTTTGGGCTTTTGATCTTGTGGAGAATGTTGCTGCCAATGCATTTGACATGTTACTATCAGTTATTTCTGTATTCAAATGACCACTGCCACTTGATAAAGTAAATGATTCAGTTAAACTCATTTGAGGGCTCTTTGTTTTAACTGATGAACTTGTTGCCTCTAATTTCCTTTGAGAAAAATCGTTGGTTGCCAATTGCTCTGTATTTTGATCTCGCAGATGTCTATCCATTGATGCTTGAATTGAAGAAACCATTTCCTGCAATTTTTTCCGCTGTGCCTCAATTAAATTAGGATCAAGTTGTCTACTATCTCTCATTGTTCCTACTCCAGGAGCTATCCGTATAAGTTCACTATTTCCCGAATCACCTGTGTACATGGAAGGGTCCAATTTAGCAGAATTGATACTGAAATCTGTACCTGTGTTTTGCTTTCTTCCAAGTGGGGTTTCCCTAACTTTTGGATGAAGCTGCTGGCTACTGGCTCCACTGCCTAGAGAATGGCCTTTTCCTTGAAATGCAGTTACATTGTGGAGTTGCTCCGATTTCTTTTTAACTACTCCACCGCTACCTAATTTTAGCAATCCATGTGAAGGACTTGCTTCCCTGCTTCTTGAAGAAGCCTCTGCTCGTACTTGATTTAGTGCCTCTTTAACCAAGTCTTCCACATCAGAACCTACAGGGAAATGACCAGCAGCATCCACACAAAGTTCCAATCTATCTTCTGTTGCATTGTATACAAAGGTCTTGCCTGGCAAGTGTGGAAAAGTACAGTGTTCACCATCAGCCAGACCTGCAAGAGTAAGAAAAATGCAATGACTTTTAAGAAAGCTTATAAAATCGTGAAATATAAAAAAGTATTATTTATATACCCCAAATACATTCAAAACATACAAAATGAAAAAGAAGACTGGCTAAATAAGATTCAATGCCCCAGTGAAATGTGCATGTGGATTTTGCTTTTTAATGTTCATTGACCGGGAAATTTTGTATAGCCATAACAAGACTATATAAAAATATATACTTGAGTTAAATACTGTTTTATCTTTTTCCTAGTGGTATTTACTTTTTCAGAAAGAACACAATGATAGTCTAAACTTCAGTGAAGAATGTGTGATAGACAATAACAATATGCAATATTGAAAATAGAAAATTTTAATTAAATTCTGTCCATTAAATAAAGGTGAAGATTATAAAAATAAAACATCTAAAATGGATTCTTCATTCATTTTTTCTGAGCAGTAGAAAAGAAAGTCGGAAAGTCATGAGGGAGGAAAGTATCGGGGAAATCCAGCTCTAGCACCAAATTCAGTTCCTGTTCTTCCCTTATAAAATTGGGGGGCAAATATATTTATGGGATGGGAACCAATATGGCTAAGGAAAGCAGACAATATTATCTTGCAGCTTATGCCATCTTGCACATTATATGCCATTATAGAGACATATGTCTGTCTCACCTTAGCAATAGCAGAAGTGACAGACAGGTGAATCCTATTACCAAATCATATCAGCACATCAAGTTTTCAGATCCTTAAGTTTTACAATACATTTATCTTCCATTTTAATTCTATCACAATGTCCTTTTCAGTTCTTGACTTGAATTCATTTTTCAGATTTTAGTTCTAGATCAAGAACTTCAGCATACAGATAATTAGACATATCAGTCTAAGGTAGTCAACACCAAAGTGTTAAATATATAAAGTACAGCATGGTGGAAAAGATACATTAACATAAAATTAGAAAGTATACCCATTGTTTTCTTCATTATATTGTAGAATACACCACCCTGCTGGAACAAATGAGGAAGCCCCTTTGCATAAGACCAAACATCTTCCCCTGTGAATACAAAATAAAAATTAGTTCAAGAAACAGAACACAGATAAATTTTTCAGTTATACCATGTTTTCTAAAAATCAGGATGATGTGCCCTCTTAATTCTTTATAAAAAAAAAAGTGACACTAGAAATCGTGTCTTACACTGTATTTTAACGGCAAGTTCCTTTGAAAACCCTGCAAGAAGGAAGATATAAATATTTCAAATTAATGCATGATGCAGATATGTAAAGAATTCCACTTCTAAATATCTTGATTAGGCACATGCCCTCTTGGTGTTTCCTCTGAGATCTGGATGGACTCTACTCTGTTGTTCTTCAGAACAAGTCTGAAACCTAGTTCTTCACTGAGGCATTTGGCAAGGAAAATAAGACCTTTTACTTCATCCCATCTGGTCTGTTTCACCTGTCTCCTTTTGATTTTATTGCAATTTTTTTATTTAGTTGCAAACTGCCCAGGCTTGTCAAACATCATCCAGAAGTACAGTCCAGCTAAATTTCAGCATGGTTCAGAGAGAGGACAGAACGTTCTGTTGTTCTGCAGAACACTCCATTCTCTATCAGTGAACTTTGCAAATCCCAACACTCTATATGCACACTAGGACTGCAACCATAGTGCCACTTCTTGAAGGATCATGGCTGCTATATCCTACTGAAGGTTCAGTACAGCTATTTCAGCAGCCTTCCAGGCATGCCCAGAAGGCATCTGTAACAAGACCAGAAATTCTATCAGAAGTATCTTTTGTACGTTAAGAGATTACCTTGAAGTGCTTATGTGTCTGTCTCAAAGTTAGCAGATCAGCAGAAAATAGTTCACTTTGTCTACTAGAGCAGGGGTCGCCAACCTTTTGGACTTCAGGGACAACCAAACTCATAATTTTAGATCCCAGGGACCACTAACTGGTTCCGTGGGCGTGGCCTAATTTGTGGGTGTGGCTTGGTGGTCATGTGACTGGCTGGGCATGGCTTGTATGTAAATATTATATTTATATAAATATTGAATTTTTTATTTAAAAAAAGAGCAACTTTTACCCAAAATCAGGCAAAGCAGGCAGGCAGATTGAGTTGCTTACAGAATCACAGATTCATTCAGAGATCTATCTGCCATTGGCTAGCTCAGTCTGTCACATAAAATTTGCTTGCAAGCAAACTCACAAAATTAACTCACAACACACCATGTGAATATTGATTTTTTTTAATAAAAAAGAGCAACTTTTACCCCAAATCAGGCAAAGCAGGCAGATTGAGTTGCTCACAGAATCATTCAGTGATCTATCTATCTGCCATCGGCTAGCTCAGTCTCTCAAATTTGCTTGCCGTGAGTCTGCACTGAATTTGCTTGCAAGCAAACCTTCAGTCCAGTTCGGCTGTGCTTAAAAGGAGAGCAGAAGATCTAAAGACTAGCTAGAAAGCAAGAAATCCAACCATTTCCTGCTTCCTAGCTAATCTAAATCTCCCAGCACAGAAGAACAGATGGTCGGAAAAAGGAAAAATAGCAATTTAGCAGGCAAGTTTGCCGGGTAAGTAGTGAGTGGGCAGGGAGGGTTCCCACGGGCCATGTGGGCAGTGCAGCCTTGTGTTTCTGCACAGCCTGGATTAATTACTTTGGGGGGTACTCTGGGGGTGAGATTTCTCTGCAGCCCACCAAAATTTTCTCACGGCCCACCAGTGGGCTGCAGCCCATCGGTTGGTGACCACTGTACTAGAGCTACAGGTTAGATAAGGAAATCAAGAAACATCCCAGAAGAGAATGGCAAATCACTAACAAGTTTTATTAAAAAGCATAAGCTTCCACAGCTTATGAAGGACTAACTATAGACTCCCCTCCTACAATGTCAGGCAATTCAAGAAATCTGTCAGAATGTATAAACATCTGGAGATGAACCATTGTAATACCATATGTACTTGAAAGGGATATGATTCTGAATTTGAAACAATCCTCTCATTCCTCCAAAAATATTAAACAGAAGTTATTTTCCTGTCTCTATATTCCATTCAGCCTCGATCTAAGATGACCTCTTATATTATTTTTCAGATACATATGAAACATTTTCACATTTGTAAGAGGAGATACTTATGATTAATCCAGGAAATAACCCTTGATAAAAAGGTCACAGTAATCCCTTCCATTACTAGGATATTCCCAATCCAATCTGGAGTGAAAACCAGATCAAGGGCATGCCTTACCATTTCTGTGGCACAATTATATTCCACTTTAAGAAAATCTCTCTTGCCTTTTTCTTAGTTGATGCATACAAGGAGACAGTTTCTGCTTTTGAACCATTTTCTGTTTTGTCCAAACTTTAATAAATTAGCATTACTTGAAACTAAACTAAATAATGGTTTGATAACACGATTTGTAATAATCCAATTTTAATAATCCAAAATTTAGATGTAATTGATCAATGTTGTTAGTTTGAATAATGAATAATAAGAATAATAAGTCCTTCTCATAAATAAAGAATAGAGAGAGCATACAAAATTGAGTTTTGTACAAGGCATTTACTTATGCTATGATTTGTAATATTTGAGTCAGGTCACTCCAAAATAGATAATTCAGTATAACATACACCAGTCTGATACCTTCAGATGCGTTAGACCCAACATAGGTAATTAAATAAATAAATAAATAAATAAAGATTTCCAATTCTGACAGAAATAAACCAGTTGGAAAAAGACTATCATAGTTCATTCTTTTTCATACATAGTCACATGCATACAGCCACACATATATTAGTTGCACACTTATTTATCTTCCTCTGTCCATTTTTTCTGTCATATATCAAAGCATTGCAATTTATGTTAACCCAGTTTTCAGACTTTTTGTTTCTCACTTATCCATTTAGAGACATTAGGATAAGGAAGAAAGATTAGATATTTAGAATAAGGAAGGATACCTGAGGGATAATCTTTTTCCAAGGGCCTTTACCCATCCAGTTAGATCCAGCAGAATGGGCATGCTACAGATCCCATCAGCCAAAGAGTATCAGCTGGGAAGATAAGCTTTTTCTGCAGTGCCCCTTTAGAATGGTCCCAACCGTATTAAACTTTTGTAAGACACTCAAACCTGGCTATGTTCCCCTGTCTGGGGTAATGAATATGTTAAGGACCTCATTTCCAGGCTGTATTGCTTACTGGCCAGGTATATTTGTCCTATATATATTTAATCTGAGTGTTTTTAGTGTTTTTATTGTTTTAAAAAGTTTTTAGTATTTTTAACTGTAATATATTTTTTGAATTGTAAGCCTCCCACAGTCATTGGCTGAGATGGACAGCTATAGGAAGGAAGGAAGGAAGGAAGCAAGCAAGCAAGCAAGCAACTTTCTCTTCCTTACATCTTTTCAACTTTTTATTCAAGAGAAAAGATGATTCCAGGAAAAGGATTGAATTTTTATTGAAAATATGTCTCTGGAGATTCTCAGTAATCCAGATAATTGAAAATATGATTTTATTTGAAAGAATAAAATTGTTCTTCTCATACAAGACAGCTTTCAATTAAGCTTTCAATTCATAAGATTACACAATGAAGTTTCACTTTTTTTAAAAAAGTTGCACTGCTTTATTTATATTGCCTGGATTGGAAAATTCATTTCAAATTTCAAAACACAAACAGTATCACAAGGGGAGTACTATAAAAGGAAGTACATTCTTGGAGTTTTCTACAAACCTGAGGCCATTCTAACATTATCCAAAGTTCTTTTTTTTAATTGCAGTAATAGAATGGTTAAGACACATATATCAACCAGCTTTCTTATATGTCATACAACCTGCAACCAGTTATAAGAGCTGCAAAACATTAATCTGTTAGCATCACCATTAATTTAAGTGAAAAGGTTTCCTAAAATATAATTTCTAGTAGATTTGGTCAAATAGCAGATAGTGCTTAATATAACAAATAACTTATGTTAATACATCAACTTTGTGAATATAGAGCAATTTTCAGATTTAAATGCATATTTTAAGAACACTAATTCCCCATGGAGTTTAATTCCCTATAAAAAAGTATAAACCATAAATATGTCCCATGTTGTACAATGAACAATGTACAATATACATTATTATACTTTAAATAATCTGAGATAAAATTTGTGCTGAATATATCAGAAAGCACTTCAACACCTCACATGAGCATTAGATCAGTGCTTCATAAGAAGCATTCAAGAAAAAACTGAAATAAAATGGTTTTTATCTAAATTTGCAACTAATAGTTTTGCAAAGTTTCATTAAGACACAGTCCTTCTCTAAAAATAATTATTTCAATAAGTTCAATCAATACAGGATTGCCACATTACTTAATATTAAAATGCTCCTAACTTATAGTAACCGGTGTGGTAAAAGACAGAAGTGTTTTTATTATTACTAAAGAATTTATCTGGACACTGTACATTTCTAGCTGTGCAAATATGTTTATACTTATACTTTATACTTATAAAGAAGGAGATTAGCATTGACTTACCCATAAATGTTGCAAGAAGACACAAAGAGTACATTTCCTTGTCTATTTGCTCTTGAAGTTCCTTGGAAGAAATTCTGCTAGTAACAGCAATATCATCATGCTTCACAACATGAGCCGAATGTACTGAACTAGCCTGGTTACTATCTTCCTTCCCTTTAAGAATCTCTATGGTTATTCTATCTCCATGTAGCAGAGGAACAGGTTCATTTTCTTGCCCTTCTTTAGGTGGCAGCAGCTCCTTGGGAGGAAAGCCAAAGCGAATACATTGCAAATGTGGAGGAATATTAAATTCTCTAGCTATGCTTTCCTGCAATTCTAGAAATGTTGTAGTGGATTTCAA